>NC_136073.1:175230120-176547620 GCF_964261635.1 Lissotriton helveticus
GGAAGTGTGGGCCCTGTGTGCTGTCTTCCGACAGAAGGTGATGAGTGCCCACTCCCAGTCTGTGACAACAGTGCAGGCTCACCAAGAGTGTCCGACGAGGAGGACGATGGTGTCTCCACATGCGAGTCCTCAGGGACGGTCCTGTCCCCCTCTCCGGCGCTGGCCTCCTCCGTGTCAGTCTGCGTGTGTGCGAAGTCTGAGCCGGACTCATTTCCTCGGCTACTCTCCACCGTCTGTGGCTGAGTGTCCTCTGTCAAAGCTGAAATGCACAGAAAAGATGTGTGAGTCATGGGCACACTCACGTACAGAAGGAACAGGATAGCCAAATCACATAGCAGACAAAGGTTCATGAGCCCTCAGCCTGCACATGGCCCACCCCTACCAGTCATCCTCACATTTTCTGCCATGGGGACATGGACCACTAGGGGATGTGCTTTAACACTCAACTACTAAGCAAGTGGCGTGTCAACATGGCGGACCTGGATGTCAAATGAGTACCACCCAATGGGACCAAAATGCCATCACAGGCATACATACGCAACACGGAACTCAATGGTGTGTCTGTGCACCAATACATGCATAGCACTCACAAGTTTCCTACACAGACAGTATGCTCACCGCTAGTTTGCTGTTGATCGGCACTCAGACGTTCGGCCAGTTCAGGATGCGTCACTACAATGATACGGTGCATGAGAGGGGTCATGGAGCGTCGGGCCAGACGGGGCGTCCTTGGAATCAGGCCCAGTGTTACTTCCGCTACATTCTTGCTCAGCCTGGAAATGTCGTCCCAGCGTTTGTGGCAGTGTGTATGTCGTCTGTTGCACACCCCCAATGCCCGTACTTCCCGTGCTATGGTCCTCCACAGGTCCTTGCGAAGGTGCAGCTTGACCTACCATGATGGGAGACAAAAGGGTTTAAGTCAGTGGACAGGTGGCCTGTCACACACATAGGGGCAAGACGTTACTGTCAGCAGCCATGCACAATCAGGAACATATGTCTAGCCCACACTACACAGCTAAGATATAAATAGGCCTGATCATTTGGCCCCCTCATGCACACCAACATGTCCCACACTGCACTTACCACCCGTCCCGGTGCGCCGTAGAGGCGTCCATAGTTGCGGAGTACACCGTCCACGAGGACATCAAGCTCCGCGGCGGTGAAGGGTCGAGACCGGATCTCTTTGCCTCTCGACATGGCAAGATCACGGAGTATGGCACTAGAGCAGCAGTCGGTGGTCAGCTCAGCAGCAGCAGCAGGTCGAGGTGATGGTCACAGGCAGCAGTCGGTGGTCAGCTCAGCAGCAGCAGCAGGTCGAGGTGATGGTCACAGGCAGCAGTCGGTGGTCAGCTCAGCAGCAGCAGCAGGTCGAGGTGATGGTCACAGGCAGCAGTCGGTGGTCAGCTCAGCAGCAGCAGCAGGTCGAGGTGATGGTCACAGGCAGCACTGGTCCCCAGGGTAGGAAGTTTCATGTTGGCCAAGACACATATATAGGGCCCTCAGCACGTGTCAGTGGCATACGTCGCCAGCAATTGGTCAGCCCTGGGAGCGTGATCGTGAAATGGGCCAATGACTGGCCCTGTTGTTGCGGTGCACAGCTTCCGCTACTTGCGATTGGCCGTATGCGGCCAGCGTCCCTCTTCCCATTGGCTGCATGTGCAGGGACCGTGACGGGCACACATCGGCAACCGCACGTGCAAGCTTCAGGCACGGATGCTTCAGTTGCAACAATGTACTATCACTGGCGCCTCCATGGCGGGGCACGTACACAGCGGGGGAGGTGCAGGCCTATACACCCTGCAGATGTACTCAATGGACATGCCAGTTCATGACCCCCCTTACAGTCACCTTGCATCATCCACCGTACACCGGCCGGAGCGGCCGGCCCATGAACATCCGCCGTGCCCGGCCATGAACACAACCGCCATGGCCGGGACCGGCGGTTGTTCATGGCCGGGCACGGCCATGGCGGTTGTGTTCATGGCCGGGCACGGCGGTTGTTCATGGCCGGGCACGGCCATGGCGGTTGTGTTCATGGCCGGGCACGGCGGTTGTTCATGGCCGGGCACGGCCATGGCGGTTGTGTTCATGGCCGGGCACGGCGGTTGTTCATGGCCGGGCACGGCCATGGCGGTTGTGTTCATGGCCGGGCACGGCGGTTGTTCATGGCCGGGCACGGCCATGGCGGTTGTGTTCATGGCCGGGCACGGCGGTTGTTCATGGCCGGGCACGGCCATGGCGGTTGTGTTCATGGCCGTGCACGGCGGTTGTTCATGGGCCGGCCGCTCCGGCCGGTGTACGGTGGATGATGCAAGGTGACTGTAAGGGGGGTCATGAACTGGCATGTCCATTGAGTACATCTGCAGGGTGTATAGGCCTGCACCTCCCCCGCTGTGTACGTGCCCCGCCATGGAGGCGCCAGTGATAGTACATTGTTGCAACTGAAGCATCCGTGCCTGAAGCTTGCACGTGCGGTTGCCGATGTGTGCCCGTCACGGTCCCTGCACATGCAGCCAATGGGAAGAGGGACGCAGGCCGCATTCTGCCTTTGGGAAGTAGCGGAAGTTGAGCACCGCCATGGCGGCGCCAAATATGTGATCTTGTCAGACGCTGCACCGTGATGTGTTGTGTGCAGTTGCGTCATGAGGGATGTGAGCGTGATTGTGAAAGGTCATATGTCATACAATATAGCATGTGTGTCCATACAATGGACATCGGTCGGCACACAATGGCCAACAGATGTGCATTCGTACGTGTTGACGTCGGGTTTGACCCTACAGACGTTGTTACATCTTCACAACTACACAGTACATCACGGCTGTGTGGCCAATTCATGCATCTGTTGTCGGTTTATTGTTGTGTCGAGGTGACTACAGTGGTGGTGGTACACATGCATTCCGTGTATGTGATTTATACGTTCTGTCACCATGCATGTCATTACCGTATGCACATCATCATTGGTGGTGGCATTTGTGCTTGATGACATGGCGTGTGTAAACTTATCGTTTGTGTGCATGCAGTTGCATGAGTGTCTGTGATGTGTCTACGATACATTAGGGTGACGACTGGAGTTATGTCAGTAAGGTACACATGTGATGGAGTTGTACACGTATGCGTCGTTTGTACGTTGACCTAAGTTACATCTCTCTCCCACACAGGAGGGCTCCAAATGTGCATCGCCCATACACTCAGCTGGAGGATATGGTAGACGAGGAGGTGATTCGGAAATTCAGGCTGGATCGACGTCGGTTGCTGGAGCTTGTGGCTCAATTGGCTCCTCATCTGCAGCCACGTAGAACGTATCCTGGCTCGTTTACACCCACTGCAAAGGTCATGGCGGTACTACATTTCTTCGCTACTGGCACATTTCAGTATACAGTTGGAGGTGCCGGGGGTATGTCACAGGCAATGTTCAGCACGGTTCTTCGGGATGTGTTAACAGCTATGATGCTGTACAAGGATGAGTACATACATTTCCCACGTCCGGAAGAGTTGCCAGCTGTCAAAGCTGGTTTCTATGCACTGGGCCACATACCTCACGTTGTGGGCTCAATTGATGGCACGCACATCGCGCTCATTCCACCACGGGCACGCGAACAAGTGTTCAGGAATCGGAAACACTTTCATTCGCTGAACGTGCAGGTGGTGTGCCTGGCGAGCAACATCATCTCCCATGTGTGTGCAAGATTTCCTGGATCCGCACATGACGCCCACATCATGCGAACCAGCAATGTCCCACGACTCATGGCAAATCTGCCACCCGGTCAAGCGTGGCTTGTTGGTGAGTGTGCAGTGGGGACTCTTGTGATCTCTGTGTTGCATGGGGTACCCACCATATCTTGTTCTGATGTTTGTCTCTGTCATCCCCCTACATAGGCGACTCGGCTTACCCAAACCGGCCCTGGCTCCTCAGTCCCCTACGTAATCCGAGGACGGCGGGTGAAATGCGGTACAATGAGGCACATGGAAGGACACGGAGAGTCATCGAACGTACCTTTGGACTGCTGAAGTCTAGGTTTCGGTGCCTCGATAAGACCGGAGGGGCACTGCCTTACTCACCAGGAAAAGTATGCAAGATCGTGATTGCCTGCTGCATGCTCCACAACCTGGCAGTACGCAATGACATTGAACTGCTGTTGGACCCTGAAGACGAAGGAGTTCCTCGGCCTCCCATCCCACCCATGTCGACTGATGAGGATAGTGGTGAGGAGGAAGGTGTGGACCAGAGGCGCCAGCTCATTGATCGCTACTTCCCTTGAATGTGAGTATCTACCTCTAGTGGCGGTTGACAATGCCTCATGTATGTTTTCTGGTGTTGTGTGGATATGGGGTTATTCAGCTGGGTGTGGTTTGTGATGGTTGCACATGTGTGTCTTCATGTCTTTGGACATAGGAGTGTCCATGATGTGTGTGCTCCCATCCCATGCTTGTGTGATGGTTGTCGTTTGTGTAATGTTGCTGTGCATTGTGTTGTGATGTGTGTGAATCTCTTTACTGACGTGTGTTTGCTGTCTCTGGTTTTCTCTAGGTCACTCCCGCAGCGCCATGATCATGTGCGACTATGATCCCTGTACCTGTTTACGTCTGTATCTGATGGCAATCATGTGAATAAACATGGAGGCAAAACATCATTGTGTGAGTAAATGCAATTTATTGACAGGTTGTGCTTTTGTGCTGGTGAATATATACAAGTAAGTGGGAGGGAGGGAGTTGGAGTTGTAGGTAATGGCAGATGAAATGTCCGTGCTGACACCACATTGGGGGGTGTCAGGCTAGTCCAGCAGACCAGTGGCAATGATTGTCTATGTGGGACAGGATGGTTTGCAGGGTGAATGTCTGGCACAGGCAGTGGCATTGTCAAGGTCGTCCCCTCTTGGAGCGTGTGCCTGGCGCTCCAACACTGCTCTCAGCAACTTCCTGCCTCGGCCGCCCCCTCCGTCTCGGAGGTGGTACAGAGGCAGCTGGGAGGGCAGGTTGGTGATGGGCCACATCCGTCGCCAGGGGCTCAGGTGGTGGTGGCGGCGGTGGAGGCGGAGGCGGAGGCGACGGGGGAGGCGGAGGTGACGGTGGCGGTGGCGCTGACACACATGGTGGAGGAGGGGGGGGGTTGTTCCGGGCAACCCATTCCCTCCACATCGTTGCCTGCTGGCCCATGATCACCAACATCTGGCCAAGGATGCCAGAGATCTCGCGCAGGCTGTTGGTGTTGTCCACTGAGTCCTCGTGAACACGATCAGCGTTTGCCTGGGACCGGTCGTATGAGGCCTGGCACCTGGCAAGAGCTTGTAGGGACTGTGCCACTGGCTCGGGTAGCTGTCCCTCCTCTGACCGGCGGTGTGTGGGTCGCCTGATTGGCAGTTGTCCCGTTGCCTGTGTTTGTGGCCCACTCACCCTGCTTGTGTGTGGGGCCGTTGGACCAGCGTTGCGCGCTGGGTCATGCTGGGTGGCACCGGCAGGAGTCGTGGTGCTCGTGGTAGTGGTGGTAGTGGTGGTACTGGTGGTACTGGTGGTACTGGTGGTGGTGGGGACTGTGCAGATCACAGAGACGGGTGCCGCGGGAGTCACACATGCGACGTTGGTCGGTCCCGGGAGTCCCTGTGAGCCAGATGGCCCTGGCTGCGTGCTTGGTCCCGCTCCATCCTCCGCCCCGGAGCTGCCTGTGTCGTCGTCGGCAGAGAGTCCTGTAGGTGTGGGAGGCGAGGCTGGCGGCCGGGTACTGCTTTCCCCAGTCAGTTGACGATCACCTGAGGGACAAGATCGAGCAGGTCAGTAATGTGGACAGTACATGGTTACATTGATTTGTAGACATTTCTGTTTCCTGTCGCACACACCCCACCCTCCACCACCACCGCCACCCTCCCCGTGCACATGGGGGCCTGTTGGGAGTTGTAGTTTGGGCCTCTCACACACCCCACCCTCCACCACCGCCACCCTCCCCGTGCACATGGGGGCCTGTTGGGAGTTGTAGTTTGGGCCTCTCACACACCCCACCCTCCACCACCACCGCCACCCTCCCCGTGCACATGGGGGCCTGTTGGGAGTTGTAGTTTGGGCCTCTCACACACCCCACCCTCCACCACCGCCACCCTCCCCGTGCACATGGGGGCCTGTTGGGAGTTGTAGTTTGGGCCTCTCACACACCCCACCCTCCACCACCGCCACCCTCCCCGTGCACATGGGGGCCTGTTGGGAGTTGTAGTTTGGGCCTCTCACACACCCCACCCTCCACCACCGCCACCCTCCCCGTGCACATGGGGGCCTGTTGGGAGTTGTAGTTTGGGCCTCTCACACACCCCACCCTCCACCACCGCCACCCTCCCCGTGCACATGGGGGCCTGTTGGGAGTTGTAGTTTGGGCCTCTCACACACCCCACCCTCCACCACCACCGCCACCCTCCCCGTGCACATGGGGGCCTGTTGGGAGTTGTAGTTTGGGCCTCTCACACACCCCACCCTCCACCACCGCCACCACCACCACCACCCTCCCCGTGAACATGGGGGCCTGTTGGGAGCCATGGACATGTTAGTGTGTTGGTGTCCGACGTGCATGGGTTGGGGCGTGGGGGATGTTTCTTCTCAGTTGTGTGAGCCTGACCATGTCGTGCTGATCGTGGTGCTTGGTTTGTACTCACCAGTCTCTTCTCCTTCGTCAAGGCCGTCTAGGCTCTCTGGGTGTAGTATCACCAGCACCTTCTCCTCCCAATCGGTGTAGGGTATGGGCTCCGGGGGTGTGCCACCGCCAGTAAGATTGGCTCTGGCGTGGTTTTTCGCTCGGATGCCCTTGACCCTGGTCTTAAGGTCATGCCACCGCCTCTGAATGTCGTGCTTGGTCCTCGGCACAGTCCCCGACGCATTCACACGAGTGACGATCCTGTCCCACATGTGGTTCTTTTGCGCCACGGTCGTCTGCTGGACTTGGGCCCCGAAGATGTTGGGCTCCACACGGATAATTTCATCTACCATTACCCGCAACTCTGTCTCCGTGAATTTGGGGTTTTTTTTGGGTGCCATGGTGTGTGGTGCTCAGTGTGTGAGTTGAGTGAGTTGGGAGGTGCAGGTGTGTGGTGTGTGATGTGTAGGATTTGTGTGGTGGGTGTTTGTGTGGTAGGGTGGTGGGTGGGTGTCTTCTATGTGATTTTATGTGAGTTAGCAGTGTCTCGAATGGCCCTCTTGCTGGCAGCAATGCTGTGGTGCAAGGGATTGTGGTTGTGTGGGGGTGTCTTTTTATAGTCGTGTCTCGATGGTTGTTGGCAGTCAGGTGGTAGGTGGGCGTGTTGACTTGTGTGCATTATTGGATAATTGGGACGTGTCATGGTGGCTTGTGCTGGGGGGGGGGGCCTTGTCAATGTTCGTATGTTTGCTTAGGACTTGCGGTGCACTTTCATACATTTGTTAGGCGCTAGGGATGTTGTGCGTGTTGGCCTTCCGCCCTGATGCTGTGGTTCTCGTTGCATTGTTTCCGCCGCGGACGTGGATGGCTGTGAGTTCCGTTGTACGGGCGGATTTATCCTAATTGCGGCCACGGAGTATTCTCAGGGATGGCGGTACATGTTTTATTTTCCGCGGTCATTTCCGTCCGCGGCAGTGGTTGTTCATTGGACTCCGTCCGCCGCGGACGGACTTGGTTGTGTTCCGTCCACCGCGGACGGTGTTGGTTGTGTTCCGTCCGCCGCGGTCGGAGTTTCGTGACATGAATATCCTAATCCCAACCGCGGTTTCTCCGCGGCGCTGCCGGGAGTAAAATTTCCCCCACCATGGCGGACAGTACCCATTTCCGTCCGCCATCCTAATCGGCCCCATAGTCTTTTCAGACTGGAGCATTAAGCTTGAGGAATGAACCACTTTGTCAATATTCACTAAAGCAGCCGAAATATTCTGGGCGGTTACATTAAAACCTAATCTATCAGTCCATTTTAAAGCCATTTGGGGCATTCATCTGTTCTATTTTGGCTAAGACACTTGTATCCCAAACTAATTAGTGATTTCCTATTCACCGAATAGAAGCAAGTCCATATGTCTGAACCGCTCAACTCTTGCAGCCTCATTTTACGTATTAAAAAATCCCTTATTTGAAAATATTTAAATTGCATAGATTCAGGTAGTTTATACAAGAGTTTCAATGTTGCAAATTGTAGGAGCCCACCAGTACCATATAAGTCTCCTAGTGTCTTAATGCCATAGTTAGCCCAGTCACGCCCAGTTTTATCGCTAAAAATATCAGGAAGCCCTGGATTATCCCAGAGTGGCAAGTCAGTATGAAAAAAAGAAGTTCCGCAATTAGTCAGTA
This sequence comes from Lissotriton helveticus, assembly GCF_964261635.1. Lineage (NCBI taxonomy): Eukaryota > Metazoa > Chordata > Amphibia > Caudata > Salamandridae > Lissotriton > Lissotriton helveticus. The sequence goes on from NC_136073.1 coordinate 175,238,408, forward strand.
TCAGGTTCCAGATACGTACTGCATCCCTTGCAGTCTTAAATTTGACACGTTTAAAATAGTTCGGATCTTGCACTCTAGCCAAGAATTGTTTTGAGTCTCTACCAAGCAAAAATTGATGAAAAAAGTATTGATGGTTAACAACATACAGGCTACGGAGCCGACCCAAAAAAGAAGCAAACAAATAAGCTCTAAAGTCAGGGAAGTTAAGACCGCCCTTATCAAGTGGAAGTTTTAATATCGACATTGATCTTCGAGACTTTTTATAGCCCCAAATAAAGCTGCTGAGAATGCCATCTAGTTTTTTAGAAAAAACTAATTGTTAACGCGAAAAGGAATAGACCTGAAAAGATATAAAAATTTCGGCAAGATGGTCATTTTAATAAGATTAATTCACCCGAGGAGATTGAGCGGGATCTTGTGCCATTTTTTCGAAAGAACGGACACTTCTTTTAACAAAGAATCATAGTTCAGAGCATTTATTTCACTAATCTTAGCAGATATCTTTACCCCTAGATATACCGCAGCCTGGCAGAGCCCCAGCACTGGTGAATTAGACTGGTAATTCATTATAACTTGAGTTTTGTTGATATTTAATTTGTAGCCAGAAATAGCCCTGAAGTTATTGGCTTCCTCAGTAATCCCTACCAGTGCATCCGCCACGTTTGACGTATAAATAGCTAAGTCGTCGGCATATGCTGTGATTTTAAGAGTTTTTTCATCATGCCGGACAGGTACAATCTTAGTTTGAATTTGAAGGGCATTAATGAATGGCTCCATGGAAAGAGCGAAGAGCAGGGGTGACAACGGGCACCCCTGCCGGGTTCCCCTTGAAATTGCAAAATTTGATGACAATGTCCCTGCATAGCTTATTTTGGCATTTGGGTCCCTATACAATGCCTGTATGCTTTTCAAGAAGCTACCCTTTAGACCAAACTGCTTCATAACCCCCCACAAATAATCCCACCCCACTCGGTGTGGCTCACTGGTTGGAAGCGGCAGACCCTGAAGCAGAGGTCAGGCCCGGGACCAGGGTTCAAATTCCCGACGCGGCAGGGTCTTGGGCTCAATGTCCGCGGACTCGATAATTCTCGCCTCATTGCCTACTCTAAAAATGGGTCCCACTCTGCAACTCTGGGCAATAGCTTGCTTAATCTCCACAACGGCCCCAAACAGAGCTGGGATGCCTGGCTTCACCTTGGGGGTGCCCTGGAGGGGGCATCTCACAGGGAAAAGCCAGGATGGGTTCCACAGCGGTATACAGCGCCAGGATGCCCCGAGATGGGGCGGCAGTGCGCTTTACAAGAATACACACATTCACATACTGATTTTTAATAGACTCTTTATACTTTAAATTGCGCTCCTGTGAAGTTTAGAAAAGTTCAACCATAACGAGTTTACTACAGATTATGCACACATAAGCAACCCATGGGATTCTGTTGGTGCCATCCATAGAGGCTAGACCTATTTGATCCGCAATATATGGCAAGCCGAGTTTCTCATTGGCAATCAAAATTGCAATATTTTTCTGGACTGCCAAGGATCTGTGGGCAAAAGCATTTTTAAGGTGATGGATGGTCCCTACATTCCCATAGTCCCAAACCCCTTCATCATATAATCTAGCAGACACACACTTACTCCTTTATAGGTCAAGCATCTATTTTATTGGTTGAATTTTCCTTTTTCGGGCATGGGCATCCGCAGAGATTTTTCCAGGGGGGGGCAAAATTTTTACTTCATCACCATCCTCCGACATGATTGAGCACAAGTATTAAATAAACAAATAAAAAAATCTAATTAAAAGAGCTTAAATAAACAAAGAAACCCATGGGGTGGGAGAAAAATCATGTGAGGCTTCACAGCAGATTACCTGGCAACCACAATGAAACAGAGGAAAAAACAAACAAGCATTGGCATAGCCAATAGGTCTCGCCTTTGGGATCTTATAAGTGTTTAGCCATGCAACACTTGATGTTGTTGCACCAAGGATATTGTACTGGACAACTAAACACTTATAAGGTTCCAAAGGGGAGACCTATTGGCTATGTCAATGCTGTTTTTTTTTTTTAAATGACAAGCAGTGCTATATGGCTTCGGCTGCCACTTAGTCCACCACATCCCACGTAGATGCTGCAGCCATCTTTGAATGGTTTTAAAGCCAATTCAAAAGCTGTCACCAGTGTATGTTAATCCCTATCTCAACTGTGAGACTGCTCTCCTGCATCCCAATTCTATTAAATACAAATGATGTAAAAAGAACATCCCTTTCTGAGCTGCACGGCTCATCCTACCCACATTTCATGCGCAGATTTGAAATACTGATGGTTTGGGCTTCCCGGAAATCGACTGGTTGAGAGGTAGACAGGTGTAGAGAGGTAGAGAGAGGTAGAGAGAGAGAGAGATGTAGAGAGGTAGAGAGACAGAGGTAGAGAGAGAGGTAGAGAGAGAGGTAGAGAGAGAGAGGTAGAGAGGGAGAGGTAGAGAGAGAGAGGTAGAGAGGTAGAAAGAGGTAGAGGTAGAGGTAGGGAGAGAGAGAGAGGTAGAGGTGTAAGGGTAGAGAGAGAGAGGTATAGAGATAGAGGGAGAGAGATAGAGAGAGAGATAGAGAGAGAGAGAGAGAGAGAGAGAGAGAGAGAGAGAGAGAGAGAGAGAGGTAGAAAGAGAGGGAGAGAATTAGAGAGAGAGGTAGAGAGAGAGGTATAGAGATAGAGGGAGAGGTAGAGAGAGAGAGGTAGAGAGAGAGAGAGCGAGAGAGAGAGGGGTAGAGGTAGAGAGGTAGAGAGAGAGTGGGATAGAGAGAGGTAGAGAGAGAGGAAGAGAGAGAGAGGTAGAGAGAGAGGTAGAGAGAGGTAGAGAGAGGTAGAGAGGGGTAGAGAGGGGTAAAGAGGGGTAGAGAGGGGTAGAGTGAGAGGTAGAGAGAGGTAGCGAGAGAGGTATAGAGAGAGAGGTAGAGAGAGGGGTAGAGGTAGAGGTAGGGAGAGAGAGAGAGAGAGGTAGAGAGGTAGAGGTAGAGAGGTAGAGAGAGAAAGAGGGGTAGAGAGAGAGAGGTAGAGAGAGAGAGAGCAGTAGAGAGAGAGAGAGAGCGGTAGAGAGAGACGTACAGGTAGAGCGAGAGAGAGAGTGGTAGAGAGAGAGAGAGAGAGGTAGAGTAATAGAGGTAGAGAGAGAGGTAGAGAGAGAGAGAGGTAGAGAGAGAGAGGTAGAGAGAGAGGTAGGGAGAGAGAGAGAGAGAGAGAGAGAGAGAGAGAGAGAGAGAGAGAGAGAGAGGTAGAGGGAGAGATGGAGAGAGGGAGAGAGGTAGAGGTAGAGGTACAGGTAGAGGTAGAGGGGTAGAGGTGGAGAGAGAGTGGTAGAGGGCGAGAGAGAGAGAGGTAGAGAGGGAGAGGAAGAGGGAGAGGAAGAGAGAGAGGTAGAGAGGGGTAGAGAGGTAGAGAGAGGGTTAGAGAGAGCGGTAGAGAGAGAGAGGTAGAGAGAGAGAGGTAGAGTGAGAGCGGTAGAGGTAGGGAGTTAGAGAGAGAGAGGGGTAGAGAGAGAGAGGTAGAGAGAGGTAGAGAGAGAGGTAGAGAGAGCAGTAGAGAGAGAGAGGCAGAGAGAGAGAGGTAGAGAGGTAGAGGTCGGGAGAGAGAGAGAGAGAGAGGTAGAGGGAGAGAGAGAGAGGTAGAGAGAGAGAGAGAGAAGCAGAGAGAGAGGTAGAGTTAGGGAGAGAGAGAGAGAGGTAGGGAGAGAGAGGTAGAGAGAGAGAGGTAGAGGTAGAGGTAGAGGTAGAGAGGTAGAGAGAGAGAGGTAGAGAGAGAGAGGTAGAGAGAGAGAGGTAGAGAGAGAGGTAGAGGTAGAGAGGTAGTGGTAGAGAGGTAGTGGTAGAGAGGTAGAGAGAGAGAGCTGAAGAGAGAGAGGTAGAGAGAGAGAGGTAGGGAGAGAGGTAGAGAGAGAGGTAGAGAGAGAGAGAGAGAGAGAGAGAGAGAGAGAGAGAGAGAGAGAGGTAGAGAGAGAGTGGTAGAGAGAGAGAGAGAGAGGTAAAGAGAGAGAGGTAGAGAGAGAGAGGTAGAGAGAGAGGTAGAGGTAGAGAGAGAGGTAGAGAGAGAGAGAGAGCGAGAGAGAGAGAGAGAGGGGGGTAGAGAGGTGTAGAGAGAGGTGTAGAGAGAGAGGTAGAGGTAAAGAGAGACATAGAGAGAGAGAGAGACGTAGAGAGAGAGGTAGAGAGAGAGAGGTAGAGAGGTAGAGTGCGAGGTAGAGAGAGAGGTAGAGGTAGAGATGTAGTGGTAGAGAGGTAGAGAGAGAGAGAGGTGGAGAGAGAGAGAGAGAGGTATGGAGAGAGGTAGAGAGAGAGGTAGAGAGAGAAAGATAGAGAGGGAGTGGTAGAGAGAGAGAGGAAGAGAGAGAGAGAGGTAGAGAGAGAGGTGGAGGTAGAGAGGTAGAGGTAGAGAGAGAGAGGTAGAGAGAGACAGAGGTAGAGAGAGACAGAGGTAGAGAGAGAGAGAGAGGTAGCGAGAGGTAGAGAGGTGTAGAGAGAGAGGTAGAGGTAAAGAGAGACATAGAGAGAGAGACGTAGAGAGAGAGGTAGAGAGAGGTAGAGAGAGGTAGAGAGAGAGGTAGAGGTAGAGAGGTAGAGAGAGAGGTAGAGAGATAGAGGTAGAGAGAAAGGTAGAGAAAGGTAGAGGTAGAGAGGTAGATTGGAAATCCTAGCATTTCCAGAGCATTAAAGGCACTACTCATTTGTAACGTCATTCTTTTCACTGCACATCCTGCTTTATCTAAATGACTAGGGCCCTCAAATACAAAAGGATGTTGTGGTCATAAAGCTTACAATTTGCAGCATCACAGTGGTTGCTACTTCAAAAACCCTTTTTAGAGTTGTGTATAACCTTCATTATTGACAAAAGGGGTTCTGCATCTTACTTCATATTGGAATTTGGAGGGGCAGTGGAAAGGTTGCTATCTTCAAATTGCAATTTACAATGACATGTATCAATGGTTTTCAAACGCAATGGCAGTCGCAAACCGTTGATTCGATACCAACACTGAGCTGCAGTTGGTACATGATTCAGAAAAGAAAAGTTGTCCCTGTGGGACAGCTTTCCCTTCGTGACTCATGTCAGGCGACAGTGAGTACAGACAGTGGTCCAGGGGCCACACTCGATGCTGCAATGAACATGAGGGACTGCCCCTTTGGAGCTCAAGGCGTAAACTCTTTAATCCATCACATATGCAGACCCTTCTGTAATACTAGTGCTTATGGTGCAAAAAAACAGGCATATCGTGTGTGGTGCAGACACTTCTGTTCAGTTTTAACTCTTTTTCAGTTGTCAACAAAATATTTTAATTCATATTTTGGTTTCCATTGTTAACTGTTTTTTAATATATCCATTATTTTATTTTAGAAATAATGGATATATTAAAAAACGTATAACAACAGTTAACAATGGAAACCAAAATATGAATTAAAATATTTTGTTGACAACTGAAAAAGAGTTAAAACTGATTATTACCATGGAAAAGAAATTGATGAAACTTTAATGTTCGCTGAAAAGTGCACACATCCATCGGAACAGAAGTGTCTGCACCACACACGATATGGTATATGAAAGGGCACCTAAAGAGTAGGTACCAGGATGTAGTAGCACCAACAATGAAAGGAATATAGCTTGAGTACGAATAAATCACAAGTGCACAGAAGGACTTTCCAATTGATCTCGCAAAAAACAGGCAGACACACCCGTTGCATCTCTGGACGAATTGTGTAATTCGGTGCCAGCGTTAATGAGGCTTTGATGGTTTTCACCCCTTCCTAGGGCCCCTGGCTGCAGCTCCACTCTTCCTTAGCTTGAAAAATGTGCCCCCCCCCGAAATTTGACTCTAGGTGCGCCTCTGCTTCAAGCTGTGGGAGCAGCCAGGCCCGTACCTTCTCTCTTGCCCATCAGCAGCAGTTTTCCCGCTAATCAAGCAGGACCGTCATTGCAAGCGCTTTCTCACGCTTTTCAAATTGACGGCCCTGCAGACAAACCCCACTGTGGGGGCTGTCAATAGTGACAGACCGGTGTTCCAGGGGGGGGGGGGCAAGTGCCCCCCCTTGCCCTCCCCTGCGGACGCCCATGTTTTCGGGCAAACCTAAAGATTGCTTCCATGTTCCTTCCCATTTGCTGTGCTTTTACAGTAATCAGTTTGTTCTAGGTAAGAGATGAACTAAAGTGATGCCCAGATAATTGAAGGCATTCACCTTCCCTATTCATTTGTCACCCATCGTGAAAAACGTTGTCTTAAAATTAAATTTTCCACATTACATCATGCATGTTTTGGAAAAATATACTTTTAAATCTAAGGAGTTCATGTGACAGAAAAAGGAATCCAGCACTTTCTGTAGGCCATTTTCTGTAGGGGACATAAGAACCTCATCATCCATGCATGGCAATATGGGTACATATTAGGTCCCCATTTTTGACATATCCTTTCCTGTTCCTATGAGATGTTTACTAACCCTGTTTAGGTTCGGTCTATAACTCGAAGGTCTCCTTATTTTTAAAATGGGAACGATTGCAGTTTTCCTCCATGAGGCTGGAATAGGGCCTACCACAACACTCCTGAATACATTAGTTAGGAGAGGGGCCCACATGTGGATGTTTGATTTGTAAAAGTGAACAGGGACCCCATCTGGCCCTGGTGCTTTCCCTGAGGCCCATTGTTTTATTGCCAGGAGGGCTTAGCCTAATTCAATAGGGGCCATATCATTCTCATTAGGTCTCGCCTACGCAGCACGAATGCGCAGCCTAGGAGGAGACCTCTTGGAATCGATTAGCTGTTTCGCCCAAAAACATGCACGCTTTGCATTGCTTTTAATGACAACGTGTGCATGTTTGGCGATTCCCATGTGGGAGCAAGCTTTGTCGACATCTGTTTGTAACTAACTTTCAAACAGATGGTGGCCCTGCTCGCTCCCACAAGGGAAACAGGCGGGCTCGGCGTCCATCCCAGGGCTTCTCTGATGCCGCTGCCTCGAGCATTTGCAAACAGCAGAGACCACTCAAGGCTGTTACTTGAACTCCAGACATGCACCTCTCTTGTGCAGATAATACACACCTGTTCAGCCAACGAAATCACTCCCAACACAGGGGAACTCTGTGTTGCACTATTAGGTCATCTTTTAGAACAGTAGCACATTTTGACGTTTGGAAACATATTTTATTTTGAAATTGAGAGAATAATAACAGCGCTCCAACGACGATTTCATACATTTGTTTTGAATGCTTTGCCTTGCATCCTACATCTAACACTCTGTCGCCACAAGGTGAACTGTCAAACTCAAAGTCCATCACAAGTGTGACAGGCCGGCTTCAGCAGAACGCAGAGCACACTACAAGTCCCATGGTACAGCGTTGCACCCCAACTTCCCTGACACGCAGCGTATTAGCTTATTTCTGTTCCTCCCACTCACTGCAGTTTACTTCCTGTCGGGTTTCATGCAAAAATGGCGGCTGTGCTGCAGCAGGTCATGGAGCGTGCTGAGCTTGCCAAGTTACCCAAAGGGGTGCATGGCAAGCTCGAGAGGTTCCTCTCAGACAAGCAGACAGAGAACGAAGCATGCGCGCCTCCATGAGATGAGTCGCCTGGGCAGCGGTGAGCATGTGAGCGGAGGAGACCCTTTTGTGTTAATTCCATGTGATGTTCTCTAGTTACATGTATGCTTCTTCATATGTATGACTGAGGAAAAGTTCATCCGGCAAAAGTTCTCTGCTAACTTTTGCCAAAGCGTGTTTTCTCAGATTTTATGTTATCGGGTGCTTTTTATGTGTGCCCTCCTGTCACAGGCAAACAGTTTCTTGTTTTTTTGTATTGCCATTACTAGATGATGCTTGTGGGTAGCACACCACGTTTGCAGCCCAGTGCTTTTCATTTACAGATTGTCAAGTGTGCTGTTCACATTGGCGTATTTGTTTCACTTTAACTGCCAGGAAACTACCTCTTGTCTGTTTGACATGTAATGACCTATCAAGTAGCAAAGATGCTGTTGAGCTCTTTTGCTTTTGGGCAATGTAGCGCACATGTCACAAAGTAATAATGCAAAGTCTTCAGGACTAGATGACATAACTGTTGGACTTGTGTTTTCAGATTTCTTCCTACAGCTAGTGCTATTTGTGCAACATTGTGTACATCTGTTATCAAAGAGGCACATTTTGAGAAACCTAGAGGACGGTTTTGGGCTATAAGGTTTCTAATGGAAGCTACTTTTTATGGTGATGCTGAAGAAAGACAACCCTCTATCTAGTCTTCCTTTCCAAACATACGGGGGATGGTTTTAGTTGAATATTTCTCAAATTGTTGTTGACTAGACTAGGTAAAATATCACACTCTACCGTAGGCTTACTGTAGTTTTAAGAACACACATGGCTTTGCTTTATGTGCACACTAAAATAGATATTATGCCTGGCCCTGATTTTACTTTTCAACAGGCGCACAAGATCAGTATGACTTAAATGGGGTTTGAGCCCCAGTCTCTGATGACTGACAGATCTTTGTAGTGGGCTCAAATGTTTTAAAAGCAGCAACCCTTTGCAATGTTCAGCATTCTGTTAATGGAAGGAAGAAGGAAGAAAAAGATTAGGGAATGGAGGGATGACTGGTGAAAAGGAAGAAAAAACGTAGGAGCATAGATAAACAAGCATTGGCATAGCCAATAGGTCTCGCCTTTGTGACCTTATAAGTGTTTAGCCATGCAACAGTTGACGTTGTTGCATCAAGGATATACAGCCTTATTCATCAACGGGCCGTTTTGCGAGCCCCTAATAGCGATTCATAGCGAATCGCTATTAAGGACTCGCAAAACGGTATTCATGTAGGAATTGCTAAATAAATAGCGATTCCTACACATTCCTTATTTGCGAGTAGCAAATTGCTAATCGCAAATAAGGAATAACTTCCCATTCATTCCTATGGGCCAAAAGGCCCATAGGAATGAATGGGAAGTTATTCCTTATTTGCGATTAGCAATTAGCTATTCGCAAATAAGATAGCGATTTAAAGGGTGCCAGGGGTGTCCAAAGGACACCCTGTAGCACCCCTTAAATGCAAATTGAAACAGGTGTTGCGCACACACATGTCCAAAGGACATGTGTGTGTGCAACATGCAACTTAGAAAAATGCTTTTAAAAGCATTTTTCTAAGTTTTTGCTATTTACCGAGAGGTCTGACCTCTTGGTAAATAGCGGCCCAAAATTGCATTTTCGCAATTTTAAAATGCTTCATGAATTGCATTTAAGGAATCTCAAATAGAGATTCCTTAAATTCAATTCTTCGCAAATGTGCGAATTCTTAAATAGCGATTTTTGCATTTGGGATGATGAATCCCAAATGCAAAAATTGCACTCGCAAAGGGCCAGATTCTCAGAATCTGACCCTTTTGCGAGCGCATTTCGCTTGATGAATCAGGCGGATAGTGCTGCATAACTAAATACTTATAAGGTCCCAAAAGCGAGACCTATTGGCTATGCCAGTGCTTGTTTTTCCTAGCCATCTCACACAGCCCTTCTGGTGTCACCATGGCATGTGAAAAACTGATATCTGACCCAAACATTTCTGCAGTAACATGAGACACCCACTGTTCGGCCGTGATCACACAACCTACCCTCAGGGCCTCTCAATCCATAAATAATGGTTGATTAACAAATGCAATACATTTAGAGCTGTTTCTAGTTTTGGCTGCACATATTAGATCATCCCAGGCTTGATCTGTTATCTTTTTTTTTCTGTCGTCAAGGGCCTTCCTATAAACATGCCTAGCTTCTTTCACATGATCCACTATAGGGGGTTTTGCTTTCAAAGTAACTATCAGGTGTTCGTGTTCACCAGTGCAGGCTTTGTTAAGCCAACCATGAGGTTTAGGATCCGAGCTTGTATGGTTAATAAGTAAGTTATTAAAAATGGATCTACATAATTTATCAAAACACATTAGTATGGAGTGATGCTCTAAATCCTTTTAGAAACAGTTCAACACTAAAAGCAAATTTTCTTTTACGATTTTCTCATTAAAGGCTACGGGATTTATGTTTCCCATTTGATTCCCAGTTCCTAATTTTTCGGAAGAAATAGATCCTTTCGTTTCTCCCCTAGAGTTTTACCTGGATGACATTTTAAAACATTAGTGAGTGGGTTGTGATCACGATAACATTTTGGAACGATTTTAAAATCTAATTGAAAAGAGGCATATTCAGCTGAGATTAAGATAAAAAACAATATTGCTGCTGCCGCAATTTCCCACAAAAGTAGAAATAATATTTTGTGTCCCCCCCCGCTATATCGCCTACAAATAGCAGATCAAATTTCAAAGTACAAGCATTCAGAGCTTCCCCAAGTGTAGTGTCCTGAAGTGAGTCCGGTCTTCCTCCAGCACCAGGAACCCGCACCCTTTTTCCCCGCTAGAGTTGCATAAAGGGATATTAAAATCCCGAGATCACACTACCAAGACTTTTCAGATGAACTGCGCTATACATTCCTCTAAGACACCATCTAACTCGCCTATCAAACAGGACATTCTCTGGCTGAACATGTTATTGTAAAAATGTATTATAAGGATATCGTGTTCCAAGGGGAATATTAACTTATTTATCATAAAGAAGGGGGAAGAACTTACAAGGGTAATATTGATATCTACAAGTTGGAGGGACACAAAAGTGGCAAGGCCGCACTTTGCTCTCCCCGGGCTGTGTCGGGACCTTATACCCTTAAATGTGGAGTGTCTCTGTAGCCCATGTTTCCTACCAGAAGGTGATATCGCAGGAGGTTACAAAGCCTAACAAATCAGGGGTTTTTTAGTCATAGAATAAGCACCTCCTATGTTCCATGAAATCAGACTTAGACCCTCAGGCTTTGTGGGCGCTATAACCTGAATTGGTGTGTCAAAAGGTGCTAAGAGTTGCGGGACTTGCGGTACTTGCACTATAGAGAGCAATAGAGAGCGCATCACTAACTAATATCCCACCCCTCTGATTCGGGCTGACCCGCCCTGCATGGCACAATCAGTCTAACATATCCAGGTTGCTTCTTGGGTCAAAGCGTGAACTCACTGGCACATTAAACTTCAACTGAGGCTCCACGGTAGGGATGCAGGCATTATGGTATGGGAGGGGTTCACAAAAGACACAGCGTTTGGTTTATAAAAGTGACCAAGATGATGCATGTGTATTCCCTCATAGTTTCCGGGTGATAGAGTTAAGCGCGCTGGAAAAAAGTTTACAATTCCTGGGTCTCTAAAATTAACAACAACGCAGTCGCCATTCAAGGCTTTTGGTGAGCTTCCAATCCAGCCTACCCTACAAGCATAAATTATGTTATTATTCAAATCCATGTGAAACCCTGAATTGTTCCATTGCCAATGTGCAACCTTTCGTTTCAACATGTCATCATTCTCCCGAGCTCCCACCCCAATAAGGGAACATTCTCCAATTCAATTGCATATGGGGATCAAGCAGGTGGGAGGTGTTATCATTTTAGACATCCTTGATTTGGCCATATTGGACCTCTAATAAATTTATTTTTGCTTATTATGATCAGCCCCTCTCTCATGAGCAACTCCCCCCACCTGGTGGAGTTCAAAGGCCTGTGGTGGTCTATTGCATGGCCATTTTCCTGGCACTGATGATGAGTAGTTTGCAATGGGCTGACCCACTAGTTGACATGACAAAGCTGACTGAGTAAGTTCTCCAATGTCCTGGGGGACAGTAATTGAGGGAGTAAAGTCAGTAGTCAAATGTTCCTGCACATTCTTGATTAAAGAAATTACTTTAAGTTCGAGATTTCTATAAAACTCATTTAGGGTAGCCTCTGTTTTTAGAGAGGAACACCTTAATCAAAAAATGTGCAGCGGTATCATAGTCTCCTCCCCAATCTGGTGGTGTATCTGTGTCCCTGGTAACAGTTTTTGGCCTACATAATTTCTGGCCTCTATGCCACCCTTGATCCAGTTTAGCATGGAGACTATGGGGCCGATTAGGATCGCGGACGGACTTGAGTCCGTCCGCGACCCCTGAGGAGGAGGGAACGTCCGCAGGGGCTGCGGCGTTCCCTCCGAGCAGATTAGGATGTGACCGCCAGGGTGGCGGTCACATCCTCTATCTTTAACATTGCGGCGGGTGCAGCTTCAAGCTGCACCCGCCGCAATGTTAAAAATGCATGCATCGCATTTGCATGCACAAAGCAGCAGGCACTGCGCAGTGCCTGCCACTTTGTGCATGCAAATGCAGGGGGTACCATAGGTACCCCCCATGTGCACCCCCACCCCCCTTTCACCCAGGGGGCCCGCAACGGGCCCCTGAAGTGAAAGTCCGTATGCTTTTCCACGGCGGAAAAGCCGCCGCGGAAAGGCATGTATTCACCACCATCCTAATATGGCTGGCGGTGTCTGATAGACACCGCCAGCCATGTTAGAGCTTTTCCGCCGCGGTCGGAAGGCGACCACGGCGGAAAAGCTGCAGACGGAATTCCAGACCCACCAGCCATCCTAATTTGGCGGTGGGTCTTTGGAGGCTCTGCAGCGGTTTTTCCGCATCCTCCGGGCCGGCGGTGGCTTCCGCCGGCCCGGAGGATGCAGAAAAACCGCAATCATAATCGGCCCCTTAGTCTTGTGTCCCTTCTTTTCTTGGCCGGAGGGCTAGCCGAAACAGGAAAAAAAACAGTAGGCTCCCTGCTTCTTGGGCAGAGTAAAGAAACCATGGGAGGCAATTTATTTGCAAAAGGTGCCTCCCTTCCGTATATTGAACATCTTCCAGTGGCGGCAGAGGGTGATGGGCCTTTATTGATAATAATCACCTCTGGCTCCAACGGGGGTTTTGGGCCAGCTTCTGGGCTGCATCAATTTTTCCCTCTACCTGTTTCAATTCTCTTGCAATCGCCCCCATTACGGAAGTCAGGTAACTAGTAATAGAGGATTGGGGTGCAGGACGGCCATTTCCCCGACAGCAGGGATTTTGTGCATTTCTTTATTCTATAGTTTATGCACAAAACTTGCCCTGTCCTACTTTTTGTCCATGCTGAAACAACTTCACATATATTTCCAGGGGTAACACTCACCAACATTTGGCTGCCCAGGAGGGGTGGCCCAACCTGGCTTCTTCTGCCCAATGACGGGCCAAGACGGGCCTGCCTTTGGCCCAGGCTTTGCCCGGGCACTGCACGGACTGTAGCAAAATGTCTGCTTAAAAACTGATTGTGCACTTATGGGTTATAAGACACCTCAGTTCTAGTAATGGACTGCTTCCATTTCCCAAGTAATACAGGGCATCTGCAAAGGGTTGGGGTGATGCAGAAATTCCATTGTGCCTATCACCCATGAGCATTGGGTGCAGTGGATCGGAAGAATAGGGTGCTTAAGAACAAATTAGGAGAAATGTGTACATCCACAGACTAATTCAACATTGATGCCCTTCCACTGGTGCTGATGGCTATGAGATGTACCCCTAACTGAGAAACTAAATTAATACCCATATCATCTTTGTAAGAAAGCCTATGCACAAACCTGGCCACATGCCTGTTCTTTCATTGAGCATAGCTGATGATTTGGTACAGCAAATTTCGTAAGATTGTTGGAATTGGCTATCTTCACAGTATCCTTTATAGTTTAAGGAAAACTAAATGTTTTCTTAAAATAACACTCACCCAACAAGATGTCTCATGGTGGCATGCTTCATCATAGGGTTCTTCCCGCCCCACGGCTTGACAGGGCGTGCTGCGACTGATAAAGATGTGCTCTCCGGGTTGATTTCTTCAAGGTCCTTCAGAACTGCTTTCTCATAAGCTAAACGTTCCTCTGATAAGGGCGTGTTGGGTGGGGTGAAAGTGGACTTCACCCTTAATCCTGTGTCGTCCTGTACATCAGTTCCTTGTTCCTTATTAGCGAAGAAGGCCTTCAATTTGAGTTTTCTGATGAAAAATATATCATAAGTTTTTTTCCACATATGGTGATCGGTTTTCTAGCTAAGCTTCAATTATCTTTATTGAAATGTAAGCAATAATGCTATGGCCTATCTTTCCGGATCTTTACAGAAAAAATACTGATTGGGTATTGTATTGCACTTATACTTCCCTCAATATTTATTTAGAAGATCTAGTTAGTGTCACTATTAGGAGTGGTGCAAGGGATCATGTCATGGTCCTGAAGAATAGCCTTGGAGTAATGGCTTGAAACATGTCGACAGTGAGACAAACACACATAGATATGTGTTTCTCCTTTCCCCACTTTTAACAATACCAGCTATAGGACTGAATAAATATTTAGTTCCCATTTAGCCAAGTGTCGTATCACCAACTCCTCAGGATCGGAACGATGCTCAAAAATGGTCCACCTCTCGATAGCTCCAAGTCTGCTTGCTATTACAGCACAGATCAGTGAAGCGATCAAGCGAGGGAAGGAAAGGGTGGGGACAGCTGGGAAGAAGACCTAAAATGACAAGAAGAAAAAACAGAAAGACTATGAATAACTTAGGTATAACCTTTCTAGACAGTAATCACAATTGCTATACCTTAGTATAAACTACCTGTAAAGAAAAAAAAGGACCGTTAAGTTGAGCCCACATGGAGTGTCTTGTCTCTTGTAGATAAATTTAGTATGAAATCCTTAGGCACTCTTGATAGAGCACAAATATAATAATGATATAGGAAACAAGAAAACAAGCATTAACAAGAGACTTTTAACAAGTAAGAATCTATTGGTAAGTTAAAGGATCACTCCTGTTAGGTATACCTATGGTTACATAACCTACCCTGATGTGCTTGCGCCACACTTCACAGAGGATGCAAGAGGCTGAGAAAAATCACTCTATCACAATCCCCTGTTAGTTTAGGACAAAAAAATATAAATATAATCATTAAATAAATCCCTAATGGTTCCAGATGAGAACAAATATGAGCAAACCCCCCTCTTTCATCTCAGGGAGGCACATGTAACTGAAACTTTCAGTTAATCCAACCGAATCATCACCACAAAGTTTTGGGAATGTTTCGTCCCCCACAGAAACATAAATGTCTTCCGCAAGTTCAGCCAATAGGAAAAGGAGGAACACCAAGAACATCCACACAGTCAGGCATTAACGTGAAGTGCACGTATCGCAAGTATCTAAGCAATGTTTCAACAAATGTAAAAATCAGTCAAGGTCGATTCTCGTCAATCAATTATTCAGCCTTTAACTCCCCTCGGCATGAACTTGCGGAAGTCAATTTCCCCAACTGCGGGGAAAAATGAGCATGAGTAATCTAGTTAAGTGCTTGCCACGCATGAACCCCCCAGCCAGGGAAACTTGCCAACGAGACAAGTGTTAGGAAATAGCCAATATTCTTTAGCATTGCACAAGTCCTAAAAAAAGAAGTGGGGGGACGCTCCAAGTTAGGTGTTGTCACCGGAAGTGACGTCACAACTGGAAGTGACATCACAAAATTTGCCGGTCTCCGCCTGAAATGCGTGAATACATACACGATACAAGTAGAGGTATAATAGTGCGATAAGTGGCAATCACTCAAAACACAAGAACACACTATACACAGGACCCATTCCTCGGATTACATGGTTATTACAGACTCGGTAGCAACTACGGGCATTTGTTGGGGTCCCTGGAAGTGACATGCTCGGCGTGTAGACAGCGCAGCTCCTTGAAGCCTTGGTGCCTCGGCTGTGCTCTGAGAAAAAGCTGGCAAGGGGAGGGCGCGAGGTGGAAGGGGAGATTTAGTCTGAGCCTCGGTGAATTTGAAAGGCTATCATTCACGCGCAGGTGCAGACTCGGGTACCGGCTCAATCTTTTGGGCAGGGGGAACGGCGTCCAGTCAGTAAAAAAAGTGGGGGGACGCCGTCCACCCGCGTGGTACCCCGACTCGAGCCCTGTTCTTTAGACAAGCACCGGTATTCCTGCCACCCGCACAAGACAACACATGTGTATCTCACCAATGGGGAGGAACACCACACTAGGATATAACAAGGAAGGAGATGGCTATGAACAGACCGTTTTCTTCCCTGAAGGAGTCGTTTTGACTCTCGGGGCGCATCAGCAATAGTAATGGATCCGTCTAGGAATTAATGGTGCAACCGAAACCTTACCGGATTCTTAAGAATCAGCAAAACGAAGTGGCTCCAACAGCTCCAGGACTCCAACGCGGAATAATCAGCGGCGCAGCGGGGAAGCAGAAGAGCTTTTGTTTTGTTTCCGCTCTCCCATTGACATCAACGTGCCGCTGCCGAGGCTTATGTGAATAGTAGTTTTCTGAGTCTCGGCGGATTGTCACTGCTTACAAGCGACTAAAAAGGGTGAAGAGGAGAGGCAGGACAGGGTTCAGGATGGGGATCATGACGCCAGGTATTTTGTAATCACTAATAGACCCTCCCACTCTTATACCATAATTTACCTTATAGTTTACATCTCACAAAGTGCTCCCACATCTTCATTAATCACAGCCCTCCCCATCCCGCAGCGGGCAGGAAGAACCCTATGATGAAGCATGCCACCATAGGACATCTTAGTGGGTGAGGGTTATTTTAAGAAAACCTTTGTTTTCCTTAAACTATTAAGGATACTGGGAAGATAGCCAATTCCAAAACAGTGGGAGTCGTCTTGGTTGTTCAAATGAGTAAAGGAGGCCAAGTCCTCTGAAACCTGACTTCTTCCTCTCCCTTTTTTTGATTCAAGAAATTAACAGAGACATTGTATTAGTCACTAAAAGGTGCTGCAGGTCCTTCCTCATCCACCAGAGACTACAAGAAACTCTTTACACCCTGGGGATTTGTTGTATGTGGTGGCACACACCAGATACCATTGCTTTTAACTTCAGTGGAACCTGCTTATTGCAGGTACTTTTAACAACAGGGACATTAGTGAAGTGATCCGGACTGTTCTCTTGGATATAAAGATCTTATACAAAAAATGCTATTCACTTGGAACACTAACAGACAGCTGAGGGGTACAAAAAAGAATGAAGCAGCACAACCAGCAATGGATAGCGGCTAGAAAACTAAGGTCTAGGAAGCCTGCCAGTTTTCAATTAACCATTGGATTAGGCCGGTAATACGACATCTGAGATACAGGTGACTTCTCAATGCATAATGGCTCAGTAAGATGTGCAAGAAAGTGGCTATGGCTGGTGGCTATGATGTGTACTACTATAAAAGTGACTGTGTTGCTAATAGTTTTTAAAGGGCATATAAAAGTTTGGCTATGATGTGTGCCACTATTACAGTGACTGTGTTGCTAATAGTTTTTAAAGAGCATATAAAAGTTCCAAAGATCGGTGCAAAAGAAGTAACTATCAATGAATCATTGTTAATTAATAATAAGCCTACCACCGTTAATCCTGCAAAGGATTGGTCTACATTAGAACCAGTATTTGAAGACAATTGTTATGTTAAGTTACTTGAAAAATATGTGTTGGTGTTAAATATGTCAGATTGTCATGTTTGCACACATCTGCTCACTAGTACTGAAGACAGTATGACCTAAAGTGTAGCGCCCTTAATTAAGTGCACTTAACTAAAACAGCGAGCTGTGCCTTTTTGCAAGAATTGTTGTGTGGAACAGCATTCAAATTTGTGACTGAAGAGCTGAAGCCCAATTGGGTATCACAAGAAGAAGAGCCAAGTCCTTGTGGGTCAGAGATGTGAAAAGGGAAGAACTAGAATTGATAGCATATTATGATAGGGATATCAGAAAAGGGTTCCAGAATCATAACATAAACGAAGATGGTAAACATGCACTTCACTGTTTAAGGATAGAACAACAAATAATGGGAAACTTATTTTGTAAGAGACACATGTGTTCTTAGCACCCTCCTCTTAGGAAAAGCCACCTGCGGAGACTACATAGACCTGCCCCCTCCAAGCACTAAATACGTGTGAACTAAAATGCATTATAATGCCTTCTCCAATAATGATAGGATATAAAGGACTCTAATTGCCCCAGGAATGGTATGGAAGCTGTTATCTATCTTTCATCTTACCTAGACTGTCTCATGTCAAGCAACTTTCAGAAACGACAATAAGATTACAAATAATGGCTACGTGGGTTCAGAAATTGCTAAGATTCTTTGGAGTAATAATGTCTCCACTTAGGGGTAGTTGATAACAGTCATACCGTTAATGCACTGGCCTGATTAATATAAAGTTTGACTGAAATACTAACTTCTGCCCTATGAAATATTACGGATGGGAGGGTAGCCATGAAAAGTGTGGTTATTCAGAACAAAATGGCCCTTGACATCCTATTGGCTAAGAAAGATAGGGTTTGCAAGATTATGAGGTACACATTTTGCACTCCCAGAGCACCCCTTTTAGTAGAAATAATGTTTGCCATGCCATAGATGAGATTTACCAGAGAGGCACAACATTAGAGAAGGGAATCACTAGCATCTTGGCTTGGTGGTTGGAGGCTGTCCACATAGGTTTGGGAATACTACTGCCCTTCTTCATAATAATCACAGCTGTGCCTAAATGCTACTCTTATACGACAGCCCAGGTTTTTAGATCCCAACAGCCAGCTTGCCAATATGTAGAGATAAATGCTTCTATCACGCTTCTTGGAAAATGGCAAAGGAACAGCTTGTCAAGGCAGGAGAAAAGGCTGTTACATCTATTGAGGTTAAGAAGGTGATGTTTAAAAGTCACCCCTCAAAAGTGTCAGAGGAGGGGTTGTAGAATCCATTTCATTTCAGTTTCCAGTTTGTGTTTCTTAAAATGAGCTTGCACAATGTCTAAGGCCTGCTGGACTGTGCTGAGCTTCCAATGACTGCAAGGCCTTGAGAAATAAGAACATCTTGAATGTTCATGACAAACTGCTACTTTGACTACCTTGCTGATTTCAGAAGCCAATATCCCTATATATTAAAATGTTTGTATTTTATTAATGACTGGACAAATATTAAGAAACAAGGAACCCAAGATATTGGTTTCCGGGACCTAGCTTGTGTTGTGGCCTGTTGACCAGTGTGGTCATGTAGAGCCAATAAAGAAAGAACAATTTCTTTCTAGAGTCCCCTCACTCACCGGGGGCCATCCCAGTTCTCTACGAAAAGGGGCGTGCTGCGACTTGCGAATTACGTAGGAGTACTTTTTTGTGAAGGACTATGTGTTGTGCAAAGTGTAGTGGAGTGGGTGTGAGTAAATTTAAAAATACCGTGCTAGTGGACCTCAACAAATGTATTACTGTTCCTAGGTTAGGTATATTAAAAATGGGGTAGAACACTGTGTTCCGACATGTAATGGAGGTGGGATCACCACTTTGCACAACACATAGTCCGTCACAAAAACAGTGCTCCTACGTAATTCGCAAGTCGCAGCACACTCCTTTTCGTAGAGAACTGGGATGGCCCCAATGATGAAGCATGTCACCGTAGGGCAACCCCGGTGAGTGAGGGGACTCTAGAAAGAAATTTTTCTTTCTTTATGGGCTCTACATGACCACACTGGTCAACAGGCCACAACACAAGCTAGGTCCCGGGAACCAATATCTTGGGTTCCTTTTTTCATGTTATGTCCAAGGAGGGCGACCTAGTCTTCTATCCCTCCTTCTCCCCCCTTTGTTAATTAAATGGACAAATATTAAGAAAGGTGTTACACCTCAGTATGCCCTATCACCATATTGGTTGTGTACTTTAAAACAGGATCTATCGAAATATGTAAAAGCCCCTGAAAAAGTACCAAACAAATACTGACTCCACGCAGCTGCATTTGATGAACATCACTTGGTATATGTTTAATTGATTTTAGAATTGACATAGGCTTCAACAATGCCTCTCTTCAAGGATGTTCTGTACTTCCTCAGAGAGAACATCCTGCCACCTGCTCATTCGATTCGTTCTACTGAATGTAACAATTTTCTGTCATGTGGTTAAGTTCGATTGACTTGTTTGGAGAAAAAGAGTATTTATATACTAATCTAAAATGGTATGTATTTTAGTTTGTATGCTACAACTGACCTTTCCTAGCTAGTGCCCTAGACAGTTCAAATAACAATTGTCTTTGACCCTTTTGCTGTGCAGCTTCCTATTTTGCATTGAATACTAGTTGGATTTTAGGCTCCCCAATGTATCTTTAGTTAGCATTGCTGCCAAAGGCATTTCTGTCATATTTAGATGCCCACTTTTTATTTGGAGCCTTTATCAAGAGTTTGCATATGTGAAAATAGAACTTTCCTTGATACTGCACACTTTTTCTAAATGTATTGCTATTTGATTTCCTGGTTAGTCCGGTGTTCTTTTTCTCCCAATGGCAGTAAGTCTACAGTAAGGGGTGGGCACATACTTTAAATGGAAACATTAAACAAGAAGTCCCAGCATGCTCAGTACTTAAAGGCTAAATTCACAGACTGACTTAAATAATCCTCCTGTGTCCTGCCCCCAATTTCTAATTTAGTTTAATATTTTTCTGTTAATCTAATAAAATTCCTAATAAAATTAAAACTGCATTTGTTCAAATAGAAAAAAACATGCACAGTAAGTAGCCAACATTTCTGCTATTGAAGGGCCTCTTCAAAAGTCAGAGCAGAAATTACCCCTGTCTGCTTTGAGGACTTGGTACTCCATTGCCTTTAAAAATATACATGAACCATAGAGAACTGATTTAAATTTCCATCATTAGCTCTGCCATCAGGGTCAACAGCAGTCTTGGCACTAAAGGGAATGGCATCAGATAGATAGCTAAATTAAAGGTGAGGGGGCTCTAATGTCAATTAAATCAGTGCACCTCATGTTTGAGGCCTCCATTGAAACCCTGGTTGCTCCATAGTAAAAAATATATGAATATCCCCTTTGTGTTGGTATCAACTCCCAGCATGCATGAGATATTAGTTACAGGAGAACTGGAGATTAATGAGTGGTTTTGTGGAGGTGGGTGGAATCCAACATAAGGAAAATATGACAGAACATATGCCATGCTGCTAAGCTGCTGCCAGAGAACACAACTAGGCTCAGGGGGATTGCTGCCAAAGGATCTGTGGGTAAAAGAGAAATAGGACTGAATTTCACCTACATAAGTGTGCATACAGGGAAATTGATAAACTGGTGAGTAGACAGTTGTGAGAAAGCAAAATAACAATTTTGAAGGCCTACACTAACAGCAATATAGCATCCACTAAAAAAATAGTTTGTGTCCCATATTTCTCAAACTAAAAATGTTTCTTTCCTAGGTGCACCCACTATTCATTGTATACATTTGGGACAATTAAGGACTCTGGGAGCTGCATCATTTACAACTGGCAGGGGAACCACTGTCCATGTGGCTCCTGATTTTGTGATCACTAATAAATGCATGGTCTACCTGAATTGCAGAATATGGAGTTACCATATTGCCATGGCATATTGTAGTGATGTTTTTCTCCCAAAAGATGCTGTGGCATGTGCGAAGTGTGTGTGAGTGTTCTGGGAGAAAATGTCTACCACAATGGTGGACAACCCTACATTATACAACTTTGCTGCCCCTGGTGGGCCATAGGTGCTGTCTGCACCACAACAGCAGCTTGGTAGCTGGCCAACCATAATATAAGTGATGCCATTTGTACCTGGACTATAAAATCATATGGCATCTTTTAGTCCAAACTCATTTGAGGAAGAGCTTTATCTTAATTTATCCTAGGTGATAACAGTTTATCAAACTTCTGTTTGTATGTATTTTATGTGTCCAAGATGATATTAATACTGTCAACATTTGTCCCTTAAAATGGGAAGGTAGCCTTTGCATCGTTCCTGAAGAAGTGCAGTAGTCCGCCTAACACTCATACATAGAGTCCCTATGGGTGAGTTTAGGAAGTTGGCTGTCGGTTCAACAACACAGTACAGGTCCCAGCGTTCCTATTTCTAGTCCCACTCTCAAATGCCCAAAAAATGCCGATACCATAGATTATGGAAAGTTTGAAGATTCAGTAAAAGTAGAATGATTGCAAGAGTTTGACAATGCATTGGTGGGAAATATCTATGCATGTATCTTTACACAGAAGTAACTAAAACTTTGGTGCCTGAGAGTCATCCGCAAACCTGGCTTATTTCTGCCACCTTACAGACATCAAGCATGAGGTGTGCTGTATCCCTTTTTGCTTCCACTAGGGCACTAAAGCCGCAGAGCCATCACATTCAAATAACTCGCATAGATTCCACCTGTCCCTGACTCATGTTTAAGGCTAAATTCTGTTTATAACTATATTTTATTAATCTGTGGCTTTATTGATCTATTGATCCAGAATTTCTACGCATTGGTACTCCGCAGCGTCTTTGGCAGTGGATTATATGGCACAAAACATTAATTATTCAAATAATGAAATGCTTGTTGAGACTCTTGGAGTACATGCAAATGGAGCATGCCTCCAGCTCCTGTGGCCAGAGCATCCGATCCACAGTCTTCCACAACTGGAAGCATATTGGAGAGAGGCGCTCTTTGTCACTATTTAAGAGACTCTCGTGAAACCTGTAGAGTCACGATGCCTACAGACTGCTGACAGGTGAGACAAAGTAATATAAAAGGCTGCTTTTGCTAGGTTGAAAAGCTCAGATGCCAGAGTGTTTGTCACCGGATCCTTCTGATCTGAAGACAGTTTAACAGGGACTGAGTAGTTTTTGTTAATTCCGTGCTGCAGACAGTTTTAGCTGTCTGTACGCCAGACCTCTTGTTTTCAAGTACATGTGCTGGGCTTTGGGTGAGCCCCTTGTCCATGATTGGAGGTCTTTGTTGTCTGTCTCGGTTTTTCGTTCAATTTCCATTTCTACATCCCGCCCAGGAGCATTTAGATCTCAGTGTTCTGATTAGTTGACTTGTATCCTTCCACTGCTGACATTGCTTGCATTCAGGGAAGTACTTCTTGTTCTCTACCCAGGAGGTGTTACCCTTCACTTTGCCCCCTACTTGTCCTTACACTCCTTGTTGCTTCTTCCACCCCTACCCTAGCACACCAATTTCTTCCTGTACACCGGCACATCCCTCTCATTTTTAGGCCTCGACTAATATCGCTCATATGTTGCACATGGCAAGACTTTTTGTGAACTTACAGGGGGTATACAGTCCATCCATTTTTTGCCATTGGTTGGCATCATTGTCACTCTCATTTACTGGCTTCTTATTTGAAGACTTTTGTCAGCTTTACTTCCTCCTCATGTGTTTTCCCTCTCCTGGAGCACAGCACATTACTGTATCCTTACACTGCTCTTTTTTTTTTGGTGTGTTTTCTAGTTGTCTCCCTTGTGTGTTATCTGCCCACCTTATTTGTGTTGCTTTGCCTTTCTCTGTGCATCTCTGCCCCCGCCCCCTTTTACGTCTTGCTCTATCTTGCCATGTGCTCCCGTGCCCCCATATCTCCAGGTTGGTCAACGTCACTGTGTGCTGCTCTGTCTCCTCCCCCGGTCTCCGTGTTGCTCTGTCTTGTCATGCCTTTCCTGTGCTCCAGTGCTTAGTTCGTAAAAAAAAAAAGAAAGTGGCAGAGCCCTTCTCAGGAAGCCACTGCAGCCTTGACCACTAATTGCCCCTGCCAGCGCCGCCAATGACAGTACCAACACAAGTACCCACCAAAGCACTCAGAAAATGTGGAAATTCAGACTTTTTCAGCCACCCAAAGCTACAGCCTATGTGGCAGGTATTATTCATTTTAATGTATTTTAATTATTAAACACTGCTGTTGTGTTCTTCTCACAATTAGACAGACAGCGCTACCTTGTGGTGGACTGTCATTAGTGCCAGTGTTTTGGGACTTAAGTGTGATGAAGAGCACAGGAAACCACTGGCACAAATTAAGCACTGCTATGCTCTGCTAATGTCTCCCTACTGCCCTCCTTCTCTCTCTCTATCTCTTTGCTCCTCCTGCATTGTTTGTTCCGACCCTCCCCCGTGTTGCTTCCTACCGCCTCCATGATGTCCTGTGTCCAGTGCTTTAAATGGGCCCATACTCACCGGTACTGAGTACTGGCACTTTTCAATCTTCTCTCCGGGTGTACTGGAGCTTTTCCAAAGACAGGGAGAGTACTGGTACTCACAGGGCTCAAGCAGCAGTGCAGATGTTAGGTCCTCCCAGGCTCTTATTAAGCAGTGGGTCAGCCAGCCAATCAGTTAATGTATTGTGTGCCTCCAGCCAGTTCCCTGTTCAATTGCAAAACAGATTGGGAAATGAATGACCTGCTATCCTGCACAAAAGAGAGTGAGAAGACACTGCAAACAGTATTAAAAATGGAACAGAAACAAGATTGTGTTATTTTGTATTCATGAACAAATCAGAATCAGATAGTTACGGGATTCCGAGCTGCCAATCTGGCATGGGGAATAGAGGGGGTAAGACAGAGTGGTGTAGAAACAGGCAATAGTGAGAGGTAAAGACGGGAGAAAGAGATGAAAGACACTGTAGAAAGACAAGAGAATGAAGAAGAGCAACTGAGTGAAGGAGAGAAAAACAGATGAGAAGAAGAGAGGACTGGGCAGAGTAAGACGGACAACGAGAGAAAGGGGGACAAATATATGGAGGGAGAAATAAAGGTGATGTGAGGGACAGAAAGGAGGCATTGACATGGGAAAGGTTTACACACGTGAGAGACAAATAAAAGGAATTGGGTGAGATTATATGGGCACAGAAAAGATGTACTTCATGGGTAGAAGGCGGGGAGACAGCAGGAGAGTGTTGAGAAGACAGGGTGAAGGCAAAGGGAAATGTGTGTAGAAACCACATAGCAACATATCACAACGGGAGTTTCTAGGAAGGGATCTTTTTCCGCTTAATGTTCTGGCTACTCTAACATGGCATTTAAGTGGTTCAGTGTTTGAACATTGAGTCCTGTAAGAAATCTGTACGGGTGCAATCGATCTATTCTAATGTAAGTACCGCTCTGCAACCCCCGTTTAAATGTGGCTCTATGAACAAATATTCTAGGCTTTGGAGGTATAAATTCTGATTCAAATGAAAAACATACTTTTAAGATAGATTTTTTCTCATCAATAACTGTACCACAGCTTCAACCTTCAAAGCAGCTGGCCCTGTATTGTGCTCCTTTCAATGAACCATTGCCTGCCCATCAGCATACACATCCCTACCTTTTAGGATGGATATATGTTGATACCACGCATACTTTTAGCACGCAGACCATTACCACGCAATTTTTACAACGCAGGACACTTTACCACGAATACCTTTACAACGCAATACACTACAACGCAGGTACTATTACATTGCATACCAATACAACGTAAGTATAGGTATGTATATAGTATGTTAAAATAATGTAATTATTAATAATATTTTTTTAATTAATAAATTATTATTTTAATATTACATATTTTAATTAATTATATTACTTTTTATTTATTAATTTGTAAATATATATATTAAAAATACCCCTGTACCCCAAAACACAAACCAAACCCTGAAACCTAAAAATACCCCTGTACCCCAAAACCCAAACCCAGTCCTGAAACCTAAAAATACCCCTGTACCCCAAAACCCAAACCCATCCCTAAAACCTAAAAATACCCCTGTACCCCAAAACCCAAACCCGGCCCTGAAACCTAAAAATACCCCTGTACCCCAAAACCCAAACCCAACCCTGAAACCTAAAAATACCCCTGTACCCCAAAACACAAACCCAGCCCTGAAACCTAAAAATACCCCTGTACCCCAAAACCCAAACCCAACCCTGAAACCTAAAAATACCCCTGTACCACAAAACCCAAACCCAATACCCCTAATAAATGTTTTTAAAAAAAGATAAACTTACCTATACTTACGTTGTAACGGTATGCGTTGTAATAGTATCTGAGTTGTAGTGTAATGCGTTGTAAAGGTACTCGTGGAAAAGGGTCCTGCGTGGTAATAGTTTCGTTGTAAAAGTATTTCGCGCTAAAAGTTGCGTGGTAACAGTTACATACCTTTTAGGATGTGCCTCTGCTTCCATGTTCATGACTGTGTGTGCTTATCTATGCCAGTGAGCAGGGCTGCGGCTTGAGGCCACTGCCAAATCTGTAACTAAGGAAGGTAAAATCTATTGAACATCCTAAACAGTTCAGAACTCCTGGGTATCACAGTGCCTGCTTTGCCAGCCTTAGGCAGAATTACTGGACCTGATTCAGAATGTCATTGAAGAGTGAACTCATCAACAACATTCTCCAACCTACCAACCCATTTGTTATGCCTCTTTCCCGCCTCTGAACTATCATTCCTTATACTAACTTGCACTGAGGCAATTTATCGGTTGCTTGAAAGATCTGCCAATCTCCTAACTAGAAAGGGATCATATTTTCTCATTATGTACTTTTCTTTCACAAATTTCCCACAATAGCAATAATTTTGTATTATGTGAATATACAAATATCTTTCTTGTGTTGTGTGTGAACTAGGACTAGGTAGAGTTCGCAGTGTTCTACTCCGCAGAACTCCACCAATTGCCAGAAAGACTCCGCCCCGCGCCACAGAGTTCTGAAAGCAGCGGAGTCTGTTAAGTTGCACTGCTCGCACTGCTTTTTAGCGCCTGAAGTTTGTCCCGCAGTGAAAAAGCAGTGCGAATGGCACTATGCGTCACGCCAGAGGGCGCTGTTGCTTTATGCCGCTTGATTAGACATTTTACTCAAGCGTAAGCTTCCTCAACGTGAGTGGCAGATTTCTCAACATGAGCGGTCGCGACCTGCTGTGACCGGCCTCATTGAGAAATCTCTCTCGGAGCAGGACTAGCGCACAATTTTTTCTCCTGAGTGCTCGCCAAATTAACGTTGGCGAGCCTCTCAAGAGAAAAACTCTGCTCTGTGTCATTTTGCTGAGTTTTAGCACGGAGTGGGAAAAATTCTGTGAACTCCACATGAAATTTGAAAGTTACCATTACTGTTACCCTTTTGTACATGTATTGAGAAAACGAATACATTACAGACAGGAGAGCTGTTGCTGCATTATTGTGCACAGATGCACACCAAGAAAACCTCAAATTAAATGCTTGTCTCCTAACCATGCCCTTACCCCCTGCCCAATCCCTGCTCACTCTATTAAATTTGGTGAGTAACTGCACTCGTTTTATGTCTTGCCTGAGCCAGTGCATGCGCTGCCCTATAAGGTATTTAGTTAGTGGGCTTTAAAAAGCCTACCACAGGTTTTTGTGTGGCATACTGCTTGCGGTCACGCGCACAGGCACAAGCAGAGGCGCCATCTGGCTTTCCTATCACTCTCCCAAGCGTGCGTGCCTCGCTCCGCCCACCTCTCTGTCTTGCTCGTGCTTCAACGCCCCTCCCCCACCACAGAGCGCGTCTCGCGGCCACGGGTCTTGTTGCTCGTTCTCTCTGGCTCATCTACCAAGCTTCGGCGCAGCCCAAAGCTAGAGCGATAAAACGCTGTATTCAGTCCCACACCCCTGGGCTACCCTTTGCCGACCAGTGTTTGTGCTTTGAGGCTGCCGAGCCCTCACCAGACTTGGGCGTGGTGCAGACAAACTTTCTTTTTGAACCAAAGGAAATAGCCGCCCGAGACGCATCAAGGTACCTGCTCGCCCGCCAGTTAATGCTCTTCACTATCATTACATGTCTTCACATTGTATTTACCAGAGCCCCGTAGATTGTTTCTGTTTGAAGCCCAGCTCTTTATTGCCTCCATTTTGCTGGCTCGTCATTGTGCGGACAAGGATCAAACGGGCGAGGTGATTGCCAGGTGTGTTCATAGCTCAGACCGAACCTCCACCGGTGCTTCCTAGAGTAGATAGAACCCTGTAGACAAATTAGCCCACTCCTGATATTTTAATTATGTCTGTCGATGCTAATCTCGCCCAGTCTGGAGTTCATGCCCAGAAGCTGGTGCCTGGTAATGGCAAACTTGAATGGCTATTTCTCTGTCTGCAGACCCTACCTGGGTCCGATGCGGTCTTTATTGCATTGGACTTCTTTAAGCTTTTGATGGGCCCCAGATCTCTTTGAATCCTGTCTCTGGTTCATTCAGTCAACTGTGCAACCAACCTTTAAAAGCATCCTATGTGTTGAATCTGACGCTTCCGTCGAGTACCCATGCTCTCATTCCTCTCACACATCTTATGGGTTCCCTTTATAAAGAACATACCACTGGTTTGCCAAATGGGCCCTGATGCAGGTTTAGAAAATGAGTTGCCTTCCTTCTGATCGGGTAATAAACCCTGGGTTCCAGTACATGTGCCTCACTTCGTAGCCACAACTTCCATTGCAGATATTTGTCCTACCTTTATTTCTGAATTCAGCTGGATATGCCGTTGTGCCAAGGGCAAAGACTCAGTGAGTACAGGACCATTTCCACCCTACATCTGTAAGTAAAGTATTCATAATGGATAGTAGCCTCATAGTTACAAACCAGCTTTGAGGTTAGCGTCTTTTTGAATGTAAACCAACTGGGATTCATGTCCCCAAATGGCAGAGTCAGTCCCTCACTCCTCCCCTCCCTCATATTTGAGAGGAAGTGTTGC
The DNA here is from genome assembly GCF_964261635.1 of Lissotriton helveticus. NCBI lineage: Eukaryota > Metazoa > Chordata > Amphibia > Caudata > Salamandridae > Lissotriton > Lissotriton helveticus. Next base: position 175,266,782 of record NC_136073.1, read on the forward strand.
ACATGACGGAGGCCATCCTGCGTTCACCTCCAAGGATACAATCCTCTTTTGAGTTGCATAACTGGCAAGTAGCATTTGGCTTTTTGGCTAACTTAAGTTCTGACCTGTGCCACCTCCCTTCTTTACAACAGTTGAGTCGTGTATTGCTCCCTTTGCTAGTTTAATTCATGAAAAACAACATGAAGAAGGGGAGTTCCCAATCTTTAGGAGGACCCAAAGGTCTTGGCGTACTCTTGGCGGGCTGGACGGTAGACCCCATCGCGATTCGGAGAAAGTAGCCTTGGCGAGTATCGCCCCGGAACCCATTCTCTATTTGCTGGTCATTTGTGGATCTGACTCTGGATTTTCGAATAGGATTGCATCGTTGAACTGTGATGCCTTGCCTTTTATGTACCGTGCTGTCCACTTCTTGGATGTAGTTCATCTGGAAAGCTGACTGATCCAGACCCGCCTTACTTTCTTAGCCTGCATTCCTTTTCAGATTGATTATCCGGTGCAGCGATTCTATTTTCTGCTCTGACGCCCTGGCTTGGATACCGGTGATTCTCCGGTCCACACATTGCCTATGAACGGATTTCTGATTGTGAGAAGTCCATTCTTTAATACTTTGGATATGCTCTTCCTGCCCTTTTGTACTACTTGGGACCTGTTCTACAACTTGCCGTCACAAGATCCCCAATGAGACCAGGCCAATTATTGCTTCTGATGACATGCGCCCTGATGAAGGAATTCCCCATATTGGCACAGTTCTGAAACGCGCGTCGGCGCTTTTCAGTGTTTGCCTGATTACTTGTGATTGTTGATTGAGTAGAGTTTGAATGCCTTTAGTCTGGGAATGAGTCAGTATATGAGAGAATGAGTGAGTGATTTGTGTGCCAATTTTTAGTGTTTGTTGTGTCCCTTGGGCTGATTATATACCATTTATTTATGAAACAATGAACGTTTTATTGAATTAATTAAAATGTGTTATATATTTTTCTATGATAATAAATGAATGACGATAATTTGAGAATTCTGAGCTTTTCTGTGGGCGTTTTTCATTTACTGTTGGAACCCTTTTGGTCCTCCTAAAGATTGGGAATTCCCCTTCTTCATGTTGTTTTTGATGTATTCTGCCCTGGTGGGTTGTTCCCTCCCCCTTTATCCTATCTAGGCTTCAGGGTCCCTCTTTTGTTTCTTATATGGTTTAATTCATGAACACTACGTGTGGATGCAAAATGCACAAAGATCACATTCAGAGGATTAGCAGGCATGCAAACAGCACTGCGGCCATCACACCGTACTTCTGCATGCATGGACGAAAGGGGAAGCATGCCAGCCAGCTCTCCTCAGCGCCCCTCTAACCTTCCCTGACTGCCCCAGTCCCACCCCTCCTGCTCCTCTTTTTTTTCTTCGCGCCGTATGAAATACTCTTTTCATCTCACTCTTTTTAGGTCGTTGTTTGTGGACACATTACCTCATTCTGTGCTGCAGCAGACCATTGCAGTCTGGGGCTACCTGTCCTGTGTTGCATCTTGAGCTAGTCCTAGTGGCAACAGAACCAGCCATCCTGCGAGAAAATACTGTAATGGAAAGAGCAAAAATCTAAATCCAAATTGCTGCTGCCTTAAAAGTAGACTAGCTAAAGATGCCACACATAAAAAGGGACAACTTGGGAGTGCTGACACACAGTTTTTCTGCATAGACGGTCTTTTAAGCCTTTATGCTCCACCACATTCTCCTGCTGCAGATACATCTGCCGGACAGGACATGGAAGAGAACAGATACTCAAACTGGAGGAAATATCTGCCACTCGTGATTCAACAGTCCACAGATTTTACCTCTGGAAGTCTGTAACAAGTCCTGCTGAAACACACAAGTATATTTTCTTCACTGGCCACAACGAGCACAATTTGAAATGCCATGTAATCATTATGACTTCAAAACCGTTCTGCAGTGTGATTGTTACGTGCTGCAAAATTTTCCGAAAATTAAATTGCTCCTAATTTCTTATTTTCTCCTCTGAAAAGTATTTATTGGTTATAAGAATATGACAAATTATGGAAACAATATGAGGAAATGAGAAAATGTTAAAGCTATCCTAAAACATAATGATTCGATTTTCACTCATATAGGAAGCATATGATCTGCCTATGAATCATGGTAACATCGATTCATGGCTAGAAATGGAATATTTACCAAAAATACCAAATAAAATATTATCAAGGAATTCGAATTATGAGAGAATTGTGAACTTAATATGCACTCCAAAATACGGTAAAGACCCATTCTACGTCTGGCGTAATGTTTTGGATGGGCAACTATTACTCAACAGCATGTATGCGCATGTGAAACACTCAATAAATAAGGCTTTCAGTATTATTGTCGCAGAAAGTGAAGGGACATGGTTTCTTACAGAAAAACATTGCACCTCTTACTAGGACATTTGTGAGTTAAGGTATACAGCTCTACTTCCCTTTCTACAATCTAGAATCCATTTGTTATGGAAGCAAGAATTGGCAAAGAGAATGTGCTTGGCATTTGCATGCAGGCAGAGTGGTTATTTTTAATTGCAAGCATATGACACAACAAAAGAAAAAGAAACACCACCACCTAAATGTAACCTCCCTATGCTTGCAAAAAAATAACATTTTACATTTAAAAACGTTTGCTATTGTGAATGTTTAACTACAAATTAAAAAAAAGACAAGCCTTTCAGTTCTACCCTGCATAATACTATTCTTTTTTGTGGAGGCGTCAATAAAAAACAAGCATTGGCATAGCCAATAGGTCTCGCCTTTGGGACCTTATAAGTGTTTAGCCATGCAACAGTTGATGTTGTTGCACCAAGGATATTGTGCTGCATAACTAAATACTTATAAGGTCCCAAAAGCGAGACCTATTGGCTTTGCCAATGCTTGTTTTCCATTGAAAGCACTGCCTGTGCCGCCATTTGCTTCTGTGCGCCCTCGTCTCTGTGTTGCTCTGTCTCGTTGCTGTGTGCTTCTGTTGTTCCCGTCCCCCATTTTGCTTCCCGCTGCCTGTTCGACGAGTCCCTCATTTTACTTCTGCGCCCCTCCCCGAGTTTAGTAACCGATCCAACGAATAACTGAAAAATAAACAAATTCATAATTTTGCAGGTGCACGCATGCATGATAAGCACAGAAACTAAATGACATTGTTATCTGCATCAAATGTTTTTTTTATTATTCTTCAGCAATGCAGCACAGCTTCAGAGATGCTGTGCAGCATGGCTAAAACCCAGTGGCAAAGACAATGGGCCCCAAAGGCGCGACCTATTTGGCTTTGCCAATGCTTGTTTGAAGTATTTCCCCATCCCTTTCCAGCTTCTAGGACTAACCTACCCCCTCACTGAGGGGAGTGCAGATGGATAGCACATGTGCCAGAGATGCTGTGCAGCATGGCTAAAACCCAGTGGCAAAGAAAATAAGCCCCAAAGGCGCGACCTATTTGGCTTTGCCAATCCTTGTTTGAAGTATTTCCCCATCCCTTCCCAGTTTCTAGGACTAACCTACCCTCTCAATGAGGTGAGTGCAGATGCATAGCACATGTATCAGAGATGCTGTGCAGCATGGCTAAAACCCAGTGGCAAAGACAATAAGCCTCAAAGGCGCGACCTATTTGCTTTGCCAATGCTTGTTTGAAGTAATTCCCCACCCCTTCCCAGCTTCTAGGACTAACCCACCCCCTCACTGAAGTCAGTGCAGATGCATAGCACATGTAGCATTTGTGTAATGATTCCAGCCATTGCTATGTCTGAACATATAGTGTGGACATCTATAGCTACATGAACTTCCAACCAGCTTCCACGTTTATGAAGCGTGAGACGTTCGTTGCCAAGGCCCTCGTCCAATGATCGGAGACCCGGCTCTGTATCCGGATACTGAACACTTGCCAGCATCCATCATTGTTTGATAACTCGGCATTAGTGTAATCACTTCGGATGCAGGCTTGTCGGTTTCCATAGCGAAGGACTCCTTCGTTGTGAGCGGTGATGTGGGTGTGTCGCTGTGAGAATGTTTTTCATACATGGTATTGCATAAGTAGGTAATTCAAACATTTTGAAATATAGGGGAGTAAAGCAGGCTGGATGATGAAGCGCGGCTCGTCGTGGGAAGGCCCTGTCCTGCGTGACAGGGCCTTGTTTTGTACTGTTCATCTGTGCAGTGTACTTTATTTACCATGCACAAAAATAGAGTAATTTTTGCGAAAATGTTGTTTGTAGGGTCCATTCTGGTCGGATACCCACGAGGTGGGTTTCGGGGGGGGTGGGGGCACCACAGCTTCAAGGCATTAAGCAGACAATTCAATTCATAAAGCTTTATTCGGTACATATACAAATGACCATAAAAGCACATAAGTAACACATAGGACACAGATATTGCAGAATTAAACCAAAATACAGACACAAAATTTAAAACAACATACTTTTCCTGGCATTAATTGATTGATTTAAAAAAGCAGACGATATGCCCTCTGCTGTGCAAATTGTCATTATTATAGGATCACAAAACTCTAACGTTTTCCAGGTTCCATGAGGGAAGACCTCATCCAGTACAGGTTTTCTGTTGCATGCTGGGATCTGTGGTCCTGTTAATCCTTTACAAAAATGGGACTGCAAGTTGAAATGAATAAATTCGCAAATGGAAAACGTGAGACTCGGAATCAATTAGGAGGAGACAAAGAAGACAGAGCTTTGCTAGTGTGCCACTCCGCTTGGGTTCCGATTGCTGCATTTGGTAACACAAGTCAGATGGCATGATGAGCCCAACACTGCTCTGGCATTCCTTTTACAAATTATTGTAATCTGTTAGTCTACTTAGCACAATGTATTCTCTTTAGGCAATGAAAGACTACGACTCCCACAATACACCGGTCTTTAAGTTACTACCAATTTCTACCTACCTGCCTTTTTCCACCGGTTTTCGCACAAGATAACCTTGAAGCACCAGGCTCATGCTTAAACTGATGCCATTGGCTGTTATTATCACACCAATCCCTCAGAGCACCTCAATCAGGTATGCAGAGGGGATAAAACATCAGAAAAGGTGAACATGCAACAGATCACTCAGATTGGTCTACTTAGCTCCTGCTGGAGAATTGGACACTAGTTCCACAAAATGTTGCCCTGTTCTGTGCAATTTTTCATTGACAGTCACAGACCACAGCAAAAATTAAATTTGCACAAAATGACCAGGACAAATGTGGGTTCAACTGATAGAAAATGCTTGTTTACTCACCGGTATTCTTCATTACTCCAAGTCCTGGTCTTCCCGTTCCATTCCTTACCTGTGAGCAGCTTGTCTGCTCTACAGAAACCTTTTACCATACCAAACGGAAATACTTTCCCCAATATGGCACCGCCTACCTGGTCTGGCAAGCATAAAGGGGGAAGTACATCAGATCGACATTCTGAGAATACCAAAGAAATCCAAGAAATAGAAAAATGCAAACACCTAAAAACAAAAAACAGGGAGGGAGGGGCCCACAAATGGAATGGGAAGAACAGGACTCCAAGTAACGAAGATTACCGTTGAGTAACCGGGCATTACCTTCTCGCCCGTCTTCCCGTTCCATTCCTTACCAGTGAGCCCATACCCAAACGAAAGGTGATTGAAAACACAAAAATCAGAAAGATGCAGCAAAACCAACAGGTCAAATTAAATCAAAATGTACAGCAGACAAAACCTGAGAGCCAAAAGCAGCACTGCTGTCATCCCAAACTGAAGGCGGTAATGGAAAACAAAAGTATAGGGAGAGGCCCATGTAGCAGCATTACAAATATCGATAATGAGGCACCCTAAAACATGGCCCAGGGGGAGGAAACCCCATGAGTGGACTGCCCCTGGTAAGAAGAAGGAAGAGGACAGTGAACAGCCTCGTAGGAAAGTACCACCGAACACACTTCACCCACCTAGTCAAAGTGGACAAAGAAGGTTTTAGACCCATGCCAGATGCCCAGTATGTAACAAAAAGAGAATCAACCTCCAGAAAATCATGGGTATGGTCCAAATAGATGCGAAGAGCACGCAACACATCCAGGGAGTGCATAACCTCCTCCTTAGGGGAGGTTAGATCATGACAGAACACAGGAAGAACAATATCTACCTGAAAGTGAAAGGCAGATAAGACGTTGGGTAGGAAAAACTAGACCACAAAATCACCTTGTCTGAACAAAAATGCAAGAAAGGGGGAGACGCCAGCAAAGCCCCAATCTCACCAACCCTCCTACCCAAAGAAATGGCCACCAAAAAAAGAACCTTAGCAGAATGGAGCTTACGGTCAACAGAAAGCAAGGGCTCAAACTGGGGACCAGTCAACGCCTGAAGCACTAAAGGAAGATCCCAAACGGGAACCATGGAGCGGGAGATAGGCCACTGAAGCAAAAAGCTCAGCAAAACATCTGACACCAAAAAAGAGGGGGCAGAGGCCACTACAGAACCCCAGAAGGCAAGAATGGCAGCCATTTGAGCACAGAGAGTGGAGACAGCAAGTCCCAAGACAAAACCATCCCGCAAAAAATCCAATGCCCAGACAGGATCACAGGATGAAGAAGATGAACCCTGCTCATGACATCAGGTGTCAAAGTTCTTCCAATGCAGAACGTGAGACTTAAGTGTTGAAGGCCTACGGGACAACTGGATACTCTGGGCGAACATCCCTGACCCAACAAATTCAACCTCTCAAGTGCCAAACCCCCAGCCGGAGGTGAAGAAGGGGGAACTCACTGAGAAGGGGAGCAAGCAAATGAGATACAGACAGGGGAAACTGCCAAAAGGGACACAATGCCAAACCCTGAAGGATGGGAAACCAGGGCCTCCGAGACCATTCTGGGATCACCAGAAGCAACTCCACCCGGTCCAAATGGACCTTTCTGAGGACCAGAGGAATCAAGGGAAAAGGAGGGAAGGCAAACAGGAGTCCCTGGGACATTAAGATGGAGAAGGCATCGATCGCCATGTCAACCTCAAGGAAATCAGGCTGCAGAACAATGGAGGAAGGGTTGTTTCTTCTGCAGGGACAGCTCCTCCACTATGGCGGAGGAGCGTCGCCCCACTGCTTTTAAGCACTGCACCGCAAAGGAAACATAAAATGATATTAATTTTGCGTGGTTTGTTCACTACAAAGTGCGCAATGACTGGTCAGCTCTTCCGGGCAGCTCCAACCAGTCTTTCACACTTTCCCCATTCTCCATGCAAGCTCCATTACAGCCTGCGTAGAGAGCAAGCCCAGGGCCCCATGCCCTGGTTGAGCGTCGAACCAGGCCGCTCAAAACCAATAACAACACTGCATTGCAGCGTTGTGATTTGTCAGGGAAGCCTGTGTGCTAACCAATCACAACGCTGCATTGCAGCATTGTGATTGGTCAGGGGAGCATTTTCTGTGCTTCCTGTGCCTGGGAGAGCAGGAGCAGAGACGTGGGACCGGCGCAGCAAGGTAAGTGTTTCTTTTATTATTATTTCATTCTTTTTACATTTTCCCCACCCCAACAAACCCCGACTCCACCCCCCCCCGCATTCCCGCACCCACCCTGCCACCTGCGAACGATGTTGGCCCCCAATGTTTCTCTGAGGCAAAGACTAGAGATCCAGCCATGAACTTGGAGACAATCTGCTGAAAAAGAAGAGGAGACAGACACCTGTTCACGTTTGGGGAAACCCTGCTCAAAGAATCCACAGGACAGTTCTCCCTCCCAGGAAGATACATTTTAGAGAAAGGAGATTTCACTCGGCCCACAGACTGATCTTCCAGGAAATGAGAAACAGACCAGCGCATCCCCCTTGCGGTTTGACATAGGCAGAAACCACCTGGTTATCTGTCTGAATGCAGAAAGCCCAGGACCGAAGGAGGGAAACAAACCAAAGAAGGGCCCGCCAAACTGCCAACAATTCTCGCCAGTTTGAGGACTGGAGAGACTCGGAACAGGGCCACTGGCCCTGGGCTTTGGAAACCCCCAGAACTCCCAACCACCCCGCAGCACTGGCGTCAGTAGACAGGGCCACCGAGGAAGGAGGGGGAAGAAGGTCGAATCCCCTGAAGAGATTGAGAGGGGACACGCACCATTGGGGGGATTCCCGAATATCCTGAGACACCGGAATAAGAGCCTCTGAGTCCTGTGAAGCAGGATCCCAGTGGCGCAGAAGGTAATGCTAAGGGGGATACAAAAGGAGACAGGGCCAGGGGGGGGAATGTAAAGTGGAGGCCATCTCCCCTTGGCTCTTTGAAACCAGAAAAAGAATTAAATAGTACCCCAGCCACCTTTCCAGGGACAGAACCTCGATGACAGCCTTCTTCTCTAAGATAAGCTGAACACCCTCCAGCAAGGCCCCCCTCCTCACAGGATCCAATGGCAAAGGAGTCTCCTTGAAAACCTGAGCCGGTCGAGATGAGAACTCAATCCGGTAACCGGAGGTTACCATCTGAACCACCCAGGCATCAGAAAGATCAAGCCAGTGGTGACAAAAGAAGCAAAGGTGACAGTCATTGCTTCAGAGCAGGAGTGGAGGAGGCAACGGAGGGCAGAGACTGGGACTTGTCACTTCCAGGGGCCCGCAGCTATGACCCCTGCTCTGAAAGGGCTGCTGAGCACCCCTAGATTGAGAAAAAGGCAAAAGCAATGTGATAACCATAACCCCTACCCCGAAAGGGAGGGCGAACAGGAGCCACTAGCATCATGATCTCAGCCAACTGCTTGACCATATCCTCCAGCTGGGGGCCAAACACCTTAGCACCACCAAAAGGCTACTTCAGAAGGACCAACTTTTGTGAGGACTCCGCCTTCCAAGTACGCATACAGATATGGTGACAAGATGCAATGGAAGCCCCAGAAGCTGCAGCAGCCGCACACAAATTATCAAAGGAGATGTCCAATAAATAGCTTACCTGGAGCTCCATCAGGGCCAACAGGGAGGAGCTATCCCCACCCTCACTCATTTGGAGAGCTACGGCCTGGAAATCCTTCAAAAGGGACTGAACCATATACTTTGTATAGGCAGTTGCACTAACAGAAAAATTGGCGGCTGTGTAAGACCGCTTAACAGCCCCTTCAACTTTCATATCAACGGGGTCTAAAGGAAGGGCATCATCAGAAAGAATCATACCCTGTGAAGCGAGACCAGTCATCAAAATATCCACGTTCACAGACAGAGGGAATTCTTCAGAAAACACCTCCAAGCTGTAACTATCCCCAAAAAGCGAGGAAAGGCAGTCTTGTCAACATCATGCCACTCATGTGCAAGAACCTTGCAGATAGCAATATGGAGCGGAAATCAGTCAGGGTCAGGCTGGTGATACTGTGTGGAAAAAAATCCTCTTCCAACTCATTCATTAGAGGAGAAAGAAACCCCAGATTGCCCCTAAAATGGGCAAACAAGTCGGAGAGCTCAGCAACTTGAAAAAAGCAACCCCTTTGGTCCTCATCCTCCTCTGGCTCTTCCAAATCAACAACTGGTTGAAGCCGAGGCAGCTTAGCAGGAGGACTAGCCTCCCCTTTCAAAGCCACCTCCACCACTTCATTAATAAAAACATGGAGAGCATCCAAACTAGGGAAACTTGTGGAGCAGCCAGCGGCAGACTCCATCATGATATGCACAAAAAAAGGGCGCTTCCTGCGACAGACCAGCTTGTAAGAAACAAAGTCTTGTGGACCCTACCTCACACATGAGGGGCCAGCAGGAAGCACTCGGAGCAGTAAAAAACAGCCCTGCCGGGTGGGGCTCTGTAGGAGGAAGGAAGCTGGAGAAGAAACAGAACCAGGCACACTCTGCGAAGCCACCCATCACCAAAACCAAGGCCAGCTACAGCAGGGCGAACAGTAAGCCAGTAAGAAAAGGTAGCACAGCTGCTAAATCAAGCCGCTACCCTGCCCGCATATACAGAAACAAACAAAGGCAGAGCAGCTGGTAATGCAAGCCGCGAGGCATCAATAAAGAAAAACTGGCTGCTAAAGCAAGCTGCATAGAAAAAAAAAAGAAAACAGGAAAAGACACATACCTGATGATAAGTAAACTACACTGCATTTAAAAAAAAAAAACAGGATGTGTTTTTTGACATACTTCCTCCTTTATGCATGGCGGACAGAGTAGGCGGCACCATATTGGGGGAAGTATTTCAGTTTGCTATGGTAAAACGTTTTTGTAGCAGTGGCGGCACCTTTGCTAATGTGGAGGAGCTTCGCCCCACTGCCAGAAAGCTGCAAAAGAAAGGAAAAAATAAAATGTTAATAACAGAATGTTTTAATCATTTGTCCCGCTGCAGCAGTGCGTGTGGGGGCGGGACAAAGTTGCAGGGGAGGGGTTGTAGAACACTCCAATGACTGTTTGGTTGGCACTCTTGGGCCACCCAAAACAGTCAAGCACACTTTCCCCCTTCTCAATGCAGGCTGTATTACAGCCAGCATGGACAACATGCCCACCCCCAGAGGCCCTGGCTGAGCTCCGTGTCACGGCACTCATACCAATCACAACGCTATGCTGCAGAATTGTGATTGGCTTAGGGGTGGGAGCCTGGCTGCCTGCTTCCTGTTCCGACCTGGAGTCGGACACAGGTGAGCAGGAGAGAAGACGTGGGACCTGGCAGTGGCAGCAAAGTAAGTTTTAATATTTTTTATTTATTTCAATAATAATAATAATAATAATAATAATTGAATTTATAAAGCGCCTGGTTATACTGTACTAGTGTGTCCCCGCGCTATAGAAGCCAACGTCAGAGCCATAGCACCTCTGCTGCTGTTCATTCCACCAGCCCCAAAGTCTAGCGCCCCCGCGCACCCACTTCCCCACCCACGAGCCGTGCCGGCCGCCCCTGCTCTGTAGAGCAGACAAGCTGCTCACTGGTAGGAAATGGACTGGAAGACAGATGAGGAGGTAATGTAAAACTTCCTTGCAGTGATGTCATTTATATGGACCTGGTCAGCCAGGCCTGGGCAGGGCAGTAATAACCGCTTTAGGGAAGGTCCCTCCTGCACCTGCAGTAGTATCAGCCCCCTTGTGGTTCATGGCTGCTTCACTGCAGTTGTTTACCTTCCACGTTATCAGCACATCTTAAAGTATAACCGTGTTACTTTGGCTGCGTTGTGCAGGCCAGCATGTGCTGCTGAGCCTCCCTCTTAGGCACAAGGTAAACACTTGCCGCCACTTCAGGGCCCCTTCTGCACGGGTGTTAGAAATGGGGATCTCTGGTTGGCTAAGGCTTGTGCCAAAGCCAGGCAGAGACCACCACTCTAGACAGGGAATGGGAGTTACCCACCAAAGATAACCTCTGCTCACCCCCTTGGTAGCTTGGCACGAGCAGTCAGGCTTATCCCGGAGGCGATGTGTAAAGCATTTGCACAACACACACAGTAACAACATACTAGGCAACATCACAAAAGGAACTCCGCACAAGGTTATATATAATAATAGCCTTTGTATTATCATAAAACACATTAGATGGTAATCACACAATATACACTGTGCCAACTGGCACTGGGCAATATTTACTGGGGAATATTTACACATGACAGGGCCACGTGGGCAACTGTCAGAATCATCACTTGGTAAAAATAGTAAAGCAAGAATATATCATGAACTTAGAACACAACCAGTAGCTACTGGCAGACACTATACTCAGCATCAACTGTAACATAAATCATTTCATGCACAATATCACATAGGGCGAGAAATATTCAGCGCCTACCTCATAAGCCTACACATAGTAGACCATAATCTCCTAAACATAACTCGCATTAGGAAAATAACTTACTGCTAACATAAACTGCAGTAGGGAATAAACCAAACCTAAACCACAGTAGAAGATCAAAATAAAACATAACACCATATGTAAAATCTCATAATTATAACATCACACCTTTAAGCATAAATCAGGGTGCATAAAACATATTATATAAATACATTTCCTAGCACCTATATAAATCACATTAGGGCCTGGCGCCCTATAAATCTAACAGTCCCCTTGGCCAACTGGCATCTCTAAGAGGCTCAAATGCACTCTGTCCAATAGAGTCAGGGCGCGCTGCCAATGCAGCAGGAGTCAGGGGTGTGCACTTGCGCAAACCTAAACATTGCAGCTGGCACTAAGTGCTGCGCAGCTGAGAATAGATGGGGGGTGAAAGAGTGCGTCTCACTCCTGACTTGATGAAATGAAAAAAATGAGGCATGGGCTCTCAATGGCCCTTGAAACAAATTATGCCCCTTCGTTGGAGCCACACGGGGCTCTGGAATCAAATATGCGAAGCGTTGGAGCCACACGGGGCTCTGTGAACAAATAATGCCCCAAGCACTGTGGTCCTCAGGGGCCCCTAAACTATTGGGCCCTCGAGAGTTGGAGCGCGCTGTAAATAATGGGCACATGGTGGAGCCACGCACAGACTATAAAATAATTATGCCAAGTTGCAGCTCCCCTCTAGCAAGCGGGGCAGCTGAAAATATGGCCAAACTGTTAGGGACACGGACCCTGAGGAACAAATCATGCCCAAAGCAGAACTTGCCCCCAATGAACTCTGGGACCACGGGAGATCCCGCTTGCACCCAAGAAGCGGCTCAACAACGTTGGAGCAGCCCGCTGCCAGACGGGGCTGCTCTGACTCTGCCTCTCCCCGGGTACTCCCTCAAGCTCCACTCACCGGTAGGGTGATCTCGCTGTGGCCCATTGCGCTGCGCAGGGTCTCCTCTCCTCAAGTGGGGCAGGGGCTGGCACCGACAAGGTGCCTCGAGCCCCCTCCGCTTTTAATCTCCATGGGCTGCGGGGCTCTCCCTTCGCTATGGGGGCCCCGCCGACAAAAGCACTTTCCCAACTGCCGGGACCTTTCTCCATCGGACCAAAGCGGAGGTGATGCGCACTAGGCCCGACCCCAGTCAGGCAAGGCCGCCTGGCTTCTGGGTCGGGCTAGTGTAGCACCAGCGGCTTGGCAAGGATTTAGAACGCGGCTCAAGCCGCGGCGGTGGAACGCAGTGTGGGCTCCCGCTTAAGTTTTAAAATTAAAAATGTGGCAATGAGGGGTAGGCTTCCTCGATAATAATAACAGGAGAGCGGGGTGGGCACCCGCTCTCTCAATAGAAGCAAAGACACGGGGTGGGCACAGATGCATTAATTACAATTAAGCAGAGACGCAGGGTGGGCGCCTGCTTAAGTAAATCAAAACAAATAAATGGGGTAGGCACCTGCCAGGCCGACATCACGGGGAATCCCCAAGGTGGGGGTTCCCTCCCAAAGGGGATGCAGCTCAGTGCTGCACAGCCCCCAGGCTCTCCCTCTCCTGTGGAAGGTAAATCAAAAGGGTCCCAAGAGTCCTAGGGCTACAAGAAATTAAGCAAAAGGTTCCAGGACATAGCTGGACCCAGGGAGGCAGCCCTCCTATCAAGTCCTCCTGAGCCCCAGCAGCTGCACGCCCCGCAGGAATCAGTATCCAGAAAGCAGAACATTTTCATGGGGTCACAGCCCCTATATTTATACCACTATTTCCTTTGTCTCAAAGTGAAGGTAATGGGAGAACCTGATACAAGTGGTTCAGGGGAGCTTTTTAGCACTTTGTTTTGCTCAGCTCCTCTCTCCCTTTCACAGGACAGGCCAGGGACATCAGACTCACCATAGGAGGTGAAGCCAGCATTGTGGAGGGAAGGCCCAGCCCTATTCAGGTCCCAGATGCAACTCCTCCCTCCCATCTACATGCAGATCTCCCTATTCACCACTGGGCAGACTCATCCTGGCTCCTGGAGCAATACATATCAACCAGCACCTCTCACTCACAAGCCAGACATGCAATTCACATCATGTAGGCAGACACACAGCACACAGAAATGCCAACTTCTAAAGGTGGCATTTCTAAAATTAACCACAATAAATCTGCGCACACTAATGTGCAGCTTTTATTCTCACGAGTACGCACATACTAAACTTGAACCTGCACTCCCTTCATATCAGGAATGACAATGGACACACCTATCCCCCATGCCTTCCTATGGGAGGGCAGGCCCATCTCATCACATGCACTCAGTCTGCACACGCACTTTACACTGGGCCACAGTGCTAAAGTGCGCCGAGGCCTAAAATCACTACCACTATGTCAGAGGCTTAAGGCAGTAAGTTTAGGGGTGAACCTGCCAAAAAGGGCCAAGTCCAACAACGGGTCACGAGGACATTATACAGGGCCATGTGAAGGACATTCCACCTCATCAGGCGAATCCTTCCCTGAATTAAACTACCTGATTTTGCTTGTGTTGCACCAAAGACCCATATCTTTCATTAATTATCTATATAGTGACAAATCATTGAATTGTATTTTTATCCAGCCATATTTTTTGATTCTGTTTAAACACAGGTATGCCTTCCATCTTCAGCTGAGAGGGTGACATTTGATTTTGTTAGCCACCTGTGTTCAACATCATGAGATGAACAAATCCATGTTCCTGAAGTCTGTGCTTGTTTGGGGTTGTTTATCTATTTTCAGGGAAAACTGTAATTTCACATAATAACTCAATCCACTGTATGTAGTTTTTTTTTGTTTTTATTGTCAGTTTTGGAAAATAGGCCAGCATGCCTTTTTTAAGGGATAATAGGTTTTTCAAAGTAACAATCTTCATGTGAAAGGAAATTCCCTCTGTATTTGGCCATAAGGACGTCACAGGAGTGGCTTTGCTTTAATTCAGCAGCTGAAAACAGATGGACAGTCCGTGATGAGCTTTACCTTTAAAGTAGGCCCAGGCAAAAAAGTTGTTACGCTCAGTGCTTAATTTGTAAAATAATAAGAGCCAGGCCTCTGACCAGAAGGCCACTGCAGCTTGCAACACCCATTGCCCCGTCATCGCTGCAGCGACTGCCAGCACATGTAAGCGCGATGGGGCCGGGCAGGGCACATCAGGGGGGATGCAGATAGACAACGGAATAGGTATTATTTATTTATACCTATCCCATCGTCTGTCGACTTCCCCTCTCTGAGCCTGCCCTCGCCTTGCCCCGCCCCGCCCCACTGCTTTTACCTGTGCCAGCCGCTGCTGCATCGCTGCCAATGACAGTACCAAAACAACAACTAACCATCTGTCTCACCTGCAAGTGCTACAGATCAGATTATTACAGGTCCCTTAAGCTAAAGGAATAGCTGGGGAGGCAGGTGTTAGTACATTTTTATGTATATTGTATTCATAAACAACCGTTGTTCTGCTCATCTCTAAATTAGATGAGCAGTGCCACCCTGTGGCAGAGTGTCATAAGTATGATGTTGACAATTAACTGCCAGTGCCGAGCACCGGATACCACTGACTCAAATTAAGCACTGGTTACGCTGATGCAATTTTGGTAATTTTGCTTTACTCTGGTTACGCAAAAATTCTGAAATTACACTATTGTACACAATTATTGGTTATTCTGAAAATCTGTAATGAACCCAGTAATCTGCTGCATCAGCTTTGGGCATTGCTGTTCCAGGCTTTACCAGGGTGTGTTAATTGCGCAAAAAATCAGCATGCTCATTGATTTACCAACTGTACTGTAGCAGGCATACAATTCAACTACGTAAAGGTGTGTAGAATGTTTTTCAAATACAGGATGCGAGCAGATGACACTAGGTAAATTTGGAGTGATATTCAGTTAAGAATTACTTTGAAAATGTCCAGCTATCCTGCAGTCATATGTTTTCAGCAAGTCAGCCAAGACGTGATTGTGATGTTGCCTATCAGATCTACTGCCTCTCGGAGCAAAGATATGCTTACAGTTGAGGCAAGGCAGCAGGGGCGTAGCTTGGCTAATAATATCGGGAGGGAAGTCGAGCCTTAGATTTCCCAACAGTCATGCTGAGTTACCTTGTTAAAACACGCAATATGAAAAGCAGAACACGAGGCGGGGCTTAAGGGGCAGTGGAAAGAGAGAGGAGGGTGGATTGTTAGCGGCACTCAAAACACACATTTTCAAAACAAATCAACATTTTTAAGGCCTTAACCCATTGACCGTGGCGCAAATTCCCCAGCGGTGCGGGCATTTTAATCAGTGGACGGGGTTTGGACGGCCCCCGGCCGTCCCTCGCACATGCCCACTGTCACGTGGGACAGCCAGGGGCTTTCCTCAGCATGGAATGGCTTAAAACAGAGATGAGAGTAAGTGTGTGTCTATTGGTGTGTTTTATCAGTTGAGATATGTAAAATTCGCAGGTGAATTCGGGCAGACACTTCATCATGCCTAACTTAAAGCCGCTATACCCAACTATTTGCTACAGAATGCATTTTAGATGTGCGGTGTAACTGTACATACACCCACACCCTCCAAAAGCTACGCCCTTGCAAAGTTGCAGGAACTTTCAGAGTATTTGATGACCCGGCAGAGCTTAACATCAGGATATTCTCCAGGGCTCCAGCTATACTAGTAGCTAAAATAGATGGTGGTGTTCACAGATTATCCAAGTGCCACCATACAGTGGAATTTACTTTCAGCAACTGAGGAGACCTTGCCATCCTGTGATTTTGAGTAAACCTAATCACCCTGTGCTTTAAAATATACAAATGAATATAACATTGTTTAATTGATCACAGTGCCTAAATAATAATACATTGCAGAAACAATAAAAATGCTGATTGGAAACAAAATACAAAATGTGAATAAAAAAGACAAATTTTGATATAATTTATATGCTGAATGACATACATAAGTTAATTAGCACTATGGCAAATGCTGCTGAGCTCCCATCAGGTAAATGCGTACATGAAGAAAAGCCGACATTCCGATAAAACTGGGCAGAAACAAAAGAAAACAATTGTGCGTTAACAAAAACCTACATGCACAAAAGGGCAAGACTACAAGTAATAGTTGCCGACTGGATGAGGAACAGCCGTCTGAAGCTGAACTCGGACAAGACGGAGGTACTCATCCACGGACCCACCCCCTCAGCCTGGGACGACTCCTGGTGGCCGACCACACTAGGAACAGCACCGACACCCACCGACCATGCACGCAACTTGGGATTCATCATTCACTCCTCCCTCTCCATGTGTAAACAGGTCGGCGCCGTCTCCTCCTCCTGCTACAACACCCTCCGCATGCTCCGCAGGATCTACAAGTGGATCCTGACCGAAACAAGAAGAACGGTGACACAGGCCCTCGTCAGCAGCAGACTGGGCTACGGCAATGCACTCTATGCAGAAATCCCAGCCAAACACCTACAACGATTACAACACATCCAAAACGCCTCCGCCCGACTGATCGTCAACGTCCCCCGCCGCAGCCACATCATCCCCCACCTGAGAGACCTACACTGGCTCCCTGTCGACAAGAGGATCACCTTCAAGCTCCTCACCCACGCACACAAAGCACTCCACAATGCCGGACCAGCCTACCTTAACAGCAGACTTAGCTTCTACACCCCCACCGCCAGCTCTGCTCCGCCAGCCTGGGCCTCGCCGCTGTCCCCTGCATCCAACGAACAACCTCCAGCAGCAGATCCTTCTCCTACCTTGCCGCCAAGACCTGGAACACCCTCCCTACCCACCTACGGCAGACCCAGGACCTGCTCGCCTTCAGAAGACTCCTCAAGACCTGGCTCTTCGAGCAGTAGTGGCACCCGCTCCCCTCAGCGCCTTGATACCCTCACGAGTAAGTAGCGCGCTTTACAAGTACTTTGATTGATTGATTGCTTAATTAGGGTCATGCTCCTTCTGAGGGGTTGACACACAAGATGAGGGACATATAACAAAAATTGATCACAGAGAAGAAAGCCTTTGTGGAGAACACTCAAAGCAACAAATCAAAAGCGATGGGTGTACCTAGATTTATAATGTCGAAACAGTCGGCTACCCTGGATAACTACCTTGTCAAAGTAGTGAATAAAATAAACAATGAGCGGAGGAAATCCCTGGGGCTTGGGAGTACACCGATACCCCCGCTGCCCCTCTCACCCACTACGGATGACAATGCATTGACTTCTGGTACTACTTGTGTCCCTGAGGCCGTGATGGCGGTAACATTAGTACCAACTATAGAGCCGCCAGAGGTACACATTGAGACCCCAGAATAGTTTATTGAAGTTCAACCGGATGTTCCAATTGACACCCCGAGCGGTCTATTAAGACTAAGAGAGAAGTTAGGGCCTGCAGGAAAGTACAGCTTAAGTACGGGGGGTCTAACAACAAGAACAAAACTGCTCCTATGCCTAAGAACACTGTCCGTAATATGGGGACCTTAACGGAGAACTGTGCTGCTAATCTGAACTCTGAGCAACTTGATCTTTTGGTCAGCATTATTGAGGCCAAGTTTGAAACAATTGTTAAACCTCTGGTGGACAAAATAGACTTAATTACAGCTGAAGTCTCTAGGTTGGGTAATCTTTTGACTGCCCATACCAGTAATACTGTATGTCCTAGGTTTATTGAAAGAGGTGTTTCAGCTAGCAATGTTGGGTCAGGGCACCAAGATGGCATAATGGCCGTAAGTAAGGTAGCTGTACCTATCCCCCAAGTAGATCAGCATAAAGAGGTAGCGGCGGCTCTACTGCCGGCGATTCAGAAGAAACAGGTAACGATAGTGCCGGTTTCAGCTGACAAGAGAAGGAAGGTTACAACGGCACAGGCTAGTAAGAAGGAGGCACCAGTATATAAGGGTAGCTATATAGATCTTCCCCCTGATTGTGCACCCTATGTGGTAGTTCTTACCAACGTACAACCTCTAGCCCCTAGCCCGCCCACGCCACACCATGAAACTGATGATTCCTTAAAAAACAAAACTATTTCATGGTTACACAGACAGTGCGGGTTTCCTCTCAATTATTCTGACCAAATACTAAGTTCTAGAAGAGTAAAATGGATTGGCAATTCAAGGAAAATCCATAAGGGCGATTGTGTCATAGTTAACTTTAGACACCCACAACATGTTGCAGCCGTCCTACTTAGAGCTGCTTCTTTAACCCCAGACGAAGACAAAGTGCATGTACACCCATTGGGGTACTTTTATATTCACCTGAATAAAGCACCTCAGGTTACTAATAGAGGTAGACCCTTTTTCCCCATTTTCCATCCGACGTTTGAGGTTCCAATACATAATAGATTTCAAGCCCTAAGCTCTTTGGACCTGAATGATTGACAGCCAAAGGTTAGTGGGCTTAATTTGAACACACATGGGGATATGTTAAACAAGAAGTCGTGTTGGGGTAACACTGATACTGAGCCAATAATGAATGAGGACTCGATTGTTTTTACCAACATTTGGCCAAAGCTAGTGCCTGATGTTGAGAGGGATGCAGCTACTTTGACAGATACTTGCACCAGGCAAACAGACATAGACAGGGTGGCAGCCATTCCGACAGGCACCTGGACCAGGAATACTACTGCAGGTTCAGCCCAAGATGGGCGGGACTTGATTGTAGATCTGGTATATGGTAATCAGACCAGTATCTCCAAAAGTTGTATTAGGGGGAGGACAACCATGGTGAGCTGGAATATAGCAGGTTGGGCATCCAAGGAAAACAATCGAGGTTGGGTGGACCTGGTTAGGTCATATGATATCCTCTGTTTGCAGGAAACGTGGTGCACCAGTACACCGAGCGTTGATGGCTTTGTTTGTTACAGCTTGGAAGCTTCAGAATCTAGACACGGTAGAGCAAAGGGTGGTTTGCTTTTTTTGTTGTCTGTGCACTTATCGCTTACAGTTGTTAAATATATAAGCATAGGAACACACTCACAAATTCTGTGGGTTAAAGAAAAAGATGGTCACGAGGTGGTGTTAATACATTTTTATAATAACATTTTTAATAATACCCGACATCTAGTCATTGAGGAGCTAGAAAAAGCACTCGTGAAGCTTGTAGCCGAAGCAAAATGTTCTTTTAATATCATTTGGTTAGGTGATTTTAATCTTTCCATTTGTCCTGTGTCACTCTCTAGGGCTTGTGGAGTGTTAGATAATAGTGATAATAACTTATCAAATTTTTTTCCGCATATGCCTGTGGTGACGCTATTAATAATATCATGGCAACATATGATTTAGAGCTACTGCAACCTGGCAAGGATGCGGATGGCCAAATTATTCCCACTTATACGGGAAGGAATTTTAACTCCCTCATTGATCATGTTATGGCGTCATCTTTTATTGCGCCAAATTTTTTGACCTCAGTAATCCAGGACCCTACACTTAGTGATCACAACCGTATCGTTATGGACACTGAGTTATGGAAGTGTAGTAGACAGCAGGTGACCAGAAGTTTGTGTACCATTGAGCCGCATAGGCGAAATGGAACACGGTTAAGATGGAAAGGGGAAAAATCGGCAATTGTCATGAGCATGATCATATCCAAATCCTTGGTTGAAATTGAAGGCATTCTGAATATGGGTAGTACATCTACTGTTATCATGGACAATTTTATTAAAATTAATAAAACTATTGAGGATGTTTTTACTAATAGCAGGAATGTAAAGTCCTCTAAGGGAAAGGGTTGGTTCGATCATGCATGTACCGCGATCTTAACTCGACTGAAACAGGCCCTAGGAGTTAGACCAAGGGACAAAATTCTGGTTGTACACCTGAGATCTGATTATAAATTGGCATTGTCTAAAAGAAAGAAGGAGTGACAACAAGAAGCGTGGGATAACCTTACGCAGGGCGGCAGAAATCTCAGATAACTGCCTGTTTTGGTCTACAGTAAATTCTCCTTTTCTTAGGGATGATAAAGCACCACACCTTGTATCTAATGTTGGTAGCGAGGCCTGGATCTCCCATTTTTCTGCCATATTTCAAGGAACAGGTTTTACTGATGTCGAACCAAGAATTTGGCCCATAGTCCCTCTAGACATTACCCTCTTAGAAGTTGAAAACAGCATCAAGTCTAGCAAGGGGGGAAAAGCGCAGGGTCCAGATGGAGTACCCATCGACGTCTATAAGACAGTCCCACGGTTGTGGGGACCCGTACTTACACTGGCACTGAATGCAGCCGTAACAACCCAGATTCCACCCACGTGGGGTGATTCCATCATTGTCCCTATATATAAGAAAGGGGACAAGGCGGCAGCTAGTAATTATCGCCCGATCAGTTTGCTCAACTCTTCAGTAAAAATTATGAGCAGGGTGCTGTTGTTTAGGCTGGAAGAGTGGGCGGAAGAAAATGAGATCTTGGCAAACTCCCAATATGGTTTCAGAAAGGAGCGAGGAACACTCGATAAATGCCTGAACTTAGATCTAATTATCGGGAAGTATACCAGGGCCAAGCCAGGCACTTTATATCTTTGCTTTGCTGATCTAAGCAGCGCATTTGATCTTGTGGACCATTCCATTTTATGGCCAGTCCTGTTGGAACTCGGCGCACCAGAGGCTATCATTTTCTTCCTAGCTAGATTATATGATAGAATGCAAACTTGTGTGCGTTTTGGGGTAGTAGGGGAGTGTACCCCAAATTTTGAAGTAAAACGCAGGATAAGACAGGGCTGTGTCCTAGCCCCCTTTTTGTTTACTCTATTTATTAATGCGGTCGATATGGTCCTGAAAACAGTCAAAGCAGATGCTCCCCAGATTGGCGGAACAGGTGTCCCAGTTCTGCTTTATGCAGATGATGCTGTGCTCCTGTCCCGGACTCCGATAGGTCTGCAGCGACTGATGGACCAGTTTTCAGATTTTATCAGCAAACAGAGGCTAGTCATTAATAAGAGTAAAACTCACACTATGATTTGTGGTGCTAGAGGTAAGAAAAATCATGCCTTTTTTATTGATGGGGTGAAAGTTCAGGATGTGGATAAATTCTGTTATCTGGGCGTTCTCTTTTCTCATGATGGTAGTTGGTCTCATGATTTAATGAATGTTAGGTCCAAAATGAAGAAATGCGCCTATGGTATTTTTAAATTTGCCACTAAGATCGGCGACAGAAGAATCAGTGACATGATCCAAATATATAATGCGATGAGTGTTTCCATCGCATTATACGGGGCGGGGTTGTGGGGCTATACTAACACTGACTCCTTGCAAAGGGAGGAAAATTGTTTTGTTAAAAAATTGCTTTTTGTTCCCACATCAGCCTCCACTGATTTGATCCATAGGGAAGTTGGGGTTGCCCACTTAAGTGACCTGATTTTGCTTAGGCCACTAATGGTATGGCGTGCCATCTGGATTAAGGAAGAGGAAGCCTTTAACCAGTCTGTCATTGGGGATTGTCTCAAACTGGATAATTTTTTGATACCATGGCTCAAATATATTGTGGACAGTTTTCAAATTATATATGGACTCAACATAGTGGCAGATCCAGGTTCTGCTAGAAACTATTCAAAGTTAGACATGAAACAAATGTTCATGACGTATAGAGCCCAAAAACGTGTAGCATCAAGTGGACGCCTCACTTCAGTTATTTTGTATAATAAATATATGCAAAGTGAGGGCTTCCAATTGTACTTGAGCCAGGTAACCTTATCAGCTCATAGGTTTGTTCTGACTAGACTTAGACTCGGGTTGGCTCATGGGTTGGTGGCTTTCCCACAATTAAAAAAGCATCCAGTTGGACCATGCCCATGCGATGGTCACTCGAAACAGAGCACCCTGCACTTTATGCTAATTTGTACTCTTTTTATGAACTTGAGGATTGTTTATCTAAAACCAATTTTTTAAAAATATGCTATTTTTAATGTGGAGGATGCTATGAAACTGATTTATGAACTGAATTCTCCGGACAAATGTTTTTATATTGCCATGTTTTTATGTAAGTCAATGCAGCTTAGGAAAAGCATTATTTTTTAGTCTTGTTATATCTGTACAATTATGTAATCATTTTGCTTATGTGCTTTTATGGTCATTGTTCTTTTAATGCACCGAATAAAGCTTCATGAAATAAAATGATGTGGGTGTACAAAGTGGATACAGCATGTCTTGAAGAGACATCGCATACACTGCCTAGGCTCAACCTAAAAATGGCTTTCCCGGTGTTTAACTTGCAAGGAATATGGAAAGACATTCTACAAAGGTAATTAGTACTTCAATTCCTTAACATATCAAGAAGCAACATCAAGTAAACTCTTAATCCTCTATCTACTAATTCATGTGTGCATACATAGTGCTTTAGTCTTAATTAGAATATTGGAATGATGCCAGGTCCACTGAAGTCAATGGATAAGTAGCAGGCCATAAACGTTGGTATAGGATCATTCTGTCAACATTGCAGTGTCCTACTCTACAGCCTCTGACTTGTCCTCTCACTTGACTCTCCCAATATGTGTGGATTGCAGAGGAAATAGAGAGATTTAGGCTGTGGGCAAAGGCAAACATTGAGTTCCCCCTCTTCTTCCTCATGTGCTTCTCAGTGACATTAGAGCTGCAGAAGAATGGATAGGGAATTTGTATCTGCTTATGTGTCTCCATCCGCATAGCCAAGTGAAGAAAAGAAGTTTGTCAGAGCAGTGACAGAATCCAAACAAAGAAATTCTATCTGCATAGGAGCTACGACAGTCAGATTGAATTAGTTGGCAGGTGGGGAAACGGCCACTACAAAGCGGCCTTTTCCATGCATAACCTTAACCACGCATGCATTACAATGCATGCGTGGTTAACACGAATAGCCTTTACCACGCATACCTTTACTATGAGATACGTAGTAAAGGCAAGGGTGGTAACAGTTTTATGTACAGTACAATCATTTTGATGGTATTGTCCGTCAAACATTTAACTTGTTGACAGAAACTGCCATGAGTGTGGTTCCTTTCAATGACTGTAGATCTACTCTAGGCCCTGGGACAGCTCTAAATTTGGAGTATGAGTACTCCATCAGGGCCATGGAGTATTTAATCCACCATCCTGATTGAGTACAATTGGTACTCCAAACTCTGACTCAGGCTCTTGCCCTTATTCCTAAAAATGGATCTATCACCTCATCTAATTCACCAGCTGGAACATCTGTATTCTTTTTTCCTTAAAAAAACTCCATGGAACTCTGACCTTTCATTGACTAAAAATGATTTTGGATAGATGTAAGAACAATTTTCCGCTTGCAAATGGATTGCAAATATGTTAGCAACTGAAAAGTGACGTTTAGCTATGTACAAACCCCATTCGCTAACCAAAAAAAACGATGCAACCAATCTGCGAATCACTATTTTTTACGATCGAGATTTGCAAGTTGCAAATACAAAATCAGTATTTGTGACTCGCAAACCTTATGTTCGAGGTAGTCACAAGGGTGCCAGTCTGCACATGCAATTTTGTATTGATTTGTTTTCAGTTGGCAACTGTGTGCAAAATATAAAAGCTAGCCCAGAATGCATTAGAGCTTTCCACAATGATTGAGAGGAGGATGCGACTACTGGCTGCTCAGAAGAAAAGAATGAGGAGGAGAAAAGAGACAAACTTTAGAACCAGGCTTAACATTTTTCAACAGACAGAGGAATACATCTTTGAAAAATAAAGGCTAAGTAGTGCACTGATATTAGATTTGATTGAATTGCTAAAACGACAACTTGAAATCAGTATGCTGCACAGCAGTTAAATTCCCACACATGTGCAAGTGTTGTGCTCACTGCACTTTTTGGCCTCAGGCAGCTACCAGGGTGTGATTGCTGTTGCTGGTGGGGTGCCACAAAGTGTGCTGTGACGCTTTTTGTGGAAGTTCCTAGATGCCATGCTCCTAAACCTCAACAGGTGCGTATACATACATAGGAATGCAGAGGAAATTCAAAACACAAAATTAAGCTTTTACAGGGTGGCCAAATTCTCCCATGTCTTAGAGTGTGTAGATGGAAAATATGTTCCTATTTGTCCTCCAGCCCATATAATATACTTGTTTCAGAATAGGAAACATATAAATCCACTCAAAATCCAAGTTGCATGTGATGCAAATAATGCAATTACAGGTATAGTGGCAAACACCCAGGGAGCACCCATGAATCTTACATCTTCAGGCTCAGTGGAATACACCAATGCCTGGAAATAGGGGATTTTGAGAATAGCTATTTATTAGGTAATGTGATGTTGCATCATAACACATGTGAATGAGACCATCAAATCTCAAGTTCTGCAATGCTCACACTTATGGGTTTTTTTTCTAGGTGATGGTGCGTATGTGTTAAGTCATTGCATACTGACCCCATACCTAGCCCTTGAAACCAAAACGAAAGGCGTTACAACATTGATCCTCAATGCACCACATCACTTCTTGAACATTTAGCATGCTGAAATCAAGATTTCTGCTGCTGTGCCAAAGGGCACATGCATCACTTACAGAGACGCTGCTAACACTCACTATCCTGAGGGGCATCTCCTACACTACCTGCTATATGTGCATCATTTTGTAGCACTTTAACTACATATGTGATCTGTTCTAAGCTCCTGGCAAAGTCACCACTAAAGTTCCCCATTGCCACTTGCAGGGTAACTGTTCTCCATAATAGGGTGGAATGGGTTAGGCCATCTTTCTAGCCACAGCGCTATGATCTGAATGCCTTTGAGAGGCAGGGTCAGCCCCCATGTGCTGGTATAATTCTTGTATGGCGGGGGTGAGGCTGACCCCATTGGTATTCATGATTGCCAAATGTGTCCCAATGTTCCCAAATCCAAATGAAATGCACTGCTGAATTTTCTGCATCTTCCTGTTAATGAGTTTTATATGCTTGTTTTGCAGATGCTGATTTTGGATCATGGAGAAATCAAGGCCTCCGAACAACTGTGTATCGGTTTCAGGATCTACAGCATGATGTGCGTCATGGCGTTGACTGCACCCACACCCTGGAACACACTGCTGTTGTTGCCTCACACATGGGTGCTGGATGAAACTTGTTGGCAGAGTGGCTTCATTGTCTTCTGTGGTGACGATGAGGCAGGGCTACATTGGCCTGGTGTTGTACTTGGGTGACTGGCAATGGGGATGGGTTCCTCAGCTGCCATATTTGCTTACTACATGCCATCCACATTAGTGTCATCGCTATGTACCTGAGGGAGATCTGTGGGAAATAATGGATTTCTGTTTACTCACTGATATGCTGAGATATCAATGTGTATGTTTTGATAGCAGTACCTCAATGAATGTATACATGTGACTCCTGTGCTAACCTTTCGACTACATGTCCCAGGTTCAACTGGCGGAGGACTTGGGGGCAAAAATGATTGCTTACGCTGATGACAGCCAACTCTTGTTTACATGGGGAATAAATGAAGGCTCTATCTCTGCTGCAAAAAATTGCCTGTCCTCAGTGTTTCACTGGCTGGCCGCCGCAGAACTCAAATGCAACAAGGATAAATCGGAAATCCTCTTCTTTGGAAAGTTTCCCCCTCAGTTTAGGGAAGCACTCTGGCGATCTGATTCTGCGCTACCAGCTTCAACAGGGCAACCCATTAAGAATTTGGAGGCTTGGTTCGAGGACCTTACATTCTCGACCCAGATCAAAAAACTGGCAGGGACTTGCTTCGGGCTACTAAAAATTCTCAGGAAATTTCTTCCCCTTCTTCCTCGGCCGCTAAGGAGACAGTTACCCAAGCCCTTATTTTATCTCGACTAGACTATGCCAACGCTTTACACATTGGCTCCCTGGGCTATCTGCTAAACAAACTGCAAGTGGTGCAGAACGCGGCAGCCAGGCTCCTTCTTAACATACCTGCCGGAAGCAGCGTGAAACAACATCTTCTCGCCCTTGACTGGCTACCCGTAACAGTGCAGGTCAAATTCAAATACTTAGTCATAGTTCATCGCGCTCTTCATGCCATAGGGCTAAGCTATCTTCAGAAGTGCTTCGCTTTTTACAATCCTGCAAGATAACTGCGCTCTACATCTCAACTTTTGGCCCAGGTCCCACGCTTCTGCTTGCAAAGGACGGGTGGCAGCTCCCTTGCTGTGAAAGCCGCCCTGGCATGGAATGCGCTGCCTCTCGCGCTCCGCTGCATTCAGGATCCCACTCATTTTTTTAAAAAACGTGATAACCTTCCTTTTTCCGTAAATCTGGACCTACTTTTCCTACTCTCAAGGTGCACGCCAGGACTCTCTTGTAGTATCTGTGCGTGTTACAACTGCACATAACATAACATAATGCAGTCTAACAGTTCTTTTTTGACTGACTTGAGGAAGAACTGTCTGATGCGTACCACAGTTCCATGTGGACTTGGACATAGATGTGAGGTCTGAGATGTGACAATAGTAAAAAATTCACCCTTACTTTGTTAGGTTCCAGGTGCTGAGGTGTCAATGTTCTCAATTTCCACAGCAGCCTCAGGCTCTAGAGTGGTCTCAAATTTGGTCTCCGGAGCAGTGGGTGGGGCACAGTTAGGGGACCACCACTGTTGCCCGGGATTCTGACAGTCGCGTTGCCCCTTTTCTTTAGTACGCCCCCTGTGGTCATATCACCTCTTACGGATCTCATCTATGGAACAGTGGGTGACTCCAAAGGCGTTTATTTTGGGTGTATTTCCTGCCAGATCTTTTTCTTTCGAGAGTCTGCGACTGTCATGGAGGCCCTTCCAAATAGTACCTCATGATTCTCACAGCGCTCTTCAGTTAATATGTCAAACTCCTTTTCTGTGTATTTAAATTTTCATTATCTGCTCCCTTCATCCTTTTCTCCCATTTGGATGGCCAGTAGTGCAGATGGACCTTAAATGGTGTTTGGATAGCTATGCCGGAAATGGCAGCTGTACTCCATCTACACTCCACATCTGATCCGGCTGGTCTCCAGGCAGGTACTGTGAGGCACTTCCTGGTTCAGAGGTGATTACCATGACCAGGAAGTGTTTTTTCCATTAGTGGTTGCATTCACAATTTGTGAATCTAGTTGCAATTTTGGAAATCACTCATAGCGATTTCCAAAATTGTGAAGCATCTTAGTAGCGAATCACAAATTATGACCTCAAATTGTACATATTCAAAGAATTGCGATTTCCTAATTGAGAATCGCAGAGATTCACAATTAGGAAATCGCAATTCTTTACGTTTGACATCTAGCCCTTAATCAAGTTGTAGAATAAAAACCCTTTTTTAGTGGCTCACTGATGCACTGGTCCTTAAACCAACAAAGAAGAGATTGGCATGGAAGCTGTAATATCAAGAGAATACATTTATTAACCTCACATGAGGGAGACTGCCTCAATACGGTACCCTCAGACCACGGTATGAGGCAGTCCAAGGAGTACAGAAACCATGGGCCTTCTATGGCCAGTTTATTGCTGAGTTAGCATGGAGACTCAAAAAGAGGCAGTACAAGTGTACACACAAATACATATAAGGATACATAAGAATCGCTCAGTCAACAGAGTGGGAGGAGTTACAATATTGTTGACATTAGTTAAAATAACCTGACAGTTATTCTAAGATCAGGTGCATTCTGGCAGCTACAGGCCTTTCTGAGCATGTGCAGTGCTCTGGCTTAATGCTGAAGGAGTTAACTGTAAATGATGACTCAAGCAGACTACAAGGGCGTCAACAGTGAAGAGGGAGAAGCACATGGCGAGCACATGACTAACTGAAATGGCTGCCAAAAACAAAATGGCTTCAAAAAGTGACTATCCAGGACAGATATACCGTCCCCATATTTCTAATATACTATTTTCTCAAAATTAGAGCTACATGGAGTGCATGCTTTATTAAGAATTAAGGCTGGTAATGAGTGGAAGGTTGCCTTCCGAAAACGTTTTGAGCATTATGAACCTTGAATAATGCCATTCAGAATTTGTAATGTTACAGCAGTTTTTCACAGTTTTATGGACTCAATTTGTTGTGACCCTAATCTGTTATCCTCTGCCTTGATGATATTCTATGTTTTATACAGAGATATATTAGAGCATACATGTGATGTCAGGAAAGTTTTTTGCTTTCTTATAGAACATTAGTTACTGGCCAATCTAGAAAAATTAGCTTTTGAACAGCATGAAATATCTTATCAAGGAGTTATAATCTCTTCCAAAGAAGCAAACATGGATCCTTGTAAGGTGAAAGCTACACTTTACCTGTCATCTCTTTCTTCAATTCTAGATATACAATGCTTTCTCAGATATCTGAACTTTTAAAGGAAAATTATTGCCAATTTCAAATTTTTTACTGCTCCAATTTTGGAATTGCTAAAGAAGGGAAATGTTTTATATTATGAACTCTATCTGTGTAAAAAGCCTTTTTAACACTTAAATAGAGCTTTACTGCAGCTGTAGTTTGATGGGACCCGATAACTCTAAACATTAATTATAGCAATTGATGCATTGCACTTAGCTGTTGGAGCAGTTTTCATACAATGCGATGATCAAGTTCTGTTGGTGGTGATGGACAGGATAAAATAGCATTTCACAGTCCACCCTGAATAAGGTGGACGCTGTGAAGTCCTTCCTCTGACAGCCCCTACTCCTTTGAGCCATCGGAGGAAGAATTCCATTGATGGAGCCAGTGGGGGCTATGTCAATGGATATTTACACCCTACTTAAATCTAAATGAAACATATGGACAGCTAGTTTTGTGGACAGGATACTCTGCCATATGTGCAATGAAATACCATGCCTAACAAATTCTAAATCAGGCCCTTAGTCTAAACTTTCTACAAAATTTTCATGATGGCTTATTAAAATGCAACAGGGGAGCAACGGTAAAAGAAGATTTCCTTAGATCAGAACATTGGTAGCCTAATACATCTCATGAAATCAAGGAGTACATCTGTTCTTGTGAAAATTATGCACAGTCTAGAAGTTCGCATCTGGAACGAGCTGAAATTTTACTCACCTTTGAAAATCCTGCAAACTCTGGGAATACATTTCAACCCATTGTATTGTGGACCTGCCTCTCCCGAAACATGTACACTAATTATGGAGACTTATTTCCTAAAATGACTGATATGTCTCCCTTACCAAGGAGAACTTCAGCCATCCAAATAGCCTCATTTTATCAAGGACATTTTTTAATTATATAGAATAACTTCAACCATTCTGTGACAGGAGTCCCCAATAAGTATCCAGGTTCAAAGGGCTTTCACTACTGTTTTTCACCCTCAAACTAATGGGGGAGTGAAAGATTGAATCAAACTTTGAAAGAATATCTCCATTGCATCACCACGGCAGCTCCGAGTAATTGAAATGCTTTATTACCCACAGAACAGTTTGGTTATAATAATGTTATTCATTCCTCTAGTCCAATTTCTCCTTTCAATACAAATTATGGGTTTC
Organism: Lissotriton helveticus; assembly: GCF_964261635.1. Classification (NCBI taxonomy): domain Eukaryota; kingdom Metazoa; phylum Chordata; class Amphibia; order Caudata; family Salamandridae; genus Lissotriton; species Lissotriton helveticus. Next base: position 175,296,842 of record NC_136073.1, read on the forward strand.
ATCTTGTGTCATTCCTGGATAGCATTTAAAAGACATAGAGGTTTCCTGCCATTAATAACATTCTTAAGGTCACACTAGAAATAAAGAAATTTTACTACACAATCTTAAAAAGACAAATAAGCCAAGAAGAAAAGATATTGGGCCTCATTATGATGTAGGTCGGAAAGCCTTCCGATCTACTCCTTTTCGGAATAGTTTCAGACCGACTCGGGTTCAGGAAGTCCGACAGACTAATTAAGATGGTTCCAAACACCATTAAGTCGGACTCCCATTGACTTAAATGGGGGCCTGTGTTCCGACCGACAATACAGGCTCCCATTGAAAAAAGGGGTGGTTGCAGAAAACCCTGCACCTTCTGGCGGGCATCCCATGGTGGATGCCAAACTGTGCATGGTTGGAAAGAGGGAACCCATGGGTACACCCACGGGCCCCAACCACAGGCCTCTGGATGCAAGGGGGCCTGCTACAGGCCCCCAAATTCAGTTTCTGACAGCCGGTTCTTGTCAGACAGATCGATTCAGAATGGCTGTCGGGATCCGACAACGTAATCGGTCGGTCGGAAACGCGCCCAATTGAGCTGTACGATTCGGCTCTGACCAACTCGGACTCTCCGAATGCCGATTGGAACTGATTCAGAATGACTGACTGGTTACCTTGTATCATAATTGTTCGTCGGATATGTTTCGGAGTCAGTGGGAAACATGGGTTCCGACACGGGTTCGGACAAACCGATTACCATTCTGAGCCATTTCCGACCCATTGTGTTTATGTGTCAGCCAATAATCATCCCTCTCTTATTAGGTCCTCCAAGCTCTGCTCACTAAATTTAGTCCATTTAAAGTTATTAAAATCATCAACCTAATGACAGTATGTTTACTTCTACATCTTAGATAGTGTACTCATCACATTTTTCAGATTTCTCTACTCAATTAATATAGGCAACGTTTTCATTTCAAACATTGTTTTATATGATCTGATACAGATACAATAAACATTAATGATTTTGAATTTAAATTGTAAGAAACATTTGGCACTTTTTCCACAAACAGTCTCATATTTGATTGACTGGAAAATCTATAATCTTTGTGACAGGTAATCAGATTGTGCTGATATTTATTAAAGAATATCACTGACTGTATCCTAGAAAATCAGGCTCTCCTAAATGGAAGTAAAGTGTCCCAAAGTCAAGTCTCAGAGAAAGGCGAGGCTTAAAACTTCCTTTAGCTAGGTCATTCTCACTTCTACTAGCCACTGTTGCACTTTAGCAGAGGTTTACTCGGGTGTCCAAGCAGCTTCAGATGTTATATTTATTTGATGTCCAGGTTGCCTCAGGAATTCTTTTAATACTTTTTCTGTGAGCACTCTTGAGTTGAGTCGGATGTGTTGCAGCAGCTCAGGTTCAGCTGGCATGATTTGGCTGGCTGCTGATGGCCAATGCACTTGCTGCAGTTCTTGGTCGGGTGGTGGAAAAACCTCCTCAGCATTTTCTAGGGAGATGTTTACTGAATTTTAGATCTAGATTTTTTTAGTCTAGATTTTTTATCTCTTCATTTCCATTTTCAAGCCTTTTTCATCTAGAATATTTTTATTTAAAATCTATTCTGGTTTACTGTTCTTGGCATACAGTTTGCTGATACATTCTTTTGTTATTTAACTTTCTATTCTGACACGGTGTTCGTGTGGTCGTTTACTTCCTGTTACTCTTTTTCCTGCCTCTTTCAGGTCAAACTCTTTTGGATATTTCATAAAGGGGAACTTCAGAGCTGGTGGTATGTCACAGCTTCTCCCGACTCATAGTGGTGCTCACTAAGGTTTCTTTGTTGTTCGTTTTTGTGTCCTGCTATTTCCTCCAGACTTCAACAGAATGCAGTCTGCATCTTGATTTAACTCAGTAGTGTACTGAGTTGTTGCTTCTTTGCTACCATTTCTCTCCACCTGTCCAGCAGGTTTTTCCCACTTGTTTCCAGGTTTTTCCTCTGGAGGATTGTCAGTCTAACCCTTGTCCTTTCCTTCCACTTTTTGAAGAACCTGTGGATGTTCAAGAATTTTGGGTGACAGATCAAAACAGCACACTGTAACTTGTCAGAAGAAAACATAATTCTCTTTACAAGACCAACACTTGACTCTCTGCCCTGTGTGCAGTTGCTCGTTGTCTCGAAATATTTTCCCCCACAGCTTGTTGCGTTCTTCTCCACCAGTCCTCCTTCTGCTGGTTTATGTAAATATCCCCCCTCTACTCCAGGGTTCCCACCCCTCCCCACTTGGCATCTCTTCCTCCACCGCTCTTTCATTTGTTACATTTTTAGGCACCCACCCACTGTCAGTGCTGTGTTTCAGCAATTAAAGCCTGTTACAATTTCATGGCTGAAAAAAGCAGGTAATGCTGGAATATTTTCATTCTGGTGTGATAAGTCCCAAAATCGACATGGTATGCCCTTTTTTATGGGGCGACTCTTATTTGGTTGTTATTTGGTATTACCTATTCTATCCGATATCCCAGATTGTCACTATTTATCTGGTGTGATAAATAATGCATCAGTCAAGGAACTAGCCGGAAAATGAAAATATCCCCCACTTGAAACATGCCCCTATATGCACTTAGCATACAATCTGAGCAAACACAACCCTCCTTATGAGGATTCCCTTCACCCTTTCATCCTCCTTCCATTATCCATCATTCCATCCATCCAGTCATCCTTTATCTAATCATCCTGTCATCTCATCACATTCCATCTTTAATCCATCCTTTCATTACTGGCTTTTTAAAATAATCATGTGCACATCCATTTGTCCTCTAACCATCCATCCATTCAGCCTTCTCCACTTGTCCAGTCACCCTTTCTACTGTCTAACTTTTCTTTCTTCTACACAGCATTTCACCCCATCTATCTATACTTTTGCCCGTCCATCTATTCATTCTTTCCCTCTCCACCCTACTTTACACCCGTTCTATTCTTTCCTTTCATGTCTCCTTCGTTTCTGTCACCCTTTTTCCTCCTCCCTTTCTTTTCCTTTTCCATACTCAATCTTTTTTATTTCATCCTTACTTTTTCTTTTTTACCTTTCTCTCTCGTGCTATGTTATTCTATTAGACCCTCTCTCTTTATTTTTGCCTTATTTGACCTTTTTTAGGTTGAGCATTTGAGACTTTTTGTATATACTTTAGTATATACTTATTACATACTTATATGTGCATGTACTTTGTGGGCTCTGGAGATCAGCCCTAGGACTTGTCTGCTTCCGCTTAGTAACTTTTTTTCTGTTCAACTGCCTCTATTTAACTGTCTTGATAGAAAACGACCAGCGGAGGTCAGTAAAATACCAGAATTGCTTTCTGCTGCTGAGGGACTTTCTTTTTAAAAACATTCTGGCAACTGCCTATATTTAACTTTCTTGATAGAAAACGACCAGCAGAGGTCAGTAAAATACCAGACCCACTTTAGTATTCTCTAGATTCCAGACCATCCATAGAAATTGTCTGCCAAAAGCACAGTAGACAATAATATTTTTTTCAAATCGTATATTTTCAGTGATATGACCACCGAAAGCCCTGATTTTATATTAAAAACAGAGCTTTGGACTATACTTTTTCCAGCTGAAAGGCAATATTTCTCTCCATGTGTACCCATACCTGGCGTGTCACGCAGTTTGGTGCTTACTTTCCCTCCATGTTAAAGAACAGTAGATGTTTCAGAACCCAGGCTAATGTGCTGCATAGCTAAATACATATAAGGTCCCAAAGGCGAGACCGATTGCATTGCAAATGCTTGTTCTTTCTATTTCCTTCTCTGTGTATGCCAGCCCACAGTCTAAAAGCCGCTTTAACGTACTCCCTTTTATAAGCATTTTGTCTGCAGCCCTGCTAATTTATCAGCCCATCAGGCCTAGTGGCAGTACCCACTTAAGCAGCTTAAGTTGGGGCTTCCTTATACCACTGGCATCAAAAACGGAGGACTCATTGTTGACATCTTAGTGTCTATACTTAAAAGCCTTTTGTTGAAGGGTTTGTGGTGGACAGACCAGAGGCTGTAAGAGAGAAAATAAGAAATGAAACTATGTAGGCCTGGGTGGAGTTCGCAGGGTTCCGCTACAAGGAACTCCTTGAAGTTACCCAAAAACTCTGCAGTGCCACGCGGAGTTCCGCAGGCGGCGGAGTTTGTTAGGTCGCACCGCTTGCACTCATTTTTAGCACCAGGTGCTTGTCCCGTGCTGGAAAATCAGCGCAAATAGCACTACGCGCAGTGCAAGAAGGTGCTGCTTCTTTCTGCCACTTGAGTAGATTTTCTCTCATTGGCGAGAGCTAGTGAGGAAAAAACTCCACTTCGCACAGCAGAAATTTTCGGAACTTCGCATGCTCTGCGGAGCGTGACGTGCAGAAAACTCCGCAAAAGGAGCGAAGTTCACCGCCCAAGGTTTAAAACTATTTTGAAAATACCTCATTATAATTTATATGATTTTAAAAATTGAGAATCAGAAAATGGTAAGAAACAGTGACTTATATAATGGCAGGGGAAGCAACCTTACATATGAAGCATTTTTAAATCCTAAAATGCCAAAGGACTTGTTTTCTAAAATAGGGGAAATCTGTTTTTATATAATCAAAAATGTTCTAACATAATCATATATTCTTATGTACTGCTGTGTTATTGATTTACATTTGTTTGACCAAGTGTGTTGTGGTATATTTTATAATCAAATATGAATGTAATTATTTATTGATTTAAAATATTAGTTAATCACAAATATGATTGCTAAATTTCATCATTCTACTAGGCCTGAAGCCATTTTATTCAGAGTTTTACATATACACATTTTTTGAAGGTTGCCAGTATTGACAACTGGAAGTGGATTTTTGGAAGAATAATGAGCTCAGCGTTGAGCCCATCAATTATATCTTCTCCTCAAGAATGTCTTGCTCTTCTTGTATGAGAAGTACTGCCACAACCTTGTTAGATACGCTTTTGCGGACAATAACAAGTTTCTGTCACATGTTTAGGTTCCACAGACCTGTATTAAAAGAAAACTTAAATAAACAATCTTACATTTTATGAATATTGGCTTTCTGCCCAAAATGACACTTTACTAGTAACAGGTCTGGTCAATTGACATGACAATTGTCTTTTAATTATTTGCTGTGTTGTTTTTTATTTTGCATTACACACATTAGACTTTGAACTTCCTAGCATTTATTTTTTATTTTCTTCTGTTACATGAGAATTGTGGTGTAACCCCTTCACAAGCAACAACCACAATCCTTGTCAGGGTGAACCACAAAAATCATTAAATTAAACTGTAATTAACCCTCTGTTAGCTTGGTGTAAAAGCAGTCTGTCTTCACTTACAGGTCAAGTGTAAAGTATTTATGCAGCACACAGGCAGTAAGAAAGTGAAAACGAGACACAAAACCAACTTAGAAAAATAGAGTACATTTAAAAAAAAAAGTTACATTACACAAAAACAAGTTAAACTAATCAGTAGATATGCAATTTCCAGGTTCTAGGTAGATATGGTGCCTAAAAGCAAAAAGCATCACCTTCGAACATCTTGTCACGCTAAACTGGGGGAAAGTCACAATTTCAGGACTACCATGATGGGGTGAAGGCTGGATACAAGAGCCAGGTTAGTCCTACTACAAGCTACCTTCTCCAAGTCTGACGCAAACCGTTCCATTTGTGGTGGAGGAGGCTATGAGGAGCAGGGAGAGTGCCGTGAATGGTCATCGCTGTGGCCCAAAGATCTGTTTGTCCATCATAGAGGGTCATTGCTGGAGTTTCGCGTTAGCATTCACCATGACTGTGGTAGCTGTATTGCGAGGTCAGGTCTCACATTGCTGGTCATCACTGAGTGTCACTTTAGGTCAGTGGTGCCTGCTAGGGAAAAGTAGTAGTGCCAGGGTAGGATAAAAAAAGTAAAAATAAAAGCATGCTTACCTGAGTATGGCAGCCGTCTTTCCTCTGTCCTCCCTCTGTTCCTGGCTCCCGGCAGCACACAGGATCTCAGACTCCCCTAAGCCAATCATGACACTGCTATCACTAGCAGAGCTATCAGACAATCAAGAATGCATTCAAAAAACAATGTGCGCAATATATACAAGTGTTCAATCTGTACAAAATCAATACTCAAATTTCAGGGACACCAAAAAGACATTCACAAAAAATCAATTAATACAATACAAAACAATGATTTTGAATAGGCACCAGTTCTTCAAATTAAATATCAGAAGACAGGCAGACAACAGAGTTCAGAAATACTGCCTGCCTATCCTACTGAGCCTATGATTAGATACTTTTAGGATTGCACTACTAGGGGTAGGAAGCGTGGTATTATTTTAATCCCTAGTTGCACCCTTCTTCTTTGCCACAGGCTCGGGGTCACACGCCAGACGCCGGAGGTGCAGATACAAAGCAGTCTTTCAACCGAACGATTCCAATCGAATGAAGTGAGTTCACCACAAGAATTACCGGATTAATGACCGGTTCATGAATCTGCACTACACCCTGCCCCAAGTTCAGAAACTCTATCCCGTGCGAGGCTTCACCATCTATGTGGCCATTGAGTGCTACAGACAGTTACGGCCCTACCCAGTCTGTGTCCTGAGGAGAACCCACAATCCTTCTGTGGTTCGAAACGCGTTGACCCCGAGCCTGTGGCAAAGAAGAAGGGTGCAACTAGGGATTAAAATATATTGTATTGTATTGTATATATTGTGTACATTGTTTTTTGAATGCATTCTTGATTGTCTGATAGCTGTGCTTTTTATGACATACAAAGAATCAAATGAAAAAGTCAAATAAAATGAAAAAATAAAAAAATAAAATAAAACAGTTGATCACCCAGTACTTATCGGCTGGGTGTGATCAAAGGATATAAAGTAAAACCTGACTGGCTATTTGTTCTGTTTTGGTAGATTGTAGTGGTCCAAGCCGGTCAGAGACAGGACCCAAACCTCCCTTTTGTTGCCCCATCACTAGCAGGACAGCAGTGTTGTGATTGGTCTGAGCAGCCTGGTTCAGTGCTTAGACAGGGAGTTGGAGCCTGTTAATTTTCTCCACCCAGCTGTGCAATACAATGTAAGTGGGGCAAGGAACAACTCTGCCCCACCCAGCCTGACAGGATGGTCCATCCGGCCAACACTTAGTCCCCCGTTTGTTTCACTGTCTGGAAGGAATACACAAAGGCCAACTGTCAAGTTATTCACAATCATGTGACCTAGGACACAAGTAGCAAACACCAAATGGTTAGGACAATGAAATGGCAACTTTACAAAACTGGCATTTTTATCAATAAAGAGAATTTAAAACGACAAATCATTTGAGTTCCAACTTGCCCTCCCTATCTGTTCCCAATCAAAACTTCCTACTTATAAAATTTAATAAGGCAACCTATTGTTATCTAATGGGTGAGACAGGTCTTACGGTAGTGAAAAACGAATTTCTGAGTTTTTCACTACCCGGGCGTATAAAACTTAAAAGCGCATGTTTACTTTTTAAATACAATGCACACTGCTCTATGGGCTGGTTAGAGCCTACCGTAGGGGTGACTTATATGTTTTAAAAAAAGATTTATGCCTGGCAAAAGGTTTATTTTACCACGTCAAATTGGTAGTTTTAAAACTGCACTACAGGCTGCAATTGCAGGCCTGAGACATGTTATAAAGTGCTATTTAAGTGGGTGGCACAATGAGTGTTGCTGACCCACTGGTGGTACAAAAGGAGGTGGTGATGGACGGAGCATCTGAACCAATCAAACATTCACACCCAGTCAACAGATCTGGGTTTGATCCATCACCGTTCTTTAGCCCACTCTGCCACCCCAGTTCAGACTTGGCCATATGCAAATCAGTCTGGCCCTGTGCCTCACGGGAACAGTCCAGCCCGAACTGCCAAGCCATGCCTTCCCTGGACCGGAGTCAAGCTTCCTAGGACCGGTTTCTGGCATTCCAGCCATCTTCAGCCAGGCTTGCTTGAATCCAGTGGCAAAGTTAGCAAGGGACTCACATCTGAGCATACCCTGCCAACTTATGGCGAACAGAGCGGTACAAAAGGGGGTGGTGATGGACGGACCATCTGAACCAATCAAACACTCACACCCAGTCAACAGATCTGGGTTTGATCCATCACCGTTCTTTAGCCCACTCTGCCACCCCAGTTCAGACATGGCCATATGCAAATCAGTCTGACCCTGTGCCTCATGGTAACAGTCCAGCCCGAACTGCCAAGCCATGCCTTCCCTGGACCGAGTCAAGCTTCCTAGGACCGGTTTCTGGCATTTCAGCCGTGTTCAGCCAGGCTTGCTTGAATCCAGTGGCAAAGTGAGCAAGGGACTCACGTCTGAGCATACCCTGCCAACTTATGGCGAACAGAGCAGTAAAAAAGGGGGTGGTGATGGACGGAGCATCTGAACCAATCAAACACTCACACCCAGTCAACAGATCAGGGTTTGATCCATCACCACCCCCTTTTGTACCGCAGACCCACTGGTAGCATTTAAATTACAGGCCCAGTTAGATATAGTACTGTATACTCTGGACTTATAAGTAAATTAAATAGACAATTCAGGTGTAAGCCAATTGTACCATGCTTTAGGGAAACAGCACAAGGACTTTAGCACTGGACAGCAGTGGTAAAGAGCAAAACATTCTGAAAACAGGAAGGGTAAAGAAAAACGGTTTGGGGTGACCTTGCAGAGAGGGCAGATCCAACACGAACCATTTAATTTCAGTGAATGAGAAATCCATTAAAATCAGGATAACAAGCAATAATGCATCTCCAACCATGTAGGTTTGGATTTAGGTCTCATCCATGATCATAGATAAGGCTCTCAATTTTTACAGATAAATTCAGAAAGAAAACAATCTGTGTCCGTTCTGTATTTATTTTTAAAAGTGGACAAATTCAGAAAAAAATATTTTTTGACTGACTTTCCATGATGTTCTTCATGAATTCCAAGCCAACATCTGAGCAGATGGCATGGGGAGTTAAAAAACAGGATAAGATTTCCTTAATTGAAGGCATATGTTAACATATATTTGTATATAATGTTAATATTTACTTGTGGTTGTAGGGTTCTGTTATATTTGGCTGCTTTATTTTCTTAAACGTGACAGGTATCAAAGTATGAGTGCATGATTAGAAATTCAATAAATGTGGAAATATACCATTTTACAACTCCATTTTTTTTTTCAAAACACAAAACATTTATGGATAAATGCCAATGGAACGGATATGTTACAAAAATAAATACCACAAATCCAGGATCCCTAATCCTAGATCAAAGATCCTCCTGGACAAAATTGTTCAACATTGAATCCTGAGGGTGTATATATATGCCACTCTTTAGGACTGCCATTGATTTTGGTATGCAATATCGCAAGCTCTTTCTCCACTCTGCTGGACAAATCCCAGAATGGCACAACACTGTTGCAGCAGACTGAGAAATTAAAAAAAACTGATGGGGTGGAGAGGTATGCCCTTACAAAAAAGAAACAAAAGGTGCACCCCCCATTAAAAAAAAAAAAGAAGACATTGGCAATCGGCTTTAGAAACAGATTTTATTGTAGTTCATTGGCTGTCTTAATGAAACTCTCATGAGATGCTGCCCTTCTGGGAACACCAAAAGAAAATGCTTACAAGAAAAGAGGCTCAAAGCGAAAAATATGTATATGGGGTAGGATGGAGACACGACATAGATATGATATGGCATACTCACCGCTGGATTCTCGCCAACTCAAAGCATAAGTCGGGGCATTTCTTAGAACCATTGACTATCACAAGGCTTTTCATTTAGAAAAATCTGACGTGAATCAAAGTTGAAAATCCTGGTTCCAGCAGAATATATATAAATAAGACTAGACAAGGTTCTAATAATCTAAGGTTAGCATTGAAGGTTGCAAAATGAACTGGAGATTTAAGAAAATTTGAAAAACCCTAGTCATTAGAGGGTAGCTAAGGAGATTCATCTGCTGGTTTATACAGGTCTTCAGCCAGCTCATTGGCAAATACCTCCATGTCTGTGGTCAGTTATTTAATATTGTGGGTAAATTCACCCCTGGAAGTCAGTAAAAAACAACAAACTCAAACATTTGGGGGCATTCTCCAAGTTGCAGGTAGTGTTCCATTAGGAAAATGTCTATAAATGTTCTCCACTAGGCAAGACTAATTGTGTTTACATGGCAGAGATTCGGAAGAAACAGTATAGTGTTCAGCAGCAAGTGTAAATGAAAATTTCCCTAGGTAGAAAAGCTGCAAACCTTTGTGTTACCTTTCTACAGGGATACCAGTCAATTTGCCATATCTGTAAACAAATATCCATTTATTTGATGAACACTCCTCGAAATCTACAACTTGCTCAGATATCCTGGAGGCCTGCTAAAAGTCCATTTGAAATTGAATCCCCAAAAAGTTGAAAATGTACTCCAAATGTAAGTGTAAGCATAGGGGAATGAGTCAAATTCTGATTACTTATTTTGGGCTTTTGAAAATTAGGGTCTAATTTGGCCCACAACCCCTACCAATGATTGGTTCATCTTTTAAAGGGGTAGCCTAGACCTAACTAGGGCTCTCAGTAGTTCTTATTACATGAATCTAGTCTTGTGTAGAATTTTTGGGGGAAAGTTTGCATGTACTTTGCTCAGTTATTTCATTAACTTCACTTATAAAGTTGCATACTTTTTTTCTGTGACTGATTAGAGTTGTGATATGTGTGTTGTGTTTGTGACATTTTGTTTCCTCCAGGTTTTGAATTTTGATGGTAGATTCCATTGTTTTTTGTCATGAACAGACAATCAGAAAACAAACGTTGGAACCAAAAATGTCATGGACTACAAATACTGCACGTAAATAAAACTATGTGACTTTGCACAGCATTAGGCTCTACTCTCCAATGCAACAGCTATGTAGGCAAGAGTAAAACAACCTCAAGAAGTTGCCGTCTGTCTGCGGGTAAGAGACTATGGAGCTTGCGAGGGAGAGCAAACCTCCAGCCATATATTCACAACCTCAAGAGGTTACTTTTTTCCTCAATGTCCCTAAAAGATTAGCTGCATTCAGAACACGGGATAATGCATGATGTGAGAGAACTTCGGTGGAAGCCTGCCAGCGTCGTACTGGCATAGAAAACAGGCATGGCCACCAAATTAAAAGAGGCGTTTGTAAGGTATGGGAAATTGTATGCATGTGTGCTTGCTGCAGGCAACGTTTGTGGTACTATCAGACAAAGCAATGTAAAAAACAGCCTACCAGACTATAAAACCAGCCAACAAAAGCCTAAAAAACACAGCCCATGCGCTGATCCATCAGACCAGACTTCTGGTGCTGTCTGATTGTGCTGTAGGCCGGTCCGACCCTGGAAGCAGACAGTGCTCATTGGACCACTGTCTGTTACCACCAATACGCACAGGTGGCATTTACAATGTGGAAGCTATCCACATACTAGATGGTGTCACTTGCATTGCCTGATCAGTCTTCTATCAATGGTGTGTGACCAGGGCACAAGTCCTAAAAAAAGAAGTGGGTGGACGCTGTCTCCGGAAGTGACGTCACGTCAGGAAGTGACGTCACGAAAGGGGCCGAGCTCTTCATCCCAGAGAGGCCAAAGAGTGAAGTCCAGCTGTTTGGCAGGGGGGTACGGAGTCCCCCCGGTAAAATAAGTGGGGGGACGCTGTCCACCCGCGTGGTACCCCGACTCGAGCCCTGTGTGTGACCGCAGTTGCAGTCGCAAACCCCTGCAGTTTTCCTTGCTACTTGGCAGGATGAGAGGATAATCATCTTTTATGCCTTTTTCACCCTCCAATTAGCAAGGGTCGCAAGACATTTCCAACTTACAATGTAACCTTTGTGCATTGTAATCCTGTTTAATATTGTTATGCATGTCTTATTATAAATGCTAATAAAAATGTCTTTCCATGTCTGTGATTTTTAGTAACTGAAGGCTTTTGAATGGAAAACACTTTTATATACAAGCACATAGTGTTTGGATGGGAAGGGGGGTTAGGAAATGTCAGGCGTCTTCAGCTGGAGTACACATAATATCAACACAGCAAGTTCACCCAGGGTCAGCCTGGCCTATAGAGCAGCCTGGCAGTGCCTGAAGGACTTCTCACAGGTCAGTGAAGGGACTGGTTTTGTGTCAGTTTATGCGCCTGTAATATGGTCTTGGGCCTGATTTTTGCTGTTGATTAATCTTTTACCACGCACAGTGCATGCAGCAAACACAAATGCGTACATTCTCCCATGCTCTTTAAAAAAACCTACACAGTGTGCCTTTAGAAGATGAAAACTGTCCAGGTTTTGAAATGTGGGCCACTTTTTCAGCTGTCAGATTCCCTGATTGGGGACACCTAATTTGGTTATATGGCCTATTTTCTGCCCTCGTCTGACCCTGTTGGAGCTGGCCAGATTCCTAGCCTCTCCTCAGTTTGTCTGAAAGAGAACAGGCTAAAACAATTGGTTAGTAAATCCGATAGGGCCCTCCTGCTGCGAAGTAAATGAAACATTGTAACAACCCGGGTTCGTTTTTTTGTATCTACAGTATTTCCGGTGTTTTGTTTATTCCTTTAGATTCTTAAACCAGCTCTGAAGTGTTGCAGCTTTGCTTTCAGTGGCAGCCTCATGTTGCCAGTACAGAAACTTTTACAATGAAAATAGTGTTTCTCAAATGCTAGGACAGAATTAGGTTAATTTATCCGTGAAACAAGATTAAACCACAAATCACATTTAAATAATTATGCTCTTGTCGTGGGAACAGGCAATGAATGAGTCATACATTAGTCTAACCAACTCAGTCAAAATTGGGTTACACCATCACCGAAAAGAGCAAACTTTATCCCGTTTTTCGAACCCTACACCATCCATGTCAGCTCTGCCAGAATTAGGGAGCTAAAGGGAAGGGACCCTTAGAGTTCACTGTCAAGGTTTTAGAGCAAGAGCAAGAAACTGTAATCTCCTCCCTGACTGGCAATCTCTTCAGAAACTGACAGACTGACTGTAGTTTGTACCAAAGTTATTTTCTTCAGCTAAAATACGCGAAAGCTCAGGTAAATAAAAAAGGTAAGTATTAAGTCATCATTCTGGAGTTTTCTAAAGGAGTAACTGGATTTATGTTCTCAAATATATGTAAAAAACCAAACGAGCAGTTTTACAAGCCCCATGCGACACTTTTGCACCGCTGTTGCGTCACTTTTTGTGAGGCAGCGGTAGTGTAAAGAATGCGCACCGTTGAGGCCCATTTACAATGTGACACATCTAAGGAGATGTTTCACCTCTTAAAGACCTGCACCACATTATTCCTGCATCAGGTATAATGTATGCAGGGTGGGCGTTCCCACATGGGAAAGTGGTATATCTAGGTTTCCTTCTATGCATATTCCCTGTTTCTCTATCTCTGCTGCTCAGCCAGTGTGAGTGTGTTGGGTAGAATGTTGCTGTGGATGGTGATGTAATGGAATGTGTGGATTGCTGTGTGAGAGATTGTCAGTTGGACCATGGGGTGAGCAGCAGGGAGGCTGCTCCTGGTGGGGCTATTTACATCTGTACTTCTGAGCTTACTGGAAGACCTGCTTAACTTCTATGAACAATAAACATATTCATCTTTAACCTAACTATTTCTACTGGAACTCCTCCTTACATCATAACATACACTCTAGTACAGTGGTTCCCAAACTTTTGACTCCTGAGGACCCCCACTGAATCACTACTAGAAGCCGGAGACCCCCAAGCAATTTGTACAATTTAAATTTCTTTTTTAAAACACCTTTTGAAGCGGAGGCAATTTCAAGAGGGAGAAAGCCTGAATTGGGTCTATTGGCATGGACATGTATGCATACAGCAGTGTATTATTTAGTGGTACCCAAGGGCATGTGGAAAGTGAGCAATCAGCAGCACGAAAATCCTACTGCTGTTCCTAGTTGCATCTATTTTTACCTGCCTGCCAAGTAATGGTAACCTATACACGTGCCTTTCAACGTTTTATTGCTTTTATTGTATTGCCTGTATTTTCATTGTTGAGTCTGTGACTGCTTTTTCTTCCTTCTGTTCCCTTCGCTGTCCCGTGCTCTCTCTGCCCGGTCTTTCCTTCTGTACCCCTCGCTGCCCCGTGTCTCTGCCCGATTTTCCCTTCTGTTCCCCTCGCTGCCCTGGTGCCTCTCTGCCCGTTCTGCCTTCTGTTCTTAGCTGCCCCTATATTTTTGTATTCTGCATTTTGCCTCTGTGAAATTCATATATTGTACCCGTCTGCCCTCTGTGCCACTCGTTGTCCCTTGTTTTTGTGCCCCTTTTGCCTTCTGTTTCACTTGTTTTTCCCTCACTTTTTGTGCCTTTCTGCCCTCTGTTCCACTAATTTTTTGTGCCTTTCTGCCCTCTGTTCCACTCGTTTGTCCCTCGTTTTTTGTCCCTTTCTGCCCTCTATTCCACTAGTTTTTGTGCCTTTCTGCCCTCTGTTCAACTCGTGTTCCCCTCGTTTTTTTGTGCCCTTCTGCCCTCTGTTCCAATAGTTTTTTTGTTCCTTTCTGCCCTCTGTTCTACTCATTTTTTTGTGCCTGTTTGCCCTCTGTTCCACTTGTTTTTTGTGCCTTTCTGCCCTCTGTTCCACTCGTTTTCACCTAGTTTTTTGCCCTTCTGCCCTCTGTTCCAATCATTTTTTGTGCCCTTCTGCCCTCTGTTCCATTCGTTTTTTGTGCCTTTCTGCCCTCTGTTCCACTCGTTTTCCCCTCATTTTTTGTGCCCTTCTGCCCTCTGTTCCACTAGTTTTTCCCTCGTTTTTGTGCCCTTCTGCCCTCTGTTCCACTCTTTTTTTGTGCCTTTCTGCCCTCTGTTCCACTCATTTCGCCCTTGTTTTTTGTGCCCTTGTGCCCTCTGTTCCACTCGTTTTCCCCTAGTTTTGTGTGCCCTTTTGCCCTCTGTTCCACTCGTTTTTTTGTGCCCTTCTGTCCTCTGTTCCACTCGTTCCTCCTAGTATTTTGTGCCCTTCTGCCCTCTGTTCCACTTGTTTTCCCCTAGTTTTTGTGCCCTTCTGCCCTCTGTTCCACTCGGTTTTTTGTGCCCTTCTGCCCTCTGTTCCATTTGTTTTTTGTGCCTTTCTGCCCTCTGTTCCACTAGTTTTTCCCTCGTTTTTGTGCCCTTCTGCCCTCTGTTCCACTCTTTTTTTGTGCCTTTCTGCCCTCTGTTCCACTCATTTCGCCCTTGTTTTTTGTGCCCTTGTGCCCTCTGTTCCACTCGTTTTCCCCTAGTTTTGTGTGCCCTTTTGCCCTCTGTTCCACTCGTTTTTTTGTGCCCTTCTGTCCTCTGTTCCACTCGTTCCTCCTAGTATTTTGTGCCCTTCTGCCCTCTGTTCCACTTGTTTTCCCCTAGTTTTTGTGCCCTTCTGCCCTCTGTTCCACTCGTTTTTTTGTGCCCTTCTGCCCTCTGTTCCATTTGTTTTTTGTGCCTTTCTGCCCTCCGTTCCACTCGTTTTCCCCTCGTTTTTTGTGCCCTTCTGCCCTCTGTTCCACTTTGTTTTCCCCTCGTTTTTTGTGCCCTTCTGCCCTCTATTCCACTCGTTTTTGTGCCTTTCTGCCCTCTGTTCCACTCATTACCCCCTAATTTTTTGTGCCCTTCTGCCCTCTGTTCCACTCATTTTCCCCTAGTTTTTGTGCCCTTCTGCCCTCTGTTCCACTCGTTTTTCCGTCCTTTTGTGCCTTTCTGCCCTCTGTTCAACTCGTTTTCCCCTCATTTTTTGTGCCCTTCTGCCCTCTATTCCACTTGTTTTTTGTGCCTTTCTTCCCTCTGTTCCACTCGTTTTACCCTTGTTTTTTGTGCCCTACTGCCCTCTGTTCCACTTGTTCTTCCCTCCTTTTGTGCCTTTCTGCCCTCTGTTCAACTCGTTTTCCCCTCATTTTTTGTGGCCTTCTGCCCTCTGTTCCACTCGTTTTTTTGTGCCCTTTTGCCCTCTGTTCCACTTGTTTTTTGTGCCTTTCTGCCCTCTGTTCCACTCATTTCCCCTTGTTTTTTGTGCCCTTCTGCCCTCTGTTCCACTCGTTTTTCCCTCGTTTTGTGTGCCTTTCCGCCCTCTGTGCCACTCGTTTTCCCCTTGTTTTTTGTGCCTTTCTACGGTCTGTTCCACTAATTTTTTGTGCCTTGTTCCACTCGTTTTTTGTGCCTTTTTGCCCTCTGTTCCACTAGTTTTCCCCTATTTTTTGTGCCCTTCTGCCCCCTTTTCCACTCGTTTCTTGTGCCTTTCTGCCCTCTGTTCCTCTTCGTTTTCCCCTCGTTTTTTGTGCCCTGCTGCCCTCTGTTCCACTCTTTTTTTGTGCCTATCTGCCCTCTGTTCCACTCGTTTTCCCCTAGTTTTTCGTGCCCTTCTGCCCTATGTTCCACTCGTTTTCCCCTAGTTTTTTGTGCCCTTTTGCTCTCTGTTCCACTAGTTTTTTGTTCCTTTCTGCCCTCTGTTCCACTCGTTCTTTGTGCCCTTCTGCCCTCTGTTCCACTCGTTTCTTGTGCCTTTCTGCCCTCTGTTCCACTTTGTTTTCTCCTCGTTTTTTGTGCCCGTCTGCCCTCTGTTCCACTCGTTTTTCGTGCCTTTCTGCCCTCTGGTCCACTCGTTTCCCCCTAGTTTTTTGTGCCCTTCTGCCCTCTGTTCCACTCATTTTCCCCTAGTTTTTTGTGCCCTTCTGCCCTTTATTCCACTCATTTTTGTGTGCCCTTCTGCCCTCTGTTCCACTCGTTTTTTGTGCCTTTCTGCCCTCTGTCCCACTCGTTTTCCCCTCGTTTTTTGTGCCCTTCTGCCCTCTGTTCCACACGTTTTTCCCTCGTTTTATGCGCTTTTTTGCCCTCTGTTCCACTCTTTTTTGTGCCTTTCTGCCCTCTGTTCAACTCGTTTTCCCCTCGTTTTTTGTACCCTTCTGCCCTCTGTTCCATTCGTTTTTGTGCCTTTCTGCCCTCTGTTCCACTCGTTTTCCCCTCGTTTTTTGTGCCTTTCTGCCCTCTGTTCTACTCATTTTTTGTGCCCTCTGCCCTCTGTTCCACTCGTTTTTCCCTCATTTTTTGTGCCTTTCTCCACTCTGTGCAACTCGTTTATCCCTCATTTTTTGTGCCTTTCTGCCCTCTGTTCCACTCGTTTTTTGTGCCTGTCCGATCTCTGTTCCACTAGTTTTTTGTGCTCTTTTGCCCTCTGTTCCACTCGATTTTTTGTGCCCTTCTGCCCTCTGTTCCACTTGTTTGGCCCTCGTTTTGTATGCGCTTCTGCACTCTGTTCTACTTTTTTTTGTGCCTTTCTGCCCTCTGTTCCACTCGTTTTCCACTCGTTTTTTATTAACTTCTGCCCTCTGCTCCACTCTTTTTTTCTGCCCTTCTGCCCTCTGTTCCATTTGTTTTCCCCTCGTGTTTTGTGCCCTTCTGCCCTCTATTCCACTCGTGTTTTTGTGCTCTTCTGCCCTCTGTTCCGCTCGTTTTTTGTATGCCCTTCTGCCTTCTGTGTAACAGCTCTTGTGTGCTGTGAGGACGCATGGGCGTTTAGTTTTTCACTACGACAGGCACTCAAGTCCTGCGGACCCCCTGGGAATGTCTCACGGAACCCTGGGGGTCCGCAGACCACAGTTTTGGAAACACTACTCTAGTAGAAGTGACGCAGTAAGATCTACAAAATTTCACTGTGCCATTTCTAGGATGCCACTGCATCAAAACCCTATAACTGTTTGGAGCAGGCCTAAGGAGTGACCCAGTGTATTAAGAATAGGCCCCCCCATGCACTGCTGGAGTTGCGTCGTGCTTGCGACATGACTCCAGCAAATGCATAACTTTTGCACCAAAATATGCACCATAATTTCGGACGCGTTAGTCATTCCTAGCACCATGGTCCGCCCTATTGTAAATGGTGGATAAATAGTTTCGCAGGCAGGCGCAGGGAAACTGACGCATCTGTACAGATGCGTCAGTTTCATGTGGGTAAGACCCATAGTTTCCAATGCACACTGAGAAAAGGTACTCTACAGCAAAGATTCACATATTTTCTATGATATTACCTTATCGAAGTGCATAACATGGTTAAAAATTACAATATATCTACCCACAGACCTAAAATGACGCTACAGATCTCTGATTTCATACTTTCTAACTTCATTATTGCCTACGTCCCTCTCTCATTTATTTAGAAATCATTTTCAAGTCCAGGAGTGTGAACGTGAAGCAGTCTCACAAGAGTGTTGCTCAGGACCAGGCCTTGTCTAATGGATCATGAGGTACAGTTTTCATTTAAATCTTTTGTGTGCCAATATCTGTTCACTGTATACTGTGATGCACTCTGAATCATAATTGGTGGAACCTATTGGCCTCTAAATGGGTGAATGCATGTTTCACCAAAGACACATCTGTAAAATCTTGGAGTCACACTCTTTTTCCTTGAAAGACAAGAAGCCTCGTTTACAATATATTGATGCATGGCAGTGCAGCAAGTCTTCCTGCTGCGGTGCATCAAAATAAAAGGGCAAGAATGCACTGTATCAACAAGATACGGTGCATTCCTGTCCACCAAGGGACAGCCTCCTGCACAAAAACAATAATTAAAGGCATATTCCTCTTTTGCAGCGTGAATAGAAAGGAAAAACGAGGAGAAATAAAAGAATTTCCCCTCGTTGCGGCTCCTTATGCCTCCCCTGGGGCTGTTGTATATCTTGGAATGCATCAAGTTCCATGGATGTTGCCTGGGACCACCCACAGCAACACCCATGGAATGCCCCTTTCACAGAGAGTAATGCGTGAAAGGGAATCATATTTACAAGGCCATGAAAAGGCATGCAGGGTGACTTCACACGGCCTGGCAGATATGGGGAAGAAGTCAAAAAAAGTGACACACCAGCGGTGCAATGGGCTTGTAAATAAGCCACAAAATTTGTGAAGGGCCACCGGCCCTTTTACCTGTTGAATACCCTACTGCTCTATGTGCTTTTAGTCAGGCAGTGTTTTGTGGGTTTTTCTCAGACTTTAGCAGACTGTAATGGGCAGAATGTATGGATTCCTGAACTTCTTAGTGACTGTATCACAGTGAACATGTGGTAGTAGGCAAAACTCTTAAGACAATCCCTGTGATACACATGGAGAAAAAAATGCATTTTCTGCAATCCAAAGATTTCAAATAAAGGTGGAAATGGACAGTGCGCACACAACACTCTAAAAATAGTTCAAGGGATTCAGATTTCCACGAAGTCTTCCCACCTGTACACGTGGTAATGGTAGATCAAAGGCAGATCAAGCTTCATGCACATGGTGTAACAAAAATCATTTCAACATTGAGAAGCAAAAAGGCTAACATTACAGCAAAAAAAACCACTGAAGCTCCCCTGTGAAGCTGTATGCACTGAACACCAACCAAATGGTTGGAATCTGCCTAATATAGACCTCAGAAGATTCTAAATCAATGGTTCCTGTAGTCCGGGTAACCTTGTGGTCATTGTAACCACCTCTGCGGGTTCACAATTGCTTACAAAATTAAATACTATTAACAGATTAATAAAGTGTATAAAAATAAAAAAGCTATATGTATAACAGATTTATTTTTTATTGTTTTGTAAATGTGTAGGAATAGGAATTTGGAGGCCAAAAATTATATTAGTATCCTCAGATTGATTGGTGGGAACAGAGCAAGTACATCAAACTGAATATATAGTGCGGGCAATGAGTGACCAACTGAATATAAAAAAGCTTCCTCAAAAAATGTATATTTGTTTATTAATTAAATTAAATATTTAATCAATTGTGCATTTCTTTGATGAATGTTTGTTTCTGTATTTTTTTCAAAATTATTTTCTAGTTCAAATCATCAAAAATGCTTAGGATGTGCCCCTCTACCTCCAGTGATAACTCATTGGGGGTTCCCAGATTCCAATAATGATTCAGTGTGGGGTCCCAAGTTCCTGTAATTATTACTTGGGTGTCCACAGATGTCAAAAGGTTAAGAACCACTGTTCTAGATCACACAAATGGAGGCATTCCAGCACATACAATATGCCTTTTGAGTAGCGACATGGCATTTCCTTATCTGGGATGCCCAGCCAATGGCAACAAAAAAAGAAATGACAGAATGATGTGCAATGTCAAAAACTCACCCCTGTTCAAAGATCAGGGCCTAAATCCATAGTGTTTTAAAATGTTATTGCTCACCACATGTTAGATTTGGGGGTCTCTAGTTGGCACAGATAGGTACTAGGTATGTTGCGTGGCGCGAGCAGTCAAGGCTTATTTCAGAGTTGTTGTAAGTTAAGCAGTTGTGACCACATACAGTAACCCAGTGACAACACTACAAATGGAGACCACACAGGTTTATATAAAAAATAAGTAGACTTTATATAGAGTTACCACAAGACCATAAACAACAAAAATACACACTATGATTACTTTGAGATGATAGATTTAAACTTAGTTCAGTTCAGTTCTTAGATGCGATACTCTGCGTCAATGTACTTTAAGTTGTGTTGCGCTTCCACGACAAGCAATGTCGCTGCGATGGGAAAGTACGGCAAAGTCAGGTGCAAAGAAATAAAGACGCGAAGGTCTTCCAGATGCGACGCGCTTCTCGGGGATGCGAGAAACTCTCGGTTCGATGCATGGACTGCAGCGGGGACACCCTTATGATGCGACGGCACCAGCTCCAGCGGCGACGCTCTCCTCCACGATGCGTGAAGCTTCCGCTCAATGCGATAACTACAACGGCGACATTCAAGATGCGATGGAAGCAGCTCCGACGGCGGCGCGCATCTTGGGGATGCGAGGTGCTCTTGGTCGATGCGGTGTAATGCAACAGTTCCAGTGGCGACACCCTCCTCTCTCCAGTGTTGCGACGGCAGGCACAGCAATGGCAACACGCTCCGACCTCGTTGCAAGATTCTTCTCCTGATGAGGTGCAGTGCGACAACCACAGCGGCGACACTCTTCTTCTTCGGAGTTGCGACGGCAGCAACAGCGATGGTGACACTCCTCCTCTTCGTTGCGGCACGCTTCTCTCCGATGCGGTGCAGTGCGACGGTTCCAGCGGCGACACCCTCCTTTCTCTGGAGTTGCGACGGCAGGCGCAGCGACGGCAACACGCTTCTTCACGTTGAGTCGCGCCTCCAGCTCCTTGCGACACGCAGTTCCTCAAAAGGCCCAAAACAGCAGCAGGCACTTCCACAAGAACTCTGGGGAGCTGGGGGTGAAGTCTGTTGTCCCTGAGACTTCAGCAGGAGGCAAGCTCTTTTCCAAGCCCTTGGAGATCCTTCACAAGTTGAAAGCAAAGTACACAAAGTTCCTTTCTCCTTCCTTTGGCAGTAAGGCAACCACTGCAGGCCAATCCCCCAAGCAGCACTTCAGCTTGGGAATAGTCTCTCCTCAGTTTCTTCAGGTTCCTCTCCTCAGTAAAGGTTTCTTCTTGTAGTTCAAAGTGATCTGATTTCATGGGATCAGGGTCCCAATATTTATACCCAGAAATCTTTTTTTCTCTGAGGGGAGAGGGGTCTTTGCCCAGTCCAAACCAGTTCTGAAGCACTCTGTTTACCAGACTTCCCCTTTCCTTTCACAGTGCAGGGCATGCACATCAGACGCCCCACAGGAGGTGGAGACAGTATTGTGGGAAGGCAAGTACAGTCCTGGAGCACTCTGTTTACAGGACTCCTTCTCTTCTTTCAGTGTGCAGGGCAGAGACATCAGCCGCTCCCCAGGGGGTGGAGCCAGCATTGTGGAAGGCAGGCACAGACCTATTCAAGGTTCAGGTGAACTCCTCCCTCCCATCTAGATGCAGATCTCTCTATTCACCACTGGGTGACAGCCTGTCTCCTGGAACTCCCCAGCCCTGTCACTCACAAAACCAAACATAGGAATACACAAACTAGCAGAGGCAGGTTTGAATGGTTAGTCAAGCAAATATCTACTTTCTAAAAGTGGTATTTGCAAACACAGAATATTAAAATAAACTTTACTAAAATATGTATTTTACATACTAAACTCGAATTTCTACCATGTTCTCTGAGCCTGTTAGGATTATAAAATGTAATAACTCTAACAGCCCATTCTGGCCTATGGAGAACAGGTAGCCTTGCAATAGTAAAAAACGAAAATTGATGTAATTCACTATTAGGACATGCCACACACATCAGGGCTTGTCCTACCTTATACTTACAGTGCACCCTGCCCTTGGGCCTACCATAGGGGTGACTGATATGAAGAAAAGGGAAGTTTTAGGGACTGGGAAGTGGGTGCACTTGCCCAGTTAGCATGACAGTACCAGACTGCACGCAGGCTCTACAATGGCAGACCTTATACACACTTTACAAGGCTGCTTCTGTGGGTGGCACAACCAGTGCTGCAGGCCCACTAGCAGGATTTCGATTTACACACCCCGGGCACACTCAGTGCACAAGACAAGGGTCTGACAAGTAAATCAAATAGCCAAACATGGAACCACTGATTAATACATCAATTTACAGTAGGGAGCACTTGCACTGTGGCACTGAATACCAGTGGCACAGTGTCCAAAGCATCTAATACAAGCAAAAACACATGAGGCAACAATAAAAACGGAAGGAAGACCCACACCAATGGTGCCAGGTCTAACACCACCCCATTCCAGTTTGGTCCCAGCCATATGCAAAACTATCTCAACCCTGCCCCTCATGGGAACAGTCCAGCCCGAATTGCTAGGCCAGGTCCTCCCCGTACCGGAAACAAGTATCCTAGGACGGGTGTCAGGGTGTCACCCTCTCATCAGCCAGGATAGCTTGACTCCAGTGGCATGGTGAGCACAGAAACGATGTCTGGGTATACCCGTCCCAATTAGGGCGACAAATGAAACAAGCATTTGCAATGCAATAGGTCTCGCAGCATTAAAGTTTGAGCTATTGGCATTGTATATGACAATGTGTTGCATTAAATTTTTAGCAAAGTCTGTATTGGTTTATAAAGATGATTTGCAAGATGATGGCTGTTGCAAAATATTAAGCAATGTTGGCAATAATATTATATTATAATAATATTGTAAGTTACTGTTGTACTTATAAGCATTTTGGTAGCGCATAGTGATATTGTGGTGCCCCTGAGTGATGCTGTGGTGGTGCCGAGTGATGCAGTGGTGATAGGATAGATAATGAGGGCGATAGATAGATAGAGGGAGGGCGAAATATAGATAGAGGGAGGGCGAGAGAGAGATAGAGGGATAGAGGGAGGGCGAGAGAGAGATAGAGGGAGGGCGAGAGAGAGATAGAGGGACCCTGACTCCGACCGAGGTTGGCCTGGCCTCGGACTGAGATCGATGGGTGTTCTTTTTGTAAATCCCTGAGTTGAGCAGTGGCACCAAAGTGGACTGACCATACCACTTTCACATGCCATGTTTGAAGCCTCCATGGTCTGTCCGCACAGTATTCAGGGGCCAACTGTGTGACTTCCAAAGGCTACCTGTACAATTTGGATGGGGAACCTGTGCAACCTAGATTAGTGTCTATGCAGCCTTCAGGGACTGACCCAGTAGTATATCCAATATATGAAGTTATTGTTACTATTTTCACTGCCGGTCCTTTTTCTGGAAATGTCTGACTGTGTGTTATATGGTCTGCAATAGACTTTACAGGCCCGTAAATTAAGAGACTGCTCAATATTTCCATGTGGCTGCTGCACACAGACAAACACGACTTCCATCCGACGCTCGTTTGGAGACACTCACCATCAGGATTATACTTGAAAGGGATACAAGTTTGCACTTTTCACCCTTGAAAATAAAACCCTGTTTGTATATAGCGCTTGCTGCTGCCGATTTGCTGCCATATAGCACTGTACATAACATGCTATATATGTATATTAATTGCCTGGCAAGGGTGAAAAGCTGCATTTGTCCTTCCAAGGTCCGAACTTTGACATGTATGCTGCACGCTAAACACAGCAGCAGGCGCCTGGTTCACTGAACTATCTCAGTTCCCTAATTAGGCAGGTTAGAGCATTTGATTGGAAAATCTAACCTGAACCAGCATATCCATGTCAGAAGTTCCTCATAGCAAGTGTGGCCGGTTGAGAGCAATGCTGAGAGGTTTTTCAGTGAACTTGTGTGCTTTACAGACACCGTGTGCCCGTCATGCAGACGTTGCACTCAAATAGTAAACTGTGCGTGAATGGTGAATTTAGAGAGGTTTGGGGGAGCTGGTGAAGTAAAGGTGTCAAGCTGGTGCAAAGGAGAAGCTGGTTTCCGCACACATTGTTTCTTCTCCTCTTTTTAGAATGGCCTTTGTGACTGTGAGACCCAATAAAAACATTCGTGCATCAGTGTGATTTCTTAATCACAAGGATTGGGAATCAGCCTGGAGAGGTGACAAACAGCAGCATAGGGTAACAATTACAACTGCTGCGGACTGCTAATAGACGCCTCAGTCACTCTTTAAAGCAGGTGGTTTAAAGTATTATTTCGGTGTCTTTGTTGTATATGTGTATTTGTTGAGCATTTCAAAATTGAAGGAAGTACACCAATTAAATTAAAATAACTTATGGAGCTATTCTAATTATTGGTGGTAAATACCAGGAAATCAGCAGTGGGGAAGACAGTGGGACGGTACTAGAGGACGTGTCATTACTGTCAGTGTGCTTACAGTGATGTACATCCGAGTGGCATTGGTCGTGAGCAGCAAAGGTGATGAAGGACTTTCAATTGGAGGAGGTGAGGTTTTAAGGACTTTTTGAAGGTGCAAAGACACATTAGACATTTTTATTACACTCGTGAAAATTTTGAAATTCAATTCACATTTGATAGAATTTCACGACTGCAGAATTTTGCACATTGTTTTCCGCTGAGAACTGGTTTAAATAGAACCTTGCCACTACCTTGCGTGATTTTTGAATGCGAGGTGCCCTCCTGTTCCATTTTCACATGAAATTCTGCAAAGTGGATTTTGCAAAATGTCCCTTAATTTCAGGGCCTAAATCCATGGTTTTTTAAAATTTTATTGCTCACCACATGTAAGATTTGGGGGTCTCTGGTTGGCACAGGTAGGTACTAGGTAGGTTGCGTGGCGCGAGCAGTCAAGGCTTATTTCAGAGTCGTTGTAAGTTAAGCAGTTGTGACCACATACAGTAACCCAGTGACAACACTACAAATGGAGACCACACAGGTTTATATAAAAAATAAGTAGACTTTATATAGAGTTACCACAAGACAATAAACAACAAAAATACACACTATGATTACTTTGAGATGGTAGATTTAAGCTTAGTTCAGTTCAGTTCTTAGATGCGATACTCTGCGTCAATGTACTTTAAGTTGCGTTGCGCTTCCACGACAAGCAATGTCTCTCCGATGGGAAAGTACGGCAAAGTCAGGTGCAAAGAAATAAAGACGCGAAGGTCTTCCAGATGCGAAGCGCTTCTCGGGGATGCGAGAAACTCTCGGTTCGATGCATGGACTGCAGCGGCAACACCCTTATGATGCGACGGCAACAGCTGCAGCGGTGATGCTCTTCTCCACGATGCGTGAAGCTTCCGCTCAATGCGACTACTACAACGGCGACATTCAAGATGCGATGGAAGCAGCTCCGACGGCGGCGCGCATCTTGGGGATGCGAGGTGCTCTTGGTCGATGCGGTGCAATGCGACAGTTCCAGTGGCGACACCCTCCTCTCTCCGGAGTTGCGACGGCAGGCACAGCGACGGCAACACGCTCCGACCTCGTTGCGAGATTCTTCTCCTGATGAGGTGCAGTGCGACAACCACAGCGGCGACACCCTTCTTCTTCGGAGTTGCGACGGCAGCAACAGCGATGGCAACACTCCTCCTCTTAGTTGCGGCACGCTTCTCTCCGATGCGGTGCAGTGCGACGGTTCCAGCGGCGACACCTTCCTTTCTCCGGAGTTGCGACGGCAGGCGCAGCAACGGCAACACGCTTCTTCACGTTGAGTCGCGCTTCCAGCTCCTTGCAACACGCAGTTTCTCAAAAGGCCCAAAACAGCAGCAGGCACTTCCACAAGAACTCTGGGGAGCTGGGGGTGAAATCTGTTGTCCCTGAGACTTCAGCAGGAGGCAAGCTCTTTTCCAAGCCCTTAGAGATCCTTCACAAGTTGAAAGCAAAGTACACAAAGTTCCTTTCTCCTTCCTTTGGCAGTAAGGCAACCACTGCAGGCCAATCCCCCAAGCAGCACTTCAGCTTGGGAATAGTCTCTCCTCAGTTTCTTCAGGTTCCTCTCCTCAGTAAAGGTTTCTTCTTGTAGTCCAAAGTGATCTGATTTCATGGGATCAGGGTCCCAATATTTATATCCAGAAATCTTTTTTTCTCTGAGGGGAGAGGGGTCTTTGCCCAGTCCAAACCAGTTCTGAAGCACTCTGTTTACCAGACTTCCCCTTTCCTTTCACAGTGCAGGGCATGCACATCAGACGCCCCACAGGAGGTGGAGCCAGCATTGTGGGAAGGCAAGTACAGTCCTGGAGCACTCTGTTTACAGGACTCCTTCTCTTCTTTCAGTGTGCAGGGCAGAGACATCAGCTGCTCCCCAGAGGGTGGAGCCAGCATTGTGGAGGGCAGGCACAGACCTATTCAAGGTTCAGGTGAACTCCTCCCTCCCATCTAGATGCAGATCTCTCTATTCACCACTGGGTGACTCAGCCTGTCTCCTGGAATTCCCCAGCCCTGTCACTCACAAAACCAGACATAGGAATACACAAACTAGCAGAGGCAGGTTTGAATGGTTAGACAAGCAAATGTCTACTTTCTAAAAGTGGTATTTGCAAACACAGAATATTAAAATAAACTTTACTAAAATATGTATTTTACATACTAAACTCGAATTTCTACCATGTTCTCTGAGCCTGTTAGGATTATAAAATGTAATAACTCTAACAGCCCATTCTGGCCTATGGAGAACAGGTAGCCTTGTAATAGTAAAAAACGAAAATGGATGTAATTCACTATTAGGACATGCCACACACATCAGGGCTTGTCCTACCTTATACTTACAGTGCACCCTGCCCTTGGGCCTACCATAGGGGTGACTGATATGAAGAAAAGGGAAGTTTTAGGGACTGGGAAGTGGTGCAATTGCCCAGTCAGCATGACAGTACCACACTGCATGCAGGCTCTGCAATGGCAGACCTTATACACACTTTACAAGGCTGCTTCTGTGGGTGGCACAACCAGTGCTGCAGGCCCACTAGCAGGATTTGGATTTACACACCCCGGGCACACTCAGTGCACAAGACTAGGGTCTGACAAGTAAATCAAATAGCCAAACATAGAACCACTGATTAATACATCAATTTACAGTAGGGAGCACTTGCACTGTGGCACTGAATAGCAGTGGCACAGTGCCCAAAGCATCTAATACAAGCAAAAACGCATGAGGCAACAACAAAAACGGAAGGGAGACCCACACCAATGGTGCCAGGTCTATCACCACCCCATTCCAGTTTGGACCCAGCCATATGCAAAACTATCTCAACCCCGCCCCTCATGGGAACAGTCCAGCCCGAATTGCCAGGCCAGGTCCTCCCCGTACCGGAAACAAGAATCCTAGGACGGGTGTCAGGGTGTCACTCTCTCATCAGCCAGGATAGCTTGACTCCAGTGGCATGGTGAGCACAGAAACGATGTCTAGGTATGCCCGTCCCAAATAGGGCGACAAATGAAACAAGCATTTGCAATGCAATAGGTCTCGCAGCATTAAAGTTTGAGTTATTGGCATTGTATATGACAATGTGTTGCATTAAATTTTTAGCAAAGTCTGTATTGGTGTATAAAGATGATTTGCAAGATGATAGCTGTTGCAAAATATTAAGCAATGTTGGCAATAATATTATATTATAATAATATTGTAAGTTACTGTTGTACTTATAAACATTTTGGTAGCGCATAGTGATGTTGTGGTGCCCCTGAGTGATGCTGTGGTGATAGGATAGATAGTGAGGGCGATAGATAGATAGAGGGAGGGCGAAATATAGATAGAGGGAGGGCGAGAGAGAGATAGAGGGATAGAGGGAGGGCGAGAGAGAGATAGAGGGAGGGCGAGAGAGAGATAGAGGGACCCTGACTCCGACCGAGGTTGGCCTGGCCTCGGACTGAGATCGATGGGTGTTCTTTTTTTAAATCCCTGAGTTGAGCAGTGGCACCAAGGCGGACTGACCATACCACTTTCACATGCCATCTTTGAAGCCTCCATGATCTGTCCGCACAGTATTCAGGGGCCAACTGTGTGACTTCCAAAGGCTACCTGTACAATTTGGATGGGGAACCTGTGCAACCTAGATTAGTGTCTATGCAGCTTTCAGGGACTGACCCAGTAGTATATCCAATATATGAAGTTATTGTTACTATTTTCACAGGCCCATAAGTTAAGAGACTGCTCAATATTTCCATGTGACTGCTGCACACAGACAAACACGACTTCCATCCGACGCTCGTTTGGAGACACTCACCATCAGGATTATACTTGAAAGGGATACAAGTTTGCACTTTTCACCCTTGAAAATAAAACCCTGTTTGTATATAGCGCTTGCTGCTGCCGATTTGCTGCCATATAGCACTGTACATAACATGCTATATATGTATATTAATTGCCTGGCAAGGGTGAGAAGCTGCATTTGTCCTTCCAAGGTCCGAACTTTGACATGTATGCTGCACGCTAAACACAGCAGCAGGCGCCTGGTTCACTGAACTATCTCAGTTCGCTAATTAGGCAGGTTAGAGCATTTGATTGGAAAATCTAGCCTGAACCAGCATATCCATGTCAGAAGTTCCTCATAGCAAGTGTGGCCGGTTGAGAGCAATGCTGAGAGGTTTTTCAGTGAACTTGTGTGCTTTACAGACACCGTGTGCCCGTCATGCAGACGTTGCACTCAAATAGTAAACTGTGCGTGAATGGTGAATTTAGAGAGGTTTGGGGGAGCTGGTGAAGTAAAGGTGTCAAGCTGGTGCAAAGGAGAAGCTGGTTTCCGCACACATTGTTTCTTCTCCTCTTTTTAGAATGGCCTTTGTGACTGTGAGACCCAATAAAAACATTCGTGCATCAGTGTGATTTCTTAATCACAAGGATTGGGAATCAGCCTGGAGAGGTGACAAACAGCAGCATAGGGTAACAATTACAACTGCTGCGGACTGCTAATAGACGCCTCAGTCACTCTTTAAAGCAGGTGGTTTAAAGTAGTATTTCGGTGTTTTTGTTGTATATGTGTATTTGTTGAGCATTTCAAAATTGAAGGAAGTACACCAATTAAATTAAAATAACTTATGGAGCTATTCTAATTATTGGTGGTAAATACCAGGAAATCAGCAGTGGGGAAGACAGTGGGACGGTACTAGAGGACGTGTCATTACTGTCAGTGTGCTTACAGTGCTGTACATCCGAGTGGCATTGGCCGTGAGCAGCAAAGGTGATGAAGGACTTTCAATTGGAGGAGGTGAGGTTTTAAGGACTTTTTGAAGGTGCAAAGACACATTTGACATTTTTATTACACTCGTGAAAATTATGAAATTCAATTCACATTTGATAGAATTTCACGACTGCAGAATTTTCACATTGTTTTCCGCTGAGAACTGGTTTAAATAGAACCCTGCCACTACCTTGCGTGATTTTTGAATGCGAGGTGCCCTCCTGTTCCATTTTCACATGAAATTCTGCAAAGTGGATTTTGCAAAATGTCCCTTAATTTCAGGGCCTAAATCCATAGTTTTTTAAAATGTTATTGCTCACCACATGTTAGATTTGGGGGTCTCTAGTTGGCACAGGTAGGTACTAGGTAGGTTGCGTGGCGCGAGCAGTCAAGGCTTATTTCAGAGTCGTTGTAAGTTAAGCAGTTGTGACCACATCCAGTAACCCAGTGACAACACTACAAATAGAGACCACACAGGTTTAAATAAAAAATAAGTAGACTTTATATAGAGTTACCACAAGACCATAAACAACAAAAATACACACTATGATTACTTTGAGATGGTAGATTTAAGCTTAGTTCAGTTCAGTTCTTAGAGGCGATACTCTGCGTCAATGTACTTTAAGTTGCGTTGCGCTTCCACGACAAGCAATGTCGCTGCGATGGGAAAGTACGGCAACGTCAGGTGCAAAGAAATAAAGACGCGAAGGTCTTCCAGATGCGAAGCGCTTCTCGGGGATGCGAGAAACTCTCGGTTCGATGCATGGTCTGCAGCGGCAACACCCTTATGATGCGACGGCAACAGCTCCAGCGGTGACGCTCTTCTCCACGATGCGTGAAGCTTCCGCTCAATGCGACAACTACAACGGCGACATTCAAGATGCGATGGAAGCAGCTCCGACGGCGGCGCGCATCTTGAGGATGCGAGGTGCTCTTGGTCGATGCGGTGCAATGCGAAAGTTCCAGTGGCGACACCCTCCTCTCTCCGGAGTTGCGACGGCAGGCACAGTGACGGCAACACGCTCCAACCTCGTTGCGAGATTCTTCTCCTGATGAGGTGCAGTGCGACAACCACAGCGGCGACACCCTTCTACTTCGGAGTTGCGACGGCAGCAACAGCGATTGCGACACTCCTCCTCTTCGTTGCGGCATGCTTCTCTCCGATGTGGTGCAGTGCGGCGACACCCTCCTTTCTCCGGAGTTGCGACGGCAGGCGCAGCAACGGGAACACGCTTCTTCACGTTGAGTCGCGCTTCCAGCTCCTTGCGACACGCAGTTTCTCAAAAGTCCCAAAACAGCAGCAGGCACTTCCACAAGAACTCTGGGGAGCTGGGGGTGAAGTCTGTTGTCCCTGAGACTTCAGCAGGAGGCAAGCTCTTTTCTAAGCCCTTGGAGATCCTTCACAAGTTGAAAGCAAAGTACACAAAGTTCCTTTCTCCTTCATTTGGCAGTAAGGCAACCACTGCAGGCCAATCCCCAAAGCAGCACTTCAGCTTGGGAATAGTCTCTCCTCAGTTTCTTCAGGTTCCTCTCCTCAGTAAAGGTTTCTTCTTGTAGTCCAAAGTGATCTGATTTCATGGGATCAGGGTCCCAATATTTATACCCAGAAATCTTTTTTTCTCTGAGGGGAGAGGGGTCTTTGCCCAGTCCAAACCAGTTCTGAAGCACTCTGTTTACCAGACTTCCCCTTTCCTTTCACAGTGCAGGGCATGCACATCAGACGCCCCACAGGAGGTGGAGCCAGCATTGTGGGAAGGCAAGTACAGTCCTGGAGCACTCTGTTTACAGGACTCCTTCTCTTCTTTCAGTGTGCAGGGCAGAGACATCAGCCGCTCCCCAGAGGGTGGAGCCAGCATTGTGGAAGGCAGGCACAGACCTATTCAAGGTTCAGGTGAACTCCTCCCTCCCATCTAGATGCAGATCTCTCTATTCACCACTGGGTGACTCAGCCTGTCTCCTGGAATTCCCAAGCCCTGTCACTCACAAAACCAGACATAGGAATACACAAACTAGCAGAGGCAGGTTTGAATGGTTAGACAAGCAAATATCTACTTCCTAAAAGTGGTATTTGCAAACACAGAATATTAAAATAAACTTTACTAAAATATGTATTTTACATACTAAACTCGAATTTCTACCATGTTCTCTGAGCCTGTTAGGAATATAAAATTTAATAACTCTAACAGCCCATTCTGGTCTATGGAGAACAGGTAGCCTTGCAATAGTAAAAAACGAAAATGGATGTAATTCACTATTAGGACATGCCACACACATCAGGGCTTGTCCTACCTTATACTTACAGTGCACCCTGCCCTTGGGCCTACCATAGGGGTGACTGATATGAAGAAAAGGGAAGTTTTAGGGACTGGGAAGTGGTGCACTTGCCCAGTCAGCATAACAGTACCAGACTGCATGCAGGCTCTGCAATGGCAGACCTTATACACACTTTACAAGGCTGCTTCTGTGGGTGGCACATCCAGTGCTGCAGGCCCACTAGCAGGATTTGGATTTACACACACCAGGGCACACTCAGTGCACAAGACATGGGTCTGACAAGTAAATCAAATAGCCAAACATGGAACCACTGATTAATACATCAATTTACAGTAGGGAGCACTTGCACTGTGGCACTGAATAGCAGTGGCACAGTGCCCAAAGCATCTAATACCAGCAAAAACACATGAGGCAGCAACAAAAGCGGAAGGGAGACCCACACCAATGGTGCCAGGTCTAACACCACCCCATTCCAGTTTGGACCCAGCCATATGCAAAACTATCTCAACCCTGCCCCTCATAGGAACAGTCCAGACCGAATTGCCAGGCCAGGACCTCCCTGTACCGGAAACAAGAATCCTAGGACGGGTGTCAGGGTGTCACCCATTCATCAGCTAGGATAGCTTGACTCCAGTGGCATGGTGAGCACAGAAATGATGTCTGGGTATGCCCGTCCCAATTAGGGCGACAAATGAAACAAGCATTTGCAATGCAATAGGTCTCGCAGCATTAAAGTTTGAGTTATTGGCATTGTATATGACAATGTGTTGCATTCAATTTTTAGCAAAGTCTGTATTGGTGTATAAAGATGATTTGCAAGATGATAGCTGTTGCAAAATATTAAGCAATGTTGGCAATAATATTATATTATAATAATATTGTAAGTTACTGTTGTACTTATAAGCATTTTGGTAGCGCATAGTGATGTTGTGGTGCCCCTGAGTGATGCTGTGGTGGTGCAGAGTGATGCTGTGGTGATAGGATAGATAGTGAGGGTGATAGATAGATAGAGGGAGGGCGAAATATAGATAGAGGGAGGGCGAGAGAGATATAGAGGGATAGAGGGAGGGCGAGAGAGATAGAGGGAGGGCGAGAGAGAGATAGAGGGACCCTGACTCCGACCGAGGTTGGCCTGGCCTCGGACTGGGATCGATGGGTGTTCTTTTTTTAAATCCCTGAGTTGAGCAGTGGCACCAAGGCGGACTGACCATATCACTTTCACATGCCATCTTTGAAGCCTCCATGATCTGTCCGCACAGTATTCAGGGGCCAACTGTGTGACTTCCAAAGGCTACCTGTACAATTTGGATGGGGAACCTGTGCAACCTAGATTAGTGTCTATGCAGCTTTCAGGGACTGACCCAGTAGTATATCCAATATATGAAGTTATTGTTACTATTTTCACAGGCCCATAAGTTAAGAGACTGCTCAATATTTCCATGTGACTGCTGCACACAGACAAACACGACTTCCATCCGACGCTCGTTTGGAGACACTCACCATCAGGATTCTACTTGAAAGGGATACAAGTTTGCACTTTTCACCCTTGAAAATAAAACCCTGTTTGTATATAGCGCTTGCTGCTGCCGATTTGCTGCCATATAGCACTGTACATAACATGCTATATATGTATATTAATTGCCTGGCAAGGGTGAGAAGCTGCATTTGTCCTTCCAAGGTCCGAACTTTGACATGTATGCTGCACGCTAAACACAGCAGCAGGCGCCTGGTTCACTGAACTATCTCAGTTCGCTAATTAGGCAGGTTAGAGCATTTGATTGGAAAATCTAGCCTGAACCAGCATATCCATGTCAGAAGTTCCTCATAGCAAGTGTGGCCGGTTGAGAGCAATGCTGAGAGGTTTTTCAGTGAACTTGTGTGCTTTACAGACACCGTGTGCCCGTCATGCAGACGTTGCACTCAAATAGTAAACTGTGCGTGAATGGTGAATTTAGAGAGGTTTGGGGGAGCTGGTGAAGTAAAGGTGTCAAGCTGGTGCAAAGGAGAAGCTGGTTTCCGCACACATTGTTTCTTCTCCTCTTTTTAGAATGGCCTTTGTGACTGTGAGACCCAATAAAAACATTCGTGCATCAGTGTGATTTCTTAATCACAAGGATTGGGAATCAGCCTGGAGAGGTGACAAACAGCAGCATAGGGTAACAATTACAACTGCTGCGGACTGCTAATAGACGCCTCAGTCACTCTTTAAAGCAGGTGGTTTAAAGTAGTATTTCGGTGTTTTTGTTGTGTATGTGTATTTGTTGAGCATTTCAAAATTGAAGGAAGTACACCAATTAAATTAAAATAACTTATGGAGCTATTCTAATTATTGGTGGTAAATACCAGGAAATCAGCAGTGGGGAAGACAGTGGGACGGTACTAGAGGACGTGTCATTACTGTCAGTGTGCTTACAGTGATGTACATCCGAGTGGCATTGGCCGTGAGCAGCAAAGGTGATGAAGGACTTTCAATTGGAGGAGGTGAGGTTTGAAGGACTTTTTGAAGGTGCAAAGACACATTTGACATTTTTATTACACTCGTGAAAATTTTGAAATTCAATTCACATTTGATAGAATTTCACGACTGCAGAATTTTGCACATTGTATTCCGCTGAGAACTGGTTTAAATAGAACCTTGCCACTACCTTGCGTGATTTTTGAATGCGAGGTGCCCTACTGTTCCATTTTCACATGAAATTCTGCAAAGTGGATTTTGCAAAATGTCCCTTAATTTCGAGTAGTTTTCCAAAAATGTAATAAACAATATTTTGCAATTTCATGTAGGTCTGAGGAGAGAACGTATGTTCAATGAGTGGGAATGCAAGTAGAAAGATGTCAGAACATTTTCTGAGAAAAGCCCATTAAGGCAATCATTAGATGGGACAGGGAGAGTTCGGTGGCATGGACAACGATTTATCAAAATACGAGGTAACAGAAGTGACATCACATACCTTTGCGACCCGATATCACAGAACTTCTCAGCAGCTTCCTTTTTTCTGCTCAGGAGCTATGTGAAGGGCAAGTGTTTCTGCCCCTGCCTTCATGATTCACGAGCCCTGGGTGAGAAGGGCTGTGCAGTGGTACCCAGAGGCATATGGATGTGGCAGGTGCCAAACCTGGTTTCTGTAATGTTTAGTGGTGGTATTGGTGAGCAGTGCTTCCACAAGTGCGGAAGTGCCCCATTACACGTTCCCTGTTAACTACGCGGGAGAAAACAGGTTTGGAGCTAAAGATTCCTTCTAGTATCCCACCCATGAGTAATTGGGTATCACAAGTTAACCCCCCATAAAATAATCTAAATGCACTGGAATTATTAGGCCTGTTGTTTGTGTCCCCACCCCTCCCAGCCTACCCCCCTTTAAAAATAATCTGATCGTCCTATTATTATTAGGTCCTTTTGTGCAGGTTTTGTTCGTTTCCTGGGAGTTAACACTGTCGCTTCCTACTACCTGCTGCAGTAGGGTGGCTGCTTCAGGTAAGGTGCGAAAGGTGTGGGCGGGGAGTGGGCTGGCCGGACCCTCTGTATTCTGGCTGCGCAGCATGGTCTGCTCCCCCGGGATGCCATTCAGAGACAGAACATCAAACCTGGCCATTTTCTCGACGACACGGCAGCCATGTTTCCTCGCTTGCTCAGAGGGCACTGGAAACATGCTGGGGGCGGGGGTGGGGCACCGGACGAAGGTTGTTTTAGAGAGCCGGAGAAGCATCCATCTAGTTATAAAAAAATACACGGCGGGCAAGGGGCCAACGAAACAAATGCTCTCCCCGGCCTGTCGAGAGAGAAATGCAATTGTTTCAGTTTTTATAGGATCTCCAAAAGATACAGCACCCTGTTTATGATGTTTTGCAGCAAGTGTCTGGCTGTAATGCCTCCCATGTCAAACCTTGAAAGCAAGACTATAAGTTCCGGATATAACTAGGCGGAGAAAAGCAACTGGAAACAAGAGAGAGAGACGCGGTGCTCTGCAGACTGTCTGCAGGACAGGGCACCATTGACAATTTAATAATTATAGGGAGGGCGTCCGCATGCCGCAGGGATCTGAAGTCACTAGAGCTGAGCCAACTATTCCCGCCCGAGGTAAAGGGTCACTCGCGGCCAGTTGCGATGAAGTCAGTTTATTAAAATAACATCCTTCCCTCCTCGCGCACACTGGGCATATGTTCCCCATTAGGTCCGCGCAGATCTGTGCATTTTGTGATGATGTCAGCACCGCGGGGTGACTTTGAGTTTATCTGTATGAGAAAAACGCCGAGGACAAAGCAATGAGGAAGATTTCAAAAAAGCTTACACGATTTTGGCAGGAATAGTGAGCTACAAAGCGGGTGGAAACTTAAACTGCAACAAAACTTCACTCGAGCCCTCCTCTGCCTCCGCGTCTCCCGTACTCTCAGTCTCCGTCAGATCAGCCCACACACGCACGGCTCCAGCGACCAGCAGAGGCAAACACGGCAGATTCAGACGCCTGCCTGTTTATCAGCGCCGCCCGCGCCTCTGCAAATCCCCCCTGCTTTCCACGAGGCGCGCGTCGTGATCCGATTCTTGCTGTCTAAGGCAGAAGCTCACGCGCCCAACGTTATCCTATGGGACAACGCTGCGCGTGCGGCCAGGTCTTGTCTCCACATTCCAACTCGTTGTGGGCTGAGACGACAGCTATAGTTCTCTGGCGAGAACGCGCTTTGCGCGTTACTAGCCGAGACCTAAAAACACAAAATGATGGAAAGAATGCTGTACAGTATCAAACACTCACCCCAGTTCAAAGATCTGGGCCTAAGTCCATTGTTTTGTTTGTGCTCACCACGCAGTTCGGGCTGGACCGTTCCCATGAGGAGTAGGGTTAAAGGCTGATTTGCATATGGCTGGGACCAAACTGGGGTGGCATGGGGAGCAAAAGAACGATGGATTCAACCCAGATCTCTCGATTGGGGATGAGTGGTTGAAAAGTTTCAGCACTTCGTCGATCATTTTGTTGTGTAAAGGGATGCTCAGCCAAGCATGAGTCAATATTTCAAATTAAACTAGGCATGCATATTTTTATAATGGTGAAAAACAACTCATGTGGACAATATGTAAGTTACATATTTTTCAACAAGAAAAGATTGCTAATAATTATCATGCACCAAGACCTATTTTCTAACATCTTTGGCACAAAAACACTTTACATTCCTTGAAATGTCAACACAACTACATGGTCTTGAGGGAAACATTACCAGGGTCATTTAGATCAAACACCTAAAGGCAAACATGTAGCGACAATCAAGAGCTGAGCGCAAAATGTGCTCCATGTTTTGTTAGTAAAGTTCATGACCATCTCATGGCAATTGCATGTGTTAACCAGTGCAAAGACCTGTGCAAAGACCTGTGCATGCTAGTCCTCTTTTCATGGGGTATTGGGTGCAAACTCACACCCTAGACCCAGCATGAATGTGATTTCATCTGAATTGCTTTCACCTGACATTACTATATGAGTCTAGCATACTAGTCCTGTTGAATAGACTCTCCATGGTGGTGGTCTTAATAGACTTCAAATAGGCCTGGGGTAAATTTTAGCATGGTTTCATGGAAGGATTATTATACGAAATTCACAAAATTACTTGAATGTGTCACATCACGTAAATATGTGCTTTTTGCAGCAAACATGCTGCTCGTGCGGGACCAATACAAATGACCAGCATGTGAGAGTTTTCTGGTTTTCTGCACTTTTGGTTTTTGTGCTACTTTTTTTTTTTAATTCAACAGCATTCTGTGGTGAAATATACTGTCTAATGCTGGTTTTGTCCTTTGTGTAATTACATGGTATTTACGCATTTTTTCCAAATGTTTGCATAATTACGCAAAATATGGACATTTCACACATGCATACTTCAAAGACGGTGTACCTAAAGCTTAAGCGAGAGTAGGCTGCTTGTGGTAGCTTGAGCAAACCTATGGTTGCTAAATGAAGCTTAAACTAGAAAAAGGATGCCATTTTCATAACCAGCATTAGCATTTCAGGAGTATGTAACACCAACAATATTAGGAGGAGATCCTGGTACAAGGGAGGCTGCTTTTCGATGAAGACTAGGGGACAAAGAACGAATGACATATATGTTTGTTCCTTGTGGGAGTTATGTTCAATACTTTTTAAGGAGAGGCAATACTTACTATGTCATTGCTCTCGTACAGCCATACTTTCATAAGTTCTGACTCCAAATCATTCACTTTAATAGGGCAAATGTGCTCCCATGTTAATGCCATATGCTACACACATGGATATGTAGATATGTTTTGGTCCTACTAAAGAAGAAGGCCTAGAAAAGGACTTTATCTTACAATGTTTGCATCCCTGCTCTGATCTGAACTACATTTGTCCATGCAACTGTTGGCTGGGCACTTCGGATGGCCATGGCCGGAAGAATCAGATGTAAGTGGACTTATATAATACTTCAAGGAATGTTAAAGGTACATTTGTCACCCAACGTCAGGCTGCTAACAGTCTCCCACATCTAGAGTCATGGGAAGGTTCTAGGTCAAAGGATGCTTCCTGTTTGTACATGGAAAGTCCCAGCTGTAGCAGCCCTGGGTCATCCTGCGCCTGTTTTCCAAATTTCTGATTGAGCCAGTAATTTTGTCTGCACAGAAAACATTTGTCACAATAGTTTCCAGGTGCTTCCCAGCTAAGTGCCTGCTTCTGATAAAGATGGCATTCACGCAGTGCACATTCTTTCAACATGGACGACTACCATGCCTCTCTCCAGGCCATTACTAACAGTTCATTGCAGGTCATTGATAGTCTTGTGGTAAAGGCCTTTGTACCTGCACCTCATGTTGGAGAGGCTGCCTACAGTCCTCTCAAAGCGGTACAAAAGGGGGTGGTGATGGACGGAGCATCTGAACCAATCAAACACTCCCACCCAGTCAAAAGATCTGGGTTTAATCCATCACCGTTCTTTAGCCCACTCTGCCACCCCAGTTCGGACATGGTCATATGCAAATCAGTCTGACCCTGTGCCTCATGGGAACAGTCCAGCCCGAACTGCCAAGCCATGCCTTCCCTGGACCGGAAACAAGCTTCCTAGGACCGGTTTCAGGCATTTCAGCCGTCTTCAGCCAGGTTTGCTTGAATCCAGTGGCAAAATGAGCAAGGGACTCACGTCTGAGCACACCCTGCCAACTTATGGCAAACAAAGCGGTACAAAAGGGGGGGTGATGGACGGAGCATCTGAACCAATCAAACACTCCCACCCAGTCAAAAGATCTGGGTTTAATCCATCACCATTCTTTAGCCCACTCTGCCACCCCAGTTCAGACATGGCTATATGTAAATCAGTCTGACCCTGTGCCTCATGGGAACAGTCCAGCCCAAACTGCCAAGCCATGCCTTCCCTGGACTGGAAACAAGTCCAGTGTTCAATCCAGTGACAAAGTGACTGGGTGTGAGTGTTTCATATAGCACTGGCTAGACCCGGAGGTATCAGAGCGCTTCTCATGAGGAGAGGTACATAGGTTACAATTTATACATTGTCACAGAAGGTACATCGATTACAAGTTACATCCGTTGGTTCAAGGCATTTAGAGGGTAAGGGGATAATGTAAAAGAGTGACAGGGAGAGAGAATAAGCGGAGAACTGACACAAGGAGTGTGTGGACCGTATACGAACATAAGGGATTGGAGTAACCCAGATGGATATGTTCAACAGTGCATGTTTTCCCATGTCGGTTTGTGGGTAGCCACTGAGACAGCTATAGACCTTTATAATGTCTATTTTTCTCTGTATGCATGGATGTCCCTGCAATAGGGCAAAGTCCCTTCACACCCCCCATGCATTTCCCCTCCCTACCCAGAACATGGTAGCCAGATTATTGTCTGTCTGACTCAGATTAACCTAACTTCCAGTTGAACAAACAATAATGCTCTGTGTATCCTCAGTGCATCAACCACTTTCTTAAGGTTCTTCTTGTAGCCTGAAAGAAGAAATACTTTGCCCACTTCTCCCACATGGGCAAAATGATTCTTTTTCAGCTCTCCCCCCTACATCCTGTAGCCAGCTCTTATAAGATAGAAGCTCTTGTAAGAGAACCTGGTGGATGAGAGCATGTAAGAGAGAAATACATTCTCTGCCAGCATGATGGCCAGATTACCATCACGCTGAAATCAAAGAAACAGCACACAATATGGGAGGCGTGTTACCATTGACCTAAACTGTCCCTGAGGGAGGATGCACTTGGACTTTATTGACACTCTCCAAAATTCCAAGCGGCACACAGTTTCTCAGGGGTTAGTTGATCTGTCAACAACTACTGCTCTTTGGAAACTTAAATAAGCACTGTGAGCCCTGTAAAAACCTCACTTTTTGACAGATGAGCTGCAGTCAATAAAAAATAAAGGAATGCAAGTCTATTTACTAAAAAAGCAAAAAGGCATGAAGTGGTGGAATTAGATTGATCACCCCCTATAGCAACCAGGTCAAAGCGCTGAGATGCCTTATTCAGAAAAGTTGGTATATTATCAAATCGGACCCAGTACTTCGTCCAAAATTTCCACAAAACCCTCCTATAACATACTGTAGATCATACTTGATGAGAGACACTCTTGTCAGGAACAACCCAGAAGTGACAAGTCAAAAAAGCTGTCTGAGTCTCAACAATGGGCTCCTTAGGTGCACCATGTGCAGGGTTTGCAAGCGGGGTAAATACTACTAAATATTTAACTCCCTTCCATGATAGGCCTTATCAGCTTACGGGTGCATACAACTGCAAAACTGAATTTGCTGTGTATGTTTTGACGTGCAGTTGCAATTTTAGATATGCTGATAGTACCACACTGCAGGTCCAGAAACATATCCTACAACACGTGGGAGCAATAAAAAACATGGATCACATGTATCCTGTGGCTGGGCACTTTGCAG
The DNA here is from genome assembly GCF_964261635.1 of Lissotriton helveticus. Lineage (NCBI taxonomy): Eukaryota > Metazoa > Chordata > Amphibia > Caudata > Salamandridae > Lissotriton > Lissotriton helveticus. The sequence goes on from NC_136073.1 coordinate 175,337,329, forward strand.
AAGTACATAACCATGTTGCAATTCAATTAAGTTATTTGGTCATAGATGCAATTCAAAGCAGTAAGAAGGTTGGAGATCAAGTGAAAGCACTAAGACACTTGAAATGAAATATACCTTGAATCTCAATTGGAAAATAGCTTAAATGTTGATGATGAATTATACACTTGCCTTTCAGTCAGCTGTCTGAGCTAAATGCATCCCATGTGTGAAAAATATCCTGTATCCTCACTACCTATCTTTAATGATTTTTTAATTAGTTGTATAGCATATAACTGCTAATCGGTCTTGTCATTATTTACGTGTATCATTATAGTTTGTCATCTAGTTATTTGGTTTTAGCATATATTATTTTATATGCCATACATTTTGCATAGGAAACTAGCAATAGGACTTTTAGATATACAACACATATGAAGAATCTGTCCATTTGGGCACAATGTTGTACTTTTTATTATAATCACGCCCTACAAATCACCAGAATGAGCATAGTGTGAGCTTTAATGAAGCGAATGTGATTGTTGATAACGTAGTCAAACAGCAATCGATTTCAAATTTACTAAAATAACTCACATTTGTTGTTTAAATTTGATTTAATAATTTTGAAATAGCGTGATCATGCTTTCCTCGTGCATAAAAATTAATTTTATATTTTGCGAAAATGCAATGAATTCCTGAATGTACAAGCACTTTGAAGTATGTTTTCAACATCTATGATGACAACATAGGTATTTAAAGCAAGGAAATGGTTGGCAAACTTGTAATGTGATCAAGGACGTGAGTAACAGCCAAAATGTGTTATGGTGAAAAATGGCAGTCGATTATATGATATCTGACTAGTATCTTTGTGTCTGCATCCAATCCTTTGCTGAGAGAATGTGGGCATTGTAGGTATATCTATATATCCTACTGGCAGTAGGTATTTATAGCTAGGACCATGTTTCCATAGGAAAAGTGTATGCTGACTTATATATATCTATAGCGCCGTTTGACGAATCTTCATAAAATTCTCTCATAAAATGTGCAAGTGATTCTTGTTGTGCATGAAAAGTTTCGGGGTCATCTGTCTGGCGGAAACCAATTAACCGGGGCGGTGGGGGGGTGGCAAAAAATGTGTGTTTTCCATGTTAATTTCCATAGGAGTTTTGAACACTTCTACAGCCCAAACCGTTTGGAGGAGTTACATAAAATTTAGCAGAAAGGTAGATTTGGTTAAGCTATCATGCTTTCCGTTATTTGGTGTAAATACGTTCAGTATTTTTTGAGAAATTAAAGGAAATCTAAATTTGTATATCTGAGAGCACGAATAATAACAAGCTCATGCAGAGATTTCAAGAGCTCATATTGGCTGTCAACACTTTAACAGGGGTGGGCTGAGCTCGTGGAGTTGTACTTTGTGGAATTTTGTGGAGTTAAATAAAAACCTTGTGCGATTTCGTAGAGTATCGCACACCTGTACAGAAACAATAAAAAACTGATTCTGCTTCAGCTAGGGGACAGTGACAATTGTAAAAACACAAAAGGGAAGTGTTGTTCTAAGGTAAAAGGTGATTGAGGGGCAAGCCGTGACTCTAATCATACGGTAAGTGTATGGTAATGTTGCCAACTGTCTGCTGACCAGGGCTGAGAGGAGAGCCGGACACAAGCAACACAAGCAGAACGAGTGGTCCACTACAGACCTCTGCAAACCACCACAGAGGATTACAAGAGGGCGGCGCATGCGGGCGTACCAAGAGAGCTGGGGATAGTAGAGAACAATTTGTGGTGCTATGGGGGAGCAGTCCTTTACCTGTGGGACAAACAAATTAGCAAACTATTCACCCAACCACCCTAGATTGCTGCCCCCACAACACCCTGGGAGTCTCTTACCTCACACCACTTCCCAGCGCTGCCGGGTCTGCCCTCTTCTTGGGTCAGGGGACGAGTCATGGTGCAGTGGCCCCCATAGAATTCACTCACTGATACAGGCAATTAGTGAAGAGTTGGCCCGCAGTCATCTTGTGGTGGCAGGGGAGGACTGGTCCGACTTCATTTGCTGGAGGGGCGGACGGCTGAGAGCGAGGCTGCTGAGTGACGTCACCACGGGTAAAGATGCTCATAGACAGAAAAGAAGGAAAGAGCCTCGGGCATGGTGGACATTTCTGACTGGATAGTTATGACTCTTTTCCACGGGCCGTCCATTAATAAAGTGGAAAGATGAATTGGTGGGCAGGGGCACCGGTAAATACCGCTACGCTTCAGTCAGCATAGTTTTTGCCAAACTCCACACTTCAAGCGGAAGACAGAGTTTGGCAAACTCCACATACTCCGCCAACTCCGCCAGCGGAGCTGAATTTACTGGCCACCCTAACGCTTCAACCAGGAAGTGTTGGCAGCTTCAACTGAGTCCCCCAAAAACATTTTTAAAAAAGAAAAGGGGGCAGACTACGATTACCCTGACCATCTAGCTCTAGTGGTGAGATCCCAGAAGAACTCCACCCAAAAATATTTTGCACTGAAATTTGCAGTGAAAATAAAAAAACAAAAAAAACATGTGCTGGCTTCCGTGCTTGTTTTGAAAAGGCCCCCTGGTAGGCCAGGTCCTGTGGAATTTTTTTTTAAAAGGAGGGGTGCATATGTGGCCCCCTCCTAAGGTTCTTAGAGCCCTGGGGACAACCACCACCCGGGGCTTTATTTACATAATGGAAGGGGTCTGGTGGACCTCCCTCCTGAGCTTCCTTAAAGCCATGGGACCACCACCTCCTTGGGGCTTTCATTTTAATAATAGAGGGGGCCACGCAGACCCACCTACTGGGCTTACTACCAGCTCTGGGGACCACCACCACTCTGGGGCAATAGATTTAACAAGACCCCCCTGGGGACCACCACAGCCCCGGGGACTGCATTATATATAATACTAGGAGGGGAGCCCTTTGGCCAGCCCATGCAAACCAAACTAAGGGGCTGTATGGCCCCACTCCTGGCGTGTGGCTCGAGGGACCCCACATTCCAGGGCTGTCTCCTGCTATGTCCCAGGGTGCCTACCCCTGAACATAGCTGTTTGCTCTGACTTGGCTGGAGCTTTGACAGATTCTGCTAAGTCATAGAAAACACTCCATTTCCAGGGAGGGGTGCTGTCAAAGTGCTCCCGCCTTCTGGAAGTGGAGGTTTCATCTCTTTCCCTGCCCTGCCTGAGTGTCCTGGGTAGGCTCCAGGGCACCCACTGAAACATGAATGGGCCCTGGGGGATGGAATCCCCAGGGCTGAAATCGGCCCAGAGATGGGTAACACGTGGCCCTCCTCTCCAATTGAATTATGGTCAGGCTCTGGGGGATTGGGTCCTCAGGGCTGTTTTGACTCTGATGCAATTTTCACAGAAATTAAACCTCATCAAGTACTTACAAATATAAACATAGCAGGTGCTCCAGTGGAAGCCCAACTTTAGTAAAGCACAAAGAATCTCACTTCTTGAGATCGGCGAAAGCAACGCAAATGTGTTTCTTTTCATCTTCCAAGTTGAAAAACAATTTTGAATCATTAATGGAGGGGGCTACATCGTTGATCTATTGGAGCGTGATCTGATGTGGGGTGACTGTGACAAGTGATTTCTTTCTTACCGTCTCCTGGTGAGGGCAGTGTGCATGATTCTCCCTTTTAAATACTCGAAGTATTCAAATGCCCAAAATGCACAGCATCAGACACACACCTACTCACAGACCCACCCAGGCACTCACACAGGCACTCACAGACCCACACAGGGACTTACACACCCACTCACAGACCCACACTGGAACTCACAGATCTACTTACAGAGCCACACAGGCACTCAGATACTCATACAGATACATACACACACACTCACAGACCCACAGAGGCACTCACAAACCCATACAGGCACTCATACACACACTCACAGAGCCACACATGAACTAACACACCCACTCAGACACTCAAACAGGCACCTATAAACACATAAAGGCACTCAGTCACCCACTCACACAGAAACACACACACCTACTCACAGACACACACACTTACTCTCACACACACAGGAACTCACAGGCCTATGCAGACACTCACACACCAAGTCTCAAAGGTAATAGGTTACAATTAGGACTAACAATGTTTTTAACAATGTAGAAATTTACTGAAAAAATCAAAGGTTACACAGACATTATAATTAGGAAATTGAATTTAAAAAACCTTAGAAATTCAATGAAAAAACCAACAGTTACAAGAACATTATAGTTAGGCTCAGATTTCACTCATACAAAACCACAGAAATTTAGCAGTTATAGCTACAATAGCTGACTATAACTTACGGCCTGCAATGCACTGCTTATGACCTCACACATTACATCACTCATGACATGGTCAGTGACATCACTAATGACATCTCAAATTACATCACTGATTATATCATTCACAGAACCACTCAATAAACCATTTGCATCTCCCTACAATCTCTCACACCCACTCACACACCCATACAACCATTCACATACCCATTCACAGACCCATACTAGTACTCACAGACCCACTCACTCCTCCATAGAACCACTCACACACCCATTCACTCATTCATAAAGACACTCACACAACCATTCACTCACCCATACAGCCACTCATACAACCAGTCACTCGTCCACTCACCAATACAGCTACTCACACACAGACTTATTCACCTATATAGCCACTCACATACTCACTCATATACCCATACAGCCTCTCAACACAGCCACTCACTCACCCATGCAAGCACTTCCACACTCACTCACACAGCCACATACATACCCATTCACACATCCATACAAGCACTCCCATTTCTGCTCACTCACCCATACAGTCATCCACATAGTCACTCACTCTCCAAAACAACCATTTACATACCAGCTCACATAACCAAACACTCAAAAAGCCACTCACTCACCTATCAGCCACTTACCCACCGTCACACATTCATACAGCCATTCAGACACCCACTCACTCACCCATAGAATCACTCACACAGCCACTCAACCACCCATGCAACAACTCACACAGCTACTCACTTACCCATACAACCATTGACACACCCACTCACTCACCAATACAACTCACAGAGCCACTCACTACCCACACAGCTACTCACACACCCATGTCTAAACCCATACAGCCACTCACACACCTGTACAGCCACTCACAAACCCACTCACACACAGTCACACAACCACTCAGATCACATTTGTTCTAAATAGTATCACTCATTAGTACTGCAGAAATAATAGTAATTTAATTGATGCAGTAGCTTAGTATATATATTTAAGTCTCAGAAACATTCACAAAATACAATCACTGGATGATGTCATCAGTGATATCATTTGAGATAGCATCAATGATGTCATGAGTGATGTCACTGACCATGTCATGAGTGATGTAATATAATATGTGAGGTCATAAGCAGTGCATTGGGAGGGTGTAACGTTGTATGTAGCTCAGGTAACTATATCTGCTTAATGTTACTGGTTTTGTATGAGTGAAATCTGAGCCTACTTTAACTTCCCTGTAACCTTTAGTTTTTCAATACATTTCTAAGGTTTTTTTCAATTCAATTCTATTGCCTTTCTTTTTGGTGAATGTATGTGACCAAGGCCTCTTGGTAAGCTGAAACGTTATGCTGACGAGGTGTGCCTAAATAAAAAAACTCACCTGCATCCTGGGTCTTCTGTTCCTCTTTGTTGTCGCGGTTCCTGATTTGTGGGCGTGCTGTCGATTGGAACAAACAGGCATATATATATATATATATTTATATATATATATATATATATATATATATATAAATATATATATATATATATATCACCTACTGGCGGTCGCCAGTAGGTAGCTATAGTTAGGACCTAGTTTCCATAGGAAATCCGCAACATTCTATTGGAAATAACTTTAGCACCGGCGGACGAATTTTCGCGAATTTCTCAAATTAGATGGCCCGCTCCGCTCCGCTGCTTCCCTTAAAGATTGGGGGGGATTCGTTAAGCGGGGGCCGAGATAAAAGGGGGGTCCCAAAACGTGTTTTCCCCATGTTAATTTCCATAGGGCGGTTGGACTCACTTTTAGCCCGAACGGCTAAATGGATTCCCACGAAACTTGGCAAAATTGTAGGGACTGGTAGCCCGATGTGCCTTTGCTATGTCTCAAGATATGTGCTCCAGAGGATTTTGAGTAATTTAGGTTAAAAAAAAAATATATATCTATAAGCGCGCCCCGGTACGCGCACCGGGAAGCGCACCCGGCGCGTAACGCGAGTTCGCGCGCGGAAAGCTGATTGGCTCTCGGGTGTCTGTCAACATTCCAAACAGTCCGGGGCGGCCGCCATCTTGTGTCTCGGTAGGATCGAGACACAAGAGGTGGCAAAAACAAAGGGGGAAATGACCATAAGGGGGCAGGGTAGAACCCCCCTGACCCCCTAGGTTTGATGTGGGGGCCATAAAAGGGCCCCGCGGGGCAAAAAAATAAATAAAAAAAATTCGATTTTCGCGGGGGGAGCGCCCGGTACGCGCACCGGGGAGCGTACCAGGGAGCATACCAAGGGGAAAACCCAGTGAAACAGTAAAATAATAATTTAAAGTGCTTAGAGGTAGGGTAGCTTTGCATAGAGTTGTTGTGTTGTGTGGGTGATTTAAGTACCAGTATGTAGGTACCAATACAGAGTCTTAAATTCAATGTACACCGTCTCCTATGTAGATAATTTATTGTGGTATATGGAATCTATACCATAGTCTGTCAGGAAAGCAGAAACAACATGGAGGCAGGAGATGAAAAAGAGATGTGAAATACTCATTGGAGATAATATAGTGGGAGAAAGGAAGTAACTATGAGCAAAATTACTATGTAACACAAAAAAGTTGCACAGTATACTATAAGTCTCACTTTATATTATATTCATTTTGGTACTATTTCATGAATTACATATAAAAAAGAATAATGTCTTGAACAATTTTTCATTATTAAATAAAAATTTATTGCTGTGATTTTTCAAAATTTAAAAGAACTTCCAACATTATATCGTCAGGAATGTCCTCATTTTGAGTCCATGATTCCATTTCTTCCACACCATTAACTAACTCTTCGTCCAGAGACTGATCCATAAAGTCAAAGAATTCCTCAGGATTGTTCTCCAGAACAATTTCGAAAGAAATATTAATTTTGTTTGGTTCTCCTTCCATTTTCTTGCTGTAAATTGCATTAAAAATAAATATACCAGTAGAGTTAGGGCAGTGTTGGGTTTAAGTTTAGACAGGTACTTCTGAGTTTTTAACAGTGAAGTTATCTTTGGGCAGTGTATGGTATCAGGCAGGAAGTAGAAATATCAAAAAAGTGTATGTGAAGAAGCCTAAGTAATTTCATATTTATACCAGAGAAGCCTAACTCAATCTATAACTATAACAGAGAAGCCTATCTCAATCTATAACTATAACAGAGGGACAGTAAATAACTATCAGAAAAAGTTTTTACAAATTAACTTAAAGTGCCCCTTACAAATTAACAACTTACCTTATTAAAAGGTGATGAAGATAAATGGAGAAAATTCTTTAAATATGTACCTCAGGTAGTTGTAGTCAAAATGGCCGTGTTTCCCTCTCATTTTTCATTTATATTCATGTACATAACCAATCAAATGTCAGGAAAAAAAAGTAGAAAATGAAAGTAACATTTTAATTGGTTGCAAATTCTAACACTTCATATGTGTTTTTGTCATGTAATTTACCTCAGGATATTTAGACAGTGCTACAGCTCAAACGGCTCAATGGAATTCCACCAAATTTGGGAAAATGGTAGGGACTGGTATGTAGTAGGGCCTATTCTATATTTGGTGAAAGTGTCTCCAGTGGTTTTTATGTAAATTAACTTTTAAAAAATGTTGGGAGCGCTTACCGGTGCGCGCCCCGGTACGCGTACCGGCAGCGCTACGGGAGTCCTCCATCTTGTGTTTCGGGAGATTTGAGACACAAGATGGAGGACAAACAACGTTGGGAATGGGTAAAAGGGGACACGGTAGACACCCCCTGACCCCCTAGGTTTTCTGAGGGGGCTTAGGAGGCCAATATAGGCAAAACCGGGGAGCGTACCGGGGAGCGTACTTTGGTGAAAAACAGTGAAAAAAGTTAGAGTAAAATAATCATTTTGACTGATCAGAGGTAGGGTAGCCCTGAAAAGAGCTTTTGGGTTCTGTGGCTGATTTAGGTACCTACAAGTAAGTTCCAATGCACAGTCTTAAATTCAGGAGGAATATTCTATTCCCCTCATCTAAGAAGTGCACACCATCTCCTCTGTAGATATCTTGCATGTTGTAACGCAAGTTATTGCTGTATATTGAACCCATTCCATAGTCTCTCATGTAAGCAGAAACAGATTTATTCACATGTTTCCGTGCTTTCTCAAATTGTGGACAAAATTGGTTGGACCACTTCCATTTCTGTCTTTGGCATATATTGGAAAATACCAAGGCAGTTTGAGGGAAAAGTGCCATCAATTGCTCAAAGGTGTCCTTTAAAAGCATTTCCAGACCTACCCCAGTCAAAGTGCCTAAGTCATTTCAAGTGGAGAAGTGTGGCTCACTGGTCAGAGCAGGCAGACCCTGGAGCAGAGGTCAGACCCGGGACCAGGGTTCAATTCCCGACGCGGCAGGGTCTTGAGCTCAAATGTCCACGGACTCGATAATTCTCGCTCCGGTGCCTGCCCTAATCATGGGTTCTCACTCTGCAACTCTGGGCATTAAGCTTGCTTAATCTCCACAACGGCCCCCCGCGGCGGGATGCCTGGCTTTCACCTTGGGGATGCCCTGTAGGGGCTATCTCACAGGGAAAAGCCAGGACGGGTTCCCAAGGCAAGCGCCGAGATGCCTCCGGGTGATTCGAGCGCTATATAAGAACATACAAAAAAAAAAAAAAAAAAAAAAAATTCCACCACAGTGCAGAATTATGAGGTGAGGGTGTGGCAGATGCAAAAAGGTTTTCACCAATGGTATCAATTGATGACATCTCAATCCTCTCTGGCCAATCCACTTGATGTCCACATTTGGTAAATCAAGTGGATGTAGCTATGTCCAATAATCCAGACAGAATACATGGTAAGAGGAGGTTCTGGTGCAGTCAGATGAAGTGTGGGAATGAAATGGCAGTTGGAACAGTAGGAGTTTGCAAAAAAAAAACAACTGTGGAGTTTCAGTGCTCTTGAATCAGAAGCAATTTTTGGTGGATTCAGATAGTTGAAAACAGAACGTTATGGTGCATGGTTCTGTTTTGTGAAAGAAGTAATTTGAATGGTTAAGAAAAAGTCATTTAAAGAAACATTGCACCGGATAAGCTGGTGTATTGAGAGGTCAAACATCCTTGCTAAGTTCATTTGCAACATTGTAGAATAAACTTTTAAACCTGAGAGCTCAGTGAGGAGGGAGTTGCTGTGGTAACAGGTAGAAAGGGCTGAGGGGGGGAAGGGTGTTGGTTTGAAAATAGAGAGGGAAGAGTTTTGATTGGTTACCATGAGGAATATGTGTGTAGAATTAGAGGTTTTCTGAGCCATTCATGGTTGCAGTGCCTGGAGTACATACCTTTTGCTCTGCTAAAGAAATATTGGTGTGTGTGTCTGACACTGTTCTCAATCTCCCAAAGCATTTGTAAAGGTGAGTAATGATTCATTTAATATAGATAGAGACTTGTATACTCTATGGAGAAGATTTGGAAGCAAATTGTGGTTTTTTAATGTTGCTTTGTGTCATGTTTTTTGATAATGCTTGGTAAAAAGTTTTTACTGCATAGAGGAATTGTATTTTGTAAAATTGTGAAGTTTCAGTAGTGACATGGAATGCTTGTACATAGGACCTGTGCTGTGTTTCTTAAATGTGATGTGAAAAACGATTTTGGGGAAAATGAACAGCTTTTACATTTTTGAGAAGGAATAAATAGTGTCTGCATGATTAAATAAATATATTTGAACCTTTCACAATGATGTCACCTGTGTTACCTCAGATTAGGAAGCACATTGAGCTTCTTTGCTGTTGGTTTGTGTCATGTTTTTTGATAATGCTTGGTATCAACATTTGCAAGATAGAGGATTTGTATTTTGTGAAATAGTGAGGTTTCAGTAGTGAAATTGAATGCTTGTACATAGGACTTACGCTCTGTTTCTAAAATGTTATTTGAAAAACGATTTTGGGGCAAATCAATGGCTTTTACATTTTTGAGAAGGAATAAATAGTGTCTGCATGATTAAAAAAATATATTTGAACCTTTCACAATGATGTCACCTGTGTTACCTCAGATTAGGAAGCAGATTGAGCTTCTTTGCTGTTGGTTTGTGTCATGTTTTTTGATAATGCTTGGTATCAACATTTGCAAGATAGAGGATTTGTATTTTGTGAAATTGTGAAGTTTCAGTAGTGACATGGAATGCTTGTACATAGGACCTGTGCTGTGTTTCTTAAATGTGATGTGAAAAACGATTTGGGGGAAAATGAATGGCTTTTACATTTTTGAGAAGGAATAAATAGTGTCTGCATGATTAAATAAATATATTTGAACCTTTCACAATGATGTCACCTGTGTTACCTCAGATTAGGAAGTAGATTGTGCAGATGAGGTGAGGCATGTCCAAAGGTACAGAGGAGGTGAGGCCTGTGTTCAAGTCTGTAGTCGGAGAGAGGCCTTTCCTGGGGAGCATAGGTGGTGAGGCCTGTGTCTAAGAGTGCAGTGGACTAGACTTCATGAAGCCTATCCCCCACTGCACTCTTAGACACAGGCCTCACCTCCTTTGTACCCCTAGACAGACCTCTCTTCCACTACACTTTTCAATACAGGCCTCACCTCCTCTGCACCCCTGGACAATCCTCACCTCATCTGCAACCCTGAATAGACCTCAACTCATCTGCATCCATAGACAGGCCTCAGCTTATCTACACCCCTGGACACGCGTCACCTCATCTGCACCCAGTTACCATCAATTATACCTAATACATTGAGGCATGTCCAGAGGACACAGATGAGGTAAGGCTTGTCCAAGGGTCAGAGGAGGTCAGTCCTCTCCACTGCACTCATGGACACTGAATGCTTGTACATAGGACCTGCGCTCTGTGTCTAAAATGATATTTAAAAAAACGATTTTGGGGCAAATCAATGACTTTTGCATTTTTGAGAAGGAATAAATAGTGTCTGCATGATTAAATAAATATATTTGAACATTTCACAATGATGTCACCTGTGTTACGTCAGATTAGGAAGTAGATTGTGCAGATGAGGTGAGGCATGTCCAGAGGTACAGAGGAAGTGAGGCCTGTGTTCAAGACTGTAGTGGGAGAGAGGCCTTTCCTGGGGAGCATAGGTGGTGAGGCCTGTGTCTAAGAGTGCAGTGGACTAGACTTCATGAAGCCTATCTCCCACTGCACTCTTAGACACAGGCCTCATCTCCATTGTACCCCTGGACAGACCTCTCTTCCACTACACTCTTCAACACAGACCTCACCTCCTCTGCACCCCTGGACAATCCTCACCTCATCTGCAACCCTGAATAGACCTCAACTCATCTGCATCCATAGACAGGCCTCAGTTTATCTACACCCCTGGACACGCCTCACCTCATCTGCACCCAGTTACCATCAATTATACCCAATACATTGAGGCCTGTCCAGAGTACACAGATGAGGTAAGGCTTGTCCAAGGGTCAGAGGAGGTCAGTCCTCTCCACTGCACTCATGGACACAGGCCTCACATCCTTTGTACCCCTGGACAGGCCTCACCTCATCTGCACAATCTGCTTACTAATCTGAGGGAACACAGGTAACATGATTGTGAAATGTGCTAATATATTTTTTTAATCATGCAGATACTATCTAATCCTTGTCAATAATGTAAAACCAATTCATGTGCCTGAAATCTTTTTTTAAATAACATTTACAAAACAGAGCATAGGTCATATGTATAAGCATTTGATTGCACTACTGAAACCTCACTCATTTAGAAAATACAATTCCTTTATGCACTAACATTTCTTTACCAAGGATTATTAACAATGTATTAGTCTCTATTATATTTTTTTCCTGACTTACTCTATTTTTCCACCTGTCCCCTTCTAACACCCTCTCTCTGACTTATTCCTTTTTACATCCTGACTCTGTGTTACACTCTGTTACACTCTTTCTTTGACTTACATTCTCTTACACCCTGTCTCTAATTTATTCCCTCTCTCTCTTTTTTACAGCAATTTGTAAGTCATACTTTCACTTACATCCTCTTCCTGATTTACTCCGTCTTACAACCTTTCTCTTTGTAACATTCTCTCCCAGAGTTACTCTCTATTACATCATTTGTCTGTTTGATACCCTCTCTCCCTCTTTCTGACTTTTTTATTCTCTTCCTCTGTTTGTGTTACACCCTCTGTCTGACATACTCCTTGTTACATCCTCTCTCTGATTTACTTCCTCTTACACCCTCTCTCAAACTTACGCTCTCTCTCTCCCTTTTACAGCCTCTCTCTCTTTTACTCTCTTTTACATCCTCTCACCTTCTAACACCCTCTCTCTGTCTTACATTATCTTACACCCTCTCTCTGTCTTCCACCCTGTTACACCGTTTTTCTGACTTACTCCCTTTATCCCTTTCTTTGACTTACTCCCTCTCCCTATTACATTCTTTCTCTGTCTTACAACATATTATACACACTCTCTGGCTTACTGCTTCTCTATGTTTTACTCCCTCAACCTGTTTCTTTGTCTGAGTCTCTCTGTCTTTTTGTGTTAGTTCCTCAAGCTCTTTTTCTCTGTCTTACTCCTAGTTACATAGTTGCTGTGATATAAACTTAGATATGTTGTAAAGTAGTGTTTATATTGTTTGCTTATTGTCATTGCTTTGTTGTTTGGTAATAGTGGTCTATAATGTGTTATTTTTTTCTTTACCACAGATTGAAATCAAGATTTCAATAGTAAGGAAATATGCCCTCAAGGCAGAGGAGAAGAAAAGATGCCAAGCGGAAAAAATCAAAAACAGCAACGGAATTACAGCACTCCTCTACAAAAAATACTTCAAAAAACAGGAAAAAAGCTCCTGGTAAGACAACTAAGTCTTTCTTACGGAACATATGTAGATCAAAAAAAAATGTTGGTCAGAATGTGGATAAAGAGAAGGAGAGAGCAAATTTGAAAAGGAAGGAGAGGCCCCCCCAAAATGTTACTACTGGAGCAGGAGAGAATAATATGTATAGGAATAGAAGGCAGAATCAATTTAGGGACATTCGTAAACGAATGTTTCGCAATAGGGTGGTTTTAAATGTGTTAAAAAACATTAGGAAAGGTAAACAGAGAGCTGCTTTTTATAAGAAAAAGAAAAGTGTAGAGAAGATTGTTGATCAGGCTTTTGAAGTTAAGAAAAAATTATTTATTTTAATAATCAATAGAATTAGGACACTTAACAAGACAATTGATGTTTTGAAATCAAACAGTAGATGCAAAAGAGTAATTAATCGGACTAATTTTTGTAAAGTTTTTTCTGGAGAATGGATGCATAGTTCAAGTTGTGAGCCATTTTTTAATGAGGAGAGTTACTTCCAGGAGAATGATTTAGTGCATTCAGTTGACACCAGTGGTCGAGCATATGAGGTGAAAGGCGGTTGTCCGATTGAAAAAGAGAAACTTGTGCCTAGAGAAGCAGAAGAGGTGTTAACTGATGAAGTTTTAGGGAGACGTACTAAGGGTCCAGTGTTTACTTGGAAGTGTAGTAGTATTTGTAGTGTGCGACAGGATTCAATCGATTTGTTTCGTAATTTCTTACGTACATATAGTAAGAAAAGTCTAAAACAGAAAATGAAGATGTTGCAAGAGTTAGATCCTTGCAGAGTGAGAGAAAACACAGGTTTGCAGGGGCATTCACTGGCTTGTCTTTCTAGAAAAGTCAGAGTGTTTTTCATCATTTTAGGATGTTAGCAGTACATCATACTAAAGTGAGGAAATTAGTGAGAAGGTTGTATTATGCAAAAAGTCCAGCACTAAAGCTAAAACAGTTAAACAGTGCTCTTTTGCATGGGACTGAATTAGATGTGAAGAAGATTTGTAAAGAAATTGAGTTAAATTACTTTGGTGAAAAAGAGGACAGTGTAGAAATTGACACAGAAATTCAAGGTAATGTGGAAGACAATGTACAGATTTTAAGTACAGAAAAGTTTGACCAGGAAATTTCTAAGTTTAAGGTAAAATTAAGTGAAAGGCCAAATTTTAGTTGTGTGTGTTGTCGACGAACTCATTATAAGCACCAGACTAGGTTAGTTGATTTATATGTAAAAAGTGAAAAGCTAAATAATAATGAGTGGAAGGATTTTGCAACTTATTTGTTGGTGGAGGATTGTTTTGATTTGAGTTCTGATCAGCGTATTTGTAAATATTGTTATAATAAAATAAATGAAAACAGAATGCCTGCTAGAGCTGTTCATAATAATCTTGAGTTGGTAGACATTCCTCCTGAATTGATGGATTTAAATACATATGAATCTATTTTAATTCAATGTGTGCATCCTTTTCAGGCTATTGTTCGCATGGAGCCTAAGATAGGGAAATTGCCTCCTTCAGATTTACAGAGAGGATTAAAGGGAAGAATTGTTTATTTGCCTCTAGATTTCAAGAAAAATATTGACACAATTGGTGTAGAGAAAGTGGAAGAGGAACCTCTGGTTATTCTAGTTAATGGGGTTCCGACAAAGAGTAAGAAAATCTGGCAAGATTTAGTGGATGTTAGGAAAGTCAAAAAGGCAACGTTGTATTTGGTCAAAAACAATGAGTACTACAAAGATGTATGTGTTGGAGCAGAGGAAACAGCTGCAGAAGAAGACAGTGATTGTTCAGCCGGACAAATTGAAAAAGTTGATGTATCTAGAAGTGAAGAAATATATGAACATTATACTGTTCATCCTTTGCATTCCAAAGAAGTAATGGGGAATGCAATTGACTTGTTTCAAATGAAAGCAGCAAAAGGAAGTCCCATTAGTGTATGGGAAGAAAGTTTGGAAGCTCGTTGTTTTCCACAGCTATTTCCAACAGGTCGAGGTGGACGATATGACGATCGACCACTTCAAATTCCTGCATCTGAATACCGGACTTTAAGATTATATGCTGAAGATCCAAGGTTTCGTCAATGCATCCCATATTTGTTTCATCTACTGTATGAAAGTGACTTGTCTGGGCTTCTTATGCAGTAAACCATATACTGAAAAGTGGAGCACATCTGCAAAATGTTTCGGCGAGGGACTTTATGGAGAAAGTCAATCTGCAAGACAATATTTTGGAATCTCATCTAATCAATCTCATTGCATGTCAGCGTGGTACAAACGAGTATTGGTACCGTCGTCATGGGGAATTGAAATGTATGCTAAGAAACTTAGGAACTCCTACATGGTTCCTCACTCTTAGCTGTGCTGAGTATGCATGGGACGACTTACTTCAATTTCTACGAGAGGCAAATGCAAACATACAAAATATAGAATTCAAAACACCTGGAGAACTGTGTTCTTTGGATCCAGTGAATGTATGTAGATATTTCAATCATAGATTTGAAGCTATGATGTCTTTCATTACCAACAAAAAAAAGCCTCCCCTTGGAGAGGTTTTGGATTTCTTTTGGAGAAAGGAGTATCAAGCGAGAGGTGCTCCTCACATACATATGTTGTTATGGATTAAAGATGCACCCACATTTGGAACAGATTCGGATGACACAGTGATGAGTTTCATTGAAGAGTATTCAACATGTGCTGTTCCGAAAACTACCGAAGAAAATAGTTTAAGGCAACAAGTTTTACGCTTTCAATCCCATCGTTGTGGAAAGTACTGTCGTCGAAAATTCAGAAACAAGGACAAGTTCTACACAAAATGTTGTTTCGGGTTTGAAAACAAATTTATAAAGCGCTACTAAGCCCAATGGGCGTCAAGGCGCCTAACCAAAAAGAAGCTAACTAAAGAAAATATGCTCACATTGTGGGTAGGCCTTGATAAAGCACCAAGTTTTGAGCGCTTTTTTAAAAAGGGACAAAGATGGTTGGGCCTTAATCTCCAGAGGAAGAGAGAATTCCACAGCCTAGGAGCGACGATGGAAAATGCTCTACTGCCCCAACGGACCTTCCTAGCACGGGGAACCACAAGCAGATTCATTTCCGATGATCTGAGGGTTCTACTAGGCATGTAGCGAGTTAACAGGGCACCTAGAGGGTCCAAAGGACCATCTGCAAGAGCTCTATAGGCCAAGCACAAGATCTTAAAAGAGATCCTCAGTTGTATAGGGAGCCAGTGCAGGCTCTTTCTGGCCATTGTGGCAGAGGATGCATTAGGAAGAGCCAAAACAAATCGAGCAGCCGCGTTCTGTACGACCTGAAGGCGTTGAATGAGTCCCTTGTTGGAGTCTGCATAAAGTGCATTACAGTAATCCAACCTGGAGCCCACTAATGCAACCACCGTCTGTCTACGTGCTAGAGGAGAAAGATAGTGCAAGATTCTTTTGAGGATTTTAATGACCCCCCAGCAAGTGGCCACTGTTCGATTGACCTGTAGAGTCATGGACAGTGAAGTGTCAAATATTACGCCGAGGTTTCTGGCTGATTGGGAGGGAGATGGACAAGTTCCCAAAGATGAAGGCCACCACTCACTAGACCAGACATCCTGGTCCTTGCCAAAGACCAGAATCTCTGTTTTATCGCCATTCAAAATTAGGGAGTTCTGGATCATCCAGTCTGAGACTGTCTGCATACAAGTCCTAAAGTTGACGGCGGAGGTGGTAGCAGAGTGGGCCAGAGACACCATGATTTGAGTGTCGTCGGCGTATGACACAACCTCCATCCCCTGCGATTTTACTAACCTAGCAAGGGGGGCCACATAGATGTTAAATAGGGTCGGACTCAAGGCCGACCCTTGTGGCATCCCATACTGCAAGGATTTAGAAGGGGAGAGGAACTCTCCAAGCATGACTCTCTGCTCTTTTAGATGTAAAAAAGAGTGCAGAAGGTTCAAGGCCGGACCCGCAATCCCTGCCTCCCTCAAACGCGATGTTAACGTAGAGGGAGACAGGGTGTCAAACGCTGCTGTGAGGTCAAGTAAGACCAACACAGTGGTTTGACCCGCATCTACCTTCAGGCGGATATTATTCACCACCATAGTAAGTGCTGACTCGGTACTATGGGCCTTTCTGAATCCATGCTGGGAACTCTCTAAGAACCCAGATGAATCCAGAAAGGTAGAAAGATGTAAGTTCAGGTGAGAGTCGAGCATTTTTGCGGGAGCCGGTAACAGTGAAATGGGTCTAAAATTCTTAAGCTGTTCTGGGTCCAGGGGGGGCTTCTTCAAAAGAGGCTTCCCTATCGCCCTTTTCCAAACTGAAGGGAAGGTGCCTTGAGTTATGGCACCATTCATCACTTCGAGGAGGGGCGGAAGAAGCGTGAGCCTACAATTCTTCAGAATCTTCAAAGGACATGGGTCCAGAGGCGAGGACGATTTAGTCCGATCCAACAGGAGCTCAAGCCCGTTAAGGGAAAGTAACGGGAAATGAGCAAGGCTCTTGGAGGGGTCTCTTGGCCAAAACTCTAGATTAGATAGAGTTTGGAGAGAGAGATCCCCCAAGGTGTTCCTCTGAGTTTCCAAGGCAAGATATATATCTTCAATTTTATTATGGAAAAACTCAGATATATTATTACACAGCTCCTGTGAGCCCACAACTGGATCAGGCACTTGCAGGGAGCAGAGGGAGTCCACGATCTTGAAAAGTTCCCTAGAAGAGGTAAGGGAGGTATTGAGGTCTGAGATAAACTCCTGTTTTTCCCTAATAACACTAGCTTTGTATTCTCTTAACAGACACTTGTGTGCCTCCCTTTCGGTAGGATCCCAAGTCTTCCTCCATCTTCTCTCCTGTCTTCTACAGCTTTGTCTCAAAAGTCTTAGTGATTCTGTGAACCAGGGGGCAGACGGTTTAAGACGTGCCGAGTATCGATAGGATGCAGGAGCTAATTCATCAACAGCCTTGGTGATAGAATTAGCAAACCCATCGGCTGCCTTGTCAACGTCTCTTAGAGGCGAGTACAAGCTGGTCTCTATATAAGGAGCAAGGGCTTCATTGGTAATGTTCCTGTAGCTTCTTTTTGGACCTCTGGTGCTGGTGGTCAGAACAGGCAGTTCTGCCGGGCCGGATTCTAATTCTAGAGGTACGGCCAAATGATCGGACCAAACTAAAGGTACCGGAGTGCCAACTGAAAGTCTGGGGTCATTAGTGAATACGCCATCTAAGATGTGACCCGCCCGATGGGTCGGGCTATTCACCAATTGGGTGCACTCACAGGCTCCGAGTGAGTCCACCAACATAGCGGTGTCAGTATCCCTTGAGTTTTCCAAATGGAAATTAAAATCCCCTAGTATGGTGAAATGGGGTTTGCCAAAATAAGGTTCAAGAATCCTCAAAAGGTCCCCGCTAAAGGCAGCTCTAGGGCCCGGAGGTCTATAAATAAGAATGCCAGTAAAAGAGACCGAGGGAGCACCTAGAATGGAAAAGTATAATACCTCAAACGGATCCGAGGCCACTGACAGAGATTTTATCGTGCAGGGCAGAGAGGATTTACAAAGAACGGCAAGTCCCCCCCCCTCTACGTTTAAATCTATCCTGTCTGAGCAATTTGAAGCCTTCAGGAATTGCCAATAATAGATCATGGCCCGAAGACTCAGAAGCCCACGTTTCCGTCACGAACATCCATTCAGGTTGTCTGTCCGACACGAACTCATGAAACGCAATATTGTTTTTAATGAGAGACCTAGCATTTACCAGGAATCCCTTTTTGGACGTAGTGGCCCCAGATGGCATTAAGGCATTCAGAGAACTACTCTCAGGAGGGACAGATGGCAGAAGAGCTGATTTACAGGTGTGACAGAAGGGGGAGTGTATTACACCCTCCGGAGAGAATCTATGAGTACAAGGCAGATACGATGGTTTAAGAGCTAATATCTCCAGGAAGGAGTAATGGTAGGTTACCTGCGGTGGTATACGAGAGAGTACAGCGTCCAGCCCGTCCTCGGCGCGGACGGGCGCAGACCGGCTGAAATCAGGCGTAACTCCGGCGGAAATCCGGCATCCCCGCTGCGCGTAACCGCTGCGCGTCAGCATGACCTCCTTTTAAAGCCGTCTATCGTCCTTATGATGACTAGAATGTGCGAGGTCCCAAATGGCGCCGGCAGGCTTCCCGAGGTTCACCCAATATGGCCGCCACGGAACGATCCGAAACCGGGAAGAGGGCCCGCCCAACAGCGGCGGGTTTCAATCAATTATAGTGCTAGTGGGGGGGCTGAAGATTAAAAACAGGGGATAATGCCCAAAATAAAAATTAAATCAAATACAGAATTAGGAGCATTAAAATATCGCAAATGGCCGCTTTACAGTCAGGGACCACCCGCAACGCGCAGATAGCACTCAGTGTCAGCTAGTAAGAGTGAGCGCCTAATTTTCCCTCCTTTTAAAGCCGTCTATCGTCCTTATGACGACTAGAACGTGCGAGGTCCCAAATGGCGCCGGCAGGCTTCCCGAGGTTCACCCAATATGGCTGCCACGGAACGATCCGAAACCGGGAAGAGGGCCCGCCCAACAGCGGTGGGTTTCAATCAATTATAGTGCTAGTGGGGGGGCTGAAGATTAAAAACAGGGGATAATGCCCAAAATAAAAATTAAATCAAATACAGAATTAGGAGCATTAAAATATCGCAAATGGCCGCTTTACAGTCAGGGACCACCCGCAACGCGCAGATAGCACTCAGTGTCAGCTAGTTTCCTTGACCAGTGATTTCTAAAGGAAGAGTAAATAATTTGATGTCTTCTCTGCGACATACTGTGACGAGGAAATCACCAAAAAATACATACAATTTAAAAAGAAACGAAGAGTCCAAGTACATTAACCACTACAACCCAGTGATTTTGTCCATGTGGAATGCTAACATGGATATTCAGTTTGTTGCTGACAACTCTATTGCTGTGGCTCAATATGTGACGTCTTACATCACAAAAAAAGAAAAGACAGAACTGAAGGAAATGTGGGAGGACATTTTACATGAAAAGAGTATAAGTAAAAAATTATACAGTTTCAGTTTGAAGATGTTGTCGCATCGAGAAATTGGAGCATATGAATGTTCTGATCGGTTATCATCAGCAAGTCTCTACGCCAAGTCTAGAACAATTATTTGGGTGAGTCTAGGTCTTGCTGCAACACGAAACCGAGTTTTGAAATCTGTACAAGAAATTGAGTTTTTGGCAGAGAAAGAACCAAACAGTACAGATATTTTGAAGACAAACATGTTGGATACATACTATTCAAATAGAAGTAGTCATCTTGAGAACAGTTGTTTGTATGAAGTTCTGCAAAACTATATTTATTAGAGGACCATCAGAGAAGATATCAATAATGGAATATATGCTGTCATTGGGTGCGAAGGATGTCTAGTGAAGCAGAAAAAAGGCCATTTGATTAATCATCGAAAATTGAGTTGCGAAAATCCAGAGAAAAGGGAATTTTACTATTTAGCTCTTTTGCAACTCTTTAAGCCATGGCGTACAGAAGAGGAACTACTTGGAGATTTTCTCTGTTATGAAGATTCTTTTAATGCAACCAAGGATACCATAGAATGTCCTGTTTTTCCAAATTATCTGCAAATGTTGAACGAAGAAATAGAGCAAGAAGCCACAATTGCTGTAGAGATTGCTAGAGACAGTTCTCAAGACAGTCAGAGTTCTACTTCATTGAGTCAGGATCCACTTGGAGGACCAATTATCCAAAATGAAGCTGCCACTGACATGGATGAGGTGGAAAGAGCTATGGAACAAGCTCAAGATGATGTTGTTAACTTAGAAGATTTGGTGAAACAACTAAACCTTGAGCAGAAACAGATATATGACGAAGTCACAGAACAGATTGAACATGGATTCAGTCATGAGAAAAAAGAGTGCTCATGTACATCATTTAAGCCTGTCCGACTGTACGTGAGTCGAGAAGCGGGAACTGGAAAAAGTTTTCTGATTAAAGCAATTGCAACTTATCTGCAGAAAAGGACTGAATCACCACTGTCTTGTGTTGTTACCGCTCCAACTGGGCTGGCAGCTCATAACATTAAAGGGATTACTTTATATCGTTTACTGATGCTACCAGTCGAGCATGATAACAAATTGCAATACCACAAGCTATCTGGAGATGCGTGTTCCGAAGTGAGTCCTGAAGAAAATGAAACTTCTTATCATTGATGAAGTAAGCATGGTCTCAAATCTAATGCTTGCTTTTGTGCATTTGAGAATGCAAGAAATTCTTAGAACAGAGTATGATGTGTTATTTGGAGGGAAACACATTATTGTTTTTGGAGATCTACTGCAGTTGACTCCAGTGAAAGGACAACCAGTGTTTAAAATGGTCACGCATTAAGATACCAGGAAGTGCCTAGGAAGCATTGGAAACGTTAATATATGGTTACATTTCGAATATGCAGAACTACTTCAAAATATGCGACAGGCAAAGGATGAAGATTATAAAAATATTCTACAAGATGTAAGAATCGGAAAAGTAAGTGCGCATGGGAAAGAAGCTTTACATGCACGATTAATTTCAAATTTGTATCTAAATGAAAACATTCTTCCAGAGAATATTTTTAAGAAAATTAACGAGAACAAATCTGGGATATGTTTGATGCCAACTCTGAAAGAATGTTCCATCTTCAACAACAAAATGTTAAAGTTAGAAAACGAAGAGATAGTGAAACTGGAAGCTATAGATAAAATAGAGCATATGGGAGCAACAATTATTTTGTCTGAAAATTTGAAATCAAAATTGGATTCATTAGAGAAGACTATATCTAAAACTGCTGGTTTTGAAAAAACTCTGAATGTGTGTTTAAATTGTCGTATCATTTTGAGAAGGAATTTAAATGTTCAAAGAGGTCTGGTAAATGGAGCAATGGGTCATGTTGTTGATTTTGTGAATTACAAAAATAGAGATGGAATTGAAATTTTAAAAATTAAATTTGATGGCATTGACGAAATAGAACAAATTTGTCGTTGTTCAGCTAGATTTTTGCTTGTGAAAGACTTATATGTTCGCCGAAAACAGTTTCCTGTTTGTTTGGCATATGCGGTGACAATTCATAAATCTCAAGGTTTAAGTGTAGATAGTGCTTTGGTGAACATTGGAAGTTCTGTGTTTAAAGAGGGTATGGCATATGTGGCATTATCACGAGTCAGAACTTTATCAGGATTGTACTTGATTGAGTGTGATGAAACAAAGATTTGTGCAGATCTAGATTGTGTTAAAGAATACAATAGGTTAAGAAGAGAGTATGCTCCACATTTGCCTCAATATCCTCTGTTTGAAAAACGTGTGGTAGGCCGAAAAAGAAGAAATGAGAATAATTGCAGTGAGGTAGTAGCAAAAAGACAAAAAGTAGATGAAACTGTAATTGTAAGCAGAAAGAAAAAGGATTATGTTGAAGATGTTGTTGGATTTCAGTTTGAAAACAGTTCTGGTGTCAACTGCTATGCTAATGTAGTGGTTAATGTTGTTTTTTTTCTTCAAACTTTACATGAACAGATTGTTGAAAATCGGGATCAAAGATTCTGTTGTTTATTGAATTCTGTGTTTGAGAAATATAGCAGTGATAGAGCAAAAATAGAAAGTGTTTCAGAAATTCGAAATCTTTTAGACATATGTTCTGGTCAAAAACAATTTTCACAGAATATTCAGCAAGATTGTCAGGAATTTTTAATGTATATGTTTGATGTATTGGAAGATGAAGGTGTAGATATAAAAAATCTTTTTAGCCTTTCTTATCAATGGCAGCATGACTGCGAGAACTGTAGTTTATCAAGTAGTACTACAATAGACACCGAAAGATTTATATATTTGACTTTACCAGACTGCAAATCAGTGCCTTTTAAAAATCTAGTTAAAGCAGCTGATCACAATATGGTGTGTACCCAATGTAAGTCTGCAATGCTGTCCACATTATTTATACAAAATTATGGTCAGTATGTCATTTTAATGTTCCAACGATGTAGACCTGATGGAACTAAGTTGACAACTTCTATTAAACATTTCGTGGCTTCTCAGTTATCAGTTTCAGGAAGAACTTTTGCAACTGTAGCTATTATTTATCATGTCAGCAAGATTGTCAGGAATTTTTAATGTATATGTTTGATGTATTGGAAGATGAAGGTGTAGATATAAAAAATCTTTTTAGCCTTTCTTATCAATGGCAGCATGACTGCGAGAACTGTAGTTTATCAAGTAGTACTACAATAGACACCGAAAGATTTATATATTTGACTTTACCAGACTGCAAATCAGTGCCTTTTAAAAATCTAGTTAAAGCAGCTGATCACAATATGGTGTGTACCCAATGTAAGTCTGCAATGCTGTCCACATTATTTATACAAAATTATGGTCAGTATGTCATTTTAATGTTCCAACGATGTAGACCTGATGGAACTAAGTTGACAACTTCTATTAAACATTTCGTGGCTTCTCAGTTATCAGTTTCAGGAAGAACTTTTGCAACTGTAGCTATTATTTATCATGACGGTCCTTCAACAACATTTGGGCATTATACAATTTTTTTTAAATGTCGAAGAGGTTGGACTAACTGTAATGATACTCATTTGACTTTCAAACAACGTTTGGCTTTTGACTTAAAAAATTCATACCAAGTGTTTTTACAACCAAAATTTAAGTAAAGGTAATTGGCCTATGAAGACAGGAGCAGTTAATACAAGTTAGTCTGCTGTTTAAAATTATATTGTGAGTAAAAGTGTTCAAGATAATATAAAAATTCTAGTTGTCATATAGGTACTGTAAATGGATCTCATAGTAAGTGATATCAGTATTATAGGAAATGTTGAATATCAGTGAGGCAGAGATGGAAATATGAATTTTTAAATATTGTGAAAATGTAGTAGGAGCTTTTCTTTCAGAACATTGGGAAAACGGTAATTTCAGAGTTTGTTTTCATTAATTTAAAACATACTAATACATCTGACACTATTTGGCCTCATGGAAAAGTGAAGGAATAAGGAAAGAGTCATGAGTGAACACAAGAAGGAAATTAAAACATTGAGAAATATTTCACATGTTCTTGGAGCTTTTCTTATAGAAAGTCGATGAAATGGAAGTTTTAAAGAACAGCAGAGTATTTTCCAACGAAAAGGACCTTCATGATGTACTATTTGGCTTAAAAGAAAAGTAAGTGAATCAAAGATTAGTGTACATATGTGATTTGTAAGTTTATATGGGTTTTTTCAAACACAATCTTTTAGATTGTGGTTTTTTTCCCGCTGTCATATGATGAGTAGTTTGAACTCACTATTTTTAGTGAAATTCAATATATTCTGACAACAGCAAAAATAAACTATGTAACATGTTGTACAAGTTATTCTATAGTTTGTATTGTGTAATTTAAATTGTATTCCTATTGTCTCACACTCACTTTCTTTTTTCCACCCTCTTTCAGCTCTCTTTACTCACTCACACTGTCTTTCTCTCACTCTGTTTCACCCCCGTTCCTTTACTCCACTTCTTTCACAGCCCTTCATTCCCATTTCAACTGTCTGCATCCCCTTTCTCCCTTGCACCATTTTTCAGCTTTCAGTCTCTCTGCTTTACTTCCCTTTTCCGTCTTTTCCTCTTTTGCTCTTTTAGTAATTCCTCTTTACTCACTCACCTCTTTTGTCGCAGTCTGTCACTATTTCTCACCCACTCTCCCTGACTTATCTTTCTTTGCTCCTTTCATTTGTCCTCTTCTCTCTGTTTTTCGTTCACTACCTCTATGTCCTCAGTCCCTCACTCTCCTTGTGTTATGCTCACTTGTGTTTATCTACCTTCTATCGTTTCTCTTACAACAACTTCACTGCTCCTCTCTCATCGTTCTTCGTCCCCTTTTCTTTTACTCCGGTTCCATTACTACCTCTCATTTCCTATTTTTCAGTGTCCTTCTCTTTAGTTTCATCACCGAATCACATTCTCTCTGTTCCACTGCTTTAGTCCTCTTCCCCTCTCTTTCCTTCTTTTGCTCCCTTAGTCATTTTCCTTTCCTCACTCATTGTATTCCACTTCACTCAGTACTTCCCTTAGTCCCTCTGTCTACTAACTTCCTCACTCCTTTTCCCTCAATCCTTCTATATTATCCTCTCTCCCTTCATCCCTTCACTCTGTGACTCCCCTTCACTCATTCTCAGTCATCTTCCATTCCTCATTCTTGTAAATGTATCCTCAATCAGACTCCTTTCCCTCTCAGTCATTCCTTTTTACTTACTCCTGTTTCCTGATTTAGTTTTGCTATCTCACATTCTTTTAGTATGTTTCTTACCTTCAGTTCATTTCTCTCTTCTTCTCTTCCTCTCTGTCACTGAATGTATCTGCCTTACTCTTAGTAATTTGCTCTCCTTCTATTTCTTTTTCCCTCTTTTTGTCCTTCTACATTATTTTATTTCCCCTTCTCTGTCCTTCACTCTTACTTTATTTCTTAGTACACTTTTATGATTTTGTACCTGTTGACTTGTCTCTTCTATTTTAAAATATATATTTTACTAATTATAACTTATTTTTTTCACTCTTTCACAGATAGAAAGTGTAGTAAAACATGTAATTAAATTTACATTAATTATATGGTAAGTGTGACTAAAAAAATGTAGTTTGTCATCACCCTTTGCTTTAACCTCACTACTATTCTCTCACCCTATCTCACTCCTGTTTCCTTACTCTGCTTCCCTCACTTATTCTTATCCTCCATGTTTACTCCCCTTTCCCTTACTCCCCTACCGCATTCAACTTCTTTCAGTCCCCCTGCTTTACTTCCCTTACCCTCTGTTCCTTTCCTTTGCTCCCTCACTCATTCCCTTTCCCTTAATCATTTACTTCACTCCTGTCACTCCTTCTCTCAGTCCGTCTGTCCTCACAGTTCCTCACTTCCGTTCCATCACTCTGTCTCTCTTACCGTCGCTGTCTTTGTCCCCTCATTCTGTCAATACTCTTTCGTCATGCTCACTCCCTACAACTCACCCACACTCCCTCACTTACCTTTCTTTGCTGCTTCACTCACTCCCTTTCAGTTACTCCTTCCTTTACTCTCTCTCTCCTTTCTCTCTGTCACTCCCCATGTCTTACCCTTATTCACTTTTATCCACCCTCTTTCACCCCTCTTTACTTACAGTCACTGCTCTTTTCTAACCCTCCCTCACCGTTGTTCCTTTACTCCGGTTCCGTCACTACCCCTCATTCCTCATCCTTTACTGTCCTTCCCTTTACTTTCAACACCCACTCACATTCTCCCAGTACCTCTGCTTTAGTCTTCTTCCTCTCTCTTCCCTTGTTTTACTCCCTTATTCATTTTCTTTTTCTCACTTACACCCTATTCCTCTCTGTCTGTCTATCTAATACACAGTCCCTTTGTGTTGCTCCCTCTAGCTCTCTTTCTCTTAACATCACTCTCTCTGTGTGCTTTCCTCATGCTCACTCCTTTATTTATTTTTTATTTTTTTTTGGTGCGCCCCGGTACGCGGACCGGGGAGCGTACCGGTACGTGTACCCTGGAGAAAAAAGAATGACAGAGTTTTTTTAAAATGTTTTTTTTTTTTTATAAATTAGAGGTAGTTCTAAAAAGAACTGTTTTTTTATTCTTTTTGTTGTTTTATATTTTTTTTATTGTTTGTTTGAACATTTTTTACTTTTTTGGGCTTTTCTGAACAGTTTTATATTTTTTTTGTATTTTTTATGGGGAGAAACAAAAAACAGGGAATTGAAAACGGCTCAACTGGAGCAAAAAAAAAAACAGGAAAAATTAAGGTTTCTTCGGGCATTTGTGGTTATCACCAGCAACATTGATGAGTGTAATGCTTTGCTCACCATAACTAATTGTTTTGTTACAATATATACAAACAATTTTGTATCCCCCAAACTTTGTTTGTATATTTGGAATCATCTCACTTGCCTCTGGACCCGATGGAGTGGGTTCTTTGGTTGTTGAGGTTCTGGAAGATGATTGGGGTAGATTTCTGCAGAGTTTTCTCACCTCTGCTGCAGAATAGTTATTAGGGTGCAAACGCTGCATGTGCTGAATCATTGTATGATTCCCAAAGGAATATTTTTTTGCAGGGTTCCCCCTGGATAGCACAGCACCACAGATAAGACAGGTCACCTTTGCAGCGTTTACTTTTTTGCAACCCCTTGGGATTTTATAAAACTCCCATATGAGGGGCTCCCTAGGTTTGTATGGGGGATTGTCTTCAGGCAGGAACTGCCTTCTCTCTTCCTCCTCTTCCTCCTCCTCCTCCTCTTCTTCTTGACCACCAATGTGATGTTCTGGTGGTCCTTGTGGTGGTGGTGGTGGTGGTGGTGGGGCAGATGCTCCAGCTGCTGATAGTACTGTAGCCATATCTGTAAGAAAAAAGCAGGTCTTCCTCACTCAAAGAACAAAGTGAGAATGAGGAAAAAAGGTGGGGCCTTTCATCATTTGGAAAACAAACTGTTCTGAACCAATGAAAAGTGTTATTTTCAAGTCACATGATCCGGGCTTTCATCATTTGGAAACCAAAACTGATCTGAACCAATGAAAAGTGTTATTTTCAGGTCACATGACCCGACGCGCTTACGCTACGTGCCCCGGTGCGCTCCCGGGGGCGCGCCCGGTGGCACTTACGTTGCGCGATCGTATGCGCTCGGGCGCTTCCAGGTGCGCTTACGCCGTGCGTCATAAGACGCATCACGCGGCTACGCAATAGGTCACGATGTTGTTTTCGTTCGCGGCAATAACGCTAATGGAACGCTCACCGGTGCGCGCACCGGGGCGCGCCGAAACACTGCGCTTACCCTTGCGTTCACCGGTACGCGCACCAGGAGCGCACCAAGGCAACAAAAAAAGGGAAAAATATACATAAAAAAGTATTATATAAATATACAATATAGGATTTATTATAAAAAATATTATATATCATAGCTATAGAAATTAGCTATTAAAAAACATATGAAATTCACTGAAAAAAACTTAGGTTTGAGGCCCTATATAGAGTTAGGAATTAGCATTTACAAAACCTATGAAATTCACTGAAAAAACCATATGTTTCACACCAGTTATAGTTAGGAGTTAGCATTTAAAAAACCTATGAAATTCACTGAAAAAAACATAGGTTTCACACCAGTTATAGTTAGGAATTAGCATTTAAAAAACCTATTAAATTCACTGAAAAAACCATAGGTTTCACACCAGTTATAGTTAGCTGGAAATTTTACTCGCATAAAACCAATGAAATTCCCACGTTATAGTTAGTTGGACTCACTATAACTTGCGCGTGCAATGCACTGCTGATGACGTCACATATTACATCACTCATGACATCACTGATGACACAATCCACTGAATGTGTGTCTTTTTTAAAAATAAATATGTGTTATATATGTATATGTAAAAGTTGATGGAAGAATAAATGTTTAAATAAGTGTTTACATGGATATTTTAAAAAAAAAGTGATTGGTTAACTGGTTTATTAAGTGTATGTTAGTGAATACATATATTAGAAAGTAATGTTTAAATATTTAAATATATGTATTAGTGTTTAACTTTGTGTATAAGTGGCTGCATGGGTTGGTGAGTAGCTACATGTGTATGTATATGGGTTATTAGATGTTTTTTTAATATCAGTATGAGTGGCTGTATGGTTTGGTGGTATTTATTGCAAGAAGCATCAGGGACCATCAGCTAGGCTTTCACAGTAAGAGTCCAGCGAGTCGCCGCGTTTAGTGTTCTGGCACACTTCATCATGGACACTGGACACGAAGTAGAATCACAGCGATTTCGAGGCACCACTCGGTATAAATGAACCACCGCCCCAGTGGGTGTGGCCTCAGCGATTAAGATTAAGATTAAGCCACAGTGGGTCGTGAAACCGGGCTTCAGTCAATGATGCTTTTTCTTATCTGGCAACTCTTGAGGGATTACTTGCGGCTTGCCTGAGCTGCGCTGAGAGCCCCGGTGCTGCTAGCACTCCAGCGACTACGCCACTTGACGCCGCCGTTTTGGGAGACAGGAGCCGGTTGTTGCCAGATAAGAAAAAGCATCATTGACTGGAGCCCGGTTTCACGACCCACTGTGGCTTAATCTTTAGAAACTGCGGGGTAAAATCATGGCTCTCAATGAAGGAAGAGAGCGCACTACAAGGACCATCAGGCCTCGCTGAGGCCACACCCACTGGGGCGGTGGTTCATTTATACCGAGTGGTGCCTCAAAATTGCTGTGATTCTACTTCGTGTCCAGTGTCCATGATGAAGTGTGCCAGAACACGAAACGTGTCGACTCGCTGGACTCTTACTATGAAAGCCTAGCGGATGGTCCCTGAAGCTTCTTGCAATAAATACTGTGGCAAATACCTACCTGTTTCGGTGGCTTTCTGCATACACAGGCAACTCTTGTGGGATTACTTGCGGCTTGCCTGAGACGCGCTGAGAGCCCCGGTGCTGCTAGCACTCCAGCGACGACGCCACTTGACGCCGCCGTTTTGGGAGACAGGAGCCGGTTGTTGCCAGATAAGAAAAAGCATCATTGACTGGAGCCCGGTTTCACAACCCACTGTAGCTTAATCTTTAGAAACTGCGGGGTAAAATCATGGCTCTCACTGAAGGAAGAGAGCGCACTACAAGGACCATCAGGCCTCGCTGAGGCCACACCCACTGGGGCGGTGGTTCATTTATACCGAGTGGTGCCTCGAAATCGCTGTGATTCAACTTTGTGTCCAGTGTCCATGATGAAGTGTGCCAGAACACGAAACGCGTCGACTCGCTGGACTCTTACTGTGAAAGCCTAGCTGATGGTCCCTGGTGCTTCTTGCAATAAATACTGTGGCGAATACCTACCTGTTTCTGTGGCTTTCTGCATACACAGGCAACTCTTGTGGGATTACTTGCGGCTTGCCTGAGCCGCGCTGAGAGCCCCGTTGCTGCTAGCACTCCAGCGACGACGCCACTTGACGACGCCGTTTTGGGAGACAGGAGCCGGTTGTTGCCAGATAAGAAAAAGCATCATTGACTGGAGCCCGGTTTCACGACCCACTGTGGCTTAATCTTTAGAAACTGCGGGGTAAAATCATGGCTCTCACTGAAGGAAGAGAGCGCACTACAAGGACCATCAGGCCTCGCTGAGGCCACACCCACTGGGGCAGTGGTTCATTTATACCGAGTGGTGCCTCGAAATCGCTGTGATTCTACTTCGTGTCCAGTGTCCATGATGAAGTGTGCCAGAACACGAAACGCGTCGACTCGCTGGACTCTTACTGTGAAAGCCTAGCTGATGGTCCCTGATGCTTCTTGCAATAAATACTGTGGCGAATACCTACCTGTTTCTGTGGCTTTCTGCATACACAGGCAACTCTTGTGGGATTACTTGCAGCTTGCCTGAGCTGCGCTGAGAGCCCCGGTGCTGCTAGCACTCCAGCAACGACGCCACTTGACGCCGCCGTTTTGGGAGACAGGAGCCGGTTGTTGCCAGATAAGAAAAAGCATCATTGACTGGAGCCCGGTTTAACGACCCACTGTGGCTTAATCTTTAGAAACTGCGGGGTAAAATCATGGCTCTCACTGAAGGAAGAGAGCGCACTACAAGGACCATCAGGCCTCGCTGAGGCCACACCCACTGGGGCGGTGGTTCATTTATACCGAGTGGTTGCTCGAAATCGCTGTGATTCTACTTCGTGTCCAGTGTCCATGATGAAGTGTGACAGAACACGAAACGCGTCGACTCGCTGGACTCTTACTGTGAAAGCCTAGCTGATGGTCCCTGACGCTTCTTGCAATAAATACTGTGGCGAATACCTACCTGTTTCTGTGGATTTCTGCATACACAGGCAACTCTTGTGGGATATATATATATATATATATATATATATATATATATATATATATATATATATATATATATATATATATTTATTTATGAATGCTCCTCTGCATTTGATTTCAGTGCGCTCACGAACGGGTGCTTTAGCGCCGAAATGCAAAACCGTGTTCTCAAATGTACGCTCCCTCCTCCTCCCGTCAGGGTGAATCAAGCACTCACAGGAGTGTTAGATTTTCAGCTACTCCCTTAGTCTTATGTTAACATAACACTATGGCAGCAGCCGAAACGCGTCATGTTATGGCTGGCGAGATGATTTAAAAGAATTTTGGAGGAAAATCTAACATCCCTGTGAGTGCTTCATTACTTACTGGTGGTCACCAGTAGGTAGTTATAGTTAGGACCTAGTTTCCCTAGAAAAATTGTTTTTGACTTACCTATATCTTTGGTGCCATTTGACAAATTTTCACAAAATGTTCCTCAAAAAGTGCCCACCTGGGTCTAGTTGTGCGTGGAAAGTTTTTGGGTGATCCGTCAAGCAGTGGGTGAGAAAAGGGGGTCACAAAAGTGTATTTCCCATGTTAACTGTCATAGGGAATTTAGACTCCACTACAGCCAAAACCCCTGAATGGAATTACACTAATATTTTGTGATGATTCATGAATGCGCGGGCCAACAGGAATGCTGTGATTGGCTGGTTGCAACATGTGTAGAAAATTGCGGCTGCCATTTTATATAAAGGGACAGGTTCCTCTGGGTGAAAATAAATGTTGAAAATTATATAAGGCACCAGGGTAGGGGTACCTTGACCCCATTGGTCTGGTAAAGGGGTCTATGCAGGACCTCTTATGTGAAAAAGACTTTGAATAACTGTATTTTTACCCATGTGTGATATTGGCAAATTAGTAAATACATTCAGAAACTCACCCAGATATTAATATACTCACACAGAGACCAATTCACACTGTTACCCCAGTCATACACTCACTCAGATACTTATGCACCCACTCACAGACCCACTCAGATATTTGTGCATACACTCACATATCTACTCAGACACTCAAGTACCCACTCACGGGCCCACTCAGACTCATGCACCCACTTACAGACCCACTGGATGTTGTCATCAATGATGTAATTTGAGATACCATCAGGGATGTCATGAGTGATGTCACTGACCATGTCATGAGTGATGTAATATGTAAGGTCATAACCAGTGCATTGTGTGGGCATGAGATATAGTCAGCTCAGGTAACTATAACGGCTGAATTTAACTGGCTTTGTACGAGTGAAATCTGAGCCTAACTATAAAGTCCCTGTAACCTTTGTTTTTTCAGTATGTATGTTGATGTGAGCAGATTTAGTGTTGCTGGTGTTGTAGAGTGCTCCATATGAACAAGCCGCTCTCCGTCTAACCTTGGGAACTACCCAGAGATCATTGCTTCCTGTTTTGCATAATTTATGAGTCACTCTACGCTTGAAGGGCTATTGTCTTGACTTATACTGGGTGCCCCCTTCTGTTTGGACAAAGCTATACTTTTCTGAAGCTCCCTAGATCGAGTGAAACACATGTATCAGGGACTGTTTTTATTTATTCAGGTTGGTTTAGATGGTATTTAACCAATCCAAAGCTGTAATACTGTACCAGGAGTGGTAAAAGGCTTTTGTCATCTTTAAGCTCAGTGTGGATGGCGCTGAGCTATTCCTATGCTTAGAAACTTTGCTGTAAAAATGGGAAAACACTATGGGGCATATTATCAAGGGGCTTTATCTCCGCTTTTTTGGCTTTAAAAGCCAAGAAAGCAGAGATAAAATTATCTCCCTATTACCAAGCTGTCGCTAACACCAGTTAGCGACAGCTAATAGGAGATAGTGACCATCTTGTGCCCCGCTTTGCATGTCAGTGATATTTATCACTAATGACATGCAAAGTGGGCGTGCCAAGATGTTAGCGACTGAAAACAGTCGCTAACATCTCTATCTCCTATTACCAACTTTTGGAGATATTCGCGCTAAGCGCGAATATCTCCAAAAGCTAACACTTGCCCAGGAGCAGTTCTTAGCCATGTTATCCAATGGGAGGTGGATAACATGACTAAGAGCATTTGCTCGATAATGCATGAATATCGCTGACTTTTCAGCGATATTCATGCATTGCGGCCGTTTTTTATCGCATTTTGCGATAAACCTTGCTAATAGCAAGGTTTATCTGCGATAAAAATCGCCGATTTGCGGCGATAATGTTTGTCTCTAAATAAGTTAGAGACAAAAATTATCTCTATTGGTTGGTAATATGCCCCTTTGTTCCTTTCTAGCTCAGCATGGGTGGCACTGTGGTAATCCTATGCTTCAAACCGCTGCTAGAAAAACATACATTTGAGGTGAGAAGAATCAGAGTGTCCCTGATGTTGTATGTTGCTCCATTTAATGGAGCTGCTCTCTGCCTAAACTTGGAAATTACTCAGAGTTCCTTGCTTACTATTTTGCCTACTTCAAGCAGCACTCTTAGCCTGGAAGGGTATTATCTTGATTGTGTAATCCCTTGTGTCCGGAAAAAGCTATACCTCTCTGAAACACGTCAGGGGTTGCTTTTATTCATTCCAGATTGGCTTGGATGGTATTTTACCAGTCCAGTAATACTATACCGTGAGTGGTAAAAGGCTTTTGTCATTTTCAGCAGAAGCATTTGAGTGGGCCACAGTTTTGACAATAATGCCACCAAAAATTCTCAAAAAGTTTTGTATGAAAAAAATTGACCAATGAACAAGACAGTACTTGGGAATAGGCAATCATAGTTTGTCGTGCTTTAAGATTGCAAACATAATTTAGGAGCGGAAAGAATTCATTTTGTGGGGAAGGAGTGTTCAGAAGTAATTTGGTAGTGTGAGACTCTTGCATTTTTATATATCTATGCGTACATCAAATGGAACATGGGTTTTTTCTAACAATGGATTTTAGTTTTCTGGCCCTTTCCAACTCTCATTTCTACTGCTTTGCCAGTAGCACACCAGGAGTGAACATTGTGCATGTGCTTGCTTTTCCAAAATGTTGTTCTTCTTTCTCAGAATTCACTTATCCAAGCCATAGATAACTGGTTTTCCAGATCTGAAACCATCATATAGATAGTGGAATTGTCAATTGCTTTTTTTGAGTAACACTGCTGAAATATATTACCATACACCGACCACACTTTTAAGCAGTAATTCATTTTTTTTTCTAACACAGACCGTCAGGAACCTGAAGATTTTCTTAGTAGCCCATCAGCGCTGCTGAATTCAAGGGTTGCCAAATAGTATGGATGCCTAGTCATTCTTCTACTGTATCCCTCTTTATTTCATCCCCACCCTATGCTTCCTGACTCTTTACCTCATTTGTGTCGTGTTATTTTATTTCCTTGCTTTTTCCCTATGTTAGTGAGCTCCTGTCTTATGTTTCTTTGTCTTGCGCTTGACCTACTTTGATGATAAAAAATAAGTCCTGTCCCCTGCAACGAATGAAGGTGCATAGCACCTGCACAAATTAGGCTCTGGCCAGTCTTCCCAGTACTTTCTAATTGCATAGGCTCTTCATCAGCCTTCGAGGACGAGCCAGACACAACTGTCAACTCAGATTTGTAGGGTGGAAGTTCATTGGAACAGCAGCCATGCACCATCTACCTCCTTCTTTCATCAGTCTGATAGCCCCCTTAAGGTTTCTTGGACAGTTGCTATATTTTGTGTGTACTCTGGCAGATGCGCTACTTGATTTTTGTGTTGCTCCCTTGCAGAGGTCTGAACTTGGCTGGACTGTAGAGGATTGGAATTCTTAAAATGGGAAATTACTGTTCCCCCGGGCATTCATAAAGGTTGTTGGCAGCTGATGTTTAGCCGTGGGTGCAGTCTATGAAAGAAAACTGACACTTGGGAGAGCTGCCAGAAGTCTAAAACATGTTTAGTAGCCAAAATATAGCAAGCAGCAAAAATATTCAAAGTGCAATTCGAAATGCCCCAGACCAGCAGATCAGCACCTAGTTGCCTGAGCCATTTGGGCACTTAGGGGCCCATTAGGATGTCGGGCGGATTGCCCCCGCCAGGCTGGCGGTAGCCACCGCCAGCCTGGCGGGGGCAATCCGCCCGACATCCATACTCGTTTCCCCCCCCCCCGCCATATTAGTATGGAAAGACCGTCCGCCGCTTTACCGCCCCGTTCGCCTTGCGGCCGGGGCGGAAAAGGAATAATATGGTGGCGGTGTCTATCAGACACCGCCAGACATATTATGATGGTTGTATTTAGGTGCCTTTCCGCGGCAGCGATGCTGCCACGGAAAGGCATGCGGTCTTCACTCTGGGGCCCCCTGCGGGCCCCCAGAGTGAAGTATAGGTGGGGGGTGCACACGGGGGGTACCTGTGGTACCCCCCTTCATTTGCATTTACAAAGCAGCAGGCACCGCGCGGGGCCTGTTGCTTTGTAAATGCAAATGCTGAAAGGCATTTTTAGCATTGTGGCGGGCGGTGCAGAGAGCACTGCCCGCCACAATGCTAAAAATGCAGGATGTGCCCGCCACTGTGGCGGGCACATCCTAATACCCCCCACGGGACCCCCGCCCTTATGGCAGGTGGTCCCGAATACCGAATACCGACAGGATGGCGGGCGGACAAAGTCCGCCCGTCATCCTAATGACCCCGCTAATGTTATATTCTATACATTTTGTTGTACATTTATACATTTTCTTCAATGCAGCAAGTGGAGGAAAGAAACTCAAGGGAACAGGAATTCCAGTAAATGGATCATATGAAGGTATGTTGCTCCAGATTTTCTAGGGTGCTGCTAAGGCATAATGGTAACCAGTTAACTTATTGTCTCTTTTTTTCTCCATGTGATACTGCACGATTCTCTCCTCATCCTCCCCTTCCATACATCAACCATTGTGGTCAGCTGTTGGGTGTCCAGTTACAAAATAACATCCTCTTCAATGGAGAAGTAAGATTTCTTTTAGTCAACATTCCTTAGATCAAGACCATTCCAGCAGGTCTTCTTGTGAAGGGGTGTAGCTTGGTCAGTAAGATTGGGTGTGTGAACTTCAGGTTTTCCAACAATCCTGCAGGCATTTAATATTCAAATACATTATACAACAAGCAGGGCACCTGAGAGGGGCTTAAGGGGCTGTGGAAATGGAGAGGAATGCAGAATGGTAGGGCCACTAAGTAAGGGAAAAATTCTATTTTGTAAACTAACCAACAAAATTAAGACTTTCAAAACACAGAGAGGGAGAGTGTGTGCGTTTTTTGCCTGTGTGTTTGTCAAACATCCTGTTAAAATCCGACAGACACATCACCATACCCGACTGAAAGCAACTGCACCCAACAATTTACCCAAAAATACATGTATTAGGGGGTGTAACACCGAACTCCTCCCCCGAAATTACACCCCTGTTCCTGAGTACTGAGAGAGGGAGTACATGAGCAAAGAAGTGCCTAATACATTCACAAAGGAGATATGCTTCTTCTATATCCAGCCTTGGTACCGTAGAGCCAAGGCCAGCAACAACACCTAATTGGTTAGTAGCTGTCTTAATCTGATCCACAAATCCAGTGAACATTATGAGACATAAACCATCACAATGGGAAACCAGAGTGATTGCATTTTTGGGATGTTGGTTTCCACGTTTAATAGCACCTATGCTGAAATATAATTGATACTGATTGCCTCCTCTGAAATGGCGCGTGCATGCGACTTTGCGTGGAACCAACAACAATTATTTCTGAATATAAGCAGGCCCTGTGAACCAGGTTTTCAAGTTCAACATTTCACTTTAGGAAGCTCAGTTCATCAGTGTGGAGTAAGGGACTGAAATAGAAGCAGGAATCTTGGTTGCCTCCTCTGAATGAGTAGGGAACATTATCCAGGACTGAGTCAAAACCTACAAAAACTTTTTGTAATATGGTATGCCCATGATCATTACCTAGTCCATACCTTGCCCAATGTAAAT
Source organism: Lissotriton helveticus (assembly GCF_964261635.1). Lineage (NCBI taxonomy): Eukaryota > Metazoa > Chordata > Amphibia > Caudata > Salamandridae > Lissotriton > Lissotriton helveticus. The sequence goes on from NC_136073.1 coordinate 175,374,150, forward strand.
TCAAAGCGGGACTCTAAAAAATGCCCGTTCTGACAACATTTGATATAATTGAGTGTCACTTGTGATAATTAGGTTTTTACACCATGAGACCTCTGTTTGATGTTACGCTTAAGTGTGAACTCATGATCATCAAGATCACACAATCATGATCATCAAGATCATGCAATGGTTCTTCTGCTCCGACCCCAGTATTAGACAGTAGAAACATCTGGTTAAATAAAGTTTTTAAAAAAACAGCATAACTAGTCAAAAGTTTATCTTCATAGTATCTAAAGTAGTAGCACTACAACTGTCAGACTACTTATTGAGTATCCTTCCTTTGAATGCTCAGATTCAAACTGCACTGGGGAAAACCTAGAATGTGCCACGTGTGTAACCCCATTAATTTTAAGATTCCCAGGTACACCCAAGGTGGATGAGTGACTCAGGTTTGTCAAACAGCAACAATGTTATTCTGCTTGGTTTCTTTCTGACTATTCCGCAGTTGACAGCCTTCTCCGCCGCTGTCTTAAAGAAGGTGTTCAAGGGAATCGTTGCCTGTTCCAGTTGGGTCAGCAGGGCCTGGGTAGGGGCCTCCATGTAGCAGGTTGTGAGGGAGCATACCTCAGCCTCCAGGGCCTGAAGCCGTGAGTGGGTCTTGTCCTTCGCCATTGCAGAATCCTTCATCATTTGTCCCTTCAGCGTGGCATTGCATGTCACCCAGAGGGCTCAGTAGGAGCCCAAAGATTCCTCATTCTCCAAGAAATAGGTACGGAAGTGAGTGCAGGGTTGCGGTCTACCCTTCAGGGTTTTTTAGACAAAAGCCTTCACCATCCACCGGAGTTGGGGTGGGTGACCCCCATTTCCAAGCCAAGGCGGACCGGGCAGTGGTCAGTGATGCAGCCCTCTATGATGTCACAACTCATCACATGTGGAAGGAGGCTCCCTAGAAGTAGGAAGTAGTCGATCCGGCACTGAGTCTGATGGGGGCAAGAGAAGAAAGTGCAATCCCGCTCCCCCCGGGTGAAGAAGGCACCAGACATTGCAGAGAGCATGATCTACAAGAAGGTCTCTGAGCAATGCCCTGTCATGGCCATGTCGGAAGTCTGATTGTCCCGGCCAGTCCAACGTCTAGTCCGGAGCCACATTCCAGTCCCTTCCCAGAAGGACAGGAGTCCTACCAAACTCCATCAGACGCTGCAAGAGACGGGTCAGGAAGTGAGTCTTGTCGGTGATGGGGGGCATAGATAGAGCCCACTAGGATAAAGCATTGCTGTATAGACACCTTTACAAAGACCCACCTACCTTCTACATCCACCCATGTCTGGAGCATCCAATATGCCAGTGTCTGCCAAAGCAGTATAGCTACCTCACACACCTTGGAGCAGCCCAGCACAGCTGAATGCTCGCCCTCATCGTTAACGATCCTACTACTACTGGTAACTTTACCCAACTAATCAAGCCCTAATTTGGTAGATTCCGCCGGGAAAGGTGTGTTTCCTGGAGGAAGGCTATGTCTACCCATTGTGTGTAAATAGTGTAACACTTTCTTATGTTTAATGTAATGATTCATGCCATTGATGTTAAGGTATACTACTGTCAGTTGTAAAATGGTCAAAATATATAATAATTATAAACAAATAGTATTTTGTAGATCCAGGATCTATTTATTGGCCTCATCCATGAACAGCCAGGAAACCAACTGACTCCACGTAACATTCTACATTCTCTCTGTCAAGACAAGAGAGTGTTCTAAGTATTCTACATTCTATAGGGAAGTAGATATCACGTGTAAATACTGTTAACTAAAGCAAGACATTACACATCTCCTTCCTATACAATAACAATAACAATAATGAAATAAATGAAAATTGAGCAGGATATAAACTTGAAAAAATGAAATGAATTTTCCTTAATGAAGAAGATACAAGAAAAATCACACATAATCCTTCATATAAGCAGGTGCTCTACGTGATCTCTGACTTCTCACATGAGGTACATAAGAATTGTTAGAACTGGACACAGGTAACTTAGATGTGAGAGAGAAATCATGAACAGTATCAGATACGTGTTGAGATACATTTTTAGACTTGACCACAACTACTCTACTTTTATTCCAGATCCTTCCATCTTGTGTTTTAATGGCGTTACTAAACACCTTGATAACAGGTCTGACATTTGTGTTTTCTGACCAGGAACTCCTCACAACAGGTGCTTTTATTTTAACCAAATCACCAACTTTGATTTCTTGAAAATGGACACATTTCTTTTTATCAAAATAAGCTTTTCTATAAATTTGTTTTTTCAACTCCCTTTCCCTCCAACCACCAATATGATTATCAACAAATCCCTTGTTAAGATTCATCCAACCAGGACACAACATTGTATTGGGTATTCTTCCTTTAAATAACTCAAAAGGCGATTTACCAGTGGTGGAGTGAGGAGAACACCTGTAAGCCTCAATTCTTTCTTTAAGTGTAACTTTCCAATTTAAACCATTTACCTTGGCAAGCTGGATACATTCTTTTAATGTTTTATTAACCCTCTCAACAGCACCATTAGTTTCTGGATGATACAAAGAGGACCGCTTGTGTAATATGCCACATTTAGTAAGATAGTCATCAAACAGTGCTGAGCAAAACTGCGGGCCATTGTCTGATAAGATACTGTGTGGAAAACTTTCTCTCATGAATATCTCAGACAAGAATTTAATGATGGACTCAGAAGTAATCTCACTAATGGCACTCACCTCAATCCAACGAGAATAAAGGTCTATTAAGACTATTAAATAAGGGGTGTCAGAAACACCAGTGAGAGGTCCTACAATATCAATCACCAATTCATCCCACGGATGATTGGGTAAAACTCTGCAAACCATGGGCATCTGTCTGGTCTTCAGAATTTTGTCACTCGCACAGCACTCTATACAATCTCTGACCATTTGTTCTATCTCCAGGTCCATCCCAGGCCACCAAAACTGAGTGCGTAACATTTCTTTAGTTTTTACTATACCCAGATGTCCAGAATGTGCATGTAACAGCAACCTTTTCCTCAAAGTGTAAGGAGGAACAAGCCTCACACCTCGTGTAAGCAGATCATCAGTTATTGATAATTCCTGTGAAACTAAAGACCATGGTTTATCTACGCGTTTATGATTCTTTAGTGAAGACATCACTCTTTTTAGCTCCTCATCTTTTAGTAGTTCTTCTTTCCATTCATCCTTCCCAACAACACCTTCAGTAACTTCACACACATCAAGAAATTCTTCCTCATCTACCATTAACTCATCACTGTGAAGATCACTTCTTTCAACCAACCTTGAAAAACAATCTGCTGCCTTATTCGAAACACCAGGTAAGTATTGAACTTCAAAATCAAATTCCTGCAATGCTATTATCTATCTCCTAATTCTTGAGGAAATTGAATCTAAACCTTTTTTACAAAACACTTCTTTCAAAGGTTTGTGATCCGATTTCACAATAAATTTTGTACCCCAAACCAAATTCTTAAATTTCTTCAGTGCCCAAAAAATAGCTAACGACTCTTTTTCAATTACTGAATAATTAAGCTCCGGACCACGAAGACATCTCGAGGCACATGCAATAAGAAAATCATTACCAGCTTTATTTTGTACCAAAACAGCACCTAGCCCCTTGTCACTGGCATCAGTATAAATAAACGTAGGTAATCCAGGAACAAATGCTTGAAGAGAGGGAGCTTCCCTCAACTCTTTTTTTATTTCATTAAATTCCTTCTTACAGTCCTCCGACCACTCAAATGTCACATTCCTTGCAGTGAGTCTTCTCATATTCCTCGTTTTGTCTGCAAAATGTAAAATAAACTTTCCATAGAACTCAACCATGCCAAGGAATGACAATAATTCATCTCTGTTTACTGGTTCTACCATATTATCGATCGATGTGACAAGTTCTAACTTGGGAAAGACACCTTCACTCTTAATGCAATGACCAAGGTAATTCACTTCTTCTAACCCAAACTTGCACTTTTCTTTCTTAAGAGATAAACCAGCCTCAGACAACCTTCTCAATACCTCACACACCCATTCATTGTGTTCTCGTGTGTTGGCACCATTGATTAATAAATCGTCTTGATAACATTTCACTCCCAGAAGGCCTCTCAAAATATGAGTCATGATCCGTTGAAATACTGAGGCTGCTGAGATTAAACCGAAAGGCATCCTTTTAAACTTAAAAGTACCCATAGGGGTGATAAAAGCAGTCAGATCTTGGCATGTAGTATCTAGTTCCACTTGATGGTATGCAGAAGCTAGATCTAGAGTAGTAAAATACTTTGCCCCTTCTAGCGTCCCCACTATCTCATCAATGTTGGGTAAAGGAAATCTGTCAACAATTACTTCCTTATTTAACGCTCTTAAATCAACACATAAACGGATTTCCCCTGTAGGTTTCTTAGCTATAACTATTGGGGCCAACCATTCGGTAGCTTCTACCGGCTCTATAATATCATTATTAATCAATTTTTCAATTTCTTCTTGTACTTTACTTTGTTCAGCTAAAGGAATCCTTCTCACTTTTGCTACAACTGGTATGGCATCCTTTTTTAATTTTATGCAGTGTTTGTAACCCTTTAAACATCCTAACTGTTCTCTGAAAACCTCCGGAAATTTTCCTGCAAACATTTCTGCTAAGTTTTCTACTTCTTGTATCTGCACCTGTGGTGAAGCATTAGGATCAAGTTTTACACCTAAATCCCGCTGATCCCTCCAACTAATCAATGCATCTCCAAAATTAGTTACATAAATTTTACCAGGTATGATGCGACTTCCCAACTCAAGAGTAGCCATGAAATATCCTAATATTTTGATGGGCTTTTTCCCATAACCCAAAGGTAATATGTCGCTTTTGAAGAGCTTGACCTTCTCACCAAAAGTCTTCCGCAATAACTCTTCATCAATCATGGTGATTTGGGAACATGAATCGAATTTAAATTCAATCATGACATCATCCACTTTCACAACGTGTGAGGGATGTTCCAACGAACTACCATTGACTTGGAAAGTCACAGTCTTTACCTGAGGTTGAGTCCATCTTTTATACACATTATCTCTCTTACTACCTCTAGTCCTGCAACACTTTGAGAAATGACCTTTTCTGCCACAGTTGTTACAGATAGATTTCAGAGCAGGACAACTCAGCGAGTTGGCTAAATGTCCATTATTCCCACATCTAAAACAAGAAAATTTTCCTTGTACATTAAAATTTGGATTAAAATTATTTGTTCCATTTTCATTTTTATCACAGGTAGATTTTTCTTCTTTCTTTACTTGGCAAACTACTTCTTCAACTTTAGGTTCATCTTTCTTTTCAGATTCATTCATCTTCTCTTTTTCCACTTTTAACTCATCTACGCACTTTGTCATGTGTTCAACTTGCTTAGCTATGACAAGAACTTCATCCAATGGCGGTTCATCCTTTAGCCATAGTTCCTTACGAATACTATCATGAGCACATCTTAATACAAACTGGTCCCTTATTCTCTCATCCAAGGTTTGTCCAAATTTGCATGACGAAGCTAATTTCCTTAGTGCAGAGACATATTCTTCAACTGACTCATCCTTCTTTTGTCCCCTTAAACCAAAGTGATACCTTTCCATTATCGTGCTTAACCTGGGAAGATAATGTCTATCCAGTTGTTCAATTGCTACTTCGTATTCGTTTAAATTTCTTTGTTCAGAAGCCGTAAGTTCAGGTAAATGTTCTAGTACATCTTGTCCTTCTCCTCCTAGGCAGTGTAGTAGTAACGAATGTTTTCTTTCTGCACTTAAGTTCGTGCCACATACTCTTGCATAATTTGCGAAAATTTTCTTCCATTTTTGCCATTTTACGTTCGGTTCACCTGGGCTTGTTAAAAAGAATGCTGGTTGTGTTACATTCTGAATTCTTTTATTTATATAAATATGTGCTCCTTGTAATTATGTAAATGTGAGTACTATTTATGAAAATATTAATGCTCCTTGTTAATATTTATATGAGTATTATTTTAGAAGCTTAATAAAGAATTCTTGATGACTGAAAAAAAATTTTATGTCCCACTCTCTAAACTTGTTTGATAAGAATTATAACTTTGTAGAAGCTCTGCGTATTTCACAATGCTTTCTTTCAGCTTCCACAGTGATGTTTATTCTATTTGGAACTCTGCATACATCATAAAGTCCTTTGTTCCTTTGACGCGCTATTCCTGCGTCAAATCTTCTTCCAAAACGAGGCTTGGCTTTCCTTTTGAAAACGAGGCTAAGCGTCATTGAAACGCACTGCCATTTTGCCGCGCGAGGCAATATTTTATTAGCGCGAGCAAAATTTCAAAACACCAACAGGTGATGGCGCGTGTGCTTTCTTTTCCTTCGCTTATTTAAAATAATCAAAGTCCCTTTTTTTAGATACCACCTCCCGCTGATCTCCTCACCGTTCGAGTGTCATTCACAGACAGTGGAGAATAGCTGGAACTGCCGCTGGGAAGACAACGCTTCCTTTAATGCGCTTACTGCCGCTGGAGAGGTGTCGGGGACGGCTGCATGTTGAGGCGGAACGAGGTATAATCGTCGCCAATGTAAAATAGTCAAAATATATAATAATTATAAACAAATAGTATGTTGTAGATCCAGGATCTATTTATTGGCCTCATCCATGAACAGCCAGGAAACCAACTGACTCCACGTAACATTCTACATTCTCTCTGTCAAGACAAGAGAGTGTTCTAAGTATTCTACATTCTATAGGGAAGTAGATATCACGTGTAAATACTGTTAACTAAAGCAAGACATTACATCAGTGAGACAGGCATTTTCATGGACAGGGATGCAAAGGAAGCAGGAGACCTTGGGGGAGAGGTGACATCAAGTGACATGCACTGCTGATGCCGATGGGACTCGACTAGGGAGACGGACCTAGGAGAGGAAGGAGGAGGGCAAGAAAAAGGAGGAAAGGTGGGCGAAAATGGGAACTAACAACTTTGAGCTCGACTTTATAGGTATAAAGTCCAGCTCAAAGTTGTTAGTTCCCATCTTCGCCCCCTTCTCCTGCCATGCATGGAAAGTCAAGAGCCAATCCCACCTGCCAGACAAGTGAGAGGACCTCAAAGTCAGCAACAGCAAATGAGAGAGGAAGCCACGTGGGCGAGTGATCAGCCATGGAAGCGGGCCACAGAGGGGCAAGGGTGCCCTGGAGGAGAGAAGAAGAGAGGGGGTCAACACTGGAGTGGTAACAACATCTCCTGCACTCCAAGGGCCAAGACACAGAGCAGGGGAGGGTCAGGCAAGAACCCAAGGCAGCAGGAATGCTTCAAACATACGGAACATGATCCAGAACATGGAGAAAGCACAAAGAAGGGTGCAGTGAAATGAAGGATATACTCACCCTACTGGCTCACTGTCCAAGGCATGGGGTGTCAAACTAAGTGTGAAAAGAAGCATTAAACAGTACAACAGGGCAGCTAGGACAAATGGGCATCGCAGCAGACCGAGAGGAATAACATAGATAAGTGTCCATGTCCTCTGCCAGTTCGAGCATGTGCCCCATGGAGTGCCAAGGCTCACCTGGTGTTTCGACGGGAACGAGAGCCAGGAAGCCGATGCCCAGGTCCCAACATCCCGCTACCACTGGTCTGCCCAACCGTGTCAAAGCTATGAACCAGTAAGCAGGAGGAAGAGGGGAAACAAGGGAAGAAGACAACTGCAGTAGAACCCTCGTCTTGACCTTGACTGCAACCTCACGGAAAAGGAATCCTCGGTACACCCCGGGCAGCAGCAATCCGTCACTGAAGACGTCAAAACCCTGCGAACAGAAACAGCATTAACCTCCTGTGGAATTATGATTCCAAAACAAATATCAATCTATACTAATTAGTAGGACATCGACTATCACTGAGCTAATACCTGTTGTTTTCCCCTCTTCCGCTGGTGTCCACTAATTGCGCAAATACTGGATACATAAGCGGTGCCACCTGAACAGAGCAAGAGGGAGATTACTAAAATGCCAGAAATCTGATTGTATAAAGCAAACAAGGTAGTAGTATCTTACCAGTGGTGTGGTGTAACAACAATGAAAGAGTAGCCCAAAATAGTAATGACCAACTGTCAATAGGTAGACAGGATCACAATGATTCAAAAAGAAAAACAAAAGGAAAAAATAATGCAGGCTCAACGTAATCATCCATCATCTCTGGGTGACTACAAACTGCTAACTATGCAGTAGCCATATAGGAGGGTAGAACTCATTCACAACATGAGCCTTGTGCTTCTCAGGGAGCCTCTGTACACATGAGCCCCTAAGTGGGTATGAGATAAGCGTGAATCAAATATAAACCAGCAAACAGAAATGCAGATGCTCTAGGGTAAATTCTCTTCTTGTGGGACAGTGCTTTGCGGGAAAAACAAACTCTTACTGGTGGCAGCCATACATCCCAGCGGTAAGCGCATTACCGCATTGTGCTCGGTGCTCCCCGCTATGCCAAACCCGATATGAAGGGAAGCGGAGGAATCAGGAACTGTGGCGTGGCGATATTCAGGGAGGGATCACCACGTATCAGTGAGGAGAGACGGCAAATCTCTGGGGATAAACAATGTCGAGCGCTCGTGGCGGCGGCAGCGTCCGTGACGACCCCGGAACTGACCTGAAGGAGCTTCGGAGGGAAACAGGAAACAGAAAATGACTAGAACGCGAAGCGCTCCTCCCGTCCGGAAGAGGGGTTTAACTCCCAGCTACCTCCACCTCTGGTGCTGACGGCACCCAGGCGAAGCGATCGTGACAGTAGACCTCAGTGTCCAGGGCAACATAATGGACCAGTTGAGATCCCCAACAGAAACAACTACAGGGAAACACATAGCAGATGGGCAATTCATTGCCAACACAAAAGGATACAATCAGACTGGCGCCCTCATTATCTGATTGGGTGCTTCAATGGAGAGCATGATTTGTCCCTATCTCGGAGAAGTGTGCTCAATGGTTAGAGTGGCAGACCCTGATGCAGAGGTCTAGCCCGGGACCAGGGTTCAATTCCCTGCCTCGGCGGGTCTTGGCCTCAAAAATTCCATGGACCTGATATTTCTCGCCTTGGTGCCTATTCCAATCATGGAGTCCCACTATGCAACTCTGGGCAATAGCTTGCTTAATCTCCACAACGGCCCCCACAACGCTAAGGATGCCTGGCCGCCACCTTGGTGGTGCCCAAGAGTGGACACCTCACAGGGAAAGCCAGGATGGGTTCCACAGCGGTATTCGTACAAGCGCCTTGAGACCCTTGCGGGTGAGTAGTGCGCTATACAAGTATCAATTTACATCTCTGTCCGTTTTGAGTTCCATTTACCACTTGATGAAGTCCGGCCCTGTCAGCATCTCTCCTGATCGTCTCACCCATATGTGAATGTCGGGAGTGGTGGCGAGGGGGCTTCTAGATGGGAGGGGTGTAAGTTATTTCATTGGGTGCCATCTTTGGGGGCTGATGATGCCACATCCATCAACGAGTCTTCAAGCGTGTCTAAAAGGCTTCCAGGATACAGGAACTCCACAGTGTGCCTTTCGTAGGTGAACTCCATCCTGGCCTGGATCATGTATGACATATTTCATATTTCAGATCTTGGAGCTTCAGGCTGGGGTGGAGTGCTAGTAACCACCTGCGGCTAGCATTAGTTGCCACTGAATAGTCCGCAGAAAATAAGATCCTGCTAAGAGAAGGGGGTTCCAAGACCTGTCAGACAACCGGGAAAACTGCCCAGGTGTGCTAGTGGCACAGCATGCAAGTGATGATTGGAAGGGGAGAGTTAGTATTCGAACTGTGAAGAAATTGAATTCAGTGCACCCACTGAAGCTCAAAAGGTTCTTAGGGGCGCATGTGGAGGAGATCTGAGAGTATGGACATCAAGTAGGCGATCATATCTGACTGTTCCTCACCCTATGGGACTCTAAGTCCTGAAGTTGTCCCTTCTTACCCTGTCCTCCAGGTCAGTCACTTTTCAGTAGAGAATGCCAATGTCATGGCCCCAGTCCAGGAGAAGGTTATACTGGGCTTTGACGGTATCCAAGTGATTGTCAATCCTATCCATATGAATAAAGCCAGCCCGGGCGTCATGCTGCTAGCCCCTTTGGGGGCCCAGGAACCAGGAGGGACTGAGAATACGCAACAGTGTTCAGCAGGCGAAGGTGCGAGAGACATGGGCTGTTTCGATGTGGTAGGCCCGAAGGAAAGGAAGGTGTGAGGGGCAGCACGAGACAAAGAAGCATACCCTCCCGTGGCAGGCCAACCATAGGATTGATAGGGGGGCCTTGATCTCATTTCCCTGGCACAGAGCAGCAAGAATGATGAGGCTATGAGGGGGCTGTGGCTGTGTCGCCTGTGACAGACACGAGTACTGGACTCCCTCGTCTACCCTTGCCACTCAAGCAATGGGGCAGGCAGGCAAGAAGAGGCAGTGGTGGGAGGGCGGCAGCTGTGTTTCTTGTGATAGGGAAGAGTCCAGGGCTACCTCCTCTGCCCCTGCCAACTAAGCAAGGTGAGCCCACAGACAGCAACATGCAGCAATTTAACAGCATCACCTGAGGGCTTAGTCAGTCTGTTGGATGCTGGGTATGCCGGTCGACCGCAGTGGGGACGAGTGGCGCAGGTCGGCCTGTGGAGGATGAGGATTAGGCAGCTGCCAAGCACACACAACCCCGTGGGTGGTGGGGTGGTTCAACACCCAAGGGCCAAGCATAGTAGATCCCTTTCGAGGGTTGGAGGTGGCATCCATAACCTACACCTACAGGGAAGCAGTGCTCCAGTGCACCACACAGATCCTGTCCTATGCTCCGTGGCAGGAGTAGAGGATCGCTAAGACGCCTGTCGTGCTGCAGATGACCAGGCTGAATGCAGGGGCCACTGACAAGCTAGTCCGGGCAATCCAGATGCCTAGTGGAAGGCCACACCTCCAACACAGTTGTCCAGCCATGAGAACAAAAAAGGTTGGTGTGGTGGCCCACCTGTAGGATGCAGTCCTGCACCTACCCGTCTCCTCACCCCCTCAGCCTCAGATGCAGGTCACGGCAATCGTGACCACTGCAGGGACGTTTGCCATATATGGAGTGTTAGACCTGACATCATTGGCTTGAGTCTCCCTTCCATTTTGACGGATTGCCTCCTCTCTTTTGATATGTTTTTGCTGGATTTATGCTTTGGGCACTGTGCCACTGCTAATCAGTGCCACAGTGCAAGTGCTCCCCATGTTAAATTGAGATACTAATTGGATTCCATGATTGGGTTATTTGATTTATCTGTCAGCCCCTAGTACAGTGCACCATGTGTGCCCATGGCTTGTAAATCAAAAGCTGCTGGTGCTCTTACAGCACTGGTTGTGCCACCCACAGAAGCAGCCTGGTAAAATATGTCTAAGGTCTGCAATTGTAGAACCTGCGTGCAGTCTGGTACTGTCATGCTGACTGGGCAAGTGCACCCACTTGCCAGTCCTTAAACCTTCCCTTTTCTTCATATTAGTCACCCCTATGGTAGGCCCAAGGGCAGGGTGCATTGTAAGTATAAGATAGGACAAGCCTTGATGTGTGTGGCCTGTCCTAATAGTTAATTACAGCCATTTTCGTTTTTCACTATTGCAAGGCTATCTGTTCTCATAGGCCAGAATGGGCTGTTAGAATTGTTACAATGAACAGACTCAGGGAAAATGGTAGAAATTCGAGTTTAGTATGCCTGAACTCAGAATAATAAAGTACATCTTTTAGTAAAGTTTATTTTAATATTCTGTATTTGCAAATACCACTTTTAGAAAGCAGGTATTTGCTTGCCTAACCATTTGAGCCTGCCTCTGTTGGGTTGTGTATTCTGTGTCTGGGTTTGGGTGTGACAGGGCTGGTAGATTCCAGGAGACAGGCTGGGGCAGCCCGGTGGTGAATACAGAGATCTGCATCTAGATGGGAGGGAGGAGTTGCACCTGGGACCTGAATAGGGCTGGGCCTTCCCTCTACAATGCTGGCTCCACCCCCTATGGCTTGTCTGATGTCTCTGCCCTGCACAGTGAAAGGAAGAAGAGAGTCATGTCAACAAAGTGCTCAGGAACTGGTTTGAACTAGGCAGAGGCCTATCTGCCTTCAGAGAACAAAGGATTTGGGGGTATAAATATTGGGACCCCGATCCCAAGAAATTAGATCACTTCTGGAACAAGAAACCTTTCTGCCAAGGAGAAGAACCAAGGAAGCTGCAGGAGTTTGGACTGTCCCTCTGCCAGTGTGCTGTTTGCTGGGTTGGCCTGCAGTGGTTGCTTCATTGCCAAGGGAAAGGAGAAGGAACTTTGTAAGGACTTTCATCTACAGAATATTCTCCAAGGAACTGTGCTTGCCTCCTGCTGAAGTCTCAAGGACAAAAGACTTCACCTCCAGCTCCCTCCTGAATTTCCTTGCTGGGAATTCTGACTCCAGTCACTTGCGTGCCGCTGGGAGCTGGAAGCGTGACGCATCGAGAAGAAGCGTGTCGCCGCCGCAGCTGAAATCGTCGCAACGCCAGAGAAGCGAGTCTTCGCCGCATCTCCCTGGAAGCGTGTGTTCATCGAAGCTGCCTGCTGTCCCATCACCGGAGAGGCGTGACGCCATTGAGAGAGACGCCATCGCATCACCAGAGAAGCGTGTCGCAGGGACTGTCGTGGCTCCAAAGTACAGAGTCGCCGCAAGGCTGCCAGGGCGTCATCGCATCACCACATCAAGGGCGCCATCTTCTCGTATCGCAACCGATTGTCGCATCGCATCAAGGCACCATCTTGCGCACCACAACGGGCCCGGAAGCCTAGAATCTACGCACCACCTCCGCACCGGTAAGGCTCACGATAAGTCCCCTACTCTGCGCAAGCATTGAGGAAGGACGCAACCGTTCCCCCGGGTCATGGAACCGACGCATCTCCCCTTTTGCGAGCCTTTTGTTCACGTTGCATTACGCATTCAGGTACTTCGTTGAGAACTTTGTCGCATTTACCAACAACTTGAACTAAGACACTTTTATCATCTATTAAGTAACCTTAAGTGCAGTATTGTGGATTTTTGACGTTTTTGGTCTTGTGTTTAAGTCTATATAAAGAATACTTATTTTTATAAAACCTGTGTTGTGTCCATCTGTAGTGTTATCACTGTATTACTGTGTATATTCACAAATGCTTACACACTGCCTCTGAGATAAGCCTGTCTGCTCGTGCCAAGCTACGAAGGGGGTGAGCAGGGGTTATTAAGGAGTGTAATCCCCTTATCCTGACTTAGAAGTAAGGGTCCCTATTTGGACAAAGGTGAATACCATTGCCAACTAGAGACCCCCAGATCTAACATTGGTGGTCAGCAGTGAGGATTTGGACTTTGCATTTGTGTTTTATATACAGAGATTGGTGTACACTACTAGTGAGTGCAGACCAAATGCGACCACATACTTTTTTTTAGAATCCTTTTTCCTTGGACTGTTAGTTTTTCCTGAAAACTCCCAATTCTTACTATCATGAGTAAACCAGCATATGTTGCATCTATGGATCTTGATTTTGAGGAAGAGAGGTTGGAAACCTACACTGTGAAACAGCTCAAGTATCTCTGCAGGAAATTGAAAGTTGCTACACCAGGCCTTTCTAAAAAAGAAGACTACTAAAAGGCGCTGAGGGCCTGGGTAGAAGCAAGAAATGCCCCTGATCTTGTGGTGGAGCCTGTGGGGGATGCAAATGGACAAATTGATGGGCCAGAGTTTCCAGCCAAGGGTGGGGTGCCGTCCCCGCCTGGCAGCAGCATCTTTTCCAAAGACCTGTCCCCCAGGGAGTTGGAAGACAGGGAGAGAAATAGGGCACAGATGCTGGAGATGGCGAAGCTTAAAATGGAGAGTCAGAGGGAAACAGAGAATATCAGGCTGTCTTTGGAAAGGGAGAGAATGAGAATGGAGCATGAGAGAATGTTGAGGGAGTTAGAGATCAAGGCCAAGGGCTTAGAAATCAATTCCTCTGGTGGCAGCGCCCCATCTGTGCCTTCAGAAGGCAGAGTACATATTCCCAAGGATGTCATCAAAGATTTTCACAAAGGTGAAGATATTGGTCAGTGGTTTGCAGCCTATGAGATAGCAATTTTGGCCCACCGGGTCCCTGAGAAGGATTGGGAGCGGGGTTGTGGGGCCGCTTTCTGACTGAGGAGAGGGAGACTTTGTTAGACCTACCCAGTGAGCATAGGATGTCTTACCACCACATGAAGGAAGCACTAAGGTATGGGTTAACTCCAGGGCTCTATAGACAGAGGTTCAGGAATTGTAAGAAACTGGAGGGAACCACTTGGGTAGAATATGTGTCTTTCTTTTGCAGAGCTATGGATGGTTGGGTGAGGGGTAGCAATGTTGATAATTTTCAAGCGCTCTATGATTTGATTGCTAGGGAGCACTTGTCTGCTAATTGTTTTCCAGAGCTACGCCAGCACCTTATTGATTGCAAGTTGACTAATCCTAGAAAGCTTGCTGAAGAGGCGGACCACTGGGTCAGTACCAGGGTCCAAGGGTCTTGGGGGCGACTCCGCCAAGGGTGGGCAGGGTCCCCAGCAGAAGAGTGGGGGGACAAGGGTAAACAGAGGGAGTTCCAAGAAGGTCCCCAAAGTAATTCCCAAGGGAACCAAGGTAAGGGTTCCCAGCCTCTCCCTGAAAAGAAGTCAGGACTCCTGACAGGTAAACCTGTTCATAGGGGGCCTGTTACCTGCCTTCAGTGTAAGCAGGTGGGACACCGTTGGTATGATCCCCAGTGTCCTCAGAAAGGACAGTATGTGCCACCACGTGCACCAGCCTGTCAGATGGCCAGTGTAGCCCTGGGTGGGGAGGAGATGGGTGCCCAAGGTGGGTGGGGTCCCTCAGAAATGTCCCTTGTCGCATTAGGAGACTTTGAGATGGCCCCGAAAACTCAGCTGCCTGAGAACACTAAATAATACAGGCAGTGGGTGACCATCAATGGCCAGAGAGTGGAGGCTCTCAGAGACACAGCATCAAGTGTGACAGCTGTCAAGTCACTTGGTCTCTGAAGAGCAGTTAGTCCCCAATGCAACCTTCCCAGTTCTTGCCGCTGACATCATAGAGAGCCATTGCAAAGTGGCTCAAGTTCCCTTTGAGTGGGGGGGGTCTCTGGTACTCTTCAAGTAGCTGTGAGGTCATCCATGTCTGTTGATTGTCTGTTAGGCAATGATTTAGAAAGCTCCCCTTGGGCTAAGGTGGAGAGGAAGGCGCATTTAGAGATGTTGGGTCTGCCTGAGTGGGCATGTGTGACCACTCGGTCTATGGCAGCTAAGGGTGTTCAAGAGACCCTGGAGCCTGAAAGTATGGCCCAGGGACCTGCCTTAAAGAAAAGAGGTAGGGGGCTCGGGAAACCAGCCCCCATTGTTCCCACGGTCCAGGAGGAGGCAGACCTTGAGGCGGATGCCCTGGAACCTAAAGGGGAGCAAGTTTCTGAACTGGGGAACCTACCTGAGCTGACCCATTGGCATCAAGAAGGGGGTCCCTCCAGGGAGGAATTTTGTGAAGAGCAGAAGAAGTGCCCTTCTCTTGTGGTTTTGAGGCAACGGGCCACAAACCAGGTAGCAGGTGATCAGTCTGGATCACATTGGATCTACTGGGAGAATGGTCTCCTGTATAGCGGGCCTATGGTGGCTGAGCCTGGGTCAGCCCGTGTGCTGGTGGTACCCCAGCACTTCAGAGCCTTCCTACTGGGTTTGGCTCATGGCGTTCCTTTAGCTGGTCATCTGGTCATCTGGGGCAGAACAAGACCTTTGAAAGGCTTGTCTCCCACTTTTATTGGCCCCAGATGCAAAAGAGTTCAGATGCTCATTGTAGGACTTGTCAAATTTGCCAGGCAAGTGGGAAAAGTGGAAGGAGGCACAAGGCCCCTCTCCAACCTTTCCCTGTAGTCAGTACCCCTTTGAACGGGTGGGGATTGACATTGTGGGGCCACTGGACCCCAAGACAGCCATGAGCAACAGGTTCATCCTGGTCTTGGTGGACCATGCTACCCGGTACCCGGAAGCCATTCCGCTCAGGACAGTGAAGGCCCCCATGGTGGGGCGTGCACTGATGGTGATCTTCTACCGTGTGGGGTTCCCCAGAGAGGTTGTGTCTGACCGAGGTACAAACCTAATTTCCAATTATATGAAGTCTCTGTGGAAGGAATGTGGGGTTACCTACAAGCTCACCACTCCTAACCACCAACAAGGAAATGGGCTGGTTGAAAGATACAAGATTAAAGGCATGATCATGGGTCTTGAAGAACCAATGAGGCTTAAGTGGAACGTCCTCTTGCCATGCCTTCTGTTTGCCTACCGTGAGGTGCCACAAACGTCTCTAGGGTTCAGCCCCTTTGAGCTTTTGTATGGTCCCCCGGTAAGAGGCCTTAGAGTCTGGTCAAGGAAGGCTGGGAGCAATCTCCCAGGAAACCTCTCCAAGATGTGTAGTTACATGCTGGACTTCAGGAACCAGACTCGGCGTTTCAGAGATCTTGCTCAGGCAAATCTGGAAGCCAGCCAGGAGGAAATGAAGCGGTGGTCCAATCAGAATGCCACTCCGATTGAGCTTCAACCTGGACAGAAAGTTTGGGTCATTGCCCCTGTGGAGCCTTGTGCGCTCCAGGACAGGTGGACCGGTCCATATGAAAGTGGTGGAGCACAAGAGTGATGTCACTTACCTGGTGAACTTGCAGTCTCCTAGGAACCCCTTGCGGGTCCTGCATGTTAACCGCCTGAAGCCCCACTTAGAAAGGTCCGAATTGGGCATGCTCCTAGCAACAGATGATGGAATGGAGGAGGAGACCGAGCCTCTTCCTGACCTCCTGTCTGCAACAGAGCAAGATGGGCCAGTGGATGGTGTCAGCCTCTCTGTCACACTTACCCCTGATCAGCAGCAATATTGTCGCCAGCTGTTGGGGCGATTCTCTGATCTATTTTTTTGGTTCCTGGTGTCACAGAGTGGTGCGTCCATGATGTGGATACTGGTGACACTCCTCCTGTCAAGCACAAGGCTTACAGAGTGACTGACAAGGTTAGGGCTTACATTAAGGAGGAAATCTCCAAGATGTTTGCTTTAGGGGTCATCAAGTCCTCAAACAGTCCTTGGACCAGCCCAGTGGTCTTGGTCCTAAAGGCTAATAAATAAAGGAGGGGCCCCCTGAAATTACGAATATAGGGCAGACAGGCAGGGGAAACAAGGGCTAATTCCAAAAACAAAACAGTCTGCCCCTTCTAATCTATATTAAGGCTCTGCTTGAGTCCTATATAACAATTCGCAGTAATAAGCTCACTGGATACCACAAACCAAAAAGAAACCTTAGTCAAAATCCACTCATAGTAGAAAACTATTCATAGTTTATCTCTTTTCTTTAATATAAATATATCTTTTTTTCCCAAAACAGGACAAGATAAACAAAATATATCAATGATAATAACTACAAAAATATTTCAATAACATCCCGCACAACCCTACATGCATTCAATCAATCTTCACAACATAATCACACAATCTTTAAGCATCCATAAAATCAATGCGTTCACACATACATATCCATTCTTCAATCATCCTAAACACATCATGCTTCAATAGTCAGATGTTGTACAATTCTTGCGTCCTGGGTAGTCTCCAGATATAAAGTGGTAGACTACATGACCATGTAACAGGACAAACTCAAAAACTTTTTGGTTTGTGGTATCCAAGTGAGCTTATTACTGCAAATTGTTATATAGAACTCAAGCAGAGCCTTAATATACATTAGAAGGGGCAGACTGTTTTGTTTTTGGAATTAGCCCTTGGTCCCAAAGGCTGCCTCGCCGGATGCCACACCTGAACTCCGGTTCTGTGTGGACTACAGAGGGCTCAATTCAGTCACCAGGACTGATGCACACCCCATCCCCAGAGCTGATGAGCTCATTGATCGGTTAGGGGCTGCACGGTACCTCAGCACGTTTGATTTGACGTCTGGGTACTGGCAGATCAACTTGACTGATGGGGCTAAGGAGAGGTCAGCATTCTCCACACCAGATGGGCACTACCAATTCTGGGTTATGCCCTTTAGGTTGAAGAATGCACCTGCCACCTTTCAGAGGTTGGTCAACCAGGTGTTGGCTGGGCTGGAAGATTTCAGTGCTGCCTACCTGGATGACATTGCAGTGTTCAGCACCAGTTGGGAAGAACACTTGCAGCACCTCTGGGAAGTGTTGATGGCACTGCGAAAGGCAGGCCTCACGATCAAAGCAAGTAAGTGCCAGATCGGGCAGGGCTCCGTTGTGTACTTGGGTCACCAGGTAGGAAGCGGCCAGGTGGCACCCCTACAACCCAAGATTGATACCATCACTCAGACACAGGTGAGAGCTTTTTTAGGACTCAAGTGGCAGTACAGGAGGTTTGTCAAGGGTTATGGCAACACTGTTGCACCCTTGACTGAGCTGACTTCCAGGAAGCAGCCCAAGAAAGTGAACTGGACTGACACCTGTCAGAAGGCTGCCATGTGCACAGCACCCGTGCTTCAGACGCCAAACTTTTCAAAAGAATTCATTGTACAGACACTTCAGAACATGGTTGTGGGGGCTGTTCTATCACAGATTAGTGAAGAGGGCCTAGACCAACCTGTAGCCTTCATCAGTAGGAGGTTACTTCCACGGGAACCGAGGTGGAGTGCAATTGAGCGTGAGGCATTTGCTGTGGTCTGGGCACTGAAGAACTTGAGACCATACTTGTTTAGGACTCACTTCCGGGTTCAGACAGACCACAGGCCCCTCAGATGGCTGATGCAGATGAGGGGTGAGAACCCAAAGTTGTTTGGGTGGTCCATTTCCCTACTGGGTATGGACTTTACGGTGGAACACCGCCCTGGTACAGAACACGCCAACGCTGATGGTCTGTCCAGATTTTTCCGTCTTAGTGAAGAGAACTCCCTAGGGGAAGGGTAGTTCTCCCCACATTTCAGCTGGAGGGGACACGTGTTAGACCTGACATCATTGACCTGAGTCTCCCTTCCATTTTGACGGATTGCCTCCTCTGTTTTGATATGTTTTTGCTGGATTTATGCTTTGGGCACTGTGCCACTGCTAATCAGTGCCACAGTGCAAGCACTCCCCATGTTAAATTGATATACTAATTGGATTCCATGATTGGGTTATTTGATTTATCTTTCAGCCCCTAGTACAGTGCACCATGTGTGCCCAGGGCTTGTAAATCAAATGCTGCTGGTGGGCTTGCAGCACTGGTTGTGCCACCCACAGAAGCAGCTTGTGAAGTGTGTCTCAGGCCTGCCATTGCAAGGCCTATGTGCAGTCTAGCACTGCCATGTCGACTTGGGCAAGTGCACCCACTTGCCAGTCCCTAAACCTTCCCTTTGCTTCATATTAGACACCCCTAGGGTAGGCCCAATGGCAGGGTGCATTGTAAGTATAAGGTAGGACATGCCCTGATGTGTGTAGCATGTTCTAATAGTGAATTACAGCCATTTTCGTTTTTCACTATTGAAGGCTACTTGTTCTCATAGGCCAGTATGGGCAGTTAAGATTATTACATCCCTACAATCCTAACTGGTAGTAATTCCAATTTAGTATGCCTGAACTCAGAATAATAAAGTACATATGTTAGTAAAGTTTATTTTAATATTCTGTGTTTGCAAATACCCCTTTTAGAAAGCAGGTATTTGCTTGCCTAATCATTTGAGCCTGCCTCTGCTGAGTTGTGTATTCCTTGTCCGGGTTTGTGTGTGAAAGGGCTGGGGGATTCCAGGAGACAGGCTGGGGCAGCCCGGTGGTAAATAGAGAGATCTGCATCTAGATGGGAGGGAGGAGTTGCACCTGGGACCTGAATAGGGCTGGGCGTTCCCTATACAATGCTGGCTCCACCCCCTGTGGCTTGTCTGATGTCTCTGCCCTGCACAGTGAAAGGAAGAAGAGAGGCATGTCAACAAAGTGCTCAGGAACTGGTTTGAACTAAGCAGAGGCCTCTCTGCCTTCAGAGAACAAAGGATTTGGGGGTATAAATATTGGGACCCGGATCCCAAGAAATTAGATCACTTCTGGAACAAGAAACCTTTCTGCCAAGGAGAAGAACCAAGGAAGCTGCAGGAGTTTGGACTGCCCCTCTGCCAGTGTGCTATTTGCTGGATTGGCCTGCAGTGGTTGCTTCATTGCCAAGGGAAAGGAGAAGGAACTTTGTAAGGACTTTCATCTACAGAATATTCTCCAAGGGCTTGAACTGTGCTTGCCTCCTGCTGAAGTCTCAGGGACAAAAGAATTCACCTCCAGCTCCCTCAGGAATTTCCTTGCTGGGAATTCTGACTCCAGTCACTTGCGTGCTGCTGGGAGCTGAAAGCGCGACGCATCGAGAAGAAGCGTGTCGCCGCCGCAGCTGAAATCGTCGCAAGGCCGGAGAAGCGAGCCTTCGCCACATCTCCCTAGAAGTGTGTGTTCATCGAAGCTGCCTGCTGTCGCATCACCGTGGAAGCGTGACGCAATCGAAAGAGTCGCCATTGCATCACCGGAGAAGCGCGTCGCAGGGCCTGTCGTGGCTCCAAGGTACAGAGTCATCGCAAGGCTGCCAGGGCATCTTAGCATCGTCATTACATCGCCGCATCAAGGGCGCCTACTTCTCGCATCACAACTGGATCGTCACATCGCAACAAGGCGTCATCTTGCGCACCGCAATGGGCCCGCAGGCCGAGAATCTACGCATCACCTCCGCACCGGTAAGGCTCACGACAAGTCCCCTACTCTGCACAAGCATTGATGAAGGACGCAACCGTTCCCCCGGGGCACAGAACCGACGCATCTCCCCTTTTGTGAGCCTTTTGTTCAGGTTGCGTTACGTATCCAGGTACTTTGTTGAGAACTTTGTCGAATTTACCAACAACTTGAACTAAGAGACTTTTATCATCTTTTAAGTAACCTTAAGTGTAGTATTGTGGATTTTTGTCGTTTGTGGTCTTGTGTTTAAGTCTATATAAAGAATACTTATTTTTATAAAACCTGTGTTGTGTCCATCTGTAGTGTTATCACTGTATTACTGTGTATATTCACAAATGCTTAACACGCTGCCTCTGAGATAAGCCTGCCTGCTCGTGCCAAGCTAACAAGGGGGTGAGCAGGGGTTATTAAGGAGTGTAATCCCCTTATCCTGACTTAGAAGTAAGGGTCCCTATTTGGACAAAGGTGAAAACCATTGCCAACTAGAGACCCCAGATCTATCATGGAGTTTGTCTGGCTGTGGACAAGACTGTATAACCGGTGAGGCACTCAGCCGGGTCAGGGAGCTGCTATCTTGGTGGGCTTCAAGCTCTGCTTCCAACCCTAACCTTCTTAAAGTAAGGGTAATTTCTTCCAGGAGCTACATTGTGTCTTGATAATAACACCGGTTAAAGAACCCAGGTCAACTGAGGTCAAAATTACCACAAGGATACAGCCTTAAAAGTATGAAAACTCGATAAGGCACTCATTATTTTTTTAAGGAATTTTTATTGTGTTTTGAAAATAGCAAAGCAGCCTTGTCCCTACAGGTCCCTGATCCCTCTCCCTATACATTATATACAGAGTAGAAGTCATTGTAATGAAGATAATCATTGTAAGCATTGTAAAAATCTTAAAATACTCTAGCAAAGACTTAGGTGTCTCGACTCGATACAAGGCATCATTTCGCAGCACCTCTTCTAGTAAAATCCTCACTAGTTTAACTACTTGACTGAAGATGTAGGGTAGAATATAGATTCTCAGGCTTATAAATGGTGGACTGGAGAAGTGTAGGCATTTTTTGTCTTTTTGGTAACTTGGTAACCTGATTTTTTAACCCTCCAAAAAGACTGAGATCTATACATTTGCCTCAGGCCTCACATGTTTGCTTCTATTCCAAAGTTAAACTATCCTCTCATGTACCCAGCACACACTGTTCATCAGAGCAATACCTTCCTCTGGTCAAGCTAAATGTGGTGTGCGAAATGACTTTGCTCTCGATAAGAAGTGCACCCATGAATGTCTGACACACGCAAGATATTTGAACCCATCTGTGTTACTCTTAAGTATGTACTGGAGGGAAATTGGATTCTTCCCAGCTGGCATTCTTCTGCATAAGGAGCTGGATGCTGCCAGCCCAAACATACACAATGTTCTTGTATTATGTTCCTAAATCACAATTGTGTAAAAACCTTAAAAAAATGCTTCTGATCCTTTCCACCTGTCTTGTGGGTACACATACCAATCAGGGCCGGCTTTAGGCATGTGCAAGCTGTGCACCTGCACAGGGCCACCAAACCCCAGGGGCCACCACGCCAATATATATCCTTAATATATTAATCCTCTGAGGATGGATACATATTTGCGTGGTGGCCCCTGGCAGGGATTTGGCGGCCTCCGGCTCTGTTCCACTTCTAAACACCCTGACCCCCTCCCCTCTTTACTGGCCTGCGCGCTCCGCCCCTCCCGGACCCCCTCTTCCGGGCCCCCTACCTACACTCCTTGCCCAGGGCCACCATGAGCCGAGAGCCGGCCCTGTACAAATGCACTACTTACCTTTGCTGTTCTCAAGTGAACTAAAAGAATGTTATCGTGTGCTGCAAAAGATGCCTGGAAAAGGCTACAACACTTTCCACCTTTGAGTTTGGCTCAGTAATACCCATGCCTGTCTATTAAGTAGGTACAACCTAGATGACATGAAAAAGAATCGATCAATTCAACTTCAGGACAGAGAGAGAATAGGTGGATTATGCTTTGTTTTCGCTAAACAGCTTCAATGTGGATTCATTACCTCCTTGTCCATCTTCCCCAATCCAGTCTTTACTTGTGAGCTCACATCTCCTCCTTGCAGACATTGTTCCCTAGCCAACTTCAAAATACTTCCCCAACATTGCCCCCATTACCCATCTGTCACTACAAAGGGGAAGTAGTCACTCCACACTTCCTGTAATTGCCAAGCAGCAACACATAATCACAAAAGCACCATAATCAATTCCCTTAGGGTTGGGAGAGTGAGAATGCTTGGACTGTATCAAGGAAGACTTGGACTCAAGATTTCCATAATTAACCGGTGCATTCTTTGACAAGTCCACAGTGGCCTACTGCTGAGGACAGGCTGACAACAACAGGGCATTTGCCTTCTAATCACAAAACTACTGAACGAGCAAACACCTTGAAAAAGCCCTAGGCCTGTGCATCACGAAGGGGTAAAACAGGTTGGCTGTGGCTTTCTGACACCAAGGAGTAAGAATAAAAAATATCAGCAACAACTTCGTATTTTACTTGTCTATTAGGCAGCATTTGTCAACTGTTTATCAGAAGTCAACTCTCCTGTACCATTTAAATAAGGCATGATGCCTGTCAGTAAGTTGAATAAGAAATAGCCAAAAATAATTCAAGTAAATTATTTTAGAAAGCCTATTTTTGGTGATTGTTGGACACGCCAAAGAGAACAGTTTGTTTCTCTACATTGGATGGCCATTTATGAGCTCATTATCCCATTAGTCTTACTTTTCTCCACTTCCCTTTTATTTTCATTGATTTTCGTATTTATTAGTATATAAATGCACATTTAATTTACTGAATTGTTTGAGCATTACTCTCTTCATTCTTTAATTGTGTTTTGTTTGTGTTGCTGAACCTCACAACACCTTTCTAGGAGGGTGACTCTCCCCTTTGAGATGCACTTGCAGGTTTCTATCTGGGCAGCAGAAGCGAGCAGAATTATAGTTGTACCTTCCAGAGCTAAAAATGCTAGAACTTTGGAGCATTAGGACCACAGTGGTAGATGTAGATTAGAAAAGGGACTACGCATGAAGAATCATGCTGCAACATACAATGCAAGAGTTCAGGAAAGTAGAGTAGAGTTGTGACACAATTCAAAGAATGAGCACTTGCTTGGTACAGGACACAGCTGACAGGAAGAGGAAGACTGGTGAGTATTGTTGAAGAAAATCTGCATACGGGCCAATTTAAGACTGAAAGTGTTTATTAACAAAAGAAAATGTAATTATCTGAAAATCACAAGGGCTCCCGAAGCAAATGATACTGACGCGAGCTCTGTACGAAAAAGCAAAGCATAAATATATAGTGGTCTACACACTGACCTCGTATGAAGATCAAGTGACTCTGTAAAAATCTGTAGAGCAAAGAGAGTACAAAGGAGCCTAAGTATGATATCATGAGAAAGCAAGAAAATGCCCTTCGGTTGTGGTAAGGATGCACACTTTTTAGGCTCAGCAAGTTAATCAACACTTTCTTGTCTCAAAAGCCAAGATGCAAAAGAAAGTCTTGAGACGTCTCTGATAGGCACTTCTTTTAGGCAGGAGCAAGAAAATATGGCTGCCTGAGTTACTTATGCTAAGGTAATAACTCACATTTTACAGTATCTCTGATGGACTGGTCTTGCTTGGCAGCACATGGAAAATGGATGAATCGCCATAATAATCATGGTCATATCTGTAGGGGGGTCTGTGGTGGGAACATCCCTACACCATTTATTGACAGACAGATTGATGTCTCTGTTGACTGATTTTAAGGATGGGCTAGCTAGGGATAGAAAGGGTGTGTGGCAAGGGTGGGGAGCCAGTGTGATTTGACATAGCTACTATGCAGTGGTTGGTGCCTAGTGGCAGTGACTCGACAACAGATTTAGAGAGCAACTGTCTAAGCGCCATGCCAAGACTAACTACGTGAGAGATGGACTCACCTCTTTCTGTATCACCAGCACCACAGGTAATTTTTGTCCTTGATTCGGACTGAGGGCCCGCTTGTAAGTGTTCGGGGGTAGGGAACATTCTCCCTCCTGTCTGAGGCTGAATAAGGGACACATTGGCCGAGGCATCCCACTCAGTACCTCCTGCAGCCGCAAAGGCGCCGACTTCTTGGTTCACAACAATACAACATTCAGTTGGGTCGCTAAGTCCGTTTGTCTTTCCTCTCTTACAAGTCACTGAGCCCATCGAGCCGCAGGCAGCTGACATGATTTAGCAATGGGCCCTCGGATCAGACGGGGTACACTGTCACAATAAGGGGCGGGGGTCCTCTTTTTTCAGAAACAAACTACAATGGCTAGGATAAGCATACAAAGTTCAAGTGATGTTAATGTGTGTGTGCATGTTTAAGAGTGAGTGATATAGGGAGAATGTGTGTGTGTGAGAGAGTGCATGAGTGATTGAAAGTGTTTGTGTTTGTAATAGAAGCTGTATGTGTGAAAGAGCGAGAATGTGTGTGACATACAGGAGTGTCTGTGTGAGAGTCTGTGAGTGTGTGTGAATGTGAGAGAGACTACGTGAGAATGTGTGTGAGATGGAGATGGTATGTTTGAGTGTGAGCTGGTGCTGCTACTTGTCAGGACTGAAGTGCATTGAAGAATTGTATGTGACTCAATTGGAAAGTCAAATGAGGAGCCCTGTAATCATCACTCAGGAATGGAATCACATGTGGCACTTGTTGGGACAGAAAAGTCCTCTGCATGGCAAGAGACATGTACACCTTCCCTGAGTGTCCAACTGTACTATTGTCTGGATCCCTAATGCTGATTTGTTTTGTCATAGAAGAACACAGGTCATGCGTGTGCGCCATGACATAGGCCTGTCTCACAGATTGCAGGCATGTTGGACAAAGAGGGGTGCCCAAAGTGCTATCTTCATAGTGGTGGAAGGCTACTGTCTTCACCAGGTGTTAAGCAGCACGGGTGCAGTAGTGGCAGCATAGTGAGTAGTGAGCCAGTAATAGTAAACAGGGCCTTTTTAAGCTGTGTCACTGGGGTGAGGACTACAGGCTCAATCACCTTTGCAAGAGATCAGCTCCTGTGTGCTTAACTCACCCTTAGTCTAAATCAAGCCAACAGAATCGAAGGAGGAATAGCCATCATCCACAAGTCCACCCTCAAGGTCACCACCCACGCAGACGACACCCTCAACACCGCCAAACACCTGCACTTCCGGATCCACACCGACCCCAACACCACCCTCATAGGAACACTCATCTACAGACCACCCGGACCCCGAGCTCAATTCAGCGACTCCATCGTCGACCTCGCCAGCACCCACGCACTCGCCTCCATGGACTACATCCTCCTCAGGGACCTGAATTTCCACCTTGAGAACAACAACGACGCCAACTCCACCACCCTGATCGACAACCTCGCCAACCTCGGCCTCGGACAACTCGTCACTGCACCCATCCACGCCGCCGGCCACACGCTGGACCCCATCTTCTCCACAGGCACCCATGTCGCCTTCCACCACACCACCGAACCCCACTGGACCGACCACCACTGCATCCATTTCTCCTTCAACAAACCAACCACGCACCACGCACCCAACAGCTACCTCGCCGCTGCTGGAACAAAGTCACCGAAGACCAGCTGATCACCACCCTCGCCGAAAACCCACCCACCGACCCTACCAACCCAGACATCGCAGCCCGCAACCTCAGACAGTGGATCAACGACTGTGCCAACACCCTCGCCCCAACAACCACGCCAGCAAGAGTGCCACCTGGTTCACCGATGAGCTGCAGGCCTCCAAACGCGCATGCCAGAAACTGGAGAAGATATGGCTCCACAAACCCACTCCGGACAACCACGCAGCCCACAAGGACGCCACCCGCAGACATCACCACCTCATCAGATTAGCCAAGAGATCCTCTTCAAAGGCTGCCTGGACAACAAGGCACACAACAGCAAAGAGCTCTTCAGCATCGTAAAGGAACTCTCCAACCCCAGCGCCAACGCCAACGACATACCGCCCTCACAAGAACTGTGTGACTCACTAGCCATCTTCTTTCACTGCAAGATCGCTGACATCCATGACAGCTTCAACACCATGACCGTCCCGACTGCGCCAGACCCCACACCCCCTGTGAAGACCACTAGCACCAACCGCCTGACCTCCTGGTCCAACGTCAATGACGACGAGACACGCAAGGTCAGGAACTCCATCCACTCAGGATCTCCGTTAGACCCGTGCCCACACCACGTATTCAACGAAGCAGATACTGCCATCGCACCCCAACTACGGAAGATCATCAACATCTCCTTCGACACAGCGACGTTCCCGGAAAGCTGGAAACACGCCGAAATCAACGCCCTCCTCAAGAAGCCCAAGACGGACCCCAAGGACCTCAAGAACTTCCGGCCCATCTCCCTGCTCCCGGCGAAGCTCATCGAGAAAATCGTCTACATGCAACTGGCCCGCCACCTGGAAGACAACAACATCTTAGACCCGTCCCAGTCTGGATTCAGATGAAACCACAGAACCGAGACAGTCCTCATCGCCGCCACAGACGACATCAGGCGCCAACTAGACAACGGTGAAACATCAGCCCTCATCCTCCTGGACCTGTCAGCCGCCTTCGACACGGTCTGCCATCGCACTCTAAAGATACGCCTCCTAGAAGCTGGATTCCAAGAGAAGACCCTTGACTGGACCACGTGCTTCCTCTTCGGCAGAACCCAGAGCGTCCGCCTCGTGCCCTTCTGATCCGAGGCCACTGACATCATCTGCGGCGTCCCCCAGGGCTCATCCCTCAGCCCGACGCTGTTCAACGTCTACATGGCACCCCTCACACAAGTGGTCTGCCAGCACGACCTCAACATCATCTCCTACGCCGATGACACCCAGCTCATCCTCGCCCTCACCAAGGACCCGCACACCGCCAAAACCAACCTCCACGAGGGAATGAAGGCCGTCGCCGACTGGATGAGGAACAGCCGTCTGAAACTAAACACGGACAAGATGGAGGGCCTCATCCTCAGACCCACCCCCTCAGCCTGGGACGACTCCTGGTGGCCGACCACACTGGGAACAGCACCGACACCCAACGACCATGCACGCAACCTAGGATTCATCCTTGACTCTTCCCGCTCCATGTCTAAGCAGGTCAATGCCATCTCCTCCTCCTGCTACAACACACTCTGCACGCTCCGCAGGATCTACAAGTGGATCCTGACCGAAACAAGAAGAACGGTGACACAGGCCTTCGTCAGCAGCAGACTGGACTACGGCAACGCACTCTAGGCAGGAATCCCAGCCAAACACCTACGACGACTACAACGCATCCAAAACGCCTCTGCCCGACTGATCATCAACGTCCCCCGCCGCAGCCACATCACACCCCACCTGGGAGACCTACACTGGCTCCCTGTCGACAAGAGGATCACCTTCAAGCTCCTCACCCACGCACACAAAGTGCTCCACAACTCCGGACCAGCCTACCTGAACAGCAGACTCAGCTTCTACACACCCACCCGCCAGCTCTGCTCCGCCAGCCTCACCCTCGCCGCTATCCCCCGCATCCAACAAACGACCTCCTGAGGCAGATCCTTCTCCTACCTCGCGGCCAAGACCTGGAACACCCTCCCTACCCACATACGGCAGACCCAAGACCTACTCGCCTTCAGAAGACTCCTCAAGACCTGGCTCTTCGAGCAGTAGCGGCACCCCCCTCCCCTCAGCGCCATGAGACCCTCACGGGTAAGTAGCGCGCTTTACAAGTACTCTGATTGATTGATATAGTTATAGTTAGGACCTGTTTCCAGAGAAAAAGCATTTGTTGTTTTGCCAATAAGTTTTGTGCTGCTTAATGAAACTTCACCAGATTTTCTAAACTTTTGCTATAGTGGGTTCAGCTGGTGTTGAATGTTTTAGGGTAATCCATCAAGCGTGGGCCGAGAAAAAAGGGGGTCCCAAAATGCATTTTCCCATAGGAATTTTTTGTTAAACATATTTTATTGGCATTTAAAGGAAGCACACATGAGTTACAGACAATATAATCTTCTGTTCTTTCATTGTACTACAATTGATCACACCAGCATTAAAGCGGGATCTATTGCACAGTATTCAGTCTCCTCATCTGCCGTATTCGTCTAAGGCAATATCGCATGTGTTATACACAGTAGGGCTTAGTGTTCCTGAGTACTGCCGTGCCAACAAAATTGGACCTACTGCAGCGTATTCTCCAAACCGTTTGTGTCTATAAGCATAAGCTGGTCCAACGCATCTCAAGTAGGAGCTCCTACAGAACGGTCTCCTGTGTAGTGCCTTATACTTCAAGTCTGCTCGTTGGATTACAATTCCGATGGAGAACAATATAGCCAACAAAGGTGACAAAAAGACTGAGAAGGGGAAAGAAAGAAAATGAGAGGAAATAGTTTGCTTTTCCTTTCCTTTTCCTGATGCGGCCACCAGTGGAAGGGGAGTAACCCTGAACTCGTTACACTAAGGAAGGTGGGAAATGGATATACCTGACAACTACTAGATCCCCAAACTCATGGGGAATTGTGTTGTTGCTTCAGAATATCATATTCTGTTGTCTATGTAGAGTTAGAAATAAAATACCAAATTTTCTCATGAAAGCAAGTATTTGAATGTATATTGATTTATTGTTTGTACAATCTGCATGTTGGGCTGTTAGACCTGGCACCATTGGTGTGAGTCTCCCTTCCATTTTGTTGCTGTTGCCTCATGTGTTTTGCTGGTGTTCGCTGCTCAGAGCACTGTGCCACTGCCAATCAGTGCCACAGTGCAAGTGCTCCCTGTATAAAATGTATACATTGATTGGATTCCATGATTGGCCTATTTGGTTTACTGTCAGGCCCTAGTACAGTGCACCAGGAGTGCCCAGGGCTTGTAAATCCAAATGCTGCTGGTGGGCTTGCAGCACTGCTTGTGCCACCCACAGAAGCAGCCTGGTAAAATATGTCTAAGGTCTGCAATTGCAGAACCTGCGTGCAGTCTGGTACTGTCATGCTGACTGGGCAAGTGCACCCACTTGCCAGTCCTTAAACCTTCCCTTTTCTTCATATTAGTCTCCCCTATGGTAGGCCCAAGGGTAGGGTGCATTGTAAGTATAAGGTAGGACAAGCCATGATGTGTGTGGCCTGTCCTAATAGTGAATTACAACCATTTTCGTTTTTCACTATTGCAAGGCTACCTGTTCTCATAGGCCAGAATGGGCTGTTAGAATTGTTACAAATAACAGACTCAGGGAAAATGGTAGAAATTCGAGTTTAGTATGCCTGAACTCAGAATAATAAAATACATCTTTTAGTAAAGGGTGTTTTAAGATTCTGTGTTTGCAAATACCACTTTTCGAACGTTGGTATTTGCTTGCCTAAACTTTTCACTCTGCCTCTGCTAGGATGTGTATCTGCTGTCTGGCTGCTGTGAGTGACAGGGCTGGGGAATTGCAGGAGACAGGCTGGGGCAGCCAGGTGGTGAATAGGAAGATTACAGTCAGATGGCTGGGAGGAGTGCACCCGAACTCTGAATAGGACTGTGCTCTGCCACCACAATACTGGCTCCACCTCCTGTGGAGCGTCTGATGTCTCTGTCCTGCACACTGAAAAGACAAGCCAGAGTCATATCAACAAAGTGTTCAAGAACTGGACTGAACTAGGCAAAGGCCCCCTGGCCTCAAAGAACAAAAGAAGTGTGGTATAAATATTGGAGCCCTGCTCCCAAAAAATCAGATCCTGCTGAAACAAGAAGAACCTCTGCCCGACGAGAAGGAACTGGGAAAGCTGCAAGGAGGAGTACTGTCCCTGATCTGGCGGATTGGCCTGCAGTGGTTGCCTTGCTGCAAGAGGAGAGGAAAAAGACTTAAAAGACTTTTGCTCAACTTGTGCTTGAAACGATCTCCAAGGGCTTGTGGGTGAGCTTCCCCCTGAATGGAGTCACAGGACTATTGGACTCCCACTGCCTCAACAAGAGCTGCTGGAATCTGCCAATTTCTCCGTGCTACCGCGAGCAAAGTGCGCCTCGTAGACCTGACTGCCGTGAAGCCCCGTGCCAGTTGCCGCACCGAACCGTGTGACTCCGCTCCCTCTACGAGCCGTAGCTCGCACTGTAAGGAGAAGGGCCGCACCGCACACCGCTTCATCCTCCCCCTTTGAACTGCACTGCTCGCTGCACCCCTGCCGCTGGCGTTTGAGATCCGAGCGCACCGCAAGGCTGAGTACGACCCGTACGCTCGCAGCGTACCAGCCGCCTGGCACCGCACTGTCCGGGACGAAAAGGCATCCCCGCTCTGAGGTACGGCTCGCACAACGCACCGTACAGTGAACGCTTGAAGATCAGGACCGTCCGCCTCGCTCCCCGTGGCCCCGCTCAACGCCTCGCACAGAGACGCCTGCAACGAGCCGGGCTTGCATTGGAGAGGGGCCGACAATGCTCCAGGTACGCCTTCGCTTGCACACGCATCGTCCGTGTCGGAAACTACAAATTTAAAGGTATTGAGAGATTCGCACCACGTTTGTGTGTGCACCGGACCCGAGCGTCGGCTGCGCCTATTCTGACTCTCCCTAAGCCGTTTTCATCCCCGGGAGAACCACACAGATAGTACGAAGTGCATAGAACTTATATAAACTACGCATATTTAAACAAGAACTCTTTTTGCTAAACAAGTATTGTGGATTATCTCTGAAGTTACATGGTCTTGTGCTAGGCCTTACATAAAACATAACTAATTTTGATATAAGCCTAGTGTGGTGTCCATTTGTGGTGTTGTCACTGAGTTACTGTATGTGTTCACAAATGCTTAACCTATAACGATCTGAGATCAGCCTTGTCTGCTCACGCCACGCAACCTAGAGGGTGAGCAGGGGTTATTTT
Organism: Lissotriton helveticus; assembly: GCF_964261635.1. NCBI lineage: Eukaryota > Metazoa > Chordata > Amphibia > Caudata > Salamandridae > Lissotriton > Lissotriton helveticus. Next base: position 175,405,711 of record NC_136073.1, read on the forward strand.
AGAGGGTAATCCCCTTGTCCTGACTAGAGGAGAGGGTAATTACCTGTGCCAACCAGAGACCCCCAAATATAACATTGGCAGTCAGCGGTAAGGATTTCGAATTTGCATTTGTGATTCATGTACAGTGATTGGTGAACGCAACCACATACTTTTTGACTTTTGTTTGCCAAGAGATCTCCATATTTTTCGAAAAATCATGCCTGGTCCAAACAGCATAGAAAAGGCAGCATCTATAGTCTCTGACATTGTAGAAGTAGATTGGGAAGAGGAGAGACTCGACAGCTACACCAAGGCCCAGCTGAGGGGCTTCTGCATAAAGTTCAAAGTTCCCCTGGCTGGATGTAGGAACAAGCCAGACTACTACAAGGCGCTGAGGGCCTGGATGGAGTCAAGGAAAGACCCTGAGGATGTGGTAGAAGTTGAGCAGGTAGAGAGCATCAATGGGTTTGGCAGAGTCCTGTCGCCAGAGGAGTTGGCAGACAGGAAGGAAACCCGAGCACATGGAATGGAGATGGCAAAACTGTATTTGAATGGGCAACTGGAGCTGGAAAGCAAAAAGCTGGCTCTGGAAGAGAGAAGAATCCAAATGGAGCATGAAATGAAATTGAGGGAGATGGAGCTGAAAGCTAAAAGTATGGAGCATACTCCCTCTGGTAGCAGAGCATCGCCAGTGCAGGTAGAATCAAGGGTGTACATACCAAAGAAAGTGGTGAAATAATTATTTAAGAATGATGACATAGGACAGTGGTTCAAGGCCTATGAGGTAGCCATGTCTTCCCACTGGTTCCCTGAGAGAGATTGGGGAGCGGGGTTGTGGGGACGGTTCCTGAGTGAGGGGCGGGACACACTGCTAGATTTACCCTCAAAAGTTCATTATTCTTACCCACACATAAAGGATGCTTTGATGACCAGGTGTGGGTTAACTCGTGAATTGTATACACAGCGGTTCAGGGGTTGTGCAAAGATTCCTAACAGTACTTATGTTGAGTATGTAACTTTTTTCTGCAGAGCACTGGATGGTTGGGTGAATGGTAGCAAAGTTAATGATTTTCAAGGTCTCTGTGATTTAATTGCACGGGAGCACTTGTCTAGTAATTGTTTTCCTGAGCTACGCCAGCACCTGATTGATAGCAAGCTGACTAACCCTAGGAAGCTTGCTGAGGAGGCGGACCGCTGGGTCAGCACCAGGGTACACAGGGGTCAAGTGGGAGACTCCACCAAGGGTGGGCAGGGTCCCCAGCAGAAGAGTGGGGGGACAAGGGAAAACAGAGGGAGTTCCAAAGAAGGCCCCAAAGTAATCCCCAAGGGAACCAAGGGAAAAGTTCTCAGCCTCCCCAACCCCAGAAACCGACCGGGGCCCAGACAGGTACCCCTGTTCAAAGAGGGCCCCCAAGGTGTTACAAGTGTGGTGAACTGGGTCATTTAGCCAATAATCCAAAGTGTCGCCAGTTTGGTAAACCTGAACCCCCGAGTGCAGCCCCCCGGCAGATGGCTAGTGCAGCCCTGGGTTAGAAATGGGTTGTCCAAGGAGGGAGAGGTCCCGCAGAGATGTCCCTTGTCTCATTAGGATACTGTGATATGGTCCAACTGCCCAACAACACTAAGAAATATGGGCAGTGGGTGACCATCAATGGCAAGAAGGGGGCTCTTAGAGATACAGGAGCCAGTGTGACAGCTGTCAAGCATCACCTGGTGTCTCAAGACCAGGTTGTCCCACATGCATTCTGCGAGTCGTGAACGCCAACAACACTGAGAGTCAGTGTCCAATGGCTCAGGTTCCCTTTGAGTGGTGGGGGTCTCTGGTACTCTTCAAGTAGCTGTGAGAACTGCCATGCCTGTAGACTGTTTGTTGGGGAGAACGATTTGGAGAGCTCTCCTTGGGAGAAAGTGGAGAAGAGTACTCACCTACGGATGGTGGGTCTGCCTGACTGGGCGTGCGTGACCACCCGGTCAATGGCAGCCAGTAGGGGTGCTCAAGACGTCCTGGAGCCTGAGGGAGAGGCCCAGGGACCGGCCTTAGAGAGAAGACACAGGAGGCTCGGGAAACCGGCCCCTGTAGTTCCCATGGTCCAGGAGGAAGCAGACCTTGAGGGGGAGCAGATAGCTGAACTGGGGGACCTGCCTGAGCTGACCCATTGGCAGCAGGAAGGAAGCCCCTCCAGGGAGGAATTCTGCCAAGCACAGAAAGAATGTCCTTCTCTCGTGGGTCTGCGGCAGCAGGCTGCAGACCAGGCCAACGGTGATCAGTCTGGAACACATTTAGTTTATTGGGAGAATGACCTCCTGTATTCAGAGCCTACGGTTGCTGAGCCTGGGTCAGCCCGAGCGCTGGTGGTACCCCAGAGCTTCAGAGCCTTCCTCCTGGGGCTGGCTCACGATGTGCCATTGGCAGGACATTTGGGGAAGGACAAGACCTTTGAAAGGCTTGTCACCCACCTTTATTGGCCCCAAATGCGCAAGAGCTCAGATGTTCATTGCAGGACCTGTCAGACTTGCCAGGAGAGTGGAAAGAGTGCGAGGAAGCAGAAGGCTCCTCTCCAGCCATTCCCTGTGGTCAGTACCCCATTCCAGCGAGTGGGGATTGACATTGTGGGGCCACTGGGCCCCAGGACAGCCATGGGCAACAGGTTTATCCTGGTCCTGGTGGACCATGCCACCCGGTACCCGGAAGCCATCACTCTGAGGACAGTGACGGCCCCCATGGTGGAACGGGCACTGATGGGAATTTTCTCCAGAGTGGGATTCCCTCTAGAGGTGGTGTCTGACTGGGATACCAATTTCATATCCAAGTATATGAAATCCCTTTGGAAAGAGACTGGTGTAACCTACAAGTTTACCACACCTTACCACCCCCAAGGAAATGGGTTGGTTGAGAGATTTAACAGTGCCCTCAAAGGCATGATAATTGGTCTGGAAGAACCCATGAGGCGTAAGTGGGACGTCCTCTTACCATGCTTTCTCTTTGCTTACCGTGAGGTGCCACAGAAGTCTCTAGGGTTCAGCCCCTTTGAGCTCCTGTATGGCCACCCAGAGAGAGGACCTCTAAGTCTGGTCAAGGAAGGCTGGGGACAATCTCCCAGGAAACCTCCCCAGAATGTATATAACTACATGCTGGCCTTCAGGAACCAGACTAGGCGTTTCAGGCAACTTTCTGAGGCAAATCTGGAAGCCAGCCAGGAGGAGATGAAGCGTTGGTACGACCAGAATGCCACTCTGGTAGAGCTTCAGCCTGGACAAAAGGTGTGGGTCTTGGCCCCCGTGGAGCCTTGTGCTCTCCAGGACAAGTGGACTGGGCCCTTTGACGTTGTGGAGCGCAAGAGTCCTGTTACCTATTTGGTGGACTTGCAGTCTCCAAGGAACCCCTTGAGGGCCCTGCATGTCAACCGCCTTAAGCCCCACTTGGAGAGGTCCGAAGTGGGAATGCTCTTAGCAACAGATGCTGGAATGGAGGAGGAAACTGAGCCTCTTCCTGACCTTCTGGCCGCCAGAGAGTCAGTGGATGGAGTTAATCTCTCTCCCACCCTGATCCCTGAGCAACAGAATGAATACCGCCAGCTGCTGAGACAGTCTTCTGATCTGTTCTCCCTGGTTTCTAGTAGCACAGATTGGTGCGTCCATGATGTGGATACAGGAGACAGCTTACCTATGAAGCACAAGGCTTACAGGGTAACTGACAGGGTCCGGGCTTGAATCAAAGAGGAGGTTTCAAAGATGCTTGCCCTTGGGGTGATTGAATCCTCTAGCAGTCCTTGGGCCATCCCAGTGGTCTTGGTCCCAAAGACTTCAGTGCCGGGTGCCACACCCGAACTCCGGTTCTGTGTGGACTACAGAGGACTCAATTCAGTCACGAAGACTGACGCGCACCCCATCCCCAGAGCTGATGAGCTCATTGATCGGTTAGGGGCTGCCCGGTGCCTCAGCATATTTGACTTGACGTCTGGGTACTGGCAGATCGCCTTGACTGATGGGGCCAAAGAGAGGTCAGCATTCTGCACACCAGAATGACATTTCCAGTTCTGGGTTATGCCATTTGGGATGAACAATGCCCCTGCCACCTTTCAGAGGTTGGTCAACCAGGTGTTGGTTGGGCTGGATGAGTTCAGTGCCGCCTACCTGGATGACATCGTGGTGTTCAGGGTCACATGGGAAGAACATCTGCCCTTTCCCCTGCCTGCAGGGCCGGTCGCTCCACACACCGCGCAGCTCCCTCCTTAAGTGCCGGGACCCCTGACCCCTCCGCCGCTGCCTTGCACAGCCGTGTGCCTGGACTGCTGTTCTGCCAGTTCTTTTCCTGTCTCCTTTGCCTGTGCCCCTGATCGTGTATTTTGCTGTGTTATCTCCATTGTTTGCTGTGTTTAACTTCTGTGCCCCTGATTGTGTTTTTGCTGTGCTCTCTGTGCCCCAGTATTCGCCGTCCTAGTGTCCTTCCAGCCGCTTCTCCCCCTCCCCGCTCCCCGCCGCTGCTCCCCTGCGGCCCCGCCCCTTTTCGCTTCTGTTACCCGCCCATTGGCCACCCCGCTCCCGCCTCCCAGCTGCTCCTCCCTCGCTCCGCCCCCCCACTCTCCATTTATGGCAGAATCCTCACGTACGCGCAGCGGGCACACCCTATGCGCGCCGAAGGCATGCCAAAGGCAAGCCCGTCTGCGCCCGTCCGCGCCTGGACCGCGCCCAGTGCCAGAACCCCTGGCCCCTGCGGAGGCCAGCCCTCCCGCCAGACTTACGACGCCGCCACCCTCAACGCACTCAACACCGGCCGGATCCCTGGCTGCTACCGAGCCACCCCAAGACGCACCCACGGACCCTACACCTGCCGATCCTGCAAATTCTCCTGCATCCGGACCTATACTGCACCCGCCAAGCCGAGCAACAGCAGCAATCACCTGAAGTGCATCCTGCTCAACACCCGCTCGGTCCTCAGACACGCCGTGGAACTCTGGAACCTACTCGACACCACATCTCCAGACGTCGCCTTCCTCATGGAAACATGAATGAACGCCTCCTCTGCGCCCGACATCGCCATCGCCATCCCGGACGGATACAAGATCACCCGGAGGGACCGCGTCAACCAGACAGGAGGAGGCATCGCCATCGTCCACAAGAACACAATCCGCATCACGACCAACTCCGACGACACCCTCACAGCCGCCGAGCATCTTCACTTACAAATACGCACCAACCCCAAGACCACTCTCAGAGGCACCCTCATCTACAGACCCCCAGGACCTCGCACACAATTCAGCAATGACATTGCTGACTTCATCAGCCCACACGCCCTCGCCTCCGCTGACTACATCCTCCTAGGGGACCTCAACTTCCACCTGGAGAACAAGAGCGACAACAACAGCACCGCCCTGCTGGACAACCTCGCCAACCTAGGACTCAAGCAACTAGTGAACACACCCACCCACTACGCCGGACACACGCTGGACCCAGTCTTCTCCTCCAGCAAGTACATCTCTTTCAGCTACTTCACCGGACTCCACTGGACAGACCACAGCTGCGTCCACTTCAGCTTCAGAAGAAACACGACCCACCGCCACCCGCATCAGGCTCCCTGCAGGAGCTGGAACAAGATCACCACCGACCAGCTCACCACATCCCTGAGCCAGAGCCCTCCGGCCAGCTCAACGGACCCCAACCAAGCAGCCAACAACCTGACACAGTGGATCACCAACTGCGCCGACGACCTCGCACCTCTGAAAAACCATCCCAGCAGGCCCGGCAGCAAGAAAGCCTCCTGGTTCAACGCCGACCTCAAGACCTCCAAGAAGAACTGCCGCATCCTCGAGAAAGCCTGGCGCAAAGACCCCACTACAGACAACATGACCACCCTCAAGCACGCCTCCCGCAAACACCACCAGCTGATCCGCACCACCAAGAAGACAGCATTCAAGAAACGACTAGACAACAACGCACACAACAGCAAGGAACTCTTCAGCATCGTCAAAGAGCTCTCCAATCCCAGCGCCGGATACAACGACATCACCCCATCACAAGACCTCTGCGACTCGCTCGCTTCCACAGCAAGATCGCCGACATACACAACAGCTTCGGCGCACAGACCACACACCCAACCACCAAACCGACGCCCCCCACCACCACCCTCCGCGCCTGGACCCCGATCAGCACCGAAGAGACCATCAACACGATGAACACCATCCACTCCGGATCTCCAACCGACCCATGCCCCCACCACGTCTTCAACAAGGCCGACTCCGTCATCGCACCCCAACTCCGGGACATCATCAACTGCTCCTTCGACACCGCCACCTTCCCGGAGAGCTGGAAGCACGTCGAACTCAGCGCCCTCCTGAAGAAACCTTCAGCCGACCCCACCGACCTCAAAAACTACCGCCCCATCTCGCTCCTCCCTTTTCCTGCCAAAGTCATCGAGAAGACCGTAAACAGACAGCTTGCCGCCTTCCTCGAGACAAACGGATCCCTCGACCACTCGCAGTCCGGCTTCCGGTCCAACCACAGCACCGAGACTGCCCTCATCGCAGCCACTGACGACATCCGTGCCCTGCTCGACAACGGGGAAACAGCGGCCCTCATCCTCCTGGACCTCTCCGCAGCGTTCAACACTGTCTGCCACCGCACCCTAGTACAGCGCCTAAGGAACATCGGAATCCAAGAGAAGGCACTAGAGTGGATCATCTCATTCCTCGCTGGAAGAACCCAGAGAGTCCGCCTCCCCCCATTCCGATCCGAGGCCACCGAGGTCATCTGCGGCGTACCACAAGGATCATCACTCAGCCCCACCCTCTTCAACGTTTACATGAACCCTCCTCGCAGCCATCGCACGCCAACACAACCTCAACATCATCTCCTACGCCAACGACACCCAGCTGATCCTCTCCCTCACCAACGACCCAACCACCGCCAGAACCAACCTTCACGAAGGGATGAAAGACGTAGCCGAGTGGATGATGAACAGCCGCCTGAAACTCAACTCAGACAAGACGGAAGTCCTCATCCTGGGATCTTCACCTTCTGCCTGGGACGACTCCTGGTGGCCCCCCACCCTGGGCAGCGCACCCAAACCAACGGACCACGCCCGCAACTTGGGCTTCATCCTGAACTCCTCCCTCTCGATGACCAGACAAGTCAACGCCGTCTCATCATCATGCTTTAACATCCTACGCATGCTCCGAAAGGTCTTCCGATGGATCCCCACCGAAACCAGAAAGACGGTCACCCAGGCACTCGTCACCAGCCGACTGGACTATGGGAACACCCTCTACACCGGAGCCACAGCCAAACTTCAGAAAAGACTCCAACGAATCCAGAACGCCTCCGCACGACTCATCCTGGACATCCCGCGACACAGCCACATCTCCGGACACCTGAGAGACCTGCACTGGCTCCCCGTCAGCAAGAGAATCACGTTCCGACTCCTCACCCATGCACACAAGGCCCTCCACGACCTGGGCCCCAGGTACCTCAACAACCGCCTGACCTTCTACATTCCCACCCGCCAGCTACGATCGACCAGCCACGCCAACGCCGCCGTTCCACGCATCCGAAGAGCCACCATGAGAGGAAGATCGTTCTCCTACCTGACAGCCAAGACTTGGAAATCCCTCCCCATCCACCTCCGCCTGACCCAGGACCACCTCTCCTTCAGGAAGCAACTCAAGACCTGGCTTTTCGAGCAGTAGCGGACCCCCTTCCCCCAAGCACCTTGAGACCCTCCGGGTGAGTAGCGCGCTATACAATTTTCGCGATTGATTGATTGATCTGCGCCACCTCTGGGAAGTGTTGATGGCACTGCGCAAGGCCTCACGATCAAGGCAAGCAAGTGCCAGATCGGGCAGGGTTCAGTGGTGTACTTGGGACACCAAGTTGGGAGCGGCCAGGTGGCGCCCCTTCAGCCCAAGATTGAAACCATCCTGGCTTGGGAACCCCCCAAAACCCAAACGGAGGTGAGGGCCTTCTTAGGACTCACCGGGTACTACAGGAGGTTTGTTAAGGGGTATGGCAACATTGTTGCACCCTTGACAGAGCTGACTTCCAAGAAGCAGACAAAGAAAGTGATTTGGACTGACACCTGTCAGAACGCTTTTGAGACCCTGAAGACTGCCATGTGCACGGCGCCCATAATCCTGGCACCCAACTTCTCCAAAGAGTTCCTTGTGCAGAGAGACGCTTCAGAGCATGGTGTAGGGGCAGTTCTCTCACAGATGACTGAGGAGGGTTTTGACCAACCTGTAGCCTTCATCAGTAGGAGGTTACTTCCACGGGAACAGAGGTGGAGTGCAATTGAGCGTGAGGCTTTTGCTGTGGTCTGGGCACTGAAGAAGCTAAGACCCTACCTGTTTGGGACTCACTTCCGGGTTCAGACAGACCACAGGCCCCTCAGATGGTTGATGCAACTGAGGGGTGAGAATCCAAAGCTGTTGAGGTGGTCCATTTCCCTACAGGGTATGGATTTCACGGTGGAACATCGCCCTGGCACAGATCACGCCAATGCTGAAGGTCTGTCCAGATTTTTCCGCCTTAGTGATGAGAACTCCCTTGTGTAGGGTAGTTCTCCCCACATTTCAGCTGGAAGGGACACGTGTTAGACCTGGCACCATTAGCGTGGGTCTCCCTTTCATTTTGTTGCTGCTCCCTCATGTGTTTTGCTGGTGTTCGCTGCTCAGAGCACTGTGCCACTGCCAATCAGTGCCACAGTGCAAGTGCTCCCTGTATTAAATGTATACATTGATTGGATTCCATGATTGGCCTATTTGGTTTACTGTCAGACCCTAGTACAGTGCACCAGGAGTGCCCATGGCTTGTAAATTAAAATGCTGCTGGTGGGCTTGCAGCACTGGTTGTGCCACCCACAGAAGCAGCCTGGTAAAATATGTCTAAGGTCTACAATTGCAGAACCTGCGTGCAGTCTGGTACTGTCATGCTGACTGGGCAAGTGTACCCACTTGCCAGTCCTTAAACCTTCCCTTTTCTTCATATTAGTCACCCCTATGGTAGGCCCAAGGGCAGGGTGCATTGTAAGTATAAGGTAGGACAAGCCATGATGTGTGTGGCCTGTCCTAATAGTTAATTACAGCCATTTTCGTTTTTCTCTATTGCAAGGCTACCTGTTCTCATAGGCCAGAATGGGCTGTAGAATTGTTACAATGAACAGACTCAGGGAAAATGGTAGAAATTCGAGTTTAGTATGCCTTAACTCAGAATAATAAAATACATCTTTTAGTAAGGGTTGTTTTAATATTCTGTGTTTGCAAATACCACTTTTAGAAAGTTGGTATTTGCTTGCCTAACCTTTTCATCCACCTCTGCTAGGATGTCTATCTGCTGTCTGGTTGCTGTGAGTGACAGGGCTGGGGAATTGCAGGAGACAGGCTGGGGCAGCCAGGTGGTGAATAGGAAGATTACAGCCAGATGGCTGGGAGGAGTGCATCCGGACTCTGAATAGGGCTGTGCTCTGCCACCACAATGCTGGCTCCATCTCCTGTGGAGCATCTGATGTCTCTGCCCTGCACACTGAAAAGACAAGCCCGAGTCATATCAACAAAGTGCTCAAGAACTGAACTGAACTAGGCAAAGGCCCCCTGCCTCAAAGAACAAAATAATTGTGGTATAAATATTGGAGCCCTGCTCCCAAAAAATCAGATCCTGCTGAAACAAGAAGAACCTCTGCCTGACGAGAAGGACCTGGGAAAGCTGCAAGGAGGAGTACTGTCCCTGACCTGGGGGATTGGCCTGCAGTGGTTGCCTTGCTGCGAGAGGAGAGGAAAAAGACTTAAAAGACTTTTGCTCAACTTGTGCTTGAAACGATCTCTAAGGGCTTGTGGGTGAGCTTGCACCCTGAACGGAGTCCCAGGACTATTGGACTCCCACTGCCTCAACAAGAGCTGCTGGAATCTGCCAATTTCCCCGTGCCGCTGGAGCCGCAAGCAAAGTGCGCCTCGTAGACCTGACCGTCGCGAAGCCCCGTGCCAGTTGCCGCCCCGAACCGTGTGACTCCGCTCCCTCTATGAGCCGTAGCTCGCACTGTAAGGAGAAGGGCCGCAACGCACACCGCTTCATCCTCCCCCTTTGAACCGCACTGTCCGCTGCACCCCTGCCGCTGGCGCTTGAGATCCGAGCGCACCGCAAGGCTGAGTACGGCCCGTACGCTCGCAGCGTACCAGCCGCCTTGCACCGCGCTGTCCGGGACGAAAAGGCATCCCCAGTCAGAGGTACGGCTCGCACAACGCACCGTACAGTGAACGCTTGAAGATCAGGACCGTCCGCCTCGCCCCCGTGGCCCCGCTTAATGCCTCGCACAGAGACGCCTGCAACAAGCCGGGCTCGCATTGGAGAGGGGCCGACAATGCTCCTGGTACGCCTTCGCTTGCACATGCATCGTCCGTGTCGGAAATTACAAATTTAAAGGTACTGTGAGATTCGCACCACATTTGTGTGTGCACCGGACCCGAGTGTCGGCTGCGCCTATTCTGACTCTCCCTAAGCCATTTTCGTCCCCGGGAGAATCGCACCGATAGTATGAAGTGCATAGAACTTATATAAACTACGCATATTTAAACAAGAACTCTTTTTGCTAAACAAGTATTGTGGATTATCTCTGAAGTTACATGGTCTTGTGCTAAGCCTTACATAAAACATAACTATTTTTGATATAAGCCTAGTGTGGTGTCCATTTGTGGTGTTGTCACTGAGTTACTGTATGTGTTCACAAATGCTTAACCTATAACGATCTGAGATCAGCCTTGTCTGCTCGCGCCACGCAACCTAGAGGGTGAGCAGGGGTTATTTTAGAGGGTAATCCCCTTGTCCTGACCAGAGGAGAGGGTCCCTGCTTGTCACAAGTAATTACCTGTGCCAACCAGAGACCCCCAAATCTAACATTGGCAGTCAATGGTAAGGATTTCGAATTTGCATTTGTGATTCATGTACAGTGATTGGTGAACACTACATAGTGAGTTCAGACCATAACGCAGGCACATACTTTTTGATTTTTGTTTGCCAAGAGATCTCCATATTTTTCAAAAAATCATGCCTGGTCAGAAAAGGCAGCATCTATAGTCTCTGACATTGAAGAAGTAGATTGGGAAGAGGAGAGACTCGACAGCTACACCAAGGCCCAGCTGAGGGGCTTCTGCATAAAGTTCAAAGTTCCCCTGGCTGGATGTAGGAACAAGCCAGACTACTACAAGGCGCTGAGGGCCTGGATGGAGTCAAGGAAAGACCCTGAGGATGTGGTAGAAGTTGAGCAGGGAGAGAGCATCAATGGGTTTGGCAGAGTCCTGTCACTAGAGGAGGTGGCACACAGCAAGGAAACCCGAGCACATACAATGGAGATGGCAAAACTGAATTTGAATGGGCAACTGGAGCTGGAAAGCAAAAAGCTGGCTCTGGAAGAGAGAAAAATCCAAATGTAGCATGAAATGAAATTGAGGGAGATGGAGCTGAAAGCTAAAAGTATGGAGCATACTCCCTCTGGTAGCAGAGTATCGCCAGAGCAGGTAGAATAAAGGGTGTACATACCAAAGGAAGTGGTGAAATAATTTTTTAAGAATGATAACATAGGACAGTGGTTCAAGGCCTATGAGGTAGCCATGTCTTCCCACCGGGTCCCTGAGAGAGACTGGGGAGCGGGGTTGTGGGGACGGTTCCTGAGTGAGGGGCGGGACACACTGCTAGATTTACCCTCAGAAGTTCATAATTCTTAAAGGCACATAAAGGATGCTTTGATGATCAGGTATGGGTTAACTCCTGAATTGTATAGACAGAGATTCAGGGGTTGTGCAAAGATTCCTAACAGTACGTATGTTGAGTATGTAACTTTTTTCTGCAGAGCACTGGATGGTTGGGTGAAGGGTAGCAAAGTTAATGATTTTCAAGGTCTCTTTGATTTAATTGCATGGGAGCAGTTGTCTAGTAATTGTTTTCCTGAGCTACGCCAGCACCTGATTGATAGTAAGCTGACTAACCCTAGGAAGCTTGCTGACGAGGCGGACCGCTGGGTCAGCACCAGGGTCCACAAGGGTCATGTGGGAGACTCCGCCAAGGGTGGGCAGGGTCCCCAGCAGAAGAGTGGGGGGGACAAGGGAAAACAGAGGGAGTTCCAAAGAAGGCCCCAAAGTAATCCCCAAGGGAAAGGTTCTCAGCCTCCCCCACCCCGGAAACCGACCGGGGCCCAGACAGGTACCCCTGTTCAAAGAGGGCCCCCAAGGTGTTACAAGTGTGGTGAACTGGGTCATTTTGCCAATAATCCAAAGTGTCGCCAGTTTGGTAAACCTGAACCCCCGAGTGCAGCCCCCCGGCAGATAGCTAGTGTAGCCCTGGGTGAGAAATGGGTTGTCCAAGGAGGGGGAGGTTCCCCAGAGATGTACCTTGTCTCATTAGGAGACTGTGATATGGTCCAAGAGAGCCAACTGCCCAACAACACTAAGAAATATGGGCAGTGGGTGACCATCAATGGCAAGAAGGTGGGGGCTCTTAGAGATACAGGAGCCAGTGTGACAGCTGTCAAGCATCACCTGGTGTCTCAACAGCAGGTTGTCCCACATGCATTCTGCGAGTCGTGAACGCCGACAACACTGAGAGTCAGTGTCCAATGGCTCAGGTTCCCTTTGAGTGGTGGGGGTCTCTGGTACTCTTCAAGTAGCTGTGAGAACTGCCATGCCTGTAGACTGTTTGTTGGGGAACGATTTGGAGAGCTCATCTTGGGAGAAGATGGAGAAGAGGACTCACCTGCAGATGGTGGGTCTGCCTGACTGGGCGTGCGTGACCACCCAGTCAATGGCAGCCAGTAGGGGTGCTCAAGACGTCCTGGAGCCTGAGGGAGAGGCCCAGGGACCGACCTTAGAGAGAAGACACAGGAGGTGCGGGAAACTGCCCCCTGTAGTTCCCACTGTCCAGGAGGAAGCAGACCTTGAGGGGGATGCCCCGGAACCTACAGGGGAGCAGATAGCTGAACTGGGGGACCTGCCTGAGCTGACCCATTGGCAGCAGGAAGGAAGCCCCTCAAGGGAGGAATTCTGCCAAGCACAGAAAGAATGTCCTTCTCTCATGGGTCTGCGGCAGCGGGCTGCAGACCAGGCCAACGGTGATCAGTCTGGAACACATTTAGTTTATTGGGAGAATGACCTTCTGTATTCAGAGCCTAAGGTTGCTGAGCCTGGGTCAGCCTGGTACCCCAGAGCTTCAGAGCCTTCCTACTGGGGCTGGCTCATGATGTGCCATTGGCAGGACATTTGGGGCAGGACAAGACCTTTGAAAGGCTTGTCACCCACTTTTATTGGCCCCAAATGCGCAAGAGCTCAGATGATCATTGCAGGACCTGACAGACTTACCAGGCAAATGGAAAGAGTGTGAGGAAGCAGAAGGCTCCTCTCCAGCCATTCCCTGTGGTCAGTACCCCATTCCAGCGAGTGGGGACTGACATTGTGGGGCCAATGGGCCCCAGGAGAGCCATGGGCAACAGGATTAGACTGGTCCTGGTGGACCATGCCACCGGGTACCCGGAAGTCATCCCTCTGAGGACAGCGACGACCCCCGTGGTGGAACGGGCACTGATGGGAATTTTCTCCAGAGTGGGATTCCCTCTAGAGGTGGTGTCTGACTGGGATACCAATTTCATATCCAAGTATATGAAATCCCTTTGGCAAGAGCGTGGTGTAACCTACAAGTTTACCACACCTTACCACACCCAAGGAAATGGGTTGGTTGAGAGATTCAACAGTGCCCTCAAAGGAATGATAATGGGTCTGGAAGAACCCATGAGGCGTAAGTGGGACGTCCTCTTACCATGCCTTCTCTTTGCTTACCGTGAGGTGCCACAGAAGTCTCTAGGGTTCAGCCCCTTTGAGCTCGTGTATGGCTACCCAGAGAGAGGACCTCTAAGTCTGGTCAAGGAAGGCTGGGAACAATCTCCCAGGAAACCTCGCCAGAATGTATATAGCTACATGCTGGCCTTCAGGAACCAGAGTAGGCGTTTCAAGCAACTTGCTGAGGCAAATCTGGAAGCCATATTTTAATCAAAATGAGGGAGATGGAAAGCCGATCCATTCAGTTTCCAAGGTATATTCAATAATCAATTGGGAAAGGATCACTTGTCCTGCACAACCTTAGGTATTTTGCAGGAGCGGGGGGTGCGTCCCAAATTAAAAGACCCTCATGCACGTGATGGGTTTGTTGGTGTTGTAGCGGTGTATCTTGGTTCTCCGCTTTTTAATCATGTGTGTGCATAATCATCAGGTCGATCAGGTTATGCAACCTCCACCAGGAGGTATTGACCCAAGGTTGAAACAGTAGTGAGCCAGTGATAAGGAATTGTTAAAAAGGCTCGGAAAACCAGAAAGCAACTTTAATAAGTCTGGGTTTGGGTCTAGTAAACTCTAGTCTAGTGCATCTTAAGATACTTTATTATGAGCAGTGGATGCACTTAGAGTATGAATAAAAGGATTTAGTGAAAGGGAGGGGAGTTAAAAATTGGTCGACATGTTTCTGCCTCTTGCGCCTTGATAGGACTTATAGGCTTCTATCAGGACCGTTATGTGAATAACGTGAAGGTAAGGGATCAAGGTGCTCCAAATAAAGTGATAAGGAATAGGTATATTAACCTGTCTCTTGTTTTGAAAAAGGTCACAATGTACCTGTAGGGAAAAAATAAACACAATTGTCTTTCAACACACAAGGGAGGGGGTACAAGGGGATACACACCAAGCAGAAATCTGCTTATCAAATCTATCAATTGATAGAGATTTATAACAACTAGAAAATGGCAATACTTCATTAAACGGCTGCTATCAATGGCAATGTCAACTCTCTCTTCAAACTCTCCATACTCAAACAGAGGGTAATGGCATGCTCAGAGGAAGGTGCTGCATGCATGTAGTCACAGCGTTTTTACAAGTGTAAAATATATTGTGATTTTGATCCCGTGTAATTCTAGGATAGTACACTTCCTTCTATATCATTGTGAGGTATTCAACATGTATAGCTCTAGCTTATACCGATTCACACGAAGAAATTACATGTGCAATGTCGTGCCTATACACACGCGTTCTATTATAAACGTGCCCCTAACAGACAACAGTCTGTTCTCTGCGAAATTGCATATTACCTCGCGCGTGTGTGTAACGCGCTCCAGTCAGGTAAAAAGGCCTTTAGGCGGACTAGACAAAGGGAAAGGTATAGTTAGGACGGTTCAGTACAATACTTGCAGTTCTTGGAGTTCTCGATCCCCAGTCGCGCTACCTATTGCGTCCTGTCCTGGCGTCCTCTGTGAACGCGCTGCCTTCCTTGACCCGGAAACAGAGGCTTCTGTTTCCGGGTCAATAAAACCATTAGGAATGATTCTCATTGGTTCTACTGTGTGTCACCATGACAACCTTTGCTGGCGGCCACGCTCTTATCGGCATAATTTTTCATTAGTTCGTGATATGCTCAGGAGCGGTGTAAGAATACCGAGTAGCTACAGTTCTTGGATAAAAGTTAATAAAGAATGAAAAGAAGGAAAATAAAAGAAAAATGAAAAGAGGGGAGGGGGCAAAGAATTTGCAGTTGCCGTTGTGGAAAGTGAAGGCTCATTATTTTTACAGCCTGTATGCGGCGAATGTCAATGTTCATGCGTGTTTCAATGGGGAACATAGTTTCAGCGAGGTAATGTTTTTGGTCCATTGAGCTCACATGGGCTCTCAATTTTTGGTGCAGTCACGTCATTTACGTATTGTTCGAGTCACAAATTCATTGTGTGGTCATTGGGTCTCCGCAACTCCGAAACAAGTTGGACAAACTGAATGAACCCAATCTAAAATCGTGAACACTAGAGACTGTTCCTAAAATATCATCCAGATAGGAGACCCAATGACCACACAATGAATTTGTGATTTGAACAATACGTAAATAACGTGACTGCACCAAAAATTGAGAGCCCATGTGAGCTCAATGGACCAAAAACATTACCTCGCTGAAACTATGTTCCCCATTGAAACACGCATGAACATTGACATTCACCGCATACAGGCTGTAAAAATAATGAGCCTTCACTTTCCACAACGGCATCGGCAAATTCTTTGCCCCCTCCCCTCTTTTCATTTTTCTTTTATTTTCCTTCTTTTCATTCTTTAATAACTTTTATCCATGAACTGTACCTACTCGGTATTCTTACACCGCTCCTGAGCATATCACGAACTAATGAAAAATTATGCCGAGAAGAGCGTGGCCGCCAGCAAAGGTTGTCATGGTGACACACAGTAGAACCAATGAGAATCATTCCTAATGGTTTTATTGACCCGGAAACAGAAGCCTCTGTTTCCGGGTCAAGGAAGGCAGCGCGTTCACAGAGGATGCCAGGACAGGACGCAATAGGTAGCGCGACTGGGGATCGAGAACTTCAAGAACCGCAAGTATTGTACTGAACCGTCCTCTAACTATACCTTTCCCTTTGTCTAGTCCGCCTGAAGGCCTTTTTACCCGACTGGAGCGCGTTACACACACACGCGAGGTAATATGCAATTTCGCAGAGAACAGACTGTTGTCTGTTAGGGGCATGTTTATAATAGAACACGTGTGTATAGGCACGACATTGCACATGTAATTTCTTCGTGTGAATCGGTATAAGCTAGAGCTATACATGTTGAATACCTCACAATGATATAGAAGGAAGTGTACTATCTTAGAATTACACGGGATCAAAATCACAATATATTTTACACTTGTAAAAACGCTGTGACTACATGCATGCAGCACCTTCCTCTGAGCATGCCATTACCCTCTGTTTGAGTATGGAGAGTTTGAAGAGAGAGTTGACATTGCCATTGATAGCAGCCGTTTAATGAAGTATTGCCATTTTCTAGTTGTTATAAATCTCTATCAATTGATAGATTTGATAAGCAGATTTCTGCTTGGTGTGTATCCCCTTGTACCCCCTCCCTTGTGTGTTAAAAGACAATTTTGTTTATTTTTTCCCTACAGGTACATTGTGACCTCTTTCAAAACAAGAGACAGGTTAATGTACCTATTCCTTATCACTTTATTTGGAGCACCTTGATCGCACCCCCTTACCTTCACGTTATTCACATAACGGTCCTGATGAAAGCCTATAAGTCCTATCAAGGCGCAAGAGGCAGAAACATGTCGACCAATTTTTAACTCCCCTCCCTTTCACTAAATCCTTTTATTCATACTCTAAGTGCATCCACTACTCATAATAAAGTATCTTAAGATGCACTAGACTAGAGTTTACTAGACCGGAACCCAGACTTATTAAAGTTGCTTTCTGGTTTTCCGGGCCTTTTTAACAATTCCTTATCACTGGCTCACTACTGTTTCAACCTTGGGTCAATACCGCCTGGTGGAGGTTGCATAACCTGATCGACCTGATGATTATGCACACACGTGATTAAAAAGCGGAGAACCAAGATACACCGCTACAACACCAACATACCCATCACGTTAATGAGGGTCTTTTAATTTGGGACGCACCCCAGGCTCCTGCAAAATACCTAAGGTTGTGCAGGACAAGTGATCCTTTCCCAATTGATTATTGAAATCTGGAAGCCAGCCAGGAGAAGATTAAGCGTTGGTACGAGCAGAATGCCACTCTGGTAGAGCTTCAGCCTGGACAAAAGGTGTGGGTCTTGGCCCCCGTGGAGCCTTGTGCGCTCCAGGACAAGTGGACTGGGCCCTTTGAGGTTGTGGAGCACAAGAGTCCTGTTACCTATTTGGTGGACTTGCAGTCTCCCAGGAACCCCTTGAGGGCCCTGCATGTCAACCGC
Organism: Lissotriton helveticus; assembly: GCF_964261635.1. Lineage (NCBI taxonomy): Eukaryota > Metazoa > Chordata > Amphibia > Caudata > Salamandridae > Lissotriton > Lissotriton helveticus. The sequence goes on from NC_136073.1 coordinate 175,423,449, forward strand.
CTTAAGCCCCACTTGGAGAGGTCTGAAGTGGGCATGCTCTTGGCAACAGATGCTGGAATAGAGGAGGAAACTGAGCCTCTTCCTGAATTCCTGGCCGCCAGAGAGCAAGATGGGTCAGTGGATGGAGTTAATCTCTTTCCCACCCTGACCCCTGAGCAACAGAATGACTGCCGCCAGCTGCTGAGACAGTTTTCTGATCTGTTCTCCCTGGTTTCTAGTATCACAGATTGGTGCATCCATGATGTGGATACAGGAGACAGCTTACCTATGAAGCACAAGGCTTACAGGGTAACTGACAGGGTCCGGGCTTGAATCAAAGATGAGGTCTCAAAGATGCTTGCCCTTGGGGTGATTGAATCCTCTAGCAGTCCTTGGGCCAGCCCAGTGGTCTTGGTCCCAAAGACTGCAGCGCCGGGTGCCACACCCGAACTCCGGTTCTGTGTGGACTACAGAGGACTCAATTCAGTCACGAAGACTGACGCGCACCCCATCCCCAGAGCTGATGAGCTCATTGATCGGTTAGGGGCTGCCCGGTACCTCAGCATATTTGACTTGACGTCTGGGTACTGGCAGATCGCCTTGACTGATGGGGCCAGAGAGAGGTCAGCATTCTCCACACCAGATGGACATTTCCAGTTCTGGGTTATGCCATTTGGGATGAAGAATGCCCCTGCCTTCTTTCAGAGGTTGGTCAACCAGGTGTTGGTTGGGCTGGATGAGTTCAGTGCCGCCTACCTGGATGACATCGCGGTGTTCAGGGTCACATGGGAAGAACATCTGCGCCACCTCTGGGAAGTGTTGATGGCACTGCGCAAGGCCTCACGATCAAGGCAAGCAAGTGCCAGATCGGGCAGGGTTCAGTGGTGTACTTGGGACACCAAGTTGGGAGCGGCCAGGTGGCGCCCCTTCAGCCCAAGATTGAAACCATCCTGGCTTGGGAACCCCCCAAAACCCAAACGGAGGTGAGGGCCTTCTTAGGACTCACCGTGTACTACAGGAGGTTTGTCAAGGGGTATGGCAACATTTTTGCACCCTTGACAGAGCTGACTTCCAAGAAGCAGACAAAGAAAGTGATTTTGACTGACACCTGTCAGAACGCTTTTGAGACCCTGAAGACTGCCATGTGCACGGCGCCCGTACTCCTGGCACCCAACTTCTCCAAAGAGTTCCTTGTGCAGACAGAGGCTTCAGAGCATGGTGTAGGGGCAGTTCTCTCACAGATGACTGAGGAGGGCTTTGACCAACCTGTAGCCTTCATCAGTAGGAGGTTACTTCCACGGGAACAGAGGTGGAGTGCAATTGAGAGTGAGGCTTTTGCTGTGGTCTGGGCACTGAAGAAGCGAGGACCCTACCTGTTTGGGACTCACTTCCGGGTTCAGACAGACCACAGGCCCCTCAGATGGTTGATGCAACTGAGGGGTGAGAATCCAAAGCTGTTGAGGTGGTCCATTTCCCTACAGGGTATGGATTTCACGGTGGAACATCGCCCTGGCACAGATCACGCCAATGCTGAAGGTCTGTCCAGATTTTTCCGCCTTGGTGATGAGAACTCCCTTGTGTAGGGTAGTTCTCCCCACATTTCAGCTGGAGGGGACACGTGTTAGACCTGGCACCATTAGCGTGGGTCTCCCTTTCATTTTGTTGCTGCTGCCTCATGTGTTTTGCTGGTGTTCGCTGCTCAGAGCACTGTGCCACTGCATATTAGTGCCACAGTGCAAGTGCTCCCTGTATAAAATGTATACATTGATTGGATTCCATGATTGGCCTATTTGGTTTACTGTCAAACCCTAGTACAGTGCACCAGGAGTGCCCATGGCTTGTAAATTCAAATGCTGCTGGTGGGCTTGCAGCACTGGTTGTGCCACCCACAGAAGCAGCCTGGTAAAATATGTCTAAGGTCTGCAATTGCAGAACCTGCGTGCAGTCTGGTACTGTCATGCTGACTGGGCAAGTGCACCCACTTGCCAGTCCTTAAACCTTCCCTTTTCTTCATATTAGTCACCCCTATGGTAGGCCCAAGGGCAGGGTGCATTGTAAGTATAAGGTAGGACAAGCCATGATGTGTGTGGCCTGTCCTAATAGTTAATTACAGCCATTTTCGTTTTTCACTATTGCAAGGCTACCTGTTCTCATAGGCCAGAATGGGCTGTTAGAATTGTTACAATGAACAGACTCAGGGAAAATGGTAGAAATTCGAGTTTAGTATGCCTTAACTCAGAATAATAAAATACATTTTTTAGTAAGGGTTGTTTTAATATTCTGTGTTTGCAAATACCACTTTTAGAAAGTTGGTATTTGCTTGCCTAACCTTTTCATCCACCTCTGCTAGGATGTGTATCTGCTGTCTGGTTGCTGTGAGTGACAGGGCTGGGGAATTGCAGGAGACAGGCTGGGGCAGCCAGGTGGTGAATAGGAAGATTACAGCCAGATGACTGGGAGGAGTGCACCCGGACTCTGAATAGGACTGTGCTCTGCCACCACAATGCTGGCTCCATCTCCTGTGGAGCATCTGATGTCTCTGCCCTGCACACTGAAAAGACAAGCCCGAGTCATATCAACAAAGTGCTCAAGAACTGAACTGAACTAGGCAAAGGCCCCCTGCCTCAAAGAACAAAAGAATTGTGGTATAAATATTGGAGCCCTGCTCCCAAAAAATCAGATCCTGCTGAACCAAGAAGAACCTCTGCCCGACGAGAAGGAACTGGGAAAGCTGCAAGGAGGAGTACTGTCCCTGACCTGGGGGATTGGCCTGCAGTGGTTGCCTTGCTGCGAGAGGAGAGGAAAAAGACTTAAAAGACTTTTGCTCAACTTGTGCTTGAAACGATCTCTAAGGGCTTGTGGGTGAGCTTGCCCCCTGAACGGAGTCCCAGGACTATTGGACTCCCACTGCCTCAACAAGAGCTGCTGGAATCTGCCAATTTCCCAGTGCCGCTGGAGCCACGAGCAAAGTGCGCCTCGTAGACCTGACCGTCGCGAAGCCTCGTGCCAGTTGCCGCCCTGAACCGTGTGACTCCGCTCCCTCTATGAGCCGTAGCTCGCACTGTAAGGAGAAGGGCCGCACCGCACACCGCATCATGCTCCCCCTTTGAACCGCACTGCTCGCTGCACCCCTGCTGCTGGCGCTTGAGATCCGAGCGCACCGCAAGGCTTAGTACGGCCCGTACGCTCGCAGCGTACCAGCCGCCTTGCACCGCGCTGTCCGGGCCGAAAAGGCATCCCCTGTCTGAGGTACGGCTCGCACAACGCACCGTACAGTGAATGCTTGAAGATCAGGACCGTCCGCCTCGCCCCCGTGGCCCCGCTCAACGCCTCGCACAGAGACGCCTGCAACAAGCCGGGCTCGCGTTGGAGAGGGGCCGACAATGCTCCTGGTACGCCTTCGCTTGCACATGCATCGTCCGTGTCGGAAACTACAAATTTAAAGGTACTGTGAGATTCGCACAACGTTTGTGTGTGCACCGGACCCGAGTGTCGGCTGCGCCTATTCTGACTCTCCCTAAGCCGTTTTCATCCCCGGGAGAACCGCACAGATAGTACGAAGTGCATAGAACTTATATAAACTACACATATTTAAACAAGAACTCTTTTTGCTAAACAAGTATTGTGGGTTATCTCTGAAGTTGCATGGTCTTGTGCTCAGCCTTACATAAAACATAACTATTTTTGATATAAGCCTAGTGTGGTGGTCATTTGTGGTGTTGTCACTGAGTTACTGTATGTGTTCACAAATGCTTAACCTATAACGATCTGAGATCAGCCTTGTCTGCTCGCGCCACGCAACCTAGAGGGTGAGCAGGGGTTATTTTAGAGGGTAATCCCCTTGTCCTGACCAGAAGAAAGGGTCCCTGCTTGTCACAAGTAATTACCTGTGCCAACCAGAGACCCCCAAATCTAACATTGGCAGTCAATGGTAAAGATTTCGAATTTGCATTTGTGATTCATGTACAGTGATTGGTGAACACTACATAGTGAGTTCAGACCATAACGCAGCCACATACTTTTTGATTTTTGTTTGCCAAGAGATCTCCATATTTTTCGAAAAATCATGCCTGGTCCAAACAGCATAGAAAAGGCAGCATCTATAGTCTCTGACATTGAAGAAGTAGATTGGGAAGAGGAGAGACTCAACAGCTACACCAAGGCCCAGCTGAGGGGCTTCTGCATAGAGTTCCCCAGGCTGGATGTAGGAACAAGCCAGACTACTACAAGGCGCTGAGGGCCTGGATGGAGTCAAGGAAAGACTCTGAGGATGTGGTAGAAGTTGAGCAGGCAGAGAGCATCAATGGGTTTGGCAGAGTCCTGTCGCCAGAGGAGTTGGCAGACAGCAAGGAAACCCGAGCACATACAATGGAGATGGCAAAACTGAATTTGAATGTGCAACTGGAGTTGGAAAGCAAAAAGCTGGCTCTGGAAGAGAGAAAAATCCAAATGTAGCATGAAATGAAATTGAGGGAGATGGAGCTGAAAGCTAAAAGTATGGAGCATACTCCCTCTGGTAGCAGAGCATCGCCAGTGCAGGTAGAATCAAGGGTGTTAATACCAAAGGAAGTGGTGAAATAATATTTTAAGAATGATGACATAGGACAGTGGTTCAAGGCCTATGAGGTAGCCATGTCTTCCCACCAGGTCCCTGAGAGAGATTGGGGAGCGGGGTTGTGGGGACGGTTCCTGAGTGAGGGGCGGGACACACTGCTAGATTTACCCTCAGAAGTTCATAATTCTTACCAGCACATAAAGGATGCTTTGATGAACAGGTATGGGTTAACTCCTGAATTGTATAGACAGAGGTTCAGGGGTTGTGCAAAGATTCCTAACAGTATGTATGTTGAGTATGTAACTTTTTTCTGCAGAGCACTGGTTGGTTGGGTGAAGGGTAGCAAAGTTAATGATTTTCAAGGTCTCTTTGATTTATTTGCATGGGAGCAGTTGTCTAGTAATTGTTTTCCTGAGCTACGCCAGCACCTGATTGATAGCAAGCTGACTAACCCTAGGAAGCTTGCTGAGGAGGCGGACCGCTGGGTCAGCACCAGGGTCCACAAGGGTCATGTGGGAGACTCCGCCAAGGGTGGGCAGGGTCCCAAGCAGAAGAGTGGGGGGGACAAGGGAAAAAAGAGGGAGTTCCAAAGAAGGCCCCAAAGTAATCCCCAAGGGAACCAAGGGAAAGGTTCTCAGCCTCTCCCACCCCAGAAACCGACCGGGGCCCAGACAGGTACCCCTGTTCAAAGAGGGCCCCCAAGGTGTTACAAGTGTGGTGAACTGGGTCATTTTGCCAATAATTATTGCCAATAATCCAAAGTGTCGCCAGTTTGGTAAACGGATGGTGGGTCTGCCTGACTGGGCGTGCGTGACCACCCAGTCAATGGCAGCCAGTAGGGGTGCTCAAGACGTCCTGGAGCCTGAGGGAGAGGCCCAGGGACCGGCCTTAGAGAGAAGACACAAGAGGTGCGGGAAACTGGCCCCTGTAGTTCCTGGGCCAGGTACAGACTAATTTGCATGTAGCCAGGTTCTGAACTGGGATGGTGCAGTGAGCTAAAAAACGGTGATGGATCAAGCACTGATCTTTTGACTGGGTATGAGTGTTCTGTTTAACTCAGATGCTCTGTCCATCACCACCCCCTTTTCTAAATCGTTTTGGCCACTATAGGAGTGGCAGGGTATGCTCAGACATGAGTCCCTTGCTCACTGCACCATCAGGATTCAAGCAAGCCGGGCCGAAGACGGCTGCAATGCCAGAAACCGGTCCCCGGAAGCTTGTTTCCTTTCCAGTAAAGAATTGGCTTGGTAGTTTGGTCTGCCCTGTTCCCATGATGCACTGGGCCAGGGACAGACTAATTTGCATGTAGCCAGGTTCTGAACTGGGATGGTGCAGTGAGCTAAAAAACGGTGATGGATCAAGCCCTGATCTTTTGACTGGGTATGAGTGTTCTGTTTAACTCAGATGCTCTGTCCATCACCACCCCCTTTTCTAAATCGTTTTGGCCACTATAGGAGTGGCAGGGTATGCTCAGACATGAGTCCCTTGCTCACTGCACCATCAGGATTCAAGCAAGCCGGGCCGAAGACGGCTGCAATGCCAGAAACCGGTCCCCGGAAGCTTGTTTCCTTTCCAGTAAAGAATTGGCTTGGTAGTTTGGTCTGCCCTGTTCCCATGATGCACTGGGCCAGGGACAGACTAATTTGCATGTAGCCAGGTTCTGAACTGGGATGGTGCAGTGAGCTAAAAAACGGTGATGGCTCAAGCCCTGATCTTTTGACTGGGTATGAGTGTTCTGTTTAACTCAGATGCTCTGTCCATCACCACCCCCTTTTCTAAATCGTTTTGGCCACTATAGGAGTGGCAGGGTATGCTCAGACATGAGTCCCTTGCTCACTGCACCATCAGGATTCAAGCAAGCCGGGCCGAAGACGGCTGCAATGCCAGAAACCGGTCCCCGGAAGCTTGTTTCCTTTCCAGTAAAGAATTGGCTTGGTAGTTTGGTCTGCCCTGTTCCCATGATGCACTGGGCCAGGGACAGACTCATTTGCATGTAGCCAGGTTCTGAACTGGGATGGTGCAGTGAGCTAAAAAACGGTGATGGATCAAGCCCTGATCTTTTGACTGGGTATGAGTGTTCTGTTTAACTCAGATGCTCTGTCCATCACCACCCCTTTTTCTAAATTGTTTTGGCCACTATAGGAGTGGCAGGGTATGCTCAGACATGAGTCCCTTGCTCACTGCACCATCAGGATTCAAGCAAGCCGGGCCGAAGACGGCTGCAATGCCAGAAACCGGTCCCCGGAAGCATGTTTCCTTTCCAGTAAAGAATTGGCTTGGTAGTTTGGTCTGCCCTGTTCCCATGATGCACTGGGCCAGGGACAGACTAATTTGCATGTAGCCAGGTTCTGAACTGGGATGGTGCAGTGAGCTAAAAAACGGTGCTGGGTTAAGCCCTGATCTTTTGACTGGGTATGAGTGTTCTGTTTAACTCAGATGCTCTGTCCATCACCACCCCCTTTTCTAAATCGTTCCTGTATTCAGAGCCTAAGGTTGCTGAGCCTGGGTCAGCCCGTGCGCTGGTGGTACCCTAGAAATTCAGAGCCTTCCTACTGGGGCTGGCTCACGATGTGCCATTGGCAGGACATTTGGGGCAGGACAAGCCCTTTGAAAGGCTTGTCACCTACTTTTATTGGCCCCAAATGCGCAAGAGCTCAGATGTTCATTGCAGGACCTGTCAGACTTGCCAGGCAAGTGGAAAGAGTGTGAGGAAGCAGAAGGCTCCTCTCCAGCCATTCCCTGTGGTCAGTACCCCATTCCAGCGAGTGGGGATTGACATTGTGGGGCCACTGGGCCCCACGACAGCCATGGGCAACAGGTTTATCCTGGTCCTGGTGGACCATGCCACCCGGTACCCGGAAGCCCTCCCTCTGAGGACAGTGACGACCCCCGTGGTGGAACGGACACTGATGGGAATTTTCTCCAGAGTGGGATTCCCTCTAGAGGTGGTATCTGACCGGGATACCAATTTCATATCCAAGTATATGAAATCCCTTTGGCAAGAGCGTGGTGTAACCTACAAGTTTACCACACCTTACCACACCCAAGGAAATGGGTTGGTTGAGAGATTCAACAGTGCCCTCAAAGGAATGATAATGGGTCTGGAAGAACCCATGAGGCGTAAGTGGGACGTCCTCTTACCATGCCTTCTCTTTGCTTACCGTGAGGTGCCACAGAAGTCTCTAGGGTTTAGCCCCTTTGAGCTCCTGTATGGCCACCCAGAGAGAGGACCTCTAAGTCTGGTCAAGGAAGGCTTGGAACAATCTCCCAGGAAACCTCCCCAGAATGTATATAGCTACATGCTGGCCTTCAGGAACCAGACTAGGCGTTTCAGGCAAATTGCTGAGGCAAATCTGGAAGCCAGCTAGGAGGAGATGAAGCGTTGGTACGACCAGAATGCGACTCTGGTAGAGCTTCAGCCTGGACAAAAGGTGTGGGTCTTGGCCCCCGTGGAGCCTTGTGTGCTCCAGGACAAGTGGACTGGGCCCTTTGAGGTTGTGGAGCGCAAGAGTCCTGTTACCTGTTTGGTGGACTTGCAGTCTCTCAGGAACCCCTTGAGGGCCCTGCATGTCAACCGCCTTAAGCCCCACTTGGAGAGGTCCGAAGTGGGCATGCTCTTGGCAACAGATGCTGGAATGGAGGAGGAAACTGAGCCTCTTCCTGACCTCCTGGCCGCCAGAGAGCAAGATGGGTCAGTGGATGGAGTTAATTTCTTTCCCACCCTGACCCCTGAGCAACAGAATGACTGCCGCCAGCTGCTGAGACAGTTTTCTGATCTGTTCTCCCTGGTTTCTAGTATCAGAGATTGGTGCATCCATGATGTGGATACAGGAGACAGCTTACCTATGAAGGACAAGGCTTACAGGGTAACTGACAGGGTCCGGGCTTGAATCAAAGAGGAGGTCTCAAAGATGCTTGCCCTTGGGGTGATTGAATCCTCTAGCAGTCCTTGGGCCAGCCCAGTGGTCTTGGTCCCAAAGACTGCAGCGCCGGGTGCCACACCCGAACTCCGGTTCTATGTGGACTACAGAGGACTCAATTCAGTCACGAAGACTGAAGCACACCCCATCCCCAGAGCTGATGAGCTCATTGATCGGTTAGGGGCTGCCCGGTACCTCAGCACATTTGACTTGATGTCTGGGTACTGGCAGATCGCCTTGACAGATGGGGCCAAAGAGAGGTCAGCATTCTCCACACCAGATGGACATTTCCAGTTCTGGGTTATGCCATTTGGGATGAAGAATGCCCCTGCCACCTTTCAGAGGTTGGTCAACCAGGCGTTGGTTGGGCTGGATGAGTTCAGTGCCGCCTACCTGGATGACATCGAGGTGTTCAGGGTCACATGGGAAGAACATCTGCGCCACATCTGGGAAGTGTTGATGGCACTGCGCAAGGCCTCACGATCAAGGCAAGCAAGTGCCAGATCGGGCAGGGTTCAGTGGTGTACTTGGGACACCAAGTTGGAAGCGGCCAGGTGGCGCCCCTTCAGCCCAAGATTGAAACCATCCTGGCTTGGGAACCCCCCAAAACCCAAACGGAGGTGAGGGCCTTCTTAGGACTCACTGGGTACTACAGGAGGTTTGTCAAGGGGTATGGCAACATTGTTGCACCCTTGACAGAGCTGACTTCCAAGAAGAAGACAAAGAAAGTGATTTGGACTGACACCTGTCAGAAAGCTTTTGAGACCCTGAAGACTGCCATGTGCACGGCGCCCGTGCTCCTGGCACCCAACTTCTCCAAAGAGTTCCTTGTGCAGACAGATGCTTCAGAGCATGGTGTAGGGGCAGTTCTCTCACAGATGACTGAGGAGGGCTTTGACCAACCTGTAGCCTTCATCAGTAGGAGGTTACTTCCACGGGAACAGAGGAGGAGTGCAATTGAGTGTGAGGCTTTTGCTGTGGTCTGGGCACTGAAGAAGCTAAGACCCTACCTGTTTGGGACTCACTTCCGGGTTCAGACAGACCACAGGCCCCTCAGATGGTTGATGCAAATGAGGGGTGAGAATCCAAAGCTGTTGAGGTGGTCCATTTCCCTACTGGGTATGGATTTCACTGTGGAACATCGCCCTGGCACAGATCACGCCAATGCTGAAGGTCTGTCCAGATTTTTCCGCCTTAGTGATGAAAACTCCCTTGTGTAGGGTAGTTCTCCCCACATTTCAGCTGGAGGGGACACGTGTTAGACCTGGCACCATTAGCGTGGGTCTCCCTTTCATTTTGTTGCTGTTGCCTCATGTGTTTTGCTGGTGTTCGCTGCTCAGAGCACTGTGCCACTGCCAATCAGTGCCACAGTGCAAGTGCTCCCTGTATAAAATGTATACATTGATTGGATTCCATGATTGGCCTATTTGGTTTACTGTCAAACCCTAGTACAGTGCACCATGAGTGCCCATGGCTTGTAAATTCAAATGCTGCTGGTGGGCTTGCAGCACTGGTTGTGCCACCCACAGAAGCAGCCTGGTAAAATATGTCTAAGGTCTGCAATTGCAGAACCTGCGTGCAGTCTGGTACTGTCATGCTGACTGGGCAAGTGCACCCACTTGCCAGTCCTTAAACCTTCCCTTTTCTTCATATTAGTCACCCCTATGGTAGGCCCAAGGGCAGGGTGCATTGTAAGTATAAGGTAGGACAAGCCATGATGTGTGTGGCCTGTCCTAATGGTTAATTACAGCCATTTTCGTTTTTCACTATTGCAAGGCTACCTGTTCTCATAGGCCAGAATGGGCTGTTAGAATTGTTACAATGAACAGACTCAGGGAAAATGGTAGGAATTCGAGTTTAGTATGCCTTAACTCAGAATAATAAAATACATCTTTTAGTAAGGGTTGTTTTAATATTCTGTGTTTGCAAATACCACTTTTAGAAAGTTGGTATTTGCTTGCCTAACCTTTTCATCCACCTCTGCTAGGATGTGTATCTGCTGTCTGGTTGCTGTGAGTGACAGGGCTGGGGAATTGCAGGAGACAGGCTGGGGCAGCCAGGTGGTGAATAGGAAGATTACAGCCAGATGGCTGGGAGGAGTGCACCCAGACTCTAAATAGGGCTGTGCTCTGCCACCACAATGCTGGCTCCATCTCCTGTTGAGCATCTGATGTCTCTGCCCTGCACACTGAAAAGACAAGCCAGAGTCATATCAACAAAGTGCTCAAGAACTGAACTGAACTAGGCAAAGGCTCCCTGGCTCAAAGAACAAAAGTATTGTGGTATAAATATTGGAGCCCTGCTCCCAAAAATCAGATCCTGCTGAAATAAGAAGAGCCTCTGCCAGACGAAAAGGAACTGGGAAAGCTGCATGGAGGAGTTCTTTCCCTGACCTGGGGGATTGGCCTGCAGTGGTTGCCTTGCTGCGAGAGGAGAGGAAAAAGACTTAAAAGACTTTTGCTCAACTTGTGCTTGAAACGATCTCTAAGGGCTTGTGGGTGAGCTTGCCCCCTGAACGAAGTCCCAGGACTATTGGACTCCCACTGCCTCAACAAGTGCTGCTGGAATCTGCCACTTTCCCCGTGCCGCTGGAGCCGCGAGCAAAGTGCGCCTCGTAGACCTGACCGTCGCGAAGCCCCGTGCCAGTTGCCGCCCCGAACCGTGTGACTCCGCTCCCTCTATGAGCCGTAGCTCGCACTGTAAGGAGAAGGGCCGCACCGCACACCGCTTCATCCTCCCCTATTGAACCGCACTGCTCGCTGCACCCCTGCCGCTGGCGCTTGAGATCCGAGCGCACCACAAGGCTGAGTACGGCCCGTACACTCGCAGCTTACCAGCCGCCTTGCACCACGCTGTCCGGGACGAAAAGGCATCCCCTGTCTGAGGTACGGCTCGCACAACGCACCGTACAGTGAACGCTTGAAGATCAGGACCGTCCGCCTCGCCCCCGTGGCCCCGCTCAACGCCTCACACAGAGACGCCTGCAACAAGCCGGGCTCGCATTGGAGAGGGGCCGACAATGCTCCTGGTACGCCTTCGCTTGCACATGCATCGTCCGTGTCGGAAACTACAAATTTAAAGGTACTGTGAGATTCGCACCACGTTTGTGTGTGCACCGGACCCGAGTGTCGGCTGCGCCTATTCTGACTCTCCCTAAGCCGTTTTCATCCCCGGGAGAACCGCACAGATAGTACGAAGTGCATAGAACTTATATAAACTACGCATATTTAAACAAGAACTCTTTTTGCTAAACAAGTATTGTGGATTATCTCTGAAGTTACATGGTCTTGTGCTAAGCCTTACATAAAACATAACTATTTTTGATATAAGCCTAGTGTGGTGTCCATTTGTGGTGTTGTTATTGAGTTACTGTATGTGTTCACAAATGCTTAACCTATAACGATCTGAGATCAGCCTTGCCTGCTCGCGCCACGCAACCTAGAGGTTGAGCAGGGGTTATTTTAGAGGGTAATCCCCTTGTCCTCACCAGAGGAGAGGGTCCCTGCTTGTCACAAGTAATTACCTGTGCCAACCAGAGACCCCCAAATCTAACATTGGCAGTCAATGGTAAGGATTTCGAATTTGCATTTGTGATTCATGTACAGTGATTGGTGAACACTACATAGTGAGTTCAGACCATAACGCAGCCACATACTTTTAGATTTTTGTTTGCCAAGAGATCTCCATATTTTTCGAAAAATCATGCCTGGTCCAAACAGCATAGAAAAGGCAGCATCTATAGTCTCTGACATTGAAGAAGTAGATTGGGAAGAGGAGAGACTCGACAGCTACACCAAGGCCCAGCTGAGGGGCTTCTGCATAAAGTTCAAAGTTCCCCTGGCTGAATGTAGGAACAAGCCAGACTACTACAAGGCGCTGAGGGCCTGGATGGAGTCAAGGAAAGACCCTGAGGATGTAGTAGAAGTTGAGCAGGCAGAGAGCATCAATGGGTTTGGCAGAGTCCTGTCGCCAGAGGAGTTGGCAGACAGCAAGGAAACCCGAGCACATACAATGGAGATGGCAAAACTGAATTTGAATGGGCAACTGGATCTGGAAAGCAAAAAGCTGGCTCTGGAAGAGAGAAAAATCTAAATGTAGCATGAAATGAAATTGAGGGAGATGGAGCTGAAAGCTAAAAGTATGGAGCATACTCCCTCTGGTAGCAGAGCATCGCCAGTGCAGGTAGAATCAAGGGTGTACATACCAAAGGAAGTGGTGAAATAATTTTTTAAGAATGATGACATAGGACAGTGGTTCAAGGCCTATGAGGTAGCCATGTCTTCCCACCGGGACCCTGAGAGAGACTGGGGAGCGGAGTTGTGGGGACGGTTCCTGAGTGAGGGGCGGGACACACTGCTAGATTTACCCTCAGAAGTTCATAATTCTTACCAGCACATAAAAGATGCTTTCATGACCAGGTATGGGTTAACTCCTGAATTGTATAGACAGAGGTTCAGGGGTTGTGCAAAGATTCCTAACAGTACGTATGTTGAGTATGTAACTTTTTTCTGCAGAGCACTGGATGGTTGGGTGAAGGGTAGCACAGTTAATGATTTTCAAGGTCTCTTTGATTTAATTGCATGGGAGCAGTTGTCTAGTAATTGTTTTCCTGAGCTACACCAGCACCTGATTGATAGCAAGCTGACTAACCCTAGGAAGCTTGCTGAGGAGGCGGACCGCTGGGTCAGCACCAGGGTCCACAAGGGTCATGTGGGAGACTCCGCCAAGGGTGGGCAGAGTCCCCAGCAGAAGAGTGGGGGGACAGGGGAAAACAGAGGGAGTTCCAAAGAAGGCCCCAAAGTAATCCCCAAGGGAACCAAAGGAAAGGTTCTCAGCCTCCCCCATCCCGGAAACCGACCAGGGCCCAGACAGGTACCCCTGTTCAAAGAGGGCCCCCAAGGTGTTACAAGTGTGGTGAACTGGGTCATTTTGCCAATAATTCAAAGTGTCGCCAGTTTGGTAAACCTGAACCCCCGAGTGCAGCTCCCCGGCAGATAGCTAGTGTAGCCCTGGGTGAGAAATGGGTTGTCCAAGGAGGGGGAGGTCCTGCAGAGATGTAACTTGTCTCATTAGGAGACTGTGATATGGTCCAAGAGAGCCAACTGCCCAACAACACTAAGAAATATGGGCAGTGGGTGACCATCAATGGCAAGAAGGTGGGGGCTCTTAGAGATACAGGAGCCAGTGTGACAACTGTCAAGCATCACCTGGTGTCTCAAGAGCAAGTTGTCCCACATGCATTCTGCGAGTCGTGAACGCCGACAACACTGAGAGTCAGTGTCCAATGGCTCAGGTTCCCTTTGAGTGGGGGGGTCTCTGGTACTCTTCAAGTAGCTGTGAGAACTGCCATGCCTGTAGACTGTTTGTTGGGGAACGATTTGGAGAGCTCATCTTGGGAGAAGGTGGAGAAGAGGACTCACCTGCGGATGGTGGGTCTGCCTGACTGGGCGTGCGTGACCACCCAGTCAATGGCAGCCAGTAGGGGTGCTCAAGACGTCCTGGAGCCTGAGGGAGAGGCCCAGGGACCGGCCTTAGAGAGAAGACACGGGAGGTGCGGGAAACTGGCCCCTGCAGTTCCCACTGTCCAGGAGGAAGCAGACCTTGAGGGGGATGCCCAGGAACCTACAGGGGAGCAGATAGCTGAACTGGGGGACCTGCCTGAGCTGACCCATTGGCAGCAGGTAGGAAGCCCCTCAAGGGAGGAATTCTGCCAAGCACAGAAAGATTGTCCTTCTCTCGTGGGTCTGCGGCAGCAGGCTGCAGACCAGGCCAACGTTGATCAGTCTGGAACACATTTAGTTTATTGGGAGAATGACCTCCTGTATTCAGAGCCTAAGGTTGCTGAGCCTGGGTCAGCCCGTGCGCTGGTGGTACCCCAGAGCTTCAGAGCCTTCCTACTGGGGCTGGCTCACGATGTGCCATTGGCAGGACATTTGGGGCAGGACAAGACCTTTGAAAGGCTTGTCACCCACTTTTATTGGCCCCAAATGCGCAAGAGCTCAGATATTCATTGCAGGACCTGTCAGACTTGCCAAGCAAGTGGAAAGAGTGTGAGGAAGCAGAAGGCTCCTCTCCAGCCATTCCCTGTGGTCAGTACCCCATTCCAGCGAGTGGGGATTGACATTGTGGGGACACTGGGCCCCAGGACAGCCATGGGCAACAGGTTTATCCTGGTCCTGGTGGACCATGCCACCCAGTACCCGGAAGCCATCCCTCTGAGGACAGTGACGGCCCCCGTGGTGGAACAGGCACCGATGGGAATTTTCTCCAGAGTGGGATTCCCTCTAGAGGTGGTGTCTGACTGGGATACCAATTTCATATCCAAGTATATGAAATCCCATTGGAAAGAGCGTGGTGTAACCTACAAGTTTAACACACCTTACCACACCCAAGGAAATGGGTTGGTTGAGAGATTCAACAGTGCCCTCAAGGGAATGATAATGGGTCTGGAAGAACCCATGAGGCGTAAGTGGGACGTCCTCTTACCATGCCTTCTCTTTGCTTACCGTGAGGTGCCACAGAAGTCTCTATGGTTCAGCCCCTTTGAGCTTATGTATGGCCACCCAGAGAGAGGACTTCTAAGTCTGGTCAAGGAAGGCTGGGAACAATCTCCCAGGAAACCTCCCCAGAATGTATATAGCTACATGCTGGCCTTCAGGAACCAGACTAGGTGTTTCAGGCAACTTGCTGAGGCAAATCTGGAAGCCAGCCAGGAGGAGATGAAGCGTTGGTACGACCAGAATGCCACTCTGGTAGAGCTTCAGCCTGGACAAAAGGTGTGGGTCTTGGCCCCCGTGGAGCCTTGTGCGCTCCAGGACAAGTGGACTGGGCCCTTTGAGGTTGTGGAGCGCAAGAGTCCTGTTACCTATTTGGTGGACTTACAGTCTCCCAGGAACCCCTTGAGGGCCCTGCATGTCAACCGCCTGAAACCCCACTTGGAGAGGTCCGAAGTGGGCATGCTCTTGGCAACAGATGCTGGAATGGAGGAGGAAACTGAGCCTCTTCCTGACCTCCTGGCCGCCAGAGAGCAAGATGGGTCAGTGGATGGAGTTAATCTCTTTCCCACCCTGACCCCTGAGCAACAGAATGACTGCCGCCAGCTGCTGAGACAGTTTTCTGATCTGTTCTCCCTGGTTTCTAGTATCACAGATTGGTGCATCCATGATGTGGATACAGGAGACAGCTTACCTATGAAGCACAAGTCTTACAGGGTAACTGACAGGGTCCGGGCTTGAATCAAAGAGGAGGTCTCAAAGATGCTTGCCCTTGGGGTGATTGAATCCTTTAGCAGTCCTTGGGCCAGCCCAGTGGTCTTGGTCCCAAAGACTGCAGCGCCGGGTGCCACACCCGAACTCTGGTTCTATGTGGACTACAGAGGACTCAATTCAGTCACGAAGACTGATGCGCACCCCATACCCAGAGCTGATGAGCTCATTGATCGGTTAGGGGCTGCCCGGTACCTCAGCACATTTGACTTGACGTCTAGGTACTGGCAGATCGCCTTGACAGATGGGGCCACAGAGAGGTCTGCATTCTCCACACCAGATGGACATTTCCAGTTCTGGGTTATGCCATTTGGGATGAAGAATGCCCCTGCCACCTTTCAGAGGTTGGTCAACCAGGCGTTGGTTGGGCTGGATGAGTTCAGTGCCGCCTACCTGGATGACATCGCGGTGTTCAGGGTCACATGGGAAGAACATCTGCGCCACCTCTGGGAAGTGTTAATGGCATTGCGCAAGGCCTCACGATCAAGGCAAGCAAGTGCCAGATCGGGCAGGGTTCTGTGGTGTACTTGGCACACCAAGTTGGGAGCGGCCAGGTGGCGCCCCTTCAGCCCACGATTGAAACCATCCTGGCTTGGGAACCCCCCAAAACCCAAACGGAGGTGAGGGCCTTCTTAGGACTCACCGGGTACTACAGGAGGTTCGTCAAGGGGTATGGCAACATTGTTGCACCCTTGACAGAGCTCACTTCCAAGAAGCAGACAAAGAAAGTGATTTGGACTGACACATGTCAGAAAGCTTTTGAGACCCTGAAGACTGCCATGTGCACGGCGCCCGTGCTCCTGGCACCCAACTTCTCCAAAGAGTTCCTTGTGCAGACAGACGCTTCAGAGCATGGCGTAGGGGCAGTTCTGTCACAGATGACTGAGGAGGGCTTTGACCAACCTGTAGCCTTCATCAGTAGGAGGTTACTTCCACGGGAACAGAGGTGGAGTGCAATTGAGCGTGAGGCTTTTGCTGTGGTCTAGGCACTGAAGAAGCTAAGACCCTACCTGTTTGGGACCCCCTTTCCGGGTTCAGACAGACCACAGTTCCCTCAGATGGTTGATGCAAATGAGGGGTGAGAATCCAAAGCTGTTGAGGTGGTCCATTTCCCTACAGGGTATGGATTTCACGGTGGAACATCGCCCTGGCACAGATCACGCCAATGCTGAAGGTCTGTCCAGATTTTTCCGCCTTAGTGATGAGAACTCCCTTGTGTAGGGTAGTTCTCCCCACATTTCAGCTGGAGGGGACACGTGTTAGACCTGGCACCATTGGCGTGGGTCTCCCTTTCATTTTGTTGCTGTTGCCTCATGTGTTTTGCTGGTGTTCGCTGCTCAGAGCACTGTGCCACTGCCAATCAGTGCCACAGTGCAAGTGCTCCCTGTATAAAATGTATACATTGATTGGATTCCATGATTGGCCTATTTGGTATACTGTCGGGCCCTAGTACAGTGCACCAGGAGTGCCCATGGCTTGTAAATTCAAATGCTGCTGGTGGGCTTGCAGCACTGGTTGTGCCACCCACAGAAGCAGCATGGTATAATATGTCTAAGGTCTGCAATTGCAGAACCTGCGTGCAGTCTGGTACTCTCATGCTGACTGGGCAAGTGCACCCACTTGCCAGTCCTTAAACCTTTCCTTTTCTACATATTAGTCACCCCTATGGTAGGCCCAAGGGCAGGGTGCATTGTTAGTATAAGGTAGGACAAGCCATGATGTGTGTGGCCTGTCCTAATAGTTATTTACAGCCATTTTCGTTTTTCACTATTGCAAGGCTACCTGTTCTCATAGGCCAGAATGGGCTGTTAGAATTGTTACAATGAACAGACTCAGGGAAAATGGTAGGAATTCGAGTTTAGTATGCCTTAACTCAGAATAATAAAATACATCTTTTAGTAAGGGTTGTTTTAATATTCTGTGTTTGCAAATACCACTTTTAGAAAGTTGGTATTTGCTTGCCTAACCTTTTCATCCACCTCTGCTAAGATGTGTATCTGCTGTCTGGTTGCTGTGAGTGACAGGGCTGGGGAATTGCAGGAGACAGGCTGGGGCAGCCAGGTGGTGAATAGGAAGATTACAGCCAGATGGCTGGGAGGAGGGCACCCGGACTCTGAATAGGGCTGTGCTCTGCCACCACAATGCTGGCTCCATCTCCTGTGGAGCATCTGATGTCTCTGCCCTGCACACTGAAAAGACAAGCCAGAGTCATATCAACAAAGTGCTCAAGAACTGAACTGAACTAGGCAAAGGCCCCCTGCCTCAAAGAACAAAAGAATTGTGGTATAAATATCAGATCCTGCTGAAACAAGAAGAACCTCTGCCCAACGAGAAGGAACTGGGAAAGCTGCAAGGAGGAGTACTGTCCCTGACCTGGGGGATTGGCCTGCAGTGGTTGCCTTGCTGCGAGAGGAGAGGAAAAAGACTTAAAAGACTTTTGCTCAACTTGTGCTTGAAACGATCTCCAAGGGCTTGTGGGTGAGCGTTCCCCCTGAACGGAGTCCCAGGACTATTGGACTCCCACTGCCTCAACAAGAGCTGCTGGAATCTGCCAATTTCCCCGTGCCGCTGGAGCCGCGAGCAAAGTGCGCCTCGTAGACCTGACCACCGAGAAGCCCCGTGCCAGTTGCCGCCCCGAACCGTGTGACTCCGCTCCCTCTATGAGCCGTAGCTCGCACTGTAAGGAGAAGGGCCGCACTGCACACCGCTTCATCCTCCCCCTTTAAACCGCACTGCTCGCTGCACCCCTGCCGCTGGCGCTTGAGATCCGAGCGCACCGCAAGGCTGAGTACGGCCCGTACGCTCGCAGCGTACCGGCCACCTTGCACCGCGCTGTCCGGGAAGAAAAGGCATCCCCTCTCTGAGGTACGGCTCGCCCAATGCACCGTACAGTGGACGCTTGAAGATCAGGACCGTCCGCCTCGCCCCCGTGGCCCCGCTCAACGCCTCGCACAGAGACGACTGCAACAAGCCGGGCTTGCATTGGGGAGGGGCAGACAATGCTCCTGGTACGCCTTCGCTTGCACATGCATCGTCCGTGTCGGAAACTACAAATTTAAAGGTACTGTGAGATTCGCACCACGTTTGTGTGTGCACCGGACCCGAGCGTCGGCTGCACCTATTCTGACTCTCCCTAAGCCGTTTTCATCCCCGTGAGAACCGCAAAGATAGTACGAAGTGCAGAGAACTTATATAAACTATGCATATTTAAACAAGAACTCTTTTTGCTAAACAAGTATTGTGGACTATCTCTGAAGTTACATGGTCTTGTGCTAAGCCTTACATAAAACATAACTCATTTTTTATATAAGCCTAGTGTGGTGTCCATTTGTGGTGTTGTCACTGAGTTACTGTATGTGTTCACAAATGCTTAACCTATAACAATCTGAGATCAGCCTTGTCTGCTCGCGCCACGCAACCTAGAGGGTGAGCAGGGGTTATTTTAGAGGGTAATCCCCTTGTCCTCACCAGAGGAGAGGGTCCCTGCTTGTCACAAGTAATTACCTGTGCCAACCAGAGACTCCCAAACCTAACATTGGCAGTCAGTGGTAAGGATTTTGAATTTGCATTTGTGATTCATGTACAGTGATTGGTGAACACTACATAGTGAGTTCAGACCATAACGCAGCCACATACTTTTTGATTTTTGTTTGCCAAGAGATCTCCATGTTTTTCGAAAAATCATGCCTGGTCCAAACAGCATAGAAAAGGCAGCATCTATACTCTCTGACATTAAAGAAGTAGATTGGGAAGAGGAGAGACTCGACAGCTACACCAAGGCTCAGCGGAGGGGCTTCTGCATAAAGTTCAAAGTTCCTCTGCCTGGATGTAGGAACAAGCCAGACTACTACAAGGTGCTGAGGGCCTGGATGGAGTCACGGAAAGACCCTGAGGATGTGGTAGAAGTTGAGCAGGCAGAGAGCATCAATGGGTTTGGCAGAGTCCTGTCGCCAGAGGAGTTGGCAGACAGCAAGGAAACCCGAGCACATACAATGGAGATGGCAAAACTGAATTTGAATGGGCAACTGGAGCTGGAAATCAAAAAGCTGGCTCTGGAAGAGAGAAAAATCCAAATGTAGCATGAAATGAAATTGAGGGAGATGGAGCTGAGAACTAAAAGTATGGAGCATACTCCATCTGGTAGCAGAGCATCGCCAGTGCAGGTAGAATCAAGGGTGTATATACCAAAGGAAGTGGTGAAATATTTTTTTAAGAATGATGACATAGGACAGTGGTTCAAGGCCTATGAGGTAGCCATGTCTTCCCACCGGGTCCCTGAGAGAGATTGGGGAGCGGGGTTGTGGGTACGGTTCCTGAGTGAGGGGCGGGACACACTGCTAGATTTACCCTCAGAAGTTCATAATTCTTACCCACACATAAAGGATGCTTTGATGACCAGGTATGGGTTAACTCCTGAATTGTATAGACAGAGGTTCATGGGTTGTGCAAAGATTCCTAACAGTACGTAGGTTGAGTACGTAACTTTTTTCTGCAGAGCACTGGATGGTTGGGTGAAGGGTAGCAAAGTTAATGACTTTCAAGGTCTCTTTGATTTAATTGCATGGGAGTAGTTGTCTAGTAATTGTTTTCCTGAGCTACGCCAGCACATGATTGATAGCAAGCTGACTAACCCTAGGAAGCTTGCTGAGGAGGCTGACCGCTGGGTCAGCACCAAGGTCCACAAGGGTCATGTGGGAGACCCAGCCAAGGGTGGGCAGGGTCCCCAGCAGAAGAGTGGGGGGGGACAAGGGAAAACAGAGGGAGTTCCAAAGAAGGCCCCAAAGTAATCCCCAAGGGAACCAAGGGAAAGGTTCTTAGCCTCCCCCACCCCAGAAACCGACCGGGGCCCAGACAGGTACCCCTGTTCAAAGAGGGCACCCAAGGTGTTACAAGTGTGGTGAACTGGGTCATTTTGCCAATAATCCAAAGTGTCGCCAGTTTGGTAATCCTGAACCCCCGAGTGCAGCCCCCCGGCAGATGGCTAGTGTAGCCCTGGGTGAGAAATGGGTTGTCCAAGGGGGGGGGAGGTCCCGCAGAGATGTACCTTGTCTCATTAGGAGAATGTGATATGGTCCAAGAGAGCCAACTGCCCAACAACACTAAGAAATATGGGCAGTGGGTGACCATCAATGGCAAGAAGGTGGGGGCTCTTAGAGATACAGGAGCCAGTGTGACAGCTGTCAAGCATCACCTGGTGTCTCAACAGCAGGTTGTCCCACATGCATTCTGCGAGTCGTGAACGCCGACAACACTGAGAGTCAGTGTCCAATGGCTCAGATTCCCTTTGAGTAGGGGGGGGGGTCTCTGGTACTCTTCAAGTAGCTGTGAGAACTGCCATGCCTGTAGACTGTTTGCTGGGGAACGATTTGGAGAGCTCACCTTGGGAGAAGGTGGAGAAGATTACTCACCTGCGGATGGTGGGTCTGCCTGACTGGGCGTGCGTGACCACCCGGTCAATCGCAGCCAGTAGGGGTGCTCAAGACGTCCTGGAGCCTGAGGGAAAGGCCCAGGGACCGGCCTTAGAAAGAAGACACAGGAGGCGTGGGAAACCGGCCCCTTTAGTTCCCACGGTCCAGGAGGAAGCAGACCTTGAGGGGGATGCCCTGGAACCTACAGGGGAGCAGATAGCTGAACTGGGGGACCTGCCTGAGCTGACCCATTGGCAGCAGGAAGGAAGCCCCTCCAGGGAGGAATTCTGCCAAGCACAGAATGAATGTCCTTCTCTCGTGGGTCTGTGGCAGCAGGCTGCAGACCAGGCCAACGGTGATCAGTCTGGAACGCATTTAGTTCATTGGGAGAATGATCTCCTGTATTCAGAGCCTAAGGTTGTTGAGCCTGGGTCAGCCCGTGTGCTGGTGGTACCCCAGAGCTTCAGAGCCTTCCTACTGGGGCTGGCTCACGATGTGCCATTGGCAGCACATTTGGGACAGGACAAGACCTTTGAAAGGCTTGTCACCCACTTTTATTGGCCCCAAATGTGCAAGAGCTCAGATGTTCATTGCAGGACCTGTCAGACTTGCCAGGCAAGTGGAAAGAGTGGGAGGAAGCAGAAGGCTCCTCTCCAGCCATTCCCCGTGGTCAGTACCCCATTCCAGCGAGTGGGGATTGACATTGTGGGGCCACTGGGCCCCAGGACAGCCATGGGCAACAGGTTTATCCTGGTCCTGGAGGACCATGCCACCCGGTACCGGGAAGCCATCCCTCTGAGGACAGTGACGGCCCCCGTGGTGGAACGGGCACTGATGGGAATTTTCTCCAGCGTGGGATTCCCTCTAGAGGTGGTGTCTGACCGGGATACCAATTTCATATCCAAGTATATGAAATCCCTTTGGCAAGAGCGTGGTGTAACCTACATGTTTACCACACCTTACCACCTCCAAGGAAATGGGTTGGTTGAGAGATTCAACAGTGCCCTCAAAGGCATGATAATGGGTCTGTAAGAACCCATGAGGCGAAAGTGGGACGTCCTCTTACCATGCCTTCTCTTTGCTTACCGTGAGGTGCCACAGAAGTCTCTAGGGTTCAGTCCCTTTGAGCTCCTGTATGGCCACCCAGAGAGAGGACCTCTAAGTCTGGTCAAGGAAGGCTGGGAACAATCTCCCAGGAAACCTCCCCAGAATGTATATAGCTACATGCTGGCCTTCAGGAACCAGACTAGGCAACTTGCTGAGGCAAATCTGGAAGCCAGCCAGGAGGAGATGAAGCATTGGTACGACCAGAATGCCACTCTGGTAGAGCTTCAGCCTGGACAAAAGGTGTGGGTCTTGGCCCCCGTGGAGCCTTGTGTGCTTCAGGACAAGTGGACTGGCCCCTTTGAGGTTGTGGAGTGCAAGAGTCCTGTTACCTATTTGGTGGACTTGCAGTCTCCGAGGAACCCCTTGAGGGCCCTGCATGTCAACCGCCTTTAGCCCCACTTGGAGAGGTCCGAAGTGGGCATGCTCTTGGCAACAGATGCTGGAATGGAGGAGGAAATTGAGCCTCTTCCTGACCTCCTGGCCGCCAGAGAGCAAGATGGGTCTGTGGATGGAGTTAATCTCTCTCCCACCCTGACCCCTGAGCAACGGAATGACTGCTGCCAGCTGCTGAGACAGTTTTCTGATCTGTTCTCCCTGGTTTCTAGTATCACAGATTGGTGCGTCCATGATGTGGATACAGGAGACAGCTTACCTATGAAGCAGAAGGCTTACAGGGTAACTGACAGGGTCCGGGCTTGAATCAAAGAGGAGGTCTCAAAGATGCTTGCCCTTGGGGTGATTGAATCCTCTAGCAGTCCTTGGGCCAGCCCAGTGGTCCTGGTCCCAAAGACTGCAGCGCCGGGTGCCACATCCGAACTCCGGTTTTGTGTGGACTGCAGAGTATTCAATTCAGTCACGAAGACTGACGCGCACCCCATCCCCAGAGCTGATGAGCTCATTGATCGGTTAGGGGCTGCCCGATACCTCAGCACATTTGACTTGACGTCTGGGTACTGGCAGATCGCCTTGACTGATGGGGCCAAAGAGAGGTCAGCATTCTCCACACCAGATGGACATTTCATTTTCCAGTTCTGGGTTATGCCATTTGGGAGTAAGAATGCCCCTGCCACCTTTCAGAGGTTGGTCAACCAGGTGTTGGGTGGGCTGGATGAGTTCAGTGCCGCCTACCTGGATGACATCGCGGTGTTCAGGGTCAGATGGGAAGAACATCTGTGCCACCTCTGGGAAGTGTTGATGGCACTGCGCAAGGCCTCACGATCAAGGCAAGCAAGTGCCAGATCGGGCAGGGTTCTGTGGTGTACTTGGGACACCAAGTTGGGAGCGGCCAGGTGGCGCCCCTTCAGCCCAAGATTGAAACCATCCTGGCTTGGGAACCCCCCAAAACCCAAACGGAGGTGAGGGCCTTCTTAGGACTCACCGGGTACTACAGGAGGTTTGTCAAGGGGTATGGCAACATTGTTGCACCCTTGACAGAGCTGACTTCCGAGAAGCAGACAAAGAAAGTAATTTGGACTGACACCTGTCAGAAAGCTTTTGAGACCCCGAAGACTGCCATGTGCACGGCGCCCGTGCTCCTGGCACCCAACTTCTCCAAAGAGTTCCTTGTGCAGACAGATGCTTCAGAGCATGGTGTAGGGGCAGTTCTTTCACAGATGACTGAGGAGGACTTTGACCAACCTGTATCCTTCATCAGTAGGAGGTTACTTCCACGGGAACAGAGGTGGAGTGCAATTGAGCGTGAGGGTTTTGCTGTGGTCTGGGCACTGAAGAAGCTAAGACCCTACCTGTTTGGGACTCACTTCCGGGTTCAGACAGACCACAGGCCCCTCAGATGGTTGATGCAAATGAGGGGTGAGAATCCAAAGCTGTTGAGGTGGTCCATTTCCCTACAGGGTATGGATTTCACGGTGGAACATCACCCTGGCACAGATCACGCCAATGCTGAAGGTCTGTCCAGATTTTTCCGCCTTAGTGATGAGAACTCCCTTGTGTAGGGTAGTTCTCCCCACATTTCAGCTGGAGGGGACACGTGTTAGACCTGGCACCATTGGCGTGGGTCTCCCTTCCATTTTGTTGCTGTTGCCTCATGTGTTTTGCTGGTGTTCGCTGCTCAGAGCACTGTGCCACTGCCAATCAATGCCACAGTGCAAGTGCTCCCTGTATAAAATGTATACATTGATTGGATTCCATGATTGGCCTATTTGGTTTACTGTCAGACTCTCGTACAGTGCACCAGGAGTGCCCGGGGCTTGTAAATCCAAATGCTGCTGGTGGGCTTGCGAAACAGAACAAAATGGCTGATCAGGGTAATTGGAAACAAAGTATATAACCACACAACCAATGAGTTTCGTGCAGCCAAGGGTATAAATATTCCCAACAACTTAAGTATTTTTTGAAAAAGCTTTTGTATTACTCCATAAAAAATGGCATCAAATAAACACTCCGTCACAACAGTTCGTGCAAAAACACTGAAGAATATATACAAATATCTACAACAAATATATATACATTACATTGAAAGCAACATATGCATGAAAAAATGATGAAATAACAATATAATACAATTATTGTGATGACACCAATTATAGTATACAATGTGAATTCAAAAGCACACATTTGCAAATTTAACACTTTTTCTACAATTCAATAAAGAAATAAACCAGTCCTTTGGTAACAAAACATGTGAACAGGGCGGACACTGAGGTGGAATGGCCTGCCTGTCACACAACACCTGTGAATAGTAATTTTATAAGGAATTGCAGGTAGGGCCCACAGAGGTGGTAAGAATTTATCCCTAGCTGCACCCTCCGTTCTTGACACAGGCTGGGGGTCAACGCGTTTCGAACCTTGTTTGTTCTAGGTTCTCCTCAGGACGAGGACTGGGTAAGGGATTACCTTCTCAGCCAACACGTAGACTGCGTGGAAAGAAGGAAGAACACCGGAATGAATCTGAGTATGGTGTCAAAGGTGCCACTGTCTGGGGCACCAGGGGCGAGCTGTTTTTATCATCCTGGACTCACATCCTCCCTTATTGGTATATTATTCAGACGGGGAGGGATGCACACGTAGTGCGATGTTCAAGGGAAAAGGTCCACAGTGAATTTTCAGGCTTGCGAGGCGCAATCAATCTCTCGCTGTCTATTCCTACGCATGCTCCGAAAGGTCTTCCGATGGATCCCCACCGAAACCAGAAAGACGGTCACCCAGGCACTCGTCACCAGCCGACTGGACTATGGGAACACCCTCTACACCGGAGCCACAGCCAAACTTCAGAAAAGACTCCAACGAATCCAGAACGCCTCCGTACGACTCATCCTGGACATCCCGCGACACAGCCACATCTCCGGACACCTGAGAGACCTGCACTGGCTCCCCGTCAGCAAGAGAATCACGTTACGACTCCTCACCCATGCACACAAGGCCCCCCACGACCTGGGCCCCAGGTACCTCAACAACCGCCTGACCTTCTACATTCCCACCCGCCAGCTACGATCGACCAGCCACGCCCTCGCCGCCGTTCCACGCATCCGAAGAGCCACCATGAGAGGAAGATCGTTCTCCTACCTGGCAGCCAAGACTTGGAAATCCCTCCCCATCCACCTCCGCCTGACCCAGGACCACCTCTCCTTCAGGAAGCAACTCAAGACCTGGCTTTTCGAGCAGTAGCGGACCCCCTTCCCCCAAGCACCTTGAGACCCTCCGGGTGAGTAGCGCGCTATACAAATTTCGCGATTGATTGATTGATCTGCGCCACCTTTGGGAAGTGTTGATGACACTGCGCAAGGCCTCACGATCAAGGCAAGCAAGTGCCAGATCGGGCAGGGTTCAGTGGTGTACTTGGGACACCAAGTTGGGAGCGGCCAGGTGGCGCCCCTTCAGCCCAAGATTGAAACCATCCTGGCTTGGGAACCCCCCAAAACCCAAACGGAGGTGAGGGCCTTCTTAGGACTCACCGGGTACTACAGGAGGTTTGTTAAGGGGTATGGCAACATTGTTGCACCCTTGACAGAGCTGACTTCCAAGAAGCAGACAAAGAAAGTGATTTGGACTGACACCTGTCAGAACGCTTTTGAGACCCTGAAGACTGCCATGTGCACGGCGCCCGTAATCCTGGCACCCAACTTCTCCAAAGAGTTCCTTGTGCAGAGAGACGCTTCAGAGCATGGTGTAGGGGCAGTTCTCTCACAGATGACTGAGGAGGGTTTTGACCAACCTGTAGCCTTCATCAGTAGGAGGTTACTTCCACGGGAACAGAGGTGGAGTGCAATTGAGCGTGAGGCTTTTGCTGTGGTCTGGGCACTGAAGAAGCTAAGACCCTACCTGTTTGGGACTCACTTCTGGGTTCAGACAGACCACAGGCCCCTCAGATGGTTGATGCAACTGAGGGGTGAGAATCCAAAGCTGTTGAGGTGGTCCATTTCCCTACAGGGTATGGATTTCACGGTGGAACATCGCCCTGGCACAGATCACGCCAATGCTGAAGGTCTGTCCAGATTTTTCCGCCTTAGTGATGAGAACTCCCTTGTGTAGGGTAGTTCTCCCCACATTTCAGCTGGAAGGGACACGTGTTAGACCTGGCACCATTAGCGTGGGTCTCCCTTTCATTTTGTTGCTGCTCCCTCATGTGTTTTGCTGGTGTTCGCTGCTCAGAGCACTGTGCCACTGCCAATCAGTGCCACAGTGCAAGTGCTCCCTGTATTAAATGTATACATTGATTGGATTCCATGATTGGCCTATTTGGTTTACTGTCAGACCCTAGTACAGTGCACCAGGAGTGCCCATGGCTTGTAAATTAAAATGCTGCTGGTGGGCTTGCAGCACTGGTTGTGCCACCCACAGAAGCAGCCTGGTAAAATATGTCTAAGGTCTGCAACTGCAGACCCTGCGTGCAGTCTGGTACTGTCATGCTGACTGGGCAAGTGCACCCACTTGCCAGTCCTTAAACCTTCCCTTTTCTTCATATTAGTCAGCCCTATGGTAGGCCCAAGGGCAGGGTGCATTGTAAGTATAAGGTAGGACAAGCCATGATGTGTGTGGCCTGTCCTAATAGTTAATTACAGCCATTTTCGTTTTTCACTATTGCAAGGCTACCTGTTCTCATAGGCCAGAATGGGCTGTTAGAATTGTTACAATGAACAGACTCAGGGAAAATGGTAGAAATTCGAGTTTAGTATGCCTTAACTCAGAATAACAACCTTTTCACCCCGCCTCTGCTAGGATGTGTATCTGCTGTCTGGTTGCTGTGAGTGACAGGGCTGGGGAATTGCAGGAGACAGGCTGGGGCAGCCAGGTGGTGAATAGGAAGATTACAGCCAGATGGCTGGGAGGAGTGCACCCGGACTCTGAATAGGGCTGTGCTCTGCCACCACAATGCTGGCTCCATCTCCTGTGGAGCATCTGATGTCTCTGCCCTGCACACTGAAAAGACAAGCCAGAGTCATATCAACAAAGTGCTCAAGAACTGAACTGAACTAGGCAAAGGCCTCCTGCCTCAAAGAACAAATGAATTGTGGTATAAATATTGGAGCCCTGCTCCCAAAAAATCAGATCCTGCTGAAACAAGAAGAACCTCTGCCCGACGAGAAGGAACTGGGAAAGCTGCAAGGAGGAGTACTGTCCCTGACCTGGGGGATTGGGCTGCAGTGGTTGCCTTGCTGCGAGAGAAGAGGAAAAAGACTTAAAAGATTTTTGCTCAACTTCTGCTTCAAACGATTTCCAAGGGCTTGTGGGTGAGCTTGCCCCCTGAACGGAGTCCCAGGACTATTGGACTCCCACTGCCTCAACAAGAGCTGCTGGAATCTGCCAATTTCTCCGTGCCGCTGGAGCCGAGAGCAAAGTGTGCCTCGAAGACCTGACCGCCGCGAAACCCCGTGCCAGTTGCTGCCCCGAACCGTGTGACTCCGCTCCCTCTACGAGCCATAGCTCGCACTGTAAGGAGAAAGGCTGCACCGCACACCGCTTCATCCTACCCCTTTGAAACGCACTGCTCGCTGCACCCCTGCCGCTGGCGCTTGAGATCCGAGCGCACCACAAGGCTGAGTTCATCCCATAAGCTCGCAGCGTACCGGCCGCCTTGCACCGCGCTGTCCGGGATGAAAAGGCATCCCCGCTCTGAGGTACGGCTCGCACAACGCACCGTACAGTGAACGCTTGAAGATCAGGACCGTCTGCCTCGCTCCCCGTGGCCCCGCTCAACGCCTTGCACAGAGAGGCCTGCAACTAGCCGGGCTCGCATCAGAGAGGGGCCGACAACGCTCCTGGTACGCCTTCGCTTACACACGCATAGTCTGTGTCGGAAACTACAAATTTAAATGTACTGTGAGATTCGCACCACGTTTGTGTGCACACCGGACCCGAGCATCTGCTGCGCCTATTCTGACTCTCCCTAAGCCGTTTTCATGCCCGGGAGAACCGCACAGATAGTCCGAAGTGTACAGAACTTATATAAGCTAAGCATATTTAAACAAGAACTCTTTTTGCTAAACAAGTATTGTGGATTATCTCTGAAGTTACATGGTCTTGTGCTAAGCCTTACATAAAATATAACTATTTTTGATATAAGCCTAGTGTGATGTCCATTTGTGGTGTTGTTACTGAGTTACTGTATGTGTTCACAAATGCTTAACCTATAACGCTCTGAGATCAGCCTTGTCTGCTCGCGCCACGCAACCAAGAGGGTGAGCAGGGGTTATTTTAGAGGGTAATCCCCTTGTCCTGACTGGAGGAGAGGGTCCCTGCTTGTCACAAGCAATTACCTGGGCCAACCAGAGACCCCCAAATCTAACATGGGTAATGAGTCGTTTTCAGAGACCTGTATCTACATCCCCCAAGGGAGCCTTGACTGCTCGATCACAGCTACCGCTGAGAGTCAAGTGCAGAAGTGGTACTTGGCCCAATTGAGCAGTATCCATACCAGGTAGGGGCCGGGACATCGGAAGTAACAGGCCTCACCCACCACTGTTGGGCTCAGGAGCTCCTGTATGCCTGTGGCCTTCTGAAAGGGGTTCTGACAGCACTGCAGGTCACCACTGCAGTTCGGTGGCAGAGTTGAGTGTGACCCGACTAGATAGTGGGGGGTTGCTAAAAGACTGGGTGGAGGTTCATTGTGTGTTGTGCGTAGCAGCCCTGACAAGCACGGGGTTCTATATGTCAACAGTGAGGTGCATTTGCAGAGTTGTGTTAGGGCTCAGTTCTGTGCATTTGCAGAGTTGTGTTAGGGCTCAGTTCTGTGCATTTGCAGAGTTGTGTTAGGGCTCAGTTCTGTGCAGTTGCAGAGTTGTGTTAGGGCTCAGTTCTGTGCATTTGCAGAGTTGTGTTAGGGCTCAGTTATTTGCATTTGCAGAGTTGTGTTAGGGCTCAGTTCTTTGCATTTGCAGAGTTGTGTTAGGGCTCAGTTCTGTGCATTTGCAGAGTTGTGTTAGGGCTCAGTTCTGTGCAGTTGCAGAGTTGTGTTAGGGCTCAGTTCTGTGCATTTGCAGAGTTGTGTTAGGGCTCAGTTATTTGCATTTGCAGAGTTGTGTTAGGGCTCAGTTCTTTGCATTTGCAGAGTTGTGTTAGGGCTCAGTTCTGTGCATTTGCAGAGTTGTGTTAGGGCTCAGTTCTGCACTTAAACATGATCCCATGAGAATGTTTTGCCAGTTGCACTCGAACAAGTGTCGTATATATCTTGTTACTATAGTCTCACAGCTTTAGCACATGGGCTGCAAGTAATAGTTGTCTAACATCTGAGCGGGAGTGGCAGCTGTTAAGGAATGTTGACAATACAGCAAAGAGATTAGCATAGCGGGCTGCATAGTAGAGCCCTGATGAAGGAGAAGGATGAAGATTTCAATTCATTAAGTCATACTGAGTTTTTTAAAATGTTAATGAGATTAATAATTGATCACGGAAGAAAGCATCAACAGCGTTATTACCTCGCCCATCAGGATTTGCATAAAGAGTTAGTTTGTGTGAATGAAATGGGTGCCCAAGACAGTGTCTTAGTCTTAGAGAATTTTAAGGTAGATATGTCATGTATAAATATTATAAAATGCCAGCAGATGAGATTAATACAGATGCATAATACAACATGTAAAGAAAATAAATTGTTGTGTCTCAAGAAATATGCATTGTGCATGATGCTTTTTTGCATTTGAGAAATAAAATATGAAAAGATACTATTAGTTCTTCTTTTCTCAATAATTGGCACAGTATTCAAAAAAGAACATTTAAAATGGAAGTAATTTAAGGAATTCAAAAGCAATGTTGAAAAGGAGAATCAATGTATAAAGAAAACTCGTCAACTTTCTATTTACAGGTTAACGGCCAAATTGAATACATGTATGCAGCCCAACAAACTCCAGATGCCCAAGAGCGACTCCTTACAGCCGTCTATAGTAAATGGACCACCAGAGAGGAAAGACATCTGTGACTCTCTGGATGTGCACCAGCGTCCCAACAAACCCGAGTGGTGGAGAGAAGAACACTGATAGCAGGTATCTGAATATTCCAACACAGGTTCTAAAACCAGACCTTAAGACCTAGTCCAAAATGAATTGCCCAGCAGTTTCCTCTCAGAACGAGGCTGTAAGAGTTATTTACCACTTAAAAATGTGTCAACACCAGAGACAACAGAATCAAAATGGACTTTGGGCTACAGGAAACAGCACAGACTACTGACACTTCGTAGGTGTGGAAAAGGAATCTTTAATGGAAAAGGTGCACATCGCAATCCATACACAATCCTGGGCAGCTGCCAAACAAAACTTTACATTGCCCAGTGCCTGCCACATTGGCGTACCCCAGCCTCTAATATTCCCTCCTAACCCCACCACCAGGTCCGGCTTTAGTGATGATGGGGCCCGGGTGCAACAATGTTTTTTGGCGACCCATCCCGCAACCTCCCCCCCCTCCTGCCCCCCCCCCCCTCAATATGACCTCCTCCCTGGATTCCTTCCATCCCACCGGGAAAAGTGCCCCTCATCTTTACATAGCCAGCCCCTCTATCAAATACATTTAATGTAATGTAATTTAAAGCACTGGTAATGGCTGGTTTTACTAATCCACTCAGCTATCCACATAAAATACAGATCTGTTCTTTGTGGCAGGCATATTAACCCTCTGCACTACTTTATGGCGAGTCAAACCTGTCTTGCTCTCTCACTAGCAGGAACATTAACCATAAGGGTTATCATGACATTTTTATTGCTGCCTGAAAGCTGGACCCACAAGGAACTCTGCAGCAGGTGTTTTTAAATCGTACATTATTGCTGAACACCAGTGGCGTAAACGAAAGTTTAAGGGGCTCCTCTGCAATGACATCTACAACAAAAGGGGGGGTCCAAGGGAATGTTTATTGACCACACTTGTTATCATCCCTAACTACTTATCAATACCAACAATGGATAACAAAGGGTCTAGACAAATTGTAAATTGGCTGTGTGCATAAAGGAAACATCCAACAAGTCCACCGAGAGTGTGTCACCGTTGGATGAGTATTCCCATCAGATCACCGACCTGTACCGCCCTGCATCATTTGCGGTCCTTCACCCGAAGAAAGGTGGTTTTACCCACTGTGGACTAGATAGATGCAGCCCACTTATGATGGAAATATGACAGAAGTGCATATAAAATGTTTATGGTATCAGGAGGTAAGCTGAAAAGCAGTGCATGTGTAAATAATACGTGATAAAGTGCAAAAATGTGCTTAAAATTGAGTAGTGGAAATGGAAGAGCAATTTTAATATGATCCTATCCACTCTCAAATAATTAAAAATCAGAGCATAGTAGCGTCAACAAATAGCTACTAGTGTTGTAATATGGTCGACATGTTTCTGCAGTTCTTATGAAGCCTCGAGGTCTTCTGCTGCTTCCTCAGGACCTTACTAAATGCTACTGCATAACGTGAAATAACGTGTTAAACAAAATTCTTAAATATCACCTGGGATTCGCCTGATGAGGTAATCCACGGATCGCCCAGTATCAGCAGGTAGATATAAATAAAAAGAACAAAATACACAAAATACACACAGTAAGTTACAACATATGGTCCTTCCTAGCCCCGTCCTTTTGGAATTCCTTACCTCTCCCGCTTAGGTTAGCCTCTCCCTATTCTAGCTTCAGATCTTCCCTTAAAACTCATCTTTTCACTGAGGCCTATTATTAACTTCTGCTTTTCTGTTATGTTAGTTCTGTCTCTCTCTGCTCTCTCCGAACAGCGCCAAGAAACCTAATGGTGTTAGCGCGCTCAACAAATTAATTTAACATAACATAACATAACATAACTATCTTGATAGTATCAATACATCGCCAATACAATTTATCGGTCGAGGATTCTATTCTAGTAATCCAAAATTAGCCATCATAATATTTAGGCGAAATCATTTCATCACTCACCTATATTTTAGGGAATGCACTCTCCACCTCACCTGGCTACAGCTCAGGTAAAACGGAGCACCGCTCTATAAAAATATATAAGGGGGGGTACAGGGAAGGAATTTACAAGCTGCATACATCATTAATGGCAGACATTGTTTGTATGGTGTCTGCTACTGTTAACCAACTCAGTTGTATATAATTTAAAAAGGCTAGGTGACTTAAGATAGGGGTGCTGTCTCCGTCTTGTCTGCTTGTAAGGCTCAAGTTGACCACCAGCCGAACACCGGTAAGGCGTGTTTAAAGAAAGCCGCCGAGTTTTTTTACATGGTAGATAATCGGTGCGAAACCTTGCCTCGCTCATGCCAAACATACCAACTTAGATTACCAAATCAGCTGTCAGCGCATTTTTGTAGATTACAAATAATACATGCTGTGCTAGTAAATGGTTAAGTGCTCTGCGGCGCGCAGAGCCGTAGCTATTGGATACTTGAGTTCTGAGTAATGAACTCGTCCCTGGGTAGAAGTTACCGCGCTGCACTCTAAGATGCCATTAAGCAGATGGTGTAAGCGCTTACCTGTCCGTCGGTACTCCGGACGTCCGTCTAGGCTGTCTGCAATGTACACGGAGGTGCCCCCGCTCCGGATTTAATTCGGAGAGCTCAAGCCTGAGTACTGTGCTGAGGGAGCCCCCTGCAGCTGGGGCCCCCTCGCACCACGGGGGCTGTGGGGCCTGTGTTACGCCCCTGCTAAACACAGCACCCTACCTGAGGTCAGCGCCCCCTACAGGTCAGCTCCCAGTGTGGCCGCAGGTTCAAGTCCCTGACTGTGCTGAATAGTCTTGTGTTGCAGGCTAGCTCATTGAGACCCTCACGGGTAAGTAGTCGTGCTCAACAAGATTACTGATTGCAGGCTGTGCAGGGTCCAAGCTGTACTGAACTCTTCGGACCATAGGCTGCGGTCTCCAATTTCTGGCTGTGCTACAGAGCATTATCTCTGCTGCACATTTTGGGTTTCTAGCCGTGCTGCACATGCTTAGATCATTGTCATGCACTGCAGAGTTTCAGGTCTCTTCGTGGATATAATTTAGGGATTGCCAGAGGTCACAGCTGTGACCCTGACTTGCCCCTGTGACCCCTGGTTTCAGAGGTGACAAAAGCAGAGTAATTAACAGAAGGTAAACAATGCACTGATGAGCAGGTTACTTTCTGCAGCTCTGTATGGGACATTACACTTTCTGTTGCAGTTCAGGGAGGACCAGGCCAGGCAGTTCGGGCTGGACTGTTGCTATTGGAGCAGGGTCAAGACTGATTTGGATATGGCTGGGTCCAGACTGAGGTGGCATGGTGGGCGAACAACAATGGATTGGGATGCGGCCGGAGCAATGGCCAGTGGCTGAGAATAATTAAGCATTCCACCCATCACGTTGTTGTTGGTGGTGGTTCGGCTGGACTGATCCTATTGGGGCAAGACTGATTTGCATATAACTTGCTCCAAACTAATGTGGCATAATGGGGAAAAAACACGATGGACTGGAGTGCAGCCCCAAGCGATTGCCAGTGGCTGAGATTAATTCAAACAATCATTCTATCTATCACTTTGATGTAGTTACAATATGTAGAAACAAAATGTGAATATTGACCAGACAGATGGATGAAGAGAGCTGATCCAAAGCCCAAAGCTAAATGTATATATATGTATTTTTTATGATTAGTTTTTAATTTCACTGTATGGCAGTGGCGAAAAAACGTAGGTGCTCCCAAGACCATACCTAAGGATGCATTTGAAAAAGAAAATAGTCCTCAGGTTTGCTGAGTGTGATGGTTCCTTACAAGTGATCTTAATTCAAAACGTGTTCACAAATGGTAAGGAGCAATTCAAGCCGGTAAGGTAGTTCATACTCAGTATGTGGTCTATGTGGATTAATACCGGTAGGCATGACCACTATTCTTTTTAGGATGCTTTTTCTGAATGTTCCAGGGATTTATCAATGCACTATTATCTTTGAATTATACATACACTAGGCTTCAGTGACAAAAAATAGTGTGATGTAATCAGGGTTAAGGCCATGTGGCGTCACTTCCTGAGATTCGGGTTAAAGAGTCCTATGATGTTACCCCAGGCATTTTGTTCCCCGAACTGCAGTGACAACAGGCACATCCTGTGCTCACACTGCTCACTTATCACTCCTGGAGAAGTTAGGGAATGACCTCATGCCAGGAGAGCGTTGTAGGGGAAGGGAAATCCTTTAAAGAGAGTCATTTTCTCTCTGGATTTCCCTTCTCTTTTTGAAACTCAGGAGCAGCAACATTGTCACCAGTGCTTTAACCCCTTCGCTGCTAGGCCTTTTCCCCTCCTGTGCTAAGCCTTTTTTTGGCGATTTGGGGTAGTGCGCGCTTAGGCCCCTGTAACTTTTTGACCACATAAGGTATCCATGCCAAATTTGCGTCCTTTTCTTCCAACATCATGTGGATTCCAAAGGTGCCCAGGGTTTGTGGATTCCCTTGGAGGGGTCCCAGAAATTAACCAAAATACAGTGAAGTTTTTGTTTTTTTCAGAAAAATGGGAAAAACGGGCTGCAAATGAAAGCCTCTGGGTTTTTCCCTGAAAATGTTATCAAAAAAGGGTTTGTGGGGCTGAAATCTCCATTTTCTCAGCTTTTAGGGAATGACAGTCTTTTGTCAGAGAACCGACATGTTTCACACAGTTTTGGCATTTTTCTGGGACATAGCCTATTTTTGCTATTTTTAGAGCTTTCCACCTCCTTCCAGTTAATGGTAGAAATGAGTTTGAAAGCAATAATGGATCCTAGAAAGCTGTACATTTTCGAAAAGTAGACAAAATTCTGAATTCAGAAAGGGGTCATTTGTCTAAATCCATGAAGGTTTCTTTATAGAAACTAACGGTTAAATATTGGAATAATTGAAAATTTGTTGAAAAAAACAGCCTTTTGTCTCAATGTTTTCACCTATAACTTTTTCTAATCTTGACAGCTCTTGGAAAGCAACATACCGTTACATCTGTTAGACCTTCCTGGTTGTGAGGGATATATAGGACTTGTAGTTTCACCAAGAACCCGACAAACCCAGATCCAAAAACTGAGCAGCAACTTGCAATGGTATTTTTTCATTTACTGGGTTTAGAGCACTTTGTCTTGGAAAATGTATACATGGAAAAATCTGTATGAAAGACACCTATGTATTTCTGAATTGGGTACAAAATATAGAGTTCAGAAACAGTATATAATAGCACATTTTCAAAATTGGGAATACTCATACTAGCATGAGAATTATTGGTCATTTTTCAAAAACATTTTTTTTTACACAATGTCTTTCATTGAAAGGGAGAAATGCATGAAAGCTCAATTGGTAATAACAGTTGATTTACAAATCTGAATTACTCGAAGTCTCCCGATAAAAACGGTACCTCAATTGTGCCTGCGACAGGAAACGGCGCAAAATGCAACGTGGTCACACCTCAATATTGCAGTTACAAATTGACCCTTTTATGGCAAAGTGCCTACCTGTAGTTTTTGCACCCTAGCTCTGCCGGCACCTAGGGAAACCTAGCAAACCTATATATTTTTGAAAAGTAGACACCCAGGGGAATTCAAGATGGGGTGACTCGACTGCCTACCACCAGGTTTTGTTACCCAGAATCCCTTGCCAAGTTAAGGATTTGACAAAAAAAAACACATTTTCCTCACATTTCTGTGGTGGAAAGTTCTGGAATCTGCGTGGATCAACATATTTCCACCCACCCAGCATTCCCCCAGGTCTCCCGAAAAAAATGGTACTTCACTTGCGTGGGTAGGCATAGTAGCTGCGACAAGAAACAGCACAAAACGCAACGTGGTCACACCTCAATTTCGCAGTGAAATCTTGTGCTTTTTGGACAAAGAGACTACCTTTTGTTTTTGAGTCCTAGCTCTGCCAGCACCTAGGGAAACCTAGCAAACCTATACATTTTTGAAAGTAGACACCCAGGGGAATTCAGGATGGGGTGACTCGACTGCCTAACACCAGGTTTTGTTACCCAGATTCCCTTGCAAAGCTAAGAATTTGACAAAAAAAACAAATTTTCCTCACATTTCTGTGGTGGAAAGTTCTGGACTCTGCGTGGATCAACAAATTTCCACCCACCCAGCGTTCCCCCAGGTCTCCCGAAAAAAATGGTACCTCACTTGCGTGGGTAGGCATAGTGGCTGCGACATGAAACAGCGCAAAACGCAACGTGGTCGCACCTCAATTTCCCAGTGAAATCTTGCGCTTTTTGGACAAAGAGACTACCTTTTGTTTTTGAGCCCTAGCTCTGCCAGCACCTAGGGAAACCTAGCAAACCTATACATTTTGGAAAAATAGACACCCAGGGGCATTCAGGATGGGGTGATTCGACTGCCTACCACCAGGTTTTGTTACCCAGAATCCCTTGCAAAGCTAAGAATTTGACCAAAAAAAACACATTTTCCTCACATTTCTGTGGTGGAAAGTTCTGGAATCTGCGTGGATCAACAAATTTCCACCCACCCAGCGTTCCCCCAGGTCTCCCGAAAAAAATGGTACCTCACTTGCGTGAGTAGGCATAGTGGCTGCGACACGAAACAGCGCAAAACGCAACGTGGTCGCACCTCAATTTCCCAGTGAAATCTTGCGCTTTTTGGACAGAAGAGACTATCTTTTGTTTTTGAGCCCAAGCTCTGTCAGCACCTAGGGAAACCTAGCAAACCTATACATTTTTGAAAAGTAGACATCCAGGGGAATTCAGGATGGGGTGACTCGACTGCCTACCACCAGGTTTTGTTACCCAGAATCCCTTGCAAAGCTAACAATTTGTTAAAAAAAAACACATTTTCCTCACATTTCTGTGGTGGAAAGTTCTGGAATCTGCGTGGATCAACAAATTTCCACCCACCCAGCGTTCCCCCATGTCTCCCGGAAAAAATGGTACCTCACTTGCGTGGGTAGACATAGTGGCTGCGACATGAAACAGTGCAAAATGCAACGTGGTCGCACCTCAATTTCCCAGTGAAATCTTGGGCTTTTTGGACAAAGAGACTACCTTTTGTTTTGTTTTTGAGCCCTAGCTCTGCCAGCACCTAGGGTAACCTAGCAAACCTATACATTTTTTAAAACTAGACACCCAGGGGAATTCGGGATGGGGTGACTCGACTGCCTACCACCAGGGTTTGTTACTAAGAATCCCTTGCAAAGCTAAGAATTTGACAAAAAAAACAAATTTTCCTCACATTTCTGTGGAGGAAAGTTCTGGAATCTGCGTGGATCAACACATTTCCACCCACCCAGTGTTTCCCCAGGTCTCCCGAAAAAAATGGTACCTCACTTGCGTTGTTAGGCCACCATTGTCAAAACCACCAGCTTTTGCAAGAGGGGTTACCTGGGTTTTTAGCCCCGTGCTAGTCGGCCATCTAGGGAAACCTACCAAACCCACACATTTCTGAAAAGTAGACACCCTGGGGCTTCCAAGGAGGTATGGCTTGCGTGGATCCTCCAACGTTCCTTTACCCAGAATCCCTTGCAAATCTCGATTATAGCTAAAAAAAATCAGATTTTTCACACTTTTTTGTGTGGGAAAGCGTGGCATCACTGGGCTCACACAAATTACCTTCCACCCAGCGTTCCCCCAGGTCTCCCGATAAAAATGGTACCTCACTTGCGTGGGTAGGCATAGTGGCTGCAACAGGAAAAGGCCCAATTCGTACGGTGGAGACCTAAAAATTACCTTTAGTAAAACTATCTTCTTTTTTGAGGGGGTCACCTGAGCTTTTGGCCCGGGGCTTGGCGGGCATCTTTGGAAACTACCAAACCCAAACAGTTCTGAAAACTAGACACCCGGGGGAGTCTAGGGAGGTATGGCATGCGTGGGTCCCCCAATGTTTTCCTACCCAGAATTCCTTGCAAACCTTAAAATTAGGTAAAAATATCACTTTTCCAAAGTTTTTTGCGTGGGATCTCCGTGCCGGCAAAAATGTTCTACCACCCAGCGTTCCCCTTGTTCTCCCGAGTAAAATGATACCACACCTTAACAGAGTTACTCAAAAGTCAAACATTCAAGCACGGCTATCTATTCCTCAAAGACACACACATACAGGTTGGATTTGGCACGAGGGCGAGTGATGGTTCAGTACATAAAATTTTATTAACAAGATATTTCAAAAAAATGAAATGCTCTGTCAATAAATAAATGCATAAAAACCGAACCAGTGACTCGTAACTCGTGAGCTGTAAAGCCACGACAAGGCACCAACCGTTTTACAGGCCATTCACGCACCTTTCATATCTGATACAAACCAGACCATTGACACCATCCGGAAGGAAAAGCAACACATAACAACAATCACAATAAGGGACAAGGTACACCCTACTTAACAAAGAGATAAAAGAAAAATATTACTGCACAGCCATCTAATCCGCAAGCACACACACATACTGGTTGGATTTGGCACGAGGGTGAGTGATGATTCAGTACATACAATTGTATTCGCAAGTAATTTCACAAAAATGAAATACACTGCGTATAATTGAAAGTATGATAAACTGAACAACTGACTCACAGCTCGTGAGCTGTAAAGCCACGTCAAGGCACCAACCTCTTTACAGGCCATTCATACACCTTTTGTACGTGTGACACATACAAAACATTCACACCGCCAGCCGCGGACCCATCACATTTCAACACTCACACCAGCAGACAGCGCCATTCAAGGGCCCATCACTTTCACATGCCCACATTTCTGACATTGCAACTACACAAAATGATGGACTGTGTGGAGTGTCACTCAACTAGCAGTGTGTGTAGTGACCAACAGAAAGTAACTACTCACACATCGCCGGCCGAGCGCCAGTCCACCCACACCACCATCCAAGCACCAGACCATGCACACCGCCAGCCAAACACCACTCAGCGCACACCGACAGCCAAGTACCACTCCACACACACCACCAGCCAAGCATCACTCCACGCACACCACCAGCCAAGCGCCACTCCACAAACACAACACCAGCCAAGCACCACTCCGTGCACAGACAGCCAAGTACCACTCCACGCACACCATCCAGCCAAGCGCCACTCCACACACACCGCCAGCCAAGCGCCACTCCACGCACACCACCATCCAAGCACCAGACCATGCACACCACCAGCCAAACACCACTCAGCGCACACCGACAGCCAAGTACCACTCCACATACACCACCAGCCAAGCATCACTCCACGCACACCGCAAGCCAAGCGCCACTCCACACACACCGCCAGCCAAACACCACTCCGTGCACAGACAGCCAAGTACCACTCCACGCACACCACCAGCCAAGCACCCCTCCACACACACCACCAGCCAAGCACCACTCCACAAACACAACACCAGCCAAGCACCACTCCGTGCACAGACAGCCAAGTACCACTCCACGCACACCATCCAGCAAAGCGCCACTCCACACACACCGCCAGCCAAGCACCACTCCGTGCACAGACAGCCAAGTACCACTCCATGCACACCACCAGCCAAGCGCCCCTCCACACACACCACCAGCCAAGCGCCACTCCACAAACACAACACCAGCCAAGCACCACTCCGTGCACAGACAGCCAAGTACCACTCCTCGCACACCACCAGCCAAGCGCCACTCCACACACACGACCAGCCAAGCACCACTCAACACACACCACCAGCCAAGCGCAACTCCACACACACCGCCAGCCAAGCACCACTCCACGCACACCACCAGCCAAAGACAAATCCAAACACAACACCAGGCAAGCGCAAGAGCACGCACACCGCCAACCAAACACCAGACCACGCACACCGCCAGTCAAGCACCAGTCCACAGACACCGCCAGACAAGCACCAGTCCACAGACACCGGCAGCCAAGCGCCAAACCATGCACACAGTCAGACAATGGACACTACACGCAAACCAACATCATACTTTAGTTTTTTTTTTTTTAAATAAAAGAAAAACAAAAGCAAATTGATACAAATCTATTAATTCAACAACTAAATCTAAAAAGACTACACAAATGCAAACTTTGAAACTGAACAATAAGTTTTAAAGAATAAAGACCAACCAGTTCACTTTACCACTCATTGATACTCCCAAAAATTATTTTGCGTGTGGTACAATCTAAAACAAGCCCGGGGTTTGAAGGGCAGTCGGGGCAGTACATACGAACCTCCTTCTGCAAACCTCTTCGCCAACAGACTCTACATCTCCGACAGGGAAAGTCTTTTGAGATTGTAGGAGGAATTGTATCAGGAAAGTGGCGATCTTTCAATCTGGCAACATCCTCCACCACTCCAACTCTAGGAACACTTGCCTGTTCCACTAAAACAAGGCTGCCTATTACAGACTCCTGAAACTTTACAAAAGTCATCTTTGACTGGGGACAAGATTTCTGGAACACAACAAAAGCATTAAAGGTTGCCAAGTGGAAAAGATGGATAGCCAACTTCTTGTACCAAATGTAAGCCTTACGAAGAGCAGCATACGGTTCCAACCTCTGATCTACTCTGTCAATACCACCCATGTACTTATTGTAGTGCAGTATGCCCCCAGGTTTGCGCACTCCTGCAACCTGACCCCAAACAGTCACCGGTTCCGTGCTTTCATCATGTATTGTAGTCAACATGTAGACATCTCTCCTGTCTAAAAACTTCACAGCTAAAAGCTCCTCACAACGCAATGCACTGCACTGTCCCCGAGCAAGCTTTCGACAAACAAGTTCTTTTGGGAAACCTTTACGGTTTGAGCGGATTGTGCCACAAGCAACAGTGTCCACTTTGGCCAATTCCCTGAACAACCGCACACCAGTGTAGAAGTTATCGACATACAAATGATGGCCTTTGTTAAAAAATCCACGACCAAGTTCCCACACAATTTTCTCAGTCACTCCAAAAGTCGACGGACAACCAGGGGGGTTAATCCTGGATTCCTTACCAGTGTACACCCTGAAATTAGAGACATATCCAGTCTCACTGTCACACAGCATATACAGTTTGATTCCATAGCGTGCCCTCTTACTAGGAATGTATTGCCGAAATACCAAGCGGCCCTTGAACAACAGCAAAGAATCATCCACTGCAATTTCTTTCCCAGGATAAGAGATCTCAGAAAATCGATCAACAAAATGATCAATGACAGGCCGAATCTTGAAAAGACGGTCACAATCAGGGTGATCTCGTGGCAAAGCAAGACTATTGTCAACAAAATGCATCATCCGAAGCAGAAGC
The DNA here is from genome assembly GCF_964261635.1 of Lissotriton helveticus. Taxonomy (NCBI): domain Eukaryota; kingdom Metazoa; phylum Chordata; class Amphibia; order Caudata; family Salamandridae; genus Lissotriton; species Lissotriton helveticus. The sequence goes on from NC_136073.1 coordinate 175,465,244, forward strand.
AAATACCTATCACGACTCATGACTGCCGGAAATATAGCTGTTGCCATCAAGGGACTAGTAGACCAATATGAAGCCATTGATGGTTTCCTAAGCAAGCCCATCAAAAAAGTTAAACACAAAAACTTTTTCATCTCCTCCAAATTTGTGGGAGTCCACCGGGTAGCTCTAGCGTGGGGCTTAAGGCTGGCACTGTTCACCCTCAAAAAAATTTCAGCATACAAATTAGTCTGCTCTACAATTTCTGCCAAAAACACATCATCCATAAACAACTTGAAAAAATCAATAGGCAAAAAGTTTTCATTGTTCACCCTTCACCCTGGAACACCAGTAAATTCAGGCAATGCCGGCTGCACCATGCCTGGTGCAACCCAGAGGTCAGAACTTTCATTGTCAAGTCTTGCAGCCGCAGACTGCCGCCCAGCTGCCTCTTGTCTCACTACACCAACTGGAAGTCTAGCAGCCCCAGGCTGCAGCCCAGATGTCTCTTGCCGCACTATTGCCACAGCAATGTCCTCCGCAACCACAGGCACAACATCCACACCAAAAGTAGCTTCATCAGCACTCAGAGTGTCTTCATCATCAGATGAAGCCATGTGTAGAGAAAACTCACTACCTGAATCTTCACCTCCCACCTCTGGCTCAGAATCAGAGTCAGTCTCTGGACCATGGTCAGAGGAAGAATCAAAAAGCATTCCAACAACTTGCTGAGCAGTAATCCGGCGGCTAGCCATTATCCTTACAAATAAAGGAGTCTGCACAAACAACTCAACAACCCCAACACTGCGCAAAGTAAGATAAAAAATGTAAGCCTTTTTCACAAAAAACTATATTTAGAAAAAATATACAATTCACTTACAAGACACAACTACACTCACCAGCACCTACTCTGCAAAGACACAGCAAATAGGCAGCGATATCCCACTAGAAAGAAGAAAAAAAAAACGTACATCTACAGAAGGACACATCAAAAACAAATGCAAAACATGTTTTACAATCACAACAAACAGAAACCAAACATACTCGTATTACTACACACTTTGCAAAATAAACAATTACATTACAATTGAACAAAAAAAAGGTCTCTTACCAAACACATGCAACTACAGAAACAGCAGAACAACAGAACCACCAGTAACGGAACCGCACACTGCAACAATCTAAAGAGAAAAAAAAACAATAGACACTAGAAGAAACAAAAACAACACACATTACAACAGGCTATGTCACAGGGTATGTCACAAATGGGGTGTCTGTCCTCAAGGGGGGAAGATTATAAATCATTATCAACGTGGGCCCCCTGGAAGCAACCCTACGGAGGGCAGAGAGGCCAAATAAAGACACGGCAGAACATACTTTTGAAAACAAATGGGCCCAAGGAAGCAACCCTTGGCCAAGGGGTCGCTCCCTATAAAAAAACAAAAACCTGGAGTATAGTGGGCTTTTCTATCCCCCCCTGGGACCAGAAACTGTAAAAAAAACAGCCGGGCAGAACAGTCTACAATATTTATAATGCCCCCTGGAAGCGACCCTTGCCCAAGGGGTCGCTTCCTTTATAAATATAATAAAATCCCTGGTGTCTAGTGGGCTTTTCTGCCCCCCCTGGGTCCAGATGTGGCCCAAAAAACGGCTGATCTGCCCCCAGGGGGGCAGACAAGTCTAAAAAAAATTATGGGCCACTAGGAAGCGACCCTTCCCCAAGGGGTCGCTTCCTTTACAATTATAAACAAATCCCTGGTGTCTAGTGGGCTTTTCTGCCCCCCCTGGGTCCAGATCACGCGCTAACATTGGCGATCTGCCCCCAGGGGGAGCAGAAAAGTCTACACTAAATTTTTATGGCCCTGGAAGCGACCCTTGCCCAAGGGGTCGCTTCCTTTACTAATAAAAACACAATCCCTGGTGTCTAGTGGGCTTTCCTGCCCCCCATGGGTCCAGATTCCCGAATAAAACGGTCGATCTGCCCCCAGGGGGGGCAGAAAAGTCTAAAAAAATAAAAAATGCCCTAGGAAGCGACCCTTTCCCAAGGGGTCGCTTCCTTTTATCAAAATAAATAATCCCTGGTGTCCAGTGGGCTTTTCTGCCCCCCCTGGGTCGAGATCGCTCGCTAAATCGAGCGATCTCGACCCAGGGGAGGCAGAAAAGTCTGACCTGCAATTTTTTTGCCCCTGGAAGCGACCCTTGCCCAAGGGGTCGCTTCCTTTTCAGAAAAAAAACATCCCTGGTGTCTAGTGGGGCATTACTGGCGCAGGAGCGCGACGCTGTGCGCGATCCTGAACCAGGAATGCCCTGCATTGGGACATCAGGGGAGAGGAAACAGTGTTTCCTCCCCCCTGATGCCTCAAGGCACCAAGAAATGCCCCCCCCACCCCACCGGAGAGCAGGAAACAGACCTACCTGCTCGGTGCGCTGGAAGCAAATGGCTTCCAGCGCGTCTAGCACTTCCTGATGACGTCGGCGCGCGCGACAGCGTGCTGACGTCACCAGGAAGTGCGGGGGGGCGGGGGGAGCAGCGCAAAGTCTTCCGCTGCCACCCCCACTACTGCCACCACGATCGGTTCCCCAGGGGGGGAGCGCCACTGCTCCCCCCGAGGGCTGTACTGATGACGGAGCGGTTCCGTCATCAGCACAGCCCAACCGATGCTGATGACGGAACCGCTCCGTCATCAGCATCGAAGGGGTTAAGTCGAAGCTTTTTCAATGTTATATACAAGCCATAGTTGCTGCTTATTTATCGTATGCAACTAACAACCGTTGACAAAGTCATTAGTCCTGGCTTGTTGTAGGTATGATGTTAATTGTTCTATCATATATCTGGATGTATATGACAGAAACACCAAAATGCAAGTCGGGGGGCACACTATGATAAGCTCAGATTTTTAACTTACCTGTTTTTAAGCCACGCCCTAATTCCATTAGCCACGCCCTTCTGGGAGACCACCCCCAGTTTTTTCATCCCACTTAAAGCCCTGGCTATGATGGATAGTTTCCATGTTGGTCGCGCGCTGCACACTGCAGGGTCCCAGCAGCACTGCACTATTAGCCCCCATGCTCCACCCGCTGGCCTGAGGTCACTGGTCCTGCTGCACTCTCGGGTAGGGTGACCAACCGTCCGTAAATTTCACGGACTGCCCGTTATTTGGGCCTCTTGTCCGTTGTCCGTCAGGAAGTCTTTCACGGACGCCTTTTGTCCGTAATTCTGGGCATTGGTGCAAGCTGTCCCCCCTGCACGCAGCCTGATAGTTCTCTAACTCTCACTGCAGGGGTCCAGCTCGCACTGCTGTGAACTGAAAGACCAGCAGCAGCCCCTCTCGGCACAGATTGTTATCGGCCATTATCATTCTGTCGTCTGCCTGTTTGTCAAACACAGAATAATAATGGGCACCTCTGTATAGATACAGCATTTGCTGGGCCTCCTCCTGCCAGAGTTCTTCATGCAGCGAGGCGTGCCCCCCTGGGGGTCCGTGACTGCATTTCCAGAGGGGTGCAAATGCCTTACAAAGAAGTGTAAATGAGGACAGCCTGGAAGTGTGGCCTTCTTTATTGGCGCAATTCGAAGCGGTTTTCATTTACAGACTTGAAGTGTAAAATATACAACTAGTGCTATGGGGGCTGGAGTGGTGGCAGGGTCAAAGAGGTGGCTGAGAAGAACAAACTATTCTGTAAGGACTTTATTTCATATGCAGTTACACACAAAAAAGTAGCAAACACACAATGAAAGAAAAAATAAATTCAGGTGTAAACATCGTGTTATTCTGGCAAATCCCTTAATCTCCAGTGCCACAAACTAATGTGACCTTGTGTAATGTAATAAGTGCTCATGACATTCTGGTTTTGTTCAGAAACTATTGATAAATGAAGGCGTCCAAAGGTATTAATGTAAGACGTCTGATATTTATCAGAAAATACTTCTACTATGTCACACCTGTAGGTACACTAAAAAAAACTGGAAGGGTCCAGAAATATACAAATGAAAAAAAAATCCAAATTGGTATAATATATATTTGTGAACAGTGTGGCAAATTCAACAAATGGTAAACATCACTTACAACGAAACTTTTACAACGCACTACCATTACAACGCGGTCATTACAATGCAAACTATTACAACGCATTGCGCTGGGGGGCGCTCTAGGATAGGGAATAGGTTAATTTACTATCCAATAACCTTCCCTAGTGTCCACGGGGACTGGAGTTGGAATAGTAAATTAAACTATTCACTATCCAACACCCAAAAGCGCTATGCGTTGTAATGGTATGCGATGTAAAAACTGCGTTGTAAAGGCAGGTGTTGTAATAGCCTGCGTTGTAACGTCATACATCCTCAACAAATGCATATGCAGGGGTCAGTTCCCCCAAACTGATTTAAGTGTTCCTGAGCGTCTGCATGATGCAGGTGTCTCATCTCTCGCACAAGGGACAGGATTCCTCTCCGTTAATAACAAGCTGTGCAGCCTGCAATAGATTTACTCAAAACACAGCTTTGATAGAACTGGCTCTGGTCTAATATCACTGAGGTAGTTGAGCCTGTGGATGAGTGTTCTCAAGAAAATTTAAGAAACTTAGAATTTGGGTCAGTTTTTCATTATTCGCCATAGTCCTTTCCCGATGCTGCAAAAGCGCTCCATTTTCCAAAGTCTTTTGCTTTAATTTTATTAGGGACTTTTGCCGAAGTGTACACCACACCCAGAATGAGGAGGTGTCTTTTTTTTTTTTTTTTAGACTAGGTGGGCTGCTTGCTCCACTGTAAAATGCTGACTCAGCAAATATAGAAGTCAATAACAAAGGTTTTCCAAATATTTGCCCATTTTCACATGTTTTAAGCATATATGATTTTAATTTATGGTTTGCGACGGTGAGAGGTATGCGTGTTTGTGTTATTTTAGCAACTTTATTATTATAAATTATTTATTCGGACTTTCAGTATTAGAAATCCATAAAAGCAATATTAATACATAGTAAGTAAATCGTAAAAAATTTCATAAAAATTGCTACGTTTTCACAAGACTATTTACAAATACTATAAGTTGGAAAAACTTACTTTACAGATTTTTTCTGTGTCTATATATGCATTTTAAAAAATTAAGAACATGATAACAGGTAATTTCAGTATCTAAGAGCTGTAAGCTTAACATAGCAGGGCGACACTGCCTGAATCCCCAAGATTTCAACAGGGTCAATAACCAGAGTTTACGATGTTTGTGATAAAATTTACAGAACAAGACTGTATGTAAAGTGGTTTGGAATGACTTTTCATCGCAGGGACACAGGGGTAGACTCGTATCCCATGCATTTGCCACTGGGAATGCCACTAGCCTATGAAAAAGGTTTAATCTAAATCTTACCAGAAGAAAACGATCAAAAGCACTGATTTCAAGATTTAAATAAGGCTGGATAGAAAAAGTGGATTGGACCATTACAGCATGTTGGACAGACGGTTTGCCTGCTTCGGTTTGTAGTCTCAGATTTTGCAAATGTCCCAGGGCTAGTGTTTGTAGTTGTTTTTTTGAGAGTTCACTGATTTTTTCGGGGGTAGAATAGTATTTTTCGGCAAACTTTTTAGCAACTTGTGATGTCATTGGATTTATGTGAGTTCCTACTCTGTGCATATGACGTGGCATGTGTGCGTGATGGTCTCCTTGTGTATGTGAGGGTGCATCTTTATGTGATTATGCATGATGTAGGGTGACTAACCATCCATAAATTTCATGGTCCGTCCGTAATTTGGACCTCACGTCTGTTGTCGTGAGGATCCCTTTTACGGACGCCTTTTGTCCGCAATTTTGGGCATTGCAGAGAACAGCACTGTTCCCTGCATGAAGCCTCAACTCCCTGATGGGGCCTCCTCGCACTCCTCCTTGGAGCACAAGAGCAGCCCCACCCGCCCGTTGTCATTCTGTATGCTGGATGATTGTCACATACAGAATTACAATGGTCCAGTCTAGGTGGGTAAAGCATGTGGTGGCCTCCCCCAGGCTCTGTCTAGGGCAGGACATTCTGTCAGACAGAAGAAATGTGCAAAAACGCCAATGTTGCTACTGGAGAACCCAGCTCAACAAAAGGAGCTGGTGAAAGAAGTTAAAAAGAAGGGGCTAGAGTTATTTCACAGTCTCGTCATTTTATAACTAATGCATTTTCAATATTATCTTCAAGGAAGCCAGATTGCTACTTTTTTATTTTATGCAACTAACAACCAATGACAAAGCCAATAGTTCTGGGATGTTGCAGGTGTAACATTACTTGTTGTTATATATCTGGATACAATGACAGAAGAGGCAAAATACCAGTCAGGCAGCACACTATACTAAGCACAGATTTTTAGCTTACGTGTTTTAAGCCACGTCCTTAATCACATCGAACACCCCCTTTGGAGTAACCCCGGTATTTTCATCCCACTTAAAGCCCTGGAAACAACACCATGAGACAGTCACCTCAGGTCTTGGCACTGTGCATCATGCATGACCCATGAATTTCATGTTTTCAGATTTCCTATGTGCAGGGGCATAAGGAACCCTACCCCCACCCATTGCTTTAGAACTACAGCATGGGTGAAATTCTTGATGTTCCTCTTCTGTCTGCATTTCTGCAGACAAAGGCTCAGCTCATAATTAATATGAAAAGGTGGGCTGGTGAGTAAATGGAGGGATGGGTGGATGGCTGGATAGATTAGTGAAAGGGTGAATGGATGAACGAAAGGGTGAATGGATGGATAATCAGAGAAAGGATGGATGGATGAGTGAGTGGAAGGATGGATGAGAGAAACAGTAAAAAGATGTAAGTATGGGTGGAAGGGTAGATCGATGGGTAAAAGGGTGGATGGATGAGTGAAAGGATGGATGGATGAGTGAACGGGTGGGTGATGGGTGAGTTAATGGGTGGGTGGAGGAGTGAAATGATGGATGGATTGATAAATTGATGAGTACAAGGGCGAATGGCTGGACAGATGAGTGAGCGGGTGGATGTAAGGATGGATGAGGGAGTGAAAGGGAGGGTAGATGGACAAATGGATGGATAGATGAGTGAAGGAGTAAAAGGGTGGATGGATGAATGATAGGGGTCAATTGATGGATTCATGAGTGGATGAGTAGATGGATGGGTGGAAGGAAGGATGGCTAAGTGAAAGGGCCAATGGAGAGAGAAAGGGAGGATGGATTGATGACTGAAAGGGTGGAAGGATGAGTGACTGGGTGGATGGATGAGTGAGTGAAAGGATGGCTGAAAGGATAAAAGGGTGAATGGATGGGTGGAAGAGTGGATGGATGAGTGTACTGAAGAATAGGGTGATAGGATGGATGAATGAATTATGAATGGATGAGTGAAAGGGTGGATAGAAGAATACATGATGGATAGGTTAATAAATGCTTGAATATGTTTGGATATGGATGGGCTTAATTCTATTCTATTGCGCGACCTCCTCTGATGTGTCTGTAAAACGTACTTTTTGTCCCGAAGTTTTGTCCTGAATTTTGACCTCCTGTCCTGAATATGTGTCCTGAATTCTGACCCTTTGTCCTGTATTTTTACACTCACCGTCCTGAATTTGCACGCATGTCAGTTGGTCACCCTACTCTAGGGGTCTGTGCAGCACATCCTTAGGTGACTGTCATGCGCAGTGCAGCTGCACGCACGCGGGCAGAGTGTGACGTTCTCTCCCAGGCCCCTTCTGTACCCCGCACCTCAACAGGCCTGCCGCGTGACTGTCCTCTCGAGGGGCAGGGTCCAAGCCCAACTCTACACGGACTCTCTCCCTCGGAGTGAGCTAACCTCCTACTTTCCACATCCGGGTTGTAAGGAACCCTTCGCAAGTTCTACCCTACAGCTCTCCTGCCTACCTCTCCCTTGCGCCCGGCCCGGAGCCCGCCCATCCTCCAAACCCTCCTTCCAAAGAAGCGGGCAGGGCTGGATCCCCCGCCATTGACGTCAGCAGCGAGGCCACGTGACCACGCAGGAGCACCAGCAGCGCAGGAGGGGGGCGCGCGCTCACCGCACGCGCACACACTGACAGGCGCAGACACGCAGCCACAGAGGGGCGCACTGATTCAGTGACACATGCAGACGCACCGAGGCAGGCATGTAGAGACGTGCGTTGGCATACAGGCGCCCACACGATGACAGGCCCACGCAGAGACCGAGACACACACACAAAGTGACAGTGAGCAATCTACTCCTCCATGTTGAGGAACACACCGTGTCACACATGCACAACGACAGGGAAAAGGACAGAGAGAAAACCTCGGAGGTATAGGGCACATACAGAGATAGGTACACAGTGAAGGAGCAAAACCAAAGAGACGAATGCATTGAGAGACACGCAGGAGACCTTGATGCACACACGGCAAGTAAAAAAAAAACACATACACGTCGAATCAAGCATACAGGCCGTGAGAAAGGCACACGTTGTAGCAGGCACAGTAAGGGGAAAACAAAAGCAACACTAAACACTATGACACACGCACAGTGACATACAGGTTCAGCTCCGAGCAAAACCGCACACGACATTAACAAGAATAACACGATGACAAGCTCGGTGACAGGTAAAGCAAAGTGACAGAAATAGACAGAGGCAAATTGATTGACACAAACCAGCCTGACAGTGACAGGAAAACATGCAAGAGGCAAAATGCCCTCGCTAGGGGGGCATGGTGAGAAAAAGGACATACAATGACATGGTGGCAAGTAAACACACATTGACATACAGGTAGTGAGTGACAGGACCACACACTAGCAGTGACATACAGACAACGACACATAAGCACACGGTAAAAGACATATACTGTGACGCGCAGGACAAAAACGTAAAGTGACTGGCGTACACACGTATAACTGTGACAAGCACGCTCAGTGGGCACACGAATGTGTACATTTTAATGACATGCACACAGTTAGGATGGAAGACACACACACTAAAGTGCGCAAAATAAGGACACACGGTAACACGCACGTGAATTCGTTGAGCACCCACAGTATAACCGCCATTCCCAGCAAATTTACACACACACACAGGCTCGCTGTGACAAGTGCCCCCTCCCACAATCACGGTAAAAGGCGTTCCTTCAAACTCCCCGCCCCTCGCCCCTCCGAGACTCGCACACTCCGACAGAAGTAGACACAGTGATAACGCCCTCCAGCAGATAGGCACAGCACGCACCAACACACACACACGGTGATAGTCACACACACACACACCCTGGCAGTGAGTGCGCCCTCCACGAGCAATCACGGTGGAAGACGGCCCTCCCCCGCCCCCTGCTAAACGTACACTGAGACCGAGGTAGGCGCACTGACAGGCGCACGCACACACACACATACAAACTCACACGGCAGACCTCCCCGTCGCACACGGAAGAGACCTCGGGTCCAGCTCGGTGAGCCGCAGCGCCGCCCGCACCGGAGCCACTGATCGGAGGGTCCCGGCGTGAGGGGAGCCCGGAGAGACAGGGGGAGGAGAGAGACGAGCAGCCAGGAGGAGAGAGGCGGAAAGGGAGTGCAGAGGCGCCCAGAAGCCAGGGGAGGACAGGGGCGAGCGGAGCCGGGGGGCATCGACCGACGAGGGAGAAGAGGACCGAGGAGCCCGGGAGAGCCCTTCCCGGAGCGCTGTGAGTCATGGACTGGCGAAGGTGAGGCTGGAGAGGAGGGAGCGCCGGGCGTCCGGGTAGGCGCTAGAGGAGGAGAGCGCCCGGGTGATCCGAGGGAGCCGGGAGGAGAGGAGGAGCGCGGGGACACGGAGATGAGCCTGGGCCCGCGGAGAGCCAACCCGGATATCCAAGGATTTGATTTCTGATGTTTTTTGGGGGCAGGTTTTGTCCCCCTCTACCTCCCCGTGGCTGTGTGATTTGCTTTTGACGCGGGCTGGAGAAGCCTCCACAGCCATGGATTTCAGCGCCCCCGGGGGCCCGGAGCACAGACAGACTGAGGAGAGCAGGCCCCTGCTGGCCGACATGTCCGCCGCCCTCCCGGAGGGCACCAAGGTGGGGGCCGGGCCCTGCCGACGGACCTTGCTGCACGGCAGCGGCATGAGGTACAAGCTGCTGCAGGAGGGCGACATCCAGGTGTGTGTCATCCGGCACCCCCGCACCTTCCTGAGCAAGATCCTGAGCTCCAAGTACCTGAGGAGATGGGAACCCCACCACCTGAGCCTGGCCCCCCAGGGGCTGCTCTCTGCCACGGTGAGTGCCTGCAGGGGGCGCTGAGAGGGGAGCACCTGTGGACGGAGTGCTGGGAGAGCCCGCGTGCGTAATGTGTTCACCTGTGGCAGAAGCACCTTTTCAGCTTAGGATCCATCTACTGGTGGGTGGATGGGGGACAGTAACCTAGCCTGCCGACAGGGGGTGCTGTCTGACACAGTGAGAGCACGCAGGGGGGGTCTACTGTGCGTCGATGGGGGGGTCCTGCGGACGTGAGCGAGCGTGCAGGTTGCACGGTACCCTTTTAAGCAGGGCCGCAGTGTCAAGATGGGACCACCACCCCTGCGCCTGGCCTCTGTGGGCTGCTGCCTCCAAAGATCGGTGCTCAAGGAGAGAGTGGCAGGAAGAGGAAGTAGCTTGGGGTGTGCAGTGAGGGTCTGAAACGGCCCAGGGTGCAGAGGTTAGACGAAGGAGTTGGTAAGACCCCCTAGGTGGGACCTTGGGGTCCCCTACCCTGATCTGTTCGCGCTGGTCTGATCCCCTACCCTGCCCTACTCGCGCTGGTCTGATCCCCTTGTAAACAGCACCAGGTTGAAAGTAGAGGAAGTATTATGAGCTTTGTATTTTCCACCAATGTAAATACTTCATCTCTCTGTCACTCCTCCTGTCCCACTCACATTGTAAACACTTCTGTCTCACTCACCTACACTACAAACATGTCATCTCACACACTGTAAGCAGTTGTTTCAGCAACTCTCCCTGGCTCGCTCACACTGTACACACTTCACTCACTCACCGACACCACACAAACTTCACTCACTCACCCACACCACAGTCAATTCCTACCTCACACAGAAAGCATTTCTTGTCTCCGTCACCCCGTCTCACTCATAAAAGAAACCCTTCTGTCTCACTCATTCACACTACAAACATGCCATGTCGCACTGTAAACACTTATTGTCTCAGTCACCCCTGTCGGACTCACAATATAAACACTTGTCTCACTCGCCCACACTACAAGTTCCTGCCACACTGTAAACACGTTTTATTTTGGTTACACCTGTCTCACTCACAAAACAAACCCTTCTGTCTCGCTCATCCACACCACAAACATGCCATGTCGCACTGTAAACACTTATTGTCAGTCATCCCTGTGTCACTCCCAATGTACACACTTCACTCACTCATACACACGTCATGTCACACTGTAAACAGTTCTTGTCTGTAACTCCTCCTGGCTTTCTCACAGTGTAAACACTTCTCTCACTCATCCACTCAATAAACAGTTCCCCTCACCCACTGTAAACATCTATTGTCTGTCAACATGTCTCACACTACAAGCTGTTCATGTCAGCTGGAAGTACTCCCCTGTCTAACTCCTGCTGCCAACAGGGTTGTGCACACTGAAACAACGCCTCTGTCACACTCCCACTTTAAACATTTATTCGTCAGACCAATACTGTAAAAAAAAAAACTGTGTCTTTGCTCACAAGGCAAACATTTCCCATCAGGGCTCACTGTAAAGGTTTCCTGCCTGCTTCATGCTGTGAACCGTTCAGTTTCACTTACACTGTAAACACTTCTCCATTTGAGTCTCAGTGTAAACACTTCCATATTTCACTTACATTCGAAACAATTACTGTCTCAATTTTACAGATGAAATACTCTTATCTTGCCTTGAAAAGGCCTCGCTTTACCCTCTCTGTGAAATCTTCTGGCTCATGCTGTGAACACTTTCCGGTCTCACGTACTCCATAGACAAGTTTCACTGACACATTGAAACCACTTCTTTTTTTCGTGCTGTAAACATTTTTGTTACACTCACACTGTCATCTGTCTTGCAGACACTGCAGAGTTACTGATGTCTGTGATGCAGTAGATACAACCTCTATTTATCCAGTGAATAGTGATTTTTTTTCTCTCGCTGGAAACATTGCTGTGTTTCAACCCCCCCCCCCCCCTGTGTACACTTTGCTTGACACCGTGAACAACCATTTGCTGTAAACATTTAATTCAAAATCATGCTGAAAAACGTGTCTCACTCATACTGTAAAATCCTCCTTTCTCACACTGTGAACACGTCTCACTCACACCACAAGCAGGCCTCGGCCTCACTCGCATTGTATATACCTGCCAACCTACTCAAATGTAACCCTATATCTTCCTCAGTCGCACTGTAGTTACGCCTTAGACTGCAGTACGTCTGTTCTCACTGGTAAATGTCTGTTCTCACTGGTAAATATTTTCTGTCTTAAACGGACTATGACTAATTGCTCACATAATTACGATGACAGTTTCTTTGTCTCACTCATATCGCAACTACTTCCTGTTTCTCACTTAAACACTTCCTGTCATGCCCAAACTAGCCTCCTCTATTCCTCACTCGTGCTGTACACTTCTTGTCATGCTCACACTGTGGCCCCATCCATTTCCCCACGTCACCCATGTCTTACTCATTTTAAACACATCCTATCACACGCAAACCCATTAAAAACCTACAGTTTCACACTGTAAATACTTCTTACACTGTTCACATTGGCGACACTTTCTGTTTTATGCTATAAGAATCTTATCCTTGCTCTCTCTTTAAACACCTCGTTCTTTACTGTTAAACTTATTAGCCACATTGCACACTATATGTTTGACAATGCGAATGTCTGTCACAGTGTAAGCACTTCTGTGTCCGTGATATTGCACATAGGCGTGTTTTCACAACATCTCGTGCGTCTAGTTCATACACTATGAACATCTGTTTACAAACTATAGATGCCTGTTTCACACACTGCAAACACCTTATGTTTCACACACTATAAACCTCTCCAGTTTTCACACTACAGATGCCGGTTTCCCACACAGTAAACAGTCTGTTCCCCACATAGAAGCCTGTCTCACACACTTCTAAAACCTTATGTTTGACATACTATAAACATCTTTACTTTACAGACTATAGATGCCTGTTTCACACACTGGAAACACCGCCCGTTCCACACTATGGAAGCGTGTCTCACACACTTTAAACACCTTATGTTTCATATATTATAAACATCTCCTGTTTTCAAGCTTTAGATGCCTGTTTCCCACAATGTAAATTCATCCTGTTTTCACTCTACAGATAACTCTGTTTCACATACTCTAAACATCTTCTGTTTTCACACTATGGGTGCCCCTTTTTGTCACACTATAAACGCCTCCTGTTCCACACTGTAGATGCCTCTGTTTGTCGCACTGTAAACACCTAATTTTCCACACTATGGCTGCCTCTGTTTGTCACATTGTAAACACCTCCTGTTCCACACTGTAGAGGCCTCTGTTTGTCGCACTGTAAACACCTCCTGTTCCACACTATGGGTGCCTCTGTTTGTCACACTGTAAACACCTCCTGTTCCACACTATGGGTGCCTCCTGTTTGTCACACAGTAAACCCATCCTGTTCCACACTGTAGAGGCCTCTGTCACACTGTAAACACCTCCTGTTCCACACTATGGGTGCCTCTGTTTGTCACACTGTAAACACCTCCTGTTCCACACTATGGGTGCCTCTGTTTGTCACACAGTAAACCCATCCTGTTCCACACTGTAGAGGCCTCTGTCACACTGTAAACACCTTCTGTTCCACACTATGGGTGCCTCTGTTAGTCACACTGTAAACACCTCCTGTTCCACACTATGGGTGCCTCTGTTTGTCACACTGTAAACACTTCCTGTTCCACACTATGGGTGCCTCTGTTTGTCACACTGTAAACACTTCCTGTTCCACACTATGGGTGCCTCTGTTTGTCACACTGTAAACACCTCCTGTTCCATCCTATGGGTGCCTCTGTTTGTCACACTGTAAACACCTCCTGTTCCACACTATGGGTGCCTCTGTTAGTCACACTGTAAACACCTCCTGTTCCACACTATGGGTGCCTCTGTTTGTCACACTGTAAACACTTCCTGTTCCACACTATGGGTGCCTCTGTTTGTCACACTGTAAACACTTCCTGTTCCACACTATGGGTGCCTCTGTTTGTCTCACTGTAAACACCTCCTGTTCCATCCTATGGGTGCCTCTGTTTGTCACACTGTAAACACCTCCAGTTCCACACTGTAGGTGCCTCTCACACTGTAAACACCTCCTGTTCCATACTAGGGGTGCCTCTGTTTGTCACACTGTAAACATTTCCTGTTCCACACTATGGGTGCCTCTGTTTGTCACACTGTAAACACCTCCTGTTCCAAACTATGGGTGCCTCTGTTTGTCACACTGTAAACACCTCCTGTTCCACACTATGGGTGCCTCTGTTTGTCCCACTGTAAACACCTCCTGTTCCACACTGTAGATGCCTCTGTTTGTCACACTGCAAACACCTCCTGTTCCACACTATGGGTGCCTCTGTTTGTCACACAGTAAACAGTTCCTGTTCCACACTATGGGTGCCTCTGTTTGTCCCACTGTAAACACCTCCTGTTCCACACTGTAGATGCCTCTGTTTGTCACACTGTAAACACCTCCTGTTCCATACTATGGGTGCCTCTGTTTGTCACACTGTAAACATATCCTGTTCCACACTATGGGTGCCTCTGTTTGTCACACTGTAAACACCTCCTGTTCCACACTATGGGTGCCTCTGTTTGCCGGACTGTAAACACCTCCTGTTCCACACTATGGGTGCCTCTGTTAGTCACACTGTAAACACCTCCTGTTCCACACTATGGGTGCCTCTGTTTGTCACACTGTAAACATCTCCTGTTCCACACTATGGGTGCCTCTGTTTGTCACACTGTAAACACCTCCTGTTCCACACTATGGGTGCCTCTGTTTGCCGCACTGTAAACACCTCCTGTTCCACACTATGGGTGCCTCTGTTTGTCCCACTGTAAACACCTCCTGTTCCACACTATGTGTGCCTCTGTTTGTCACACTGTAAACACCTCCTGTTCCACACTGTAGATGCCTCTTTTTCACACACTGTAAACATTTCCGGTTTTCACAGTATCGATGCCTCGGTTTCACACCCCGAAAACGCCTCATGTTTCTAAACTATAAATGATTGTGGTTCATACACTGAATATACCTCGAGTCCTACTTGGGTCTCAGACCTGCTTTGCAGTTTGATTGTAGTTCTTCCGTGTCATAGTGTATACACGTAGAAATATTGTTTAACACGTTCAGAGTGACAACAATCTATTTTCCCGAAATAAAAAAACGGTGTCTTTTGTCTACTACACCAACAAACGTGCGCGGGGTAGTTAAGAGTCCCTTTCCGCAACTGGTGATAGATTTTATTTCTTTGCGGACGACTTTTTTATTTATTGTTTTTTTTAATTCTTCTCAGGGTGTGTGTGATTGCACGTCTCTAGCCGAAAGGGGCATGTGCAGTGAAAGCGCTGTTCTTTAAGTGATTGAAACTTGGCAGTAATTGTAAGCGATGAAAAAGTAACCATCGCACTGGTGTTCGTGGGTGACTTATCCTCGAGTTTTAAGGAAGGAGACGACTTCATCTCCGTAAATGCAAGTTAGCAAGTATTGCTCGGTTTCTAATTCTGCAAGTCTATTCGTAACACAGCTGCCGAAATTAGCTTGGTAGCTATAAATTAATTAAGACTAGTGCGTTTAATAAGTGACGTAAATATTTATTTCCCATAATACCATGGGGTGTTTTTGTTCAGCGTTGTATGGGGCCCCTTTAAATGCGAATTGGGCATCTTTTGGTGGAATGAAATGGAAGAGCGCACTTTTGTAATGGGAGATGCGGTACTACTTTAGATTAAAAACTTGTTCATACACAAGGTATGCCTTTCTGTTACAACTAATAACATCTGTCTTCTAAATCAATGAGGGACAAAAAAGGATGTAACAAAAAAGTGGGGCCTGAATTTCCATTTTATATTGTGAGTAATCGGACTGAGTTTCAGTGTTTTTAGATTTTATTCCTATTTTTGTGAATCCTGGGTCTAAGCTTGCATTTTTTTATTTCCAGATCTGTGCGTCCAAACTGTCACTGTATTTGAGGTCTGCGTCTAAACCTGCATTGGTGTGTTTTTTATCATATGGGGCCTAAGCTAATGATTTTACTGTGAGATGAACTTCCTTGCCATCTCTCTGTTATGTATAGCCGATTTCTAGATCTTGGTTTGTCACTGCAGGTTTATAGCTCCTCTTAGTATGTTTGTGACTTTTACTCGTAGACTTATGTTGTCTGCTCGACAGTGGGTCTTATCCACTAATGTCTTATTGACATATTATGCTTTAATTAGAACGGTATATGTTATAGAGGTATACACAATAATTCAAATGTACTGTCGAGTGGCTGATTGTGCAAGCCTGCTCATATATAGTTGTTTTATCTCCATGGTAGTGACTTTTGATGAAGGTTTGTACAAGTTATCTACTAACAGTATTACTTTCCATGCACAAATCTGACTGCAAGAAGTGCACATACTAGCAATAAGCCATGTAGAGGTTTAGGATTCATTTTGTATATATCGATGGACATTATTACAATCC
The DNA here is from genome assembly GCF_964261635.1 of Lissotriton helveticus. Taxonomy (NCBI): domain Eukaryota; kingdom Metazoa; phylum Chordata; class Amphibia; order Caudata; family Salamandridae; genus Lissotriton; species Lissotriton helveticus. Next base: position 175,481,852 of record NC_136073.1, read on the forward strand.
TATGTCAGACTTTAAGGTAATTGAAACATTCTTGATAAAATTCACTGGTTGCCATTGCTAGTTGAAAAAGCGAAACACGTCATATGACAGAAGGGCGTGTTTTGATTTATTGTTTTTCAATTGTAATCACGCTTTTGTTCCCTCCATAGGAGCACTTTAATGTTATTTCTTGAATTAAATTGGTAAGGAGCTACATGTTACTTGTTTAGTTTCAGTTTTGCCACCAACTCATTTGGTTTATATTAATTAGTTGAAATGTACTTGTCCTTCACTTAATGGAGGCTCTCTTCAAGCGGGCTTGACTCCTTTTTATGCCCTGATGATGACCATCTCCTAATCCTAACACTTCGGGTCGAAACGTCCAAATTTTTCTAAAAACCTGCAGCTGTGTTAATTGTTATATATTGCAGGCTTCGTTAACAAAATTACTGTGTCACTTTGTTTTAATTATACATAATGGTTCACCATACATCATTACTTACTGTGCCGTCTGCACTTTCACAACGTACCATTTGTAACTATTGCCACCATTGTTATGAATGTTTTCCAGTAACCTATAGGCTACAGATCGACTCCAATATATGTATACATATAAATAGTAATTCATTTTCACACACTAATTTTCTCAGCATTGACTGAGGGTATTACTGCTGTTTCTTTGTATTGGTTTTAAATGTATTTACCAAAAGGTTGTCAAATGTTCTCCATGTGGAAGTCTCAGTTACCCCTTCTAACCGGTTTCCCTATGGTATTTGGCTTGACCTGTCTTTTGAAATTGAATGACAAACCTAGATAACTCGAATGTCCAATGAAAAATAAACAAAAGGCCTTCCTTTAAATCGCCCCGATGGAAGAATAATACTTACAGTAATGGCATGCTAATGAAAGACCATTGCTTCCAATCTCACGTGTTGTGCTTTTCAATATTGCTGTTATGTTTTCCAACACATCTACATGTTGGAACAATTCACCCCCCCCACCACCATCACCACCACCAACAAACCGAATAGCCACTTGACTAGAACATTTTGTTTTAGGCCTTTGTTTACCATCAGTTGCCCTGGTGTGATCTACCAAAGAGTTTTGGGTGGCAATGCATTGTTTAAATTGTATATTGCCTTAGATCAGGTGGCGGCGGTATAGTACAGCCCTGTTGTATTTTGGCTGGCGGGATAGGTTCATGGCCACTTTGACTCAGGGCTACCACCTTAACCCCTTGCGTGCGCGGCAAATTTTCGCACTGTGCGGCCATTTTAAAGAGTGGGCGGGATCATGACGGCCCCCAGCAGTCATCAGCACATGCCCACCGTGATGCATGACGGACGGGGGCCGTCATCAGCATGGAAGGGGTTAAACAACCTTTCAGTCATATTGACATCATTATTAAACCCCAAGTGAGCTCAGGAGGGCTCTTAGTGCTAGGCACTATGGGCCACTAACGCAGCTATTCCGGACCACTGCTGGGTGCTCCACCTGCAGCTGACATGTTTGGAGGACATGGACTTACACCAAGGGTCCGTGATCCGGCCCATGTGCCCAGAATTATCATTCATAAGGGTTGCCAGGAGAGGCCCTTCAGAGGTCCTTTTCTGTCACTGTTTGGTCAAATTGATTTGTTAGAAGAAATGCCCTAGTTGGAGTGTTTGTTGTAAGCAAAATAATTGGGTTGGTCCTCAGAAGGATGGAAGGCGGAGTCTCCATTGTGAGGATTTAAACTCAAGATCTGCGGATCACTATGTGTGTCAGCAGTGAGGTTTGAACACCATAAGCCACCCAGGCCACAATGGTGTAGACGCTGAATAGGAATGAAGTGTCTTTGTTGGGCTGGAGCACTCTCGCATACTCTTACCATTTGTGTGGACACTGCTGTGGCCCCAGGATAAATGAACACATCTTCACCTCCATTCTTGTGGTAATTTATCTTAACTTATTGTGCAATGGTCAACCTGTAACTGTCCTGCAAGTACAGTGAGCATTTTATTGTGATTATGAGCACCCAATTACACATTCAACTCCTGAGATCCTTGTATTTTAAGCACTCCAAGTCACACCATTCAAGGGCACATCAATCAAATGATTTTACAGTAGGTTTTCGAACCCAACCAGGCATCTCCAAGCAAAGGGACATTCTGGGGCCCTCATTGTCCATGATTGTTAATGATGCACGTTTGGATAAGAGGACAAGCATTTTTCTTTTAGCTGAATGACCCCTTTAATAACATGTTCCATCGCACCCGCTAGTCTCAGACCTGAAAAGTAAAGGTGTAAGAAAAACTGCTCAACTTTCCACCAAAAGAGTTGGGCTACCAGCTTGGGGTGATCATTGCTAAAGGTGACTTGCCCACCACACCCTTCCTTTGGGGGCCTCCTGTCGTGCAGGATTTCTTTTCCCCTTTGAAAAAGTGAGAATTCAAATGCCTTTGTACTTGGAGTTATGGCCATTCAGATTCGGGAGCAAACAGAGGTGTGTTCGAATTGTGATTTTCTGTGCTGCGGTAATACTGAACCTTAGTCTTGCACACATTGTGCTGGGTAAAACCGGGTGGAATATGTGTATACATGGAAAATACTGCACCTTCTCAGATTTGCACCTTGTAACAGGGGAAAATTGGTATTAATCGATAATCTGAGATTCAAATCTAAGAACGATGTGGTAATAGCGCACACGGGAAAACCGCACCCCCTGGGTATCCTAATTCCCCAGACTGCCGGAATTACCACATCAGTTTACAGTGGGCAGTAGTAGTCCGAGCCCTCAGTTGTCCAAAAATGAAGGGCACATTTAATCAAGAGATTAATTGGGGAGAGGAGTTGGCCTAACGGCTAGGGCAGTCAACCTTGAATCTGGGGAACTGGGTTTGAGTCTTGGCAATGACGCTGAACATCATGTGATTCTGGGCAAATCACGTAATCTCCCCGTGCCTAACAAAAATGAATGTGACCTCATGTAACGTAACTGGCGCTATGTAAAGCGCTCTGATACCCGATATTGGGTCAAGTTCGTGCTATATAACACTCCGAAAAAGAGATCTGTGCTGACATCACTGTTAGGATAGCTTGAAGTATTGCTCAGCGATTTTTACTGATATCTAAAGGTTAGGAATGTCAGTGAGTGCAAAAGGGGGAAATTTCCTTTATTATGGCTAGTGCAAGTGCCTCAACGTGGCCCAAAGCCTACAAGAGGGCTCTTTGCTGAATAGAAGATCCATGTTAGCAGTCGTTGCCTCAAACGAAGCCCCCTTCAAAAGCGGTCAGCTCTTTCTTGAGGGGTGTGCTAGTACTCTGTAGCAGAAGCTGATGACCTCTAACCTAGGCGACAAGAGGCCAGATCCAGGCATAGGTTTTAGGACATTGACTGTGTCAATGGTTTCCATGTATTCTTATTCTATGTCAATGTATCCATAGTGAATATCTCAACGCTTTGTTGTTGCCTTATCACTCAAATAATAATTCGCGTTAAGTGTCAGTGCATCCTCTGAGTTACTTGAGAGCACAAATTCACTTGTTTTAAAATAAAGTTAATCTATTATGCAAATGTTTTAACTTTCCCCATCAACATTTATTGCGCTTTAAGTTTTCTGGAAACAGCTTCCTCGTTTAAGCTGTCCTCCATTTCATGAACTTCCCCCAACCCCTGAAACAGGAAGTGGCATCAGAGGAGGACAGGAAGTGAGCGAAAACAACTTTTGCAATGTTCATTGTTTGGAATAATCTGTCCCCCAGGCAGATTATATCGATTAAAGCAGCATGGACCCAAAGTATTAGGCTTCATTACCTCATGGTGGCACGTAAACATTTTTTTTTTACTTTACATCTTTTGATATTGTATTGTAATTTTATTTATATTGCGCTTGCTACCCTTAATGAGGTTTTGAAGTGCTTTTTTGGAGAGTGGCACGCTACTCCGGAACCTATAAAAGATTAGTGGTGAATTAGTATAGTGAAATATGAAAGTAATTTTAGCGGTGGATATGCTATTCAGTTATTTAGATTGAGAAGGATAGTGAAGAGATAGAAGAAGGAAAAGGTTTGCATTGATACAGCGCTTGCTACCCCTGATGAGGTGTTGACGCGCAGTTTTCGCGAGTAGCGTGCTACTCCAGGACCCTTAAAAGATTAGTGGTGAATTGGTATAGTGAAGTTTGAAATAAGATATGATAACTGATGCCACTTCCTGTTTCAAATGTTGACAGCAGTTTACAGAATGCATGAAGTCTCAGTGAAAAAAAATGCGATACATGTTAAAGCCGGAAGACTGTTTCCTTTAAAATATGTATCGTTTAACTCATGAAAACTTGTTTTTCTGCACGGAGACAGAGTCTTAGTGTGCTGATTGTGGTGTTTGTTCTGCGTGTATCTTGTGAATGCTGATTTCTGTGTTTACTAATAATTTAACCCCTCTGAATATCCATCCAAAGCCACAAGGCATGTCATGAGCTCAGTCATATCCTGTTCGGGCAGCTTTCTGCTTGCACCGAGTTTTGTTTTATATCAGCCAGTAAACAGAGCTACTTTCAACCTTGGTGTTTAGGTCAGATGGCCCAGTCGAACATGTCTCATATATTGACATACTTGCCCTGCCAGAGATCATTCAGCCCTCCTCCTTACAGAGAGAAGTAGTGTGTTGCATAAACATATTTTTACAACCCGAGCAGGTCTCGGGCAGTTTCTTACATGTCCAGTGAGATCTCCCCCATAGAAACATTCCCCTTCTTGTGTAATAAAAAAAATGCACTGCCTGAACTGGAAACATTTGTGCATTTAAATAATAAATTACGAATACGTTTGTCAGACAGCGGCAATGGTAGGAAATGGGCAGGCACAAGTGTCAACCTTTTTACCACTGTTGAATGTTCAAAACGCCCTGCTACACAAACAGCGACAAAGGGCGCACAACGTGAAGTGTTCTTTATTTTTTCGCAAAAATCATGTGTAAAGTCAAATACTTGTTAGTTCCCTTTTTGGAAAGAACTTCAGAACACGTTTCTTCACAATTAAACGTAAAAATATTGACTATTTCCATGAAATAATTCTCCATTTTGTATTCGGTGGTAAAAATGTTCTGGTTTTGTTTCAGCCAGGAGCAAGCTGAAGGACCTGAAGTCCAGTTAGCCAGGTTATTTGGTCACGGAAACACAGTGTCTATAAGAAATGCATAAGTGAGACAACCAGGGCCAGGCTTCTCCTCCGACCTTCATGTCCTTTGTCGAACACCAGCGAAGGGTGTACGTCTGGCCAAGGGCAAGCAACGTCTTCATGTGGGATACCTAGTAACATGTTTTGTGGTCTTATGCATTGCATTGCATATACGGTATGTGCAGGGTCTGGCGTTCCGGGTTCTACGCATTTTTTAGGGTGACAGGATTCGGTATTGTTTAAATGCTGTGGGTGCCTGACCCCAAGTTTGGTGAATGTTCAATACCTGGTTTAATGCCACGTGAAAAACATTTTGATACAGTTTAGGGTCATCTGCCCTATGCAATGTGCAGGTTTGGTGCACTGTCGGGAACACCTGGTTTAATGCAGTGTGCTGTAATACCTGGCTCCCTGCTGTGTGAAATTCCTGATTTGATTACCCGTGTGGCATATATGTTTTGATGCAGTGTTTCCAGGTTTGATGCAACATGTGGAATGTCTAGATCTATGTGTTGTTATGCAGTGCGGAATACCTGGATGCAGTATGTTCAATATCTGGATCTATGCAGCAGTGTGTTGGATACCTGGTTTTATGGAGTGTGTTTATCTTGTTTGCTGCACCTAGTAGGGTGACTGCTGTGATCTAGTGTATAGCGTGTCTGCTTTCAATATTGCAAAATAAAGGCCTGTGCGAAATTCTAATTACGCCAGAGTAATCTGAGTAATTTTGTGCTACTCTTTTGACGCCAAATTACCAAAAATCACTGGATTATGCCCATGAGGGTAATTGTGAGAAATTTGGCACAAACATCCTACTGCATGAGTACAGGAGCAATAAAACGAGCACGAGCGGCTGCTGCTGTTTGTGTTCTGTTGCATTTAGGGGTAACTCCTTAGTGCAAAATGCATGCTCTGAACCATTTTGGACATGCAGGTGCATTTTGCACTAAGAAATAAAGGAATGGCGCTAAATGCTGGTTTACACTCCTCATGTAATCTTGTGTACTTTTTCGGTAATTTTGTATAATTACGCAACAACAAATTGCGCAAGTTATGCACACACCTTCCTGCTTATTGGTCAATAACCGGTTTGATGAGGCATGTAGAATACTTGGTTGATGTAATGTGTGGATTGCTATACGCTCAGCAGTGTAGGATATCCAGTTCTATACCGTGTATGGGATGCCCAGGTCAAGACCGGCTTTAGACCATGGTCATCCAGGTCAGAAGACCAGCTTTAGACCATGGGCATCCAGGTCAAGACAGGCTTTAGACCATGGTCATCCAGGTCAGAAGACCAGCTTTAGACCTCGTTCATCCAGGTCAAGACAGGCTTTAGACCATGGTCATCCAGGTCAGAAGACCAGCTTTAGACCATGGTCATCCAGGTCAGAAGACCAGCTGTAGACCATGGTCATGCAGGTCAGAAGACCAGCTTTAGACCATGGTCATCCAGGTCACAAGACAGGCTTTAGACCATGGTCATCCAGGTCAGAAGACGGGCTTTAGACCATGGTCATCCAGGTCAGAAGACGGGCTTTAGACCATGGTCATCCAGGTCAGAAGACGGGCTTTAGACCATGGTCATCCAGGTCAGAAGACGGGCTTTAGACCATGGTCATCCAGGTTAGAAGACAGGCTTTAGGCCATGGTCATCCAGGTCAGAAGAAGACAGGCTTGGTCATCCAGGTTAAAAGACAGGCTTTAGGCCATGGTCATCCAGGTCAGAAGAAGACAGGCTTTAGACCATGGTCATGCATGTCTCCCCACATATGAACCACAGAGGCCATGTTTTGTCGATTTTAATATAAAAACCGGGTACCTCAATCAATGCACTGCGCAGGATACCAGGTTTGTAGCGTTTTGTAAAATAGCAGTTTTTTATGTCTTCATGTGGTATATTGTGTTTAATTAATTGTGTACACTACCATTTTCATTACATCTTTTGGTATGTTGTGTGGTGCAATGCAGTGTGTGCGACACCTGGCGTGGTTCAGGATTTCAGATACCTGGCGCAATGTAATAAGCATCTGATTCATTGATTTCATACTTGGAGACCGTGCCATTTACCCAAAGGGCAACTTGATGTTAAAAAAATTAGGACTGAGTGTTGGAAAACATAAAAATATTGGAACCACTAAATCATTATTTAAAACAATTAGGGGCCTCGGTGGAATATGAAGATTTGCCTGCGTTTGTTTGATATCTGGTGAGTGGTACTTTCGGGCGCTATGTGGTGGAGTTTCTATCATTTGTTTTTGTGAAGTCCGTAGTTTATCTGGTGTTGTTCGGTGTGTGGCATGCCTTGTGATACAGTGAGTGGGATTCCTCCTGCTACGCTTGTGTAATCGGTTTGATGCCGTGTGGGGTACCTGGTGTGGTTCAGCGTGTGAGAGATGTTTGTTGATGTGTGGTGGTTACCTGATGTGGTGCAGAGAGCTGGGTATCTTGTGTGGGATACCTGGTACCCTGCATTGTGGGATACATGGTTCAGTGCAGTGTGAGGGATGCAGGTGTGCAATCCTAGATCAGGCACTCAATGAGGACATGCTCTTTGCCTTGGTGACTGTAATTTTGAATAAGCCACTCTTCTTGACTGAGGCACTATATACATTCAGGGTGTGTTTAGCTTGAGTGACGGCTTCGCTTCTTGGCATTCTTCGAATGTAACCAGACTTTCTTTACAGTTCCCTCCAATTTACCTCTGACTAGGGTCAAGATGGGAGCTTTCTTAAAACTATACATTCTCTGAAAAAGGAACTTGAAGACATTTTTATTTTGACCCATGTAAGCTAATGTCCGAGATTTAAAGTTTTCTTTCTTCTGGATTTGAGGGACGCACTTTTGTGATCTGCATATCATAAAACATATACCTTAGAGAAGAAAAACATTACGCGATTAAAGGAAAGAAAATGACCCGAACCTTTATAATATTCGCTTGTTCTTTCGGGGGCACTTTTTACATATAACTTTTTTGAATGCATCTGTCAATCAATCTAATCTAGTATTTATTTCTATGTCTTTAGAGGACAATGACTGGGTCTGATGGATCCCTGCCCCACGTGCTAATATGCAAGTTTTCAGTGCTAAGATCTTGTGTGGGTGGCATTAGTAATGGGCAGGGATGAGAGCATGGACGTCGATTCACCAAAAAGCCTGGGGTAGCGTAAGTGACATTGCACACCTTTGACCAGAATGATATCACAGGAAGTGACATCATGCACGTCGATGGCTTCTCAGGACAAGAGGCAGGGCTGCCCTAGAACACTATTGATACTAGGCCGCGTGGTGTGGGGATGAACTTAAAAATGGTCATGTGTGAACCTGCATGTGGACAAATAGGATGCTGCTTCAATGTTTTTGTAAAAAACTTTATAACAAAAAAACTGTTTTAGAGATACCGTTTTACAAAGAAACATTTCTAAAGAACTCTGTAATGGTAAAGACAAAGGGTAATCTGTTAAAGCTAGCCCTATTGGTCTTATCAATGCTTGGTGATTTTTCCAAGAGACATCAGTAGAACCCAGGGCTACAAACAAGGAATGCTGTTCCTGCATGGCCAAGTAAATTAAAAACTTGCAGTTAGCCTGTCCTCTTCGATCATAATATGCAGTGTCAGGGACAGATACATTTCTGTGTCCTCTCATCCATGGGCATCATTAAGGGGTTGGCAGGGGTCGCAGGAGCGACCCCTGGCGTGCCCCTTGCTACCACTGACCCTCCCCTTGGGACCCCTGTCCTCTTCGATCATAATGGCAGTGTCAGGGACAGATGCAAAACAGGGCTCTGATAAGCCATGTTTACTTTCTGTTGATACACTTGTATGGAAAAATGTAATTCATTAAAATGTGCATCGTACTTCAGAATGCATTTATTTTGGGAAATACAAACATTCTTATGTGCATTCGAGGCACTTCCAAATGAATTGAAATGCCTTTCAATGCATGTGCAAGTTAAAGCAGGCAGATCCCTGAAGAGTGTTTGTTTTTCCCCCAGCAGGGCAACGTTTTAAATCATTTGAGTGCCTCACATGCACTTAAGAATGTTTTAATTCTCTCCTCTGCCAACCACTTAATGATGCCCATGGACACAGGAATGTCAGAGGACACAGGAATGTCAGAGCGCAGGTAGCAGCGTTGGTTACAAACTTAGATGTCAGCTTGAGTATCTGTCCCGTTTGCTGACCTGAATGCTACAAAAGAGCACAACTGTGCACTGTTGACAACATAAGGGATCTAATCTATGAGGAGCATTATGCAAAACAGTATGCATAAATTAATCAATCAATCAGGGCGTTTTAAGCGCGCTACTCACCTGTGAGGGTATCTAGGCGCTGGGTTAGGTGGGACAGCAGTTCCGCTTAGTCGAAGAGCCAGGTCTTGAGAGGTTTCCTGAAGGTGTTCAGGGAGGATGCGTGTCTGATGTCGACAGGGAACTTGTTCCAGGTCTTGACCGCAATGTAGGAGAAGGCTCTTCCCACTGCTCTGGCTCTGCAGATGCGTGGGGTTTTCGGCGAGGGTAAGGTTTATGGAGTGGAGGTTCCTTTTGGGTACGTGGAAGGCCATTTTCTCGTTGAGGTATTGGGGTCCTGTGTTGTGGAGGCATTTGTAGGCGTGGGTTAGTATCTTGAAGGTGACTTTCTCCTCGACGGGAGCCAGTGGAGGTTCCGTAGGTGTTGGCTGATGTGCTCGTGTCTGGGGATGCCGAGGACGAGTCTGGCTGCGGTGTTCTGTATCGCCTGGAGTTTGCAGAGTAGAGATGTGTGGATGCTGGCATAGAGAGCGTTTCTGTAGTTCAACCTGCTGGTGATGAGTGCGTGGGTCACTGTTTTCCTTGATTCGGGGTGGGGATCCATTTGAAGGTTTTCCGCAGGATGCAGGGGGTGAACAGCTGGATGTGACAACATTAACCTGCTTGGTCATGCTTAGGGAGGAGTCAAGTACGAAGCTGAGGTTTCTAGCATGGACCGTGGGGGTAGGAGGGTTGCCGAGTGTGTTGGGCCGCCAGGTGTTGTTCCATGCTGAGGGGGTGGTTCCGAGTACGAGGACTTCTGTCTTCTCTGAGTTGGGCTTCAGGCACCTGTTTCTCATCCACGATGCGACGTCCTGCATTCCTTTCTGTAAGTTGAGTCTGGTGGTGGTGGGGTCCTTGGTTAGGGAGAGTATGAGCTGGGTATCGTCGGCGTAGGATAGTATGTTGGGGCCGTGCTGTCTGATGATGGCGGTGAGTTGGCCATGTAGATGTTGAAGAGGGTTGGGCTGAGTGATGATCCCTGGTACACTCCACAGTTGATTTCTGTGGGTTCAGAGAGGAAGGGTGGTAGCCTGATTCTTTGGCTTCTGCCGGTGAGGAATGAGTGGATCCAGTCAAAGGCGGTTCCTTGTAGGCCGGCAACCTGTAGTTTGGCGGCGAGTGTGAGGTGAGAGACGGTGTCGAATGCTGCTGACAGGTCGAGTAGTATCAGTGCTGCTGTGTGGCATTGGTCCAGGAGGGTGCGGATGTCATCTGTGGGGGCGAGTAGGGCATTCTCTGTGCTGTGGTTGCTGTGGAATCCGGATTGAGATGGGTCAAGGATGGAGTTGTCTTCGATGAATTTAGTTAGCTGAGCGCTGACGGTCTTCTCAGCGACTTTTTCTGTGAAGAGGAGGAGAGAGATGGGTCGGTAGTTTTTTAGGTCTGTGGGATCTGCAGAGGGTTTCTTGTTGAGCAGGGGCCTGACCTCGGCACGTTTCCAGTCTTCGGGTAAGGTGCCGGAGCACAATGCTCCTCATAGTTTAGGTCAAATATGCATCATTGTCCTTTTTAAATAAATTCGAACAAGCTACACAGCAGCTGCACTACTCTACAATATGGCTAAAAGACATTGGAAAAACCCACCCTCTGCATACCATTTGTTTGCTTCATTGTCACACTTATTTGCTGCCTCCTAATTGGCCAGTGCGTATAAAAGCAGTGCCTGCCTAGTTCACTATATAAAATTCTTCCTAGGTGAGAACATAACATATTATACCGTCAATTATTGGAAAATTGACCAATTACCAAAGAAGTGAGGAGCCTTATAGGCTTGGGTGGTACTTTGTGTTAATGTATGTGACTTCTGTACATTACATGATTTTGTTGCTGTATTTATATGCCACGCGTTGTGCCATGAACATGGCCTTCCAGCTCCATCAGGGTTCGATACCCCTATATTGAGGATGTTAACAGACCAGAGATTTCTTCGGTTTATGAGCAATAACGTCAGTAGTGAGTTTGTGATTCTGTGTTTGCAGTTGAAAAGATTGGTGGATTATAGATTTTTAGTGGGTGTGGCAGCAGCTGTTGCCAAAGCCGTTTGGTTTCCATAGAGGTTGTTTGACTTGTTAATTTTCCGACATCTTAAGTGAATGCATTAGCTTGAGTTAGTAGTGGTATGTGAGAGTCAATAGATCGGTGTATGACTTATCTGGGCTGTGCTAGTTAGGTGTACAGAGCTCTGTTTACTGTGTTCTTTTGATTGGTTGACTTGTTAAGTGCCTGATAGGGCATGTGCTATTGTGAGTATTTTGACACCCAACTATATGGTATATTTGTGCAGTGTTGCATATGGTTGATCTTTTTAATCCAATGTGCTGCATGCATGTTTTCCTCTGTTTTATGTATTTTTTGAAAGGACTTTTGGGTGCACATGAACACCTACCAATTTTATGGCAAACGTACCCTGTTTTAGATGCTTCCATCATTTATGAAGTCATCATAACAGGCACCCTCACCCGGTCTGGCTGACTGACTCACCACTGCTGCTGACTCTTGTCGTACCCCAGCCAGGACACCATCAGACTGGAGCGAAGAAGTGCAAAATAGAAACAAGCATTGGCAAACCAGTAGGTTGCTCCTTTGGGACCTGTTGTCTTTCTCAATCATTTTAGTAAGGTTGTACAGTCTCCCTGATGGCTAAAGAGTAAAAAATATTTAAAAAAATAAGACTCTTACATGTCCACCTACCTCATTTTTGGTACGTCTGCACCACGTGTGCTTGTGCCTACAGAATGACACCGGTGCTTTATTTATTAAATTTTTAATTACTGATCAGAGTTTGATTGGTAAATAAAAAATATGAATAGTAGTGTGAAATGTGTGGCTGTGGGAAACAACACGTATGGCGCTGTTGGGGAAGGAACCTATATAAGGGGCGAAGTAACACTGCACAGAACCAACAGGAAGGGTTGGAGTTAGAAGCAACACACGGGATGAGAGGAAGTAACATGGACGAGAGAAGGACTGGAGCATTGGGGTGAAAGAACCACACAGGCTTGTGACAGGAAGTAGTGCTTTTGTAGGAGGAGAACACAAAGGTGAGCATGACATGGAGGGGGAGTGGAGGAAGCACATGGGTGAAAGAGATCAACAGAGGGTGGTAGAGTGTAAAAGAGCAGTACATAAGGGAGACACCTGGAAAACGCATGCATGCTCATCCAAAAAGAAAAAATGGTGCTTCAAAAATGAGCGGTGTAAGGTCCCAAGTAATGCATTCATGATCCAGGGAGGGGCCAAGACAAGACGAGGAAGTAAAGCCCAAACAAATTGACGAATAAAAAAACAAACAAGAGTGAAAATAAAGGTAAGCTATAGGTTACTTCTAGGCCCACTGTAAGTTGTTAATGGGACTTTTCACCAACAGACCACTTGCATTGTCTACTAGGTAGACCTTAAAAAAAACAAGGCAAGTGGCCTTTTCAATCTGCCTTGATGATGTGGAACGACATCCGATATTCATTAGAGGTCGCCAAAACACTGCTTCAATTTAGGAAAGAGCTGAAGGCACGTTTTATTTGAAGAACAATGCTTTACAACAAAGCAACAATCTACCTCCACTCTCAGAACCCATCTTCCCTTTTAATCCCTCCCATGCTGGTGACGGAACCACTCCGTCACCAGCCACGGACGTGCTGTGCTGATGACGGAGCGGTTCCGTCACGGCCCGCTCGGTGCGCCTGCACTGCACGGATTCCGTGACGAAACCGCTCCGTCATAAGCACAGCGCACCCGAGGCTTGTGATGGAGCGGTTCCGTCACGATCATGGGAGCGCCGCGCGGCAGCCCCACCCCCCTAGCGCCGCAGCGAAGGGGTTAAATAGTCACTAATGGTACGCTTACCTTAGACCCTGGACTGTGCACTGCTGCCTTTTGGCTACATCAATACAATTTTTTTTTACAGAGTTTTATATAGCGCGGACTTGACCTGAATCAGGTATCAGAGCGCTTTACATCGCACTAGTTGTATTACATGAGGACACATTCATTTTTGTTAGGCACGGGGAGATTAAATGATTTGCCCAGAATCACAGGATGTTCAGCGTCCTTGCCGAAACTCGAACCCAGTTCCCCAGATTCTAGGTCGACCGCCCTAGCCGTTAGGCCAACTCCTCTCCCTCTCTATGCAAATATCACAAACATAAATACTTATATTGTGCAGTGTTCTGTTGGATTATTATTTAGGATCCGTGCATTGGGAAGAACAAATGTATGTGTAATTCCAGGTCACTTAAAGGAGCTTGCCCGGGGCACACAACGCTGTCCCCATTACCATGCAGTGCTTGGCTCCTCCGGATCTGTAATGCTGTGAAGTCCTGCAGTGCATGTCTTGTGAGAGGGCTTAGAAGGGCATCATGAGAGCAGTCACAATGCCTTCTGGGAAGGTCTGTGTTCAGTAGTTCTGAGAAAGGATTTCCCGGACCAGGCACAGTAAGCTTCTTGTTGACATGCCTTTGACACGGCCTGGGCAGCGGGACATTCCAGAGGAGGGACCAGCACTTGGTGCATTGCTGGGGCTTGTTTTACTTTCACAATCCTAGAAAAGCTCTTGGATCTGTTTCTGCAGCCGGGTCTCCATCTGTGGGTCCATGCCCTCAGTGCCGGCTGGATTCCTCTCCTGCCCTCCTCTCCTGCCTCGCTTCTCCCTGTCCTCTGGTGCTGCGCCAACCCTCTCCGTCCACCACTGCTGCCTCACTCCTCCTTGCCCTACACAGCTGGCTCACTACTCCTCCATCTCTGCCTCCATCTTTCTTTGCCCTCCACTCTTGCCTCACTCTTCACCTGACCTTCAACCCTACTTTAATCTTCTCTTGCCTTCCATTTCTGCATAACCCCTCTCTGCCCTCCACTGCTGGCTCACTCCTGCCTCTGTGCTCTCCAATTTGTACTCCTGCCTCACTTCTTGCCTCCTCTAACCCATCTAATTTCTCCCTCCACACTCCCTGCCGATGCTCCACCATCTTACTCTTAACCTTCCCACAACACTAGCCTCATGCCTAGCCCTTGCTCCACCCATGTTACTCCTTAACCTTCCTCCATTCCTGCATTACTCATCTCCTTCCATTTTCTCTTGCCAAAAGCCACATTTACCTCCGGTTCTCCTCAGTCTTTGCCATTTTAGGTCAAGCCTGCCGGACAGTGCAAGCTTTCTGGTTGTTGAGAAAGACATATTGTAGGCTTACAAAGAACATACAAGGGCTTGCAGCACACCCCTTGCTTACCATTGGTTAGCTTTACTGTTAATCTCATTTGCCTTCTTCTTATTGAATGGTTTCAATCTTCCAGCTTCTCTGTCTTGTGCTTGTCCTTCCCCTGGAGCATATCCTCTTTACCATCTCTGATCGGAAGGGTTCTATGCTTCCCCTTCTTGCTTTGAGGGAACTATTTTGTTCTTTTTGCTTAAGCACTCCATGAGAGTGCAGGTGTTTTCCCATTTTCTCCCTCGTGCACTTTTCTCCATCCCCAGGTCCATTTTGTTCACTCTCATCTGTGCGTCGTCCCCCGGCCCCCTCAAACCCATTGATCTTACTCTCTTTTGTGCTTCTCCCCGTTCTCCTTTGTTGCTCCCCTTTGCGTGCTGCTATTCCCTACTCCCCACTTTGGTAATTAAGTGTTTTTATTTTAGTAGTTTTGGTGCTACAAAAGAACTCTTTTTCGCAATGGTACTGATCCATTTCGATACACGTGTGATCGGCTTCAGCTCAGTGTTGGCATTAGACGCACTGCTCTTTCTTGGCAGTGGTCGCACTGGATATATGGCACAGAACTTCCAGTGTTCACCCATGGCACAGCACTTATTGGTGGCAGTGTTAGTGCACATAGTGTTCAGGGCCTGCAGTGTTAGCAGCATACTGCTTATTGTTGGCAGTGTTAGCAGTGTGAATGCGGCTCAGGGCATAAATCTTTAGTATTGGACACTTTGCTGGCAGTGTTGGGACCACTGCATGCTCCTAAAAACATTTTTGCAACCATTCCCAAAAGGGGAAGGGGTCCCCTGGGGACCCCCTTCCTATTTGCGACTGGCTTACAACCTACTTAAAGTAGGCGTAAACTGTGAATGTTTTGCAACTGCATTCCAGTCGCGAAACATTCATACATCCCCAGCGACTCGCTAATAGGAAGGCATGCCCTTTCCTAATACCGACTTGCAAACCCTATTTTGTGAATCAGTAATAGGTTACTGACTTGCAAAATAGTGTTAGCGTCTACTAAATAGAATTTTGACATGTACTAACAGCCCGATTCTTAGTTTGTGACGGCTTAAACCTTTTGTACATGTCCCTAGATGCTGTTCTGTCGGTAAGTTAACATGCCTCTTAGAAGACTAAAGGTAATTGGTGTAATATTTCTTAAGTTGAACACTTGAAGGTAGTATATTTACATATGTTGACTCTTTCTTGCCACCCATGTGGTTGTGTGTCAAAACTTTCAGAATCTTACACAAAAAGTAGAAGTCTGTTCTGGAGATAAACTTTTTTCTTCTTTCAGAGTCTAAAAATAGAGACAGGTGGACACAGTGTATAAACTTAAGAGCTTTTCGGGTTATAAACAGAAGACCATGCAGGTCCTCACACTATGCCACATTGACCATCGCTATTTTGGTCTGGCTGACAAACGTTTGATGACTTACATGACTTTAACGTGCCATCTAATACAGCAGCAGAACTAAGAACAGAGTGGATGGTGAAAGCAGGTTTTCTCAACAAAGAGGACTGCCAATGAGCAACTTTAGGGATGAAATGCAGTGTTTTGTGAAGAAGTAGGTGAAGGTCATTGGAAGTTGTCAGAGCTTTTTGGTCCAGATTCATCTCGGTATCCATTACAACAATGACAAATTAAAGGATGTTTTGACCCTTTGCACTGAACGTAGCTCTCTGTCTTCTCATGGATTAGATTTGGACACTGACTTGGCAGTGCTCTAAAGGAAGATAGTCAGGTACAGCTACAAATTGTCCACACAGGAGAATATTTTAAATCGGGATGATCTTCATCGAGGGGTGAAACCATCCTGGCCATTTTTCCATATGTAAAAGTTAACTAAGACACAAGCATCAACATCAGAACACACATGGCATATAAGATATAGATTCGGTTGTGCCATCTGTGCTTTCTCTTCAAGGTCAGGACCTTTCTACCAGAAAGCAACTTCAGAGCAGCTCCTCCACGCATTGTTCCGCTTGTCTGGACTCACAGCCCTGCTCTACTAGCCCAGTGTCCAAGATTCAATAACACCCCTGAAGATCATACTCTGCTCTGCTGCAGGACTGTTCAGAGGACTCCAGAATTTTGACCGAATTATCCTCCTGCTCATAGGTCACTAGCTCCCTCTGTACATCCATATGGGTAGAGCGCCTTTCTGATGGGCAGCCATAATAGTGTCAGTACAGCACAACTTATATCTAGAAAAATAACCAGCATGTAGACATCAATGAACTCCATAAGAATAGGATTTAGGGCTTCAATAATTCTTCTTGCCAACAACTTATTATGACAAATGATGGTTAAAAAAACTTTGGAGCAGTCAGGAAACTTTTTCAACTCTAAATTTGCATAATTTTAGCAAAAAGTAGACATATTACTAAAAATGTGCTTGGCCTTTAGTCCACATGGGAACTGTAGGTGAGGTATGGATTCACGTTCAAAAGTCATAAAGATTCCTTCTTAATGTATTTTCCTTAGAGTTTCTAAAGTACTGCAGGGACATTTGCTCATGTATCACATCCTACTACAGCACTTGTCCAACTCCATACTTCCCACGAGTCTTTTCTGTTCAAACCAGTCTCTCATGGGTAAAATATACTAAAAATGCATAAATGGACGACAATAACAATTCTAAGAAATGCATAAACCCCATTAATCAGGAATTATTGTTACAAACTACTAATGATTTACATTCATTTGGAGAGTTACCAGAGATTAGAAAATGATGTACAATACAGGGATAGAATTGCAGAGGTTTTTAGAACTGTTAAAACCGAGAACAATATTTATCTGAATAATATTAATGAAAGACATGACGCCCTTATGTTGTCGTCTGTGGTATGGCTGTATTATGTATGGAGATTATGAGAGACGTGAGCGCTTCATGGCCTCGTTAGGGGTACATAATGATGTACACATTTTTAGAATGATGTAAAAAAAATATGAAGACCGACCCAAAGTCCGAGGATTATGAGGCACGCCTAGACCTGTTGACAGCCTTAACAGAGGCTTGTGGCAATCTTACCATGGGTTTAGAGCCCGCCCATAGCTTACCAGTAGTTAGCTGTGTTGTCATTCTCATTTCCGTGCGTTTATTGGATGGCTTGCCTTCCTCTTCTTCTGTTTGTCCCTCCTCTGGAGCATTGTTTCTTTTTCATCTTTTGATTAGATGACATATTATACCCAGAATATCTGTACCCTGTGATAGAAGGATGTACCAGGAATATCTATACCTTGTGATAAAAGAACCATTTAATATTGCCCTTTCCGCTGCTCACATTTGGGCCACTACATTTTTCTTTTTCTTTCGGCACTCCGTGAGAGTTCAAGTGTTTTCCAGCACTCTACCACATCTACTGCTTGTCTACCAAACATCCCCTGGCATGCTCCTTGGTGCTCTGTTAACATTCCCCCCCTTTACCCAAGCTTCCTTTTTATGGTCTGACGTGACAGCGTAGCTTTTTACCAGACAATTATGTGCGAATCACCCAGAGAGGGGCTTTGGCTCCACCCACATGTTGGGAGCCAGAAGTACAATTTTGATTGGCTAAAACTGTGCTTCCACAAAAAAAGGTGCTTGCCCTTCCTTCACACAGCTGTGATAGTTTTGTTTATTGATCCAGCTGCCTGGGGTTGAATTTTCAGGCACACACACATATTGTATTGAAATGCTATTAAAGTGTCATAGATAACTGGATAATGTATGGTGTTTTCTCTGGCAGCAGCACCGATTGGAGGAGAGCATTAATTAACATACATGGATTTTTAGGTCTGGCTTGATAGTGTAGCTGTCGTTTGACCTTTTAAGCTAAACGAATATTATACAGTTATTTGCCGCCATACAAATATATATCATTTCCCATACTCCCATGCAACTATATTTATATTTCTTTCATACACCAATCCAAATGAAATATGCTATCTTGGATTAGTACATCAAAAAAATGGCTCCCATGTAATTTCCCTACATGTGCACATGTGTGCTGACGCATGCAAGCATCTACGCCATCACGCATGCATGCGGCTATGGAATGACGCAGATGCCAGGAGCCTTATTGACTTTTTGGCAATGCAAATAGGTAAAAAAGGTGCAACCTACTGGCTTTGCCAATGCTTGCTTCCCCCTTGCCCTTTTTTTGAGCCATTTCTTCCCTTTTCCCCTGCCTTACCATGCACCATTCTCCTCTCGGGCCCCATTTCTCACCATCCTTCATTTTTCACCTTTCCTTTGTCCCTGCGTGCCTTACATCTTGCTTTTCCTTCAGTGTTTCCTATTGTTCGTGTAGCACCACCTAACAGCACCTTCTCTCTTTTCCTTTCGCTTTCCTTACCTCTCCTCCATCCCCATTTTGCTTTTTTGCTTCTATTCCTCTACTGCATTCCTCCTCGCTTTTCCTCCTATCCTGGTGACTCCTCTCCTGTCAAACCCACTTCTCAATGCTTTCACCACCTTGGTTTCCCTATCGCCTTCCCTCCACTCATGCCTCATCTTCTTTTCACAGACTCAACCCAGCCTTTGCACCATTCCTACCTCATTTCTTACCTATGGTCACCATGATCATTCCCTGCTGCGCCCCTCGTGCCGCACTGTCACTCCTCCCTCAGTTCTTACCTTTGCTCACCATGATGAGTCCCTGGTGTGGCCCTCGTGCTGCACTCTCACTCCTCCCTCAGTTCTTACCTTTGCTCACCATGATGTGTCCCTGCTGCGCCCCTCATGCCGCACTCACTCCTCCCTCAGTTCTTACCTATGCTCACCATGATGAGTCCCTGGTGTGGCCCTCGTGCCGCACTCACTCCTCCCTCAGTTCTTACCTTTGCTCACCATGATGTGTCCCTGCTGCGCCCCTCGTGCCGCACTCACTCCTCCCTCAGTTCTTACCTTTGCTCACCAAGATGTGTCCCTGCTGCGCCCCTCGTGCCGCACTCACTCCTCCCTCAGTTCTTACCTTTGCTCACCATGATGTGTCCCTGCTGCGCCCCTCGTGCCGCACTCACTCCTCCCTCAGTTCTTACCTTTGCTCACCATGATGAGTCCCTGGTGTGGCCCTCGTGCCGCACTCACTCCTCCCTCAGTTCTTACCTTTGCTCACCATGATGAGTCCCTGGTGTGGCCCTCGTGCTGCACTCTCACTCCTCCCTCAGTTCTTACCTTTGCTCACCATGATGAGTCCCTGGTGTGGCCCTCGTGCTGCACACTCACTCCTCCCTCAGTTCTTACCTTTGCTCACCATGATGAGTCCCTGGTGTGGCCCTCGTGCCGCACTCACTCCTCCCTCAGTTCTTACCTTTGCTCACCAAGATGTGTCCCTGCTGCGCCCCTCGTGCCGCACTCACTCCTCCCTCAGTTCTTACCTTTCCTCACCATGATGAGTCCCTGGTGTGGCCCTCGTGCCGCACTCACTCCTCCCTCAGTTCTTACCTTTGCTCACCATGATGAGTCCCTGGTGTGGCCCTCGTGCTGCACACTCACTCCTCCCTCAGTTCTTACCTTTGCTCACCATGATGAGTCCCTGGTGTGGCCCTCGTGCTGCACTCTCACTCCTCCCTCAGTTCTTACCTTTGCTCACCATGATGAGTCCCTGGTGTGGCCCTCGTGCCACACTCACTCCTCCCTCAGTTCTTACCTTTGCTCACCATGATGAGTCCCTGGTGTGGCCCTCGTGCCGCACTCACTCCTCCCTCAGTTCTTACCTTTGCTCACCAAGATGTGTCCCTGCTGCGCCCCTCGTGCCGCACTCACTCCTCCCTCAGTTCTTACCTTTCCTCACCATGATGAGTCCCTGGTGTGGCCCTCGTGCCGCACTCACTCCTCCCTCAGTTCTTACCTTTGCTCACCATGATGAGTCCCTGGTGTGGCCCTCGTGCTGCACTCTCACTCCTCCCTCAGTTCTTACCTTTGCTCACCATGATGAGTCCCTGGTGTGGCCCTTGTGCGCACTCACTCCTCACTTTACCTTTTCTAACCATGATCATTCCCTGCTTTTCCTCATTCGCTTCACTCACTCCTCCCTCAGTTCTTACCTTTGCTCACCATGAACATTCCCTGCTGGACCCGATTCTCACTCTTCTCGATGTACATTTCAGTTTGCTTTACACCCACAAAGAGCCTTTTTTGCCAGCGTGAACGAACTTAAGCAACTCTCAAAGGCTGGTTTTACACTTGTAAAAGGATTACTCGACAAGAACATTTTCGTGTGATTAAGTCAACAGCCGTAGGCGTTACAGGGTGGGAATGCTTTCACAGTCCCTTGACTCTCACAAATGCTGCTTATTTATAGGAATGTATAATCTTTTTTTTGCCTGATCCATTCCTCTCCTGGGAATAGAGATTTACCACTGTTGAGGGAAGGAGTAAGTCTCTTTCCAGTGTGAGAATGGAGCACACAGAAATTTGGAGAGGTGTAAAAAAAAAGAGTTTAATCCTCAGGGCAATATATTTTCCCTTTAATTAAAAAAAAAAAGTTATACATGGTTATACACGCAATTGTACACCATTCACAAATGTTGCCTTGAAGTATGTCTCAAAAACCTGTTGTGGCAAATCATTGTGAATTGCAAATACTTGGAAATGTGATGTCCCAAACTTGTGAGTGTGTGTGTGTGTGTTTTTGTGTGTATTTTTAAAAAAATCTTTTTTGTGACTCAGGGCCTATGCCACACTTCCTGGCTCGGGTGCCTTGCCTTTACCTATTCCCCCAGTTTCTCCTGATCACGCGGCCCTGCTTTCCTGGCCTGGGGCGGGAAGGATGTTGCAGCCAAGTCTTGCTTAGCCCTGGTGTCTACACAGACCTGTGCTCTTAGCACGTCCTGTTTTTCTGGTGTTCAGCAATGGCCGTGCTCAGCTGTGCGGAATAGGTGTGTGTGCCGCGCTGCACTGCTCGTCTGGACGCTTCTTGGGACGTGCCAGTACACCCTGGCTTCTGTGTCACACGTGGCCGACGCCCTAGGCACTTTGGTGACCTGTCACCCTTCATGTCCGCCGCCCTCGCCCTCTGCAAGCCTCCCTTCCCACCTCCGCCTTAATCCGTTTATGGATCATTCTGGTTTCTCACAGTAAGAGCAATTTACTTCCGACGCGTGTCCTGTGCTATTCTGAGGGCGTAAAGCGAGGTCTCTTACTCAATAGGGAAGCAAGGCCGCGTGTTCTCCGGGACCGCGTGACGTCAGGGGAGGTTGCTCAGGTCGCCATCATGAAATGGAGGTTACAGCTCCGACCACAGTGTGTCTGGTGCACAGAACAGTTGTGAGCGCACAGTACGTCTGTGATGTTCAGTACAGGTTTAAGCAGGGCACAAGTCCTAAAAAAAAAAAAAAAGTGGGGGGACGCTGACGTCACGACAGGAAGTGACGTCATGAAAGGTGGCTTGCACCATCAGACTCATTGCCTCCCCTCCTTAGATGCGATTGCATCAAAGAAGCCAGCGCATGAGCAGCCTTCTGAATGAGCTCCGATCTCGCCCCAGAGAGGCCAAAGAGTGAATGTGTGGCTCTATTTGTTCCAGTTATCGAGTTCCCGGTAAAATAAGTGGGGGGACGCCGTCCACCCGCGTGGTACCCCGACTTCGAGCCCTGGGTTTAAGCACTGCACGACCCTGGTGCTTACCGCTCACTACAGGTGTGCGTAAAGTAAGTTCTTCTTGCTTGTACACGTGAGTACCATATTTCTCCGTTGTCCGGTACAGGTGTGAGCTCCTCAGAAGAGAGTGAGTAAAGTAAATCTCTAATGCTCAGTGCAGACTTCAGTACACCAAGTCTCCGTGCCGGTGAGCACAGTATTCCTCTGGTGCCCAGTGCAGGTGTGAGTACAGTATGTCTCTAGTGCTCCGTGGAGGGGGAGCACAGATTACCCCGGGATATCTCCGTTATCACTCCCCTGGCCGTGCGTCCTCCTTGTCTGTTAATGTTTACATCCAGCCCTCCACAAACAGTGCAGCGGAGTCCCCATGTCAGGCTGTTAATGATTGTTAATCGTGGCTGCGTCTCCCTCACTGACTGATGCACTACGGTGATTAGGGGTGTGCACTTGGTGCTTGCACCTCACTCATTTAACGTGACACGTTGTGTTGCAGATGTACATTAAAAAGGCAGTTAAATAGTACACCTGGTTGTGTATGACATTTGCTTGGATTTTTGGCCGCTTTTCTGCTTTTGAAAGAATGATAGGCTGTCCATTTCTGTGCCTCGCCATAACCAAAAACATTGAGGAATGAGCGGCGTGCCTTCTTATTTTCGTCTAGTACATAGAAGGAGGGGTCCCAGTACAAAATATAGTCGAAACAAGGGAACAATGAGAAATATATACAAGGAAAATACACAGATTCATATACTTAGTTGGCGCACTGTTATTTAATCACAATGTGCCCATAGGTACAGTATATCACACAAGCAATACATCATATATTGAAAATACATTAGTGCCCCAAGAAGTGAGGGAGAAAAAGGGGAGTGTGTGAGAGACAAACGTGCAAGGATTTGAAAAGGTTGAAAGGTGTAAGTGCTAGTCGCCAGATCAACATTTTTATGAATAGTCAGCACTGGCTTCGTCGAAGAGAGAAACAACCAATGTTCATTAAAAATCAGGCAAAAGCATGCTGCATGCGCTTATGTAGATATCCTCAGATTCAATGGCGCAAGCTGGTAGGGGGATAGGCTGTCGACGTTTCGACCCCAAATGCAGAGTAGGTATTCATATGACCTTAAAACGGGGCCTTCATCAGGCCTGGGGTGGTGTGGCGGGACAGGGTTCCCGTGAATAGTCAAGTCAAGTCAAGTCATAACACTTATATAGCGCACTACATACCCAGAGGGTTTCAAGGCGCTTAGGAAGGGGAGGTGGATTATTTGTCAAATATCCACGTTTTAAGCTGCTTTCTGAACGCTAGGTGATTCTGGGTGAGGCGAAGGTAAGCGGGGAGTGAGTTCCATGTTTTGGCAGCCAGGTATGAGAAGGATCTGCCTCCCATGGTGGTTTTGTTGATGCGAGGTACAGTGGCGAAGGCTTGGCTGGAAGAGCGCAGTTGGCGGGAGGGGGTGTAGAAGGACAGTCGAAAGTTGAGGCAATCTGGTCCGATGTCGTAGAGTGATTTGTGTGCGTGGGTAAGCAGTCGGAAAGTAATCCTCTTATTGACGGGTAGCCAGTGGAGGTCTTTAAGGTGACCAGAGATGTGTTCGTTGCGTGGGATGTCTAATATGAGCCTGGCTGAGGCGTTTTGGATTCGTTGTAGTTTCTTCTGGAGTTTAGCGGTGGTACCTGCGTAGAGGGTGTTTCCGTAGTCCAGTCGGCTCGTGACTAGAGCGTGGGTGACTGTTTTCCTTGTTTCGGAGGGGATCCAGCGAAATGTTTTTCTGAGCATGCGAAGAATGTTAAAGCAGGAAGAGGATACTGCGCTGACTTGTCTGTTCATTGAGAGTGAGGAATCCAGGATGACGCCAAGGTTCCGTGCGTGGTCTGTCGGGATGGGTGCATTTCCGAGGGCTTCCGGCCACCAGGAGTCGTCCCATGCAGAGGGGGATTTACCTAAGATGAGGACTTCTGTTTTGTCTGAGTTCAGTTTCAGACGGCTTTGTTTCATCCATTCGGCAAGGAGAACCAAAGCAAATTCCGCGTGGGAGAACAGAACCCCTTCGCGAGCCGTATTTGCCCGTATCTCCAGTAATCGCCGACCTTTGTAGCGGCTTTCATTCCTAGATTTGACTCCCAGGACCACAACTGCACCTTGGCCCATAAATCGCTGACCTACGTGGCGGCTGGATCTTTTCCACCAGTGAAGCCTTTTGATCACGATTTTGTCTTGACCAATATTGCTTTGGTTCTCCCTGGATTGGAGCCAGACGGCCCAACCACCCATGTACTATTCACGGTAACCCTGCCCTGCCACCCCACCCCAGTCCTGATGAAGACCCCGTTTTAAGGTCATATTAATACCTAGCTCTGCATTTGGGGTCGAAACGTCGACAGTCTATCCCCCTACCAGCTTGCACCATTGAATCTGAGGAAATCTACATCAGCGCATTGAGCATGGTTTTGCCTGATATTTAATGAACATTGGTTGTTTCTCTCTTCATCTGGCTCTACCACGAACCAGTGTTGACTATTCATAAAAAATTTGATCTGGCGACTAGCACTTTTATCCTTCAACCTTTTCAAATCCTTGCACGTTTTTCTCTCACACACTCCCGTTTTTCTCCCTCACTTCTTGGGGCACTAATGTCTTTTCCAGATATGATGTATTGCTTGTGTGATATACTGTACCTATGGGCACATTGTGATTAAATAACAGTGCGCCAACTAAGTATATGAATCTGTGTATTTTCCTTGTATATATTTCTCATTGTTCCCTTGTTTCGACAATATTTTGTACTGGGACCTCTCTTTCTATGTACCGTATCTCACCCAGGTCCCAGTGACTCTAATGGGTATACTCTTTTCCCGTAACATGCTTATTTTCGTCGTCTGAACTGTACAGCCTCTACACACACCTATCCCCTTGCGGTGCAGCGATGTCCACCCTTCTCAGGTCTGGAGTATCATCGCTTTACACACACACACTTGTACCCTTGGGTGGACTGTCTGCCCTCGGAAATCATTCCGTCCGCTCTGTACACACCCGCTGACTAGCGTTGGCGGGTCTGTGTACTGTGCAAACCTGTGGTTGATCTCCTGATGTAGGCGGTTCCTGCTCTTTTCGCACCAGTACCCTGGTGTGGGTGGTCTGTGTACTGTGCACACCTGTGGTTGTTCTCCTGGTGTAGGCGGACCCTGCTCTTTGCACACCTGTGCACTGGGTTGGGTGGTCTCTGTTCTGTATACACCTGCGGTTGTTCTCCTGCTGTAGGCGGTCCCTGCTCTTTGCACACCTGTGCACTAGTGGTGGGTGGCCTGTGTTGTGTGTACATCTGTGTCTGTTCTCCTGATATAGGTAGCCTCTGCTCTGTATACATCCAAGGGCTTGGAATGACTGGTCTCCGTTCTGTGTGCACCTGTGGCTGTCCTCCTAGTGTCTGTTCTTTGCACACCTGTGCACTCGGTTGGGTGGTCTGTGCTGTGTGTACACCTGTAGTTGTTCTCTTGGTTGAAGCTGTCTCTATTCTGTGTACATCTGTGGCTGTTCTGGGTGAGACGTCTCTGCTCAGTACACACCCGTACACTAGGGGTCAGCATTCGCACCTCTTCTCCTAGCGATAAAGGTAGCCGTTTCTGTCCATTTTGCGTTTTTTGGTTTTCCTGGAGCACATTATGTACACACCTTGCATACTGAAGCAATTGAGTTAATTGTTCCCCTTGGTCTCCTCCTTGAAGAAGTGCTAACCCTACACAGGGACTGCTATGGGGCATCTCAACCCATAGCTCGAGTGTGAGCTGCCGGCAACCTTGCAAAATGCGTGACCAACATATTCTGGCAAAAGTTGAATAACATGCATACTTAATACACCAAATCCATTTACTCAGCCAATCAATTTCAAGTTTTACCTGCCCACATTTATACAGAGAAAACGTTAGGAGTGCAATTTTAGCCACCGCCATCAAATGCCTAAATTACTATAAGTAGTCACTGTGCATATAGCAATGTACCGAACCACTCTTCCAATTGACCTCAAATTGATAAGTATTGGTTAGTTTTCTTTGAATGTCTCTACAATCTCTGTACCAAAATTAAACCTTTTTTAAAGCAAATTAGTTAAATTCTTTTCACTGGTCTAGGAGCGTCCGTGCATGTCCTCTTTGGTATTTTCATACTTTGTACGTCTTCACATAGAAGTTTTAATAGTTTCTGTGGTACGAGCTACATCTATTTTCAAATGTCTCTTAATTGAGTTGTTGGCAAAGTATGACATGGCTAGAACCATTATGAGCTGCAAATATGTAGATGTAACCAATAATGAACTTGTTACTGTTAAAATACTTTCCCTCTGCAGGTGGCATAGCACTCAGTAGGTGCTGTGGATGGTGGTGTGAATGGATGGGTGAGGGACGGATTTGGTGCGTTGCTGCTGTGATGTGTTGTGCAGGGCTGACACCACTGAAAATTAAGATGGCGAGGCAACATTTATCTGACAAGAACCATGCGTGTAGCTCACGCACTTGTGCATCCTGGCAGTGCTGCAGCTTGGAGCCGGATTTCTAATGCCCTGGCGACCAATCCTCACCCCAGCACTGGCGTTGAGAGGCTCTGCTTCCCCACCCCCTTTTTGGCGGGCTCTGTAAGCGCTCATCACATTCAGATGTGGCTCTTTCATAACTCGCCCCTGCCAGCTGCAAAGCCTTTCCCGCGCCTCCTTTGATCTCCCAATCCGAGGCCTCTTGTAAACCCAAGAATGCTCCTGCGTCACGGCCGCGTCACCGGGATTTGCTCTGAGCTCTCCGCTCGCCGTTCCAGGGGAGACATGGTGGTTATTTCGGGGCCGCGTGCCTCGGGAAAGCGGTTGAATAAGCGCGTGCTCGGCCGCGCGCCACGCGCCCCGCGCTCTGCGGGATTTCACCGTTGAGGAAAAAAGAGGGAATGAGCTTCCTTGATATTGTTTAGTCAGGTGGATGAACCGGGTCAGAGGTTTCCCTCGAGCCAAGCAGACGTCAACGAACAGGAAACATCCCTTCGCCAGCGGCAAGAAAAACGAAAAAAAATATGTGCTCAGTATGTATTCAACATTGTTGATGTTTGTGGAACCACATTTCAAGGCGCCCTCCTGAAATTAGGTAGCGAGGTTGTGTTGCCTCTGTTCATGGAAATAGTCTTTCGATTTATCACTAAAAACTGTGCTTTGAATGGTTCTGCTCAGGGGGCCGCAGCCTTGTGGTGGGTTCCACTCTTCCAGGTCCACGGACATGTCCAGAGGGGAAGTTGCTGTGTTCAGAGGATGGTGGTTGGCAGATTTTACCTCTGGACATCCTATTTACCAGCCAGTGGCGTCACTAGGGTTGGTGTCACCCGGTGCGTGTAACTCATGGTGTCACCCCCTCACGACTTACCGCATGGGATAAGTGGGCATGTGGACACTTGAAAGGTGCAGCATGAATGCTCTATTTTCTAACTGGTAACCCCATAAAGCCGATTTTACCTCCAACAGACCAGAAACCCAAAAGAGAAATGGCACAGCCAGTGTGTACCCAGAGAAGCAGGGCCCCAACCAAGGGAATGACCAAAATAACAAATCGCAAGTCAGCAGAAACACAAATCCACAGCCAAAAGCACTGGGACATAAAAGCTGCCACTGCTAGGATGGACAATAAGGCAGCAGGATGAAGACCGGCCAGCAAAGCAGGCATATTTTAAGCCAAAGCAGTTCACTTCATAGTATACGTATGAAGTGAACTAACTGTGAAGTGAACCACCTGCAAGTGAAGTGATGAGTTCAAGGAAAGGCCTGGCCTGCTCCCTGCCTTGAGCAATGAATCATGCAGCCGGCCGTGTGCAACTGCAAGCACAATGCACCGCCCGGGTCAGGACTAGCCTAGGAGGCTGGAAGGGCGTGGCCAGTCAGGGTCTTCCGGTCTTCTATTTATTTATGCGTTTTTATATAGCGCAGACTTTACCCAAAGGCGTCAGAGCGCAATAGGAACAGTAATGAAACGTGAGGAGAAAATTACAAGTGAACAAATTACAAAAGCTAACGTTAAGTTACAAGAGGCAAAAGTAACAATTGTGAGCAAACAAAATACATGAGGTTGCAAACTGTGCATTACAGGAACAAAAAAGTGACATGTGTGCAGGTTACAAGTGCTTAAAATATAAACTATGACTGAAGGCAGGTTTTGAATTTTCCAATCCCTGAATGTAACAGCTTCACATCCACTGTCTGAATGTCAGATGCATTATCTAGACGAGTAATTAAACTAATAACAGTGTATATAAGCAATTACTAATGCGTCTTTATTACTAAAGGAACACTTTTGTGAAAAATTTGAATAATGAAATACTGAGCAAAAAGCACTGTTTCTAAACTTATACCTTGCAGTTAGCATGCAATTCGTTAAAGATGGTTCATAATTCATTAAGCAGGTAGAAGTATTTTACTAAGTCTGCAATGAAAGCAGTAACTCGCTGAGCTTCCTACGTAAAATACAAATCTGTTACCTGCATGGTGGATGCTTCACTTTGCAGCTGGGACATCACATTAAATCTTTATATTTTGTATGAGTCAGGCCGGCCTGTAACTAGACTGCACACAGATCTCGCGACGCCAGCAAGTGTATTCACCACCAAAGTTATCTTAATCTTACAGCTACAATGCTTTGGAATTTGTTGGGTAAACAAAGATCTCTGCACCAGGTGTCTACAGTCATAGGGGCATATTTACAATAAGTGGCGCATCCCTGCATATCAGCAGGGATGCGCCACTTATTGTGCGCCATGCCTACGCTAACATTGTTGCGCTGCATTTACAATGTGGCGCACCATGGTGCAAAAATGGCACAGATGCGTGATGCATCTGTGCCGTAAAATTGTCGCATTGCTGGAGTTTTGTCGCAAGCACGACGCAGCTCCAGCAATGCTCGGGAGGCCCTATTCTTCCAATGCTTCATCAATCCTTACGCCTGCTTCAAGCAGGCGCAGGGTTTTGATGCAGCATGGGCCCCAAAATGACTGAGTGAAATCTTGTAGATTTCACTCCGCCACTTTCAGGAGGCGTTCCTGTGCCGGAACACGCCGGAACGCCCCCCGCTGCGCAGGAACGCCTCCTTCTGGCGCAGAGCTTTACAACGTGATGCATCTCCCAGATGCGTCACGTTGTAAATACCCCGCACCATGGCGCATCTTTTGCACCACCGCTGCGTCACAAAAGTGACGCAACGGCAGCGCAAGGGGCTTGTAAATATGCCCCTAAATGTCTAATCTCAATAAAGTATTTTAAAGTGAAGTCTGCTCGAGAGAAAACAAAGGACAATTAGAAGAGGTATAATACTGCAATATATGGTAGACACTCAAGCACAAGAACAAACGTTACGTAGGCAATGGTGGCACACTTGTGCAAGTATCTAAAGCAAACAAAATGTAGGAGGTAGCGTAGCAAACAGTGTGTTACAACAAGAGAAGTGACGTGTGCATGTTACAAAGGAGTACCAAACGCAGGTAGAAGGATAATACTGAAATGGACACTCAAACACAAGAACAAACGTTACGTTCGTAGGCAATGGTTGCACTTGTGCAATGATGTGCAAGTATCAAAGAAAACAAAATGCCATTACCGCGCAGACTAGTCCCCAGGCCTATCGTGCTGCTGACTGCCCAATGTTGGAGAAGGAAGAAAGCTTAGCCTGGTGCACCCGCCCGAAGAGGGCCGTGTTTTCGTTTGTTGTGCCAGTAAAAAAAGCATTTACTTGTACTTAATCTGATCAGTTCATTTGCGTGCCACTGCGCTGCCACATTTATTTCTACTTACTTAGTTCATGCAGTAATATTATTCACTGCATATTAATAAATAAATGTAAATTATATATTATTTCTCTCTCACGTCTCACAGTCCAAATTTGAAGGGGAGAGAGACCACGACGGCGAAGAATAGTGGTGCAGAAGTCTCTGATGTCGTCGCGTATTAATGCCTTATTCTCTGCACCACCGCGTACGCACTCTCGTATCAACTCCGACCTCCCTGACGGGCGCGTGACCGCGCAGTGACACGTCAGAGCAAGTGCGCACAGCGTGCGGGGGCTCTCCCAGGGCCGTCATTGGTAGAGCTAAGATTGACGGCCCTGGGACCAAATTGCTGGGTATGCCGCGCCGCGCGCATCCGCCAGTGACGATCATCACAATCCATATATCTGGTGCGGTGCGTGCGTGCGTGACGGGGTGGCGGCGTGCGCCTCAAGTTGCACTAAAGCAGCACTAGTGGCCAGGCAGGCAGGCAGCTAAGTAACTAGATTGGTGTCACCCCAGATGGGGTGACACCCGGTGCGGTCCGCACCCCCCTAGTGACGCCACTGTTACCAGCTTCTCTTAACTCATAGTATAGTGGTCCAATGACACCTTGAGTTTGGTGGCGCTCGTCAGCCCAGGACTTGGAACCGGTCTCTGATGCTATGAGCTCATAAGGTTTCCCTGTGCTGTGTAGTAAATAACTTCCAAGGCATAGTAGCTTCTTAAGGTGGTTTATTCAGGAGAACAACAGAGAGTGACCCAACGCCTGCTGACCAGACTCCAAACTGCCTCAGAGAGAACATGGAGTGTAGAGTGCAAGTAACACATATTTTGGAATGTGGGGAGTACATAGAGAACCGGGATCATAGAGGTATGAAATACAGATAGTATTTACAACATGCTGCAAGGTCAGGATGTTTGGCAATGAAAGAGACGAGGTTGGAGTAACTGGGCAACAGAGTTGATGAGGCCCGGGCAGCCATTTTCCCAGAACATGGTGCTGCCACTTGATTCTGGGTTCTTCCTTGTATTGTTAGAGTCCTGACTCTCTTGGGACAGCAAGGGCTCATCCTTGTTTTTTTTTTCATCTTGACTCTACCAGGCATGGTCGAATAAAGACAGCTAAGGCTCATCACTGTGTTGTCAGAGCCTTGATTGAGCCAGGCACATGATATTGAATAAAGCAAGGACTAGCTCAGCAGAATCTTATTTCTGTTTGCTTGTAATTGAGGTAGAATGGAGTGGCCTGCCCTGCCACTTGTAAATCACATTTCCGATAGGAATAAAGTCAATGACTAAGTAGAAGTTTTAGCTGCTAGAGTCCAGCAGTAACCACAATTGGTTGGTATTGTAGACGTGTTATGCTGTGACTTTTTTTCAGTTTGACCACTAACTGTTTTGGTGGGTTGAGCCCCCCCCCTCACCCCCGCCCCACCACTCCATATAATTGCTTATGACTGCCTACGCCCTTGCATTCTTCTGAGCTAGATGAACTGATTTGGGCAATAACATCAGTAATTAAAGCACCAAGCAGTAAATCCCCTTCCCTTCCCCTTTCCTCCCTTTGCCATTCCTCCCTTTCTTCCCTTTGTCATTCCTCCCTTTCCTTTCATGATACTTTCTTCTTGATTCTCTTGTGTCTATAAAACATGGTAGCTTGTCCTTGCAGTCATAGGTCTTCTTTGCTTGCATCTCTCCTCTCGAAGATGGACGACTTATCCAGCGTATGTTAAAAGGTACTTCAAGGATTTTGTCCAATTCTGTGTTTACAAACACTAGCGGCTGTTACTGTGCTCTCATGGGCTAATGTAAAGGCAGTAGGAGCAACAACACAACCATTAATTCTTCTTGACAAACACTTTGTGTTGCATAATAATAATGCAATATATGCACATCATATGCAAAGACACTGGAAGAAACTGCTTTGATCACGAAAATCATATGTATAAAAAACTTTGCACTTACTTTACAAAAAGCAGACTACAGCGCTCGTGTGTGGGGTCACTCTAAAGGTGATGGTGATCAGTGGTCGCTGCAAGCTGATCTCCATGACCGGGTCCATGACCAAAGGGAACATGCTGTTTCTGCTGCTGTTTTATAACATTCCACCCATACATTATAAGGGAGAGAGCTTTGAGACTGAGCACCACTGACACTCAACATGGATGCAGTTTCAACCAGTGTATGATTTCGGGATACCAGCAGGGTGTTCTTAGAGGAGAATTTTTCCTGTAGAGCCAGTGCTAAATTTGAGCCGGTGGGGGTCACTGGCACTTATGTTTGAGAACCTGCACTTATTTTTCTGCAATAGATAATTACAGAGAACAAGAGAGTGAAAAATGCTCAAATCAAAAAGACGATGAAGAAAAAGAATAAAAACATTCCAAAGGGAGAAATCAAGAGTAAACTAAAGGGGCAAGGAGTTTTTGGTGGTGAATTAAAGAGGCTTGAGGTGGTTTAAGACTACTAACTTTGGGATTTAGGGCACCAACATTCAATTGCACTATCCAGGGGTTTCTGAATAGGTTCTTCAGGCACCCGCACTCCTTCCTTTACAAATTAAGTACTGCATGGGGCCACTGCCATGCTACTCTTGAATCATACCGCTTCCCATCTGTGGGCCTTCTTTCCAATGTCATTCAGTGCCTGCAAGAGCTCTCTGGTGGGTTCTGTGCTGTTCCTTTAACATACGTTGAGTGGTGGGCCTGTTGGCATGATTAATGGATTTGGTTGAGCTGTCTCAGAGGGGCGGAGCATTGATCTGATAGTTCTGCAGATATGTCTTTTCAATCAGGTTGGGTTACACTACATGTCCAAAGAAAAGGCCAGGTCGAGGGGCAGCCCTATAGTTTGTGTGGGGCTGGCACCATGGTATTGAAAGCACATTACGTATGCACTTGAGATTGCCAACCAGGCCCAATAATCAGTCTGAGTAGACTGGAATTCACTAGGAATTATTAATTTGCTATTGAGGGTTCTGAGGTAAATTACCATGCTAAAGCTGCCACAAGAACTATACATTTTATCGCAGGTGACGGTATATGATGCTGTTGCAAAGATTCATCATGGAATGGGCATCATGCAGTAAGCAGTTGAAGGAACCAGGATCCATTATTTAGAGCCCTGGATATGGAATTAAATCTGAGCAGATGAGACCGTTTTCCTGTCTTCAAAAAACTAATTCTTACTTTTTTATACTCACTTTTCTATACAAAGAAACGATGGATTCTAAAATTACCACATTCAAAATATAACACGGAAGAATGGTTTAATAGAACTTTCACTTCAGAGGTTAAATTAATTAATTATGGAACCCCAACGGAAGAGACTTTGATATATAATGCCAGATTGCTTTTCCTTCAAGGCCATGTTATCCAGTGCTTTAAATGGCCTGGTAGTGTGCACCACGGAGTACCTGCATGCACTTCTTTAATTTGAAAGGGAGAGTACTTGCACTTAGCACTGCTGTAATACATTTAATAGGAGAGTATCTGGACTTGTCAGGAGCAAATAGCTACTCTAAGTAGTGAGTACCTGCACTTCTATATTTCCTTTCAATGCACCATTGTAAACTCAATGAAAGTTGATGCACATTGTCTTGACAATTTTTTTTACAACTTTATAGTTTTGACGGTACACAGTGGTTAAAGCCTCCCAACATAGCACAGTTTTCATTACGTAGGGGAAATGAGAAGATATCAACTTGTAATTGCCATGTTTTCGAGCCCACAATGTTTGTATATATGTAATTGTATGGTATTTCTATAGTATGAACCTAGCCAAAAGGCTGCAGAGCACTGTACATGGTCAAAGAACAGCATAACGTCAACAAGTGATAAGAGATAGAAATGGTTTGTGGGTTTTATAATGCACTGTGATGTAGTGTTCTTTAAAGAAACGAGGCTTCAACTCTGTTTTAAATTGAAGCAGTGTTGGGGCGGCCCTGATGGAAAGTGAAGTGCTGTGCCAGATCCTGGGTGTGTAGATAGAATAGGCATGTTTCCTTGTTTTTTCTTTTTTACACTTCTTTGTTTGTCTAGTTATGTAATGGATGTTGGGTGCTGGGTTTGCTCTGTACAGGCTCTTCCTGCATGTTGTTTATAGAAGTGTTTTCTTTGGAGCTGTGGTGTAAGCCATGGTATTATTAGTTACTTGAGTAATTGGTGGGTTGCTGTTGAAGAATTGGTTATGCTCTGACTATCATTGCGAGGATCTTGTTTAGGTGTACAGATGTATTTTGCTAATGATGGGCATTATGCCTCCTTCACACTATCTCAAGGTACCACAACTGTCACTGGATAAGAGCATCAATCATTCGTATTTAGGTTCACTTATTTGCCATTTGTTAGCAGTTTAGAGTAGGGATTTGCTTAGTTCAAGAGCTAAGAGTGTCTTCTAGGCTCAAGGTAATCACTGCCCATCAGTTCAGTAAGGTATTACCATTTTCGAACAGTGACAATTGCGTTCCAGCTGACTAAAGACATATAAGAAGGGGACTTTCAACAAGTAAAGATCTCTGGATAGGGCCTCAGATTACTGATAACAGTGCCCACTTGTACCCTCACCATGCTGTCTGATATACACTGTATGGAGTACCATTTGTTAACGCCTTGGTCTCTAAGAGGTGTCTCACGGTGCAGACTGTTGAATGTTGCTTGCCAGTTTTACAAAAAAACGTGGTGCCCCAAAAGTGGCAGAAGCTCTGAATAGCAGGTTGAGTTTTGAATTTCTCCAACCCAAGTGATTTTGTTTTTGTGCCCGATTCCTGTGTTTCACTTAGTATACATGTTCTGTACTTCGTAAGCACACTGTGGGATTCTCCAAGGGTTGGAGCCACAGAGATGGATGTTTGATATTGCACCTGTCCCTAACCGATAAAATAACATTTTGTTGGTCTTTTGTTGTGGTGACTGTCTGTCTTACGTTAGTGTCTTCCTGTTTTCTGTATGCAGACTGATGTCTACTGGTTCTGGATTTCTACTACAAGTGTATGGCATGCAACCTTAGAGTAGACCATTTGAGCATGTTTAAGGGGTCTTGAGTATCGGATATTGGCGGAGTGTGTGCGCCTTCATGTCCTAGTGCCCCAGTTTTTGCCTCAGGTACCTCCTGGTTGTGAGCGTTTTGTTTCTGATGCACATGCATCTGTGTCTCCTGGACATAAGTACTCAAGTTGTTGGTCGGGATGAACCTGGCAGTCTTCTGTGTGGTTATCTTTATGTATCCGTTCCTGTTCGTGCCTCACTGTCCCTCTTTGTGCATCCCATTCTGTGTGTATCGGTGTCTCTCAGACCCACTGTCTGTCTGTGCCAGTGCTTTGTTGTCTCCCTGATCCAACGCTTGTGTTGTGTCCTCGTCCTAGTGTCAGTATCTTCCAATGACCCTTTCTGATAGTATTTGTCTTTGTTTATTACTCCCCAAGTGCATATCAATGTCTTCCAGGCCCTGTGAATGTGTATGCATCCTCAGACCAGTGCCCAAGTGTTCTGTCTAGGGTGTGTTATATTGTGTCAAATTCGTTGTGGGGAGGTGGGGGGGGTAGGGAGTAGGGTACCATGTGACAGTGGTCTGGGGTTTATGCGTGTGTGTCCCTCCCATAAATATTCTTCACTTCAGGAAGTGCTCAGAGTGCATGGTCATCCAAACCTGCACTCCTGAGATATGAAATTGGATACCTGAATTTGGATATGGGAGCTCATGTTTACAGTATAAACCTCGAGCTCGCATGAAAATATCAGACTCGAGTGATAACACACCTTCTGAAGCCAACACACCTTCTGAAGCCAAATCAGACACTCTTCTGTAATGAGACCCTAAGTCCCATTTAGAACGTAATTGTCCCTAGACTACTGAAAACTTTGCAAGGCAGATCGTGTGGCATACAAATGACAGTGACTTATTGTGACCTGGGGCAACTCGGTAGCTATGTGAAGATCTCCCAGATGCATTGTTGAGGCACTCATCCAGTGTAGGCCTTTTCATTTAAATCTGGTACTCAGCCATTTTATCCCTTTATAAAGGTAAAGTTGGAAGTCCCAGAATGTAAAGAATAACGTGGACTTAAGGGCATTATGACCTAAACCCATGTGGGATACTGGAAGCTCTGGAGTAGACTTTACATCTTCTCCGACTAAGAGTTGACCATGGAAACTGTAGGTTTCAAACATGGCTTGGGATTTTGCTGCAGCTACCCAAAGATGTCGCTCATGTTCTCATGATGCATATTCAGGGCGTCTGGAAAAATATGATTCTGCGGTTATGACATTTTCTATGTCATTATGGATGGCTGAATTTGGCACCTAACCCACCATTTGCTGCCTAATTTGTAGATTTCACCCCAAAAAGTTACGTGTACAAAAAGACGAAATAAAGGGCTGAAACATGTTGGCATATTGTTTGGGTCATAGGACCATTACCTCCAAAAAGACCCATATTTTTAATATCCGCTATGATCCTGAAATAAAGGTACACCAGGGAAACGCAGTAGGATTATTATCTTTAGAACCCCTGGCCTAAGTGCTCCCTGAAATACGGTCGAGCCCACTCTGACCTTTAGGAGTCAGGGTGAACCCGATGATGAAGCATGACACCAATAGGATGTGTGAGGGTTAATTAACAAAAAGGAGTTGCATTCAGCGAAGTACGCCATGTACGTTTTATTTTGAGCGTGATGGTTCTAGATACCTTATGTTAGTTGTAGTTTAATTGGGAGGGTGTATCCACTTCCTTAAAAACCTCTTTTACCCCTCGGTGCCGGTGGAGTACGCTCCTCCGTCTCGTGTGGTTAGCAGGCTCTGTATAGACCTCTAACCCATACCTTAAGCCTACACGTGCAACTCCAGGATTTTACAAAAATAATCCAAAATGCCATATTATTGTTTGCTGTTGCTGGAGAGTTTCATTGTATCGCTGTACATAGAGAGAACATTACAGTGCTGGTTTACTTTACAACAACCTAAAATCAAGTGAATTTGAAAGCTTCAGAAGCAGCGGTGCTCCCAGTCCCAGGAGGTGGCGGGTAACTACCAGGTGTTGCTGCTCATTCCTAGTCGCAAACTCTTGCTGCTCCCGCTTTCTCCGACTGACACCCTCTCTTCACTTATCCATGTTCACCTCCACGCGCTCCGGCAACGGATATGTGAGGAGGCGCAGGCGCAGCGATACGCCAGCAGCATGTGCTCCTGTGGTCTTTCCTCCACCTACTTCAACTTCAGCACACCTTTCTTAGAACAAAGCTGTCATGGTTTCCAAAGCTGGAGACTGTTCTCTGTGTCTGCAAAGTACCTTTCTTAAACAGGGTATTTTCTTCCCTGGACTCTGCAATAGACCAGGGTGGTGAGTCCCCCGGGGCAGCTTCTGCCATCTCTGGCTTTCTCTTAAGTAGCTCTGGCAGTGCCCTTGCTAGTTCTAGTCTGTATTTATGAAGCAAGCATTGGTGAAGCCAATAGATCTCACCTTTGGGACTATTGGCTTTGCCAATGCGGTTTAATATCGCCAAAAAAAGGTGCAATGATGCAGTTATTTCATTCTGTAGTTGCGCATGCATTGTTACGCATGCATGCAGCTACACAATATGACTGACATAGTATTGAATAGGTGATATCATTTTCGGGGATCTTGTAAATCGGACCAAAAAGCAATATAATATCTGATTCCATAATAAGCATAATTTCTTGTTTAAATATGCTTCCGGCTAGGCCAGGACTGTTTAAAACCAAGAAAGATCTAGCGCTGAATGTCTGCAGTGACGTAACACAAAATTAAAGGTCTCACTGAGGCTCCTATAGCACATTGAGATTTATTAACTTGGGGGTGAATGGCGCCCCCAAAAGTTTGGGTGGGGGGCACCCTTCGCCTAGGGGGCTATAGAGGCTTGTGTTACAACCCTGGACGTTTGCCATTATTGCTTCTGTCTTGTAGAAGTTACATACATGCCAACATTTTGAAAAAAGTAGGTGGGAGGTTTTGAATAAAACTGGGAGACTTCATTATCCCCATTGATGTACTTTGAAGCAAATGCAATTTCAGGTGAGAGCCAGATAAAAGTAATACATTTTTTGCTTTATAAATCGTGAGTCTCCCACTCTGTTGGCGGGTATGAAGTTGCTGCTGATCGAAGCTTCTGGTGTGGCCTTGTGGAGTGGATTCTGCTGCCTGCGTCACTTTTCGTGTTGGGGGAATTACTTTCTGTGGTTTGCTGCTTTTGGAACCTGACCTGGAACAATCATTTGGTCTGTGGTGGCCTCTCCTGGATTTTTGCTGTTGGGTGGTCTTTAGGGATATAGCTTTGCCGGGATTGTTTTTGGCTCAGTTAATGCATTTGCCTTGGGTTGGGACGGTGCAGCTTTCTGAAATTCTCCGTCTCGTTGGCACTCTGCTTCTTCTTGAAGAGAACTCTTGGCCCCTCTGGTTTTGGCATTTAGAGGAAGAACAGATTCGTCCTTGGTGTTTAGCCAAGTTTTGTTGCATTTTCTGTTCTATCGTTCAGGTCCTCCTTCCACAGGCCTTTCTTAGTGATGATACTTGGTCTGCTTAGAATTCAAAGTAAAGATGTGCCTCGCCTAGAAACCCTGACAACTACATTTAATCCGTGTAGAAAGTCCAATATGGTT
This sequence comes from Lissotriton helveticus, assembly GCF_964261635.1. Classification (NCBI taxonomy): domain Eukaryota; kingdom Metazoa; phylum Chordata; class Amphibia; order Caudata; family Salamandridae; genus Lissotriton; species Lissotriton helveticus. Next base: position 175,520,451 of record NC_136073.1, read on the forward strand.
TCAGATATAAATCTCTTAGGTTTCCTTTGCATTGCAGACCTTCTTGAAGAGGCCGTTATACGATTTCTTGATCAGAAAGCTAGTCATGCTACAGGATAGAAAGTACCACACACCACCCTGATGACGTGAGAAAGTCAGACAGTACAAAAATGTGTTCTGAATTTGCATCAAATCTCATAGCAGTTCCATGGGTCACTTGTGTCCAAAATAGGTACATCCTTCATCACACTTTACAATCTTTAGGTCACAGAAAAGGTTATTTTGTCCCCTCTTGTGCAGTGTCCTCCTTACTGACCTCTCCTCCGGCTCTATCTCCAAGGTAAGTTATAACCAGTTTCCCCTTCAGTTAAAATGAATGTCTTACAGTGGCTTACATATCATTGGTGCAGCATATGCAGTGGCACCAATACTCTGCTGTGAAGGGTCCACAGCACTTGTTGGTAATTGACCCCAATTACTGCAGTCTTATGGTTTGCAGCAGTAGAAAACGGGACCAGTTCCTTGCCTACATTTGGCAGGAGGCTCCCTTGCCATGTCTCTGGGGTCATGGCGTTGTGCACTTATTTATGCATCATCGATCCAGACCTCACCACCTTCCTGTTCTCAGAGAAGGTGATGGGCTGCACAGAATGTTACTGTAGACACCACCTGCCTACTCGAGGATGTACGAAAGTAGTAGGTAGAATGCGTAATCCAGGGAGTGAACATGCCTGTTTGAAGGCTATTCTCCTTCCATTGACTACAGACTACAGAATAGAACATGCATTGGCAATGCAAATAGGTCTGGTTTTAACAAAATGTTGTATGTTAATGTAAAGCATTACAAGTAAATAGCATGGGAATTAATCTATATTTGTCCGGAAGTAAAGGACTGTAGAACAATATTGGTGTAGGTTAAAAAGTCAGGTGGCAGTTTCACTGTCAAGCCAGACCTAAATATCCATGTAGGATATCCTCCCACCTGTGCTGCTGCCAGAGAAACAAACCTAAATTATCTACTTATCTAAGATACTTTAATTGCATCCCACTGCAGTGGCATAGCAAGGGGGGGGGTTGGGTGAGGGGCATAAGCCCCGGGCAACACAAGTCCCCCCCCCCCCGCTCTTACCTGCGGCATCACCAGCACCCTCCCCGCCCTTACAGCCACAGGCTGCAATTAGTCTAGCTACGCCACTGTCTCAATGTAATGTGTTTTCCCCTGAAAGTTGAGGCTCAAGCAGCTGAATAAACAAAATGATTACATCTATGTGGAGGGCAAGCACTGTTTGTGGAAGCACACAACTTCTGGCCAATCAAAATATGAACTCCTGCCCCCAACATGTGGGCGAATCAAAGTCCCTCTGTAGTAATGCTCACATAATTGTCTGGTGACTGCACCGTTGTCAAACCAGACCATAAAAAAGGGTCCAAGGATATGTGTGAGAGAAGTAAAGTAAGGCTATGGGACAGTTTATTCATTTTAATGAGGCTAACCAGCATTTTTGGCACAGATCATTTTCTTTGTACCCACACTGAGTGAAAGCCAACAATCCTCAGCATCAAATTTTGACTTGAACAAAAAATTCTGCAGCCATTTTTTGTATATTTTTTAAATGTATGTTGGGTTGGACACTGTATTCAAGCATGTGATAGACTAAGGAGAAGTCTGAGCAGTCTCCCAGGACCAAGCCTAGGGTGTCCATACCAATTTGAATTAAGGATAATGGTCTCTCGCTGTAGAATATGAAGGAGCAAAGGAGTAGGTACATCATAGCTACACTGCATAGTAAGTAAGCCGAAACCATTCTGGGGTTGCTTGTGTTCCCGTTAAGAGAGGATCTGGCTGTACCGTTCCTGTTGTAGCAGGACCAAGATGATTTCCATACAGCTGGTCTCTGTCTGAAGTGGCATAATGGATGAAAAATGATAAACTGGAATGTGCCTTTAGTGATTGACAGTGATTGAGACTTTTACAAGCATTCCAAACAACACTTTTGTGATTTCCTGATGCTGCTTATAACTAAAGACCATGATAATCCATCCCAGAATGCAATTGGTGGATGTAGGAGTTTGTGGACTACTTACATTCCAAGAAGGAGGCCTAAAACCTAGCTTTCCTTAATAAGAAAAGTATCTTGAGTAGGACAATTCGAGGTTTCAGTTCCTAAACTTGCAGCTAGCAATTTTGTCTGTGTACGTTGTGTTAGTCTCAACCCAAGAAGTGTACCAACTCTCTTAAACATACGGGCTTCTAACCATGTGCCACAAACTTTTAAAGGAGCAGACTAATTTGCATACAGCCAGGTTCTGAAACTGGGATGGTGCAGTGAGCTAAAAAACGTTGTTGGATCTAGCCCTGATCTCTTGACTGGGTGAGAGTATTCTGCTTAATTCAGAGACTCTGTCCCTCACCACCCCTTGTTGTAAACAAACTTTTAAAGGGCCTTTAGAAAAGGCCTGTCCTTAGTTTGCTCTTTTTCTCCTTCTGTGCCACTCTGAGCTTCTGGACACTTCTCAGGTCTTTATAGGCTCCATTCCTTCTCTCCTCTCCTCTTCTCCACTGTACTCTACTGTCCCATGTGCTTGAGAATCCTTCCTCTTCTTCTTAGCTGCCCTAACCAACATTTTGCGAATTTTCGCAAGCGGGCGGAATTCGGCACATTATGCCGCTCGTATCAGATTTTTTGTGCTGCGAGCTTGTTCTACACTGTAAAATCAGCATGAATGGCAACATGTGTCTGCTTCTTTCTACTCAAGTGGCAGCTTTCTAAAAACAAACGAATACAACCTACTGCAACCTACCGCGATCGCCCATGTTGAGAAATCTTGCTGTGAGGCATTCTTGTGCTCGAAAATCACGCTAGGGGATGCAAATCTGCACTCAGCAACTTAATGTTGGCGATAAAAAACTCTGCAATGCAGTGTTTTGCCTGAACTCCGCATTCCAAGCAGAACGTGGAGTGAGCGCTACTCTGTCGGCAGAGTGGAATTTATTCCTCACTCCCTGCCTCAAATTTCTTGGTATCATCTTTGATACCTATCATTCGCTTTACCTCACTTCAGTAGTTGCTCGTACATATGTTATGAACCGTCAGGTTATGAAGGATCATAACATATGGAAAATCCATTCCTCTCAGACTTTTCACCTTTTTTTTCCAGGTGGACAAGTGTTCTACCCTGGTCGTTGGTCATCCTGTTTCTAGGTTTATAATGTTTTTATTGACTTTATATTAGGCATGTAAATAAACCATGAAAATGACAAAGAAAACCATAAAGGAACTGTATCCCTCCCCACCCGCTCCCTTGACGAGTCCACCCCAACAACCCCCTCCCTACTCCTGCCCCCCTCCCTCCCCCTCCCCAACCCCACTCCCTCCGGACCCTAGCCCATTCTCATATAGATCACCATTACAGTCTATTAATGATCCACCTGCGTTGGATTTGTGAGTTGTAATATTTGTGAATATTTGGGGCATGTGAGTTCCTTAAATTCATTTGAGAGTTCAGAAAGTGAGGTCCCCTTGTTAGCCAAAGAGTAAGATATCCGCTCCATGCCCAGGAGATGTCATATGCGATGCAGGCAGCCCATGTGAGTTGGAAGCCTATCCGTACCCCACATCGCTAAAATATTCTGTAGAGCTGCACCTAGGACAAGGCCTCTCTGTCTGCCCTGCCATGATTTAAGAGGAAACATAAGATCATTAGGTAGACCCAGCACAACATAACTCGGGAAGCGGGGAAGTTGCATGCCAAAACACTTGTCTACATCATCATGGACCTGCGTCCAATATTCAGATAGTTTTGGGCAATCCCACAGGATATGTGTCAGAGTACCCCGAGTCCCACACCCCCTCCAACATAATGGGTCCCATGCAGGGTTTCCGTGATGTAATCTGACTGGTGTGAGGTACCACAATAGGTTATTTTTGTGGCTGTTTCTATACCAGCTACATTTCTAGCTGTGTGCCTAACTCTGTAGTAAATATTTTCCCGCTCACACAATGTAAGTTCTCTACCCAGTTCGGTTTCCCATTGCCTTTGGACCAGGTCTGGAAGAGAAATAATATTTGGGGTAAGATTGTCATTTTGATCGCTGATATTCAGCCCAGCCAAGATAGGGTATAAGATTTCCAACGGCTATGGGAGGAGCTTATTTTCGTTAGTAGAGCTTTGTAACTTAGTGTAACCGTTTGTTGCAGGGATGTGGCCAGTTGAATCCCTAGATAGGGGATTGCGTCAGCTGCCCAGTGAATAGGGTATGCAGCTTGCAGGTCTACGAGCGTGGGTGTCTTAAGAGAACTCCTCCAGCTCGGCCAAAAAGGCCTGAAGTGAAACATCGGGGGGCGTCTCCAGGGACGCTATAAAGTCATGTCATCTGCATATAGGCTGTCATCCTGTTTCTAGAGGAGTCGGATTACTCAAACGTAAAAGATATCTTTCTGTGAAAATCCGTTACGCTGGTAATGCCTGGCCCTAATCTTTTAATGTTTTCTCACTGGCTGTTGGCACCAAATGCAACCTGTCCTCATTGTGCTGCATTTTTAATAATTCTGGGGAGAACTATCCTGATTGGATAATTAACACATTATTATAGAACCTCTGCTTTGCTTATTTAGGTTTGGCTTGACAGCACAACTGTCTGTAATACCAGTTGTTACCAGTTATTCAACATATGAAGAGTGGGCTTTGGCTTCATTCAGAGGTGTATGTTATTATCAGTTTGATGGGTCTCTCTGCCTTCTATAGAGTGCTTTCAGTGCAGTGCATTGGGGTATATTTTACATCGCAAAAGGACATTTATCTCATAGGTGTATTTTGCACAGAAAACAGTCTGCTTTTGATTTGTTTTCATGCAACATGTTTTTTTTTAATGTATTAGTCGGGGGTCCAAATCAACCAAGAACCATCACTTTTGACCATGCTTGTCACCTACTGAGCTGTCCGTCTTCCTTTGTTCATTAGTCCATTATAAGTGCGAAGCACCCTGTAAATAAATGTGCATATTATAAGGCAGCTTTAGAGTGGAAGTTGTGGCGCGTGGCTGGCAGAGTGCGAAACCTGGCAGGCAGCTGAGGTGCAACCCGGATTCCACGTGTGCTCCCGGTGCTGCTGCTGCCAGGCTCCAACTAGGCCCAGGCGGAGGTTTCAATTCCACCGGCGGAATCGGAGGAATTTTGGTAATACCATGCTACTCTTGTAATGCAGACTTACTGATTCATTAACATCATGCCACTATATCGACTGAATTACATTATGCAGTGGTTTCTAAAGTTCAAACACCACTGAATACCACTGTGCGCCCTTAACTTAACTTTGAGTCACTACAGAGTATGTAAGGGTGGGAGTGATGTATGCAGCGTTTTCTAAAATTTAGAAACCACTGCATATATCACTTGCCAGTGCTCTTCACACACTACAGTTATTAAATGTAAGGGCACAGGTTGATATCCAGTGGATTCTAAACTTTAGAAACCACTGCATGTGATTAAAAGGTAATCACTGCAGAGTATGCAAGGACCTGAAGTGGTATTCGGCTGCGCTATTTTCATAGCGCAAAATGCACCCTTGCATCCATTTTTGGATGTCAGGGCTGGCCTTTAAGTGGGCAGGGTCTCACCGGATCTGAGCACCATCAGTTTTTTAAAGGGGGCATCGAAACAGGTCTCTTATCGGGCTCTGTTTTGTGCCTGCTGGCACTGCAGTCCTTTTTTTCAGGACTGAAGTGACAGCAGGTACTTCGATGTGCCCATGCTCACACTGCTCACTTCTCAATAGTGGAGAACTTAAGGCATGACGTCGTGCCAGGTGAGCGTTGTAGGGGAAGGGGAATCCTTTAAAGAAAGTCATTTTCTCTCTGGATTTCCCTTCTCTTTTTGAAACTCGGGAGCAGCAACACTGTCCTGGTGTCACCAGGGCTCTAAGTGGAAGCTTTTTAAATATTAAATACAACTAGCCACAGTTGCTGCTTATTTATCTAATGCAACTAACAACCATTGACAAAGCCAATAGTCCTAACTTGTAGGTATGATGTTACTTGTATTATATCTAGATGCAATGACAAACAGCAAAATTCAAGTTGGGCATCATACTATGCTAAGCACAGATTGTTTTAGTTTAAGTGTTTTTAAGCCACGCCCTTAATTACATTGGCCAACCCCTTTGAGAGACCCGCCAGTTTTTTCATCCCATTTAAAGCCCTGTGTGAGGGGCTTTAAATGAAAATGAAAATAGCACAGCCAAATGCCCACTCTGCCCTATTGCGGGATTCCACAAATTCTGGTGGCTTTAATGTAGTTCTGCGTAATTATGCAGAATCAAACTCTGCCAATTACACCCACCCCTACAATGAATCTTCTCCACTGCAAACTCTACTTCAGGCCGCCATAAAACACACTGAGATGTGGGCAGGAGCCTAACACAGGCCCCCGCAGTCCCTGCGGTGCAGGGGCTCAATTCTTCAACCCCCAAATCTTTAGGGGACCCCATTCAGCCCAATACCAATAAATATCTATGAGACATGGGAGACTCGGGGGCCCCTTTTCACGTTCTGCCAGGGGGGGGGGGGGCACCATTTTGCGTTACGCCACTGGATGTGGGAACGGAGAACGGCCAGAGTTAGGCCCAGCCTCTAGTCACCCTTGGTTTCCTGTTTTCTTTTTTTCTAATCGCCTGCTCTGCTCCTAACAATGCACTGCTCCGTTCTTGTTCCAGGGCCTGTCGAGATAAATTTCCAGGGTAGACAATAGACCAGTGACACGGTGTTGGCACAGCTGAATCAGCCCGGCCCTTGGCACTACATTCGTCCGCTCCTATCATTTCCTTACCAAACAAACAGCTCTCCATCTCGTGGTGTTCCCGGCTCCAGGCACGTCTAACAATGTCAGGCCGCTAAAACGCATCATTCCAGGAGCCAGTGGAAAGAACACGCCGAGCGCGCCCTTCAGACCTCTGTGGCCCATGCCAGTCTCCGTTCGGGGGATGGTTCAGGGGATGGTTCAGGGTACCTCGCTGACAGTTTCATCGGTTAGATGCCATCGGGGGGGCTGTCGTGTCACAACTTGATGTCTTTATTCTCTCACGGCCATGCAGTTTGTACAGGTGGTTGTCACTGACGCCCGTTTTTGGGGCCGGGATTTATTTTTGAGCATCAGACTTTGACCCAATGTGCATGCGAGAAGGCAGAACCCTAGGTAGAAGGAGGAAGTAAACGATCGGAAAACCGTGACAAAGGACAATCCGAGATTAAAAAAAGAGGCTGTAAAAGTTAAGACGACCAGGCATCCTAGATTCGCTGGGACAGTCCTGGCTTTTCACAAGCTGTCCTGGCTAATTTCACAAATTCTGCACATGAGCCAGTTTTCAGACAAGGTGAACTGAACCCCGAGGGAGGCATGTTTTAATGTATTCTAGTGGAGAATTAGCAACTCCTATCAAAGTTTTTTTTAATGTACACAGCTGAAATTGTGTGGAAATGTTGCATTTAATTACTTTTTGTGACTCATTGTCTGTATTTTTTTTCATCGTGGTAAGCACTGTCGATCAAGGGATGCTGTGCCCTTCTGGCGATGCAAAATTCCAGTCTTTGCATTATTTATTTGGAATGTCCTGGATTTTGGTTTTGAAAATCTGGCCACCTGAGGAAGATTGATGTAAACAGATAGGAAGTGTGGGGTGGTGGAAGAAATAGGAATGAGGTGGAATCAAGGCAGACTTGGTATTTGCCAACCTCGGCATTCCCCAGAGCAGATGGGCTTCTAAAAAAACAGTCGGACCCCATAACTTATTTTATTTAATTACAAATTAAGCACTGACGGAGTAGCATATATGGTTCATGCAGGGACTGCCTGACTTTAGCTCCCTGCGGAGTGGGCTAAGATGCAAATTGCTGCACAGAACTGGTTTGAACATGGAATCTGATTGCACTGGTGCAAAGAGAAGCACAGATTATGCTAGTGCACACAAAGCACTGCATTGGTGTGTACAGAATCACTTGCAGCAGGCGTGATCACAGATCTCTCTGCTACACAGCAAGGGCCTTCTAACCTGATGCCTATATCATACATAAAAACTGCTCAGGTGCACATGGATCTGCAAATCGGGCTAGTGCATAGGGAATCACAGACTGGGGCACGGGATTTTTTAAAGTTATTTATTTATTTTATGCTTTTTTTATATAGCCTCTGTGCTGATGCACACACATCATAGGTAACACTAATGAACATGGGTGATCACAGCCCATAGTACATAATGAGAATGTCATTGTTTAAAGAGCGGTGGCTGAAGTACAAGTAATCCGGAGACATGTGGTCTGTGGGAGTAGTCAATGGAAGACTTGTGGCCTATGAGAGGAGTGAATAGAGGACCCAGAGTATGGGAGATGAGTGGACTGAAGGCCTACACTCTGGGAGAGGAATGACTAGAAGACCCGTGCTGCTGACGGTGAGCGTGGAAGACCAACGGTTCGTGTGAGGGCTGAATTAAAGGCCTCCAGTCTCCACAAGAGGGAATAGTGGGCCAGTCTCACAGGAGTGAATAGAAGTCCTAAGGTCTGTCTAGAGTGTGAATGAGAGCGCCTGCCAGAGAAGTGGTTGGAAGACACACAGTCTGTTAAAGAACGTAATGGGAAATCACAGTTTGTGAGGGGTAAATAGAAGGCCCAAAGCCAGAATATTGAATGAAAGAACCATAGAGGAGTGATGGGGAAGGCTGAACCAGCACAGTCTTAGATCCCAAATGCAGCAGTAATGTCCTTCCATTGTGCACTATCGAAGACTGTGATCCAGTGTCCTCCAGCGCAGCTTTGGTGGCAACAGGGTGCATTACCTTTATCCTCAGGTGGATCACTTGTAGTTTGGCACTTCTATCACCTCCTTGTGTGTGCTGCATTGGTTCGTCATCTGTGGTTCCTTTGCTGCTCTTCGTTTTATAGCTCTGGAGCTGGAAACAGGGGCCCTTTAGTTTTGTATCCCACCTCTACCATGAGTCAAGGCTCCTTCTGTGGTGAGATCTTTCTGGAGGCTGTTGCATCTCCGTCAATCTCCTAGATTTTAAGTTTCTTATTCCTGGAATGTGGACTGCTGTGGTTTTTAAAAAAAAACAAAGTCATGTAATCTTCATTTTATTCAGACATGTACACAAAGGCACCCCACTCAGAGACTGCTTGGTGTGTGAGTAATGTGAAATGTGGGCACTATACAGGTTAGACATGTATGGTAGAGTCTGGGCATATTCATGCTGAAGTGCAAATTTAATTAGCAGCTGAACTGACGCCATGCTCACATGAACCCCCTCCCCCAGTTGTGGACAGAGTGGTGTATGCTGACCTCCTCTTGTTCACTAGCCCCACCCCTTTCACTTTGGACGAATACTAACACATGCGTCAGTTGCAATCTGATCTTCACATTAAATTTGTATCGCCCCAACCAAGCTAGTTTTTGACTAAAATATAAATGTAATGCTGCTTGGGTAAAATGTACCTTGTAGGTGCCAAATGTTGTCATTGCAGTGTGTTACAGTCCTACATGTCTGGTGAGAGGATGCCCAGTTACCCACGTATTTACCAACAAAAATACTTTTGTGAGGATTTTAAGGCTCACAGGACAAACACAGCTGCTCTCGGCCAGCAACATCACTTTGTTTTGAATATCTGAATTGTTCCTAACGAATTAGAACATTTCTATGAATTCATAATGCTTCTTTCTGTGAATTTGCCCTCTGTTTCATGACCTCTTCGTACAGTAATCTGTGTATATGAGGGCGGCCATTTTGTTTTGCTGAGTCCACCTAAAAAGGACTCTTGGAAAACTGTTAAGATCCCACCCAAGACCTGGCAAGTAGGCCTGACTCCAAAAATACTTGTGGTTGTGATATTCAATAGGGCACACAGATAATGGACATCGCAAAAGGAAAGCTTGCCTGTAATGTTACTTAGAGCCTAGTGGGTTCATGTGGGTGTAGAATTTAATTTGTGGAAACAAACCACATTGCACAGAAAACGTTCATTGTGCAGTCACAAGAATGCTTTAGGGAGAACCCAAAATACCAAGATCAGACCTCACCTTACTGAAAGTTAACTCTGCCCTTGAGGTAGCTGTTGGGAAGTTTCAACAACAGCCATATCTGGGCTTCAATTCACTGAGTGTTTATCCCCGGGTGGATTGTTAGATTTTGGCAATGAGGGTTGTTTCAACACCTGTTCCGTTCCTACTGAGTGATGCTGCCATTTTGTTGCTAGAGCGTGAACACATTCGGGATAGATAAATATTGAGGGTTTTTATTTTTCATTGAATATCTTCAAACATATTAATATTCTATAAAATTCATAACACTCAAACCATAGCTCACGTCCTGTCTTACACCATCAACACAACAGTACTGCAGATGCATAATTGAAGAAAATTAAGTTAAACAAATTAAAATGGTTAATTTATATTATTTTCGATGTACCAGAAAACAAGAAGACAATCTCGGCATCCTCCGAATACATTTCCATACTTTTAATGAAGTCTGCTTACTAGTTTGACTGCATCTCTCTAAAAAGGTAAAACCCCAAAGTTGCGAGTCAGTGTTGCAAGGACCCGAGCCTCACAAATACAGATTATTTCAGACTGCTTGAAACTCAGATCCACTGCTACGGGACAGTAGCATTGGGGCAGAAGAGGGATGGGGAAAAAAATGTACTTGCCGAACAGCCGCTGCTTGTCCTCCATCCTCATGTTCTTCCGATGCAGAAACAGGAAGAACTCAGGCTTCCAGACTCCCATAGCCAATCACAACTCTGCTTATAGCAGCATCGTGATTGAGAGCTCATTGTGGACTGGGAGCTTTTGTATGTTCTCCACCCATGCTGTGCAACAAAGCCTGGTGGAGAACATGCCAAATGTGCATGCCGGTTTGGCCGGCCAAGAAGGATGGCCGCACAGTCATGCACGTTTAGAGAGTGCCCACCACTCCTCCCCCTGCTCTGTGGGCAGTCCTGCCTGCCGTGCCCCTACTGAGGAGCATAGAAAAATAAAATAACATGCTGTTATAATTTTTTTCCCTGTGGTGCAACGCTCCCCCGCCTTAGGGGAGGAGCCGCCCCTGTATACGGTTGCAGCCCCTTTGATCTCTCCACAGTTGCACAACGTACCGTTGAGGCAAGAGACCTCCACTTGACTGGAGGATTAAGCCTCAAAACTACTGATTTTTACACATTTCTAGGAAAGTGGTCTTAATATTTCAGAGTCAAAAAGTTGTGGCAGCTGCCTAAGTTTTCTAATACTTCCATGGCAGGATTCCATAACTTGGTCATTTGGTTGTTCCTAAAAACTGTTTTCTGCTCGCGTTTTAGAGCCCATTTGAAGTTACGATTATGACAATGCTAGTAATGTCCTCGTAGCAAATAACTGTCTTGAAAGCTTGTTAAGCTCAGTGAGAACAGCAGCTGGCTAGGCATTTTATGTGTACAAATACGCCTGTAGCTAGCAATATACATAAAGTAGCAAGCTGAAAGGAGGTAGTGACCTCCTTTCAGCTATTGGCTTGAGACTTTGTTAATCACATCTTGTCTCATCCCAATGGAATGTGTCTCTTCTAATGATATTAACTGCCCGGGTGACTCCTTCTACCTCGATTCCACTGCTTGCATTGAATTGTTTGAGTAACTACTTTACAACTAAAGCCCCCACTGTCTGCTATTGCTGGCTCCCTCCTGTGCGCCCTTTGCGATTGTGTTAACGCTGCATCTGTTAGAACTTTAAATCCAGATGTATCGGCTTTGCCAATGCCTGTTTTATTTGGGTACTTGAGGTTTCTACAGGACATGCAGAGATGAAAACGGCTTAATACTGATAAGATCTGACATCTTTTGTGAAGTTTTTGGACAGTGGGGGAGGCCATGACTCATTTTTCCATCTGCTCTTGGTTCCTACGGCTGTACTGAGCTAGACAAAGAGAGACCGCAGGGTTTTGTGGGCATTGCTAGACCCTTCATTGACTTGAACCATTCCCATTTGGGTGAAATGAAGTATGGCATGCGGGAACACGTGTGTAGGCTGTGAAAGTACACAAAAAGCAAAGAACTTCACAGCGTACGGTAGGTGTGTTGTGATAAAGAGAATTATATTTCATTTTAGTTTATGGGCAACCCATTGCAGCTGGATGTGTTCTCCCTGCATATACTTTGTTATACCGTAGGGGGCAGGTGCCATAGGTGCAATGTGGAACCGCAGAAATACAATCAAAACAAGGTTTTCATTCATTGTGTGGGATCTCCCACTCTTCAATCTCACTGCTACTATTGGAGTCGAAGCTGCCTCAAACTTTTCATCACCCACTTTTGTCAAACTTTTGATGGTTCGATTTCCTTCAGCAAGTTTACCAAGCACCTGTGCAAATGTGTTCTGATGTTTTTTGTACCACAGCGTATCTATGCTGGGCGATCAGCCTGCATGCATTACATGAAGGAAACCAACAAGCAGGTTTGTGGACTTAATGTCAAGTCGGCTGACATGAACCTATTAAGTGTGTGATCCCTACAGCTAGTGTATAGGAACTGGACTGTTGATAGCTCCTTGTGGTTAGTGTAGTATGAAAGCATCACCGAGTCATCTATGGGGTATTGAGGCGGTTGATTCAAGGGCAGTGTGGGTTGATGGGTCCCATGCATCCAACAGGTGTGGTAAAGTGTGTTTTTTCTGTTTCAAGCATTGGGTAAAGACGTAGGTCATTGCAGTGTTCTAGGTGGTATTCTGCTAAGTTCAGCTGGGAAGAAACACACTGTTCTCTTCCTAGTTATTGGTACAGTGCTGCTATGTGATGGTGTGGGCTGGTATGTTTATTGTGGGTTGCTGAGATGAGCATGGTTTTTGCTGGGTATATGGTTATCGAAGTTGTGCTTAGAGCTTTAATTACTATGGTATTTGTTCAGTACAGTGCATCTTACTCTGCTGAGTATGTTTCATATGGGTAAAGGCCTGTTGCCAATGTAAGGCATTCAGTAATCTGTTGGTTGCAGCAGAGTAAGCTTTTTATGTTTCTAGACTACAGTGGTGGTGGTGGTGGTGTGTTGATTCAGAATTTGAGGGAAAAAGAGTGTTCCGGTACGAGGGTTTGTCTTGTTTAGTGCTGATGGAGAAAAACTCATTGTTGTCTGTATGGCCTTGGCGCTGTTATTTTTGTGCTAGAATTTTGGTGGTACATCTAGCCCAGTCTGTTTTGGAGGCACTGAATTTGCGATTAAAGTATCTCGATTCACCAAAGATGAGCAAGCTGATGCGTAGCTTTTGCTACTATCCATTGCCTTGCATTAATGTCGATAATTCCATTATAATTGAAAGTGTTAGAGCCTTTCAAGTTTACTGAACTGTGTGTTTGCAGCTCTTTTCTTTAGGGGTGCTTGGTGGTTCTGAGGACAGGCTCTCCTCTCGTACTGTGGTCCTGGTGGTGTGAAGATGTTTCGAGTTGATATTTGCTCAAGGAGAGGAGCAGGAGTTAGGGATGTGGGGGCGCTACAGCACACCCTGTTTCATAGAACTTTAAGACCACAATGGCTGTCTTTCATTTTGCAGTTGACAATCCTGTTTTCCACCCTCTCACCCCAACAGCAGTTGGTCCCTACCCTATAGGAGCAGCAAAGCAAACCTCGGCTCTGTCAGCCAGGAGACTTTTCTCACTTGGAAGGTCTGTCAGGGGTGCAGTGACAGCAGACATGCAGCCCAGATTGTGATTAGTTCTATACAGAGACTTCAGCAGCATCGCCCAGGCACATGGTCCGGCGGAGTCATTAAAATGCAGCCGTGCAGTACGTAGCCCATCTCGGCTCTTTGGGGCCAGAATCCCTCATGGACGCCCCCAGTGTCTCATTGCCTGACAGGAACAACTGGCCATGGTTTATCTACCTCAGAACTATGAGCGGCTGACACAAATCTAGCAGTGCTGGAATCATTGCCCTCTGACTGCACTTTCATTTCGCGGGCGGATAAAGCAGGTGGTAACTGAAAGGGCGAGATTTTGATCGATACCTTATATCTATTGATCCAAACCTCGATCTGGTCGACTGAACCTTTATTGCCTGTCTTGGAAGGAAACAGTACACCTATCTGCAAATTAGTTCACCCAAGAAAGGACTCTACTCTCAAAGATCACGGACAACTTCTAGGTTTCAAAAGTTTATTGTAAAGATATAATGAGCTGCAAATACAAGCATCTCAGAATGAGATTCACGAGATACACAGGTCCAATTACATACATGTGCTCTCGAAAAGCCCTCAGACGAGCAACAGAAATCACTAACACAAGTTCTAAAAATAGCAAAGCTATCAGCATAGACGCATATCTCTCCTTCATTTAGGTTGGAGGAAAACAAACACAGGTTAGGCGTCCCTACCCTGTTCTAGATGGTATCCCTACTTAACCAAATCCCAACCTAACAAAGGTGTCAGCAATGAATGACCCCCAAGGGAAGTCACCCACTCTAAGTCTCTTGGTGAAAACCTAAAGTTCTCCAGTCATGACCCCTCACTGCCTACCCATCCGCTCTCTAAAAGGGTCCTCAGGTCTCTGCTCTAACTCCACCCAGGGGTGCTGTCCCTAATACAAAACAGTCAACAACATTTGAGACGCCCCTTGCGAAACGCCTCTCACGTGGTGCAACTTCAGGCTTTTTCCATGATGCTTTGTATTGGGCCTCAGACGTTAGAGTTGACCTTGCTTCTCAGTCTCTTCTCCGGCCCGCTGATACCCCTTAAACATTCCAGAACCCTCCTCCATGTCTGGGCCGTCTACTGAACAGACCTCTATTCATTCACTTATAATTGGATCCCCCCTTTCCTGTTGCAGACAGATATCTGCCGCCAAGAACCCAACTCTCATAGACTTCTAAAAAAGGCTTGCAACATTTCTCAGCCCAGACATGTACGTGTAAATCAATGCTAAAACATTTCAGGCCTACAATATTTCACATTATGATTATAGCATTCAATTTCTTCATTTAATTAAAGCATGTTAAAACTCTTATTCTATTATTTAGAAAACATTACTCTAAATCATGGCCCATTAATGCAATGACCAAAAACGTTAAACAATCTGTGTCGTGAAAAGAAACACCTTCCCTTTTAGCTCCAGCTCTGGCCCTGAGGCCTACCACGTTCTGCGTTTTACCACAGACCATCTTATATGTTAACAGCTACACGACATAGATTCAAAATAATCACGTCTAATAAAATCATATAATGTCACACATTTCTGTATTAGTTCCACTTCTACTTAAATCTCTATATTAGCTATACATTTAGAATATAATTTCAGATACTATTAGCACTCATGGCATTTCTCTTCATGAATTATGCTCTCTATAGGTAAGTGTGATGTACTCATATATTTATATCAGTTTGCGCTCTCTCAGTTCCCCCCTTTGATGACCTCTCGGGGTCATCACTAACATTTAAACTGCAGTTATTGCTGGCATTCTCTGCGCTTCCAGAGCTCTCAGGCTCCTGTACTGATTATCTTGTATGGCAGCCAATCTCTGCAACTGTTCTCTTTGGGCCCTTTCTGACCTTCTTGCTCTGTACCATTTGAATACCCTCACCAATCCCCACAATATTATCCCACAGATCAATATTATGATGATAGGCTTTAGGATATACCAAATAAAGCTTTTGCCTAAGGTGGAAAACCACCCTCCAACTGTACTCATTCCGTGGCCCACCTTTTCCCAGACATTTTCTCTACTCAAGTCTTCGATCTCTTTGTGTATATTAGTTATGTTCTTAATAACTTTCTCAAGGGGTTTTGAAAGGTCTGGAATGTAAGTGCAACATTCCTGAACCTTCAAAGCCTTACAGACTCCGCCCTCTTTTGCTAATAAGACATCTAATGCAAGCCGATTTTGAAGAACCATAGCCCTTATCGATTGCATCTCTCCTTCTACCAGCATTAAGGACTGAGCAGTGCTGGCAGACAACCTGTCGACAACTGTTGCCAGTCGTCTAATTTTAACATCATTAAGGATTATTCCCAAAAGAGGGAACATAGCTCCAAAGACATCTCCAACCATTTCTGCATCGCCTAAATCTCTCCTTCCCCTCGATGATGTCTGGCCCTCAATGATCAATAAGTCTTGTGCATGATATATTTTGGGGAAGACAATTGCCAAGTAACATGATCCATACCAGTTGTCAGGTAGTCTCACGTAAGCATTTCTTCCACATACAAAATACACATTTGGAATCACTTGCATTCCCTTCAGGAAATCCTTAGTGTAGTACTCTAAATTAAAAGCATGTTCACAGTCAACTTCACCCACGTATACATTTTCATAATACGTTTTGGCTCGGTGAAGACATAACTTTCCTCTCTGCGCTTTATCTAAAGCTATTGGACCACTACTACCCTTTCTCTTGTGTGACTTCTCTTCCTCGGTCCAATCTAATTTCCCTTGTCCTGATTTTTTCAACATCTTTTGTCTCCTGTAACGATCATCCACCTGCCCTATGAACTTTTTCTCGACTTCTGACACCTTGCATGTCAGATTATTTCTACGGGCATGTGAAGTATCTAAGGTAATCCAAGGAATGAAGAACTTGGCCAATCTGTCTTCACTCTTCCAGTAATCCCATTTATTCATCTGCTTATAATTCGGGACTTCTGGCAACACAGAATCATAATTGGAGAAATAGTATTCAAAACTATCTCTCTCATAAAATATACTAAGCAATAAGCTACATGTAATGCCATATGTCAGAGGGAGGTGATGATATCGAATTCCTTCATCTACAGACGCAGGCAACTGCATGCAGACGTAGCAATCCTTAACCTCCATGGCATCCACGTATTCATACAAAAGTTTAGCATAAGCATTTGACCTAAAGTCTCCTTGGGACTCGTCTACATGTAACCTGCGGGCTTCTGCAGCCAATAACGCTTTCTCTTGAGTGTTTTCCCTTTTCTCACCTGCAACAGTGGGTGTAAGTGTTACTACAGAATTCGCATCAGTTACCTTTACCTCTTCCTCATGTCCCTTTACATAAGAAATTGTTACCACTAAAGCTATTAATATTATCACTCCTACTATTAGTGTACCTATTATACATTTAGCTCTGCGGTTCGGGGTGCCGGCCTCCATTTCGTCAGACAATCTAGCTTTTCCCTTTCTCTTTGCAAAAAAAGTTCTTTTCCTCTCGTTCCTTTACAGTCTCTTTCAATCCTTTTTTTGTCTTTAGAATCCACACAGCTGGAGGCTGACAGCCTTTTTCGCAAAAAGTCCTTTCACAGTTCAAAAAGACAACCCTAGCCCTTCTCCATCCACTCAAGGGGTTCCCTAAAATTCTCTGCTTCCTGGGCGCTAGGTAATCTTCTTTTCTTCTGCTTGCTTTATTTACAAAGTCCTTTAACAATCGACTATTAGATTTGTGGTTGCAGCTTCAATAGCATAGTTCAATATTTCCATGCGAAGAGTATGCTCTTCATGTGCTGTTATCGTGGTACCAAAGTCGGGGAATTTCAATTCTGTAAGAAACATGTGTTTTAACTTGCTGAGGCGGGGAGGTCTGGGGAGCACGAATGTTAGTGACCCTTCTTGTTCGACACCGGGTACCAACAGTTGTATTTCCACGGTGATAATAGGCTCAGAACTGGACACCACCACCGCTCGGATCCTCCCTGTCTCCGGTTTCACAGACATTTGTCGCCAGATATGTCCACTCAGGTGTGGAGTATCTTCTGTTAGGCACACGCACTCTTCTTGACCTCCTTCGGTTCGGTGCCTCAGCGCCCTGAGCACCTTCTTCTGGGTCCGAGTCTTCTGATATCGGAGGAAGGGTTGCTTCTGGAGTTGACCTCAGGCTAGAACTTCTTCTTTGCGGCCAATTTGCTTCTCCACGTGCCCTTCTACTCCTTCTCCTTCTGGTCTGTTCTCGCTCTCTTTCAGACCTGTCAGGGTCAGACTCGTACTCCCAGCTGTCTTCTCCTTCTGTAGCGTCTTCTGTTTCGCTGTTGTACTGACCGTCCTCAGCTTGGTCAGACTCGTTCCCTGCTTCCACTGGCACCTCTACAGCTTGGCTAGCCCCCTCTATGGCTTCTTGGTCCTCAGCTGGACGTCCATCCGAGAGAGGAGCTGTTTCCAGAGGTGCTGGAACCCTTTTCGTATGCGACGCGTGTATCCAGTTGGGCAGGCCTCCCACCTTTACAGCTGTACTTGTGATCAGGATGACCTGGTAGGGCCCACGCCAACGAATATCCAAGCAGCTTCTTCTCACATGTTTCTTCACCAGGACCCAGTCCCCAGGATACAGGTCATGGCAAGGGCCCTGGCACGCTGGAACCTCTGCAGCCTGCACCTGAAGGGACACAGAACGCATGGCGTCAGACAGCCCCTTACAATAGTCCAGGATCATATCATCTGTGATATTTAACAGTGCAGTAGCTGGAATAGATGGCAGTCTCATTGCTCTCCCCATTAACACCTCATGTGGTGACAACCCTGTTCTTCTGTCTGGGGTACTACGAAGGCTCATGAGTACTAATGGCAGGGCATCAGGCCAACTCAGGGTCGTTGAGGAGCAAACTTTCGCTATTCTGGACTTGATCGTGCCATTAATTTGTTCCACAATTCCTGAGGCTTCTGGTCGGTAACTGCAATGGAGCTTTTGGTCTATATTCAGTGCAACACAAATCATCTTCACAAGCTCGCTGTTAAAATGTGTTCCCCTATCCGATTCCAAAAAGGCCGGCACCCCGAAACGAGGGATAAGTTCTCTAAGCAGTAACTTAGCCACTGTGAGGGTGTCGCACCTACGTGTAGGGTATGCCTCAACCCATCTGGAGAACACACAAACAACCACCAGGACATAGCGGAGGCGGTTGCATCTTGGCATTTCAATGAAATCTATCTGCATTCTGTTGAATGGACCTCCAGACCTTCCTATGTGACTTAGTGCAACTGGTGTTCTTTTCCCTACATTCAGCTGCTGGCAGGTCACACAACGCTGGCACACTGCTTCTGCTGCTATTCTAAACTTAGGATTGTACCAAGTCTGTCTAAACACTCTCAGCATAGCATCTCTCCCTAAGTGTACGGGACCATGTATGAGTCTAGCCATTGGACTCACCATCTCATTGGGCAACACTGCTCTGCCGTCTGCTGAGACCCAAAAATGAGTCTCACCCATTACACATCCTGCCTTTACCCATGTTTCCTTTTCTGAATCAGGAGCATTTTCTTGCATGGTTGACAATTCATCCCAAGTATCAACAGTTTCCAGTATCATGGCTAATTCAGTTCTTACATTTATTCCACCCACATCCACCTCTGTGAAAGAGTAACCTTGTTCTGCGCAATACCGCGCAACTTCATCAGCATATCTATTGCCTTTCGAAACAAAGTCCTCATTTTTGGTATGTGCGATGCACTTTACAACTGCGATACTT
Source organism: Lissotriton helveticus (assembly GCF_964261635.1). NCBI lineage: Eukaryota > Metazoa > Chordata > Amphibia > Caudata > Salamandridae > Lissotriton > Lissotriton helveticus. The sequence continues at coordinate 175,539,840 of NC_136073.1, forward strand.
GCTGGACATTGCAATGCTTCTAACAACAAGCGCACAAACTCTCCATTGCGAATGGGAGAGCCTGAAGAAGTCATGAACCCTCTTTGAGACCATAACTGCCCGTAATCATGAACTACCCCAAACCCGTATTGGCTGTCGGTGTAGATGGTGACTCGAATTTGATTGCCTGCTAAGCAAGCACGTGTTAGGGCAATAATCTCGGCTACCTGAGCGGAGTTTACTCCTTCCAGGCACCCTGCTTCCACAACTCCTTCAATTGTACAAACAGCATAAGCTGCTCTCAACTGCCCAACTTCGTCTCTTACACATGAGCCATCGACAAAGAAAACTTCGTCTGGGTCGGTCAGTGGCTCATCTACGATGTCGGGTCTGGGTTTGGTGCATAGTTCAGTCACATCGAGACAGTCATGGTCTGTATATTCATCATCATCATCAATATCATTTGGAAGTGGCATTAAGGTAGCAGGGTTCAAAACAGAGCATCTCTTGAGGGTCACGTTCTCTGCAGCAAGAATAACTTGCTCATAGCGCGTGAGCCTGCTATTGGTCAGATGCTGTGTTTTGGTCCTGGTCATCAACAGTTCAACAGAATGTGGCACGCACACCTCTAACGGGTGCCCCATGACGATATTTTCACATCTCTCAATGCTGACACCCGTTGCAGCAACGGATTTGAGACATCCGGGCAACGCTGCGGCTACTGGGTCTAAAGTAGCTGAGAAATAAGCAACTGGTCTACGGGCATTCCCATGGATTTGGACCAACACAGACAACGCACAACCTTCTCTCTCACAACAGTAAAGAAAGAATTGTTTATTGTAATCAGGCATTCCCAATGCCGGAGCACGACACAGGTCCTCTCTCAGCTGTAAGAATGCCATCAAACAGTCTTTGTCCCATGGTACCGGATCACTCACCTCCTTGTGCGTCAGTTTTTGCAAAGGTTTTGCTTTCAGTGAAAAGTTCACGATCCACTGTCGGCAATAACCCACCATCCCTAGGAACATCCTGACCTCTCTCTGGGTCTGAGGCGCATTCATTTTCATGATCGCCTCTATCCTATCTGGTGACACTTTTCGTTTGCCTTTCTCAATTCTGTGTCCCAAGTACTGCACTTCTGTCAGGCAGTACTGCAATTTTCCCGGGGATACCTTATGCCCATTGGCAGCTAGGTGATTTAACAAAGCAATGGAGTCTTCCCTGCAAGCTTCTTCTGTGTCTGACGCCACAAGGAGGTCGTCTATGTACTGGACCAGAACTGACTTCTGGGGCAGCACTAGACTTTCAAGATTTTTCTTCAGAAGCTGGTTAAAGATCGATGGACTCTCTGTATACCCCTGAGGGATACGACACCATGTTAGGACGCGATTTTCCAGCTTAAATGCGAAAAGAAAATGGCTATCTTCGTCCAAAGGGATCGAAAAGAAAGCCTGACAAAGATCTATCACAGTGAACCACTCAGCTTGGAATGGAATCTGAAACAGTATCACTGATGGATTCGGTACCACTGGACAACATGAAACGACTATGTTATTAATCTTTCGAAGGTCCTGCACTATCCGAAATTTCCCATTTGGTTTCTGCAGACCCATAATCGGGGAGTTACATGGACTACCCACGATTTCTTTCAGTATTCCCTGTTTAATCATGGACTCGATCACGGGTTTTATGCCTGCAATCGTTTCTGGAGTCAATTTATACTGGGGTGTTCTTGGGAACTCAGCATGCGGTTTCACTACAATTTTCACTGGGTCCACCCCTTTGACCAATCCAATCTCTTCCCCAGTGAAATCCCATACCTCTGATGCCACTGTCTCTCTCAAATCCCAGGGAAGCTCGTCTACTGTCAAAGTAGGGTACAGCTCCACACATATTCTTGAGTTTGCAACTTTGAAATCTGCATCATCATCATTAGTCAATACCTCCACTCCCTGGGGTGTACAATATATAGTACAATTCAATTTGCACAACAGGTCTCTTCCTAGCAGACACACAGGGCTTGAATCGCAAACCACAAATTGGTGCTCATCGCTGTACTTCCCTATTTTCACCTGTACCGGTTCTGTCAATTGGCTGGTTATTCTCCTGTTTGCGACCCCTACCACCTGTATGGTCTCTCCAGACATGGGCAGGTCTGGAACTGCAGCTGATCTGATCGTGGATCTAGTGGCTCCTGTGTCCACCAGAAATGTCGTAGGGCACCCTGCTACTTCTGCTTCCACATAGGGTCCCCTCTGATCTACCTCTAAGGCTGCCCCAAGGGTGCAGTCTTCTCTTTCCACTCTCTGTCCGGTTAATGGGTCCACATAATAGCATTCTTCCCCTTCCATAAACAGGGGCATTTGTCTATAGGTCTTACCCATACTCCCTACTCGAGGAGGTTGCGGGAACTGGGCTCGGGGAGGAGCCCCCCCCCCTTTGAGCACCTTTCCTTGGTATGGCGTCGCCCCTCTCATAGGTGCGCTCTGGACCTCTTCCTCCTCTATCTCTTGCTCTCCGATCTCTACATTGTAAGGGCACTCGCGTTTCCAATGCCCCAACTCGTTGCACTGGTGGCACCTAGTCGTTTTCTTCAAGGTAGCTATGTCTACTCTGGGTCTAAAGGTAGTACTCTCCTCATTACCCTTGTTCTGACTGTACTGCTTCTTACCTCCTGTACCTGTCCCTTGCTGCTGTTGTTGCGGTCCCCCCTTTCCTGCTGTCTGCAATTGTACCACCATCAGCTTCTCTTTTAGTTTCTTAGCCTTGGAGTCTACCTCATCACAGCAGTACCTGGCATATCTCAGTATTTCATCTAGGGGTTTACTTTGCCAACAAATCGAGTGTTGCTGAATCATTAAACTAATATCCGGTCTCAGTCCCAGGACGAACTTGGACACGAATTGCCCTATGTCCTTTGGATCCATTACATCCAAGCCGCTATACTGTTTAAACGCCTTCAGCAATCTCTCGTAATATTCATGGACTGTCTCTTTGGGTTCCTGTCTCGTTCTGTCTATTCTGACCCAATCTATGTCTTGCATTGGCACTTTTTCTTTCAGCCAAGTCATCACTCTCTCGAATTTTGCCATCACGATCTCGGACGGCCCATTAGTCCTAGCATCTCTCTCTGGCTCCGTTGTGGGCCACTCAGCGCTAACCTTGCATGCTGTCCACAGATCTCCTGGTACTACAATGTCAAACAGCGTGTTCAGATCTATCCATAGGACTTTTGAGATCTTTACAAACCTCTCGACTTGCTTGTACCACTCCACGGGGCTCTCTCGTAACTTGGGGAAAGATGTGGTAAAAGCAGCTAAATCTCCCCTACTCCAAGGGACATGTACATAGCTCCCATTGGCAACTTCACGCAAAGGGTAAGCTTCTATTCCCTGCTGTCCTGGTGTTATACCAATCATGCTTCTTCTGCCGGTCCCTTTCTTGGACCACCTCTCTTCCCATTTATCTAGTGCCCTCCATGTCCTTATTCCAGTAATCAGTTCCCTTATGTGTGTTTTCAGCCCAATCGTTCTCCTCTCATCTAGATCTCGATCTGAGTAATGTAGCCTGTGGTTACCCTGTAATGCTTTGGTTCTTGACAAGTCCACCATATATTTGCCTGCTAGTTCGACTAACTTCTCATGGACTGCTCTCGCCTTTCGTGTGATGTCCTTTGCCATATACAGTATTTCATCCTGTTCATACATTTCCATTCTTTCTAAAGGCAGGGTACCATCTACCATGTCATCCAGATCTGACCTTAAGCTGGAGACATCAAGTCTCTTGGCTTTTATCTCAGCTCGCAATATGTCTTTTGAAGGGGGCTCACTGGTCTCCCTACCATCCCAACTTCGAGCTCTGCGTTTGGGCTCAGGAGAATTAATGGGTGGCCTCCCTTGCTCCCATCTCTCCAGGTCCCATGCTCGGCCATCCGATCTTGGAAGGTGATGGAACACGGGCCTGTTATCCCTACTCTCTCTCTGCCCACTCTCGTCTTCTTCTCTCCTCTCACCGCACATCTCTCTGTTATTTTCCCTCTGGTCGCTACACTCCCTTTGCCTCGTATCGCTCAGTATCCGATACGATCCTTCCTGGTTCCCCATATTCCCTGGGCTGCGCTCATTTCTGTCATCACAGGGACTATGGTGCGACCTCTCACAACTCCCATTCTGTTCTCTGGTGGCAGGCACACAGTGTGGACACTTAAAGCTGTTCCTGTACTCTTGCGCTCTCCTCTCCCCTTCACTGAGTATTGGGCACGCCACCCCTCCACTCCCGGGGCCCCCGTTTTCCAGGTCTGTTCTACCTCCATTCCGGGCCCAATGGGTGACTCCCCTACTCCCTCTACAGTCCCACTCCGGGCTACTCTCCCCAGCCCCGCAGTGAGTTCGTGCTCTGCTGTCCTGACTTTCCCTTTCTGCTTCTGCAGCATTGATGCACTTTTGAGCCTTCACTGCCTCATCCCACTGCTTCATGTACTCATTTAGCTCTTGAAAGGATTTTCGTCCAGATCCCCTCAGATCCATTGGCCATCTAGGGCCCCCAGGATCTCCTCCTGGGTCCCCTGCTGTGTGCATCGGGGTGCTCCACTCTCTGGGCATCGGCATCTGACTTGGGGAATTAGTGGTATCGTTCCTCCTTGCCTGCTCTGCTCTTTCTCTGTCTTTCCGTTTCCGTTCTTCCCCTTTTGCTCTCTCTTGGTCATATATCGATATTATAGGACCTATGGTAACAGGTACCTGTAGTGCATCTGGTAATGGGTAGGATGTGGCGCTTTCCGTTTCCGGCGCTCTTTGTACCACAAACCTACCGACTACCTGTTGCACCTGACTAGGCTGGAGCAACTCTTTCTTTGGCTCAGGATCCCACTCTGAACTGGGAAGCGGTCTATGCTCTCCTGCATTGCCCCCCTTTTCTCCTTCAGTATTCTCGACCTCTCCCCCTGCTCTATTATACGGGGGTGGCCTGTCTGTCAGTAATCTGTTTATCAGGCTGTCCTCTGTTTCGCTCTCATCATCTTCTTCTAGGGGGCTTTTATTTACTGGCGCCTCTAACACTGGGTACAGTTTATTTATTTCCAAATTATGCACTCTCCATCTTTTAGCATCCGCATCCCACCTGGCATCCTGTACTGCCCTTACCGAGCGTTTCACCCTTTCTTGTCGTCTGTTCATATTCCTTTCATGCGCTGCCCTAAGCCATGCATCAAGGGCTTCAAACTGGGTTGGTCTAGGCAAGGGTCTCTTTGAGGTCATGACTGATTTCAATCGATGTAACACCTCTAATCTGAACGTCCCGTACTTCGGGAACGTCAGTTCCTCGTTTCCTTCAGTAATCTTACTCCACTCTGATATCCAAAGGATCGTATGCAACCCAACATTTACTGCCATATAACGAGCTGGCGTACCCTCCGGCGGGGCTTCTTCCCCTTCATACGATCCTCGCCTCTCTTTCTTAAACAGCGCTTTCAACCATTTAAAACACTTCATAATTATGCGCACAAAATTCAGCCTCGCTACTCTGTTTACTTCCTGATGACAATCCACCAATCCTGTCGCGGCTTTGCTAGCTTGGCCTATCACAGCGCGGTCTTTCTCCTGTTGGCCAATCACGTCGCGACCCTGTATGACGTGTTCGCTAGCTGGCCTATCACAGCGCGGTCTTTCTCCGGTCAGCCAATCACTGCGCGACACCACCTGACGTCTCTTTTCTCCGCTTCGCAGCAGCACCCCTCCTTTCTCAACTCGTCTCCCGGTTATGCATGCGTCCCATTCATACACTGAAAAATGACTACTTCCGACCAAGCGGTCACTTCTCTCGACTGTACGTCCACAGTCTATCTGTAATTGTCAACACAACTGACGAGATGTCTATCGTCTCTCTGATAGGTTACTTACACACACAGTAACTTCCGACCAGCGTCCGTTACTCACGCACTCACTCTTACGTTCCCCCTATCTCGGTCTCTCGGGTGATCAATGGTACCTCATGACCCCCTTCACACTAGTTGACAATTACTCTGGGTGTCCGATACACCCGAACCACTTAAGCTCTCCTTGAACTTAAGATTTCCACCGGTTGCGCGCGCTCACAACCTGTTCCACAGTCACTCTACAGACATTCAACTCCGCCAGACATTACAACATAGATACAATACAAAAACACCGCAATCTAACACGCATAACCCTTTATACTCACTCTCGACCGATACTGCTGCTTTTTCTGTCTCACGTCATCCGGATCTTCATCTGCGGGCTGTTCTTCCGATCATCGATTTCTAGGGGCCTTGGGGTAAGCTAACCTGGCCTAGGTCACCGTCCTCAAGAAGGCAACCATCCTCTATAGCTACCAACTGAAAGGGCGAGATTTTGATCGATACCTTATATCTATTGATCCAAACCTCGATCTGGTCGACTGAACCTTTATTGCCTGTCTTGGAAGGAAACAGTACACCTATCTGCAAATTAGTTCACCCAAGAAAGGACTCTACTCTCAAAGATCACGGACAACTTCTAGGTTTCAAAAGTTTATTGTAAAGATATAATGAGCTGCAAATACAAGCATCTCAGAATGAGATTCACGAGATACACAGGTCCAATTACATACATGTGCTCTCGAAAAGCCCTCAGACGAGCAACAGAAATCACTAACACAAGTTCTAAAAATAGCAAAGCTATCAGCATAGACGCATATCTCTCCTTCATTTAGGTTGGAGGAAAACAAACACAGGTTAGGCGTCCCTACCCTGTTCTAGATGGTATCCCTACTTAACCAAATCCCAACCTAACAAAGGTGTCAGCAATGAATGACCCCCAAGGGAAGTCACCCACTCTAAGTCTCTTGGTGAAAACCTAAAGTTCTCCAGTCATGACCCCTCACTGCCTACCCATCCGCTCTCTAAAAGGGTCCTCAGGTCTCTGCTCTAACTCCACCCAGGGGTGCTGTCCCTAATACAAAACAGTCAACAACATTTGAGACGCCCCTTGCGAAACGCCTCTCACGTGGTGCAACTTCAGGCTTTTTCCATGATGCTTTGTATTGGGCCTCAGACGTTAGAGTTGACCTTGCTTCTCAGTCTCTTCTCCGGCCCGCTGATACCCCTTAAACATTCCAGAACCCTCCTCCATGTCTGGGCCGTCTACTGAACAGACCTCTATTCATTCACTTATAATTGGATCCCCCCTTTCCTGTTGCAGACAGATATCTGCCGCCAAGAACCCAACTCTCATAGACTTCTAAAAAAGGCTTGCAACATTTCTCAGCCCAGACATGTACGTGTAAATCAATGCTAAAACATTTCAGGCCTACAATATTTCACATTATGATTATAGCATTCAATTTCTTCATTTAATTAAAGCATGTTAAAACTCTTATTCTATTATTTAGAAAACATTACTCTAAATCATGGCCCATTAATGCAATGACCAAAAACGTTAAACAATCTGTGTCGTGAAAAGAAACACCTTCCCTTTTAGCTCCAGCTCTGGCCCTGAGGCCTACCACGTTCTGCGTTTTACCACAGACCATCTTATATGTTAACAGCTACACGACATAGATTCAAAATAATCACGTCTAATAAAATCATATAATGTCACACATTTCTGTATTAGTTCCACTTCTACTTAAATCTCTATATTAGCTATACATTTAGAATATAATTTCAGATACTATTAGCACTCATGGCATTTCTCTTCATGAATTATGCTCTCTATAGGTAAGTGTGATGTACTCATATATTTATATCAGTTTGCGCTCTCTCATAACTTTATGGATGTAAATTTGGAGTAGCCGGGGGTGGGGAGGTCGTTAGGCTATTGCGGCTAGCCTGTCCTTGAGTGCATCTGAAAATATCCTTTCTACACTGATCCCCAGGCATCTTGAAGCAAGTGACCGGAACAGAAAGTAAACAGGACTGTATGGACGAGTTCCCACTCCTTGCCCTCTTCATCAGCAAATAGGAGACTGTTGAGGGGTCAAGTGTGCTTGGGTGATGTCACTTCCAGTATTGCTTGCACTTTGGTGAATCAGCGTTTATTGATAACACCACATAGAGTATGGTGCTGCAGGTGCCCAGTTAAAATCTTTTTGCTAATTTCAGATACGTTTTCTAAAGTTAAGTATTTTTGAAGGGTATTCGACTATAAAACTGAAAGACATGTAAATTATTTTCACCCTGGAGTCTTACTGGTCGTGCCCAGTGGCAGGGGTGCAGACTATTGTGGGAGATTCCGTCCCCTCTTACCCCCAGATGGGGCTCCCTCTGGGCTATGCCTAATGAGAAATGGACCATCTCAATTTAGTTCTCGCCTGAGACAGTGGGCGTGTTCTCCTCGCTTGTGAAAGATATTATGTAAAACTAAGAGCTTGGATCCCCCCCTTGCTTGCCATTCGTTGGCTTCATTGTCACTCTCATTTACTACCTCCAAATTGGCCAGCACGTACTGTCTTCACTTACTCTTATTTCTTGTGGAGCATGCACCAAGTATAGATTACTTAATTTAGATTTTTGTTCTTCCGCTCCTTTCGCTATGATTGATGTACTAGTTTGCTCTTCCTCTGTCGTCCTTCTCTTTGTCGCTTTTCTCCTCTAACCCCTTCTTGTCTGTGTTGATTCTGCCCTTCTCACTCCGTCCTTAAATGTGTTGCTTCTTCCCTCCTACTCCCACCTTCCTGTTGTCTATGTTGCTTCTTCCATTCCACCCCCCTTTTCTGTCTTGCTTTTTCCCATGCCTCCCTTCCATTGTCGCTATGCTTCTTCCCTCCCATCCTCCCATTCTTCTTGCTGCTTTTTCTCTCCCACCCACCTACTGTCAATGTTGCTTCTTCCCTCCTGCTTCCCACCCGCGTTGTCTGTATTGTAGTACCCATATGCCATATAAAAGTGCTATGATGCTGCCAGTGCTAGTGGCGTCAAATAGCTTTTTATTAACATCTTATTGGCTGTGTTGCTTGATCCCTCCCTGCCATTGTCCATGTCGCCTGTTAACTCCAACCCTCACTCCCATTGTTCATGTTGCCCACCAGCGCCAGCCATAAGCACAACAAGCTCTATGACTGCTCTGCATCACGACTAAAGACTATGGCAAAGCCCACAGCTCTTGCATTTGCAAGACTTACTGGCTTTGCCAATGATTGTTGTAAATCAGAGTAATGCCAGGCTGTTGGTCTTTTTAGGTCTGGTGCAGAGGCTGCTTTAGTTGTTTTACTAGCCTCACATTTTCTAAAGAATTAATAAAATGCGGTTGCTGTTTTCCTTCATGTCCGGCTTGTGAACAAGGACTGAATGTCTGAAATGCGTCAAGCCGCTTTTTAATGGATGAAAAGAGGGAAAGCTGATTCTGTTGCAGTCCTCGTCCATAGAGGCTAACTTTCCAAGTGGGCGTCACTCACTGGGGTAACCTGTTGTCTGTTGGATATATATAACATACGTGTTCCATCCCCATTTTCTGGTGCACCCGCCGTGAGTTCAGAATACAGGCATTTGGTGGAAACTTAGATCATTCATTATATATATATATATATATATATATATATATATATATATATATATATATATATATATATATATATATATATATATTGCAGTACTCCATCCACCAATAATCCAATAGCACACAACGGATTGGGATAGACCCGCGGACCCAAAGTTTTCTTCGTGCTTATTTATTTAGTGTTTCTGCCCTGCATCCCATGCCGCCATGACGCGTTTCGGTCCGACCTGGACCTTGATCACATGACGCGTTACTCATGGACAGGCGCCAAATTTAAAGTGCACAGTACAAGTATTCAATCACAAACAGCTGTCCCTTCGTGGGTATAAAGCTGGAAGACAGACTATCAGAGTGCAATTACAGCTTAAAATGCTCCATTTACATGGTGTGTCAACTGAAGTGTACAATTTTAAAACTTAGATGTTAAAATCTCATTGGTGTACAAAATCACAATGCATAATAATTTACAAATGCACTATTAATAAATAAAAGTGTAAATACCTCTTCTTTTAAAAACCCCCCGACTTATAAATAACAAATATTCACGTAAAGTGAACAAACGTTAAATTTATAATTGCCACAAAAGATGAGTACTCTGGTATAGTCTGTACAATTATGCTGAATAATCAAGCCCAAGTGGGCGAGCACTTAAATTGGGCAACCTGAACCCAAAAAACAGTGGTCGATTATATCAACTACCTAAGTGCCTATGGCACAAAAGGCGTGATAATCGAATAAACATAATATGTGAACCCAATTCAAATCGGTAAAGAACCAAAAATTAATCAAAACCGATATGTGAAAGACAAAAAATGAAAAGTTGTGTTGTTAAAAACAAATGCATAATGCTGGTATAATAGGCGCATATTCATAGTTCATTTCATAATTAGACGTATAGGTAATATTTTACTGATGAGTCAGGTCAAAGAGGTTACTGTACATCATTAGGGACTCCACAAGTCAATTCATACATCCAATGTGGCATAATTATGTGCAGAGTAAAAAACCAAAGGTTTCCTCAAATAACAGTCATAACATGATCCTTAAAGGACATTGATTTATATGCAAGTGTATAAATCCTCCGTGGTATTTAAACCTATTGGGGACTTAGTATTGAGTTCCAAAATATATTTGGTCTCTAACAAACGTAAGGCACTATCTCTCTATATATATATATATATATATATATATATATATATATATATATATATATATATATATATATATATATATATATCTATATATCTATATATATATATATATATATATATATATATATTCTATTTTATAGTCTACATGCAGATGCTCGTAATATATTATGCTATTTATTTCCACTGTTGAGCGTGGGTGGGGCCATGACTCAAGAGAGACGTATCTTGAGTGGTTCACAATGTCCTGCTCCTCTCTCAACAATGGTAATAAATAGCATATTATACCCTGTGCATCTGCATATTTAGTTTATCCTATGGTATGCTTCAAGTGTATTTTTTTTAGCAAGAGGTATTTAACCAAAACTAGGTTTTCAAGGATAAAATGTAAGCAGTAAGGTACAATCAGATCGAAGAGGCCTGTTACTTTTAGGAGAGTTGTTTCCCTGTGTAAAGTAATTATTACACACAATCTGTGAGGTGATCCACATCCATGGTTGGCTGTCTGGCACTCTGAGTGATGGCATGTTAGCAGACCCCTGCGCAGAGCTGCCTCAAAAGAATGCAATACAGTGCCTTTGGACACTCCTTTAGTTTTGCACCTTTTTATAGTTTTGCTAATTTATTGCATATTGTGTGGAAAAAACTGCATGTATACTACAGCCAAACCTATTGGCTTTGACATTGCTCGTCTGAGTATAAAACACATCAATACTTACCCTTTGCATTGGTTTTCGAGTGCACAATACGCCCCTGTCGTTCTTTGTGTACTGTAAAGCCTGCGCACCACTTAAAACATTAAACACAGCTGCATTGGATTTTATCCCAATGCACATGGTGCTGGCTCCATTCCTCAGAAGGAAATGAGCTTTCCAGTTTTTCGAGTGAGGTCATTTGCATTCCTTTCCCACCCAATCGCCTTTCCTTCACAAGGCAAATGCTACACACTGATTTGCTGTTTATGTCCTCGTGGACAAGGCATCACTTAAGAGATGAGGAAATAAGTAGTTTTCTTTTTCAAGCAAACGATATACTGGGAGTGCTTCCTGATTATAGTGAGACACAGAGGTTTCATGGTGTACACGGGTTTCTTTGTTTCTTCTTGGTTACAATGTTATTCCAGTTTATAACGCCACTTTACATTCTTGTTTTATTCTTGTTCATGGCCGTATTCTATTTTATGATCCGTCTCCTATTTGTGGTGGCACTCTACCTTTTTCCTGGGGTTCTTTTTTAAATCCATATTCTAGGTCCTATTTTTATTTCTTGTTCACAACTGTATTCTAGACCTTTTGTAATTCTTCTTCCTGACAGTATTCTTGTTGATACAGGTATTTTGTTCCTTTTGTTGTTCTAGCTCCTGGTTGCCTTAAAGTGCCCTGTTGTGTTCTAATACATTCTTTTAATTTAGTTAAATGGATTACTACAGTTCACGGCGGTATTCTAGCTGTCGTGATTTTCTAAGTTGTGACATTCTAGTCCTTTATGGGATTCTAGTTTGTTCCAGTATTCAGTTTGCTGTAGTACTTTAGTTGTGTCTGTTGGTCGCTTGGATTGTTATTCTAGTTCATGGCTGCATTATACTCCTTTTGAGTTATTCTATCCCCTAGCAGTATCCTAGTCTAGAATAGTATTTTAGTTCATCAAGTAATTCTTCTTCATAGGGGCACTCAAGTGTTTGCCGATAACCTAACTTATTTTGTCAATGAAATCATTTTATTATTCTAGTGCACGGTGGTATTCAAGGCCATCGACCTGTTATAATTTGTGGCAACAGTCTATTTCTTCATGGTATTCCAGTTTGTGATGGTGATCCAATGTGCTAGACTCTTGCATATTTCTTAATCTTTTTGCTCCTAATACATCCCCTCTTTTTGTTGGCACATTCTAGTGCCTAAATGGAGGCCACCAATTAGCCATACGACCGTTTGCTGTACATGCACTGCTCCCACGAATCCAGCTAAGGATACCAAGTTCATTTTTTCCCTCCAATTTTAAATTCCTTCACATTTGCAAATGATTACAATTTTTCAGTTTTCAATTTTGCTTTTTTTATGTGTGTGTACTTTATTAATCTGCTAATGTTATTTAATTTTCAAAGCAATCGACAACACCCTGAATAGGTGTTGCAGACCTCCAGGAGACCACAGGTTAAAAAACGCTCAATTAGGCAGTTTAGTTTGAGGAAAGTTTTCAATTGGTATAACTTGTAACCTTTGCCCAGACACTTTAATGTGCTAAAGTCCCAAATTAATAACATAATACAGGCACTGTGCGTGGCTGGATAATTTGTTTTTTCTTGCTGCATAATTTAGTCATTTCTGTCACATAATTTGATTCTCCCTTGCCACAGTGGCCAACTCGTAATGCAGAGTTGAAATGATCACCGGTGACTTGGGATTAATGTAACATTCCCTACCTTGGAGGCAAAAATGAAGCCATATAGTGGCCTCTGCTACACGCAATGACCCAAAATATAATCTGGTTCAGTCCTTATGAAAGTCAACTTTGAGCTTGTTTCCTATGCATCCTGCTGATGCAATAAAATGCTACTTTACTTTTTTGTTTCCTAATCTGCCACAAAAGCTCAAATTCATTGAAGTGCTGTACAATGAAAAATAGAAGAAAAAGCAAAGAAAGAACAAGCATTTGCAATGCAACGGTCTCGGTTTTGGGACCTTATAAGTATTTAGCTATGTACCATATTATCTATGGGACCACCTGCACTCACTTTTTAGTTATAGCCCATTGCTATCAAACACCCCGTTTTGTGTATCATTAACTCCGGCCGTCAGGCCAACCTATTGCCCATTTTTGCTACAATTGTCAATCTCCCACAAAACATTAGGCCAACCGTCTCTCCTGCTGAAGTCACTTCCCTACCACCGTCACCACTTACTGCTCCCACATTGCAATGATATTTGTTTACATGTCTGGTGCAATTCTGTGTTAATATTAGCAGGACAGTATGATGAAAGTGCAGGGACACCAGTCCGGTTGTGCAGCTATCTGTCCTACTGTTAAATAATAGGTGCTCATAAGGGATTTACTGCAACCCAGCATTGCTGCATCAGATAATGAAAACTAAAAAAGCATGAAAACACACAACAGGCATATTTGTACCTCTCCCCTAGACACCACACTTTCAACCATCCATTACTGGATATCACATTATCCAAAAGTTATTTGATGAGAACCCGGCACCCAAAAATACATTAATAGCCTTTAAAAAATATGACTGCTCACACCACTTGATAATAGCTCCGAGGGGACAACAATAAAATGCGGAATGTAGAGAGAAAAAAAACCAATGTGAGCTCGATTTATAAAGGTATTTCCGTGTAGTAAAGTCTCAGCACTCGAGAAACTGCAGTGCGGAGATTCCGCTCCAGACTTGTAACTTTACTACACGTGAATCGGGCCCTGAGATTTTAAATCGTAGCTTATAGCGCCAGTTCTTCACATGTTTCACAGACAAACACCCAGCTTTTTATGTTGCAGTCACTTTTAAGGAAGCAGGTCGCACAAAACTTATACTCCTCCCTACGGGCCCTTCAGGGAATGAAATAAAAAAACATCTACCTCTAAAATAGTTTCAAAACTTGTAATTTTATTCACCCCTTCAAATTTATAACACATTTATCGCCAAAATACTTTGCTTGCTTAACTTCTATCACAGCTTCTAGCAAACAATAATCTAGAGGTTATAAAAGCGGGGATGTGATGTATAGAGTCCATTAACATAACATGATAAAACAACATAATAACCTGGTATTATTTTGAAGGTTTGAACATCAAATCTGAATATATGACCGAGCATGTGGAGGCCTGCTCTCCTCACTTACCTATGATTTTAAGTTGGAATTGGATGCAGTTTGAAGCTTTCAGTTTGTGCTAATTTTTCCTTTGTGGAATCTCTGGAGAAAGAGCTTGGTAAAGCGAGCATAAACCAAAAGAATACAGATGCAGCACCTAAAATCTAACACCCTGCTGAAGTAAAATCAGAATCATCCACCTACTGATTCACCCAATCCTACTGATTATCTATGGAGAGGTCTAATTTCAGAAAGAAGAGGTTCGCTTCTCTTGACAGTGGCAATGGTTATTTTTGACTATGGGTATAGGTGTAAATGATTTGAGCTAAAAGGTAAACGTACATGATTTGGCGTTGTTTACCATAAACTAGGGATGATAACTTGGATGCAGAATTCGGTGTCCGCCTCTATCCTCCAGACACAATAGGCATTGTTAGGATACAGGGATGGAACATTTGGGCTGCTAAATTATCAAATTGGCTGGGACAGTATACCACCACATGAGTAGTTGTTTGCAGGGAGGAAGGAAAAAACACAGGTGCGCTGTCTCAGGAAATGCACACTCAGTTTAGATAGAACTACCGATTGCATATGCATTTGAAAGAAATCTCAGCAGGGATGCTCAACTTCAGGGCCAGACAGGCCGTAGCGGGCACTGGGCATTTCCCCGGTGGGCCGCCAGGTTGGGGGCTGGTTTTAGGCCCCTGGGGGGGAAGGGGGGGGGGCGTTTATGTTACCGGGGCCGGCAATATCTGCCCAATGTAACAAAATCTGCTTAATCCGGCCCTAGCAAACCACCCTGCCGCAACCCATTCCCCTGGGGGGGTCAGCCGAGCAGTTTGCCAGGCCCAGTTTCGGTGCCCAGTCTGGCCCTGCTCAATTTTATGTGATTATGGGCAAATCACTTAATCTCGTGCCTAACTAAATTAATGTGTCTGTCTGTAAGGCACCTGGTGCTCATGTACAGTCCTCTGATTGGCTCGGGTTGAGTTCGCGCTATATAAAACTCCCACAACAACAAAAAATTGATGTCAGAGGACTGCCTTGGGACAGTAAAAAAAAAACCTTCATTGGCTAAAAGTTGCAGTTTATCCAAAAAAAAATTAGAGAGGCTAAACAAGTGTACCTCTAACGTCACTGCACTGTAACCCTCCTCTCTTCTGTGTCAGTTCAAGTGCTGTGCTTGCAGGTCAGCCCTTCAACCGACCTTGTCCTTGCAGCCTGCTAGGCTGGCTAGTTGACCTTCTTTCATTTCTGAAGAACAGTGCGGACATTCGGGCGGTCCATGACAATAACAAGAGCCCTCGAGCATCAGAAAAGACTTTTTTCACAGCAAGGCTATCTGGCTCTTTCATCCCAACACATTCCAGCTGTCTTCCATCACTGGTGTTCCTGCTGCATTTTCTGGCCACAGTCTCTCTGCTTTTGAGCCTGTTCCAAAATGTCTGCCAAGGACCGAAATGAAGTAAATCAGCAAGTTGGTTAGGGTATTTCGAATCCGATCGAGGCAAGACTGCTTGCCTGACCACAGAAGCTCGTATTCTATGTAACCCCTTAGGTGTGTTTGAGTTTCAGAGTAGCAGGCAGACTTTACCAGTTTTGCGGTTTTCGAAACAGACCACCGGTTAGTCCAACATCAGTGCTGTAGAAGCAAGCACATTCCGAATGACCAACACTGCGTAATGAAAGGACAACACAAGGCCTGTCTGCTGTACGCAACTCTCTTCTTGGATTTGACATGGAAGGTGGCCGATGCTAAGAGGTGGCACCAGTGTAGAAAATGCTGAGCAGAAGGCTTTCAAAGCCCACAGTGCTGTTCAGAAACCATCATTGGCAAAGCCAATAGGTCTGGCTTGCCTTACAAGTCCTGAATAAAGCAATAAAACAATCCTTCAGCGCTAAAAAAACCGAAAGAAATTAAATTGCTTTCTGTAAGCAGTGCCTTTTTACGAGATATAGAATTCATTATGTGATGATTGAATGAACTATTAAAATGTAAAATAATCCCTTATGGATTACAATGCAACCAACTCTGTAAGAAGGGGAATGTTGAAACCAAACTGTCGCTAGCATGAGGTGAGAGAGAAATACTTCTCTGTGTAAAGCCAAAGTCAACTCTCTGTATATTCTAAAGTACTGGTAATAGTAGGTAATGCCATCATCTGTGCTGTCAAGCCAGACCTACAAATGTACTTTAGGCCCAAGGCATGTCCTACAGGCGGATTCATTGGTCTAGGTAATCTATCTTTTCAGTCTGAAATTGATCTCCTGCTTTACAATGAACCAGATGATGTTAAGATATGTATGTGCAGAGGTCAAATTCAAAGTTATTGAAAAGTTTGGCTTAGCTGTCTGGAGGCATCCCAGCCTACTGCTTCTCTCGTTACATGCAACCACTTTACAAAGTAAAGAGCCCCTTTTCAAAGGCCGGTTTAACGAGATTTTAACTCACTTGACAGGTTTAAAACTCTGTCCTCTGGTTTTGTTTAATTATCTATCTCTATAACTTCTACACCTGAAAAATAGCATGACATAAACAATTACACTTTGGCGTGTAATGGGCGATTTATTACCATTGTTGAGGAAGTGGAGGTGCATCATGATTCTGGTCCTAACCCATGGCATCAAAACTCCTATGTAGACAACAGAGCAAACATATACTATTCCAACTATAGTACGCCACGAAATAGCGTACTACGCCTCTGCAAATGAGCTTTGGCACCATAATAGGAGTATGAAGCTCTGTACAAATATAGCTACAATACACCATACTTCAATACTACAGCATAACAATGGCAATATAGAGCTAGGCAGCCCTCTATTGACATAGCCCATCCCTCCCTTCTATAAAAGTTTAAATTTACGTAGACCCTGATTCAAAGTTGTGTTATAAATTCCGATCCATGAGCAGATGGATGTTTGCACACAGATTTCGGAATTCGGAGCAGTGCATCAACTAATACACTCCACAATTTTCTCTATCGGGATATAATGCAAAAACATGCAGTGATTGGTGTGGCAAATATTGATTCCAAGTGTTAGGCTTCCTTCCGAGGTGGGGAACTCAAAAGAAATTAATTATGTCACACATTAAATAGTAGCATTACATACTGTGTGCAATTATCGTCCTAATTCTACATAACTTGGAACCATGGCCTTGTGCGCCAAATCTATATTTCTGCTTCAAGCATCATGATATCCATACAGGTACATAGCTTACAGTATGAGTCTCAATTTGTAGTCATCAATCCTATCTAGTTTGCCCATTTCTACCTGCTGTAACCTCACATCCTCTAACTCCACATCTGTTCCTGCCCTGAAAATACAATTAAATATTTTAAACAGAGGTGTGGTGGGTGATGGTGGGGTTGTGGTTGGGTGGTGTTTATGTGTGTAAAGGTAGATCTGCCACTCAGTGGCGTAACACAGGCCCCCGCACGCAGCCCCTGCGGTGCGGGTGCCCCCTCAGCACAGTACTCTGGCCTGAGAGTTCCAGATTAAATCCGGAGAGGGTGCCCGTGCATGTACCTTGTAGGGGGGGCCCCACAGTGTTTGTTATGCCACTGCTGCCACCAAGTATAATTCCATGGCCTTCGCCACTCAGACAGAGCTTAGATATCCCCAACTGCCTGGCCGGGATTTCTATGCTGTGTGGGCACCACCTTCAGTCACTGCAGGCTTGCTGAACGGGCGCTATTTTTAAAGCACTTACTCTGCAGACTTCTTTGTACTAAGAAAATAAACTTTCAAAGCTAGAGTTTGTTTTCTCAATACAAACCACAGGCGGCTTGATGCACACACAACTTTCTCCCTGCATGTAGGGGACATTCTGCATTTTCCATGTCTGTGTGCATCATGCCTCTGGCAGGGAAAATAAGTGATTTTAGTCCGGTACTCAGTAGGGTAGGACAACTGTCATTTTGATTGAGCATCCCCTGTGCGATGAGACACCAGGTCAGAGGTTTTACACCAACAGAGCCAACTGAAACTCCACTAATGTGAACATGGCCCTTCTACCAACGTTAAATTGTTTGGGGAAACAGGGAGTTTGATGGGACAAAAGCACCGTAGAATTATGGTTCTACTCTTGCGGCACTAAACTCTAAATGAGACCTTAGTTTCACTTCTGCTTTTGCTCCTGGTGCTTTGAATCTGTTCGCATACAGTATGTAGAGCTGACGAAAACACCAAGAATGATCTAATATAGCCTTATAGCCCACCATAGAGGGCTAAATCGGCTATTAAAGGCCCTCTCCAGCGTTCTTCGGCTCGGGCCTTTAACAAGGGAGAGGGACTTTAATAGCCGGTAAAGCCCAGCTACGAATGGCTATAAGGCTAGTAGAACATTCTGCCACTAGAGGGCAGAATTTTCTAACAAAAAAGAACAAAGCCTTATGGGATTGGAATCCCTTCAGGCTCCCTGAAGCCTTTGTTCACAGTCATAGCTGTGAATAAAGAAAAATTGGAATGTTGGAGCTCCAGTCCTTATAAGCCCGGAGCACTCCATTGTTTTCAATGGAGCTCCCAACATTCCAATGTTCTAATAACCAGCAAAGCCTCGTTCGTTTGAGAATAGGACAGGCTGGAGATAACTTAGGCATGTTCAGCTGAGGTCAGGGGAAGAAACACAGGACTGTAACTTCTCAACCTTTTGTATGTAAATTATATACAAGTTTGCATCTAACAAAACACACATTTGTATGCACGCACACGTACACCAGACTTTAAAAGCACTACTTAAATGTTAACAACTCAGGCATTACAAATTGTCCACTTTTGTTTCAATTTTGTATTTCCCAGGCTTCCACCTTTTCCAGGGCTCCATTCCAGGCCGTCTCCAATCTCCCTAACCTGCCCTGTGTCACAAAGACTATTCTACCTCCCAAGTTTTGTGATTTATTTTTGCTTTCTTTCTAATGAGAAGATGAAGAGTGTAGTAAACTACTTCTCTGCTGTTCTTCACTGAATAGAATGTTCATGACATCATAGAATGCCTGGGTGACTCTCTGGTTCACAGTGCCTCTCTCTGGCTCACAGTGTCAGTTGATCTACTCAGGCTGAGCTGCTTAGAGCTTGCTCCTGGTGGGGTTTTACCTATACTTCCTATCTTCTCCTATTCATCTATCCTAGAAGGAATCTACAATAAAGGATTACTTAACTATACAGCTGGACTGTGTATCTTCCTTTACCACAAAGAGGTCAATGCGATTCATGATTGTATTGCCCAGCTTCCTGTTTTGTCCTGTTTCATGCAGCATACCTGCAACCCTTCACTCTTTTGTCACTCATATCACAGCTCTCTGAACGATTAAGGAATAGAAGAAGGTTTACTCCTCGTTCACCTCCATAAAATCGGGTTCCCCAGAAGGTGTATGTCCTGTCAGGTCTCTAAAATTGTTGCGCCTGCTTTTATCTTCATCCTTAACATCTGCTGTCATCGGTCACTGTCACTAGCGGATAAAAGAAAGGTGTCATCATACCCCATTTTAACTAAGTAAAACTTGTGCCTCTGAGCATAAACTAACTACAGGCTCATCTTTCTTTTGCCAGCCGTCACTGAAATTCGTGAGGTCTGGCTAACCAGCTTTCTAAACATGTTGAAGAGCATTAGTTACTAGAGATGAGTTTAAAACCTGGTTTAGGCGCTGAGACTGGACGTGTGGTTGTATTGAATCACATCAGGCAAAATTACAATGATGACATTCCACCTGCCTCATCCAGCTGTTTTAGTTGTATCATCTTGTTCACTCCAAAAGAGGAACATGAAGAAAAACCTTCTTTTATTTTGTGCCACATGAAAGCTTGTGTTGTTAATGCTATCATCATTTTTATTTTAAACTATGCCAGTGCTTTCTACATTGGCCTTCCTGAGCCCACTATTTACAAGCTTCAAGGCGTTTAGAATATATCAGCATGATATCTCAACAAGTTGCTTCTCTTTTGTTTTTTTTCTCTATTTAGAATGCACTCTGTCTTGGCCTGTGCAAAATTGAGAACCATTCTGTGTTTAGGAAGGCTCTTAAAAATCATCTGTTTTATTGATGATTTTCATATGTCTTCTAATGCTGCTTTTCAGTTCAAGAGTCAAGATGCTTAAGGCCATTTTTTATGCTTTTTAAGGAACAACTGATACCTTGACTAAATAGATTTTCAATATATTTGGTAGGTAGCCTCCGGCACTAAACATAGGGCCAGTGGCAATCTTAGAAAGAAATCAAATAGAAATGATGGGTTGTGGCTCTGTCTTTTGGTGATGGCCTATTGTCAGCTGAGGGATAGCTCAGGTGTCTGGCACCGGAACTATGGGTGACTGAGAGATAGGGCAGATATGTGAAGCCTCAACATATAATTTATAGGCCTGCGTGGAGTTCATGGAGTACTCTGCTGCGGAATTCCGCAAGCAGCAGAGTATGGTTAGTCGCGCTGATTTTGCTAGTGACAGGAATTTGTCCTACACGGTAAAATCAGCATGAATGGCACCACGTGAAGTGCAAGAGGGCCCTGCTTCTTTCTGCCACTCGAGTTGCTGTTTAACTTGAGCAGCAGCTTCCTCAAAACAAGCAGCAGGTTTCTCAACGCAAGCAGTAGCGACCTGCTGCGACCGCCAGTGTTGAGAAATCTTGCTAGGAGGTAAATGTAAATGTAAATGTATTGTGATTTATATAGCGCACGTATCACCCGTAGGCATCAAGGCGCTTGCCTTGGGAACCCGTCCTGGTATTCCCCTGTGAGATAGCCCCAGCAGGGTATCCACAAGGTGAAAGCCAGGCATCCCGCCGCGAGGGGCCGTAGTGGAGATTAAGCAAGCTATTGCCCAGAGTCGCAGAGTGTGAACCCGTGAGTCGAGTAGGCACCAGAACGAGAATTATCGAGTCCATGGAATTTTTGAGCCCAAGACCCGGCAAAGCGGGGAATTGAACCCTGGTCCAGGACCGATCTCAGCTTCCGGGTCTGCCGCCTCTAACCCCTGAGCCACACTTCTCCACTGGAGGTGGTCTAGCGTATGATTTTTCTAGCTCGCCAACTTAACGTTGGTGACCCGTGCAAGAGGTTAAACTCTACTCTGCTTCACTGACTTTTTAGGAACTCAGCGCTCTATGCGGAGTGAGCAAAACTCCTCAAACTCCACTGGCGGACCATAATTCGTCACCCACTCCATATAATTTATTTATAACCAGTCATACCTCTTCCCCCTAAATCAAACCTCTATGATCAGTTTCTCAGAGTGCATTATAAGGCAGGTATATAATTTGCTTTAATGTATGCTTGAGGGTTTTTCTCCCGAATTGTTTCTATTCAGACGAAGTAGACCAGAGCTTTCCTTGTATAGGCAATGCATCACTGAGTGCTCGCCCTTCAAACTAGTCCAATTTGGTTGCAAACCCTGAGAACCCTTATTCTGCTATCAAACTAAGCCAGGGCCTGTCAAAAGCAATGTAACACTGATATTGTGTGTAATAAATAGATTGTCCATGCAAAAGCCCTGCACAATATAATCGCTACTTTATGCACTACTTGTCCTAGTGTTAGAATGATAAACTGGTAACCATATTGCCTGCGTAGTGCCTCTTTTTTGACCCATTAAAGCATGTCCCTTTTGCTGACCAGATTCAATTGCTATAATTAACGTAGCCATTTCGGAACAACCAATATACAGTATATGGTCATTCTTCTTAAAAGAATTTTGGAGGAATTCATACGAAGTGTTGCATTTTATAATGCACAATGCCCCTGCAGGGTTTAATAACAGTGGCATTTTAGTGACTCTGATATGCTGAGGGCTTCAGAACAGAACTGAAAGCTTGATTTTGTTATAATAACGTGCTGTTAAGAGACATGACTTCGGTTTGTGTTGGAGTGACTTCTTTGAAGGACATTGCCTGTCAGCCACACATTCGATGTGTTCTGGAGTTTGAAGGGACACGTATATTCTTTGACTGCTAAAACCCCAATTGTTGCAAAGTAATTTCAAGGCAACTACCTTTTGTTTGCCAGTTCTTTAGGCTTGGTGGCTTCCTGCGCGGATGTAGCTCAGTCATCTCATATGAGAACTGCTCAACAAGGGATGCTATTTTACTATTTTATTTTGATTTAGGATAGCACCTATTCCTGAAAGAGTAATTAACAGGCGGTAATACTGCCAACTATTTGACACTCACTTATTCAGTCACAGGAGAAGCCTGTGACTTGCCCGTTACACATCCCGAAATCATATGCACTAACTTACTTGGCTTAACATTCTGAGACCTTCACGTGTGTGGTCTCAATCGAGCATGTGTTTCAATGACCCAATAATCTGACTGAAAATGTACCTTTGTTCAACAGTCAGCCTGCAGCGGCTTCTCCGTAATGGCAGAGGAGCGTAGCCCCCTCATCAAAACCAGCCGATGAAAAATAAAATGATACAGAACCATTTCATTATAATTTTATTTTTCTCTGACTGTCAACGTGAGTCTAAGGAGGGGAGGGGCAGGGCCATCCTCTTGGACAGTGGCAGGGAGGAGGAGTGGTGGGCACTTGTAAGTGCGCATGTCAGTTTGGCCAGCTGTCTTAGGTCGGGCACACAGACATGCGCACTTATATTTACCCAACCCAGCTGTGTTGCACAGACAGGTAAAGAAAATGCAAAGGCTCCCTGTCCCTGAGCGAGTGTCAAACCAGCTCACTCATGCCAATCCAGACTCTTCTCTCATGCTTGGTAATATCATGAGAGCAGTGTCTGGATTGGGTGGGGTCTATAAGAGCCTGTGCTGTTTGGCCTATGGACTACTGGGACCAGAAAAGCACCAAGGCGGCTGGGTGCGTCAGGTACATTCTTTTTTATTATTATTCCGACACACTGCCACTTTTTATGTGCAGTAGCCGCTACTGTAGTCAGCCAATGGTGCCTTCCCGAAGAAGATATTTTAACAGTATTTCGTGGGCTCATTGTCATTTCACAGAAGGAATTTTTGGGGCAGTAAACTTGAAACAACTTTGCAAAAAATGGATCTAAAGCGTTTTTTATTAGACTCTATAGCAGCTCCTTTTTAGTTATTAAATTACACATTCATCTTTCCTTTTTTTTAAATAAATCTTTCAGTAGCTTATTATATATTGTTAAATTCACTAAAGATTTGTTGTAATCGAATCGAGGTTGACCAATATGTTTACAATGCATAATTTATGACAATTATTTCTATTGGTTCGATAGATACAACCACCCACTCCATTTTTTTTTTTTTACATATTAGCCTCACTTCATTGTTTGACTTGTTGTCTCCTCCATCCAACGTTGGGCTCTAGTTGAGCCATTTGCCAGGGAATGGATTCCCTCATTTATTCAATCATGGACACACAAATTTAAGATCTAAATATCAAATGTGTGCTTGCTCTACATTGTAATCTATTATACCAGATCTTGCTGTGTGTGAAAGTAGATTTTGTGAAAAAGTTGCTTATTCTTAATCTTATTTTTTTTTAACATGTGACAAGTATTGCAAGGTGAGGATAATTCTGTAAGAGAGGCTGTTCATATCTCTCCAGAGGCATTTGAGATTGTAATATATCGCAGCAGTTTACAAAACTGACATTTCTGGTTTGTTTGACCAGAACTTGGTGAATGCCCAGTTGTTTTACATCTGGGGTAACCAGTATAGGTTCAGGATGACCAGAAGCTTTCCGGAGATTCAGGCTAATCCTGGCTGTTTAGATTGGTTAGATTTTATTTTTCTTAGTTGTCTGTACAGAAAATCTTAAATGGATCCAGCTTTTCTGAGACTACATTGGACACCGCCCCTGTAAATAAATTAATTGCCAGGTGATGGATTTGGAACGCTGTCTATCTAGCCCAACTGCCAGAGGAAAGTGCTTCTCTTGATGGGCCCTCCCCATCCCTGAATTGGTGATGACGAATATCTCAGTTACGCAATATGATCACTTCACGTTAATGCTGAATACAGAGCTACTGAATGCTAATTTATTAGAAATATCTGGAAAGGGATTAAATTGAATTGGAGCACTGGCAACCAGTGGGCTGGAACAAGTCAAAGCACATCATTGGCCCACTACAGCTTTGTTTCTACATTTCACTTGGTGTAAGAGGAGTCTGTGCCCTTCCCACGCCAAAGTAACTCTGGGTCTTGCTAAATATATATATATGCATGACCACCCACTTTGAGGGCCAGACCTACGAAGTCTAGATTACATTTGATTCAGCAACCAGGAAATAAGAAAAAATATCCTTTATTCACAAACAAGTTTTGGAAATAGGGTAAAATCGCCCAATACCTCTATTAATAGGACAAGAGGACCCCCAGTTTCACTCTACACTTTCCTTAATTCTTACTCTTGGCAAATGGTTGTTGTATTCTTAATTTCCTTGGCTAGTTAAAACCCTTAACATATATTTTTGACAGCCTCTTATAACATAAAGCAACCTGAGTTAAAGTCTGGAAACAAGTTTACCTTCTGTTAATGAAGGTGTGGATATGAACCTAGCTGTTGGTGTCATGGCTGAATACCAAATGGGAGTTTCAAGGCATGTTGGACTTAAGAACCTTTGCATGCCAGTTACATTATTAAGTAAAGCATGACGGGCAACATTACACTTTTGTTGGTACATCGGCATATAAAAGAATTGTGGGTCCACCTATCCTTATAAGGCCTTCCGTTTATTTTCTGCAGATGTTTTGAGTGACACTGTACAAATAAAAGTAGTTGGTAGAAAGCCACCTTCCCATACATTTCCAATAGCTCAGTCATCACTTGCAACTAGCATCTAATGAGCTGGAAAAGAGGCTGACGTATATCACGGTTGGCACAAAAGGTTCATAATGGAATTTCTGCCACCTGAAATGATTTATGACCTGATTTATAGTTTGGTGGACGTTGTTTATTCCATTAGGGTGCTGAAGGACAATACCTCCACTATCCCTAGGGATCCCCCATCCACCGATTTATAGATTTGTCCACCTGCACTGTGGAAACTCTGTACATTGACAGGAATTGCTCATGGCGGCTCCTATCAATGAAGGAAAAGTTTGACAGACGATATTATCAGCCATAATGGTCTGCTTTCAAACTTTCAATGAATTGTTTTTGCTTTTCAAAAATAAACTTGCAAAGCAGGAGGTTTTAAAAAAAATAATAATAATGTTCCCCCCTCCCTTCACGTTTATCTCCCAGGGTGTGGGATCTTTGTTTTTTTAATTTCATTTACTGCTAGGTTTTTTCTGGCAGTGATGGACAGGCAAAAAAGACTTTAAACAGTCCACCCTAAATAGAGTGGATGGTGTAAAGTGCTTCCTCCGATGGCTCCTCTTTAGTCAGGCCATTAAATGATTTATTCAGTTGAAGGAGTGAATGGTGGCTCTGTCGACTGAATACTTAAGGTCTGCACTTTTCAATACTGGCGGGTGTATCAAGGGATTGGCTGATAGGGTACTCAGTTGTGCTTGCTTTGAAGTATTTTGTGCACCAAAAACGAAATACGGGCCCAAGTAACTTATCTATTCAAGATACTCTTACCCACTTCAGACCTCCCAAGGGTTTAGACTCGCGTGCTGTAACCATTTTTTACTGGTGCCAGGGTACTGCATGACCAGCACCCTTAGATAATTTTTAGGTCTTGCCTAGCGATGCAGCTCATGCGCTGCACACCTTGGCGAGACCTATAGTCGTCGGTTTTGCTAGCGAAGGGGGACAGGAGATGGCACGGCCCAGACAGCCGAAGTGTACAGGCACCGCACTGCGTCTCTTTTTCTTCCCAGCTTGTTGTTATCCCTTCTGTTCAAGTTTTGTAAGTATTCTACGATTTTTCACTTGCTGCTCTCTGTCTCCCATGTGTGACCATTTAGAACTACTTTGCACTATTCGGCCACGTTTATTAAATGAAGCAAAACTAGTTATTATTCATTGTAAGTGATTACGAGGCAACTATCATAATAGTGAAACATAGAATTGTAAATGGTTACTTCGGAATAAACTAGGACGTTTTTCACCCAGGTAGCACAGCTTCTATCTGTAGTCTTAAGTTACCAAACCCAGTTACTAACGGCCGTTAGGCATTTTGGAATTGCACGGATGTGTTGCTTTGCCATCTTTTTTTTTTAACACACATATAAAGTAGAATGATGCTTGTGAGTTAAGAAAGGTGTGTTTATTTGGAACAACGTCCACAGTTTCTCAGAGGTGTTATTTATGGAGTCATTCTTTGCTATAAATTAAGAAATGCCTTTGGTTTTTGCTTTTTCCTGTTAGGTAAGTGAATGTTGTTACGCCAGCAGTGAAAGGCAAGCTTTGTGCTTTGTTTTCTGTATCTGTGACGTCATTACAGGGAATAACCAGATTTTGAGACTACTGTTCACGAAGCATTTACAAACGCAATAGGTCTCGCATTTACGTGAATTTTACCTATTGGCATTGTAAATGCTTTTTTTTAATACATTGAATCATGGCAGGCGCGTCTTATTGTGCGCAGCTCTCCAACTCGTTGTTACATCAAGGCGGCTGCATGTCTTGAGTGGAAAAGGAATGTTGAGATCCAGTCCCCGCTGCGAATCCTTACTCGGGACCAACTGCTGCCGCTCACAGCGCAACCTCGCTGTTTTTTCCCCCACTTTCCGCCCACAAACAGGCGCACACGAAACACACAAACACCCCTCACTCTGACTAGTCCTTCGGTAACTCTGGCACTGCCCTCGCAACGTCCGGTCCCGGGAACCATGGACAGAGTAGAGGGGTTCAGAACTCACTGTAGTTTTAACACCTTGCCGCTCCCCCTCCACCCCATCACCTTTTCAGAACAAAAACAAAGTATGTTATTGAGGGGTTAAAGGTAGCATACGATTCAGCCCTGCAATGTCATTTGGGGGTCAAAGGGCATGTAATGTCACCTGTTATGACTTGAACTTGGTCAGTCAAAATATATGCAAATCACTGGGTCCTTGCTTTCAAGGGGTGCCCAACACAGGTCCAGGAAGGCTAGGTCCTGCATGTTTTTTTCCGGATAACCGCTGCCTACATAAATACTTTTCATTTAGATTATTTCTATGTAAATTACGTAAATATGTCTAATGTGGACATCCTGAGCATCCTACAGGGGTCCGTCTGCCTTGCACCTAGGTCGACCCTCACAGTTTTACTTCCAATAAACTACATGCTGAATACATGCTGAACGAAGTAATATGCCTCGCATTTGTGAAATACTGGGCTATTGACATTGTAAATCACAATGCTTTCTATGTATTTATGTCTGGGTTTTCAAAAGAGATAAATGAAAGGCATTGTCATTTACAATGCTAATAGCTTAAACTCTCAGAAATGCGAGACCTATTGCATTGCAAATGCTTGTTTAGGATAGGGTGCTACATAAATCCAGTTGGATGGCTCACAGTTTTTTTTTTTAATAGGACAGTGTTCTTTCTGATCTTGGGATTACTGTAAATACTGACAGGGTTCATGAATGCTTGGTTGCTTTGATTTGAACCATGTATAGTTTTATATTCCAGGTCCACGTATTACTGGGTGGTCAGCGGAAGTCAGTGGTCCTCCAATTTTTATTATGTTGGAGAACAGGCCTTGAATTTTCGAGTCCCGATTCCAAATCATAACCTTACACAATGGCCTCCTTGCATTGCAAGTCCCTGTTAAAAACAACAAAGGGAGTAGTATTTAGTGAATACTTGAACTCCGAATAATCTCCTGTGATGTGGTGCAACTTCGTAGCTCACTAAATAGCATACATCAAACTCGGTGCACATAGAAATCTCTTCTGCATATTCCTTTTTTTAGGGAACTATGTGTCTGTCCCTAGCTGCATCTAAGTACTTTGGTGAGACACAAAACGGGAAGCTACAAGGGATATGTAAATTAATCCCTAGAGGAATTCGGCTTTAGGCAGAAAGCTAGGCAAGCCATTTAGTTGCCAGCAGGTGTGTGGCCAGATCTGTGGTTCTGGTCCTAGGCATCTGGCCAGGAAACGGCCGTTATGGCGTTTCAATTCCACGTGATTTGCAGAGGCTTCTGATCTTGAGTGCCTGACCAGTAAGTAGACATGGTTGAGTAACCATCCTAGGTTCTCTGCTCAGGCTTTAGGTCCTAGCTGTCAGACCAAAGACATGAGATTGTTACTACACTATGTCCAAGTGGTCTGTTCAGGTCGAGAACACGTTGTAGGCATGACGTCAAGAACCCGCATTGTTACGAAGGAGCTTTTAGTGTAAC
The DNA here is from genome assembly GCF_964261635.1 of Lissotriton helveticus. NCBI lineage: Eukaryota > Metazoa > Chordata > Amphibia > Caudata > Salamandridae > Lissotriton > Lissotriton helveticus. The sequence goes on from NC_136073.1 coordinate 175,568,478, forward strand.
GCGTGTAAATTTTAGGCATTGGCTCTTACTCCTGTTGAGGGTGGCTATGGCAGAATGCTATTCCACAGAAACCCGTTGTGAAAGTTGAGCTCAGCTGGGGAGAGGAAAAAGTGAGGACTTGTTTCGCCCTGGCTTGACATTTATCGGAGCTGGCCCACATTATGTGGATTTGGGAATACATTGCACCAGCTGAAGGGGTGGAGAGTTGGACAACCTTAACGGTGGAGGAAAAAGCATGTGAATGCGTAGCCTCCTGTTGCTGATAGCAGGGAGTGCTGCTTTCACTGCTCTGATTCTTGTGAGCCTTATCTCAAAGTCTGGAATCAGCAAAGCTCTAGTCACCCTTGCCTTTCCCAGGGCTGTGTAACGTGTACAGATTTTTACAAAGGACGCACTAAAGGGGAAATTGAATTTCGGGAGCTGCTCCTCTGTGGTGGAAAACTCTCTTGATTTTGTTCATTTCTTATATCGAATACACCTCGCACCCACAGGACGTGTGTGCCATCGGTTGTGGGCATGACGACAGGCAAATGCATGGCATTCTCTATCCTGGTTGATTCATCTGTGCCACAAGCATGTCAGTGGTAGCCAGACTGCAAGACCTGACCCCATGTCTGGGATGAATTCATATGGTAACTGATGCAGTGATATAAAAGTGCCACCGTTTCTTATCACATGGCCTGTCCCTTTCTTTTTTTGGGGAGTTTATATATGGCACAAACCTGACCCATAGGTGTCCGAGTGCTTTACATGAGCACTTTACAGATGAACACATTCATTTTGTTAGGCATGGGGAGATTAAAGGTGTGCCCAGAATCACAGTATGTTGAGCTGAGACTCTAACTCAGTTCCCCAGCTTCGATGTAGACTGCTCTAGCCATTTGGCCACATCCTTGTCATTAATAAGAGTGGTTCGGTATTACATGCCTTGCAACACTCCACAGGGAGATGTGCTGCCTTGTGGGTCTAGCTTGGCAGCGCAGCTGTCTGCATGACTTTCTCTTTCCAGTTCTTTGAAATATACAGAGAGAGAGGCCTTTGGCTCCATCCTTAGGACTATCAATCTCTCATCTCATGCTGTTGACCGTTTGGTGTATCATTCCTCCTCCTACTGAGTGCCTGCATTGGAGTGCACAAGGGACTACTTTAAATCTCAAAAGTACACAGAATCATGACACATTGCATTCTTTATGTCATAAATGTATGTTTATAGGCTTTTAAAAAATATTTTATAGTCCGTATAGAAGATGCATGCCATTCCTATTGGCTTTATCAAAGCTTGTTTTAAATGTATCTATTAATTGGTTTGTATAGGGAAAACATTATCCAACTGGGTATCAGGAGAGCACTACACATTACATGTCCAAGAATTCAAGTGTGTATGGACTGGAATTATTCAGTCGCATAAACGGTTTGTACAGAGTTGATATTGGGCTAAGTAGAGGCGGGAGTAAGTGAGCGAGATTGGAAGTCAAGACAAGCCTGTTATTCAATATAACACAGGAGCTCACGCAGTATATAAATTATTGGGAGGTTGAAATGAAGCCATGAATAAGAAAGATATTTAGTAAGCAATGAGTGGTGTAGATAGAAACTCCAGCTACAAGTATTGCTTGTTGTAAGTCAGAGGCAAAATTTGCCCTGACAATTTTCATAGTATGGATATTGCATTTTGATACTGAGGCATATATTGACTGTGGCTCAACGCATAACAGTTTATTAGGGCTCGCTTGAGACAAAGCAAGCAATGCATGCGCTCTTGCTTACTAGAGTTACTTTATATACGAAGGGGCTTGCAGCCTGCCCCTTACTCAACATTCGTTAGCTTCATTGTCACTCTTATTTGTTGCCTTCTAATTGGCCACTGTGTGCTGGCTTCACTTCCTTTTCTTTTGGCTGGAGCATGGACTAATTGCTTCAGCTTGATTGCTATCCTTCAGATGATCGCGCTGTGATTGAGATGCTACTTTTATTTTTTTCCCCTTTTATCCTTGTTTAACCTCTTGCTATTTGTAGCTATGTTTTTCTATGCCACATGCAGTTTAAAGAAATCCAATTCCCCAGCAGATGTTACCTGCTTTTATTGTGACAAAAGATCTGATCAGCTCCCAAATGTATTTTCACTATGACATGGGTGCAAGTGCTGTATTTATGTGATAGGATTTTTTTTGTCAAATGCTATGTTTTTTTTAAATGTTCTCACGCATGGGGAGATTAACTGATTTTGTCAGAATCACAGGTATGTTGTGTTGAGAGCTAAGAAGCATTGTTAAAGCCAATAGGACTTGCTTTTGAGACTTTTGGCTTTGTAATTTCCTTTTGTTCATGCTGTACAGCACAGGCATTACAGACTTTGGCAATGAATTGTAGCCATGCTGTATAGCAGCATGGCTGTCCTGCAGCATTGCTAAAAATAATAAAATAAGAGGAAAAGATGCATTTAACGTTAATGCATTTTTTTAAAGAACATTAGACCTGGCTGCATCATACCACTTTTTTAAATGTGTTTTTTCCACACTGCATAACATCCATACTGCTGTATAGCATGGCTATAAAACATTGCCAAAACCAAAAGCTGTCACAGGCAAGACCTATTGGCTTTGCCAATGCCTGTCTTTATCTGTTGTATAGTTGGTGGCTAATGTCCCTCTGCAAGCCTTTGTTTGACCTATCAGCAAAAGCTTCCTGACCTAATAGTCCACCAGCCTCACCCTGCACCTACTACCCTCTGCTTCATGACCCCATTTACCAGCCTTAATTTGTCAGGTGCTTCAAATTTGCCCAATCATTTTTAACAGAAGTGCTATGTCTTCTGATTTAACTAATTTTCTATTTCAACTCCTACTAAAACAGTGGTTTACTTTTAACATCTGTTAAGGAAAAATGTGATCCCTGACCAGGATTGAAACAATTTTTTTGATGGCAGGGGAGGAGGGGGAATGACCGCTTAATTTGTAAAAGAATAAGTGCGGGAACCCAAAATGTGTTCAGGAGCTTGAGGCTGGAGCTGTCAAATGTCAAATACCACGGCTGAGCAATATTGACTCCAACTCATGCCTCTTTTATCCATCACCAAACACTCCCTGTCCCTCTTATCTCACTCTTGCATTTCATCCCTACTTTCTCCTTTTGTCAGTTTTTCTGTATCTCTACCTCCTTTTTTCCCTCTTTAGTGTTTTTCTCTCATTCTTTGGGTCAAACTTTGATTATAAAAAAAGTGCCAGTCCCCAAAAATGAGTGTCGGAGACTCCCACTGATTCAAATTAAGCTCAGGTGAAACTTTTCAGTCTATTATATTTACAATTAGATGTATGTTCTACCATTTATTTGGCAATGTTTTTACTTTATATAGTTCCATGACATTTGTGTTTCTTGGTAGCCTGTTTTCTCTCTGTAGCACCATTGGTCTGAAAAGCTTACCTCTATCGGTTCATGCTATTTCTGTTTCTCGGTTGGCTTGGCCCAGTTCCATGTCATTTCTAGATAGCAGTAGAATGCCTCTTGCTCGACAATGTTCCACTTCTGTGATTTTAATGGTAACTGATTGGCCCGAACTCTTGTCATGTGATACCCGCTGGCACGACCCTGCCTCTATGTTGATCTCTGCACATGCCATCAATGTTTCTCAGTTGGCGTAGTCTTGCTCGAGGTTTGCACAAGCTTGTGCCCCCACGATATTGTTCCATGCTATCTTCATGTCTCTGTTCTCTTGGTCACACTCAATGCAGTTTGTGGGTGATAAAAGTCTGCTTCCCCTTGCTGCAGTTTCTTGCTGTTAGCGTCTTTCAGGGGGCTGGGTCCCACGCCATGCGATTAATGGGTACGATAAGTCTAGCCTCCAATGATCTTGTTCCATGCTGCCAGGTGTGTAGCTAGCATAGCTGTGCAGCAGGTGCAGTGGTACCGGGGTCCAGAGGCCCACTGAACCATGACTATTGTCATATTTTACTATAAAAGCTGGAGTCGGAGGGTTCACTTTCTTGCTTTCATTGAGGCCCATGCACCATTGCATGAGATTCATTTTTGGAGCATTTCATTGTTACGTTATGTCATTCCAGGGTGGTTGGAGCCTGTCTCTGATATTATTTCTTGCTGCTTTGTTTTTAGTTGATGTGGTTTCACTCTGTGAGATCCCCCCATGGCACAAATCTACCATTAGAGATAGGAACGTTATCATGGGTCCTCAGCTGCCTTCGTGGTGTTACGGCTTTCTTGGACGGCTCTAGTATTGCGCTCTCAGAATTGTTCCATAATATCCATGCTTTTCTCTTGCTTGCTTAGTGTTCTATGGTTCATGGGTGACATGAATCTGGCCTTCTTGATATTGTTCCATACTAGTAGAATCCAACTAGGTTCTTAATAAAGCCCTCACTCACCAACCTAGTTGGTGACATGCTTCATCATCGGGCCCCACCAGGAGAGGCCGAATGCCACCCTGGTGTGCTTCAATGCCAGAATTACTGCAGAGCTGGTAGTATGTGTTCAGTGAATAGTTAAAGTGATTATTAAAATTGTCTTGATTGTGTCAAAAAAATAAATGTTATTAGGAGCCAATCAGACATGGTTAAAAACAAGGTGTAGGACATCGGGGTCCGGTCATTGAGGGATCGTGCAGGTACCAAGCGGGTGCCTATCAGTGTAGGCAGTGTGCCATTGTTGCTACCACCCCCCTCCCGAGACCCATGTTGTAGTTAGTGATTACACCACATAATAAACTCGGTTCCTCTGAACACGAGGGATACCAGATCTATATTTTTAATTTTTCACATGTATAACCTCTGGTAAGGGTGGGCCTTAGCGCGCCCATACCGCCGAGGTTTACACGTTCTTATGGTCCTGACGAATGCCTGTTTAATTACAACACATAGGCAGAAACATGTTGACCACACCCTAGTGGAATTTGCTGAACAATTTATTCAGCTTTAAAGTCCTAAACCTTGTTTTTATCCATGTCTGATTGGCTCCTTTTAAAATTCATTTTTTTGACAGTCAAGACCTTTTTAATAATCACTTTCACTATTCACTGAACACAAACTACCAGCTCCGCAGTAATTCTGGCGTTGAAGCACACCAGGGTGGCATTCGGTCTCTCCTGTTGGGGCCCGATGATGAAGCATGTCACCAACTAGGTTGGTGAGTGAGGGCTTTATTAAGAACCTAGTTGGATTCTACTGTTGTGCTCCACTTTCAAAAAGCAAAAACAACAGGTGATGGCCAGAATGCAGAACAATGTCATACATTCACCCCAGTACAGAAATCTGGGCCTAAATCCATCGTTTTTTTTGCTCACCATACCTTTCCAGTTTGAACCCAGCCATATGCAAATCAGTCTTGACCCTGTGCCCCATGGGAACAGTCCAGCCCGAACTGCCAAGCCAGTTCCTCCCGGGACTGGAAACAAGCATCCAAGGACCGGTTTCGGGCTTTCAGCCCTCATCAGCCTGGATAGCTTGATTCCAGTGGCATGGAGAGCACGGGACTCACGTCTGAGCATACCCGTCCCACTCTAGGTGACAAAAGCAAAAACAACAGGTGATGGACAGAATACAGAACAATGTCATACATTCACCCCAGTACAGAGATCTGGGCCTAAATCCATCGTTTTTTTGCTCACCATGCCTTTCCAGTTTGAACCCAGCCATATGCAAATCAGTCTTGACCCTGTGCCCCATGGGAACAGTCCAGCCCGAACGGCCAAGCCAGGTCCTCCCTGGACTGGAAACAAGCATCCAAGGACCGGTTTCGGGCTTTCAGCCCTCATCAGCCTGGATAGCTTAATTCCAGTGGCAAGGGCACATTCTTTCGTTGTTATGATTATACTTACCTTGGGGGACTAAGAATGCTCCTTAATATTTCTTCCCTCCCTCTCTTGTTGTTTTCAGCATTGTTCCATACTAGCAAATCCTTCTTGTTGTTTGCAGAGCCTTGTTCTAGCTTTCTTGGGTGGTACAATTGTGGTTCTCTTTATATGTTCCTTGCTACCTGTGCTTCTTAGCTGTTTGCTTGAAGTGTTTGTTCAGTGTTTCCTGGGTGGCACACATCTAGCTTTCTTGCTGCTTGCTGTTCCACGCTGTGACTACTTCTCAGTTGCTTGTTTGGTCTCTTTCCATGGTTCCAGTGTTTCACTAGTTTCTCTCGTGATGTTGTGCAACACTATCAATGCTTCTCACTGCTTGCTTAATATCATTCTGTTTCCTATGTGGAACGAGTCTTTCTCTCTTGATTTTGTGCCTCACTATCAATGCTTCTCACTGCTTGCTTAATATCATTCTGTTTCCTATGTGGTACGAGTCTAGCTCTCTTGATGTTGTGCCATACAATCAGTGCTTCTCATGGTTTCTTTAATGTTGTCTGTTACCTAGCTGGAACGAGTCTAGCTCTCTTGGCAGTGTCCCAGACCATCAATGCTCCTCACGGTTTCCTGAAATGTCGTTCTGTGTCCTAGGTGAACAAGTCTAGCTCTCTTGGTGGTGTTGAGAGAGCGCAAACTGACCTAAATGTATGAGTGCATCACACTTACCCGTAGTAAGCACAAATCATGAGGAGAAATGCCATGAGTGCTAGTAGTATCTGCAATTATATTCTGAATGTATAGCTAATGTAGAGATTTAAGTAGAAATGGAACTAATACAGAAATGTGTGACACTATATGATTTTATTAGATGTGATTATTCCTGAATCCATGTCGTGTAGCTGCTAAAATGTAAGATGGCATGTGGTTAAACGCAGAATGTGGTAGGCCTCAGGGCCAGAGCTAGAAGGGAAGGGGAAGGTGTTTCTTTTCACGACATAGATTGAACTAATGTTTTGGTCATTGCATTAATGGGCCATGATTTATAGATGTGTTTACTGAATAATAGAATAAGAGTATTAACATGCTTTAATTAATGAAGAAGTTGAATGCTATAATCATTATGAGAAATGCTGTAGGCCTGAAATGTTTTAACATTGATTTACACGTATTGGTCTGGGCCGAGAAATGTTGCGAACCTTTTTGGAAGTCTATGAGAGTTGGGTTCTTGGCTGCAGATGTCTGTCTGCAAGAGAAAAGGGAGGATCCGATTATAAATAATATGAATAGAGGTCTGTTCAGTAGACGGCCCAGACATGGAGGAGGGTTCCGGAATGTTTTAAGGGGTATCAGCGGGCCGGAGAAGAGTCTGAGAAGCAAGGTCAACTCCAACGTATGAGGCCCAATACAAAGCAGCATGGAAAAAGCCAGAAGCTACACCACGTGAGGGGCGTCTCACGAGGGGCGTCTCAAATGTTGTTGACTGTTTTGTATTAGGGACAGCACCCCTGGGTGGAGTTAGAGCAGATGCCTGAGGACCCTTTAGAGAGCGGATGGGTAGGCAGAGAGGGGTCATGACTGGAGAACTATAGGTTTTCACCAAGAGACTAAGAGTGAGTGACTTCCCTTGGGGGTCATTCACTGCTGACACCTTTTGTTAGGTTGAGACTTGGTTAAGTAGGGATACCATCTAGAACAGGGTAGGGACAGCCTAACCTGTGTGTTTTCCTCCAACTTAAATGAAGGAGAGATCTCAATATGCGTCAATGCTGATAGCTTTATTATTCTTAGAACTTGTGCTGGTAATTTCCGTTGCTCGTCTGAGGGCTTTCAGAGAGCACATGTATGTAGTTGGACCTGTGTATCTCGTGAATCTCATTCTGAGATGCCTGTATTTGCAGCTTATCCTAACCTTACAATAAACTTTTGAAAGCTAGAAGTTGTTTGTGATCTTTTGGAGCGGAGTCCTTTATTGGGTGAACTAACTTGGTAAGAGAGGCACTTTCTTCCTTCAATGACAGGCAACAAAGGTTCAGTCGACCAGATCGGGGTTTAGATCTATAGTGATAAGGTATCGATCAAAATCTCGCCCTTCCAGTTGGTAGCTATAGAGGATGGTTGCCTTCTTGAGGACGGTGACCTAGGCCAGGTTAGCTTACCCCAAGGCCCCTAGAGATCGATGATCGGAAGAACCGCCCGCCGAAGAAGATCCGGATGACGTGAGACAGAAAAAGCAGCAGTATCGGTCGAGAGTGAGTATAAAGGGTCATGCGTGTTAGATTGCGGTGTTTTTGTATTGTATCTATGTTGTAATGTCTGGCGGAGTTGAATGTCTGTAGAGTGACTGTGGAACAGGTTGTGAGCGCGCGCAACCGGTGGAAATCTTAAGTTCAAGGAGAGCTTAAGTGGTTCGGGTGTATCGGACACCCAGAGTAATTGTCAAATAGTGTGAAGGGGGTCATGAGGTACCATTGATCACCCGAAAGACCGAGATAGGGGGAACGTAAGAGTGAGTGCGTGAGTAACGGACGCTGGTCGGAGGTTACTGTGTGTGTAAGCAACCTATCAGAGAGACGATAGACATTTCGTCAGTTGTGTTGACAATTACATATAGACTGTGGACGTACAGTCGAGGGAAGTGACCGCTTGGTCGGAAGTAGTCATTTTTCGGTGTATGAATGGGACGCATGCATGACCGGGAGACGAGTTGAGAAAGGAGGGGTGCTGCTGCGAAGCGGAGAAAAGTGACGTCAGGAAGTGTCGCGCAGTGATTGGCTGACCGGAGAAAGACCGCGCTGTGATAGGCCAGCTAGCAAAGACGTCAGAAAGTGTCGAGCTGGGATTGGCCGACCGGAGAAAGACCGCGCTGCGATAGGCCAAGTTAGCAAAGCCGCGTTAGGATTGGTGGATTGTCATCAGGAAGTAAACAGAGTAGCGAGGCTGGATATTGTGCGTATAATTATGAAGTGTTTTAAATGGCTGAGAGCGGCGTTTAAAAAAGAGAAGCGGGGATCGGATGAAGGGGAAGAAGCCCCGCCGGAGGGTACGCCGGCTCGTTACATGGCAGTGAATGTTGGGCTGCATACGATCCTTTGGATATCAGAGTGGAGTAAGATTACGGAAGGAAATGAGGAACTGACGTTCCCGAAGTACGGGACGTTCAGATTAGAGGTGTTACATCGATTAAAATCAGTCATGACCTCAATGAGACCCTTGCCTAGACCGACCCAGTTTGAAGCCCTTGATGCATGGATTAGGGCAGCGCATGAAAAAAATATGAACAGACGACAAGAAAGGGTGAAACGATCGGTAAGGGCAGTGCAGGATGCCAGGTGGGATGCGGATGCTAAAAGATGGAGAGTGCATAACATGGAAGTAAATAAACTGTACCCGGTGTTAGAGGTGCCCGGAAATAAAAGCCCCCTAGAAGAAGATGATGAGAGCGAAACAGAGGACAGCCTGATAAACAGATTATTGACAGACAGGCCACCCCCGTATAATAGAGCAGGGGGAGAGGTCGAGCATAGTGAAAGAGAAAAGGGGGGCAATGCAGGGGAGCATGGACCGCTTCCCAGTTCAGAGTGGGATCCTGAGGCAAAGAAAGAGCTGTCCCAGCCTAGTCAGGTGCAACAGGTAGTCGGGAGGTTTGTGGTACAAAGAGCGCCGGAAACGGAGTGCGCCACATCCTACGGATTACCAGCTGCACTACAGGTACCTGTTACCATAGGTCCTATAGTATCGATATATGACCCAGAGAGAGCAAGAGGGGAAGAACGGGTACGGAAGGACGGAGAAAGAGCAGAGACGGCAAGGAGGAACGATACGATCAATTCCCCAAGTCAGATGCCGATACCCAGAGAGTGGAGCACCCCGATGCACACAGCAGGGGATCCAGGAGGGGATCCTGGGGGCCCTAGATGGCCAGTGGATCTGAGGGGATCTGGACGAAAATCCTTTCAAGAGCTAAATGAGTACATGAAGAAGTGGGATGAGGCAGTGGAGGCTCACAAGAGCATCATAGCTGCAGAAGCTGAAAGGGAAAGTCAGGACAGCAGAGCTCGGACTCACTGCGGGGCTGGGGAGAGCAGCCCGGAGTGGGACTGGAGAGAGAGAGATAGTAGGGGAGTCACCCATTGGGCCCGGAGTGGAGATAGAACGGACCTGGAAAACGGGGGCCCCGGGAGTGGAGGGGTGGCGCGCCCAATACTCAGTGAAGGTGAGAGGAGAACGCAAGAGTACAGAAACAGCTTTAAGTGTACCCACTGTGTGCCCGGCACCAGAGAACTGAATGGGAGTTGTGAGAGGTCGCACCATAGTCCCTGTGATGACGGAAACGAGCGCAGCCCAGGGAATATGGGGAACCAGGAAGGATCGTATCGGATACTGAGCGATACTAGGCAAAGGGAGAGTAGCGACCAGAGGGAAAATAACAGAGAGGAGTACGGTGAAAGGAGAGAAGCAGGAGAGAGTGGGCAGAGCAAGAGTGGGGGTAACAGGCCCGTGTTCCATCACCTTCCAAGATCGGATGGCCGAGCATGGGACCTGGAGAGATGGGAGCAAGGGAGAGCACTCATTAACTCTCCCGAGCCCAAACGTAGAGCTCGGAGTTGGGATGGTAGGGAGACCAGTGAGCCCCCTTCGAAAGACATATTGCGAGCTGAGATAAAAGCTAAGAGACTCGATGTCGCCAGCTTAAGGTCAGACCTGGATGACATGATAGATGGTACCCTGCCTTTGGAAAGAATGGAAATGTATGAGCAGGATGAAATACTGTATATGGCAAAGGACATCACTCGAAAAGCGAGAGCAATCCATGAGAAGTTAGTCGAACTAGCAGGCAAATATATGGTGGACCTGTCAAGAACCAAAGCATTACAGGGTAACCACAGGCTACATTATACAGATCGAGACCTAGATGAGAGGAGAACGATCGGGCTGAAAACGCACATAAGGGAACTGATCACTGGAATAAGGACATGGAGAGCACTAGATAAGTGGGAAGAGAGGTGGTCCAAGAAAGGGACCGTCAGGAGAAGCACGCTTGGTACGACACCAGGAAGGCTGCAGGGAATAGAAGCATACCCTTTGCGTGAAGTCGCAAATGGGAATTATGTACATGTCCCTTGGAGTAGGGGAGATTTAGCTGCTTTTACCACCTCCTTCCCCAAATTGCGGGAAAGCCCAGTGGAGTGGTACAAGCAAGTTGAGAGATTTGTAAAAATCTCAAAGGTCCTATGGATAGATCTGAACACGCTGTTTGACATTGTAGCACCAGGAGATCTGTGGACAGCATGCAAGGTTAGCGCTGAGTGGCCCACAACGGAGCCGGAGAGAGATGCTAAGACTAATGGGCCGTCCGAGATTGTGATGGCAAAATTCGAGAGAGTGATGACTTGGCTGAAAGAGAAAGTGCCAATGCAAGACATAGATTGGGTCAAAATAGACCGAACCAGACAGGAACCCAAAGAGACAGTCCACGAATATTATGAGAGATTGCTGAAGGCGTTTAAACAGTATAGCGGCTTGGATGTAATGGATCCAAAAGACATAGGGCAATTTGTGTCCAAGTTCGTCCTGGGACTGAGACCGGATATTAGTTTAATGATTCAGCAACACTTGATTTGTTGGCAAAATAGACCCCTAGACGAAATACTGAGATATGCCAGGTACTGCTGTGATGAGATAGACTCCAAGGCTAAGAAACTAAAAGAAAAATTGATGGTGGTACAGATGCAGGCAGCAGGGAAGGGGGGACAGCAGCAACAGCAGCAAGGAACAGGTACAGGAGGAAAGAAGCAGTACAGTCAGAACAGGGGCAATGAGGAGAGTTCCACCTTTAGACCCAGAATAGACATAGCTGCCTTGAAGAAAACGACTAGGTGCCACCAGTGTAACGAGGTGGGGCATTGGAAACGCGAGTGTCCCTACAATGTAGAGATAGGAGAACAAGAGGAAGAGGAGGAAGAGGTCCAGAGCGCGCCTACGAGAGGGGTGACGCCATACCAGGGAAAGGTGCTCAAAGGGGGGGGGGCTCCTCCCCGAGCCCAGTTCCCGCAACCTCCCCGAGTAGGGAATATGGGTAAGACCTATAGACAGATGCCCCTGTTTGTAGAAGGAGAAGAGTGCTATTATGTGGACCCATTAACCGGACAGAGAGTGGAAAGAGAAGACTGCACCCTCGGGGCAGCCTTGGAGGTGGACCAGAGGGGACCCTATGTCGAAGCAGAAGTAGCAGGGTGCCCCACGACATTTCTGGTGGACACAGGAGCCACTAGGTCCACGATCAGATCAGCTGCAGTTCCAGACCTGCCCATGTCTGGAGAGACCATACAAGTGGTGGGGGTCGCAAACAGGAGAATAACCAGCCAATTGACAGAACCGGTACAGGTGAAAATAGGGAAGTACAGCGATGAGCACCAGTTTGTGGTTTGCGATTCAAGTCCTGTGTGTCTGCTAGGCAGAGACCTGTTGTGTAAATTGAATTGTACAATATACTGTACACCTCAGGGAGTGGAGGTATTGACCAATGATGATGACGCAGACTTCAAAGTTGCAAACTCAAGAATATGCGTGGAGCTGTACCCTACTTTGACAGTAGATGAGCTCCCCTGGGACTTGAGAGAGACAGTGGCACCAGAAGTGTGGGACTTCACTGGGGAAGAGATTGGATTGGTCAAAGGGGTGGACCCAGTGAAAATTGTAGTGAAACCGCATGCTGAGTTCCCAAGAACACCCCAATATAAATTGACTCCAGAAACGATTGCAGGCATAAAACCCGTGATCGAGTCCATGATTAAACAGGGAATACTGAAAGAAATCGTGGGTAGTCCATGCAACTCCCCGATTATGGGTCTGCAGAAACCAAATGGGAAATTCCGGATAGTACAGGACCTTCGAAAGATTAATAACATAGTCGTTTCGTGTTGTCCAGTGGTACCGAATCCATCAGTGATACTGTTTCAGATTCCATTCCAAGCTGAGTGGTTCACTGTGATTGATCTTTGTCAGGCTTTCTTCTCGATCCCTCTGGACGAAGAAAGCCATTTTCTTTTCGCATTTAAGCTGGAAGGTCGCGTCCTAACATGGTGTCGTATTCCTCAGGGGTATACAGAGAGCCCATCGATCTTTAACCAGCTTTTGAAGAAAAATCTTGAAAGTCTAGTGCTGCCCCAGAAGTCAGTTCTGGTCCAGTACATAGACGACCTCCTCGTGGCGTCAGAAACAGAAGAAGCTTGCAGGGAGGACTCCATTGCTTTGTTAAATCACCTAGCTGCCAATGGGCACAAGGTGTCCCCGGGAAAGTTGCAGTACTGCCTGACAGAAGTGCAGTACTTGGGACACAGAATAGAGAAAGGCAAACGAAAGGTGTCACCAGATAGGATAGAGGCGATCATGAAAATGAATGCGCCTAGGACACAGAGAGAGGTCAGGATGTTCCTAGGGATGGTGGGTTATTGCCGACAGTGGATCGCGAACTTTTCACTGAAAGCAAAGCCCTTGCAAAAACTGACGCATAAGGAGGTGAGCGATCCGGTACCATGGGACAAAGACTGTTTGATGGCATTCCTACAGCTGCGAGAGGACCTGTGTCGTGCTCCGGCATTGGGAATGCCTGATTACAATAAACCATTTTTGCTTTACTGTTGTGAGAGAGAAGGTTGCGCGTTGTCTGTGTTAGTCCAAATCCATGGGAATGCCCGTAGACCAGTTGCTTATTTCTCGGCTACTTTAGACCCAGTAGCCGCAGCGTTGCCCGGATGTCTCAAATCCGTTGCTGCAACGGGTGTCAGCATTGAGAGATGTGAAAATATCGTCATGGGGCACCCGTTAGAGGTGTGCGTGCCCCATTCTGTTGAACTGTTGATGACCAGGACCAAAACACAGCATCTGACCAACAGCAGGCTCACGCGCTATGAGCAAGTTATTCTTGCTGCAGAGAATGTGACCCTCAGGAGATGCTCTGTTTTGAACCCTGCCACCTTGATGCCACTCCCAAATGATATCGAGGATGATGATGAATGTACAGACCATGACTGCCTCGATGTGACTGAACTATGCACCAAACCCAGACCCGACATCGTAGATGAGCCACTGACCGACCCAGATGAAATTTTCTTTGTCGATGGCTCATGTGTAAGAGACGAAGTTGGGCAGTTGAGAGCAGCTTACGCTGTTTGTACAATTACTGGAGTTGTAGAAGCTGGGTGCCTGGAAGGAGTACACTCCGCTCAGGTAGCCGAGATTATTGCCTTGACACGTGCTTGCTTGGCAAGCAATCAGAGTCACCATATACACCGACAGCCAATATGGTTATGGGGTGGTTCATGATTACGGGCAGTTATGGTCTCAAAGAGGGTTCATGACCTCTTCAGGCTCTCCCATTCGCAATGGAGAGTTTGTGCGCCTGTTGTTAGAGGCGTTGCAATGTCCAGCAGGTATCGCAGTTGTAAAGTGCACCGCACATACCAGAAATGAGGACTTCGTCTCGAAAGGCAATAGATATGCCGACGAAGTCGCGCGGTATTGCGCAGAACAAGGGTACTCTTTCACAGAGGTGGAAGTGGGTGGAATAAATGTAAGGACTGAATTAGCCATGATATTGGAAACTGTTGATACTTGGGACGAACTGGCAAACATGCAAGAAAATGCTCCTGATTTTGAAAAAGAAACATGGGAAAAGGCAGGATGTGTAGTGGGTGAGTCCCATTTTTGGGTCTCAGCAGACGGCAGAGCAGTGTTGCCCAATGAGATGGTGAGCCCAATGGCCAGACACATACATGGTCCCGTACACCTAGGGAGAGACGCTATGCTGAGAGTGTTTAGACAGACCTGGTACAATCCTAAGTTTAGAATAGCAGCAGAAGCAGTGTGCCAGCGTTGTGTGACCTGTCAGCAGCTGAACGTAGGGAAAAGAACACCAGTTGCACTGAGTCACATAGGAAGGTCTGGAGGTCCATTCAATCGAATGCAGATAGATTTCATTGAAATGCCGAGGTGCAACCGCCTCCGCTATGTCCTGGTGGTTGTTTGTGTATTCTCCAGATGGGTTGAGGCATACCCTACACGTAGGTGCGACACCCTCACAGTGGCCAAGTTACTGCTTAGGGAACTCATTCCGCGCTTCGGGGTGCCGGCCTCTTTGGAATCAGATAGGGGAACGCATTTCAACAGCGAGCTTGTGAAGATGATTTGTGCGGCTCTGAACATAGATCAGAAATTGCATTGCAGTTACCGACCAGAAGCCTCAGGAATTGTGGAGCAGATCAATGGCACGATCAAAGCCAGAATTGCAAAAGTGTGTTCCTCAACGACCCTGAGTTGGCCTGACGCCCTGCCATTGGTCCTCATGAGCCTTCGTAGTACCCCAGACAGAAGAACGGGGTTGTCACCACATGAGGTGTTAATGGGGAGAACAATGAGGCTGCCATCTGTCCCAACTACTGCACTGTTAAATATCACAGATGATATGATCCTGGACTATTGTAAGGGGCTGTCTGACGCCATTCATTCTGTGTCCCTTCAGGTGCAGGCTGCCGAGGTTCCATCGTGCCAGGGCCCGTGCCATGACCTGTACCCTGGGGACTGGGTCCTGGTGAAAAAACATGTGAGAAGAAGCTGCCTGGATGTTCGTTGGCGTGGGCCCTTCCAGATCATCCTGATCGCGAATACGGCTGTAAAGGTGGGAGGCCTGCCCAATTGGATCCACGCGTCACATACGCGAAGGGTTCCAGCACCTCGGGAAGAAACAGCTCCTCTCTCGGATAGACGTCCAGCAGAGGACCGAGAAGCCATAGAGGGGGCTAGCCAAGCTGTAGAGGTGCCAGCGGAAACAGGGAACGAGTCTGACCAAGCTGAGGACGGTCAGTACAACAGCGAAACAGACGACGCTACAGAAGGAGAAAGTAGCTGGGAGTACGAGTCAGACACTGACAGGTCTGACAGAGAGCGAGAACAGACAAGAAGGAGAAGGAGTAGAAGGGCACGTGGAGAAGCTAATTGGCCGCAAAGAAAGAGCTCTAGCCTGAGGTCAACTCCAGAGATAACCCTCCCTCCGATATCAGAAGACTCAGACCCGGAAGAAGGTGCTCAGGGCGCGGAAGCACCGGACCGAAGAAGGTCAAGAAGAGTGCGTGTGCCTAGCAGAAGATACTCCACACCTGAGTGGACATATCTGGCGACAAATGTCTTTGAAACAGGAGACAGGGAGGATTCGAGCGGTGGTGGTGTCCAGTTCTGAGCCCATCGTCACCGTGGAAATACGACTGTTGGTACCCGGAGTCGAACAAGAAGGGTCACTAACATTCATGCTCCCCAGACCTCCCCGCCTCAGCAAGTTAAAACACATGTTTCTCTCAGAATTGCAATTCCCCGACTTTGGTACAACGATAACAGCCCATGAAGAGCACAATCTTCGTTTGGAAATACTGAACTTTGCTATCGAAGCTGCAGGCACAAACCTGATAGTAGATGCTTAAAGGACTTTGTAAATAAAGCGAGCAGAAAAAGAAGATTACCTAGCGCCCAGGAAGCAGAGAATATTAGGGAACTTCCCTTGAGTTGATGGAGAAGGGCTAGGGTTGTCTGTATTGAACTGTTAAAGGACCTTTGCGAAGAAGGTTGTCAGCTTCCAGTTGTGTGGATTCTAAAGACAAAAAGAGTAAAAAGAGACTGTAAAGGAACGAGAAGAAAAGAAAAGTTGTGCCAAGATAAGAGAGAGCCGTATTGTCTGACGAAATGGAAGCCGGCACCCAGAACCGCAGAGCTAAATGTATAATAGGTACACTAATAGTAGGAGTGATAATATTAATAGCTTTAGTGGTAACAATTTCTTATGTAAAGGGACATGAGGAAGAGGCGAAGGTAACTGATGTGAAATCTGTAGAAACGCTTACACCCACTGTTGCTGGTGAGAAAAGGGAAAACACTCAAGAGAAAGCGTTATTAGCTGCAGAAGCCCGCAGGTTACACGTAGATGAGTCCCAAGGAGACTTTAGGTCAAATGCTTATGCTAAACTCTTATATGAATACGTGGATGCCATGGAGGTTAAGGACTGTTACGTCTGCATGCAGTTGCCGGCGTCTGTAGATGAAGGCATTAGATATCATCACCTCCCGCTGACATATGGCATTACATGTAGCTTATTGCTTAGTATATTTTATGGGAGAGATAGTTTTGAATACTATTTCTCCAACTATGATTCAGTGTTGCCAGAAGTCCCAAATTATAAGCAGATGAACAAATGGGACTACTGGAAGAGTGAAGACAGATTGGCCAAGTTCTTCATTCCTTGGATTACCTTAGATACTTCACATGCCCGTAGAAATAACCTGACATGCAAAGTGTCAGAAGTCGAGAAGAAGTTCATAGGGCAGGTGGATGATCGTTACAGGAGACAAAAGATTTTGAAAAAATCAGGACAATGGAAAACAGATTGGACCGAGGAAGAGAAGGCACACAAGAGAAAGGGTAGTAGTGGTCCAATAGCTTTAGATAAGACGCAGAAAGGAAAGCTATGTCTTCACCGAGCCAAAACGTATTACGAAAATGTATACGTGGGAGAAGTCAGTTGTGAACATGCTTTCAATATAGAGTACTATACTAAAGATTTCCTGAAGGGAATGCAAGTGATTCCAAATGTGTATTTTGTATGTGGAAGAAATGCCTACGTGAGACTACCTGACAACTGGTATGGATCATGTTACCTAGCAATTGTCTTCCCCAAAATATATCATGCACAAGACTTAGAGATCATCGAGGGCAAGACATCATCGAGGGGAAGGAGAGATATAGGAGATGCAGAAATGGTTGGAGATGTCTTTGGAGCTATGTTCCCTCTTTTGGGACTAATCCTTAATGATGTTAAAATTAGACGACTGGCAACAGTCGTCGACAGGGTGTCTGCCAGCACTGCTCAGTCCTTAATGCTGGTAGAAGGAGAGATGCAATCGATAAGGGCTATGGTTCTTCAGAACCGTCTTGCGTTAGACGTCCTACTAGCAAAAGAGGGCGGAGTCTGTAAGGCTTTGAAGGTCCAGGAATGTTGTACTTACATTCCAGACAATTCAAAGCCCCTTGAGAAAGTTATTAGGAACATAACTGATATTCACAAGGAGATCGAAGACTTGAGTAGAGAAAATGTCTGGGAAAAGGTGGGCCACGGAATGAGTGAAGTTGGAGGGTGGATCTCCACCTTAGGCAAAAGCTTTGTGTGGTATATACTAAAACCTATCATCATAATATTGATCTGTGGGATCATATTGTGGGGATTGGTGAGGGTATTCAAATGGTACAGAGCAAGAAGGTCAGAAAGGGCCCAAAGAGAGCAGCTGCAGAGATTGGCTGCCATACAAGATAATCAGTACAGGAGTCTGAGGGCTCTGGAAACGCAGAGACAAGTTATGCTAGCAATAACTGCAGTTTAAATGTTAGTGATGACCCCGAGAGGTCATCAAAGGGGGGAACTGAGAGAGCGCAAACTGACCTAAATGTATGAGTGCATCACACTTACCCGTAGTAAGCACAAATCATGAGGAGAAATGCCATGAGTGCTAGTAGTATCTGCAATTATATTCTGAATGTATAGCTAATGTAGAGATTTAAGTAGAAATGGAACTAATACAGAAATGTGTGACACTATATGATTTTATTAGATGTGATTATTCCTGAATCCATGTCGTGTAGCTGCTAAAATGTAAGATGGCATGTGGTTAAACGCAGAATGTGGTAGGCCTCAGGGCCAGAGCTAGAAGGGAAGGGGAAGGTGTTTCTTTTCACGACATAGATTGAACTAATGTTTTGGTCATTGCATTAATGGGCCATGATTTATAGATGTGTTTACTGAATAATAGAATAAGAGTATTAACATGCTTTAATTAATGAAGAAGTTGAATGCTATAATCATTATGAGAAATGCTGTAGGCCTGAAATGTTTTAACATTGATTTACACGTATTGGTCTGGGCCGAGAAATGTTGCGAACCTTTTTGGAAGTCTATGAGAGTTGGGTTCTTGGCTGCAGATGTCTGTCTGCAAGAGAAAAGGGAGGATCCGATTATAAATAATATGAATAGAGGTCTGTTCAGTAGACGGCCCAGACATGGAGGAGGGTTCCGGAATGTTTTAAGGGGTATCAGCGGGCCGGAGAAGAGTCTGAGAAGCAAGGTCAACTCCAACGTATGAGGCCCAATACAAAGCAGCATGGAAAAAGCCAGAAGCTACACCACGTGAGGGGCGTCTCACGAGGGGCGTCTCAAATGTTGTTGACTGTTTTGTATTAGGGACAGCACCCCTGGGTGGAGTTAGAGCAGATGCCTGAGGACCCTTTAGAGAGCGGATGGGTAGGCAGAGAGGGGTCATGACTGGAGAACTATAGGTTTTCACCAAGAGACTAAGAGTGAGTGACTTCCCTTGGGGGTCATTCACTGCTGACACCTTTTGTTAGGTTGAGACTTGGTTAAGTAGGGATACCATCTAGAACAGGGTAGGGACAGCCTAACCTGTGTGTTTTCCTCCAACTTAAATGAAGGAGAGATCTCAATATGCGTCAATGCTGATAGCTTTATTATTCTTAGAACTTGTGCTGGTAATTTCCGTTGCTCGTCTGAGGGCTTTCAGAGAGCACATGTATGTAGTTGGACCTGTGTATCTCGTGAATCTCATTCTGAGATGCCTGTATTTGCAGCTTATCCTAACCTTACAATAAACTTTTGAAAGCTAGAAGTTGTTTGTGATCTTTTGGAGCGGAGTCCTTTATTGGGTGAACTAACTTGGTAAGAGAGGCACTTTCTTCCTTCAATGACAGGCAACAAAGGTTCAGTCGACCAGATCGGGGTTTAGATCTATAGTGATAAGGTATCGATCAAAATCTCGCCCTTCCAGTGTCCATACTATCAATGCTTCTCACTGCTTGCTTAACGTCATTGTTTCCCCGGTGGAACGATTCTGGCTCACTCGATGTTATCTATTCTGATTTCTCTGTAGCAGATTCTGTCTTTCTTGATAATACTCTACAGCTTCCGTGTTTGTACACTGCTTTGTTTCTCTTTAGTTGATCTGGGTTGGCATTAAGCTTTTGCTCTTGCAGTGGTCTTTGCTCATCACTGTTTGCTTACAGTTTCCTGAAATGTTGTTATGTTTCCTAGGTGAACGAGTCTACCTTGATGATGTTGTGCCACACTATTAATGCTTCTCATGGTTTCGTTAATGTCGTTCTGTTTTCTAATTAGAACAAGTCTATCTCTCTTGGTGTTGGACAATACTTTCAATGCTTCTCACTGCTTGCTTAATGTCATTCTGTTTCCTAGGTAGAATGAGTCTTGCTCTCTTGATGTTGTGCCACACTATCAATGCTTCTCATGGTTTCCTTAATGTCATTCTGCTTCCTATGTGGAACGAATCTAGCTCTCTTGTTGGTGGTCCATACTTTCAATGCATCTCACTGCTTGCTTAATGTCGTTCTGTTTCCTAGGTGAAAAAGTCTTGCTCTCTTGATGTTGTGCCACACTATCAATGCTTCTCACGATTTCCTGAAATGTCATTCTGATCCTAGTTGGAACGAGTCTAGCTCTCTTGGTGGTGGTCCATATTATCAATGCTTCTCACTGCGTGCTTAACGTAATTGTTTCCTCGGGGGAACGATTCTGGCTCACTCGATGTTATCTATTTTGATTTCTCGGTAGCAGATTCTGCCTTTCTTGATTATACTCTACAGCTTCCGTGTTTGTTCACGTCTTGCTTTCCCTTTAGTTGATCTAGGTTGGCACGAGTCTGTTGCTCCTGCAGTGGTCTTTGCTCATCACTGTTTGCTTACAATACTCCTTAAATGGCCTTGAATGGCACCAGTCTCTCATAGAGTTTAACAAGCCACCCTCATGACACAAGAGGCTAATATGTCAACGTCAGACATTAGTTTAATGTGGCTTTGCTAAGTGGTACAGTGGTTTGGGGCAGGAAGAGCGCTGATGAAGCAGTGATGGCTGATGGTTGGAAATCTCCAATAAAAGTAGTAAGCGGGCTCTAACCGTACTTGTCTTGTGCCAGTTTAGAAGTGATCAAGAAAGATGTATTTGTAGATGGATGACCTCTGCGTTTGCAGAGAGCATTGGGTTCATGGGATAATTTTCAGTGCAAGTGCAGTGATAGGAGTGTGCAAAATTGTGTAATGTTTTTCTCGTGCAATTTCAATTTTCTAACAAAATGTGGTTTGCCGGTGTATGGTGTCACTTTTTTTTTTTATTTTACCCAACTGCAAATTTCTCATCAAGACATTTCCTGTACAAACCAATTTCCTGTAAGTATCTCAGAAGACCTTTTAACACTAAGTGTGTACCTGATAAAAAAGTTATGTGAAATATCTTAATGCAGAATTTTGTGGAATTTCAAGAATTTTACACAAATTTCGGAATTTCACAAATTTTTCTTGCATAGTTGAAATTTTGTCCAGACCTAGTGCTAAACAACTATTTGGATGGTGCAAAGTCTGAGGCATATGAGCTGCGTAGCCAAAGCGAGTACAACACACAAAAAAGAATGAGTAAATAACACTGGATGAAGGTGCAGTGTATAACTGTATAAAAAACACAACTAAAGTGCACAGTTAGAGACAAGATACTCAGCCAACTCATGATAAGTACTATGCAGTGCACAAATACTGGTGCGTACGTTGCACAACTAGGAATATTTCTGATAGACTGCCGTTTTCACTTGAACACTCAGGCTTGCACAGACCCAACCTATGTGTATGGGGTACCAATCTCTTTATTACCAGGGCATTGTAAATTTCTACTCTAACAGGAAAATGAGTATATTTGTATCCTGCACGTTCTTCAAAAAGCATACTCACACGAGAAATGAGTCTTTACAAAACTGGTAGAAAAGTTCAAATACAGTACTCAAGCATCGAATTAGTGGTGCTTTTCAGGCAAGACCATGCTCCCTACCGGCACCCACCAGACACCATTGGCTACTGGTTCAGCGGGTTTTGGTGGTGCTGTTGTTGCCTGATGGTGCCATGATATCGCTCGCATGCTTAGGACACACATTGGCTTGGAGCTGATGCTCCAAACCACGGGTAGTGGACGTTATACTACACACACTTTGACCCCTACGAAATCCCTAATTTAACCACTTACCGCGTGCAAATGCCTCCTATCGGCATCTAGAGTCTAGTGTAAGGGCAGGATGTGGCAAATACAGAGAGGAGGCGTTAAAATCTATTTACCTTCCTCTTTCTAAGGAAGGCTTCGAGAACCGGGAGACCGGGCGGACCGAAAGCAACATCAAGGGTCCCAAAGAACAAGCCTGGGTTGCAGCTACCACCCGACCCAGCCTTGCTTAAATATCGTTCACACACCTTGGGCCTTCTCTGGTGAAACCGATTTAAACATGCACTGCCAGAAAGTTACCCATGAAGACAAACATGGCTGCCAACAAGATTCTCCAGTCGCACCTGCTTTGAGTAACAGCAGCCTACCATTCACGGGTACACGGTCACATTATGAGAGGGCGCGCGCTGCTGCTTTGTGTGCCACGGGTTCGCTGCAGGCGTGTGGAGATTCACTTGATACAAACAAGAGGGCAGACATGCCTGTTGATGCGCCACCCGGCTCACCTTCCATGGCCAGCCTCGGAGTGCTGAGGGGGCCTGTTGAACACAGCTCTCCTTTGATGCTTCGAGATTGTGTGACATCTCTGGACGTCAGCAGCAGATCGGAGCTTTGAATACGACTCTCCGGCTCAGATTTGTGGCGTTCTCAAGTGTTGAAACAAGACCCTTCCCTGGCACAGGGACAGACAGTCTGTTTCATCGCTGTTGTATTGTCCAACAGTGAAAAAAGTCTCCTAAGGAAATCGGAATGGGCCTATTAGGAGTGGCGCAGCATTGGTGCCAGGGCCATAATGTAAGCAAGAACAAGCACTGACCGTGACAATAGGTCTCGTCTTTGGCACCGATTGGCTTTGCCAATGGTTTTAGCCATGCTACACAGCATCCACAATGCTGTGCAGCTTGGCTAAAGATTTTTCTTTTTCATAACCTTTGACATGGCCATCCGTGTCAAATTGTAGGACCATGCCCCATGCATGCGCACACCTACAACATAAAATGGGCACTTTTTTTATTCTATTACAAACCGTGTTGGGTTGGTAGCTAAAAAGAAAAATGTCTGAAGCCTTTATTTTTTAAAATAAAAATAGGAGGGCACAGAAGCAGCACGGGGTTTGGCAGAAGTAACCCAGGTAGCGGGAAGAGAAGCAGCGGGTGTGAAAGAGGAGGGCACAGATGGGGAAGCCACACGGAGGATGGGGTTGGAGGTGAGAAACAACAGGCGAGAGATCAACATGTAGTGGATGGGAAATGAGCACAAGGGTGACCAAGCAACAGGGGAAGTCAAGAAGGGTGAGTGCAACATGGAGGGGGGTGGAGAGAAGCACACGGGTGACAGAGAGAAACACAAAGTGCAAGTGAAGAGAAGTACACCAGGGAGACAGCTGGGAAAAAAAAGTGCACTCTTATCTAGTGCTTAACTGAAAAGAAAAAGGCAGTGGTTAAAAGCAAGCAGTGGAAGCATAGAAGCCAGCCAATCAAAAGTGATGGTAAAGAGGCAATGTTCATTGGGAGGGACAAACACAAGATTGACAAGCTGAGACATAAATAAGCAGGCAAATGAGTGGCTGGAAAGCCATTCTTGCAACAGACCGCACAAGCACTGTCTAGTAGAGGACACTTAAAAAATGGACTCTCCTGATGCATGAAACAGTCTTAATCTTATTAGGTACAGCACTGTTTTTAATCACTTTTGAGCATTGTTACTCAACACTAATGAGAACTCCAGTTTCTGGGTTCTTTGAGTGAGTCCAGGTTTTGCTTTGCATTCTAAAATGGGATAAACTCGGCATCCAGGAATTCGCTGAAAAAACTTAATTGACTTAACTACTCACGTTTCGAATTGTGAAACTTGAGAACCCTGTTAAAGAAAGCCTATTCTCCGTTCTAAAAGTCCCCTAAGTATAGACACCTGTAGAGAGCCACCCGGGCTCCTCTATACTTTGTTGCCATCCACACACGCATCCCCACACCCCCGGGGCGGGCTCGCTCCGGGGTATAAATAAACCGCACGGGAGACCGCTCGGGGTCTTTCCGGCATCTCACTAACCGGGTGTCCCTGTGTCATCATTTTGCAGCCGAGAGTCCACGTGGCAGGCCCTATCCTGACCCACCACATTGGCGACGAGGCCGGTCTGGACGCACGCGTACCCGCTCGTCTCCTGCCCACGGTGCGACTGCACGCTGTCGGTGCCTGGTGGAAGAGCCGCGGAGCCCACTCGCACTGCTCCGGTGTCTGGCAGCACGGAATCCCCTAGACGCGCTCTGGTTTGAGGCCCGCCCACGCGTCTCCTCCCTGGGAGAGCGCCTTCGGCTGGCGGGACTCGCCGATCGCGGCATCGTGGGTGTCATCGTCCTTCTGCCCCCCCCCCCTCCCCCCGCCTGCGCAGCATCCCGCGGCCTGCCCGGCCCTGCGTGCGCCTCCTGTGGCGCGTAGGAATCCTGTGCGAGAAACGCACGCCTGAGGCCCTGAGGGGGAGGGGCGAAAGAGAGCGACGTGCAGAAAAGGCCCCGCAAGGACAAGGGAGAGGCCCGAACCACGCTCCGGCAAGCGCGAGGAGCGGCGAAGCCCTGCAGAAGTGGGAAAAGGCCCCATTCACCCTGCCTGCATACAAGCACTGGCAAGCCCACGAGGCCGGACAGGAGTACCAGGCCAAAGGATCCTCCCTGATCAACGTGGCAGCATCACAGGGGCGAGTGAGAGTGACACACAGTCGGCAGCTACCCTGCCCCAACCTGCCATCAGGCACTGAAACACACACACCGCGGTGCAGAAGAGCGGCCTGAGCTGCCCCCACTGTATCTACAGCCAAGAGGTGGACCGCGTCGGTGCACTGCAGCATCAGGGAAACCGCGCCCGCGACCACGTGGGAGGAAGTAGGCCTAACGCAGCCCGCCCACCACTCCGGTGGACCTTGGAAAAGCCCAGGAGAGGCTGAGACATGTCGAATCCAGCAATGGGGGCGGGCCAGGCAGGAGATGACCAGAATCAAGCCGTGGTGACCACACCACAACCGCACGCCCACGCTCACACGGGTGCGCACCTTCCCCCGTTCAGCGAAGCAGCAGACCCCACGACGGTGGCGCCGAGGTGGAAGGCCTGGCTCGGGAGGCTTAACCTTTATTTCAAAGGCACTCGAGAGACCGACGGGACGGTCAAGAGGTCCCTCCTCATCCTGTACGGAGGACCAGAGATCTACGACCTCTTCGAAACACTCCCCAACACCGGGCCTGATGATGACTACGACGCAGTGGTCACCGCACTTAACACTCATTTCGATCCCCAACTCAACAATGACTTTGCCACGCCCTTTTAAACTTGAATTTTTCAATCAGAATCAGTGGACATGTACTTTGCACGACTACGCCGGATGGCCAGCACCTGCCCTTTCACTAACCCAAGAGAAGAGATTAGAGATCAGATCATAGTGGGATGTTGATCCAAATTACTGAGGAAACTCATCCTCCGGCAACCTGGGATCTCGCTAGATGAAATCCTGATTCTATATCGTTCGCACAAATTGTCTGATGCAAGGGCAGAGGAAATGGAGGTTGCCCTGCGCACACCGATAGCCGCGCCAGGGTCAGCCAGGACCATACCGATCAAAGAAGAAAGGGTCGAAGCCATCCAAAGGAGGTCTCCATCGAGTCGACAACAACACACGCCCACCCGGGGAACGCAATGCGCCTACTGTGGAGAAGATCACCCGGCGACGGCGACATGCGGGGCAAAAGGGAAAACGTGCCTGAAGTGTGGCCGGCTAAACCACTTTGCAGCAGTGTGCCGGGGAGGAAGATACAGGCCGAATGCCCACAGGTCCCACGCTACTTATGGACCCAGACACCTGTCGCAGCGCGTCCATCAATTGTCACTAGAACAGGAACTGCCGCCCCCGACAGTCAAGCCCAAGAAAGACGGCCACGATACGAGGACGACGACGATGAGGAAGTGTACGTCATCTCATACGTCAGCAGAGTGTCCACGTAGAGGAGACCGCCGCCCATGTGCTCCGTTTCCATTGAGGGCACGGAAGTGAGAGCCCTCATAGACACGGGGGCGTCAGTCAATGTTATGGACTCAGAGCAATACGAACAAATGTCACCTAAGCCCGCCCTTGCACCCTCCAGCGCATGTATCTACACTTATGGGGGCACAGACCCATTACCATTGCGTGGAGTAATCAGCACCACTGTCGTGAATGGAGAATATTCGATGGAAGCACGTTTTCATATCACCGATGGAAAGAAGGGCACTCTTCTAAGCTGCCACACGGCGGATGACCTGGGGCTCGTATTTTTTGCGAATCAAGTACACCAGTCACATGCGGCCAATCTGCTGAAGGAATTCCCCGCACTATTCAAAGGCTTGAGGAAACTCAAAGGGAAGAAATTTCGTCTACACATAGACACCTCTGTGCGCCCCGTAGCTCTCCGGCACAGGCGAGTGCCGTTCAACCTCCGGCCACAAGTAGAGGAAGAACTCAAAAAGCTAGAAGATGTCGGGGTGATAGAAAAGGTGTCAGGTCCGACCCCCTGGGTGTCCCCACTGATCGTGGCACCCAAACCAAAACAACCAGGGGCAATCAGGCTGTGCGTTGATATGAGACTCCCCAACGCAGCCGTGAAAAGAGAGAGGCACATTACCCCCACCATGGACGACATCGTGGCTGACCTGAATGGGGCGAAATGGTTTTCGAAGCTGGACCTCAACTCGGGGTACCATCAACTCGAACTGGAGCCGGAAAGCCGCTACATAACCACGTTCTCGACCCACGTGGGACTACGAAGATACCGGCGGCTGAGCTTTGGCGTATCCTCAGCGGCTGAGGTGTTCCAAAACGCCATAAGCGAGGTGTTGTCAGGTCTGAGCGGGCTAATCAACCTCAGTGACGATATCCTCGTCTACTCCAACACCCTCAAGGAGCATCATGCCCATCTGAGAGCGATGTTACAAAGGCTGGTGGAAAGTGGATTGACCCTGCATAGGTCAAAGTGTTCGTTCTACCAAGAATCCATTGACTTTTTCGGGTATACATTCACCCGAGATGGGCTGAAAGTAGACCCCAAGAAAGCGGAAGCAATCAGGACTGCAAGCACTCTGCGGACTCCCACTGAAGTGCAGAGCTTCCTCGGCATGGCCACTTATTGTGGCCGTTTCATCCCCAACCTGGCGGCTCTGGCGGAACCCCTGAGGGCACTCACACGGCAAGACCACAAGTGGGAGTGGACAGCGGTAGGCAACCAGGCGTTCCAAGACATCAATGCAAGTCTTCTTGATAAAACAATGATGGCATACTTCCAACCGCGCCGTAAAACAGAATTGATCGTGAATGCCAGCCCGGTGGGTCCCGGGGCGGTACTCCTACAGGAATACGGCATAGAGGAATGGAAGCCAGTAGCCTACGCGAGCAAGGCCCTGACCGACACCGAAACCCGATACGCCCAGATTGAACGCGAGGCACTGGCGATAGAGTGGGCGTGCCAACACTTCCACCTCTACTTGTGTGGTCAAGAGTTCAGCGTGGTGACGGACCACAAACCCCTGCTGCCTCTGTTTACTGGATCATCCAGACTAGCACCCCCACGGATAGAACGTCCAGTTACAGGGATACAACTTCAAGATCCTCTTCAGACCGGGGGCGCACAACCCCGCCGACTACCTGTCCCGGCACCCGGATGTGACAAAGCCATCCCCCCCCCTAGACGACGGGCCGGGAGTTGAAGAGTTCGTTCACATGGTCTCGCAAGCCACGTGCCCTGACACAATGACGCTGAAGGAGATCGGAGAGGCCACAGCAAAGGACGAAACATTATCCCGTGTCAGGCACACTCTAGAAGGGAATCGCTGGGCTCATTTTCTGGATGGGGCCCAGAGCCTTCGATCGGAAGTTAGCCATTCACGGCAGCAACTATGGCAAGTCAGGAGCGAGCTGAGTGTGGGTGGCGAAGGGGGCATCCTCAGAGGGCACTTGATCGTAGTGCCGGAGAGTCTTCAGCGTCAGATGTTGGCGATAGCACATACCGGTCATCAAGGGATGGCCAAAACCAAGGCCCGGTTGAGAAGCAAGGTCTGGTTCCCAGCCATGGACAGCATGGTGGACGAGATGGTACGCTCCTGTCACTCCTGCACCATCACCGGCGGGGACCCTGCGCCAGCACCGGTGATAACGGAGGAGGCCCCCCAGACACCGTGGACACACCTTAGTATCGACTTTGGGAGCTTCCCGGACGGCCGGCACACGCTCGTTCCAGTTGATTCATTCTCTAAATTCCCAGTGGTGGAGGTGATACCCTCAATTGCTTTCCCCCAAGTCAAGAAGGCCCTAAACCGCATCTTCGCCACCATGGGGCTCCCAGAGGAGATCAAGTCAGACAGTGGACCACCTTTCTAAGGAAGAGAATTCTAAAGCTACCTTGAGAACCTCCGAATCACACACCGGAAGATCACTCCGCTTTGGCCCCAAGCGAATGGGGAAGTAGAAAGACTAATGAGGACACTCAACAGAGCTCTGAGGATCGCCGTGGACGGCGGGGAGGACCCGGAAGCAGCCCTGGACCAGTTCCTGGGTGCCTATCGTCAGACGCCACATAGCACCACCAAATGTGCCCCCGCGAAAGTGTTGTTCAAGAGAGCGCCTCGGGACAGCATCCCGACCCACCGCACATGGACCCCTGAGGCAAGGGACGGAGAGGCTATCCAAGCTCGGAGACGAACTACCAATCAGAAGGCGAGCGTAGCACGGCATGCCCAACAGCCGATGCTACAGGAAGGAGACACGGTGGTGATTCGGGATCGACACCCCGGATGGAAATTTTGAACACCATACGAGCCGGAGGTGTGGACAGTAGACAAGATTCAGGGGACCATGGTCACCGTCCGGCGGGGCAGTCAGGTGGTAAACCGCAACGTGTCATGTTTCAAGAAAGCGGGCGGGCGGGCCGAACCCCCAGCAATAGTTGGAAATCAGGAGAATGCGGAGGACTATGGTCTGGACTTTGGAGAGTCATTCTCAAGAGGGGAGAGGAGTTGGCCTAACGGCTAGGGCGCTCGACCTCGTACCTGGGGATCTGGGTTCGAGTCTCGGTAACGACGCCAAAACCTCCTGTGATTCTGGGCAAATCACTTAATCTCCCCGTGCCTAAAATGAAAGTGTGTCCTCATGTAACGTACCTGGAAAATATGTAAAGCGCTCTGATACCTGATTCGGTTCGGGTGTAGTTCGCGCTATATAAAACTCTGCAAACCCCCCCAAAAAAAAAACCTCACCACCGGCCAGACAAAACGGAGGAAGCTCACTCTGGGCGGCAAGTCCAAACACCGGAATCAGCACCAGCCGACCGTGCCCTGCTTCGAGTGGTGAGAGTGTGGAAGCAACCCCGGCTGGGGTTGCGGCATCCCCGTTTGTCCCAAGTCAGCGGTACAACCTGCGACCCAATCCGGGTCCGAGCCAGAGACTGAGAGACTTTGCATGGACATCACCCTGGTGGCACCAGTGCCCGAAGGAGCAGACTAAATTGAAGTGGGATGTAGAGAGCCACCCGGGCTCCTCTATACTTTGTTGCCATCCACAAACGCATCCCCCACACCCCCGGGGCGGGCTCGCGGTATAAACAGCGCAGAAGACCGCTTGGGGTCTTTACGGCATCTCACTAACCTGGTGTCCCTGTGTCATCATTTTGCAGCCGAGAGTCCACGTGGCAGGCCCTGTCCTGACCCACCACAACACCCACCCCCATTATCCAGCTGTCTCTCATAACCAGTCCGTATGCCGTTGATGATGGGGAAGAAAGTCTGATTTTTTTTTTTTCCCCACTACATCTGTACCTCCAATCAGAAGGACAGTGGCCTCAGATTATTGGATACACCGGTTTGAACTCCCCTTAAAATCCTTAGGCCCCGCTGTGTAATCCTGGGGCGAACTCTGATGTTGGCAGATGTTCAGCTTTCCACAGAAGAATCTCTGCCTTCTGCAGCTAATCATCTGATGGAAGCTGGCCAATCCAAACCGCTGGAGAGCTCGTTCCAGCAGAAACATTAGTTGCACCGCAATAGCTCCCTGAGCGTAAAAAAACAGACCGAATGAGAATGTCTAATTGGCTGGACAGTGCTTACAATAGTTGTTGCGCGAGGCCTTTTTTTCTTATGGGCAGGATCACTGGAATTATGCAGCATGTTGAGCAATGTTGAGTAAATTATGCAGCAAAAAAAGGCAAATCCTGTGGCATAATGTGGTACAATTTGTAATAGTATTGCTTAATTATTTCATCATTTTTAGACTTGGTAGCACTGTATGGGCATTGGTTGTAACTCCTTCATCATTTTGAAGCTTGGTAGCACTGTGTAGGCATTGGTTGCAACTCATTAGTACCAAGTTAACACCCAAATATAGCAATGAGCGACAGAAAGGTGACCAGTCCAGCCTTGCAAAGGGCCTTCCACTGTGTGGCAACAGTGCCACTGCATTTTTAGTAACTTTTGAACCGTTTGAGCTAGAAACAAAATGTTTTTGTTGTTGAAATCTGCATATTATGCAGCAGATGATGGATTTTGTGGCAAATGCAATGAATCCATAATCATGTGATGATCGCATAATTCGAGGGGCCCTGCTTGTGGGTTATCCTAAACAAGACTAATAAATACATTCTTCTAACCTCTGCTAAAATTCCACACGTTTGAGCCATCAGACATAGCAGTCATCTCACCATACTTGATCTATCCATCCACTACCATGAACTATCCGTAGTCCATTGCCTACTGGTCCATTCATCACCTACCAGTTCTTCATTGCACTGCTGGATCTGCCAGTTACACCTGCAACTCTTGACCCATTGGTCAGCTCTTTATCACCACCTTCCTGTTATCTTTCAATAATGTAAACCCCTCAATAGATAATTCCTTGTATATATCCCATCATTAAAAAAAACATCTAGAGCCGAAATGCTCCCTTTTGAACTCCTCTTTTATTTCAAAGAGGAACGGAGACTCCCATCTACAAGTTTTTTCCCCCCATACCCTACCTGTTTTCTTCCACCCTTCTTTCT
This sequence comes from Lissotriton helveticus, assembly GCF_964261635.1. NCBI lineage: Eukaryota > Metazoa > Chordata > Amphibia > Caudata > Salamandridae > Lissotriton > Lissotriton helveticus. Next base: position 175,599,413 of record NC_136073.1, read on the forward strand.
CTCTTACGTGTCTGGCTGACACTCTACCTCCGTCAGAATACAACGCTCATGTGCTTTGTAGATAGACTATTTAAACAATACTACATTAGTATGCACGTAGGATACCCGGGTTACGACAGAGGTTCTCCTCTCCCATTTCTACCTGTTTATTGAATCCTGATCAACCTTCAGAACCGGTTACCTGCCTGCTAGGATCATGCTTTTACTCTGGCACCACAACCCCTTCCACCCTCCAAGTTCTTTAGCCCTCTCCTGGAACCTTTTTCTGTTGCATGCTACTTCTGCCTTGATTCTCTGGTCTTCTCACCAATGAAAGTAAGTTATTAGTTGAGAATCTGATGACAAAGGGAGCATCAGTTGTGAAAACGTGCTAACCCTCGCCAGCAATGCCCAAGGCACAACCCGTCCATTTACATGGCCTTATCAACGTCGATGTTCAGTTTAAATTGCCTGCTAAATGTGCCAGAATTCTCATTTTGACATGACAGTGGAAACAAACCAGACCTAATATTGCATTTTGCCATTTCAACTTCTACCCCACATTATACCCCTAATGCCACCACATGATCAACACTGGCATCGGCCAATATAGGCTTATGGCCAGCAGCTGCCTTGCAAAATAAATGCAATTTCCCTGATTATAAACTTGTGCAATGTTTTGTAGTTATGAAGTTGCCAATCTTCTACTGTGCATTACAATGAGAGGTAGAGGAAATCTTACAGCAGTGATTCAAGTGGATTAATGTTCTTGTCTGGCTAATTAGGCATGAGTAAAGGCTCCTCTCTGAAGGAGATGTGGCTTGATTAATCCCGGTCTCCAAAATGTAGCTTTGTCCCTTTGGTCCAGACCCTTCAGTAAGGTCCTTGTTGCGGACGATCTCCATGGCACACATAACTCCATAAGATTAGAAGGGGCAGAGGCACTTGGAAATTAAACATTTAGTGCAGATTTTATAATGTGTGGTCTGGTGTCATGCCTGCAAACTAAGTTGTAATTGGAAAAGCGCTGCTCACAGCCCAAAGACTGAAATCTCTAGTTTCCATATGTCTTCTAGATGTCTTAGGCCCAGATATCACAACAGACCTGGTGTTCCCTGAAGGTTTCTTGAGGATAGATGACACCAGACTGGGTGTCAGTCGAAGGATTCTTGACGATAGATCATGCCACACTAGGTTTCACTCAAAAGACTTTTAAGGATAAATGACACTGGACTGGGTGTCACTTGAAGGATTCTTGCAATGCTTTAGGGGGCCAGACTTCCAAGGTGATTGCATGCTTTCGTAGTCTTTTGAGATTAGCAGCTACCTCTGCCCAAGAATTGTGGGACAGGACAGGTGGTGGATACATCTTAAAAGAAAGTGGTACTAACTACCCTTGCTAATAATGGGTCTGGCCTTTCAATAATAATGAAAACGCTGTGTCATTGTCTGAGTGGCATGATAAACTGTACATCCTTCAGTTGATCGTATGCAGCCCATTAGCTCCTAACGCTTTGTACAGTCAATCTGGGCCAGAATCATGCTTTTGAAATGTTTCCCTGAAACATTGTTTAGATGTCAAAGCTGTAGCAGCCTGCTCATTTCTCAAATGAGAAAGTTGTTGAAAAAGCATCTGTTTTGCTGGCCTTACTGTTTCCATGGCCCTAAAGTCTAAAGTGGCCTGGAACTCTTGGAACCACTTAGGTAGTTCTTCATCTCCTGGGAAGCCCAACTCAAAATTACTGATAACATTTGCGTCCATCTTGTTTCCAAGAGTTGCCAATTTTGGTCAACTAGGATAACTAGACACAAGATTATAAAGTGATTTGTCTAGAGTCATACAAAATTTGATCAAGTGGAAAAAAATTGCTTGGGTCTTCAGTTCTAAAGTTAATTTTTGGGGCAAACTTGGCAACATGTCCCTTTGGTATGGCTAACAGTTGAAATAGACGGTGAAGCCGAACTCCCCAAGTTCTTCCTTACATTTGATATTATATGAAGAGCAGACAGTAATCTCTGAATGAGAGTCTGGAGCAAACCTCACTCCTCCTACTCCTTTCCATTTGCAGCATTATACTGTTCTTTCCCAGCTTTCCCATTGGTGCCGCTTGTGGAAAAAGAGTTCTCCCAGAGGTTCTCAAATACCCAGAACAGACTCCTCCATAGCAGAGAAACCACCTAGTTCTGGGCTGCTAAGTACAAAGGAGAGACTGTGTTCATCTGGGCAGAGCTGTACCCATTGCCCTATGACTAACTATCTATAGTATCATACAGTGGAACCAGAGTTGGTCACATCTATTCCTCCCTTTGGCATGGCTCATAAAACACCCTCCACTTCTTGCGACTAGTCAAACCCAGAATGAAGTGGTGTTTCCTGAAGTTTTAGAACAGTCTTGAACCTTGTGATTTTTTATCAGAGTGGGAGGCTAAGCCATAGGTGTTTGGCATAGGGCGGGGATAATGCAAACCTTCTTGTGGGAATTGCTTCTGATATGGCTTGACCTGTTGGAGCTGGATTCTTAAGATTTCCCATCCAGACTTTATAAATTGTTCCTAAAGTTAAAAGTTCTTCATGCCTGGCAGGAGTCTTTCCATACTGGAAGAGTAGGCCAAAGCTTCGACAGACTCTAAAGTTGGTTGCAGCTGAACATGTCCTGATGAAGAAGGCTCAAAGTTTTTGTGTTGAGCAACATCCAGAAAATCAGTCTTGGTGATGTAACAGGGGAAATCTTTGCTGTTTATTTGACACACTCTAGAGTCGCAAGAATGATCACCATACATCAGGCACCAGCAGTTCTGTCAACAGTTTTATTCTTGTTAATTATGAAAATAAAACCACTCTCATTGAAGCAAACCAAGGATGAGTGCTATGATTGAAGATATGTTACGTTCATCCTGCGAAGTATAACAGTCGTATAACAATGAGGCAACTTTGATGACCTGTGTCGTGTACCATCTGGAAAAATTCTATTTACGGAGTCCAATTAAAGGTAAGAAAGCCTTGAATATTATGGCTATTAGATTGGACAAACATGACAATAGACTGTTCTTTAAGTCTGATCTAACCAAGACCACAGAGGAAGCAACTGCTGTCAGCTTGTCTAGCAATCCAGGCACAACTCCATTCCAATGACAGCCAACGCCTTGGGGGAGAAAATGGTGCTAAGGGCCCTCCCAAGGATCCACAACTTTGAAGTAGAGCTAGTTTTACTTAAAGACAAGACTAATTACAAGAGGATTGGTGTGTATGTATGTCCTTGTATTTATATAGTGCTAACCTGGTGGGGGTTCAACAGACCACTGTATGTGTTAGGGATTGAGGTGTCTTCGGCGATGATTCGAGAGCTTATATCTCATGTGGGGATTTATGTAGCTTTATTATTGGCAAAAACAGGAATAGAAAGGTTGTGCAAAGCCTGAAAGGCACACACAGTAAACTCCTGGGTAAAAGATGTAAATAAATGAGCCAATGCTGAAATTCGCACACAGGTTCAAATGTACAAACAAGAGGGAAAAAGCACAGTGTATCATTCATGGGACTTAATCGTTGCCCTGAAAGGATTTTCAGACAAATATTCACTATAAAGTCAAACTGAGACAGGCATGTTATGTTATGTTAATAGCACTTATAGAGCCACTGGTGTAACGAAAATTAAGGGGGCCTCCCTGCACGGTGCGAAGAGGGGCCCCCTCCAGGCTCAATTAGCAGCTCTCTGGCCAGAGTGCAGTGCCGAGGGGGCCCCTTGGAGCTTGGGCCCCCCCCCGCACTGCAGGGGCTGCGGGGGGGCCCGTGTTATGCCCCTGTATAGAGCGCGCAGTTACCCTTGGGTGTCCTGGCGCTAAGCACTGGGCCTCCTGAAAACCAGCTGGGGTGTCACTGTGAGAAAAGCCACGTCTTCAAGCTCTTCCGAAACGTGAGAAGATTTGGAGCATTTTTGAGAGCCAATGGAAGCTCGTTCCAGGCTCTCGAAGCACAATAGATAAAACTCCTGCCTCCCCAATTTACTTTTTTTATCCTAGGAGCTTGCGTTAATTTGGCCCTGGCAGATCTCAGTGTTCTCCTGGGCACATACCATTGGAACTTTTGCCTGAGAAATTCTGGACCAGTACCGTTGATAGCCTTAAAGCCTATACAAAGAGCTTTAAAGCAAGATCTTTGTTTTATGGGTAGCCAGTGTAGCTTCCTGAGCTCGGCTTTGACCGAGGCAAATTTAAGGGTGCCAGACAGCAGCCTGGCCGCTGCGTTCTGGACTAACTGAAGCCTATACATCTGACGTTTTTGCAGATTCAAGTATAGACTATTACAGTAGTCCAACCGCGATGTTATCAGAGCCATGACCACTGTCTTCAGACTGCTTTCTGTCAGGAAGAACTTTATTTTCCTTATGATTCTAAGAATCATAAAACTGGTGAGGTCACCAGGCTAATTTGGTCCCCCATGATAAGTCTATCATCCACAACTACCCCCAAGTTCTTAGCCTTCTTGGTGGGTGTAGAACAGAGACCTAATTCTTCTGGCCACCATTCTGGTGTCCACACCAGAGGATTGTTCCCAAACTTTAGCGCTTCGGTCTTATTAGAGTTAAGTTTCAAACAGTTGGAGGACATCCAACAAGATATTGCCCTCATGCATTCGTGGATACGCTCCCCAGTCTCTTTCTCACCTCCCTTGCTTATTGACAACACAATTTGTGTGTCGTCAGCATAGGAGGTGAGCTGGAAGCCAAAGGATCTAATAACTCCCGCTAGAGGTGCCACATATATATTAAAAAGCGTGGGGCTCAAAGAAGGGCCCTGTGGCACCCAGTGTGGGAGTGTGATTGGCTTAGATGAATTGCCATCCAGATCCACTGTTTGGGACCTGTCCGCTAGAAAGGATTGAATGAGTTTCCACGCAAGTCCTTCCACGCCAATCCCTGACAACCGGTCCATCAAAAGTTTATGATGGACCGTGTCAAAGGCCGCTGACAAGTCTTATAAGATCAGAACGGCACTTCCTCCTCGTCTACGGCTTCTCTGATTTCCTCCGTAGACTTCAACAGGGCCAGCTCAGTGCTGTGGTCGGCCCTGAACCCATATTGTGAGGAGTCCAGAGAGTTGTTACGATAGAGAAAAGCACCGAATATAACTCAGCACATGGTATTAATGTATGCATGGATAACAGCAGACAGGAACTACTCCCCCACTTGTCCTTTATTCAGACAGTGTTGGTCAAGTGAGTCAAAACGTTGTGCACGCATAACCCAGCTGAAGGCAATCGGACAGAAATATAGTGAGGTGGAAGATTTCCTTGATTTATCAGGGATATGCTTTATTTTTCTTAGAATGTTGAATGGCACTATGCAGGAAGGGTTATTTGTTGTTTTTATTCATTTTGCATTTATTTTTTATTTGCAGTATTCAGTCATTGTTTCAAAGTGAGAGCTCTTGAATGCCACAAATCTATCAAGCTGGCAATGATTTATTGTTTCATTTTGTCTGAATAGACGGTGCTATGAAAAACAACAAAGATCTATACAATTAAAACATCAAGTGTAGATTTACATCTTTGACATGTATACTCCCAGCATTTTTCACTTCTGTATGCATTTACACGCGCCGAGATGTAATGATGTGGCCTGAATTCGGTATTTGTCATTATGGTGCCAAGGGCAGGATTCAAACTCAGGTTCCTAGGTTCCAAAGTCAACAGCTCGGCCACTAAATCACACCTCCTCCTAATCGGTAAATTAAGCTAAAACATAAAATGGGTAACAAAACCCCAGCATAATGCTGCAGTAAACACCTGGGAGAACCGGAGTTCACTTAAAGGTCCAGGTACTTGGCAGAAAAATGTCATACGTTTTTAAAATATAGGAGTGCAGAAACCTATATTCTCTTCATGGCCTTCTTCTGTTCTTTGTGATTGTAGTACATTGGTTTGAGAACCCTTGAATTGTGACTGTAGATGGAAATCACAAAGTGATGCCCCTAGACTTAGTCCACGGAAATTACCAATTTTATAAGAAGGGAGGCTAATCTGTAGCTCTTTATAGTATTTTTCTCCACACTGGGGTGCACCATGAGATTCTAAGAATGGGAATCTGTGGCAGCTAACAACATTTTTTTCTGGGAATTTTGGACAAGTTACGTTTACCAGATGCCTCCGTGGAATACCGTATTCTAGTCCAGTCTCTTCCTCTACAAAATAGTCCATTCTTCAAGTTTAGCTCTGTCGGTCATTTAGAGGTAAAGACTGCAACCCCCGGTGTACACGGAGGTGTTAAAGAAGTGCATTAGATTGGAAAATGGTACCCTGATGACATGGCCCCAGTGGGTACATTTAGGACAACAACATCTACGGCCCATTTAACTTGTTTGAGGCACAGTTTGAATATATATATATATATATATATATATATATATATATATATATATATATATATATATATATATATATATATATATATATATATATATATATATATATATATATATATATATATATATATATATATATATATATATATTTTAATATAATATAAAAAAAATTTTTTTATTTATTCCCACCATAAAAGGCCAGAGATGGCCGGCATGGAAGGGAAGGGCGCAGCATCTGGAACTTTCCACTCTCCGCCTCTCCTAGTGCCGAGGCTGCAGGCCCAGCCTCGGCGCTGGAAACTGCAGCCATTATGGAGAGGCTGGTGCTCTGGGAGGAAACGCACGCTTTTCAGCCGCAGTAATTATGCGCCTAACACATGCCAAGAACAACATGGCTGAGGAATTTATGACTCATTACAGAGCCCTAATGACCAACATTTGAACTCCGTGTGCAGACTGGAAGGGCATTTAAAACAGTTATACTTTTAAACGCTAATAAATAAAGGGCAGCTGGGGTGTGGGCGCGCCATTAACATGCACATGTGGAAATGTATTGGAAATATACATGCCAACCCTACCGGCTTGAGCAGTAGGCTAGCTACCTCCACCTTTTCCCGCAGTTTTCCCAACCTACCGATTTGTCTCTTCAATCACGCTGCTTTTTCATCCGTAACGGGAGGCCATTACTGACCACCACTTGCAGAGAAAGAAACGTAAAATAAAGCTGAGAAACTAGATGAATTTACACACCTTTGCTCCTCAGCTAATGTACCTTGTCTGTCTTGTAGGCAGGGCACGATGTAATTACAGTCGGTTTCTTACATCAAAATCAAATTACTGCAATCCTTCGCAAACCCAATAAGTTTGGCTTGCCATTTGAGTTCTGACTTCTGCAATTAAATTTTATTTTAAACTGAATGATTACTTTTTTTAACATATAAAGCAGGCTGAATGGTGTGTCAGCTGTCTACATTTTTGGCAAATAAGAGAATTGAGGCAACGGTTAAAAGAAATGTGTTGAGGGTCACAGAATTCAATCAAGGTCGAAGCCAGGATTCTAAAAACAGTTTGAGACTATATCCCATCTAATATGCAAACCTTTGTATTTTGCAGCCCATCAAACAAGCAAAATTGCAACAGCATGTAGAGCAAACCTGGCCGTGCAAAGTTGTCCAAGGGAGAAAGAAATCAAGTGCTTCTATCAAACTTGATTTTTTGTGTGTAATAGTCATGAAACAGGTGGATCACAAAGTGCATCAGTACACAAAACTTTGTTAGGTAATGGTGGAGGATTGTTTTGCTTTTATCCAGTGCTTGAAATGGAAATATAGAAGTGAATGTACTCCTTCTCCCGGAACGTTTGTTTGCTGCTAAGCAGTGGTGGGACTCTCCCATGAAAACATTGGGGCAGTGCTGAGAATTGCCAATACTAGCCCTTCCAGAATAAAAAGGTGCAGGTACTGAGTACCTGATAGTACCTGCTCATTTAAAGCAGAGCCTTATCTTTATGATGCCGTGTTTGAGGACAATGCTCTCATACAGAGAGTTAGTTCCTCTACAGGTGGCCTTGAAAAGTAAGAATAATGTTCCACAAATCGCTAACAGTGGGCAGCCTACACTGCGGATAGTGAAGAAGGAGAGGTGTGGCGTTGCGGCCAGGGCGACTGACGCTGGAATCTGGGGACCACGGTTCGATCCCCGGCTCCGGCGGCAGGTTAGCCCAGCACCATGTGACTCTGGGCAATAGCTCGCTTAATCTTCCCGACGGCCCCCAGCGCCTAGAGACCCTTACGGGTGATTGTGCGCTTTACAAATGTGGACTTTACTTTACTTTTAAAATGTGAGAAGGGGGAAAGGTGGGAGGCTAGAAGAATATCCAGGTGAAAAAGTACTCAAGTGATGAAGAGTGGCCAGAGAGAAGCAGAGAGGTTATCATAGGGAATGCTGATCTCAGTGCTCAAATGTCCCTCGTTTATATAATTTCTCTGGTGATCTGCCTCAAAAGCCACGGGATCATTTCCTTTGCTCTGGCTAACATGTCATGTATCTAATTTACAGCAAGAGGTCATATGTAATTTATAATTATGTCTTAATTGTGCTAATTAGTAGTATGAAAATGTGTCATGGTTGAAGAAACTGACACCACACCAGCATAGCACATTTCATTTTGTCAATAATCATTACATCCCTCCAACACATCTCCATAACACCTTTTTTCAGCACATTTACATCTCTCCAGGATCCCTCCCTAGATAATCTCTCCAGTGCAACATTTTTCTTACCTGGTCCCTGCTGTTATGTCCGGTTATATTTTAATATCTGGTTTCTTTGGCTCCCACTCTTACAATACCTGTCCTTTCCTGTCCCCAGCTTCCCTCCTCTAGTTATATCTAGTTTCTCCTCCCCCTCCTTATTTTGTAACTTTTCAGTTCTCCCTTAGTCTAATGTATACTACCTAGTTTATCTGCCCCCTCCTCACTGAATCCTAAAATAGTGAATCACTTTTGTCCTCATCTGCGAATTTGCAGAGTCTTCATCCACTTTCTAGTTCTTGTAATCTCTGGTCTCTTCTGTCACTCCATTAATTGAATAATAGACAGGATTTTCCTTTACTCAAATGTTTTCATAATACTTGGCCTCCTCTTCCATTTTGTAACACCTGGTCTTTCCTTTTACCATGTCTGGTACATTCTGATGTGTCCTTAGGCCCTTCCTGTATTGTGTAATAGCCTGTCTTTCCTGTTAGACTCTCCCTTTTCTTCATGTTCTCTATGTTCTGTTTTCTCTGCTATTGATATCCAGTCAATCCACTTCAGCTTTCTCCCCAACTTCTGAACTGACCATCACACATCCTGTGCTTGCAGTTCGGGCTGGACTGTTCCCATAAGGCACAGGGTCAGACTGATTTGCATATAGCCATGTCTGAACTGGGGTGGCTGAGTGAACTAAAGAATGGTGATGGATTAAACCCAGATCAGTTGACTGGGGGTGAGTGTTTGATTTGTTCAAATGCTCCGTCCATCATCCCCTTTTGTATCGCTTTGTTCGCCCTAAGTGTGGCAGGGTATACTCAGACGTGAGTCCCTTGTTCACTTGGCCACTGGATTCAAGATAGCCTGGCTGATGAGGATTATGAATCCGAAACCGGTCCCAGGATGCTTGTTTCCGGTCCAGGGAAGACATGGCTTGGCAGTTCGGGCTGGACTGTTCCCATAAGGCACAGGGTCAGACTGATTTGCATATAGCCATGTCTGAACTGGGGTGGCTGAGTGAACTAAAGAATGGTGATGGATTAAACCCAGATCTGTTGACTGGGGGTGAGTGTTTGATTTGTTCAAACGCTCCGTCCATCATCCCCTTTTGTATCGCTTTGTTCGCCCTAAGTGTGGCAGGGTATACTCAGACGTGAGTCCCTTGTTCACTTGGCCACTGGATTCAAGATAGCCTGGCTGATGAGGATTATGAATCCGAAACCGGTCCCAGGATGCTTGTTTCCGGTCCAGGGAAGACATGGCTTGGCAGTTCGGGCTGGACTGTTCCCATAAGGCACAGGGTCAGACTGATTTGCATATAGCCATGTCTGAACTGGGGTGGCTGAGTGAACTAAAGAATGGTGATGGATTAAACCCAGATCAGTTGACTGGGGGTTAATGTTTGATTTGTTCAAATGCTCCGTCCATCATCCCCTTTTGTATCGCTTTGCAAGCCATTCTGTGCCACGTTTGACAGCTGTGCTCTCTGCATAAATAATATATCCCTACTTTGTTTGCAGATCCCCACCTCTTAAAACTCTTTAACCAATCTTTTTGCACTTACATATTAACATTGTTATGTGTTGCAGGCAAGACTCAATGAGTAGCTGAACAATGTACATAAGGCAGTGTATCTACCCATACAAGAATGGTGTTCTAATACAGAATAAAAACAATATAATAATGGACAATCTTAGTGTTCGAGCGAATATGGAAGCCAGGGAGAATAGTACGCACAAGGGTTATAACATTCTTACAATAGTACCTTTTTCAGACATTATGTCAGAGAAGGAGGTCTTTTAGAAATGATACTAAAAGCCAGGTTTCTCAGCTTTAAAAAAAAAACCACAATAGGACTGGGATGGACTTCCACGCACTAGTGTCACTTCGAGAGAATGACTGTTTGAGGGATTTTCTCTCAATTAAATTCTGGTGCTTCAGGTAAAATGTTATCTATTTATGGGTGAGCTAGTTGAGGGTTTCCTAAAATGTAGCATGTTGCATGATGCATTCTAGTTTAAATATGTTCCTCACTCCTGTGGGGGCCCCCTTCTGAGAAACCAGAATAGCTGATAGACTGTCAAACCTTAGTCTGGTGGACGCTTAAGAGAGCTATGTGCAATATGGGAATTTCATAGAGATGAGTTTACATAATCCAGTCTCAACAGTGCAAGGCATTGGATCACAAGCTCAAAATATGTAAAAAGTGATAACCTCTCTGATTACCTGAAAATAAGCACATTTTGCCATCACATTGTTAGGTCGAGCCTAGCGGCAGCGCGCATGCGCTTCTCACTCTGCAAGGCATGCTGTAGGTAGGGTATGCTGTGGAAGCCTTGTCCACTCTCCGTCCATATTTGTCATTGGTTAAACAAAAGCAAGGGTGCACCATTAATTAACCCAGACAAGGAAAAAGAATCTTTATATCCGTCTCCACAAATATATTCTTACAAGTTCTTCCTTTAATATTGTAATACAGGTTTAAAACACGATCAAGGCGATCAAAAACAGCCGATTCGTTTCGTCCTTACAAAGGACTTCTTCAGGGCGTGATAAATCTTTACACTTTTTAGGGCGAATAGTAATTCAAGAAGTGAAGTTAGCTGAAGAAACAGTGTGCTTTTGTTAGTTTTTCTATTTTATATGATAGGCATATTAGCTCTTAACATTTAATGAGTGAAGTGAACGATTAGCTCTTAACATTTAATGAGTGAAGTGAACGATTCAAGTAAGCCAAGAAATTGGAGCCCCTAGTAACACCAAAATGGTTGAAGGGTTCGAATTGTTTCGCCTAACGTTCAGTCAGCACCTTGTCTAATCATTAATAAGGTCATTCCATGGTGAAATAATCTAATGGTCCACAGTGAGTAGGGGGGCACCTCAATGGTTGGCACAATCACCACGACCGGACAGATTCAGTCGGTTAACGCGCTCCTTACGTCTGTACATCACAGGAATCAGGGTGTCATTGGCTTAGTGTCATTGTCCTTCGAAAATGCTGACTTTTGATTGATTATGAGGCTTGTTAGTCCCTCCTTGTTACCGCCTTGTCTCCATTTGTTAACGCCCATAAGGACTGGACCTTTTACTTGGCTTGTTACACAGTCTGCTTTATCTGGTGGGTGAGCACTATTTTGATAATAGACACTGAAGGGGACAATGGCATCTGCAGTGCTATGTGCTCTAAATTGTATGCTTTTTACTTAAATGAGCGCAGCGCCTGCTTTAAGGACACTGCACACACTTTATTTATTTATATTTTTGGTTTTTTTTTACTTTAAAACTTAGCGCCTCACCCGCTTCAAGGACACCGCACTCAGTGTTAAATTTAAAAAAAAAAGAAACCAAATGCGGTGTCCTTGAAGCGGCGCCACGCTCAGTTTTAAACTTAAACAATTTGCAATGCAATAGGTCTCACATTTATGCGAGTTCAAGCTATTGGCATTGTAAATTACAATGCTTTTTATTTTGCTTTAAAAATAATAGGCATTGTCATTTACAATGCCAATAACTTAAACTCGTGTAAATTCAAGACCTATTGCATTGCAAATGCTTGTTTTTTGGTATGTAGTTTGGGATTCTTTTTGAGGTAAAAGTCTGTAGATTTACCTAACTCCTCATTTGAATGGATAGAGCTTAGTATATAAGTAAACTAAGCCATGTTTGAAGGTAAGACATAAGGAAGTGGATTAAGCTCCAGGTATTGCTGTGACATCCAAATTTAGATATCCTCGAGGACTTTGCTCCCTGCTTCCAAAGACCTGTTTTTATCCCTTTCAGCTTGCTCCCATGTCACCATCTTCCCCTCTGCGGACTATTGTGCGTACATATATATCTTCCTATACTTCAACTCAGATTTCTGTGTGGCTCTCATGATATACCAATGATAGTGTGCCAGTTGCACCTGCTGTAATCTTCTGATCTCGAGTTCCAGCCTTGGCATTGCCCAATCAGCCTTTTATCCTTCCATGGTTGCTAAATAGAGAACATTAAGTCATAACTTGTATTTACAGCACTTGGAAGTACTGGACGAAGCGCTATATATAAACCTGTTATTGTAATGCTGGCACTGTAGGAGTTATTGTCTTCATCTAGGCTCGTCGCCCTTAGTCAGAATCCTGACCTCCCTTAAGAAACATCTCTCTGCTTTTAAGGTCATCTGTTACCTGTTTGCAGATTACTTTTCTTTTCTTCATTTGGTCCCGTCTTCAAGCTGATTTCCACTGGAAGGTCCTGTGAAGTCAAATGTAGAACACATGTTGAACTGAGGTTACCTTCTTCTGTACATCCACTGCTTCCAGGTCACCGCCTTTTTTTGTTTCATTCCTCTGTAGCCTCTTAACCCAGTCAAATTCTGCTAGGGTGATCAAGGTCTTTAGTAAAGAGTTGCATATGCAATGCCTCACATCACCCCTGTTTACTGTTACCCACTCATTACTTGAAAGATCTGGTTCCCCTCTTTCATTCAGCTCACCGGAGTATCTGATGTTTACCATAGTCCTGAGCAAACTGAACTATTCCACTGCACCTTCTCATGCTTCATCACTGCACCACACATCCTGTCCCTCCAGATGGTTTTCAGCGGTTAGCCACTCTTGACCAGTCCTAGTTTCTGATACCAACTTTTCACCAAATGGCCATCTTACTCAATACTTCTAGCTGCCCCATGTCCTAACAATCCCAGAAGAAAATAGTCCTCCACCCTGATCACCCCACTATACTTTTCTTGATGCCACCTCTCAATAAAAGGCACTTTTCTGTAGGTGATGGGCATGTGTCCTCCTCCGTGTCTACCACGTTTGTACAATTAATTTGCTACAATTGTTTGCTAATGCTCTTCTTGGAATGAGAGCACAGATTCACTATCTCTAGACACATGCCTTCTAGCAGAGTGTAACTTTTTAGGCCATGGTTTTAGGTACTGATGATTGGCCTGGAGAGGAATTCCAGCAAATTGGATCAGATTTTTAGGTCTGGTCTAGGTAGTGCTTTAACAGTTTATCTCATGTTTCCCCCAAAAAAGTATATAAAAACACATATATATGTGCAGCTGCACAGAGTGTAATACTGTATTTATTAACGTTGTTGAGTGTGGAGCCATGAATCAAGAAAGGTAAAGAGTAGATCATGATGTCCATCCCGTTGTTCCACAATTGCAATAAATCGCAAAATATATGCTGCACACCAGCTTATATGTTTTATTTAATTTCATTTTTCAGTTGTATGACAGAGGCACTCATTGCTAAACAACGTAAAGGGCCTTCAACATGGCTTGAACAACTAATACATCTTAACAACGTATTTCTATACCATGCATGCCTTTACCATGCAATTTCGTGGTAAAGGCATATTTACTAAAGGCATGTGTGGTAAAGATCACACCCCAGCATCTTCGCACTGAACCCTAAAACCTGGCCGTTTAAAATTACCCTGGCCCCAGAGACGCCCTTGAGCCCTAAAACAGGCCCCAACCCTGAAAACTGCCCCTACCCCCTGCCCTGCCCTGAGAACTACAAACTGACCCCCACATCCAAAAAACGAACCCACCTCAGCCCCAGAGCACTAAAAACGACCCCCAGCCCCAAACCTAGCCCCAGCCCCATTTACCAGACTACGTCCACTCCCAATCCTTCCTCTACCTGTGCCCGCCCATCCATACATCTAGATCGAGCACTGCCTTAGCCTGCATATGCTTGGTTAAGGCATATGCGTGGTTAAGGCAAGTATTGTTCCACTTGCGGGGAAATGGCTTATGTGGCTCAGCCCCCGTTGTAAAGGCCGTTTCCTGCATTTTTCATGTTTGTTTTAAAAAGGATATTGGACCAACACCTGGATGGGTACAAGGAAATACAATTGTGCAATATGTAAAATCACAATATAGAGACATTGTGATCATTAAGAGAATTATTTCTAACGGTTCTGTAATTGTAATGTGCAACGTGTGAGGCAGTAAAAAGTCTTTTTCTTATGTCATGTCCACTTTACTGTGGTAATAAACTGCAATTTTGCACTATAGTAATAAATGTGTGAAGGTGCATTTATTAGCATAGTTGCTCCAAATCATGTGGATTGCTGGGACAAATGTAATTCCACTTCCGTGACGTAAAAAAATACATATATATATATATATATATATATATATATATATATATATATATATATATATATATATATATATATATATATTCACTTAAAAAGGTTAATGTGAAGTTCTGGTTCGCTTTAGTTATAACAAATTAACGGGTTTGAAAAGAATCTTGAAGACTCACTTAAAAACACAGTTAAAGTACATTATAGTTATGAATTTAAAGTGTGTGTGTGTGTGTGTATATATAGATATGTAGGGCTTTGGGTCAACTCTCTTCGTTCACTGGTGTGTTTACAGTGCTATTCACTACAGCATGGGCCAATTGATCAGCCCACTTCATGTGCTACGAGTGACCATACTTTGCTTGTGCGCATGTGAACATCCTACTAAAATGTGCCCCATTTCAGTGCCAGGAATGGCGATACTGTTTCTTTCATATTTCTTTTACTTATTTTTATAATGCATCATTTTTAAACGTTTTATTTGCAAACATAAGCACCAACATTTTGATGGTGGCATTTTATTTTACTCTTCAGTGCTTCTAAAAATGGTATTGCTATTGTGTATATTAGCAAGAAAAATAAGTAAAAAGGCATCGCAGACTTGCCAACGCAATCTACCAGCATTAAGCACTATATACACTTAGAACAAATTGCTTATATTCTCATTCCATTTCACAAGTAGCAGTGAGTGGTATATATCAGAGGATGGATGGTTCTACCAAAATCACAGTCTGCTCACCTGTATGTTGCTGTGTCAATCACGGATTGGATTATTTTGATTAAAATCAAATTTAAGAACATGCAGTAAAAGTAAGTGAAATACATAGAATATAAAAATCACAAAGCAGTGTCATCAACATCATACACAGATCACAGACAGCGAGTCGTAACTACATAATTTGAAACTTACTTGGACAGGCTGATCTTGGTCAAACAGTCCTAAGTGGAAACTTCACATAACAATGACTAAATATCTGTTGACATACAGTAGATCTGATCTTGACAGCCATACTTGTGGTAGTGAAGGGCCATTATCTGCTGGGAACTGGCAGCCCGCAGTGCTCGGCCTGTCAGTCAGGAACTGAGTGCCTGGTACATAGAAAGTTTGTGAGTCAGATGGAGAGCTTTGAATTAGACTCGCTTTAAGAAAAGAGACAAGTAAAAAAACTCTTAAGGTGAGATGTATTCTCTGTGTGTAAAGACTCTAGCGCGAGCTGGTGGTAATGCGGGCACCTCAAACGATGGGCATGGTTGGCCAAGTAGAGCCCATTGACATTGTCCAACCCTGATACAACCCACAGATTATCTCGGAGATTGTTCCGGAGAGGGTGATGTTGGGATAAATCCATCATAAATACGTCATATGGGAACAGCTCTTTTAGATGTGGGCATGATATATTTGGAAAAAATATTGGCAGCCAGGGAATCTGTCACCACACCACTTGAAGTAATCACCACTTTTTCAAAGCAAGTTGCCTACCTCAAAATGACCAGCTACCACTTAGCCAGACATAAAATGCATGATAAGTTAGTGACGCAAAGCTGCAACTCAATACAGCCCAATTTCAGACAGTACAGCTACACAGAGAGCAGCACACTGATGGTTGGCAATGCTTAAATTAATCTGTATTTCTGGTAAGTTATATGTGTGCATTACCCCCAGGTCCCTCCGTCCTCGACACCTTCATTCTTACAAGTGGAGATGACCATCTCCTGACAGAAAATAAAAACAAGAGGAATGCTGGGACACTAATACTGCCCCTCCCCCCGGGAGTACATAAGCAGTACTTACCCAGCAGACCTCCTGTTCTTTTTTTCTGTCTTCGACAGAATGGACTGATGGATGCTGTTGACGTTGCTGCTCCTGCACCTGCTCCTGCTGGGCTGGGGTGGCGTGCAGGTTCTTCTCTGCTCCCTCTGCCCGGCTGCCTGGCTTCGCGGGCAGTGGGGCTGTTCCTGGTGTGCCTGACTCCCGGCCTGCCGGGCTTGCTGGGATGCGTGGCTTCTTTCTGGCCGGTGTTCCGGAGTCTTTCCGGCCCTTTGCGGCTGGTGCGCCGCCTCCCGAGTTGCTTCCGGGTCGCTGTGCGCGTCTCCCCGAGCTTGGCCGGGTGGGAGACGCGCTGCGCTGGATGTTTCTTCCCGGAGCCGGCTGTCTGAGTGGGGGCCTTGTTCTGGCTGCTCCGGCCCCCGCTCCGGGTGAGTCCCGCTTTGCTTGTTTTTTTGTCACTGTTTTCTGTGTATTGTACAGTGCACTCCTGGGCGCTATGGGTTAGCGCGGGGTGATTATGCAGCGGTACTTGCACTGAGCCATGCCAGAGTTGTGTGTTCGTGACTCACCAGGTGCGGCTGATTTTTGGTGCATTGGAGTTTGTGTGCCGTTTTTCCAATTTGTGCTGTCGGCTCTTGCTATCGAGTCTTTTGCTTCCTTTCAGGATCTGCGTGTCTGACTCCTCCAGGTGCCACGTATCAGGTGCGCATGTGGTCTCCTGGCTGGACTGCCGACTTGGTGCCCTGAGGTTCGATCCTGGTGAGCACCGCTTCTGTATAGTGCCCGTGCCGCGTTGATGCAGTCGAGCCTCGGCAGGTCGGATGTTTCAATGTCCGTTCCGGGGACGATTGCTGTCTCGGCGGGGGCGTGTTTCTTGCCTGGGTTGTGCCTCTACTCTGTCCCATGCTGTCATGGGCCTGTGTCGGTAGATCCTGCTCGGAGGGGGCTGTTTCTCTATGCTGCTAGACTGGCGCTGGCGGCGTGTGTGGTCTGGCCGCTGTTCCCTCGGGTACCGCAGACCTCCCGGATCCTGGTTGTGTTGCTGGAGGGCGCTGGTGGTGAGAAGTGCGATTCGCTTGTGTATGTGGCTGGGTGTGAGGATTCTCCTACCACTGTGCTTGCGGTGTGACGTTCTTGGGAGGCGCACGCGTTGTGCTTGTTCTACACCTTGCTGTTTGTGTAGTGGTGTGGTGTGTATTTTTACTACTGTTGTGTTTCTGTGTCTTATGGCCCTCTGGGATACGATGCAGTAGGATTGCTTTGTGCGTTTTTCGGCCTATACCTTTGTCCCTTCTTTGGGACTTTGTGTATGTTGTAGGACCGTTTCACATATCATGTTGGTGTGTCAGACTTGCTTTGTGCTTTGCTCTATGCGCTTGTCTGTTGGTGGCGCTGTGTGAGGTTCGCCCCTTTTGTTCCCGTTACCTGCCCCTGCTCTGCTGCAGCTGGTTGTGGGTGCCTTTCGTCCTGCTTGGTGAGCCCCTCACCTTGGTGGCCTCCGCCTTTTTTGCGGTGCTGGCTGGCGTTTTGCCCTCAGTCAGTTCTCTGGGGGCCTGGGCAGCGTTTTCTGTGTGCCCTGGTTTTTCTGCACTGGGGGGGGGGGTTCTTCGGGGGTTTGCGTCCCTGGGTTGCCTTCCCTTTTCTTGCAGGCTTGTGTTGCATGGAGCACTGGTGTGCCTTGTTCCTTTGCTGCATGTGTGATGTGTTTTTTCTCTGTTGCTGTGGAGGCCTTGCTGGGTTGTTGGTCCCCACTCCGGCTGTTTTCTCCACTGTATGGTGCCGGGGGGCTTGCGCTCGGGCTCTGTGCTGCCTCCCCTTTTTGGGGTTTCCTGCTGCTGCTGTCTCCTGGATCTGCGCTGCTTGCCTCGTGTGTGCCTATTTCTGGCCTCCGGCCGACCCCGGTTCTTACTGTTCTCCGGTGTGGGGCGTTCCATGGGTCTGTTCCCTTTGGTTCTCTTCTTCGGGGGGTGCCCCTGCTCTTGGCGGCTCTGTGGGTGTTCACCCTTTCTGTTTGTGGCCTGCCTCTGGTTGGCGAGGGTTCCGGTGGCCTCTGTGGTGGCTGGTTCTTTTTCGCTGGCTCTGCCTTTGCCTGCTCGTTGGTTTCCCTGGGTTGTTGGGTTTTCCTGCCTGCTTGCGTGCGCCTTGCCCTCTGCTGTTCTTGTGTCAGCCTCGCTTCTCTTTTTTCTTCAGCGGCGGCCTGCTGGGTTGCCTTCTACTCCTTGTGCTGCTGCTGTGATTGGGGGGGTCCTGTGGCCTCCTCTGTTTCCGGTTGACCTGCCGGGCTCTCTTCCTCGGTGGCCTTGCCTCCGCTGCGGGCTGGCTGTTGTGGCCTCTGCTCCGCTTGGGGTCCTGGTTCTTTCCTTCTTGGCCTCTTTGTGGTTGGTCGGTGTTTAGGGCTCCTGGTTCCTGGCGCTGTTCCTCCCTTGCCTTCGGCTGCGCCTGGTTCCTCTCGTGGGTGCTTGCCTGTGTTCTGCCGGTGGTTCTTTGGGGTGTTTTGTCCCCTCTGCCTACGCTTGGGTGGCTTGTTCTGCCTTGGATGCGGCTCTTCTGTTCGGGTTCCTTCCTGCCTGCGCCTGTTCTCGGGCGTGGTGCCTTGTGGGGGGCCTGCCTGGGTCTTCCCTTTGCTCCGACCTGGGGCTTCTGGTGTTTTACGGGGGCTTTTTCTGTGGGCTTGGCCTGGCTGCTTCTGCTCTGGCTCTATGCTTGCCTTTGGCTTCGTTCTGCTGTTTCCTGGCCGCTCCTCCTGTTTCTGCCGGGGTGCCTGCCTTGGTTTGTTCCTGGTTGGGGCCTCCTGGCGGATGCCGGGTCCTGTCGTGGCTCCTGTTCTCCGGGTTGGTTTGCTGTCCCCGTGCTCCGCTGTCTGCGCGGTGTTTGTGTCTGGTTGGGCCGGGTTGGTGCCTGATTGGCCTTCTGGGGCTGCTGGCTGCTGTCTTCTCGCGGTGTCGTTCTGGCCTCGCCGGGTTCCCTTGGTGGGTGCCTGGCTGAGGTTTTGGCTGGGGCGTGCCGCTCCTGCTTGTTGGGCTCCTTTTTGGGCTCTGCTTCCTGGCTGGTGTCCCTTTGGGTCCTGGCGGGGTGTTCTGCATTGGGGCCGCTACGGGGTGGTTCCCTCGGGGCCTTCTCCTGCTTTGGTTCTCTTCCCGGGCTTGTTTTTTCCCGGTGTTGGGGGCCTGTGTGGGGTTCTGTGGCTGCGGTTCTGCCGGCTTCATGCTGGTTGTGTATGACTTCGGGCTGTGCCTTCTGGGTTTCGGGCTGTGCTGACCCTTTTTGGCCTGCTCTGGGGGTTTGTTGCCGGCTTTTTCCAGGTTCTTTCCTGGTTCTGTGGTCCTGGCTTGCTCCTTCCTCCCTTTCTTTCCCGGACTTTGTTCCCTGTGTGGGTCTGTTTTAGCTGCCCCTACCTCTCTGGTTGGGGTGCTGTTCTGTGGTGCTCGTGCCTCTGCGGGTCCCTCCCTCCGGGCTGCGGGTTGTCTGTGGTTTCCTGCTGCTTGATCCTCTGCTTTCCTTCGGGGTTTGCTTGAGCCTGCTGTTTCTCCTGCGTGGTCGGGTTGCTTGGCTCTGGTCCTGGCTTCCCGTTTCTGTTGGGGTTTGTTGGCCTCTTTTTGCGGTTTTGCTTGGCTCCTCTCCGGCATTGCTGGGTTGGGGCCTAGTGGTTGTGGTCTGGGTGCTGTACTCCCTGGGCTTTCTTTTTCCCGCTGCTCCTGCCCTTGCTGCTTGCATGGCCTGGGTGTGGGGTTCCTGTGTCTTTTGGGCGCCTTCTTTGTGCTGCCCTCTGTGCCTCTTTGGCCGGCTGCTGGGGTTTCCCGGTTGCTCTCTGCTCCCCTCCTGCCTTGTGTTCCATCCCTTTGGGGTTGGGGTTTTTCGGGGCTTGTGGTCGGTTTCTCTGTTCCCGTCCTGGTTGAGTTTTCTTTGTTGCTGGTTTCCGGTCTTGTGGCCTCTCCTTGTTCGGTGGGCTTTCGGCTGGGTTCTGGGGTTCCTTCCCATCCCTGTCCTTTGGGTCGGGTTCTGGGTCCTGTTCGGCTCCTGAGTGATTGTTGCCTACTGGGCCTCCGCGGTGGGGTTTCCTCCTCGGTTCTCTTGGGCTTCTGTCCTTTCTTTTGGGAGTTTGGCCGTGTTTCTGGCCTGTGCTTCTCCTTCCTTTTCGGGCTGGGCGCTTGTGCCTGCGCTCTGTTGCCCGTTCCTTCTTTGGATTTCTTCCGGGTTGTCTCGTCTTCCTGGGGGGTCTGCCTGGCCCTGTGTGCCTTCCTGCTGGTTCTGGCCTGGGCGGTCTTCTCCGGTGTGTTGTTTTGCCGGGTCTTGGGGTCCTGGTCCTGGTCCGGGTCCCGGTTGCCGGTTTCTCGGGTTGGTGGCCTCCTTTCTTTGGGGCTCCGGTCCTTGTCCTTGCTGTCCTGTTCTGAGTTGCCGGCCTGTTCCTGCGGTCTTCCTTTCCTCCTTCTCGGTGCTCCCTTGGGTGGCTGCTTTTGTTGTGGTTTCCTGGGTGTGCTTGTGCGTGCGGAAGGCCGGGTTTTCTGCTTTGGTATTCTCCACTTGTAAGAATGAAGGTGTCGAGGACGGAGGGACCTGGGGGTAATGTCCTATTACTTACCGGTAATCTTCATTACTCCGGGTCCCGTAGTCCTCGACACCTTCATGCGCCCCTCCCTCCCTCCCGGGCGGCCGGCCTTCCTGTCTGGGCTTGTTAGTACAGGAGGTCTGCTGGGTAAGTACTGCTTATGTACTCCCGGGGGGAGGGGCAGTATTAGTGTCCCAGCATTCCTCTTGTTTTTATTTTCTGTCAGGAGATGGTCATCTCCACTTGTAAGAATGAAGGTGTCGAGGACTACGGGACCCGGAGTAATGAAGATTACCGGTAAGTAATAGGACATTCCATACCATTGGTTACCCACCACTTTCATTGCTTGACATTTGTGTTTGTGGTGATTTGAACCTCTTGCGAGTGATCACCTTCACTGCTTTTCATGTGGCAGTGTATTTTGGAGTTCTTAATATTTTGTTCGCTTTGGTAATTGTTTGTCTTACTGTGCCACCAGGTTCATAGGGGTGTTTATGTATTTTATTGTGGCTCAATCCTTGCAGTGTGTTAGTGTAACATTTTCACACCTTTCAATGAAAATGCACCTTCTTTTCATTGATTTCTTTATGTCGGGGTATTTAATTTGGGGTGTTTTTATAATGATCACCTCTTTTATTGTTTGTTAAATGTTTGTTGTAGAGCCATCATGCTGGACACCACTTTCATCTTCGTCGGAGGCTGTTGTGTTGCATTCTTGTGAGGCCTTTCGTGTAATGTTCACTAAGTTGTTTGCTTGGCCTTTGCCTGTGTGTTTGTTGGGGGGGTCTCTTGTAGTGTGTGCATCATTAGTTGCCTGCCACATGCCAGTATTTGCTTGCGGCCTTTGCTCACACCTTTCACTGCTTTTCATGTGCCTGGGTATTTGAGGGGGTTCTTGCAATGTGATTTGATTTAATGTGATTTGTTTACTTGTAAAGCACAGTGTATGCCACTCGTGTGGTGGCTTCTCGGCACGGATACCTAAAAATTGATAACTTCCTAACAAGTCGCATGAGCGCAGAAAAAACAAAGGGCGAGGCGGCAAGAGCCTCTCTGTACGGAATCATTGCTTGCCCAATATCTGGGAATTTGTTTGGGGTTCTACTTATACCGTCCTCTTCTTGAATTGCTTTTCATATGTTTGCTTATTTTTGGTTTGCTACTTTTTAACGTCCTCCTCTGTTGTTGCTTGCCATACCGTCTGTACTGCCCCGTCATGGTTTGTCGTAAGTCAGCTCGGTGGGTCGGGACCTTGAATGCAACGTGCTTGGACTTTTTCAGACTTAAGTCTGGGAAGAGGCCAGCGCCAGGAAGGCTTGCCCGGTGCCCTCTGGGCGGAAAGCATTATGCGCGTGCCGCCGTGTAAGGTGTTTGCCAAAGGAGTTGAGGCCTTTAAAAAAAAAAAAGAGTAACAAATATATGGCAGTGCTTCTATTCAAAGATACCGCCGTGCTTGCTCTTGTGGCTAGTGTCTCGAGGCACCCTCGTGGGCTCCCAAGAGCATTTTAGGACACGGGTTGCGTAAGGCGGGCCAGGTGGAGGCCGCGGCTCATTCCGAATCCACGGGCCCCTCTTAAAATAGTGTGTTGTGCGCCGTCGCCATGTAAACAGCAGTTCGCAGATTCCACACGCTGCGTCGGCTCCATGCCACACCGGCCTGCGCGCAGCACTCGCCCCGGGGCACGCAGAGAGACAGCCCCCTGTCGCCCGGACGGCACATACATTTATTGTTTGATTAAGAGCTCATGGGTGTATTCGTCCAAGGTTGCGCAGGAAGTGGTTTCCCTCCTGTCGCCCTTGAAGGCATTATTCCTTTTACACGGAATGTTACCAACGCGCGTCTGATTACTCCTCGGCCTTATATGGGTGCAGGTCGTGTTTTTCACTGGAAGGCTCTTGAGTTAGGCCTAAAAATAAATCTGAAGTGGCCGGCCTTTTGGATCATTGCTTGCAAAGATGAACGCTGCTGCGGCGGCGCCATGGCAACCATGCAGGCGGCTCTGTCATGTTGTATTGCACTAAGCACGAGGAGGGGCACTCTTTCTGCCATGGCTCCACCCTATTTTTGTGACGCCATCACGTCCATTTCACGAGTGAGCCGATCCGTCAACTAATATTGATGTCAGACAAAATCCATGGTTGCCAGCTAACCGTATGACGTAATTACAGGTTATTACGTAAAGTGCTGGTCTGGCATTTTGCTAGTTTTTTTTAGCACAAAATCTTTTTGTTTTTTTGTGTTCACTTTTAAAGCAATGGCGTTTTTTGCACTGAAAAGATAACAAAACTGTGCATTAGGTAAACAGCTGATCACGTTTGGTTCATTCATGTTCTTTCATTGAAATATAGGATTTGTACCTAAATGCGATCCCATTAACATGATGGGCGAACTGGGAACAGCAACCAGCCCTGGCAGATTGCTGCTCGACCGGTCCTAGGAGCGGGGGCATTTGGGGGGGGGGGGGGGGGTCTTAGCAAGAAGCACTGCTCCCACTTTTGTTACATGGGGCAAAACCAGCCCCCAGTGATAAAACTGGCCCCCCCAGGCACAAAACAGGCCTCCACCCCTTCGGCCAACTGGGGAAATGCCCGGTGCCCGCCATGGCCAGTGCAGCCCTGGATCTGACCGAATGCTGACATTTCAGGTATTTTGCCTAACAATCGTAACATCAGCCGAATCAAGCTAAGTGAAATTACACCAGCCTCAACACATTTTTGCCAATGCCTAAAGAAAATCCGAACTGATTACAGGTGCCTCTGATGGAAAGCGATCCATTTCCAACCTGTGCATTGCAGCATTTGTATAAAGCTTCCATCAGTGGCGGAACATTAGCCCCAGCGGTGTTCGGGGTCCCTGAGCTCCAGAGGGCCCCCTGTGGCACTATGCACTGGCAACAGACCCCTGGCCTGAGAGCTCTTGACTGGGTCCGGGGTGGTGAGGTCCATCCATGTACTTTGGCAGGGGTGGGGGAGGGGCATACATTTTGTTACGCCACTGACTTCCATACTACCTACGAGGCCTCCATAGTGATCTGTGGCAAGACCAGCAAGTAGCTACTCAGTGGTTTGATTGCAGTGTAGCATGCTTTTGAGACTTTTGAGGTTGGGGGTGGGCTGCAATTATTTTGCGGCATAAAGCATTTAGTCTGTGTAAGTTTTGTTAGTTAACCCTCTTTTGGCAGGGGTGAAATTTGCATATGGATTGTTGCCAGGGCCAGCTGTAGCGCAGCACAACAATCTGTTTTGGTGCTGCCCCTCTCATGACCTCTTCCTCGGATTCCCTCACTACCACCCTGCAAAACTGGCCCTCATCTCTCCATAGCCCCTCTCTCACATACATTTAATTTTGTTTTAAAGCACTGGGTTTACTAATCCACTCAGCTATCCACTTCCAATACAGATCTGTTCTGTGCAGCAAGCATACTAACCCTCTGCTCTACTTTATGACTAGTCAGAACTGCCACTAGACAAAACTCATATATTCCCGGCTGGGACAATTTGGAGTAAGTGGAGCAGTCATTTTGTATCGCGGTGCACCACCGCGAAAAAACGGCACCCGCCGCAGGAGTGACTCGTAATGGTGTAACAGGAGCGCGATATATATATATATATATATATATATATATATATATATATATATATATATATATATATATATATATATAATGTGTGTGTGTGCGCAACAGGTTCGGCGACTTCCGACCCGTGACCCCCATGGATCTTCCGCGGGGGGGTGCACCCTTCGCGGCTGGGCTGCGGCGTGCAAATGAAAGCTCCGAGTTACCCACAGGTTAAGGATGCACTCATCCAGCAGCCCTTGCTTCAAACGGGTAAAGACATCACGGCACCCCAGTCTGCAGCTTCTCATGTCTCGATTAAAAGCCTGACGCGTTTCTGAGCCTACGCTCGTCTTCAGAGGCTTGACTTGAGTTAGACGCTTTGACACTCCCACTATTTAACCGCCCTCAGATGAGCGAACTCGTGTGAGTTGGAACGCACTGCCTTGTGGGACTTGTGGTTCGTGTCTCTTCCCTGTATGGGTGCGTGTTCTGCCATTTCATAGCCCTGGATGGGCCCCGGGATGCAGATGTCCATAGATCCCTTGGCTGCTGCTTCACAACAGGTTCGGCGACTGTGACCCCCATGGATCTTCCGCGGGGGGGTGCACCCTTCGCGGCTGGGCTGCCGCGTGTAAATGAAAGCTCCGAGTTACCCACAGGTTAAGGATGCACTCATCCAGCAGCCCTTGCTTCAAACGGGTAAAGACATCACGGCACCCCAGTCTGCAGCTTCTCATGTCTTGATTAAAAGCCTGACGCGTTTCTGAGCCTACGCTCATCTTCAGAGGCTCGACTTGAGTTAGACGCTTTGACACTCCCACTATTTAACCGCCCTCAGATGAGCGAACTCGTGTGAGTTGGACTGCACTGCCTTGTGGGACTTGTGGTTCGTGTCTCTTCCCTGTATGGGTACGTGTTCTGCCATTTCATAGCCCTGGATGGGCCCCGGGATGCAGATGTCCATAGATCCCTTGGCTGCTGCTTCACAACAGGTTCGGCGACTTCCGACCCGTGACCCCCTTGGATCTTCCGCGGGGGGTGCACCCTTCGCGGCTGGGCTGCCGCGTGCAAATGAAAGCTCCGAGTTACCCACAGGTTAAGGATGCACTCATCCAGCAGCCCTTGCTTCAAACGGGTAAAGACATCATGGCACCCCAGTCTGCAGCTTCTCATGTCTCGATTAAAAGCCTGACGCGTTTCTGAGCCTACGTTCGTCTTCAGAGGCTCGACTTGAGTTAGACGCTTTGACACTCCCACTATTTAACCACCCTGGCATTAGTACACGCCCACTGGGGCGGACTCAATAAAGCAAGTAAAGGTGGTTTAACATGAGGCTGCGAGGTTCTTTTGTCAAGCTCGTGAACAAGGACTGTGTCTGAAACGCGTAGAGCTGCAGATTAATGGAGAAATGCACGAATCTGGTTGTGCGGCGCACACTCACCTTCAAAGGTTTATTCCCCCGTGTGGGCATCCTCACAAGTGGCAACTTGAAGTTTTTGATGTTTTGCGGCCCTGCCAGGTCGCGAGGACGAACCGCTGCTGCAATGCGATCTTTGGTGTTCAAAAGGCTGGGCGCCATAAAAGAACGGAGGGTTCCACAGTGAGTGTTTCATTGCAACATCACCAGCCCGTGTGTTTTAACCTACCCACTGGGGTTTTAATTGACACTAAGAAAGTGAACTTTGCAGCGTCCACATGGAAAGTATGCTGATGTTAAACACCACGAATACCAGAATGCTCTGGGACTGCTAATCAAGGCATTAGTACACGCCCACTGGGGCGGACTCAATAAAGCAAGTAAAGGTGGTTTAACATGAGGCTGCGAGGTTCTTTTGTCAAGCTCGTGAACAAGGACTGTGTGTCTGAAACGCGTAGAGCTGCAGATTAATGGAGATATGCACGAATCTGGTTGTGCGGCGCACACTCCCCTTCAAAGGTTTATTCCCCCGTGTGGGCGTCCTCACAAGTGGCAACTTGAAGTTTTTGATATATATATATATATATATATATATATATATATATATATATATATATATATATATATATATATATATATATATAATATCTTTCTCTCTCTCACCCTTGCCCTCCGATACATCACTTGTCCTGCCTGATAAGCAGCTGTAACGGTGAACAATTCGCTGCTTGCCTGATGACCTGGCTCTCAAACACATTTTGGAGTTTTCTTTTTCGATTTGATTGCTTTTTAACTTGTCTTTGGTCAGATCCTTTTCACTCACTATGAACATAAAGGTGGTGGTCGGTGGCGATCAAAACTCACCTCATTAGATGACAGCTGGTAGTCACTTTTGTGAGTCTGCTCTTGAGGTGGTTCCCTATCAGCTGTGTTTGAATTACGTTAATTTTCTAGATTGTGATCTCGGAGGTGAATTGTTCAGTTTTTCCTCCCATTTATTAAATTCTCTCAGATGTGTTAGAACAATACTGATCTAAAAACCCACCTCCCTTTTCTCCTCTTATCCAAAGCATGGTGGCCAACCATAACTTTTCTATGATTGTAGAGAACTAGGACTTCCTTACTTGGTGTGCAGAGACTTGAAACAGCATGGACATCCATGCATTTGCACCAAGTGTGACAGTTGCGCACACCCACAGACTACCAAACAGACCTGAATACACCTCCACGACGTCTTCCTCAACGTCTTCCTCAACCTTTCTCTTCTCCTTCACCACTTTCTCCACCACCAGAATTGCATTTACTACCAACTCAGTCCCCACTACCACCTCCCCCACATCATTCTAAAATACCGCCAAATCATTCCCCTCCACAACCACCAGAGACCACTACCATCACTCACCTCTTTAGCCACCATCATAATCAAATTCTAGAGAAACAGAGATGGATATCCTTTTTTTTTTTTTGTCCTTAAACAATAATTTCATTCACAGTGGCCTACCCCCAGAACAAGTTTAGGTCTTTCAAACATCACTCTCGAAAAATAAACTGTGGACTTCCTAGTAATAGCAAACATCGGCCCCATCTGCCCGTATACCCCCATTAACTTAGCAAGGTGCCAGTGTGCATCCAAAGCCTAGTGACCCATGGCACCATTAACATGAGTTCCAGACCACATGGAACAGAGTGTGCAGGGACCCTCCCTGGGGGCCACTTACAAGGGGACTCTTACTTGAAAGATGCTGCCTTGCTGCTTACCTCTCCGACTGCCTGGAGTTGGTAACAAGAATAAATGATCCGACCCAGTTTCATTAATAATAGAAGCACATAAGCAATTCGGTTAAATCAATGGCTGGGCCCATCCTATATACCCATCAACTGACTGACACACTCTCTCTCATACACACAGAATCACACAGTATGGACAAACATTCTCGCACCCTCGTTGTCGCACTCATTCAAGAGCACACTCACTCACACACGCACTCACATACTCGGTCACTCTCTTACACATGCTACACACTTCCCATGTCTCCCAAGCCCACAATCTGGTGGCCCTATCTGTTGAGGGCATCACCACCACATAATGTCGGTGTTGACCTGCAATGTTATTTTCAAATTTTTGGACAATGTTAACTATATACTATGTTTACATAGGCTCCATTTGCATAAAGTGCCCCTAAATTCTATGGAAGAGGGCCTGCGGACTCGCTTGTAAATTAGCCTTCAGGTCCTACCAAGTTTTGTCAATATTCCGGCCATAATGTTCTCAGATCTGTAGTATTTTCCATTACATTTGCCGAAGGCCTTTTGGGGTTAGCTCTTAAACACAAGTACATCGGTTGTGGTGCTCGTTTTACCATATTGTTTTCCCGATACGGCAATTAAGGATGCATTTTTACTACGTATAAAATAAAAGATATTCATGTTAACCAATTAAAAGTAGTGATTCCACCTCAAAAGAATGAAAGGCTAAGCAGGTCGTGCCAGGCTTCAAACTCATGAGCTGCCGGTAACGTGTCACTGGTGAATCCTTAAGTCACCTTGTCATACTGGTCGTTGTAAAGCCTTTACTCATTTATGAATTCACCCAACCGCCTCCTGCACTTAGCCTACGCTATGTGGAGTGTAACAAAAGGGTTGGTGGTGGTGCATACTTCACGCCTACAAATGAAAGAGCAAAACTATACCTTTGAGACTACCTTGCTTGTCCATTTGTTCGGTAATGTCACACCCCAATATTTGTGGAACTAGCAATGTCTCACTGCGCTACTAACAGTTGGACAAGGCCCATTTTCATTTCACTGCACATATTTTGTCAGAATGCAGTGACTTCATCAGGGTGAGAAGAATAAAAACAAAAGCATTGTCAAAGCAAATAGGTCTTAGTTTGATGTGCTGGCGCAGGCTGCATTAGCACACTGAAGCAAGACACACAGGAGGGAGTCAGCAGGAGTGCACTAAGCATCCTATAGTTGTTAAGTAGACCCCCATACAGTTCTTTACAAGTGCTAGACGAGAGGTAGAAGGATGTACCCAAACAGCCAACAGCATTAGGTAAGAGATGAAATCTGCACTGGACTATGCCAGGTCGTAGTTGACAAAGTCTCAAACCAATAGCTGAAAGTAGCTGGTCAAAGAAGGGCAATGTTAGAAAGAGACTTGCATAAGGCCTACACTAAGTGTATTGTAAATAATTTGTCTTGTTGGCAACCCTGCTGTCAAAATCTAGACCTAAAACTAATACAGTTATCAAACTGTTTCTCACATCGGCCTTTGGTCTCCTCACTTCAGGGTAGAAGAATGAGCTGTACATTCTAAACTTTAAGTCACACAAAGGATTGTCACTTTGTGCCCTCGTCTACCTGTCTTGGTTTCTTAGAGTCTCCCTGTCGTACAGGGTCTGTTTCTCCTCATGTCTTCCTGCAAGTGGTTATGTCTCACCCGGTCTATTCCTCGTCATATCTCCCCTTACCAATGAGGTCCTGTGTCTCTTTACATACTTGTCTACCTGTCTTTATCTCCTTGAGTCAGTTTCTCTCAGTGTCTAACTCCTGTCTGTATCTTCCCCCTGCCTGTTTCTTCCCCTAGACAACAGGATGTGGGAGCACACCGCTGACCTCTCAGGCAACGGAACAATAACAGGGGTTATGCCCACATTACCCTCCCATACCTGGACAAGGAGCATCAAGAGATGAAAAGATAGAACAAAACGGTATTGAGGGATAAATTCAATTTATAATTTTAGAACATGAGAAATAAATTATCCTGTTCTATATAACTAAATATATAACAATTTACTTACAAAAATTCAGAGGGCATATAAACAAGTACAGTCAAAAGGATGGCACAAAACTAATAAGTTTAAGGAAACAACTTCGCTATATACACACATAATAATGCATTATATACAAATCACAAATACAATCTATACATTACATATATATACAAAAAATACAAAAGATTACAAAAAATTACAAAAATGTACAAAAATGTACCCAAAGATAGGATATATAACCTATCACACGATATATACACTCCTAATTTCGAGTGATATAACTAATATTGGAGATCCCTAATGCTCCTGAGATGAAAATTCTCTCAAAGCTCTCTTTTGTATAAGGCGCCTGATTATACAAACAAAAATAAACTAAACAGGGACTCCTAGTAACAAAGGTGTCGACGCTGTCGCGGTCGCGTTTCAGCCACAGGGGTCTTTAGGGCTTCATCAGGACAAGGGTACTACAATAACATTAAATAAAACGTAATTAATTACACAAAAACAAAACCAAATCAATACTCTCACCCGTCTGTAGAAGTGCAGTGCCACTCATGCCCAAGTGAAAGAGTGCTAAAAACCAAATAGTTCCTCGAAAACAAGACAAATAACCAGAGTGAACCTGTGTGGAAAGAAGAAAAACAAAAACAAAAACTACCAGAAGGAAAACTAAATATTCCAAAGGAAAAACAGAATCCAACTATTATCCAAAGAGACAAGTGGACTGAATATACACAGTGAAGTGCACTAAAATAGTAGATCAAGACACCCAACCTAAGAGTTCAGAATACAGTGGAGAACACACTACCCCACACCATGGGGCATAAATACCTGAAAGCAAAACACGCGCTCATCAAAGAAACGGTCACCCAGGGCACCGCGGGTGAAGATGGATCCATGTGTATGTGAAGAGCGCCCAAAATGCCTCGCGTTATAAATTAACGCGCAGGCGCGTCAAAGTTGTCCCGGACATAGAGAGGGGACTACTCTGCTCAGGGGAAGAGTCCAGAAACAAACAAAGGACTCACAGAAGGACTCAACAAAAACCCGTCCTTCACTCGTACAGGAAAAGAAACACTAAAAACGAAACAGACATACCGGTGACAACTAACGGGGTCACAAAGGGCCACCTATAAAAATCTGAGAGTGAGGGAGAATAGAGAACAAAAAATCTCAAACAACGTGTAAAGGCCTCAAATGAGGGAAAACCCCAAGAAAACATAAGGGATTAATAAACATAATAAATAAATAAATAAACCTGCCCCTCACCAAAGCACCTGGGCCGAGAATATAGTGCACTGCACAACCACACAGGGATTTACATTCTAGGAGCATCCACATACAACAAGGTCTCATTAACACAACACTCCCACCCAATGTACACTCAGGCAAGGTTCGCCCCTGGCATTCTGGGAAATGCAGTCTCCGATATTTTAGAGTATTTCTTCAAGGTTGGCGCAGATAGTGCTGATCTCTAGACACGTGTTTCTGGTTTATTAACCTTCATCAGTAGAGAATACAGTTTTGTATTTTGGGGTTTGCGGAGTAGGCTGCCAAACATTATATCCTGTTTCTTCCCCTGCTTGTCTCTTCCCCTGCTTGTCTCTTCCCCTGCTTGTCTCTTCCCCTGCCTGTCTCTTATCCTGTCTGTATCTCATACTTGCCAACTCACACGGTGCCGCCGTGTGACACACGATATCAGCTCCCATCACACCGTCTCCCAATGACTAGCCGTTACCACACTGTGGCAAGAAAAATGAGCTGAAAACCACAGAAAATAGTGGTTTTCCAGCTCGTTTTCCAAGGCTTTGAACTGCTGACATCCATTAAAGAGTGTGAAAACACCCCAGGACATCGGCAACTGCCTCAATAGCTTCTTTTATTTTTTTTGGGGAGGAGAGGGCTTGAGGGGGGGTGGAATTCAAAAGTGCCTCGTAGGTATTTCTCAGCACAAGGCCCTGCCCCCTTCACGGCCCCACCTCCTCGTTACATGCTGAGATTGTACTTCAAATTGGCAGGTATGGTATCTTATCCTCAGTGCCGGCTTTAGGGTAGTGCGACCCTTGTGGCCCCACTGGGCATTGGCTTGGAGGGGGCGCGCGCTGACTTCAGGTGGGGGAGCTGTGTTTAGCAATAACTTACTATTTAAAAGCAGCTGATACAGAGTTCCTTGTGCATCCAGATTTCAGGCAGCAATAAAAATGTCAAGTTAACTCTTGTGATTAATGCTTCTGCTAGAGAGAAAGGGATGGAGTTTTGTCTAGTGGCAGGTTTCATTTGCAATAAATTAGTGCAAAGGGTTAATATGCCTGCTGTAAAGAACAGATCTGTACTTTATGTGGATTGCTGTGTGGATTAGTAAAGTCAGCCTTTACCAGCACTTTAAAAGAAATGCAAAGTTTGCAAGAGAGTGGTTATTGAGAGATGAGGTGCTCTTTTGCCAGGTGGTAGTCAGGGAATCGGAGGAGGTGGTCATGGGGGGCAGAGGGGGGGTGCTAAACAAGATTGTCGCACTGGGCACCACCAGCGATAAAGCCGGCCCTGTTTAACCTGTCCGTATCTTCCTCAGTTTGTATTGTCCCCCGTCTTTATTGTCCCCCGTCTTTATTGTCCCCTGTCTTTATTGTCCCCTGTCTTTATTGTCCGCGTCTTTATTGTCCCCCGTCTTTATTGTCCCCCGTCTTTATCGTCCCCCCGTCTTTATCGTCCCCCCGTCTTTATCGCCCCCGTCTTTATCGCCCCCGTCTTTATCGTCCCCACTCTCTGTATCGTCCCCACTCTCTGTATCGTCCCGCGTCTGTGTCGTCCCCCATCGCTGTATCGTCCCCCGTCTCTGTATCATCCCCCGTCTGTATCTTCCTCAGTCTGTATCTTCCTGTCTCTGCATCTTCCTATGTCTGTGTCACGGGATTCATGTTCATGTCCATTGATCATTTGCCTCTTATGCTTAACACGAATATTGAAAATAACCCACAGCAAACTTCTGCTCCACTTCTTGCGCTGTGTTTGATATTGCACGTTTTGACAGCATCCTGTAATAGTTCACCTCTGCTCGAGATCAAAAGTTTGAATTTTGTAGTGTTTTGCGCGTTTGTATATAGCGAAAGGATAACGGGACGCAGACCCACAGGGGCGCATACTTGCAAGAACAGTGCAGTGTGCCAAGGCTTAAGAAATCATCAGGACTCCCACAGCAGGGATTAGATGCAGAACAGAGGACCTTGCCTTGGCTTTCAGGACACGTCCTGGGAATGAATGTAGCCCGTCAGCCTGACGAGCATATGATTCCAGACTTGTGATGGCGGTCACAGGACAGCGGGCGCTCCAGGGAAGTCAGGCGCACAGAGCTCCCTAATGAAACCCACCTTCCATATCTTGGGCGGGCGATATCCCTTGAAGAGGATGGTGTGAATAGAGCCTCCCACCCAAATCAACAAAAAAGACCGGATCCGAACGCTCTCTCCTGAGGAAGCTTTGAGGGAGGGATTCTCATGACTAGATTGTACATTTCAAGTGTAGCACATGGCAATAAAATGCTAAAAAGCTGCGGACTTTCTAGGCAGCCCTAACTGTGCACTCCTGAAACAGTGTCATACTTACACGGTGAGCCAGACAGCCAGAACCCACTGAGAGATGTTGGGAGTACACTGCCCCCCTTCGCCTCTTAGAAAACTCTGGAGAAACACATGACAAAGTGATGGATTTTTCACCACAATTCCCATAAAAAGGTAAAAAGCTATTGATTTTACAAGAGGTTAAAATAATCAGTATATATAATATGACAAGGCACTGTATGATTTTTTTTTCAAGTTGGATATAGGACATTTTTCCAATTCTTCTTTCCCCTTCCTCACTTTGGAAGGAATCTCTGCTCAGAAGGTGAAAGGTGGGTAAAAGAAAGCTCTACAGATCTCACAGTATCAGGTGTATATAGCAGTGCTATCACTCAGGGCCATCAGGTCTCAGACTCATACGCACGAGCGGCCACTCAGATTGCGCATATCTTACAGATTCAGTTAGCGCTACATTTATGAGGTTGCACCATTCCTACAGACTTTGATCTCAGACAGCAATAGAGATGATAGTCATAAAAAGCTATGTGGTCAGAGATGATCAAATGCATGAGTCACAAAATAAGAGCCAGGGTAGCAAGTGCCCTCTGGCACCAATGTAAATGACATCACATCTTTGACTCTCTTGGCATGACACTTTGCGTCTTGTTATGTGACTGGGGGATTCCTTCAGGCCTTTATCTGGAATCATTGTTTTATGCTTATTTGTCCCGAAGACAACTCTTTTCCTCCCAAGCTTCGCAAGACAGTAATTCCACTTCTTCCTTATGTCTGTGACATTATGTGACTGTGTCAAACACTGGTTAAGCTACAAAGAGCATTAAATGATCTGGATTATTTTGCTGGTGGTAATTAACCAAGACCAAAGTGACGACCAGTCGCCAATGGTGAGACCCAATACAGCTTCGCTCCTATCAGTATGGGTATTTTAATACATCTCTGATATGAGGCCACAATCTGGCCGTATAGCTGTAAAATAGCTACCATTGTTAGACTCAGTACCAGTTAAGGAGGTCATCCTTGGCACCATTAATTACAGGAAATAAAATACCAGTGCATCCAATGTAATGCATATGGAGCTTGGCCATGGACTCATTCGACACTATTTAGGAAATGTGGAAAGTTACAGGCTCTTCCTTTGCCCTTTGCTATTAGGAATGAGAGGCATTGGCTTGAGTACCAGTTCTTTCAATTTTGCCTAGATTAATCAGTTAAAAAAGGAATTAAATCACAGAAGCACACAGAACGTTTTCCCATAACTTCATCGTCAAGAGACTACTTGCAGTGTGTACACTGTGGGTGAGCTGGAGCTGTGTGTTTGCCCGGCACTTGCACAGAACAACCTTGCAAATGTGTGGCAATGCCACTAGGTCTTTGTACTTTTCTGGCTGTATAAATGCAGCACAGTGCAAATGGCGGTTGAAACAGATTTGTAGAAATCCCGCCTTACCAATGTATGAAAGGCAGTCTTTCTTCTGTGACTCTTTGCAAAAGGCGTCAAATGCCGCGATGGATGCTTGTGAGGGACAGCAAACCTGTCTCAGCACTGGTCATCACAGTGCGTGTTCCTTTGATGGACAGAGGTCGAAATATCAAGAAAATGCCACTTAGTGAAAGGGACTTCTGGTGTAGCATGCAATGATGCATGGTACCTCTGCCTGCCAGCCTTATACAGTGGAATGGGTTCCTTATCAACAGTTTCTGCTTCGTAATTGGTCCTGTAGTTGGTAACCATAAATCGTTTGAGACCACTTAATCGTTCGCAGTTCATTGATACCTGTCTTTGGGACTGGCAAGATGGGGGTGCCTCTTTACCTCCTACTTTGGCTTTTGACTTAAAACATAAGGATTTGCAAAGTGGACATTGCAATTCCCAAATACAGTTGGACACTGCTACACAGTCGCTTAGAGTGGAGGGAGACACAAGGACAGTTGTCACAGGTGCAAAATTATAGGGGCGCAGGGCCTTTCTTAGGGGTGCAAAACTTTGAAAGAAAAATAGAAGGTATTTGCCTTGCCCCAGGCGCTGACAGCCTATGCTACGCCGCTGCTGCTACGTTCTAGCACATTGTGAGTTGGCTTGTACATTGCGGTTCGAGTCTACAACTCTACACGAATTAGCGCTCAAATATCTAAATGTAATGTATGATGGGAATTCAGTCATTTTATATTTAAACATCCGCTGGACATTTTCTGAAATTGCAGACGTTGTTCTACTGATTACTACTTCCTTTTCGATTTTAATTCATATACACTATTCCTACAGGCAAGGGTGCAATTCTATGCAAATAACTTTGCGTCTCTAAACAACCGAATTGTAATATCGATAATCATTAATATGGCTTCACAACATCAGCTCGGCAGTTTCATTTTGGACTTGTATGTGCTACTGCCCCACATGGACAGAATATGCCTGCACATCGAGAGATGATGCGGAAGGGATGGCCACCAGGTGTCACTGATGCCCAGCTTATTCTAGGGAGGCTTATGTGAAGCCAAGGATAGCCACAATATGCCTGTCATGGCCACCTCTATGCCATGGTTGATCCCATTAATGCAAAGTGTGCCTAGAGTATGACAAGGAATGCCACCGTATACCATGAGCACCTTTATGCCTGGAATGACCACCATAATGCCAGGGATAGCCCAGTCGTAGGCCTGGGATGGAAGTCACTATACCATACTTGCCATGACCACACCAATGTTTAGAGTACCAAAGCTATGCAAAGGAATGCTAGAATATGCGAGGATCAATAATATGTCCGGGATAGCCACAATGATGCCAAGGATGAAAATAGTGTGCCCGAGTAGCCAATTATGGAGATGCCTCTTCTCTTTCATGAAGGGTCACTAAAAGTCAACAGATGCCTACAATATGTGTTTTTGTACAATAGGCCACCAGGGTCAAAATTATGCCACAACAAGTTGTAGCGATTGTAGCCAGGTAAACCACCATTGTGCTTGGCGTGGCCAACATTATGAAAGGGATGGGCAACATTATTCCAAGCACCCCCAAAATATCAACAGGATGACTACCTTATGCCAAGGACATCATAATGCAAACGTAAAATACCACTGGGCCTGGGATCTCCATTACTGTACCACAGACCCCTCCCCAGATGCCAGCGAGCCCAGTCTCCTTATACTGGTACCCACCATTCATTTACACTTGCACAGTTTGGAAGGATTTAATGTGTGCAAACATTACATTCATAAATGATAGAATGTGTGTGATAGTTGCATGCTCAAAGAATTGGGCCAATGTAAAAGCTGTATGCTCAAATAATTTAAAAGGTGCTGACTGAGTCACATGCCCAAAGGACTTGAGATGTGTGAATGACCCGTGTCAAAAGGACTGACGTTGTGTGAAGGTCGCATGTCAAAAGGACTGGAGTTTGGTGAAGATCGCATGCCCAAAACACTGGAGATGTGTGAAAGTCACATGCCTAAAGGACTGGAGTTGGGTGAAGTTCGCATGCTCTTGCAGGTTATCATACTTGAAGACAAGTTACTATTGAAGCCAATGAAAACAAACTCATCTGAATATTTCATTCTCGTGAGTTTGAACCTGTGTGAAAATGGCATTCGGGAATGATTTATTGTATGGAGCTCACATTCTCATGCAAAAGAACATGCATTAAAGTTACATTCTTTTATTTTAAAACATGAACGGTCACATTCCCCTCGTAGTAAACTGGTTCAAAGGTCACATCATCACATTTCAGCAGGTGTAATAGTCGCATAACCCATTGACAGGAAACATGGAACTGGTACGTACCCAGACCTTCAACAGATCTAAACTCCACTCTAATACTTGATCTTGATACTTGTTTATTTATTCATTTTATTTATTTATTTATGTATGTATGTATTTATGTATGTATGCATGCATGTATGTATTTATTTAGAAAAGAAGGTGACTAAGGCAAATCCAGTGCTAGTAAAATTAAAACTAAAAAGAAAGATGTGAAGCATTAAAAAGTATGGTAAAAAAAAATCGCAGGGCTTATAGTAAAAAAAAAGTACAAAAATCTTAAAACACATAAAATTATTATTTCTTGGAAAAGATACTGAATATGGAAGAAGAATCCTAGAATGAGTCATAAGGGCGCTGCGTGGTAATCAGGGAGGAATGGGCATAGAGAAGCTGGGATGGTAGAAGCAGTCAGTGGGGGGGGAGAGGGCAAGGGGCCCACCGATGGAGCATAGGGCTGGAGGGGAGAGTAGGGAGAGGCAGGATGTGGTAGACATGATAAACTGAAAAACCTGCTGGGAGGTGCCATCGAAAGAAAAGGAGATTCTGCTCTTTCTTGGGGTATTTCATGAGGTGAAGAGCCGAAGGCTGGGAGGTAGAGTGTTCCAGACTCTTGTGGTACTACCAACTATAGACTAATGTACTGCGCATCCTAGGTTTATTTTTGAAAGCAGTTTTTTTGGGAGAAGAGTTAATGTGCTGTGTAGAGATTGGACTCTCCCTGATACTTACAGTTTTGAGACTATATATCTATGAGTGGAGCTGTAAGGACTTTGTGATCAATGGAAGCCATCTTGTAGATTGTTCTACCTTCCACTAAAAGCCAGTGTAACATTATAAACACAGGAGAAATAAGCTTACGTTTGTTGTCTCCAGTGATGAAGCGAGCCACTGCATGGACACTGCTTTCAGGAGAGCAAGTTGTGCCTGGGAAAGGCCAGTCAGGGGGATTTACCATAGTCAATTGTTGATTGCACAAGAATCCTGACATCTGGTACTGGAATACACTGACGAATCCTCCAAAGATGTCTTAGTTGAAAGTGGGCACTTTTAGCTATTATGTTGTTTCGACCTTGAAGACCGAGTCTTTAATCTAGGATGAAGCCTAAGGAGCTGGCACTATCAATAATTGTGGGTTTACAGTCCAGACTGAGCCAAGGTTGATTTTAAGATGTCAGATTGGCAGTCACCGTGAGTAGAAACTCAGAATTGCTCTGAAATGACCCAGACTCACCCTTTTTTTCTGAGTTCTGGCAGGGAGTAAGACACTGTTGGGGGAGGACAGATAGGACTGTAGAAAGGCCAAATTTACATGGGAAACATGTAAAGACCACCTTCTCAGAATTGCACCCAGCTGCGCTTCTGCATTGCCAGGTCGCCCCTTCGTGGTTTGCGTTGGATGGGAACTCTGCTCCTCCTTTATTACTACAGAAGCGCAGCCAAAACTAAATTGATTCCTTTCAAGAAAGCTTATTTTAATTTTCTACTTTGGATGTTGTGCCAGGAGAGAGGTAACCTTCCAGGTTTGCTAACTTGTAGGTAGTACGTGGCTACAAAAATAGGGCGACCATTAAATGGGAGTGTTGTGTTTCGTGCAGGTTAAACAGCAGGGTGAGTCAAAGTTTTATTATGTAGTAAATGTTCTGAACTGAGAAGATAATTGCCTCCTGTTTTACCTTCTGACGTAGGCTCTGCTGAACTGTATAACGTTAAGGAAGGGTTTGTTTTTGTAAGAGCAAATGAAGTCCAAGAGTCTCCGCCTGTAAATCATTGCTGGAAAGGTATTGTTTGGTGTATCAGTCATTGCTTCATATTCACTGACACTGCTGCCTCAAACACTTTGAATACCTCAAACTATCCCTGGGTAGGTAACCTTCCTCTACCTATCCTTTGGTAAATAACCTAACTCTAGCTTTCCCTTGGTAGATTACCTACCTCAAACTATCCCTGGGTAGATATCTTACCTCAAACTATCCCTGGGTAGGAAACCTTCAAAGTATCCCTGGGTAGGGAACCTTCCTCGAGCTATCCCTAGGTAGTTCAATCTTCAGGCAGCATCTTTTCAAGAGTTTGTGGCAGCATTTAAATGAGTGGATATCAATCAAACTGCTGATGGAAGGTCTGAATGTAGAGAGATACTGCTTGAGGTTGTGATGTTGGTTGCATGTATAAGGTACACAGACAGAGAAGGAGTAACGGAAAGCCAGGCAGGAAGTCCAGAACATACAGGACCTTGTCATTTGCTGTTTACATATGCCAATTACACCACAAAGAGTCCCTATGTTTTTATTGCACGCCCACTTTGCTGGACTCTTTGCTTTTGACATGCAGACTAAGCATGTTGGGGGAACTCAAGACATACTACAACTGCGAGTTGAAAGTCTGTGCTAAAAACAAACTTCATAAGAAAACTCAGCAGGTTCTCTCTGGAGCAGCAATTTCTATCTTTTCAACTCCTTTACCCTACTTCTGGCTTGTGGATACAAAAACATAAGAGATTATCAGGGGCTGAGAGAGGACCCCCAACACATTTGCAGTCATACACATATCACCCACCAAGCAATAGTTTTCCAACTGGAGGTCCATGAGGAAGAGATGCATGCCAATTTAAGGATACTCAAATGTGATACGTGTACATACAATTACTCTCAATCAAATGCCTTTACTTAGTTCACACTAATCCGGAAAATCTGGCATTTATCCCAATGATTCTTTTGCCAAGCCTGAATACCCAGGGCACCAACTATTTCTACTACTATTTCCAGCCCAGGCTAAGAGCTCTACTGATTTATTATCACCCATCATCTCATGCCATCTTGTTCTTCAGTGACGAAGGTGGTTGGACGTGTGCTTTTTAGGTCTCGCCTACCACAAGCTGACCGTTGGTGAAAAATCCTATGTCTTCTTACAGTGGGCTTAAAGCCCACTCTTTCCTTACCATTGGCTGGCTTTACTGTCACTCTTATATGCTTGCTTAGCATTGGTGAGCCTTTGTGGGCTTTCCTTCCTCTTCCTGTGTTTGTCCCTCACCTGGAGCCTGGGTGCACTGCTTGCTTTACAAACACTACTTTTTTCTTTTTGGTTAAGAACTCCATGAGACTGCATACGTTTTCCAGCCATCGCCCTTGTGTGCTTCTCTCCCCGATTGCTCTACATGTTGCTCTCTCTCTTCTATACTTTTCCCATGCCCCCTCTATGTTGCACTTGTCTTTTCGTGCTTCTCTCCAGTATTGCTTTCTCACCCCTGTGCTTCTCTCTTAGACGTTGCTTCACCTCCCTCCCCCTGGCTTTTATATGTTGCTAATTCTAATTAATAGTATTTGTAGTGAATGTATTGTCCGTTGGATTGAATAG
This sequence comes from Lissotriton helveticus, assembly GCF_964261635.1. Classification (NCBI taxonomy): domain Eukaryota; kingdom Metazoa; phylum Chordata; class Amphibia; order Caudata; family Salamandridae; genus Lissotriton; species Lissotriton helveticus. Next base: position 175,639,843 of record NC_136073.1, read on the forward strand.
TAGCCCTTTATAATTCTGATTTATTGTTTGTTTGTAATATAACCTTATCATATAAATTCTGAATGATTTGATGTCTATCTACTGTTAGATATCCTTATTTATTTCAGCATTATTTTGTGTATGTTAATAATTAGGTGTTTATACAACCCTCAATAAAATATTTCCAACACAAAAAAGGCTGAGCTCATCCTGCCCCAGGCTCCATCGGCTTCATTCGTAGAGTTCCTCCAAAGACTGCACACAAGCATTACCCAGACCTTCGTTGGAGGGCGTCATGTGTCGGGTCATATGGACTTGGCCACCTGTGGTTCTAGTGCATGCAAGAGCTTGCACGTCACACCCTCCTCCTAGACACTTGTTTCTTTTGGCCCAGCAAAAGAGCACATAGAAGTGATCTGGGATCAATGTGGAAGGAATGGTGGATATCCTATTGTAGTAACCTTTGTATAGCGCCTCGTACCCCTGACGAGGATTCAAAGCTCGTCCTTGTGGTACTTGAGGCTAGTCCACTGGTTGTGCTTGGTTGGAGTTGTATATTGATAATGTTGCCTAAATAGTAATAGTTTGGGTGTTGCATGTGTGGGCCAGAGTGGCCCTCTGGTCATCGCATGCCAAATTTGGAGCTGTGCTTACATGTGGTGTGAAGCGAAGAGGAGGAGCTATAGTTTCATACTTCACATACACTCACCACCTTTGTGTGTATGACGAGCACCTCTGTGTGGGAGCGGACACAAGATGTCGTTGGTTCCATCCTGCTCCTGGTAAAGGACCATGCATAGAGGACCAACAGTTCAAGCGGAGCGCTATATTCTTTCTCCATCAGTGCTAACTACTAGAGGTCAGAATGTCTCAGAGTCTGACTTAGTGCCAGCTTCTGTTGGTGCCAACTGGTGCTGGCCGCCCGTTGCCGCTGCGGTGTGGGCAGGAGTGAAGGGTGTGAACCGACCAAGCTCGACAGGCCGTGTTTCTGGAAGGGACACATGCCGTGTTTTGGCATGGGCTGGCAAAATACGGATGGAAATATTTTTGTTTAATTTTGAAGCATAAACACATTTTCCACATCCGAACTCTCCCGGATGGCCGTGCCAATCCCTGTCCTTGTTGACTGTGCGCGAGGCTCCCTCCTTCCAGAGAGCGGCCGCCAGTGACTGCTGATGTAGGGACAGCGCCCAGCAGGCGCCCCCTGTGATCTCAGCGCCGCCTGTGCCCGGGTAGGGCAGCCACGAGAACGACCTCTAAAACCACATTCTTGTACTTAGCTGTAGCGACATTTATATAGTGCCCACTACTCCTGACGAGGAGCTGAAACAAGTTGAGATGGTAGCTCACTCAATAATGGAGCAGTAATGAGCTCCTGCTGTTTATAGCGACAACATGAAGTGTTACTAACTGAAGCCCAGAATACCAAAAACCATTTTAATATAAAGCTCGTGCAGAATGGTCCGTTTTTGGACAAGACAAATGTTTTTAAAAATTGTGTCATTGTCGAACCATTAGAAATGCCACCAATTCGTGTGAATTGTACTGGGTCGGTAAAAAGAGAAGGTAGAGACATGAATTTTAATTGTTCAATTTGGAATTCATGCTTTTCACTGCTCTTACCCGTAGGAACCACCGGTATGTATATTCCATGTATTTTTCCTGATCTTTCTTTCAAACGTAATAAATTGTTTCTGGGCTCCCTCTGAAAACCGTATCAGGCTTACATGTTGTGACTGAACACTTTAAAAGTCCACACATGACCGCTCGAAGAAGCATTGTGTAGTAGCAGGAAACAGGCCTTCTCCTGTGCATGTCAGACATGCTGCAACCCATGCACCATCGCACCCGTGAGCCAGACGAGCAATGGTCCATGTTCATACAAAGTGCACCCACGAGGCAGCTGTGCTGCACCAGTGGCACTTACTTTCTGTGTATGTATGTGGACAGTCATGCCGTGATCCTCGCTCCAGCCATGACGTGATTGTGCAGTCACATTCACAAGCATCCATGTGAACATCCATATATGCGTTGTCCCCATAATTTAGCACTGCAGTGAACCATTGGCACAGTAACAGCCAAGCCATGGTTCTCTCAATTATTTCATAGAGGAATGAGTGGCTCATTTACAGTTTGGTGGGGACTTCTCAGATCCCCCAGGACAGTGGAGGCATGTACTCTGTTACCACAGGGGACCCTAGCCTGCCCTGTTTAGGGTTTCCCCTCCACCCTGGCAGAGATCTGTGTCTTCAGCGGCGCCACCACCACCATGGACCCTCTCAAAGCGCTATGTGTGCTGAGTGGTTACCTTGCTTCATGTGGCCGCTCTGAATTTTTACTTACCGAAAGCTATCAACAAAGGCCATATTTGTTTATGAAAAATAAAAATTCTAATGGCTGTGACACCCTGGGGGGTAATTTATTTTATTTTTTCTGATTGGGAGCCACCCGGTTCTTCCAGGCAGTTCCAAACAGGAAAGACATTTTGTCAGGTAGGTAGGTGATATAGGGTATAGACTGAAAACTTGAACTCTGTCGATTTAAGTTGGAAACAGGACAGTTAGCCCAGCGCTAAATACATTGGGCTAGCTAACAGTTTTTGGCAGACAGGGTACTCTGCTATGTTTTGGTGGAGTACTTTACCTGTCAGACTCTAAGTAAGCCCCTTAGTAATTTAAGGTTGAAAGAGAATTTTACACAAATTACCTATACAGTTTCAGCTATATTTCAAAATATCCAAGGTGGTTATTTACTTGCATGATGTGTTAAGAATGATGTGCTAGACACACAAAGTAAAAGTAAATATTACATTTTATAGGTTGAACAATTCGGCATGAATAAACTTCATCAAGATAGAAGTAGCGACTTAAGTACCTAGTGGACCAGCGCAGTGCTCCATTGAATACACCATACAAAAGCTATTAAGTAAAAAGTGTAAGCACATAGTTGAAACAATGGCTAACATGGTCTTGGCTGATGGCTGGAAACACTTTTGCACTGATTCACTCCATAGGGTGCCTCAAAAAAAGGGAACAGGACAGACCTAGTTGTAAGGAATGTTGACGTTTCGACCCCAAGGAAGCATGTTGCACCAGGGTCTTTATCAAGACGTTATCGAAGACATTTATTATAGCAACCCTATGGAGCACAAGATAAAATGAAGGGTTTTCAGAGGAGGAGAGTGTAATTTGTGCAGATATGGAATGTGATCCAACAGGGTAAAACAAGTTTTGTCCCTCAAACATTGAAGGTGTGATTCATTCGATTAATTTAAGTATTTATTAATTGACTATCCAATTAGTGGCTGTACAAATTATGAGGAGTCCTGAAAAGATAATAACATTATGATAAAGAAACCTGGAATGCTACAGGCAGTTGTGCCACCTAGCAGAAGCGAAGGGCTGGCATTTGATCAACTCGCCACCGTACAGGAGAGCGCAGGAATTTGAGGACACTGTTTAGTGTGACAACCGGTAAAAAAAGAAATTAATTAAAGGGTGGAGACAGAAATAATATTACATATGTTTCTGTATGTCTGTGCATGCGTGAATGTTGAGAAGTGAGACAAGGCAAACTACTCACTACCTTGATATGCCACACACCTTGGTTCCATAATAATGGCAAGTTAATAAAAGTAGGAAAGCCAGTGTTTATTCAGAGTGAAAACCATGGGATGCTGAGAAAGCCACTGTAGCAGACAAAGCACTTACCAGAAGTCCATATCCGATATGTTAAATGAGGCTGCACAGAGTAGGAGGCTGCACAGACTGTCCTCGGAGCACTTCATACGTTAAATGGTGTACACAGGTGGTTAAACAAAGCAAAATGGCGCACCAAGGAAAGAGCAGGCCTAAATAATTTGCACATAAGTCAAAGGGCAGCGCGGGCTATCAGTGTCCTCACTGGGCTGCGTCCAGACCCAATGATGTGCCTAAGCAGAGTCGCAGCTCTAGTCTAGCCACGCCTTTAGGGTAGGATAGATTTTTTTTATGTATATGCATGAAGAACTTCTACACATCACTCCCATGATCAAGCTAAGCTGTGAGTCATACGCCAACCATGCCATAATCTATGCATACATCCAATTCACAATCCAGGCATTCCTAGAGCCATGCATAATGTACACTTGTAAGCCAGCCATACTATAATCCATGCACACATCACATCAGTGCTTGGTTTGTAAAAATATAAGTGCCAGGGCTATTGTCAGGAGGCCTCTTCCACTTGAACCACCCATTCTCCCGACCAGTGCTGCCGGTGACAGTACAAACGCACCTACGAACGTCAAACTCCTTCAAATGTGGCACTTCAGACTAGTCCAGGCCCCCAAAGCTAGAAGAATGGTTTGGGTGGCCGGTAATAGACATGTTAAGATATATATTATTAATAAGCAACTGTTGTTGTGGTCTTTTCTAAAAAAAAACCACAAACATCGCCACCATGTGGCAGACTGTCATAAGACCCTGTTGTTACCAATTAAGTGCTGGTGCTCAGCGGTAGAAACCACCGGCTCAAATTAAGCACTGCATCACATACATCCAAGAATCAGCCATGCCGTGATGCATGCACATGTAACATCTGTGAACCAGCTATGCTACAGTTCATCAGCACATGGCAATAAGTCAGCCAGTGTTGCTAGATCCAAAGTCATGGCACAGACTTGAATCCAAGGACAATTCATCTCCATGAACCAGCCTTGTGTTGATCATGCAAACTAGATACAAAAAGTGCCTGGGATATGCATAATTTGCATTCCTGAGTCAGCCATGATTCGGGCATATACATTAAACATCCAGAAACTAACAGTGCCTCGGCTATGCAGACTGAACATACATTAGTCCGATGTCTCGATTGGCACACACACACCACTTTCATGAGGAAAAATACTGGATCCATGCAGACACATTGAACTAGTCATGGATGAATGCAACTACACATGACATGTATAGGACACTGAATGGCTGTGATGCTTTTTTAAAGTTTATTTGGGAAAAATACTCACTCCTTCCCGCTGCAAAATATTTCACATGTGTGCGCAAAGACGACTGAATGGTTGGATGTTGATCTCTGCATCACAATATGTATAGGAGGGACCCCCTGAAAGTAGATAACGTTCCTAGGACAGGGCAATAGTATTTCAATAATAAACAATTGCTAGGCAACTAATAGGTATGCCAGTAGGCTGGTCAAGCATTACAATAGGTAAAAATGAACAAAAGTGTACTGAAATAGATGATAACCAATTAAGTTAACATAAATATTGAATTTATTATATAAAATATACATACAAATTGTATAAACTTTACAGTGAGTAATCATAAATCTAAATAAAATATATGTCAAACAATGAAACACATAAAACAGTAAAAAAAATCCAATACATACATAGTGTTAAGATCCAATGTCAATGATAAAATTGCTATAACACAATAGTTTAAAAAAAAAATTTGATCTATAATATAACAGTGGTTATAATGTTGGTTTCTACGCGCGTTTCGGCGTTTTGCAGGCCTTCTTCAGGAAAACCACTTGAAGATCCTAAATATATTAAACATGAGAACATGGCCGGAGTTATGCATTGACTGGTTGTTTCAGGCACTTCATGGAAGGTGTAATACAGAAAAACTAATGTTGTCCTATTTAGTGTAGTGTCCAATGATATATGGCAACTTCACTTCAAAGGATTTTACGGGTTTCAATTTAATCTTTCGATATATGAATAAATTGCGTGGTACCCGTTAGGAAATGCCGTGATTGGTGACCATCGTATGTGATGCTGGGGGGAATTAGTGTTTTCTTAAGAACCCTCTCAGGGAGCCTGGGTCGAAAGACCTTACGAGTGCTTTAAGAGTGATGAACTTCCAATGGTAATGTAAAATCAATGGGTCTCTGCTGGCGCCAAACTTAATTTAAGGTCTACCCAGTAGGAAGGCGGTCAATCCGTCCGGTCCCAAACAGAAATGCCTCACATGCAGCTGAGATCCCAATTTTGCAAGTATGACCACTCGCCACCAAAGCCCATTCTAACGTCATTAAGGTTTACATTTCTCAAGTTCTACTTTGCTCACCAGTTGGCATAATCTGTCCATTGAAAAGGTAGACCAAGCCTACTGTGAAGACAAAAAGTTTGTGTTTCCAATTAAACCAGGATCCAGCAGTTTTCATTCTGCTTCTGCCCTTGATTTCTTATCCATGCATAGACCAGCCACTGATCCGTGTATGGTCCAGCCACTGATCCGTGTATGGTCCAGCCACAGATCCGTGTATGGTCAGGCCACTGATCCGTGTATGGTCAGGCCACTGATCCGTGTATGGTCAGGCCACTGATCCGTGTATGGTCAGGCCACTGATCCGTGTATGGTCAGGCCACTGATCCGTGTATGGTCCGGCCACTGAACCGTGTATGCTCCGGCCACTGATCTGCGTATGCTCCGGCCACTGATCTGCGTATGCTCCGGCCACTGATCTGCGTATGCTCCGGCCACTGATCTGCGTATGCTCCGGCCACTGATCTGCGTATGCTCCGGCCACTGATCTGCGTATGCTCCGGCCACTGATCTGCGTATGCTCCGGCCACTGATCTGCGTATGCTCCGGCCACTGATCTGCGTATGCTCCGGCCACTGATCTGCGTATGCTCCGGCCACTGATCTGCGTATGGTCCGGCCACTGATCTGCGTATGGTCCGGCCACTGATCTGCGTATGGTCCGGCCACTGATCTGCGTATGGTCCAGTCACAGATCCGTGTATGGTCCAGCCACAGATCACCTTGCAAGAAAAGAAAATAAATATGTCCAGTATCGCCCCCTTGAATGGGACCATGAGCAAACATAAGCAAGAGGAAAGGTAGGATGCAACGGGTGGCTCTTCCCAGCTGGTCAACATCCAAATGTGATGGTATTGGGGCAGCTTGCCCTTTAAAATATCCACGTCTATCTTGTGCTTGCAGCCCTGGCAGTGTTTCCTGTATTTTGTTTGCAGGTCTGCCAAGCCCTTGGCGCACGTACTCTATTCCACAGCTCTCTTTAATAGAGGGCACGTACTTGGAATGACATCAGGGTGTGAATGTGTCTCTTGGCTTGGCTAGTAGCACTGCTGCTCGTGGACCACAAGGAGGTATCCCAGTAGTATCCTGCATCTTTGGTGGCCTGCGTGTGGATCTGCATGTGCAGGTAATAAAGACACTGCATCTTTGGTGGCCTTCGTATGGATCAGGTAATGAACAAGGTGGAGCATGGAACAGTGAGACTACTTCTGCTCCGGGGCTGCATGCATGAATATCGAATATGACCCACAATTTCTCACGCCGGAAGTTGAGAAGGGAGCGGAAACTGCGGTGATGGAGACGTGTCTCTTTCCGCTGTGTCGTAATCAGAAACCCATACTCGTTTGGGCGGAATGTTCAGTGCCGCTGAGTCAGGCAGAAGACGGCAGCGCAAGAGCCAGGATTTTCCTTCACCTGGTCTCCTGCTGCTCGGCAGGATTTTCATTTCATGTTTCGATGTTGCACAGTTAATCCGTTTGGCAGTGAGTTTAGTTTGAGACCTGCCCTGACCCGGAAGGCATCACCTCCTCATACATACGAGAAGAAAGAGCGGCGGCGTGCACACGGCGGTGATTCGGTGGCTTGGCAATGGCGCCTTGCGTGCTAATGCAAGCAAGGAAAGTGCTCCCCACCCGGATTCGTATTATAGACGGCTATTATTGGGCAGACGGCGTCCCCTCAGACACCTGGCTGCGGTGCCACTGCACCTGCTGCACTGTCGATAACTATGCCTCTGCTCTGAAGAGGATTTTCCGGTTTGCAGAGTGGAGATCAGTACATCGTCCACTTCTGTTGCTGACCTTGTTTTCAAAACCTTGTATGGTTCCAGTCTCATCACGTGTACAACATTCTGATAACATCAAATGATGAGGAGCCGTGACTGGCAATCTGGGCTGGACTGTTTCCACGTGGAGCAGTGTCAGTACTGATTTGCATAAGGCACGTCAGTGCCTAGAGTGACATGTTGGGTGAAAACCAAAGTACCGAATGCAGCCCAAGCATTCACAAGTGCCTGAGATTAATTTGTGCTTGTTTGTTGCAAAGAATGCCCTAAGTATGATGGATATGCCGACATGTGGGTCCCTTGTTCACTTGCCACAGGACTCAAGCCGCACCTTTCTGACATGGTCCAACTAGGCCGAAATCGGTTTGGGGTTGCTTCTGTTCCCTTTGTAAGGGGCCATCCCTGGAAGCGTATGATAAACGGTTCCCATGAGGTGTAGGGTCAGTACTAACTTGCATATGGCAGGCCCTCTAAAATAGCATGATGAACAAAAAACAAGAGGCCTTCATCACACAACAAACAAAGAACCTTACCAGCTGAAACACTAACTTTAAATGAAAAAACAGCAAACTTTCTACTTTCATTCAGTGATTTGGATTCAGCATTCATAGCTGCTAAGATTTCAGATTGCTTATGTGACATTTTCATATTTCCAGTGTAATTGAGTGACATTCAACGACTTGGTGACACTTTCTCACGAGCTAAATCAATAAATGAAGAGGAGGGAAACTTAAAAATGTCAGAAAATACACACATTTGAGCAACAAGAATCTCTATGAAGATCTTAAAACTGCTGCAAAGCATCAGAAAAGGAAGGTTACTAACATGAGTCTCATAGCTGCCAAGTTTTCGTATTGCTTATGTGTGACATTTGCATGATTTTAGTGTACTTCTGAATGGCATTCTGCTGACTGTGTGACACGTGTGAATCCTTCTCGCCAGTTAAACTAGGAAATGAAGTCCCAATAAAAAGCTAAATATCACAAGCCAGAATGAGAGCCATGATCTCATTGGGTTGAGCGGGGCTGAGTGCGACAGGTGGTGCTCTGCACTGATGAATATTGCAGAGTGCATGACCAGCCTTGCTTCGGCCCTTTGACCAACACGCTGCAGATTTTGAAGCCTCAGGTGGTCCAGACCGGGGCACAGTCTGACTGAGTCAACCAACACTCGGGGTAATCAGCCTCGCCGGGCACCTTCTCTGCTGGCAGACCCCAAATCTGCTGCGCAGTCCGCTTGCACCACCAGCTGGCCAGCCAATGGGTAAATAGGTGACACAGTCTGTTCTCTCCTGGCTGTCTCTTTCAGCAGTAGCAATTGACCATTTTCAAGAGTGACTCCAGTCACTGTGTGACATTACGTCACTTGAATCTGAATGGTTGCCGCGGCGGTGAATATTGATACGTTGTAGCTTCTCAGCCTGCCTGATCTGGCCGCCCCCACGCCTGCCACAAGCAGGGCAGACTGCGTGCTGCAGCCAGCCAGCTTTCTGACAGAGCACCTAACAGCTCTCCGGATTGACAGCTGAGGCGCTATAAATGCGTGACTTTGCATTTCAGTGCAGTGATGCGGACCACCACACTGAAATGCGTTAGTCTAATGCCCAATGCGGGCACTTAGCAGGTCTGAGCACTAGATGATATTCTAACTCTCCATCCAGCCATATCTCACTTTATGAAGGCACCAGCCGTGGGTGGGCTACATTCTGTGTGTAATCCAAAATCCCTGGTAGGACGTGTATAGAGTCACTTCTGCAAGGTTTACTTCTTTACTGAGAGGGTCCTCACCTGTCACCTTCTCCACTTCATCCATGCAGGTGCAGGTTTGGACGCAGAACACTGCATGGGCAACGTCAAATTGTCTGGCACGCCCTTTGAATTAACTTAATATTTAATCAGACTTCCAAAGATTTTACAGGGTTTTGAAGACCCACCTCACCCACTCCACCCATGGTTCCTAAGCAATCTAAATTCTTTAAGACATAACTGCCCTCCTCTGAGCTTCCTTGAGCTTGCGGGAGACGGCATTGTAGATCCATGTTTGATATTATTAGCAGCGGCTACTCTCTTCCTCTGCACTGGTTCTGTTTAAGTCTCCCCAGCGCATCGCATACACATTAGTTTGTACCATGGTGTAAAGGTATGAGCATGCTGTGTAGCATACAGTTTGTACTGGAAGGGTAGCCTTCCATCACAAAATCTTATGGCTAGATATTATTTTTAAACATTTCATACATTAGATATGTGCTGTACAGTGCAGCACACATGCATTGTGTGAAATGTTAGGATAGATTAAAACATTTCTCCAAATTTACACCTGCCTCTGGGAGGTGCTTTTTTGACGCAAAGCTAGTGTCATAATTTTAATTTTGAGTCCAAACCATGCCTGATTGCCTAGGAATTCCCAAGTATGATGGATGAAATGCCCCCCGACGCAAAGCACTATTTGTGCAAAACACGGTCAATTTTTGATGAGAAAAAAAAAGCTGTGTGCTCGAAAGTATATAACTTATCAAGACTTTGCGCGACACTGTTGTGGTGTGCTAAATCTGTCCTTCACTGTCCAATCCCCAGTGGAGAACTCGTGACTCGCCGCCTTGACAGTCCTTTGTGCTCGTTCCTTCTGATCTAAAACCTGCTCTGTAGTAGGTGATAATCCTCATACAGTGGTTTGTCTATAACCATTTGTTGAAGAAAAAAAAAAGAAATGACCCTCCAGCCCTTACTGAACCTCCCTAATCAGGACTGTATTGGTCTCGTCTGACAAGCACTGTATGCTACTCTCAGACCATCCAACACAAACGCGGCTCTCGCACTCACCTCGTCGTTTAGCTACTCTCCTCCTACTTCTGGCACTTTGCACTTTTCGAAACCGAGATAAGTATTGTGTGTCAAACAGGAGAGATAAAGGCTGTGCAAACACCGTGGCTGCACTTTGAAGCGTTGTATTGGAACAGCCGTGGCTTTGAGTGGATCCTTTGTTTCTTGGCAACGCAACCTGGACTTGGGCTACTGTATGATGAGCTTCGCATACGTCATAGCTCCGCACCCTGAGTAGACTGAGAAGGAGGACATGGGTTTTTTGAGAATGCGCACATAACAGATAGTGCTTTCAAGTTGGCAGAGATTTCCCACTAGTAGTGGGCGTCTGCACCAAATGCTCCAAAGCTTATGATCCATTTTTCACCAGTTTTTGACATTTCTTCGGCTAAAGCCTTAGTCACAGGGGTGTCAAAGTCAGACACTGGAGGACTCCTGTCGCTCCATGTTTTCAGGAAATTCAGGCTACGTCAGGAAAGTCCGGTCCAGGAGGGCAATGCGATCCACCCACTATGTAAGTTATTTACATGCTTGAACATCTGGCACGAATCTGATTTTCCTGGATTTGCACTGAATCCCCTTAGACTATGCAAATAATTCAAATTTCTTCTTCATATGCAAATGTATATCATCTTCTTCAGAGTAGCAGGTGTCCGATCCTCGACGCTCAGAGTTGGACACATGCGGTTATTGCTCCACGACACGAGTGGAGCAAGGGCTGATTGGAAAGTTCACCGCTTAATCTTTTTGAAGACAGCAGATGGACATGGTTAACTCTTTTGGAAAAAGGATAACGCCTGTGGTCTCTACGACCAATGCTAGGCTGCAAGACAAAATGGTGATGAGTGTACAAACCACAGAGTCCGCAAGCTCCGTTTGTAGCGTGGATCACCCAAGCAGCCCCAAAGAGTATACTGTAGTGTGTTCCATTCATGAACTTACCCCCTTCGTTGACCCGACACATGTAATGTTGGGCAATGTTCTAGATCTACGTGTAACCCTTTATGAGCCGAGAGCATCCTTCCAGGGACAGTTATTTCTCTCCGAGGAAGGGCTTCCAATCGTGTGTATATATCTGTAATATAGTTACGTGTTACTAGCTTTGGTTTAACAAAAGGGTTCTGCAATCTGGAGCGTACATTCTTCTCACCCCAACACAGCATTGAAGAGTTTGTTTCTTAACTGATTTCTGCAACAAAAAAACAAAACAAAAAAAAGCATGCTCCCATGTGAAAGTGGCCTGGTGTGGCCTAGTCTGAAGTAAACCCTACTTTATAAACTGTTGTAAGAGAGTTGTAAGGTTGCTCATGAGTTGGTCATGTGGCCTGATTACGGGTTGTCCCCACATACATATTTCTAGTTGACACAGGTTTGTGGTCCTCCCTGACCGTTGTGTTTTGATGTGTTGATTTGGCGGGAGTTTGGAGGGGCTGGGGGATGCGTGGAAGTGTTTCCTTTGCTGTGTAACTGGAGATATTTATTTTTTGCATCTGAGAGAACTGCTCCCTCCCAAGGTAAAGATTGGGCCGAAGATTCGACACTTCATAGAACAAACAATGGCTCACAGGAGGCAAGGTCGTCAAGTCAGTGGTGTTCCCATCATGCATTTTTATCTTTGAAATACACACATCATCACAATCGCATATCGCAACAAAACATTGTCATTGTGATCATAGACCTAAAAGAACTAATGATGTTTCAGATTTTTTTTTTTTTTACTCTACTCATCCAGAACACTTAACATTAATCGGAAAAGTTAATGTTCTGACTGAACATGTCTATACCATGCACTAAAAACTATGGGTGGACGGAACACGCAGAGTTTTACTCGAGCAGCGGTATTTCGGCACATCGTTCTGATTTTTTTTAAATTTCATCATGAGCTGCACCATGCCAGACGACGCTGTTGCTTTTTGCCGGTCAAGTATATTTTCTGCTCAAGCGGCAGCATTCTCAACACAAACAGTAGCAACTAACGGGACTTCTCCTAGTGCTCAAATTTTCTCGCGCACCAACTTAATGTTGGCGAGCCGCATGTGAAAAAAACTCCACCACGTGGCGGTTCACAGAGTTTTTCTAGAACTCTGCGCTCCGGCAAAACTCCGCAGGCAGAGCGTGGATTACCACCCACCCCTACTAAAGAACAATACTCACACAATTTACACATACACATAACTTAATGAGAGTTAAGGAGGATCCAATGAAGGAATATAACAGCCCTTACAAAAAATAAAAAGATACAGATGTACACCTGTTAGGGTGTTTTTACAAAATCACATCATATTGTTATGCAAAAGCCTTAACTCCCCCTCAGTGATAACCACAACAAAGAGTTGTGCATCGCTAGTTTTTATATAGTGCAGTGGTGTGTGTTTTATCTTTATTTAATTATTTGTTTTTTTTAGCAAAATTGTTGATTGAAAAAGCTTTATTCGAGTTGTACACTCATAAAAGCACACACATATAAATTACATACATTTCTTAAAAACATCAAACAATCTATTACACTTAATTTATAGTTAAAAAATACATAGTACACAAACATAAAAATTATTTGTCAATTGGGATTAATATAAGCTTTTTCATACAATGCAGAAACTACATGCATGTTACAGTATAGAAACCTCCGCGTTACGGACCATTCCCGGGTTTATACAATAAAACTCATAGCATACATGTTATCCGCGTTTTAAATTTAAAATTCATATATATCTCCCAGTTGCTATCTACAAATAAAAATCGTACACAGGAAATTGGGAGGATGTAGAATTCAGAAGGTACTGGTAGCTAGAGCCCTCCTCCTTAAGGACCACGCCCACCCCAAATATTTGGCAGTTCCGACTACAAGGAACATTTCGGTGGAAGAACAAATAATTCTTAGCCCCTCAACACCACTTAGGACACCGAGATTCCTACAAACTGGGGCCAGCCAAGATTTCCTTGGATTTACATAAGCCACACATGAGAATAGAAAATGTGCGATGCTTTCATTGGGGGCCCCGCATGACGGGCAACACGCACTGCCTCCAGTCTTCCAACTGGACGTCATACACCTCAAGGGGAGAGAGCCTGCCCTTAACTGGAAAAATAGTTTCCTGTCTGTTGGGGAAGTTATAGTATCCCAATACTTTTCTAAGGATGGCTGATGTTTAATTTCCATGAATCTACCCCCCAAGGATTCCGAGGTTACGCTTCTCCAAAGTTTTTGATCAATGTGGTTCCAATATAGTTCTTTAATACTGGATTTACTGGGGAATACTTCCCCTAGGGGGTTTTCCCACAGTTTGGAGAGCCCAAGCTCAAAAAGAGCATCTCTTAACATTTTTAGCCATGCGATTTTATGGAAAACATCAAGTTTGGCTAATGCTAAGAACCCCTCGGCGTAGTGTCTTATTTCCACGGTTGTCCATAAACGTCTCCAATAAAGGATAGGCCTCAGTCGGGCACGATCGGTAAGCGATCTTCTACCTAAGTCTAAACCAAGCGGTATAAGTGGGGTGCTTTGAGGGAGACTAGTTATCCCTCTCAGAAACCTGTTCTCAGATCTCTGAAGAGTGGTGAGACTCTCAAAGCCCCAGACTTCAGCCCCGTAAAGGGCTGCGCCCAGGGCCTTTGCGTCATAAACCATGAGAACAGGTTTTATGGGCCTGGTTTTAGATTTTATTTGCTCAACCCTGAGTACACCAGAAATCTGCTGGTGTTTCAACACCGCCTTCTCTATGTGTCGTGTCCAACCCGGTTTACTTGATATCTCGACCCCGAGATACGTGAAAACATCTACCGACTCAAGCTTGATATTGTTCAAAGAAACATTGGGTCGAGAATGGCACTTTTGCCCAAAGGCCATCAGCTTAGTCTTGTTTACATTAACCTCTAGGCCCCGTTCCTTGCAAAATGAGTCGAAAATGTTCAAAGCTCTCTGGAGGCCCGACGGGGTTTTAGACACGATCAGGGTGTCGTCAGCGAACATCAGAATAGGGACTCTGATGCCCGCTAACGAAGGTGCATCGACCATTGCGTCCAACATCCTGTCCACAATGCCATTAATGAACAGGGAGAACAGCAGGGGTGCCATAGCACATCCCTGCCGGACCCCCCGCTCAACTGGGAAGTTAGCAGTGGATTCCCCATTCCTCCCCCACTGGACCTTTGCGTAGTTACTTTCATGCAGACGCATTATCAGCGTGAGCAAATCAGGTGGGACCCCTAATTTAAACAGAACCTCCCACAGCGTGCGCCTGGGCACCAGATCAAAGGCGGCCCTGAGATCTACAAATGCTACATAGAGCCTGCCTTTGCCCAGGAGTACAGTCCCCCACCGCAGCATGGTGAAGCGAAAGATTTGGTCGACCGTACTGGTTGCACGTCTGAATCCTGCCTGGAAGGGGGATAACGCATTGTTATCATCTACCCAGGCCATAAGTTTGTCGACCAGCATCTTCCCCACCACTTTTTGCATGGTGGCCAACAAACTTATTGGTCTATAATTTACTGGTAGTGACCGATCGCCTTTCTTAAAGATCGGTATTATTATTGCCCCCTTCCATATATTTGGGATTTTAGCCCCTTTCGCTAGGCCATTTCCCAACAAGGTCGCATAATTTGCCCACTGGGCCTTGTCGTGTTTAAAGATATCTGAGGGGATTCCATCCAGCCCAGGGGCTTTCCCCCCCTGCAAGCTTGCTATTACGTGTTCCGCATCCTTGCATGAAAATAAATCACCCTTACAGAATATCATAGGGATTGATTCTATGGCCATTAGATCCCTGCTCTCAGCATACTGGGGTTTAAAATACTCGACCCACAATGCCTCATCGACATTGTTGTCGGGTTGGTTAGAGACGCCCCCTCTTCCCCATTTCACGGTTTTCCAGAAAAGCCTGGAATCCTTCTGCCCTGAAGCAGCGAGTAGCTCCTCCCAATACTCCTCGTCCCACAACTTCTTGGCCAGGCGGATACTATCATTATAGTGTTTCCTACTGGCGCTAATCATAGCCCTAACTCTGCTTTTAAGTGCTCTGCCCAACTCCAGTCTGGCTACCCTGCACTGCTTGTTGAACCAGGACGCCATAGTGATTGGCGCTTTTCTGTTATACTTTACTGGCTTGGTAAAGTACGGTTTTATCACAGAAAAGAAGGTGTCGTGTATATCAGTTAATTCAACCGAGTCTGGTATTACAGGGTCAGCTTTTGTCATGGCAGCAATAGCATTGACTGTCTCCAATTTAATGGACTCCAAAGAGGACAAATTGGCCAGGACATACGGCCATCTCACCCGTCTTAAGTCATTAGTCATGACAGGTACATTCCCATTACCTAAAACTAGATTAGTTCGTGCGGACCTCCACCATGAGTGGGAGACACAAAGGGGGTTATGATCACTTTCTACTCTCCCCACAATTTCCATGTCACCCACACCACACCATAACTCAAAACTACAGATGACGTAGTCGATCCTACTTTTGTTATGCCCATTATCGAATGTGCAATTGCCACCTTGGTCGCTTTTTGTCCTGCCATTAAGAGCCCTCAAACCATACTCTAGACATAGCGCGTTCAACAAAAGAATATCTTTTGACCACCGCTTCACAGGTACGAGGTTTAGATTTGGGATGCCCCAGAGGGCATCTTCCTCCATTCCTATTGGGTGTGCAGTATTTTCTAGAGGCTCAAATGTCCTATTCAAATCGCCAGCCAAAATTACTCTGTTTCCAAGTGACTGGGAATCAAGGGAGGCGGATAAGACCTCTAAGGTGGCAGAATTCCCAAGACTCGTGCCCCTGGCATATATATTGTAAATGTCTATCACGCCACCCTTTCCTACAGATAACCTTAATAATTGTATATCCTTGCACCCTAGATCAATCACTTTTATTTTGACCTTTGAATTTTGCTTGATCCAAATTGCGAGGCCACCCATGGGTCTGCCCCTGGGGCCTCTCGTAGCTGGTATACAAAAATTTAAGTAACCTGGGAAAAATATTGGGTCACAGGCCCACGTCTCTTGGAATAGGCACATTTCGAATCCACTTACAAAGTCAATCCATTGCTGTGACAATAATCTAGCCCCCAGCCCCGCTATGTTCCACGATAAAAAGTTCTCCAGGGTGTTTTCGATACAAGTCCCCTTTTCAGTAGATACCATAGGCAACAAATCAACTAGCGTCCTACAATCACAGTTCTCTCCAACAACAGTATCTATACAATTAGCAACTATTCCCTCCTTGATGCTAATAGTGGTTGGGATAGCTAGTTCACCCACATAGCCCACGGGACTTGCAATAATACTCCCATCACCCATATTCTCTATTTCCGAGGTTAAACTCGTTTCATCTTCATTATTTGACATTTTTCCGCCAGTGTTACTTCCCCCAACCCATTCCCCCACCGGAGGCGATTGGACATCTGGGCTCTGTCAATATCCCCACCTCATCTGTCCCTGCCCATTCTGTGGGATACATGCCGGTATATAATACTTGTTTGTACTTGCGGTGGGCACAGCCATGGGACCAGCCTCAACCCCAATCGGAATAACAGATCTCGGGTACTCCCAACAACCCCCTGACTGGGTGACAGGTCTTGGGTAGAAGAAAGTTAGGTCCACAACCCCAATCCCTCCAATACTAATATTCCATCCTGGTCCCGTTATCAGCCCCACAACCCTAGGATCCTGAAAATTAATTATGATACACTCACCCCCCTGCTTTTTTAGGGTGTTCCCTATCCAGTTGACTCTTCTTGCCCCAATTATCAGGCCGTCCACTCCCCCTGGCAGAGGTCTATTGACACGAAGCCAGTGCATGGCTTTGTTTTTTAGCATGTCAAAGGTTTCTTTTTGACCCTCCATTAGGGGTGGGACATTATTGAGTATGGCCACATATGGGTAGGAGTCCGGGGTGAGCTGTACTGGAGGAGTCTTAGCCAGGAATTTAGTTATATGGGGTTTTGTGGGTGCTTGCTCCGGGGGAGCACGGCAATGTATAAGGGTATTTTCCACTGCCGCAACAGTATTGGTCCTATTCCCAATGCTAGGGGCCTCCCTCGTGGGACCACTACCCACTCCTGTATTAGTCGTAGGCCCCACCTTGTTCCCAGTGCCATTACTGGAGGGCGATTTACCATTTCCTGGCCTTTTGGCCATGGTTTTCCCCTGCCCGATCGGCAAAAACGTGGTATTTTTTCTAGTTGTGGTGGGTGGGGTTTTTACACTAACATTACAACTCCCATTAACATTGTTAGAGGATTTAGTGTTCCCACTGTTAGTGCTGATTTTAGAGGGAATTGTATTGGATACATTCTTACTGTTCACCCCTTTGGTTTCCTGAGCAGGGGTGACACTTACAGGCGGGGATTGCAAATCCACCAACACAACTTCCTGGTCTTTGATAGCTAACTGTGGGGGTTTCCCATTCTCACGCAATCTATTTCCAGACTTGATTAAAGATTTAATGGAAAAGAAATTATCCAAGCTAGCTTGCTCTAGATGGTCAAGTTGGTCGGCTAGCTTTTGGAGTCTAAGCTCAACAGGGTGTAAAAGGGAACGCATTATTTTCCCCACTTCTACCAGGAAATCATGATTAGGAGAGGGTAACCCCGGGGGTTCTGAAAAAATAGGATCATTGGCTGGGACTGCCAAGTTTGCAGGAGGCAACGGAATTATTGAGTCCACTTCTAGTTGGACTGCTACATCCTCCCCCCTCGGCATTACTACTTCATTCTTTGCGGGGGCATGGCTTAAGGATGATTTAGAACCCAGCTTCCTATGCTTTCTCACAGGTTTTTGTGCTTGTGCTTTTTTGACAGTAACTCCCCATTTCCTTTTAACACCAGGCTTGGGTTTAAGCATATCCACATGCAAACAAGATTTTTCATGAACTACATTTTCTTTAGATGAATGACTGAGTGCATCAGGGTGCTCAACAGACAAACCAGTTCCTGCAGTGATTGCTGGAGGGGTATCAACTAGCTCAATCAGGGGGGGTATGTCAAATAGTAAGTCCTGGGTGACAGGTAAAACAATAGATGACAATGGTGTAACCAACGCAGGAAAGTTTAAACCTTGGTTTTTTTCAGGCGGGTTTTTCAAAAGCTCTATCGAGAGCCTACGCCCAGCTCGTCTTTCCGCCAGGGCAATCTCTTTGTCAATATCCTGTGGCAAACGTTTAAAATAAGAGTCAAGAGGGCCCATGACGGCCGGTTCTAAGTCTGACATTGATGGCAATAATGTGGAAGTACTTGTTGTGCCAGCCATAGTATAGAGAGCTCCCCTGCAAAAGTATCAACAAGTCACGTATCGACTAGTATATTAAACGGTGGAACAATACCTGGGAATCTAGATGTTAAAGGGGTGGCCCAACCCGGCCTCCTGCGGCCCCGGACGGCCACAGACGGTCCCGCCCTTGTCCCGGGCTTCTCCCGGCGCCCTCCCGCGCGCTCCCGCGCAGCGGGGATACAAGGGGCTTAATGTAGAATGAGGTCGCTAATAGGTGAAGGGGGGGGGTGGTCGGGGAGAGCGGCCCAGGTGGAACAGATCAGGCAGGCAGCGGGTGCTCCTGGGATGTGTAGTCCCAATTGAGCGCGCACACTCGCACTCGCTCGCAGCCCCGACAAGTAGACTTCCCTCAGCGTCCCCTTTCCGATGGCAGCAGGCAAGCCTCCCAACGCAGCGGGACCCGCGGAGCGGGTTCCGCAAGAAGTAGGTGAATGGCAGCAATCCTCAGCAGGTCAGAAACACAAGTACAGCGAGGCGTCCCACTCGCCAGGTCCAAAGGTGCAGATGATAAATGCTCCGTGTAGGGGGGAGGGGTCGGGGAGAGCGGCCCAGGTGGAACAGATCAGGCAGGCAGCGGGTGCTCCTGGGATGTGTAGTCCCAATTGAGCGCGCACACTCGCACTCGCTCGCAGCCCCGACAAGTAGACTTCCCTCAGCGTCCCCTTTCCGATGGCAGCAGGCAAGCCTCCCAACGCAGCGGGACCCGCGAAGCGGGTTCCGCAAGAAGTAGGTGAATGGCAGCAAACCTCAGCAGGTCAGAAACACAAGTACAGCGATGTATTTCCATACTTCACTGAATGCAGAGATTACATTCTATACTTCTCTCTTGCTAGTTGCGCTCATCTGTGCAATTTAACTGAGCTTGTTATATTCATGCGCGTGAAGACAAGTCAAACAAATGTACATGGCTTGGTGCTGAAGCGCTACTCTACATTCACCTCACTGCCAAAGACTGCTTCCATGCAGCCATGAAGGCTGAACAACTCTGAATGACTTGCAGGTGACTACAGCAGGCGGAAGGGGTAGTCCACGTAGGCCTTGACCTCTCCCTTCCTCATGCACCAACCCAATCAGTATTCCTGTTGTCCAATTTTCTTGCCCCCCTCCTTCCTGTCCCTGTTCTTGTCTCTCTGCAGCCCCTCTATGCAAGAGGTTTCTTTGGTGGTGTAAACGAAGGTGCTCTTGGCCATCAGAAGTAGCAGAACACCGTGTCCTGCCTCAATGCAAGTTGAGAACATGTGATTGTGTTGCAAACATTCATTCTACCCCTTGTAGGGTCTTGGTGGAAGGCTGAGTGAAGTTCAATGACTAGTGCCACAAGCATAAGTGGTCAACCACCAAGTGCCTGTCAGCCTCATGCTTTCTGTTTAGCGTCGCTGTTCTTTTCACGACTTCTATCACACATTGTGAAAACACTTCAAGTGTCCCTACACAGTGGAACCACTGCCTTCTAAATATTTAGCAACACAAAGGCTTTTTGGCATTGCAAAAGGTTATGAAAAGCTACGATGTCTCTGTCATGTCTCGCTCTTTAGCTGCAGCGGAGGCACAGTGCCAAGAGGCGGTTTGAGCCAAATCCACTGTGAATGCTTTAACTCCTCACACTCGCTTCTTGACTAACCTATGCATAGTAATCGGTGGGTTAAGTCCCTTTGGAGACTGCATTAGTGATGTCCAATTACAAAATCAGTCAGTAACACACCGTGCATATGGCCAATAAATAATTTTATGGAAATATAAGTTTGGTAGCATTATTTAAAGGGGCCATCCAGTTAAAAAAAACTATGCATTTCTGTTTTCCTGAGTGTGCCTCGCCAATGGAGAAGATACAATAATGCCCCCTTGAGTCATATCATCTGGTTTGGTTTGATGAGCTATTGAGGCTTCTGATCCCCACTAATCTGCAGAAGGGGACATTCTGACCTAGTGACTTCAACATCTAGAGTATCCTTCTAGCGTGACCTTTGTTGTCTTCTACTGGAAGCAACCTCCACACACTGACCAAATCCCTCCACTTGTTTCTCTTCAACATCAAACTAGACTGGCTAATAATCAAACTCAACCTATTGTCCACCCCAGGCCACAAACCCAATATTCACAGAACCCCTTTCTGCAAACTGGAGAAGACGTACCACTAAGACTCCAAGACCCTCGAGCTCTCTTCCAATCTCACGTCTGCCACCAGAAGCTCTGGAGTGTGTCTGACATCGCTCAGAGTGAATGAACCTCTTCTGTGACTCCCTAAGGGGTTCCCTCTTTTTGACGTGCCCTGCTTTCATGTTTTTCCATGCTTGCTCAGTTTTGTGAATCGGTAGCAGCACTACCACCTTCTGGGGCTTGTTGTTCACAACGTAAATATCCCGACAATTAATAAATGATCAGGGCACGGCAAAAGGAAAATAAAAGTAAGTTAAACAATTAACATTCGGAAAACAAAACGTGATAAGTGCTAAAACTATCAGAAAGAGTGAGATGGATGGAAACACTGACACGGTAGTTGGCTTGAAGAAAGTGACATATTTGTCCTTCAATTGGGAAAGTGACTTGCTTTATAAAGCTCACAATTCTTCATTGTGCTAGAATGTAAACAGAATGTGTAAACCAGGATTAAAGTTCAGCATGAAGGACTATGCTCCGTTACAGCCTCTACAGGCTTCAAGTATAGCACTGTACTGTATTTTAAAAGATTCCCTTTCGGACCGCCTTGCTTGTTTGAGCCAGACCCAAACAGTGCTTACGGGATCTTATTCAGATCTGAGCACTCTGGCCCTAGATGAGCTGGTGCTCCTTTTGATCTGCAAAGAATGGATCCAGACCTGAACACACATAGGTCCTTGGGAAGTGGAGTATTCTGATCTGAAGAAAGATGGATTCAGCCCTGATCTAAGCAAACCTATGTAGGCCAGAAAACGGCATTGGTCTCTGAGGCATCTTCTCAAGATATTACCAGCCCTGAACAACCCATTGGTGTCCATGAAGGGGGGGGGTGTTTCTGGTCCGACGAGATCTATCCAAACTAGAACGCAACAGAGGTCCCCACAGGACAGGAGTTCATGCTGATCTGCACAAAGATCTATCCAAGCGTAAACACTTCATAGATCCCTATGTAATGGGTATTGATTGATGCATGCAAAGATATTTCCAGACCAGAATACAACATAAGTCCCCATGGGCAATGTGTTCATTCATTCACACAAAGATGTGTCTAGCCCTAAATACATTGGTCTCTGGAGGGCGGGGTTTATCAGTGACCCTAAACCCATCGATTCGAATTAGAACCTGGACAGGACACAACCGTTGATTACAGGAGCCGTATTTTATGTTCAAAGATGCACTCACACTTCTCAAAAATAAAAACCTTCAACCCACTGATGCTGGTCAGTTGAGCCGTGAAGAGGATGCATTCTGCAGTGGGCAACCTCCTTGCCCATGCAATATTTGGCATCTTTCATAGGACACAGTGGCTCCCTAACTAAAGTCCATGATTTGCCATGAGTCAGACATAGGCCTCTCGGCCCGACAAGCCGTTTTCTGAGGTGCCCTTCAAGGACCCTCTCCACTAAATCTTAGTGGGTCCCACACATTCTCTCGTCATTGAGTGTGTGAGACTGTCCGTAGGCCTGCAGTGCAGCAGGACTTCACCTGCAGCCTCTCTCTAACTTTAGCTATTAAGTTTAGTTAAGTTAATATGACCAGAAACATTTACAGCATCCCTTCCTTAAAAAAAAAAAGATTTATCACACCTTAGCCTTAATAGTGCACACCTTTATACTGTGCACCGAACAGCGTCTGCACATGCCAATTACCTGCCCTGCTTTTTTTAGTGTGTCATTCTGCACTCAGTAAATACTGACATCATGTTCTGCACTCGGTAAATACCGACATCATGTGGGGCCGGGGCGGTATTTATCAGGTGCAGCGTTACTGCTTCGTTCTGAGTGTCCAAGTCTAACCTCAGAATGGGGGCTAGTATTTATATGTTGTACTTGCATAGCACAGACCTGTTTTTCATCATTCTGAATGTATTGACCTTTCCTTGTTCCAATGTGTTTTGTGTTCCCTGGTGAAAGCCACACATGCATTTGTCTCCGCCCACCTTGGAATCCCTTTTTGAGTACTAGCCTCCAAATCGGAATTCCTCTTTGACTCATGATGAGCCAGTAGGTGCCACTGCTTTATCACATACGAGCCGTCAGAGCGCTGTACGGTGCGCAGAATAAAGCAAACACAAGGAGATGATGGACAGAGCGCTGAAACTTTTCAGACACTCACCCCCCATCACAGATCTGGGTTTAATCCATCATAGTTCTTCAGCTCACTTCGCCACCCCAGGTCAGACCCAGCTATATGCAAATCAGCCTTCACCCTGTGCCTCATGGGAACAGTCCAGCACAAACTCCCAAGCCAGGTCTTCCTGGGACCGGAAGAAAGCATCCCGGGACAGGTTTTAGGGTAGCACCCCTCATCAGCCAGGCTAGCCTGAATCCAGTGGCAAAGTGAGACAGGAACCCACGTCTTGGCATACCCTGCCAAGCTAGGGTGAGCAAAGAAAACACAAGTAGATGATGGACGGAGCGCTAAAGCGTTACAGATACTCACACCCAATCACAGATCTGGGGGTGAATGTTTGGTTAATTTGGCATTCCGTCCATCATCTGTTCTTTTTGCAAGTGCAGTCCGCAGAGTTATCTGGGAGTATGTATGCAAATTAGTTGGCATATGCTTCTACCTCTTTCAGAAGTTTACTTCTTTAATTTGCTTTTTCCTTTCTTCTAATACTAAAGCATACAGCAGGCCTAAGACTTACTCTGCATTTGTGTACAACAAAGAACTGTTTTGCAGCATGTTTGTTGTAAATATACCATCCCTCGCTGGGCATACATGGTAATGTTATTAACCCCTACAATGCGTTAGTCGGCCAACGGCCATCGCGAGCACTACGTCCGTAGTGCTGCGTACGTCCGTTGGCCGATGCGGCCCGCTCACTCCGCTAAAACCACCGCACCGTGGTGGAATTGCCACCGCGGTTAAGAGGGTAAAGAGCACCCCTTTTGGCCAGAAGTGTGTACAGCACATTTTGCTCCTCTACTGGCATAGACCATGCTTCAGTACGAGATGGGTAATGGCTCCATTATTATTATTTTATGTGTCATAATTTTGTATTGGTGATTGAAAAATACAATTTAAAAAACAAAATACAAAACAGTATTATAAATCATAGATCAATGTGAGACAAGTAAGATATACAAATAACATAATATAGCTGAAAATTATAAATGAGAGGGAAAGAGGAGAAAAATAAGAAAAAGGGGAAAGTAGAAAAAGAATAAATGACAGGGAGTTAATTATTGAAAGAATGACATTGTACAAGATGTGCAAGGAGATTTTAAATCTGATTAATACTAATCATTAAAGGAATTTAGAGAGAATAGAACGTGAAAGAAGAAAACGTTTAGAATCAGTAGATTAATATATACATGAATATGTATTATAACACAACTGATATTGAAACAGGATAGTTAAGAATTATAAAATAAATAAGTAGATAAATATACAGATGAATAACTGTGAGGATTGATTAGTAAGAAGATGAATCAAGACACGAAGGAAAAATAAATAACGAAATGTGAAGAATAGAAAGGAAAATTAAATGAAACCATCTCCTCAACCTGGAAATAAAAGGGTAGGATGGAGGGAAGGAAAGAAGAGAACGAAAAGAAGAGACAAAAAGAGGGAAAAACGAGGAAGAAAAAGCAGCAAAGAAGAAAGAGAGGAAAATAATTTCAGGATTCTCGATGAAAAGGGGACCATACCCGTTGAAATATTTGTTCTTGGTATTGCATCTTATATATTACATCTTCATGTGATGCTGTCTGTATCATTGCAACCATCCAATCCTCTTTGGACGGGGGGTTAGGTGATTGCCACAGTCTTAAAATACAAATTTTAGCAGTAGATAGTGCAGTGTGTAAGAGTCGACTCTGAGGTCGCGAGATATTAGGAAAACTTCAGTCATGTAGTAAAAGAGTGGCAGGTGTAAGAGGGAGCATAAGAGGAATGATTTCCAACAATGCATCTCCTATTTGTAACCAACATTGTTTTATAAAGGGACACTCACAGATTATATGTATAAGGTCAGAATTGGTTCCAGAGCACCTCCAGCACCTAGAATGTGATGATAATCCAGCTCGTTGCAACTTTGAGGGAGTCCAGTGCCAATCATGTAAAGTTTTAAAACGACAGAATTTCATTTGTGCTTCACGAATGCCCTTGCCAAGGGCTGGCTCCATTATTTTCAAAGAATATGGGCGATTTACGAATGGATGCTTCTGGGACACGGGTCTATTTTTTTTAGATTGCAATGCGAATGAGTATCCACCTGAAAAAATGCTGAAGTGATGGACTAACACTGACGTTAGGACTTGTGTGATAAACTTTCAAAATGGTTCATAGTGTGTCCGCATTGAATGATTTCCTCATTTGTATCGAAGGATGCTGGTCATTTCTTATATGTGGTACGTAAAGGTAAGCGGTATCTGACGCAGGGTATGCGGACCCAACAATTACAGCGTAAGAATGTGGCAGGGGGTTTTGCCTCTTGACAATTGGAGACTAATCCGATCTGTGGCTGGGAAGGTAGATGCTGAGCATTCCTGATGCTGGGCAAATGGAGACTGATCATACACGTTGCTGTGCTTGTGAATGGCAATGTTATCTGTCAATGAGTATGTGTAATGTGGTCATGTATGTTATAAGGCACTGTAATTATTTTTGTCTAGGTACCTGTTGCTGTGCAGCAGTAGTATGGCATTACCTCCACATCCAAACATCCAGCATCGGAATGCAGGCCATAGCATTCATTGGGCGTGTTGCCATATATGTTGCTAAATACTGAAAAATCATGTGTTTGTGGGCTTTTAGTGGACTGGCATTATTTGTTGCTGTGTATGTGGGGTTTAGAGCGAGGCCTGGGTGGAAAATGTCATTCCGCTCGCTGAATTGGCATAATTTGGATGACTCTAAGTTACTCGTGTAACATGGAGGTCTAACCAAATTCTGCCAATCGCCACATCACAGAATTGTTTCTCCTGTGAGGCTCCAGAAATGCGGCTGGCGAGTGTGAGTGAGCATGAGTGAGATTTGACGTCCCCTAGCACAATTTCAGGTCGCTAGGAGGACTTCTGCCAAGATTTCTTTTAACGTTGGCGGTCTGGGGTGCTGTCAAAGAGCTGCTTTTAGAGTAGATTTTCTACTTGAGTGGCAGTAAAATCAACTTGAATGGCCATGCACCCTTGAACACTGCATGGTGCCATTCGAGATGATTTTTTTAAAGCGCAGAACGCGCTATTGACGCTAAATGGCAGCATGGTGTGCATATTCCTGCCCGTTGGTGGAACTCCGTGGAAACTCAGAGTTTTTATGTAACCCCACTTAATTGAACAGAGTGAAATTCCGCAAGTTCCACCCTCTCCTAGTTGTGATTTGTTGATGAAAACTGGGAGTTTGACAGTACCTGTTGCTGGGCATTTGATGTCTGTATAGGATGGGTTTATCTGTTGCAGGGAATGCAGAATATGGGCTTCTCTGATGCTCTGTATATGCTGCATGTTTCTGGGAATTTGGAGGCTGGACCTTTCTGCTGCTGGGTATTGTGGACTTTGGTTTTGCCTCTCCTGGTTATGCAGATCGTGGTCCTACCTATGGTTATGTGGAGGCTGGTCTTACCTGCTGTTTGGCATTTTGAGGCCAGTCATGGGTACTGCTTCTTGGTGGAGGTTGGTCCTACTTGTTGAGGACACCTGATTATTAGTCCTACCTAAATTGGGTATATGGCTGGTCCTGCCTTTTGCTGGAAATGGGAAGGTTGGTCTTACTGACGGCCAAAGAAGTGGAGGCTTGTCCTACCCATATAGGCTACGTGGAGGCTGGTTCTACCTCTTGTTGGATTTGTTGAAGCTGGTTTTACCTGCTGGTTACGGGAGGCTAGCCAAACGTCTTTTGGGCGAGATCTGCCCTTCGTTATTTCAAGCCTTGCCAGAACTGGCATGACCTGCTACTTCGAAATACTTTGAATCTGGAAGTGGCATGTAAACTCATCTTTACTTTATGTATTTTGACCAACTCTAATGGTGCAATGAGCTTGATATGCTTAATGCTACAATAGTTTTTTTTAATGTCCCTGAGCAGGAAATAAGCTTATTAAGTTCTGGTTTGTGTCACTGACTCCATGAGCTTTTAACGGCATACTTTGACTCTATTTTGCAAAAGTTACACTAACGTGGTAGCAACACCTTTTTATTATCTTAGAAATAGCAGAAATATGGTAGGATGTGCCACATAGATACAAGTTATTAATATTATTATGAAGAATGTTTCTATTTTTTTGGGAGGGGGCTCCTAATTCCCAAACCAAGGTATATTTTTATCTGCTTATGTTTTTTCGTAATGTCTAGAAGTCTTGGGAGGCTTTGTCAATGTTGCTAGCTCAGCATGCTTTACAATGCACCATTTGATGTTGTTGTTCGGAACTAATTATTTTGGAAGAGCCCCCCAAACAATCTCCAATCCCACTGTCATCAGAACTGAGGCATTTTAAGAAAGGGTGATTGGGGAGCGACCTGCAGTCAATCTAACTCTCAGTGGTCAAACAAATCATACATTTTGCCCCCCTATATGACTTTTTTGAGTCCCCGATGTTTAAGCCATTCAGTTGTTTTAAGAATGCACTATACAGTAGAGATTGGGGAAGGTCATCCAGTGACATTGAAGCTCCAGCATCATGCTATAAACCCATCAATTATTGCCTTGTGCAAAGTTAATTCTTTTGGATCCCTTTGGGTGTTTGCTGACAAGGATCCAAACCCCTACTCGGCTCAGGAGATCCTAGCTCGAGCTCCCCTAAGGCTCACAGGGATGAGAGTTAAATCTGAATTTTGACGCACCTATTGCCGGGCGAGCTGCAGCTACAGTGTGAATCATTCAATAATCCAGGAAAGCTGACCGCGCTTCAAAGGTGTGCATCAGAGTTCCCTTGGCTCCATCTCTTGAAAAACCTTTGATGATGGGTGGCGAATTTTACTCCTTCTTAATTTACCTGTCAGAAATAGGAAAAAATCCATATTTAAAAAAAAAAAGTGTATGACACTCTAAGTAACAGTCTTTCTATAAAGTAATGTATTCTAGAAGTTATTGCGTGATCGAACACCAATATATTTTTCAGATGTGCAGCCAGAATATGGTACTTATGGAATGTTAGCTATGACAGCAGTTTGATATAGAATATATCCAGAATTTCTTTGCTGTAGTAACCATTTTGAATTGCTTCAACACATGCACCGGTGTGTGCATATCTGTGTTGGCACATTTTGTGTTAAGGGTGTGTGTGTGCGTGCCCATGTATATGCATGTTAATGTTCAGGGGCACGGTGGCAGGTTCAGGGTACACTAATGTTGTGCACAGATGACATGTAACATGGTTGGTGTTTGTGCAAGACCACATCCAGACAGATGGGGCCTGTTTCACTTCCAAAACTGTTACTATTTGGTAAGCAGACTGGTAGCCCTATCGCTTGACAGGTACAGCACCCCCTACTTGTAAATGGGGTGCTTTAGTAAAGTAGAGAGGCCAGCCGCTGAGAACAGAGCATAATCTATAAATGTGACTCATACATGGAGACTTCATAAATAAAGAACATGTAAAAATATCGAGTTGTTCACAGTTTGAAAACCTAGCCAAACTATCTTCCCGCGGTTGTTGAATGATGTTAATTTTTGAGTCTGTATTTCTGTACTCTAAATTTATGGGATCTATACCGTTAAACTGTTTATTTTAACATATGTCCCTTGCATTATGCTAGCGTTTAGGGTGAGCCCCTGCTAATGTTTGTTTGGCGCATGTTTGGCTGAAAAAATCAGTATTTTAAAATCAATTTATGTGAAAAAAAAAGAGACTGCGAGAATCCGCAAAAGCCCGTATTTTTTTCTTCTGTGAGCAATAAACGTCAATCAGAAAATGATAGAATAAATCACTTGAAAAATATTGTCAAGCAACATTGTCTTCCTTGATTATTATTAAAGCAAACTAAGGCAGAATTAGTGTGCTAATAAAATCTAGAGGATTTTGCACAAATTTGTATCCAAATCCCAGCTTCACCCCTCCCATAGACTCAAAACATTAACAAAAGGCCAGCATTTTACTCCGAGAAAAAACGACCAGCCCTACAATTCATTCTCCTGGCTCTAGGTGCCCATAGAGAGCCATTTCTGAGGCTGACCATCAGAGAATAGCACAGTGTGCAAGGGCCGATGGACAGGAGATTTTCAAACCACGAGGAGCCTGTTTTTTCTTATTGTGGTGGGTGCATGGTGTATTTTCTGTCCATCATTTTAATGTAATGGACGTTACCTCCCCTTGGTACAGCCAAGGAGCATCTCTTGCAAACTAGACCTACCCTGGACTCTGCTGCAGTTCCTAGCACCCACAACCTCCCCGGATATTGCAGAGCGCCCCAATAATCCAGTTCCATTCAGTGCTCTTGTTAGAAATGGAGTAGCCAATTCTACGGGGGTAGCATGGTGCAGAGCGGGCAGGCCAAACTCCTGAGGACATGTGTGAAGCATCCACGCAGTACACACAGACGACACCCAAGGCACACCACAAAAGAGAAACAACACCAGTTTTGGTGATAAAGAATAACTTTTGTATTGGATCAAATCTGCAACAAAAATCACAGTAGTCACAATGCTGTGCCAGGGCAATATATACATGGGGATTATTTACCGGGTAAATGAAAAAAGAGAAGGTACGTCCATCAGGGTCAATGTTGCAATTAAAATGTAAGCATTAGCATTTGGCATAACAGATTAGGTGGAAAACCATGCGTAGGCATATAAACTCACTATACCTCATCAGCCCGAAGCATAAGAACCTAGGGGCATAACGTTAGCATGGAAAACATTAGGTTGGAACACATTATGCATCGTACACACAGTGGTCAGGCCTACAGCCTTCACAGGGGACCTGGAACATGAATACCATAGGCATACATGGGTGAGCATATTCGGCATATCCTTAGGCCCACCACCCTCCTTGTCAGCATGGGTAAATTAGGCCTAAAAGCATTATCCACAACCATAAACCTGTGGGCATCAATTGCCTTAGTTTAGGCATAACCTTAGCATAATCACCTTAGCAGGGGGCATCAGACACATGGTGCAGGGCATTAGGCATTACCTCAGGTATCAATCCTCTCATGTCCAAAATCAACAGTCCCCTCCTGTCCAAAATCAACAGCCGCAAGGCAACAATAGGTATATCAAAATACATCAGGCATGAATCCTTTGATCATAACATAAGGCATAAACACATAACCAGCAGTGCACATGTAGTCCCACCTAAAATAATTGCCCTCAACTTGCAGAATAACCGCTGGCGCCACTGCTCCTGGGAGCCCCCTACTCTGGGACTCTAGCCCTCAAAGTAGTCCCCTTCATGGCAAAACAATGGTCCATTGGCCCGCCCTGGCGCTCCCCACTCTGGGGTGCAGAAATACAAAATGCCCCCAAACCGTTGCAGCTGCCCACTGTCCTGCGTGGCAGCTGTGCAGAGTGCAGCGAGTTCTCGTAGTGTTGGGGTCCCCTCCAGGACTCCTCACTCCTGCAGGGCTCTCCCCCGCTCCCGGGGAGTCCTGCCAACGACAGCACCTCCTTTGGCATACCCGGGCCCCCTCCTTGGACCCGGGACTTTAATGTGGGGCCCGCGAGGCTCTGGTCCCTTTCCTGCAGCCTGCAGGCACGGCGTCTTCCTGGTTCCGGATCCGCCCACAATGACGCGTCCCCGGGAACCTCGGTTGCTGGGCAAAGCAGGCCCCAACAGGACTCCCTCGCTGACTCACGGCGGTGATCTTGGGCAATCCAGAAGTGCGGGGTGGGCACCCGCTCTGGTGGCACTCAGCGGCCCGCTTCTCCACCTCGGTCCGCGGCGGTGATTCAGGCGCTTCTAAGGTGTGGGGTAGGCTACCGCCAAATTAGCATACAAGCGGCGGGGTAGGCTCCCGCCGGTTTTAAATCGGCAAAAGGGCGGCAATACGGCCGGGTGGGCCCTGCTCTCTCTTGCGGCGCGGTGGTTTCTCCAGGCGGCAATCACGCGGGGTCGACACCCGCAGCAGTCAGAAAAGCGCCGCCATTACACGGGGTTGGCTCCCACGGCGCTCTGAAGTACAAAGCAATCTCTCCTGGCCACACAGCGCTACTGGGTCATTAAGTTCAGTGCTTGTCAGGCGCTAGGCAGCCCAACTAGCTTCAAGGGGCAGGAGACAGTGCCCCCCTCCTCCTGGGCACTCATCACATAGTGCCACCCACACCAAGCGCTAGTCATCAGGCAGGATGCAGTCACTCCAAGCTCAGTGCCTACCGAATATGGCGCTCACCTTACGTAGGGCACGCAGTCAGGGTCCTACGAGGCGCTAGGACGCAGGCAGGGAGCGCAGGCCAGTCCAGTATAGCGCTCTTCTCTTCTAGGCCCCTGCCAGCAGTCAGGGCCCAGGGGTAGCGCTCCTTCTCTCTTAGGGGGCCAGGGAGCAGAGCAGCAGGCACTACTTGGCAAGGTCAACAGTCAGTGGGTACTCATCAGGACAGGGGGGTAGGCTTTCTCCATCCTCCACTGTAGCGTGGCACTCCTCCTGTACAGCAGCCTGTACTCCTGCAGTGGGGCTTCCACTAGCCCTGTGGACAGCAGAGGGGTTAGTTCGGTGCAGAGTCCAGCACACAGGCCCAAGTGGAGGTATCCCCTGGCAGCAGGTCCCCTCACGTTCTTGTCCCTGCTCTGACTGAGCACATGGTGGCACAGCCCCCTTATTTATGCGCCCCTCGCCCCACCTCACAGACAGTGCCAGAAGCTTCTAGAAGCCTCTGGGGAACTGGCTCTAACTGGTTCAGGGGTAGGAGTAGAGCACCCTGGGTGCCAGGCTTTCCCTCCAAATGCTGGGATGGCTGGGTACCAAACAACTAGACCGCTAACCTACTGCAGTCAGGTGGCACAACACACAGCCATGGCATCCATTTTAAATGCAGCATGCTACCAGGGTACATTTCTACTATGGGGGTTAATAAGTACACACATCATTGCATTACATTACACTTGACATCTCACTCCACACATGGCCAACACATTTCTTCACCATGGGGGAGACGTCCTAAAACAGGGGGGTGAAAAGCGAAAATTGGGAAAAGGGCCAAGTCCAACAGCTCTTAACTACTGGAGCACTGTGCAAATATAAGACCTGAACAGTACACAGCAAATGTGGCAATGTCATAAAAGGTACACATAGGCCATCTAAACATCAGCAATTCAGGCCCCCACCTGTACTTCTTGTATTGCTCATGTCACTCGTCATGCTCTGGAAAATTATATGACACACCCCAGAAGAGCCCTGTCTTGTTTAAGTCACTATTAGAAATTCGAGTTTCTATCTCTCATTAACATTCTTTCACTTGCAGAGACATGTCTACAACCTTCTCACATAGTTCAGCCGCCTAAAGTGGCACACATCTGTCACCTGGGTGGGGACTTTTTACTAAAGTGCAATAGCCCTCTGGACCTCCTTCCTGTCTCTCTTAAACATCTTTTTTAAATTTAATTTTATTTATAAAGTTTTATATAGCGCAAACTTGCTTTACGGATTCAGTTTTGCATCTTTGTAAGACTGCCACATAAATACTTTATTACAGTCACACGCAGTTTACTTTTACAGGGACTCTGACACTCTACATGCGGGTGTGCTGCCTGTTAGGAGTAGGTGGGTGAGATTATATGGGTGCTTGTCTCACATTGCCTCACCGGAGAAAGAGAACCAAGGACATTGGGAACATCATGAGCCTACGGAGCTCGGCCAATCAATAATCTTTTACTGGTTGTGTCTTATTCTATGCCATCCAGTTGAGGCTGCTTCTGTTGGCAGAATACACTTGCCAACATATTTCACTTTTTGTTTCTGATAGTCGATACTGTAGGTCCGGATAGGTGCGTCGACTTCATTTAATATCTTATCTGTCTATAATTTACCCCTGAACTATTTGAAATGATTTATTTATAATTCGTTGCTTTATTTCTTTACCTGCAGTTAAGGCGCAATAAAATAATTTTTTTCGTGTTAATCTTTGAACTTCTTTTCTGTGTTTTTTTGTGTTGGGTTTTTAGGTGTGGCTGGACAGTGCAGTTTGAGTGTGTCTCCTATTGTTTCCAATTCTGTAAAATATACATAGAGCCACATTTGCTCTACGAAGAGGAATACAAGTCTCTCACCTCATGCCATTGACTGTTTAGTGCACCAGTCCGCCCCCAGTTGAATGCTTGCATTCCAGTGCACGAGGGACTATTTTATACCTCAAGAGTACTCTTCTTTTTGTCTCGTAGATGCACTGAATACATAACGCAACTCTTGGTTTCTGTGTTCTTTCAGTGCAGCAGGCGTTGTTAAAATGTTTTAGTCTGAATTCGAGCTACTGGTTTTGCCAACACTTGTTATTAAATGCTATGAATAGAAAACAGTTTTTTTTACTATGTTGTCGACTAAGTGCATTATCAGAGATAATGTAGTCAATGTTTGATATCATTGTCTGCGTTAAATTGTCAAAACAGAGCACAGATTACACAATGACGATGAAAACTGTCACAAAATATATTACACCCCCCAGAGATGTATTGTTAGTTGTTCAACACGTTTCCCAGAGCTGTAGGCTCCAGCTGGCAGTGGTATCTGAACATATGTTGACTTGATAAGGTGATGCTCGATTGTCTATGATACCATTAAAACATTCACCGCATCAAGGGCGGACTGTTAAGTACATGAGAGGGAGAGACCTTATTACACATGGTGAAGCCTTCTGCTGCTCCTTGAATATGAAAAGTTCTGGTGACATCATATGTCTGTCCCTAAATAGCAATTGCACAATTGTTCAACCTTAATTATAATAGAATTTGTTTAGGTGAAAGACCAACTGTGGCATGTAATACACAACTTTCGTCAGCTCAGACTGTTTGATTATGTCTACTTTTTAACAATTTTTGTTCAGTCCAAAGCTGTGGCATATTGCTCACTTCTTTTTAAAGACAATTTATTGAAACAGGCTGTTGAGTGCGTTTGTGTATAAATATGGTGGATGGCGGCCGTTTGTGTATAAAAATGGTGGATGGCGGCCAATGAGCAGCCTACCAGGCTGCTCATTGGCCTCCCAGACCCCACGCAGGTATTCTTAAGGCCATCCTCCATGTTGCTGTTCACCTACTTGAAATGCCTGAAGGTATATGACCACATCTCGCCCGCCCTTTTGGATTCCATTGCCTCTCTTTCCGGCCCAGGAGCAGCTGCCTCATCTACAGCCATCATGACTGGCACTGTTGGCTACCTGGCTGGCAAGCTCACAATCTCCGGTGGTGGCTGTCGGCCCAAATGTAGCCAGGACACTATCAGACTGGATGCAAAGAAGTGCAAAAATTACTAAACAAGATAACACGCTTTCTCGATCTAATCACCTAAAATGTGGAGCAATATCACCATATCCATCAGGATGCCACCAGCCCTGTTCTAATTTAGGAAAGAGCTGAAGATTCACCTGTTTAAAGAACATTACATTAGCAGTAACGGCTCTCAAACCGGGGAACTGCCAGTACCCTGCGTGCCATTTCAACACAAGCGTTACAACGCATGTGTTGTAACAACACATGACCATTACAACACAATTCTTTACACCTCATAGGCCTTTACAACGAATTTCGTTGTAAATGCATGAATGGGAAAGGGATATGTATGTAAAATGTAAGCATTAGGTAAGTAGGGTTTTGGGCTGGTATGGATAATTTTAGGATTTAGTGTGGGTATGGGTCTTGGGGTGGCATGGGTAATTTTAGGGTTTAGGGTGGGTATGGGGTTTGGGGTGGCATGGGTAATTTTAGGGTGAGTATGGGTTTTGGGGTGGCAAGGGTAATTTTAGGGTTTATGGTGGCTATGGGTTTGGGGTGGCATGGGTAATTTTAGGGTTTATGGTGGATATTGGTTTTGGGGTTGTAAGGGTGAGTTTAGGGTTGGTATGGGTTTTGGGATGACGAGGGTAATTTTAGGATTTAGGGTAGGTCGAGGTTTTGGGGTGGCAAGAGTAATTTTAGGGTTTAAGTTGGTAGGGGTTTTGGGGAGCAAGGGTAATTTTAGGGTTTAGGATGGCTATGGTGTTTGGAAGGACATTGGTAATTTTAGGGTTTAGGGTGGATGTGGGTTTTGGGGTCACAAGGATAATTTTAGGGTTTAGGGTGGGTAGATTTATTGGGGTGGCAAGGGTAATATTAGGATTTAGGGTGGATAGGGGTTTTGGGTTGGCACGGGTAATTTAAGGGTTTAGGGTGGGTAGGGGTTTTTGGGTGGCAAGGACAATTTTACGGTTTAGGGTGGGTAGCGGTTGAGGGGTGGCAATTATAATTTTAGGGTGGGTATATATGGTTTTATATATTTAAACAGACATCATTGTATGTGGAATATATAAAAACATATATAAAAGAAAAGTACATTACTTTTGTTTTACATATATTTTTATGCATGCCATTACTAAGAAAGTATAAGTATTTTATAGGAAAATATAAAGCTATATCTTATACATATATAGTTGTAATGATCAAGTGATTGATAGAATAAAAAAATATTCCCTCTCTATAGTATTTATATTTACCTGTAAAATACTTATATTTTCAAACACAAATTTAGCCATGCATGTGCTTTTAGAAAACATGCTTTTACAACAAAATTTGTTGTAAAGGTATATGCATGGTTAAAGTTTGCGCTCTAATGGTAACGCTTTGTAACAACACTTGCATTGTTCCAACTGTGTTGTAAAGGCTTGCAATGTAATGGCATGCGTTGAGGAGTCATGCAACCCCTCAAACCAGCTATTTCGCGATCACGTGAACTGTTACTCTTGACCAGGTACAGGACTCTATGCCCTTTGGCTAGATTGACACTTTATAAATACCACGGTTGTACACACACACACACACACACGTGTACACACCGACACTCCTCCAAACTCCACACCTCCCCCCAAAAAAATCAAATACAGCAAAGAGCAGTCCAAAAGTAATAAAGGAAACTATTTTTGGGGGTGTATATGTGAAATCCAAGTGTCAAATATGATTGCTTAGTAAGACTAATGATTGAAGAATCCATTGTGATGCCCGAGAGCTCTCCAAAATCTAACTAGTTGACAGGATAGCTGGAGATTGTATGTGACAGCTGCGGTTAAGGGAGAGATGGGCTGTCCTAGAACCCTGTGCTGGAAACAGTTTGCTTGTTACAATATACATTCTGGCTCGTCAATGTGTGAGCCATGGAGGGCGACTGAGGTCAGGCTTCGGGGGTAAAAAACGCACGAACTGCAGACAGCCAATGAACCGTAGACAGCCAATGCAAACAATAATGATGATCCTTGGATCAGAACACTCTGACAATCCTCATCATCTATTATGGTTCCCTGAACATTACTTATATGAAACATATTCCACAGTTCCCAGTGAAATACAGGGTTCCTCATAATGGCAGCCCCAAAACTGCTCTACAATGCTTCGCTATTGCCAAGGCTGCCAGCATTTTGTGGCAAGGTAATGTAAGTAATGCAGCAACAATTCGAATTATTCTGCATATTTGCTGGCTATTATTTTTATTAATTTGAGCTGGAAACGATCCAGATCTGCATAATATACACATTATGGTACAATTTATGTGCAAATGCTTGTTAACCCTTAAATATATGGTAAATGCTAAAAGTATGCAATTTCGTAAATCTACGAATCCTCGCTACTCTTCTTTGTTTTATCAACATAATAGGTTAAAAAAATCTAAACATTGAAATTCATACCAGTGTCTATCGATAGCTACACTTCGTAGAAAACATATTTTATTCCAAACGAAATCACCAAAAGCAAACATGTAATTGGAAATGTGGTCCCATGTTGCCATCTTCGCGTTCTGCTGACATTCAATATGAACGATATCACACAGTTTTGTTTCCTTATACATACATACGACATCAGGGCAAATAAGTGAGGCCCAATTGACATTACTTAGAGCAATTGTAATGTACATCGCCGAGTCACACGTGTATTAATACAGTACAAAGTCCCATATGGACCTGGGTCATACTCTTCACTGCTGTAAACTTTGCACCTTTGCAATGAGACTATGCCCTAGTTCTTCCTTAGTAGTTTTGTTTAGAACTATTTCTTATAAAAGAATGGCCTGAAGTAAACCATACATGCAGACCCACCAAGTGTAATATGCTGTTTATTACCATTTGTAAGGGAGCAGAAGGGCAGCATGACCCATTTGAGGCTTTAACTTACATAAATCATCACTCCTCCCACACACAGCAGCAGGATATTGCACCGTTCTCTCTCTCCCTGTCTTTGCAGAAACCTCTGTAGTGCTGGTTTATTTATTTATTTATTTATTTAGTTTATTTTGAAAGTTTTATATAGCGCGAACAAGATCTTTGCAGATATCAGAGCGCTTTCCAGAAGAAGGTTATAGCATGTGAGTACATATAAATTGGGGTGGGGAAGGTACATGTGGGAGCATAGTTGAACTCAACAGCATATTCAGGTCAGACAGATGCATCCAGATACAGATACAGATACATATACATAATAATGATACAATTAGGAATA
Source organism: Lissotriton helveticus (assembly GCF_964261635.1). Taxonomy (NCBI): domain Eukaryota; kingdom Metazoa; phylum Chordata; class Amphibia; order Caudata; family Salamandridae; genus Lissotriton; species Lissotriton helveticus. Next base: position 175,677,448 of record NC_136073.1, read on the forward strand.
TATATGTATAATAATACCACTGTAAGATGCAGACACCCTATCTTCGTCTGGCGTGTAAATATATGTGGTAGCACTCGGTGCATCCAGGTGAGGAAAAAGTGGAATGTGTAGGATACAATTAGGAATATATACCTATAATAATATCACTGTCAAATGCCGACACCCTATCTTCGTCTGGAGTGTAAATATATGATGTAAATATATGAGGTAACATCGGTGCATTACAGGTAAGGAAGAGTGAAATGTGCAAGATCCAACTGGGAATATAATGCCCCTGTAAATAAAATACCCCTGTGAACATATAATATAATAGCATACGGTATAGCAACATATTATACCACTGTAGAAAGGCAGACACTCAGTCCTGAGGAACGTTAAATTACAGAGAACAAGGTGTAAGTGTAGGTATAGTACTGATAGTATATAAGGGCAGGATACAAGTGCAGACAGCAATTACATGAATCAAAAATCACAGATCAAAGTGATATTAATTAGCAACCAAGAAATATGAGGTAGCAAACTGTGCATTACCAATGTTCAAAATACAGGTAGGAGTGACACTAGAGAGCAATCAAAATAAATGAGGTAGCAGTCTGTGAATTACAAATGTTCAAAATACAGGTAGAGATGACCCTAGAGAGCAGCCAGACATATGAGGTAGCAGTCTGTGCAATACAGGAGAGAAGAGTGAGAATGTGTGCAGGTTGCAGAACTGTGTAGAATAGTGCAGAATACAAAAGAAGAATGCGATATATGGGAGAGCAATCAGTGCATAGCAGGAGAGGAAAGCGGGGATGGGTGTAGGTTGCGGAAATGTGCAGAATAGTGCAGAATACAGGTTCAAGTATACTGCTGATCGAATATAAGAGCAGAACACAGATGTAGCCAGTAGTGTACATGAGTCAAAAATCAAAAATCGGAAATGACATTAGTTAGCAACCACGGTATCTGAGGTAGTAGTCTGTGCATTACAGTTGTTAAAAATACGGGTAGAAGTATAATACTGCATTGATAGGTATAAGAGGTGTTTTGAACATTACAAATGTTCAAAATACAGATAAAATAAAGTCTGTGGTGGGTGGGATTGGTATAAAAAGGCCAGTTCTTAGGTTATGTTCAGATGGCCTCCCGAGTAGCACATGCAGAAACCAGCGTCTTTTGTAGTAGTCCTTTGTCTGTTGTTGAAGTCCTTTAGAGAGTTAGGTTTCCCTTTCTACTCTAGGGCAGGTCTGGTTAGTCCATCATCTGTGTTAGTTGGTGGGGAGGAGAAGGTACAGCTCCAGTGTTGCAAGGAGGAGAGGAGCGCGTCTTATCTCTATTTTGGTGACCCCTGAGCTCATTGGTATGTAGCCTCATGGTCATCTGGTGGGCAGTGGAGGAGATTTATGGCTCTTCTTTATGGCCCCCGCCATTTTAGTTAGTGGAGAGTGCAGGGACCGCTTTGAACACAGCATTAATTTTGCATGCCAGTACCGCTGTGTTAGACCATTCAGAGCATTCATAGTAGTTATTTGCGTGTCTAAAACTTCAGGAACCTCATGAACACCGTGCTCACCATGCTGCAATAGTGTTAATCAGGACAAGCAGCTCCCCAACTCGCCTGTGCAGACACTGCATTTGGGAGCATACTAACTTATACTTGTGCGCCAATTATTGGGGGGGGGGTGGCGGAAGGGCATCTGACTGAGAGACACGATGGTTAGGTCAGAGTTTCAAATGAACAAACATATATGTGTGCTTATAATTATCAATCTAAAATAATATTTGATAAAATTGCATATTAACAGACACTGTCGGGTTTTAACAGGAAGACGCATAGATTTGAAGTGCATCAGATCTGATACATGGCCCATTCCTCTGATTTTTGTTTTTATATCTCGAGTAGAACCTCTCTTACTGTGGATGCACATAAACCGACTTGGACATCATTTTTAGTTAGTGCAGACTAAAACGCTTAAACTACCCTAAAGTATCAAAAGTACTGAAATATGTGGGTTAAGGCGCATCTTGAAAATGAAAAACTTATTTTTGCACTATACAAAAACCTTAACGTGGCCTACTAAGGGAGTGGGGAGTGGAACAACCCCGATGGAATAGGGTTAAACTCCTGCACACATGGGAACCATTACATTTAGTTAATGATTGTAAGAGGCGGAACCCTGACCAGATCAGAAAGAGACAATTTGATGACAACTATGACACCAAATGGAAGCTACAGGGAGAGGGAAAGGGGAGAGGGTTGGTAGTTCATTTAAAAACAGGTGGTACCTCGTTTTAGGTATTATAGCAGATTTGACCGCTGGGAAGCAGTATATGTTGCTGCTAATGGCAGGTGGTTCTGTACCTCAAGTCAGTGGAAGTCTCCTTATCAACCTCGGATGCCTTAGTCCCCTCTGAAGGAAACAAATCTGTTTGTTGCATGTAGAAATGATATGCAATCTTATCGACGCAGCGAAACCCTCCTCTCACTCTCTCGATCTACTTCCCGCGAGACTGACCAAGGACCTGAAGCTCACCCTAGCCCCAATATGGGGCAAGATCATCAACAGCTCCTTAAGCGAGGGCCTCATCCCTGACTGCCTTAAACTAGGACAAGTCACCCCTCTGCTCAAAAAACCCGGCCTTGATCTCACAGACATGAACAACTTCAGACCAGTCTCGAATCTTCCGTTCCTAGCCAAAATTCTGGAAAAATGTGTGCTGTCACAACTAAACCAACACTTAGAGAACTCTAACCTACTGGATCCTCTCCAATCAGGGTTCAGAAAGGGCTGCAGTACGGAAACCGCTATTCTAAATGTCCTTGATGACCTGCACATGTCACTCGACTCCAACCAATGTAGCCTCCTCATTCTCCTTGACCTCTCGGCTGCATTTGACACGGTCGACCACTCCCTCCTTCTTAATGTCCTCCGAGAAAGAGCGGGCATCGAAAACACAGTCCTAAAATGGTTCGCCTCCTTTCTGAACAACCGCTCTCAAAGAATAAAGATCAACAGGTTCGAGTCAGACCCCCTCCCCATCAACAGAGGTGTTCCACAAGGATCAGTACTCTCCCCACAACTTTTCAACATCTACATGGAACCCCTCACCTCTCTCCTAAGGAACTCTAACATCCCCTTCCACCTGTACGCGGATGACACTCAACTCTACTTGAAAACCACCTCGATCGCTGACATTCACAGACTTAATGCCACACTCATGGAGGTCCAACACTGGCTCTCAGCCAACCACCTCAAACTAAACGAAGAAAAAACGGAAGTTCTCCTAATTTCGAACAAAGATGAAAACCCACAAATAATGGAATGGCTCAAAGCCTTAAATGCTCTCAATGTCTCTCTTACTCCAACGGACTCAGCAAAATCACTAGGAATCACTCTCGACCCCAAACTGGACATGAAGAAACATATCTCAAAAACAGCCAAAAGCGCATTCATGAACTTGAAACTTCTCTACAAAATTAAACCCTTCCTCCCCCCCAAAGATCTGAAACATGCCACCCAGGCACTTGTGCTCTCAAGAATTGACTATGGCATTGCTGTACTGACTGGAACAGCCAAATCACACCTGGGTCCCCTCAACTCCACCCTCAACGCTGCCGCAAGAATGGTCACAGGAACAAAGAAATTTGACCACATCTCACCGGCGCTCAAAGAACTCAAATGGCTTCCGATTGACCAACGAGCCAACTTCCGCACAGCCTGCCTCACACATAAAGCCTTGCATACAGGCAAACCAGAATACCTGGCCTCTAAACTCAAAAGGGCTGGACAATCCAGGAACCTCAGAAGCTCCAACACACTCCTGCTCATCCCGCTGAAATCACAGAAACGCAAGACCTCTAATAAATCCTTTGCGGGGAACGCTCCCAGGATTTGGAACGCCATCCCCCCACATATCAGAATGACCGCCTCCTTCCCACAATTTAAAACGCTACTCAAAGCCCTCTTCCTTGAACGCTCCGGTGCTTAGCGAGAAGCCCATCTCCCAACAGCAGAAATCTGATATCCTTTGCGGAACTCAAATCTATCCGATTCGCTCCCAATATCAGTCTCGTATTGCGTTATTATTGCTGTTGTTTTGCTGGTGTACAGGCTTTATTCCCCTCCTATCGTTTCCGATTCTTGTATTCTATGCTTATTGCCTTGATTGCACTTCTCTATTTGCTGTGAAGCGCTCTGATACCCCCCGGGTCCAGCTAGCGCTATACAAAACTTCAATAAATAAATAAATAAATAAATAGCCTAACACAGATCCCGGCTGCAACCTCACAACTTTCTATGCCACTACACACCAGTATCTAAGTTTACTTCCTTCTTTCCAAAACATCATCACTTAAAAAAAAAAACAGAGCCAAGTTCTAAAAAAGAATAGCGGAAAAAGAAACTAGCATTGGCAAAAGGCAATTGTTCTGAAGTTGGCTGCCAGTCTTTTGGCTTTGTCAATACTTGTTTGTTTTCACATGTTTTTTCAAAAAAAGTATTTTGGGCCCACATCAGTAAAAAATAAAAATAATTGTAGCTAACTACTTTTTGTGTGGACGTTCTCCTTGAAAGAGTAGAAGGAAATCACTCACAGTGAAGTTGGCTAATGGCAGAAATGGACTGACCTATTACCCCATGCTGTATTGGGTGAAAAACAAAATTGAGAAATGTTTCACCTTCGTCCAAGACCAATGTAAATATATACTCCTGTAGATGAAATAATAAAAAAAATACATTGCATATGAATACGTGCAGTGTGACCCTTCGCACGATGATCATTTTCTCTAAACGGGTTTGCCTAGAGTCTACTACCATGGTAACAGATAGAAATAACAAAATCATTTTTTTATACTTTACAAGGGATTATTAAAAATCTTAAGTGAATTGCCTGTAAATTGCACACAGAGCATCCTTTATCACGCCTGATTTTGGCACTTACTTTTTGTGTTCATAATGAATAGAGCACATCCTAAGGACAGGAAAGTTTGGACACGTATTCACCTACATTTTAATAATAGCAGATTATTTGTGTTTATAACTTCAAAGAACCCTTGTTTGAAGTAGTAATCTGCTACAGGCATTACAAGGAAAGGATACACAAGGCCAGAGAGCCGAAGAGGAATTGTTAAGGCATAGAGTTGCTGTCACTGGATAAGGATGGTGATAAAGACAATACGACTTGGCAACACAAGTCGATGCTCAGTCACCCTCCTCGCAAAGACTTTCAGAGTACATAGACCTGTTGGTTGCATGTGACATTTGTTGTGATGGAGCAGACATGGCATTTAACATTCTCTTTATGCAACCAGTATCCTTCAGAATGTTCACCCTATTTCATATGTTAATTTGATGAGTTAAAACATTTTAATTGGTCCTTTACTGGGGTTATTTTTTTCTTATGTCCTCCCCTTATTGCATGCACTTTGAAACAAAAGTAACCAGCCTGTGACAAATGTGTTTCTGTGGAACAGGTACTCCAAGTTGTGGAGTCTGCTGTTAGTGTTTTTTAAGTCTGGATTAAACACAGATTTCCCTGTCTACCAGGACTCATGTCTTCAACAATTGAAACATACTTTGAAAGGGTCAGCCTCCTTCTACCATTGGTAACTTTGGGTCCACCCCCTTTAGTCACTGGTTCATTTGGGTTGGGCACTTTTTGCCAATTTTCTTGAAGAAATTCATCTCCATTTTGGATGAGGTCAGAGGAGCATTTTAATCTCCCAATTTACAGTGCACTATTAAGCAAGTTAATCTATCGGCCTGGATAGTGCATCTCATTGCAGTTCATGGACGGTGCAGTGTTCTGCAGTGGAGAAGCATTTGTACTTCTGAGGTGCTTGCCCACCTCTGTAGATGCTTCACTAACGATGGTTTGGCACCCAATTGTCATTTTGCACCTACATGTGTTTTGCATCAACATGCGATTTTTACTCCTTCCTATAAGTGTTTCTACATTCCTGATTTTTTCACTTTTATGTAATTTTATAATTTCTGTTATTTTACACCCTCACACGATTCTCTGATGCCACAATACTGTCCAGTATTCACCAAGGATGACCGTGCACCTAAAATTGATATGTTGTACAGCTATAGGTGACACAGAAAGGAGCAGTTTGCACCGAGACCCATCTTAAATAGTCTGTGTGCATTGGTGTGCTCTGTATGCATTAGCCAGCACATTAAAGCCAGACCTATTAGCTTTCCCAATGGCTGTTTATCCAACTTGCGGACATTTGCGAAGCACACCACTATATTTTTTTGGTCAATAAATGGAACAGAATGGGACTTTGAAGCATTCTTATTGATTTCTGAAGCATCTTTAGCATTTTGCTTCCCTTCTAGGTAGGTGTAAATGTGTGTGTGTAATATATATATATATATATATATATATATATATATAATTTATTACTTTTACTTTCCTTTTGATCACTTTCTATTTTCTCATTTCGCTGTTGCTGCAGCTGTGTTTGCATTGGTGTTATACAGCAAATAATTCTACAAAGGCCTCTTTGACTGAAACCTTGTTAAGATGGGCTCCATTGTCAAAAGTGACTCCCACTATAGGCAATTGGTCTCGCCTTTGGGAAGTGTTTAGCCATGCAGCACGTTAGCCATTAAAGACATCAAAGTTGACGCCTTTGTGGTTTTACATGTGGTTGTATTCAAGGAACTTGTTTATGTCCAATAGAGGATAAGGTTAATGAACATTTGAACAAATAATAGAATGAATTCCATGTGGAGTAACCGAAACAAGATGTGATCAAGAGTTTGCACTTTTATTTGTTTATGTCTCTCATTATTACATATGTATAACGTGTTTTTATATATTGTGAAGTAGTGGATTAGTCCATGTACTTATATGATATTTGAGTTCTTTTTAAATAAAATCTTTTTAATGCAATTCCCTGTTGTATTGTATGTGGGTATTATTATTGCCTAGTAGGGTCCTTGTTTCTGATTGAGTGCGTATGGTTTGTGTGTCGTGTTGAATACAAGGGATCTGATTACATCAATAGTAGTTGTGAATTTTCCGGTCTTCCCAAGAGAATTCTGCATTTTTGCATATTTAAATGAAGCCATCACTGGTTCGGTCCTCTGATAACCACTGCAAGGAGATCGCTTATGTTTCCTATTTGCAGGCTTGAGTAGCTTATTCAGGCCAGTGTTTCTCTTTGTATTTGGTACTTGTAGTCCCGTATATCGCATTATAGATTCAGAACTACATGTACCGGATGCGAAGAAATTGGATTGGATGCACTACTGGAATGTGGACCTGTGAAACAAATGAGCTCTGTGAATGCTCAGTAGAGAGTAAAATTAAGAAACAGACAATTATCTAAGTATGTTATATAGACAGCAGGCATTTCACTGGGCCACTTACTAGCAGGCGCACTGGAATTATACCATTCTGCAGCTGTGGCATTTTCTGCATAATTATGGATTGTTTCCCTTACCAGAAAATCAATCACGTGCTGCTTAATTTGCATATTTTAACAAAAAAAAATTCTAGCTCAAATGGACCAACGATTAAAAAAAAATGCAGCAACAAGGGTTGCTGCGCAATGGAACCTCGTTTGCAAAATTTGAGTGCTCACTTTCCAGTTGCCTATGGCTGAATTTAAGTGTTAAATTGGAAATAGGAAGGTCAAACCTTAACCAAGACCATGATAACATGTAAACTTGCCCAAATAATGTAATGTCATAAGTAATACATTCACAAAATGTGCCGCATAATTAGCTTTTGCTTGCTGCATAATTTTGACAACCCTGGGGCATAATTTGGTCCTTCCCTGTCATATAATCCCAGCGGTCCTGCTTACAAGATATCATATAGCGCAGTGATGTCAAATATAGGTCTATGAGAGCCGAATCCATGCCTAGTTTTCATGCTATTCACATTAGATAAATAACAAGTAACGGATCAAAAATCATTAATGCAGTGGGTATCCTGAAACCTGGCTGGGTTGCAGCTCTTTCTGGACCTAATCAGGGCAACTCTGAGAAAGAGGCTAGAAACTTTACGGAGAAGTTCTTGAGCAGCGGCTCTGATGATGATGGCCAAGGATCCTCGAGAAGTAAAGCGTGTGTTCTATGAAGCTTTACACATTGTGTATTCATATTCTATTTTGTGCATACAAGTTCACTCTCAGGACTTGCATCACTCCTATATCATTACATAAAATAAACAACTACATTCTATCAATGTGTCTTGGGTCTCAACGTGATTGAGTGAACTGTTCATATATGATAAGGGGAGTGCAGCCTGGTGCAGTGCTTCTGGGAAAAATGTCCCCATCTCCCTGTCTCTGGAAATGAAGGTTTGTGTTCTGTAGTAGGTAATGCTGTGTTAAATGCCTCAGCGCACTTTCCTAGCACCACCATTCCCTCCTGCGCTCACCTGAGCATCCATTTTATTGCCAAAGTTCGGATGTACCACCTTTTTAACTATGCACAGTGTTTCGGGTAGAAACGCTTAATTTAGGATTAAATACATTTATATTTAAAAAATGTTAATCCACAAGATACCTGCGAGCGGGGTTCGTAAGGAAGCCCTGTTCTTTTCCCAGATGAGAAACTCATGTCAGACCACCGAAGATTGGTCTGTTCAGCTTTTGGTGTACTGGAAAGTAGGACACGGCATGGTAAATTCCACTGTCACGCGCACATTGATATCACGCCACCTGTGAATTCTGAAGACGGCAAGTTTATCGGTGATTCTATATGTGTGACTTGCATACTCTACAGTAACAAAAGACGATTGATAGATAATTAATTCAAAATCGATTGATTAAGAATATTGGAAGCGGAGGATGCTCTTTCTCATACCTTACAGCCAAGACCTGGAAGAACCTCTGTACAACTCAGAACCTTCCTTATGGACTTCTGAAGGAAACCAGGCATGATCTCCTCCACGCCCTCAGGTCTGCCCTACTCACCACCTGGATACCCTCATGGGTGATTAGCCACGCTCTTCAAATTCACATAACATAATGTATGTTTGTAATCTTTACTGAATATAATGTGATTATTTAGGCATCCTTTTATGCTTTTCTATTAAATCTCTCTTTAAACAAATGTCGATTTATAGTCCCTCTCCTATCTTGATAGGTCCTTTTTGGCTAAGTAGTAGTGTTGCGTTTCCACATGAATACACCTCACGTCAGGGGCGCCTCCTCCACTAGAGCAGAGAAGCGTCGCCCCACTGCTTTCTTGCAGTGCGAAAAAGTCAAAAACTAAAATGCTAATAACTTTTGTTTATTACCATTTTATGCTTCTTTGCACATGGCGGGCGGGTGGGTGGAACTGGCTGGGCAGGAGTGGTTTGCCCACTCCTGAGTGTGCAAAGACTCTTTTGTTAGCCCTCTCATTCTGCCCAAACCAGTCATGCGCTCTGTGCACTTCTCCATGTAGGCTATGCTGCAGCCTACATGGAGAACATGCCATCCCCTACAGCCCCTGGCTGGGCGGCGTCCTGACCAATCGCAACGCTCCAATGGAGCGTTGTGATTGGCTTAGGGGAGGGAGTAAATAGACAATTGAAGCACTTAAAATAACAATAAAATGCTTTCTGCTGCATACTCTGTCTCAGCCTGTCATGTGCTTTGATGTCTTATTATCAGGCACCCGGAGAGAGAGCTTTCTGAATGCACTACATTTTATTTAGCCTGTTAAAATGTCATTGTTTGGACAAAATTCAATCCATCCTATGGTTTTAAGATGAACATTTACATATAAAAGGCATTATTCACAAAGTAAAAAAATGCATCATGTAGGCCTCTGCCTATGTTTGGAATACATGTCGGTCTTTGAGTGATTTATATTATCTCCAGAGGGGAATCTTGGACATTTCTTGGTGTTTTTATTCTGCCCATTTATTCCATGCGGATTTATCACTAGATGGAAAATCTTAAGGCAGAAAAGTGCATTTGCAGATTCAACTTTCCCGCAAAGCGAAAAACATCTTTGAAAAAGTTCCTTATATCTTTAGATTCCCTGTAGAAGAAATGTAGGTGTGTACCCACCTTCTTCAATCACTGGGATTACAACTACATTGACCTTTCTAGGTTGGGCTTGAAAGTTGAGCTTTTGTTACCAATTTTTTTAAATTTACACAATGGGCTTTGACTTAACCCACAGAAGAATTCTCTCTCACCTCATTCTATTGACTGTTTGATGTGTCATTCCGCCTTCCGTGGAGTGCTTGCATTGAAAAGCACGAGTGACTATTTTACAACGTAAAGGTACACTGATTCATGATGCGTCAAATTCTTTATCTCATACATGCATTGTATACAAAAAACAATAGTTTTTTAGTTTTGTTTACAGATGACTTTTAAAAAATGTTTCAGTTTATGTATTACACACTTTAGTGTTAACATTAGAATCACACACTTAAATATGCACATGCAGAAGGGTGTACAGTCTAGCTGCTTCCAAGAAAACAAACATTTGCAAAGCCAATATTTATTGCTATAATATGGTAACACATAGTCAAACAGGAATGCAAAAATGCACTTTGCATTCATTAGTGTGATAAAGCCAAACCATGGTTATGAGTGTTTCCAGTTTTTAAATGACCATGTCAAATGTTTGTTAATACCCACAAACCTACGTGTTTATGAACATTCCATCCCCAACACTCCCATTTTCTCATCAATAGCCATAAACTTGTTGCGGTGTTCAATCAATATTTTCTTTCTTAGTCAGTTTACTTTGATTCTAAAATTCTACTTGTCTTCATTCTCTGACTCAGGATATGGAATTTAGAGTTGCAAATGTTTTTCGTTGAACATTTAAGTTGCATTTAGATGTGCGCAAAACTTTAGTGAATTGTTCCCAAAGTATCTACATGGAATTTATTAACATAGTGGTAATTCTAAAAACCTGGTATAACTGCTGGCCTTGAGCACATTAGTTGTCAGATAAGTTCAGGTTCAATGCGCTTTTCCGGCTTAGTTCAATAGTGACCTTTCCCACATTGTTCTTGTTTCAATATCAGTTTGCATTTTTTTGCATGCTAGTCACACATTCAGTTTTACTGTGTAACACACCCTAGTAATGCAAACAACAGTGAAAAAAGAGACCTTTCAAGGTGGTGCTGTGAGGGGGGTGGAGGGTGCGCGGGGTTGGGTCAGTGAAACCGCAGCACTGCCGGCCTTCCTACTGCAAACCACACCCACAATCTTCTGGCCAAGTTAAGATTCTATGTGGCTGTTTGACTTTGCTTCAGAGAATGTGGACGTGAACCTGGCCGCAGCGTATCAAGTAAATAGAAATGTGTACATGGAAGTGGGCGGAGTGCTGTACCCAAAGGGGAAGGAAGGATTGTCAACCAGTCTGACCGCTTATGACATGGACTGTACAAAAAAAAATTTGTCTGCCACTCTGCTTCAGCCATAAGTGCTGGAAAGAGGGCAGAGGTGCCAGATATTGGAGGCCATGCCCCCTTGACTATCACTTCTGGTAACAGCTACTGTGAAGGGAGTAGCTTGTACACTGCCCCTTTCTCACCCTTTAACTTATTCTAAAGGGGCACGAATCTTGTAAACATGTTATTTTAATGTTTCATTTGGAAAATTCTTTAATTGCAACTCTTTTTTTCCTGACAAACACAGTATTGCTACTGATATTGTTCTTATTTTTGTTCTTATTTTTTATTATTGGTGTTTTTATTGCTATGATGCTGTGCAGTTAATAATTACTATTGATAATAAACAGCTCTTCATCCACAGTTTTATTGTGGCAGGTGTTGATTTACTATGGTGCTTGGTGCCTATTGGCTAATTGGAGTCGGGTGTCCATTGGCTATTTGGAGTCAAGTGACCATTGGCTATGTGGAGTCGGGTGTCCTTGGGTTATGTGGCATCAGATAATCATTGGCTATATGGAGCACAAGGCTCATTGTTTATGCTACCAGGTGTTCATTGTTTATATGGTGCTTGGTGATCTTGACTATGCATTGCCAGGTGGACATGAGGAGTCTATGCAAGGGTATGGTAGGGTGTGCCAAAAAAAATTAACTTGCCTTACTATCTTGCCATGTGATGTTGTCCTCCCTTGGATGTCTTCCTCTCCTCCTGGAAGCTTCGGACGCAGGAAACTGCACTCCCAATCCCAGCACTGCTCTCTCAGCATGAAAGCAGCATCAGGATTGGATAGAGCAGGCTCTCTGAGCGCTCCTAGGAGCACTGGAGGCCTGCACTTTCTCTGACCCAGCTGTCTAAGACAGCTAGGTTACAGAACTTATAAAGTGCATGTCTGGCTGGCTGCCGCAAGACATCAGCCAAAGGGACATGTGCATTTTAAAGCACCCAGCTCAGGCTCCGCCCCGTCCAGACACTTAGTTTGGGACGGGTCACGGATTGCTGAAAAATAAAATTATAATAAATAAACTATATTACCATTTTATTTTTCACCTCTGGGGCTTGTGGGGTGACGCTCCTCCGCTCAAATGGAGGAGCCGTCCTTGTTCAAGGGGTCAATGCAGATTTCACCGGGTTTTGTGTAATGTAATTTATGCTACTCTCAGCATTTTATTGATTCCATTGTGATTTGCCTCTTCCATGAAACCTTGAAAAATGGTGTTTTCATTGCTAGTTGTTTCTTTGTTCAGTTTCGGGCATGCTATGGCTTATAATTGTTTCTTTTCTTAGGTTCAGGCGTGTTGTGGGTGCTGGTTGTTTGTTCGGGTTTAGGCATGTTGTGGGTGCTGGTTGTTTCCTTGTGCAGCTTGTATATCCTCAGATGGTGGTATGTATTCTTCGCACTGTGTCCTGCGTTTAAGTGGGGCTGGAGGAGTAGGTGGTCTGAGGGCTACAGTGTTCTTTTCATGGCATCTGTTTAGCAAAATAGGGTGTCTGTTTGTTTGGCATATTTTTTTTATGCTTTTCTTCGAGCCTTTTGAAAGGGAAGAAATTATGAAATGGAAATCAATCATTTAAATGGGATTTGTAGATGGCATCTTATCTTATACGATGGTATCCAGGTGCATGGGGTTTCTGCTGCTTGGTGGGATCAGCCAAACATCCATGTCTTCAGATCCTATCTGAATTCCTGCAGGGAGGGGCAGGTCTGGAGGGGGGGAGGCTGTTCCAGGTCTTTGCAGCTCTTGCTTTGCCAACTGTGGGTGGAGGGGGTCTGAGTGAGGGAGGCAGTGCGCAGGTTTTCTGGAGGGCTGGTGGAAATGTAAATGACGATTGATGTAGGCCGGTCCCTGATTGTGTAGGGCCTAGTATGCATCGGTGAACATCTGAAATTGGCACCTCTTGTGGACGGGTGCAAGTGGAGTTTCCCGAGTTGTTGGTTGATGTGGGCCCATCTGGGAACATCGAGGATGAATCTGGTGGCTGAGCTCTGTATGATTTTTGTCTCTTTAGTAGGTGTGGGGTGACTCCTACGTAAAGTGTATTACCGTAGTACAGGCGGCTGGTGATGAGGGCCTTGGTGACTGTACGTCTGGTGCTGGCGGGGAGCCATTTGAAAGCTTTCCAGAGCATCCAAAGAGTGAGGAAGCAGGTTGAAGGTACTGCGTTAATCTGGTTTCTTATGGTGGGTTTGCTGTCCAGTGTGATGCTGTGGTTCCTGGCAGGTTATGTGGGTGAGGGTCCCAGCTCTGCAGGCCACCAGGAGTCATTCCATGGGGTTGTGTCGCTCCCGAAGGTCAGTACCTCCATTTTTTTCAGTGTTGAGTTTGAGGCAGTTGTTTTACCTCCAGTGGGTGACAATGGTCATACACAGGTGGAAGTTGGCATTAGTGGTGGAGGGATCTGCAAACAGAGAGAGGATAAGCTGAATGTTGTCTGCATATGATATGATGCTCAGTCCATGGGTCCTGATAATGTTGACCAACGGAGTGATGTAGGTGTTAAACAGGTAAGGGCGGAGAGAGGACCCCAGGGGACGCCGCAGATGATGTTCTTGGGGTCCGAAGTGTAGGATATCAAATTAAAAATATTGCACACAAAAACAAACACTGCAACTGGTGCTGTGCCATGAGTGTGATTTGAAACCCTTCTTACTTTTACAATCGACATCACAAAGCATGTTTGGAATTGTAGTTTCATTGTTCTCATTGAAACTTTGTTTGAGCGTACATGTTCCAGCAGACTTTATTATGTTAGGCGAAAGACCAGGACAATCCAAAAGTCAATCTCACCTTGGTAAATTGGGGCAACATACCCGTTGCACCCCTGGGGCACAATGTGTAATACGGACCCAGATGGGCACAACATGTACCTGAACTATACCGAAATTAATGTAACATTTACCTGATGTGATTAGAATTTGATCGGATCTGATATTTAGGGCACATCATCTAATGCCACATGCATCCAAAAACCCTATCAAACAGGCACAGCTTTCAAATGGGCCAGATATAATCTGCTTCCTACATGTACCTGGTGTTTGCAGTCTCAGGGATAGCATCCATGAGACAGACAGAACATCTGATGGGCTATGCATCTGATTTCAGCATCCATGTGCTATATACAGAAGATAATGGCCCCTTCCATTTGACGATTACTGTACACAAAGGGGGCAGCATCGGCTTCCTATATGCACCTGATGCATGCAGAAATTAGTGGGCTTGTTGCAAAGCGTCAAACGAACATGGCCTTTCTGGCATGTCACTCAAGTCGTCCTTTTGGACACATCATGTGAAGGGTGATGGACAGAGCAATGCTGGACCTGTTCTGATAGGCACAGACTCCTAGAAACGTGGCGTCAGAGTTTGGTGTAATATCATATGGACACATGCAAGGATATGGCAGCCACATACATTGTGCACTCCAAACCTAAGGGGGTATTGTATTCAGCATATCATTTAAATTCAGTTGTGCATAAAATAATTTAACCAAAGCCGGTATAAAAAATACAGCGGAGTGTTGCCATCCGTTGACATATTTGTATTTATTTTTAAAGGGGTACAGAAAACAAACTAAAAAATCTCTATTTTCCTAACCCATGATCCAAAAAAGCACCAATAATGAGGGTTCCGGAATGTAACCTTTACAGGATGATGCCTGATTGAGTTTTGAGACATATTGAGATGCTTTTCACTGAACAACTAGTTCCTACACTAAAGCAACAAATGCTGATTGTATTGTATTGTAATTACATTGCAGAAAAAAGTATTTCCCCAGAGCTTGCAATGTTCGTGGAATGTATTTGTAATCCTTGAGCAACAGGGATGTGGCTTCACTGCCAGGGCTTCCAACTTTGGAACTGAGGAACCAAGCTGGAGCATGGATGTCATTTAGAGGTCACAGGGGGTCGCAGCTGCAATCCCTGGCACTGTCTTTTGAGACCCCTGGTCTCAAAGGTGACAAGATCTGTGCCAGGAATACAATGGCAGCTCCTCCTCCTTATGGACGTCAGTTGAGGGCTCTCCTCTCTTTGTGTTCTGTCAAATTGTTTTTATTACACTAATAGAGAATAATATTACATTATTGACTACTCGTATAATAAAACATTGAGTACAATAAGCTGAAATGGGACATTCCCTGGCAGCTGAGGTAAATAAAAATGTGTGTGTTTGTGTTTGCCTGTCTGTCTTTCTTTCTGTCTCTCTCAAAGGGCGTGTGATGTCACCTCTGCTACCCCTGACATTTTGATGAATTGACGTCCATGGGTTTGAGTCTGGCATCGTCTCAACATCCTGTGATCCTGGGCAAATTCCATAATCTCCCCAGTCCGGAAAATAAATGTGACCTTGTGTATTTTAACTAGTGCTCACAGATTTGCAAACTATAAATACATTTCACTGTGTGGTGATCAGACAGGGCCTCGTGCCAAGAGCTAACTAAGAAGCACTTTGCTTCCCCCCCTCCCCCCCAATGAAAGACAATAACCCCACAAGGGTCTCAGAGGATGTTGGCGATGTCCTGGGGCTCCTTAAAGGGCATATAAGCTGCTTACAGGCTCCAAAGACAAACTACAATGCTACCAGGCGCTCAATGCCTATAGGATTATAAGGACTTCGAATGCCCACCTTGGCATGTCTGTGCTCATGTAAGGTGCTCCTATACCTGTGGGTCAAGTTTGCACTATATGAGACTTCTCAAAGAAAAAATAGCTGTCACCCGATCACCATTACAGAAGAACTAGTCTGTTTCTTTCCTGTGGATGCTCAGTTGGTCAGCCATCTTGGTTGAGTACTGTCTAGTTCTGTGCCGCGTTAAATTATTTCAGAGCTGACTAGGAAGATTCTGCCGTGCATGCACTGGAAGTGGATGCAATGTAGGTTCCTTTTAGTAAGATTAGCAGGGGTCCATAATGGGATGCACAACTCCCAGCTGTAGTTGTGTTTACAGTTATAGAACATGACGCATGCGGCTTAATGATGGCAAGTTTCCTACAATGCCTATTCCTGTACTAGCCTGCCTCACGCACCTTCCCACTCAGATACACGTCTCTCAGACGGCGAACACTGGCATTCCAATCTTTACATTGTCATATAAAGCTGCAGATTGTTGGCAGTCTTATCGCTATTTGATCATTTCAACAGTTTGAACAAGTGTCACTTCTTTAGTTCAAATTGGACTTTGGAACACAACAAATCAGCAATTGAAAAGTGACTGGTTAATCTTCGTAAATTGTGTGCCACAAATGGCACCAGAAATGGTACTTTTTACTGTAACTTTTGATCCGTTTAATGTATGAACAGTTTTTTGGAGCTGAAATGTGTAATATATGCTGCGGATGGTGGAATATGTGGCAAGTGCGGTAAATTCGTCATTATGCTGAAAGTGCCTCGTCTGCAGAATGACTTACTTCCACTGGTCCTGCCTACAGTATCTGAAATCAAACTTAATTAATGCAATTTTGCATTTGTCGAATTCCAATGTTCTGATTTTGAAGCAGTTTCGAAAACACTTTCTAAAACGTGCGCCTTTGGCAACAATTCAGGGCGGTGGTATACTCGTCTCTTCAAGGGGGGGAAATGTACTTTTCAAAACTCAATGCACCACATCATCCGTTATGCCCTTCATAGGAAATAAACTTCAATATTGGTCTCTTACTAACCTTGACTTGGTCTGACAAATTAAACGACCGTCGGTGTACGCAGGAGACATCCTCCTGCTTACAGGCCCCCAATCTGCACTAGCGAGTATTTCTGAACATCTCTCTGTTTGGGACAAAACAGAACATACATTTGCGCGCGCACTGTTTGTGACAATAGTCATACGAGCACCATTTAGAGGAGTAATGGGTCAAGTGAGCTCATTGCACAGTTTTATAATAGAGAAGGAGTGCATAAAGCCGTCAGTGATAGATCGCAGAGTTTGCTTGTGCAGCACAGTTTGCGATACATTGCAGAGCCCGCTTACACAGCACAGTCTGCGATACATTACAGAGCCTGCTATACTCGGCACAGTCTGCGATACATTGCAGAGCCTGCTATACTCGGCACAGTCTGCGATACATTGCAGAGCCTGCTATACTCGGCACAGTCTGCGATACATTGCAGAGCCTGCTATACTCGGCACAGTCTGCGATACATTGCAGAGCCTGCTATACTCGGCACAGTCTGCGATACATTGCAGAGCCTGCAATACATTACACAGCCTGCTTACACGGCACAGTCTGCAATACATTACACAGCCTGCTTACACGGCACAGTCTGCAATACATTACAGAGTTCGCTTATACAGCACAGTCTGCGATACATTACAGAGCCTGCTATACTCGGCACAGTCTGCGATACATTGCAGAGCCTGCTATACTCGGCACAGTCTGCGATACATTGCAGAGCCTGCTATACTCGGCACAGTCTGCGATACATTGCAGAGCCTGCTATACTCGGCACAGTCTGCGATACATTGCAGAGCCTGCAATACATTACACAGCCTGCTTACACGGCACAGTCTGCAATACATTACACAGCCTGCTTACACGGCACAGTCTGCAATACATTACAGAGTTCGCTTATACAGCACAGTCTGCGATACATTACAGAGCCTGCTATACTCGGCACAGTCTGCGATACATTGCAGAGCCTGCTATACTCGGCACAGTCTGCGATACATTGCAGAGCCTGCAATACATTACACAGCCTGCTTACACGGCACAGTCTGCAATACATTACACAGCCTGCTTACACGGCACAGTCTGCAATACATTACAGAGTTCGCTTATACAGCACAGTCTGCAATAAATACACAGCACAGTCTGCAATACATTACAGAGCCAGCTTACACAGCACAGTCTGCAATACATTATAGAGCTTGCTATACATAGCACAGCCTGCGATACAACACACTGCCTGGGACACATTACACAACCTGCTTACACAGCACAGTCTGCGATACATTACAGAACCTGCTATACATAGCACAGCCTGCGATATATTACACAGCCTGCGATACATTACACAGCCCGCTTACACAGCACAGTCTGCGATACATTACAGAGCCTGCTATACATAGCACAGCCTGCGATATATTACACAGCCTGCGATACATTACACAGCCCGCTTACACAGCACAGTCTGCGATACATTACAGAGCCTGCTATACATAGCACAGCCTGCGATACATTACACAGCCTGATTACACAGCACAGTCTGCGATACATTACAGAGCCTGCTATACCCAGCACAGTCTGCGATACATTACAGAGCCTGCTATACCCAGCACAGTCTGCGATACATTACAGAGCTCGCTTATACAGTATAGTCTGTGATACATTACAGATCCCGCTTACACAGCACAGTCTGTGATTTATTAAAGAGCCGGCTTACACAGCACAGTCTGCGATGCAATACAGAGCTCGCTTATACAGCACAGTCTGCGATACATTACA
The DNA here is from genome assembly GCF_964261635.1 of Lissotriton helveticus. Taxonomy (NCBI): domain Eukaryota; kingdom Metazoa; phylum Chordata; class Amphibia; order Caudata; family Salamandridae; genus Lissotriton; species Lissotriton helveticus. The sequence goes on from NC_136073.1 coordinate 175,696,233, forward strand.
GAGCCTGCTTATACATCATAGTCTGTGTGTGGTACATTACAGAGCCTGCTATACCCAGCACAGTCTGCAATACATTATAGAGCTTGCTATACATAGCACAGCCTGCGATACAACACACTGCCTGGGACACATTACACAACCTGCTTACACAGCACAGTCTGCGATACATTACAGAGCCTGCTATACATAGCACAGCCTGCGATATATTACACAGCCTGCGATACATTACACAGCCCGCTTACACAGCACAGTCTGCGATACATTACAGAGCCTGCTATACATAGCACAGCCTGCGATACATTACACAGCCTGATTACACAGCATAGTCTGCGATACATTACAGAGCCTGCTATACCCAGCACAGTCTGCGATACATTACAGAGCCTGCTATACCCAGCACAGTCTGCGATACATTACAGAGCTCGCTTATACAGTATAGCCTGTGATACATTACAGATCCCGCTTACACAGCACAGTCTGTGATTTATTAAAGAGCCGGCTTACACAGCACAGTCTGCGATGCAATACAGAGCTCGCTTATACAGCACAGTCTGCGATACATTACAGAGCCTGCTTATACATCATAGTCTGTGTGTGGTACATTACAGATCCCGTTTATACAGCACAGTCTGCGATACATTACAGAGCCTGCTATACCCAGCACAGTCTGCGATACATTACAGAGCCTGCTATACCCAGCACAGTCTGCGATACATTACAGAGCCTGCTATACCCAGCACAGTCTGCGATACATTACAGAGCCTGCTATACTCGGCACAGTCTGCGATACATTACAGAGCTCGCTGATACAGTATAGTCTGTGATACATTACAGATCCCGCTTATACAGCACAGTCTGTGATTCACTAAAGAGGCGGCTTACACAGCACAGTCTGCGATGCAATACAGACCTCGCTTATACAGCACAGTCTGCGATACATTACAGAGCCTGCTTACACAGCACAGTCTGCCATAATGCATTGCACACAACATGTCCAATGTGTGACATATTAAAAAAAATTATCTTATAAGCATAGGATTTAGTAATGGAATCGTACCCTTCCAGAATAAAACGTATGCTAGCCACCACATGCAACCCTTTGCACTATGCATGTGCGTGGCGCTAGGTAGGATGCTAGTGCGCCAGCGCATAGAAATAAATGAGCAGTTCCTTTTATTTAGCAATTCTGTTGCCTGCTCTCGCCACCTAGCGCAACGCACCAACTTTGGCTGCCGCGCAGATTTTTTTGTAAATCTGCCCTGCAGCAGGTTTACACGGCGACGGCGGCGCGCAATGTGTGGTAAATACTGCGTCCAATTGTGCAGCACATTCAGCGAGAGTACGTAGCCTGCGTATGCGGCGCACAGTCTGCGTTACTTGGTCTGCGCGTGAGGAAAGTATGCGTGTGTTTTCCCGTTCGTCTGCAAGCGGGGCTTCTCGAATGATCCTGGCTACTTCCCCCCAGAGAGCGGTAATTACTCTCCGAGGGCCACGGGTGACGTACAGCGCCCGCACAGGCCTCTGGGACTCCATTTGTGAACCATCAACAATATTGTGGCTACACGAATAAGCAGAAGTTTCTCATACTTCCTGAATAACAAGTTGCTAAAGAGACAGTAATTACTGTTTTCATTTCTAATTGGATTTAAAATACAACCTGTATTTATCAGAAGAATTGTACCTCGTCTGTTTATCTCGAACCAAGGGGGCCTCCTATCTTTTAGATCTTTTAGTGAAAGTGATACATGTTCTGTCAATCTACTCAAAGTGACAGTGCTTTTAACTTCAAAAGTTTGAAGGGGATAAAAATGTGAAGATAGTAGCAGCGAGCCGCAGACCAGTATTAACACGAAGCAGCTTCTTGCACGCAAGCCCTTCCTTCATCGTAGAGTTTGGTCTGATGTTGGGACAGGCTGTGAACTCTGATGTGTAGTGTAGGTCTAGACCAAATGCTGTGAACTGTGTGCCTGGAGCAGTGGTGTGACCTGTAGGCCTGGGGCAACGCTGTCAGATGGTCCATGACTCATTAGGTGGCAGAGTGATCCTGGTTGACTGAGTATTTGTGCTGTGAATCTGATGGATTGAGGGTCAGAGTTGCTGGCTGAAGTTGTGAGGGGGAGCACAGTGAACTGTAGGTCCGAAGTTGCGGCGGGAGTGCTTTAAACTGTGGCCTGCCTGTTGTGAGGGTCACTGCTGTGGGCTGGAACAGTGAGGGGGACAGGACCATAAACTGCAGGCCTAAAGGTGTGAGGGACAATGCTGAGTACTTCAAGATGTGAAGTTCCAGCAGCAGTAAGGTGTGTGCTGAATTTAGAGTTTGAAGGTCTGCCACAACAAGTGCGACTTAATGGATGAAGGCAATTTAGTAATTTCTCTAATTTGCTCCTGATGCAATTTGTTACAATGATGACTTTCCTGTTTAGATCAATCCTGGGAGCTTCCAAGTCATTCCATGACATTTGAGGTTTTTCAATCACTGTTTGAACAGTATGAGTGAAGAGAAGTGTTGTGATAATACATTTTAAGGGATAAAACTTAACAATCCGTCCAATTCGTTGCGTACACTGAATCCTTCCACAAGTCTCTTTATTAGATCAAGCATGGCAGGAGCCACTGTAAGTGATTCACAGATCTTAAATGGCACATCATCTCAGCATGCCGAAACGTTGTGATCCTTGCCATCAAATTATATTGCTCCTATGATAATTTCAATTGATTACCTTACTGAGCAATTCAATGTGTCTAGTGCTGCATCAATCCACTGTAGATCGCTGCGTGCCACACTTTAGAAACTAAATGGCTCCATAATGAATTAAATCACAAGGACCCTTCCTGTAGCGGTTGGATATAGAATCTCACTTGATTTAATGAAATTATGTTTCAAGTCCATTTGCTGCATCTCTAATAAAAGATACTGCACCTCCAGGCAAGCGCAAACTTGTGTGGCAAGTACTTAATTTGATGCTCAAAATGTATCTAATTAATTTTACTTACCACACCACTTTTTGCACCAATATTTTGGTGACATTCACGTATAAGTCACCATTTGATTGGCTTTTTCTCCTGTTTTTTCTGCATTTGACAGAAGAAAAAATCACCAAGGTCCTAAAAGCTATCCTCAAAAAGATGCATTTGGTAACTAATGCTACATAAATGTTGCAGGATTGGTGTGAGCTCTGTTCTGTTTTTGTCTAACAAGGTATTCCAGCTACCTCTTGAAGTATGTTTAAGAAATGTGTGTTCTGGAGCCTAATCTTTCCTCCAAAGTACAAGTGTGTTCCTATTCTTGTGCCTTGGTGCCTACTTTAATGCAATTCCCCAGACTACCGTCCAGCATAAAAACCTAGTAGCGTGCCACTGAGGTGGTTCACTGTCCCACGCGATCGGTAATCTGATAAAGCTCAACATCTTTGGTTTAATTTGTGGGTATGAAGAGTGACTTCCAAATATTAGATCTCAAATGAGTCAGAGACTTATGCCTGCCAAAGTACTGCTGATTCAGAAATATCTAGTGATCTGCAGTGCATGCCAGCAGAGTTACAAAATGGTGGCATTGTTGTCTGTATCCCTAATGAGATGAATGGAGGCAGCTTATGGTCCACCAAAATGTAATGTCAATGCCCCTGGCTTGTATGGCGACATTGTAAACTCATTCACTGTTGCTCTCTTTCTTTGGTGTTGACGGTGTTGTCAGTTGTTGTCCTGATTTCATCACTTACTGTTATTCTTGTTTATTTCAGCCAACTGGGTACATGGAAAACTCAATCTCCTACAGCACGATAGAGGATGTTCAGCTGCTCTCCTGGGAAAATGCCCCTAAGTACTGCTTACAGCTGACGGTCCCTGGGGGCACTGTCTTGCTTCAGGTACAGTAAACATAAACATATCTCAGCATTGCTTTAAGTATTTTCGTACCCGTGTTCTCTATCACACCTGATCTCTAAAGTGACAGAGTAATGTTCTCCAAACATGCAAAATTATGTTCAGTTTAGGCTGCAAGTCAGTAAGTAGGTTTTTGAGAGGATGTCCTTAGAAAGGTATTTCGTGCATTACAACCGATTTGCTGCATGCTCCTGGGAACAATAAGAGTATTTTATTTTATATTAAAAAAGAGAAAAGCAATTAAATAGTTAACTTTATTCTTCTACTGTCATCGTGACTTGAGTTGCATTTGTTACAACAAATAAAAGAATAAATATGAGCACTCTGTTGCTTTTTCCTAACAAAACTATTCAGGTTACCCCAAGATTCAACTTTTGTCACCGATGAACAGCATTAGTGGGAACAATTTCTGAGTCCCAGGCAACCTGATATTTTGCCTTGCAAACAAGGTCAATTGGATGCATTCTGTTCCAATATGGTTCCCTCTTGTGGCCATGTTTCATACTGCTGTTAGGCAGCTGCCAAAGTCATCCTTAATGTAGGACAGGCAATGCATTCAAACTCTACTTCCTTGCACACGTTGACTTGCTGTCTTGTATAATGACAAACAGATGAACTGTGAAGTATTTAGCTACAAGATACATATTGCAATGGGAAACCAAAAAGAGAGGGACGCTTACTAATGCTAAAGAAGGCACCTGAAAGACTTCAATGGTGATCTGTTAGCGTGTGGCCACAACATGTTTTTAGTACTAAAACTGTAATATACAGGATCTCAGTCAGATAAACATGCCTCATGATATCGTATGACGGTCAGAACAAATGTGCCAGTAGTTGTCGTCCTTCAGCTTCTAGCCTCCAGAGTAAGGATTTTCCCAGTCTTGCACCATGAACTAAAAACATCTTCCCTGAAATGCTTTTGGATTGAGGGGATTTAGTGTTTAGGTTTTGGGGACAGGCACATTGTTCTTAGAGGTTTACAGCCAGATTCATCAAGCTAAATTGCACTCGCAAAGGGCAAGATTCTCAGAATCTTGCCTTTTGCGAGTGCAATTTTTGCATTTGGGATTCATCATCCCAAATGCAAAAGTCGCTATTAAAGAATTCGCACATTTGCGAGGAATTGCATTTAAGGAATCTCTATTTGAGATTCCTTAAATGCAATTCATGAATCATTTTAAAATTGCGAAATCGCAATTTTGGGCTGCTATTTACCGAGAGGTCAGACCTCGTGGTAACTAGCAAAAACTTAGAAAAATGCATTTAAATGCATTTTTCTAAGTTGCATATTACACACACACATGTCCTTTGGACATGTGTGTGCGCAATACCAATGTAGATTATATTTCAGGGGTGCTACAGGGTGTCCTTTGGACACCCCTGCACCCTTGAAATCGCATCCTTATTTGCGATTAACTAATTGCTAATCGCAAATCAGGAATAACTCCCGATTCATTCCTATGGGCCTGTAGGCCCATAGGAATGCATGGGGAGTTATTCCTTATTTGCGATTAGCAATTTGCTAATCGCAAATAAGGAACATGTAGGAATCGCAATATTTTTTGCAATTCCTACATGAATCCCGTTTTGCAAGTCCTTAATAGCGATTCCTTATGAATCGCTATTAAAGACTCGCAAAACGGGTCTTTGATGAATCTAGCAGCTAGTCCTTTGTACATGTGCTTGTGTGCTGTGGTATTTCTGACCAAAGCACTTTGTGTATAATTTAGTAATTTATAGCTTTTATTTAGCTGCCGCACAGAACTTCTAAGGCCCTACCTACAAGTTTGTATTTGAGTAGTAGAAAACTAGGTCTATCTCCAAAGAAGAATTGTCAGTGATGACCTCCACCCAAGCCCAGGAGATGAGTGCTATTGAATGTTGTATGATTCGGGGCAACTCACTCTATCGACTTTTGTATCAAATTGTAAAACTGTATAGTAAAAGTATGTGTACGTTTGTAATGTTAAAGTGTGCAATGTGATAAACCAAAATATATAGAGTGTTGTTAATTGCATTTACTTATCACATCTTGGTTTCTGTAATCTGGTCTCAACCTGACCTCCATATAAACAACAAGGCGTTCCTGCTGCAATGAAACGTGTTCTCTGTAAACTGCTCTGCTGCTTTCTGGATATGGGTCTGTACTAGATCATGTACCCAAAATAAGGTCAAATAAAACAAAGGCTTTCTGGACTGGCATTGGTGCAACCTTTTACGAGTTGCTTGCTAGATCTGCAGTCACACTTTGCATAGAGCCCATCTTTATGCTCTACAGGGAAGAAACGTTCACTCAACTGATGGACGGAATGCGCAAAAAATCAAATATTCACCCCCATTCAAGAGATCTGGGTTAAGTCCATCGTTCTATCGCTCACCATACCACTACAGTTTAGACCCAGCCATATGCAAATCAGTCTTGACCCTGCTCCTCATGGAAACAGTCCAGCCCGAACTGCCAGGCCAGGTCCTCCCTGGACCAGAAACAAGAATCCTGGGACCCTTTTTGGGGTATCACTCCTCATCAGACAGGCTAGCTTGAATCCAGTGGCACAGTAAGCCTGGGACCCACATCTTTTGCTGTCACAGATAGAGGGGCACTGACCACCACTAAGAGGTGAAACCTAACTAGAAACATGCTGGTCAGAGCTCCAGCTGTATTGGAAATACATGGATTAAGTTTATCAATGAAGCCATATCATTGAACAAAACATTGTTTTCAGGTGTGTTGTTGCACTTGGATAAAATGAAATGTGCCAGGGCTAGACACTCCCAGAATGCTTTAGGTAGTGAACCACGGGAAAGAAGGATCACATCCTTGGTGATGTGGAGTTATCTGGTAACTTTAACATTAGGTGTTCCATCGATCTTATGTCGGTGACCAGCAGCTCCAGAAGGATTGTATCTTCTTTGTGACTTGTGAATGACAATACAGCGTGAGAGTGTATTTTAGACCCTAAAGGTTTAATAAAAAGTCAAATACCGGGCATGCAGTCTGAGTGAAATACATTTTTCAAAATAATTTATCCTAGGCAACTAGTGAGTCCTACAGTAGATAATAGGTACTAAACAACAACAATTCTAGTAGCCAGTCTATACAAACTCTAGTGTAGTGCACAGCGAACAAATGCATGAAAAATTAACAACAATTATATTCATAGTTCATTTATTAAAAATACAAAAACAAAATATTAAAACATATTATTAACACGGTTAAAAAAAAAATTTTGTGTGTTGTCTGGTAATCGATTTTTCCTTAATGTTACAGGTCACAACATTTCAGATAACATTCATATCACTTAATGCACATATATTTTAAAAAACTATTGTTTTTCAATAAAAACAAACAAGTGGAGTTAGTGATTTGTCTCTACGCGCGTTTCGGCGTATTCACGCCTTCTTCTGGAGACCACTTGACATTTCTAAAAGGAAATAAAATATATTTACCACTGTAATACAAGCATATGTTAACAATTATTGTGCTCTACATTTACACATTGACGGCTACATTATTGCTATTACTAGAGGTTCTGGATCAAATTATCTATATCTCTGGCTGCTGCATAACTAGATGCTGTTCTTATTTCATTTGGAGGCATTATATGGACATACTGAAAGGTGATCAATTTGACATTGGTCTAAAGGTTCCGTGAGTAATTTCTTATACTGCATATAGCACTACATATAGCATTAACACAGTCTTAATAAGACTACAAACTCATATAGATAGACGTGCCTACAGATTTTGGCGTCGTTAGCATGTGGTACCAAGTGATTGCCCTAACATATCTATATATGACATATATCTATATTTAGTGTGGTTTAAGAAACGGCAGGGAAATCTAGCAAATGCATTTCTTTAAATAGTAAGGTATTGAGCTATTCTTAAGGAGCATTTATAAAGCATGATTACCTTAGTTTTTACAGTTGAGGCCCTTCAGATTTTATTTCTATATGTTCATAGGTTCGTCAGACAAGACGCCAATAGTCTGGCAGGCTGCGCAGTATGGTTTTTATTTTAGCAAAATGCAACTGCAGGAGACAATATATTATAATTCAGTTCAATATGCGGGTGTTTTAAGAAGGACATTAATACTACCTAATATAATAAGCAGACAATCTCTTACTACGTACTGACCGTTTTTTGTTGTTAGCGAGCAAGATGTAGTCTTGTGTTTGTGTCCAGTAATCATTGGGTGGTAGCCATAAAGTACGGGCGCTGTCTAAGGTTGATCCTAGAAAACGGGACATGTTGCAGGGCGGGTCAATAGAATACAAGCCGTTCTGGTTCTAAAAGGTTATTTATCTATTAGTCACCTACATTTAAATCATACAGACATTTGAAAGTACCTTATCTTTGGATAGCGCTGCGTTCCCAATGTTGATAGGAAGGACGGGGCGTGGATGACCTCCTAGTCCTTGATTTATATCTACAAAGGATGAAAACAAACCACCAGGACTAGATTGTGGTTAGTTGGAATGCTACACTTCTTACGGTTTGCATCATTACAACTTCTAGTTCATGCAATAGCGTGACTGGAAGGTCGGATATTTTAGGTCCGCCTTATGTTTTATATAACCATAAATTACCAGCCAGTCTTACTAGTAATACGTGGGTTGGGTTGTGTTACTGCATTTAAATAAAGACGGGTAATTTCCTATGCCCTCGCGTATGTCAATAATGGATCGACCGATGGTTTACGCGGTTTCCCTCTAAAACGTATCTTTTTAAATTTATTCTCGGGCTGCCGAGTCTCTTACCTTCTAGCGTGCTCGCTTTTCGGCCTCTGATGGGGGTCTGTTGCGGTGTTCAGTTTCTTTCGGTAGTTCTTTTTATATTTTACTGGAGTGGCGCGAGTTTAACGGTAATTGGTTACCCCGCCTCCCTCTTTAGACCAAGTGCTGATACGGTGGCTCTTAGGCGGCAAGTTTGATCGCGACTACGCCATAAAAATAAATGACGGACTGTGGCAGTAGCCATCCCCGGGGGTGATATTTTTTAAGCTATCTAAAGCTAGAAGAAAGACTATATTTTCCATATTTCTCTCCCAATAACGCCATCCCCTATAATTATCTTATATCATCAATATTCCAATTTTAAACGTGCTGGAGCCTCATTTTATGACTGCATGAACATAATTTTTAGTTTCCTTTTCCTGTGACGATAGATTTGTCTTTTTATACTGGGGTTAGTTGTAAGCTTATATTCATTCGAAAATTATTAGTATTTGGGGTTACCATCTAACGGACTACATAATTGTCTGTCTATTAAGATTAACGAACAATTTATATATCTATACCCTTCTATCGATAGTTTATATTCATTTGGTGGATCATTAATTACAACCTGATTTTCATAAGTTCAACAATTTTTGGAGGTTTTATTGCTAAAAGATTTCTATATTCATAATCACTGCCTGTTTTAGGTGTTATATTTAATTGCATTTTCCCAAGGTATTTCGTTGTTCAAACCTTTGGGGTATGTTGCCAGACAGAAAATCCAGTAAACCTCGCGTTTTTTACGAAATTGCTCTGTGTTTGCGATGTTCACATGGTTACAGTTTTCTATAATGTACCATTTTATATCTGTGTGTTTATGTTGTAGATCTAAGTAGTGTTTCACCAGAGGGGCAGTCATTTTTTTCGTCCGGATTGCCGAACGATGTTCGGTTAATCTGGTTGCACAGGGTCTTGATGTTTTTCCTACATACCCTAGCCCACATGGGCATATGAGCAGATAGATAATATTTTTACTTTTACAGTTGGACATTTTTGTTGGTTTGATGGTGAAACCCTGGTAATCGATATTAGGGCCAACTATGGCCGAGGTACATGCTATGCATGAATTACATGTGTAAGTTCCTGTTACTGGGGTACCACCATCTATAGTTTTCTGACATTTCTGTTGATTTTCTGTGAACCTAGAGTGAGAGACTATATCCTTGATGTTTCTATTTCTTCTCTGGGCAAATATAAAAATACACCAGAGGTAGGGATCTTCAGATGTCATTCATCCGATACGTACATGTTCTGGACCATAGAACAGAAGTTATCCAGCGCAATGATCACCAAAGCTTCTAGATGCTAGTGTTTAGCACGGGCCATAAACTGACCATTGTTTACCGACTGAAAAGTTTTATTTACCAGTTTTCTAAACAGTGTTGGATTCAGCTCTGCATGTAAATGATAGGGGAGGGTAGTCCATAGGTTTTCTGCCGCCACCAAGCAAGAACTATTGCTCATTTTAACAGAGTTTTGTTAGCAGATTATGTGTGGCATTCTAATGTCGTCAGTATGGCCTCCTGGCACTGTTGGGTACCTTCACGTCCTGATGGAGTTGAAGACTATGTGACAGACCTGAGTCTATTTTATGTTTGAGTGGGATGTCTTGTAGAAGAGCACCACTTCTCATGTTTGAGGGTGGCTTTACATCCCCTTCTACCACGCCAGAGCCACTGGCTTCCAGACCCCAGAATCCAGGCTTCATTGAGGCAAAGGCAGTGATGGACTGCTTATGGTCCCAGGCAGAGAAGGTTATCAGAGATTTGGCCCGGTGGCTGATAAGCAGAAGTCTCTCCTTCACAGACACGTCAAAGAATTCCATATCTGACCACAGTGGGAGTGCCCCAGTGCCCTGCTCTTCTTCCTGTTTCCTAGCAGGACTAGAGAAACTGTGAGGGCAAAGTTCTGCACCCCCTCCTTCCACCCATGCCATCACTGTGAGCGCAGCCATGATTCGGCCTGCAGCAGCTGCCCTGCACAGGCTGCATTCAGTGCAGTGTCCTCCAAGCACTGACGCAACCAGCAATCTCACCATTAGACCCATAGTGCACCTCGATATGTTCTGTTCTAAGGTACTGGAAAAGATGAGTTTTGCTCCGCTACTTTTCAGTGCATCAGTGCCTGGGTACTGACGGCTCGCTGAGAAGAGGGCTAAGGCCGGACTGGGCAGACTGGCCATAGGGTGTTTCCCCAGGAGGGTGAGGGCCACATTTATTACTGGGGGCTGTTGTTGTAGCAGTACAGCAGTTTTAAAACACCTTAGAGTTCCTTGTAAATCCAACAGTTTTCAGGCAATAATAAAAGTGTCAAGATAACTGGTGATTAATGTACCTGCTGGAGAGAGATCAGAGTTTTGTCTAGTGGCAGTTTTCACTCCTCTAAAGTAGCGCAGAGGGTTAATGTGCCTGCTGCAAAGAGCGTGTGCTATGCAAATCACAGAACAGTATTTTATGTGCATACCTCAGTGGGTTACTGCTTTTGACACCAAGATCCTTTTGTCACTGTGCAGTTCATTAGTTACAATCATATTGTAAGTTAGAAAGTTATGGTTTTGCCCAGTTTTTCATTAGCCGCTTTTGCTAAAAAGGGTTTGCGTAGAAATAAATCCTTGTTAGTAAAGTCAATCCTAACCACTGTGTTAGATCTGAATCCTGAGTTTGTGCTTCCCCACACCAAGACACCTATCAGTATGGATGACATACGGATTCTCCATTTGTAGGCCCCTTTGTCTTATGTAACATTTTCTATAAACTGATTTACACACGTATGATTCATAGTCTCTGTATATGTGTATGCTGTCAAGTGCTCCGAGACTCTACACTGGAATGAGAGGTGCTATAAAACAAATGAAATCCATGTGTGAGAGGAGCTATGGAGAGATGAGAGGCACTGTTAGAGAGTGATAGTGAGGGAATCATGGAAGAGCCCCGATAAGGATTGCCGTATCCTGGTGCATTGTAAGGTCATCTTTGCTATGCTCTAAAAAGCAATACAATTGAATAGCTAATGAAAAATGTATTGTAGAATGAACCATGTTCCCCCAGATTTTCTTGGGGGGAGAAACTCCCCAACATCCCTTGTAGTGGTTAGGCTTGCCTGTTGCGGTGGCTCGCTATGCACGCTGTGGGGGCTGGTCTGACCAAATTTGCCAGGGCTGCTTTGGGTTCCCAGTTCAGCCCTGGTGTATGGCAAGTATTCTGAACTACCCGAGACCTGCACCAGGTTAAATCCTACTGAGTAGATCGTGAAGAGTGGAGCATACCACTACCTTACATGTGGGACAGGCTATATCAGATTTGACCCTCTTGCTGACCAGTAGCCTACCACTGGCTTGCATGTGAGACGGGCTATATCAGTTTTGACCCTCTTGATGACCAGTAGCCTGCCACTGCCTTACATGTGAGATGGGCTATCTCATATTTGACCCTCTTACCGATCAGTAGCCTGGCGAGGGTCTCCCCAGATGAGATGTGCGGTCCTGATCTACACCCGCAGCTGTATTGTGTGACTGGCAGTGCTTGCGGGCAGTCCACTGACTGACAGCAGCGTAGCCTAAAGGTTATGACGCACCCCTACCATTAGGAATCTTTGGGGAGGAAACAAAGGATTTTCTTTAGCTCATGAAGAGGGCGGTCTAAATTCATCCTTGTAGCTTCTCTGAGGTTATTTCAGAACATGTTGGTCAAGCCAAAAGACTTGGCTCCTTTATCTTACCTCTCAGCCCCCAGGGGCCGAGCATCAGATAAAATGTGCGCTTACGTCACAAATAATGTAACCTTTAATCTTTCATCCACCCTTACCTTGTGTGCACACAAAGGAGGTGGCTCCAGGGAGAAGCCATGTTTTAATACCTGTATGCAGACGTGCACAGATCCCGAGTGTTTTCCTGAAATAGGGAAAACGTGCCTCACCTCCATTTCTGTACAACGTGTGATCGGATAAACATGTCAACTGCACCGTCGAATCCCTATCGCCCCAAAACACATAAAATAAAGCCAGGGCGCAGATAACCTTGTTTGTTTTGTAGCCAGTTGGAAGCAAACAGGAAGTGGCCAGATGACAGTTTTACTGCTCGTCAGCTGTGTGTTCTCGATGGGAGATTGGGCTGACAGCTGAGCATTTGTTGCTGCGTAAGCAACACCTTTTAGATGGAGTTCCTGGAAAATAGTGGACACGGACGTTTCCGGTATCGGCTCGTTGGAAGACGACATATATTTCAAGAGTAAAAGGGGCGTGGCGTACTTCTAAACTGGAGGACGCAGGCAGGCATTGGTGTCCAACATTTCATTTCTTTTACTTTGATATTTATTAACTATATTTACAGAACTCCTTTCATGCCTAGCTACTCATAAAACAACCAAACCTTTTTACAAGGATGCTAGCTAGGGACATGTTCTCCGTTCTAGCAATGAACTGGATATATAATCAAATAGACAGATGCCTTCCCTTGGGCACCACTCTTGATAACAAAAAGTTAATTTATCAACAGATGGAATCAGGACTCATTTCAAGTAATCATGGCCTTTGTCAGTGAAAGTCCCCTTCTAATTTTGTGTGTTAAATCCTCGCCAGTCGTACTGTCTACTCTCTGCTGTCCAAACCACCCTTGGCATCTTATTACATACACAGGGCTTACTGTGGAGACCGAGGCTTGTTTTTTAGGTCGAGCCTGGGCAGCGCATGCGGTGCCCTGCGAGGCATGCTGGATTGATGTATGGAATAGAAGCTCCGCCCACTCTCCGTCCGCATTTTTCATTGGCTTGTGTCATTGTTCACTGTAAACTGTGGCTGTTCATTGGTCAATAGGCTTGTATTGACTTGTCTCATTTTTAACTTCCCATGGCGACATCCCCTTTTACGTGTTTTGTTACTCGGTAGGCTTTAATTACAGCCTCTGAGCACTATTTTCTCAAATAGCTTTGTCCTGCCTGCTGCTGCTGGCCGGACCCACTCTCTCCTAACGCTTTTTTTAAAAAGTGTATAGCTCGCATTTGCAATGCAATTGGTCTCGCATTTGCGAGAGTTTAAGCTATTGGCAATGTAAATGACAATACCTTTTAGTTATCTGTTTTAAAAACAACACATAATTCAAAGGCATTGTCATTTACAATGCCAATAGCTCAAACTCTAGTAAATGTGAAACGTATTGCATTGCAAATGCTTATCATCTCCAGACTTTGTTGCAGAGCACAAGACAGATAGGCAGAAAAGGGAGACACAAGGAAGAGAAAGATAGGAAAACATTGTGAAACGGAGCAAGCAGGGATGAAAAACCTCCTGAAAGAGTGAGATAAGTGTGAAGTGTAGGAAGCTGGTTTTCTGTTGCAGTAACCCCCCCCCAACACACTTTTTGCAAGACTACTGATGCACTTTGACTTGATGTGCCCTGGGTGCCTGCGAATCGGGTTCCCAGGGCCTGTGTTCTTTCCCCAAAACTGTACCTTGTAGCCCCAATTGGCACCTCTCTGGTCACATATCAGTCCCTTGTAAAAAGTTCCATGGGTACCAAGGCCACTGTCGCCTGGGAAGGCCTTTAAGGGCTGTAGTACTTATTGTACCACACTTGGAGGCCCTGTACCTTCACACACACATACACTGTCCTTGCAAGCTGTGTGTTTTGGTGCAGAACAAAGTGAAGAGTCGACCTGGCACACATCCCTGTGTGCCATGCCTACAACCCACAGCCCTAGCATAGATCAATCACCCCTCTAGGTGGGTGCACTATATCTGTGGTGAGGGTACAGGTGCATGAGCCCTGTACCCCTACATTGTCTAAGTCAATTCTTAGACATTGTAAGTGCAGTGCTTCTATATAGAGTATATGGTGCAGGGAGCTTGTCATTACGAACTCCACAGTACCATAATGGCTGCACTGAAAACTGAGAAGTTTAATATCAAACTTCTCAGCACATTAAACCCACACTGATGCCAGTGTGGGATTGAATGAAAAATGCACTCACAGGGCATCTTAGAGATGCCCCCTGAAAAAGGACCAGCCTCTGGTGGGTACCCTGACTGGTACACCACCAGCCTGCTACCACGAGACATGTTTCTGGACACCTAAGGTTGGAGCCTTTGCTCCCTGAGCCCAGAAACAAAGCCTTTCTTGGGAGAGGTGTTCACACCTCCCCCAGACCAGAAAGAGCCATCTGTGGCAGGGGAGATTCAAAGGCCTTGTAGCTTTTGTAATACGACCCCCAGCCTCTCCTGCGATCAGTAGCAGGCCCCCTTCCTGTCTCCCCTCCTTTTTGGCGGTAAGAAGGGCAGGAAAAATTAGCCAACCCTGAAGGTGTGACACCCTCTGCCAACCCCACCCCACAGATGGGGGAGGCGTGGTGAAGCCCACTCTTCAGTGACCGCCATCAGACACTCCCCAATCAGGATAAGGGATTCCTCACTTAAGACTACAGCATCTACGAAAAGCGCTAGTGAGGCAGAGATGGTATCTGCTAAGGCTGCAAAGGTGTTCAAAAAGCATCATCAAACCTCAAAACATGAAGATCAGCCTTCATCTTCAAAAAAGGGAACCAGCCTCTCTTAAGGGTCAGTTTCTGCCCTCTACGTCTTCTAAAACTACATCGAAAATGAAGCAGGTGTCAAAGTCTCTTCCTGAGACAACTTTACCTCTCAAAAAAGATGCTCTGTTGACCAAACCGTTGACGGTTCCTTTGTCGACAAGAACTTCTGTCGCTCGACGTAGACTTTCTCTTCTCCTCAGACTAAGATGATCATGTCATCGGCATCTTCTCCGTCGACGTTGGTATCTGTGAGGGTGAGACAGTCACCGATTACAACTGCATCTTCCTCGTCGACGAAAAAGAAAGGTAGTTCTGGCAGGACCTACGTCGGCAGAAATCTCGTCGCTACTACGGCTGTCGGCAGCTCTCAAAGGCAAGTCTCTCTCGTCGACACTGTCCTCGTCGGTGCAGTCTTCATCGACGGCAGCCTCGTCGACGGCAGCCTCGTCGACGGCAGCCTCGTCGACGGCAGCCTCGTCGACGGCAGCCTCGTCGACGGCAGCCTCGTCGACGGCAGCCTCGTCGACGGCAGCCTCGTCGACGGCAGCCTCGTCGACGGCAGCCTCGTCGACAGTAGCCTCATTGACGGGACAGAAAATGTAGGATTCAGATCATCGTCGACGAACCTCTTTGACATCAGGACCGTCGACTGAATTACTGTTGACGAAAACTTCATGAATGACATCCTCGTTGTTAGTTGCTCAGTCAACTAATCTAGCTGCTTCTAAGAATAGAAGACCATCACAGAAGGTAATATTGCCAAGTAAGGTGTCTCCCCGTCTTCCAGAGGAAATTTGTAATTATGGAGCGGATGAGGAGGAAACTGAAGACGAGGGTATGTTTGGGGTGGCTCACAGTCTGTCTGACTTTCTCATTAAATGCCCGGATGATGAATATGAGGACTATGAGTTTTACCCTAAAGTCACTAAACAGGAGAGGCAAAGTGAACAAACAATCCAAATGCCTGTATCCCTGGTTTGAAATCTACAGCATATGGTAGAGGATTACTACAGCAGATTCCGTCCTTCAGAGCCGGCATCTTCAGATCTTCAGACGCCTATTACACAGCCTTCCTTGCTGATTAGATTCTGCCCTCCAGTTGCTCCAGTACCAGGAGGCTCATACCTCTGATGAGGAGAGAGAAGAGGGAGAATTGGAGGAGATATCCTTCCCAGCGAATGGGATGACTATCCGATCCAGACACCATCGCCTTCCACTCCACCTCCAATAGATTCACCACCTGAAGATATAGGGGTTTCCATACCCTCATGGAGAGAGCGGCAAAGAGGTTTCAGCTTCCCATGGTTACTAAGCAGTCTGATAGTTTGTTCCTCGTTATCATACATGAAACAGAGACAGGTTCGCTCTATTCCCAGAGTTGACTTCATATGGCAATAGGGCTTCAAGGTCATGAAAACACCAGCCTCAATTCCAGCAGTCTAGCCTAAATTGGAGAAAAAATATAAGGCTCTGGATAATTTGCCTGCTTGCCTCGTCGGAAAACCTAAGCTGGATTCTGTGATTTTACTGGCGGCTCAACTGCGCCCAAGAAATCCTGCTTCTCCTTCAGTAACTCCATCAGTAAAAAATGTTCCACCATGGCACTAACTACCAAGTCTCTTGCTATTTTAGGCAGATAAGACCACCATATGTGGTCGGACATTTCACCTTTTATAGACATGCTACCAGAAGAGTGGTCAGTGCTGTGGTCCTGAGGCATCAGGGCTGGCTTAAGTCTACTTCTTTTAGACAAGAGGTTCAGACTAAGATAATTGACATGCCTTACGGTGGCGAATCCCTGTTTGGACATCACATAGATGAAGCCCTTCAGACCATCAAGAAGGACACAGATACTGCTAAGGCTCTTGGTCCTCTACTGTTCAAGAAGCAGCCCTTTCGTGGAGCGAGAAGATGTGGTTCGCCCTCTTTGGTGAGGTTACGACCAGTACAAGCAGTACCAGCCATATCAAGATCAATCAAGGTACTCATCTTCTCAACAGCAACAGTAATTTAAACAACCTCCTGCCGCCTCCTACAAACATTACAGAGGAAAGACTGCCTACAGAGAAAAGGATAGCTCCAAGAAGCAGTGAAGGACCCCCACTGCTGGCCACATTTCCCACCAATCCCGTCAAAGTTGGTGGCAGAATTTCCTTTTTCCTCCCTGAATGGTCTGCAATAACAATGGACCGATGGGTTTTGGATATAGTTTCCAACGGTCACACTTTGGAATTTTTAAAGATTCCTCTGAACTGCCCTCCCAGAGGTCCTCCTCCTGCTCATCTAAAGGAACATTTGTCTCAAATAAAGATAACGTTTTAAGAAGGGAGCAATCAAAGTGGTACCAAATTCACAGCGAGGGCAGGTTTCTATTAAACGTTTTTCCTTCTAAAAAAGAAATCAGGAGAGTGGCGTCCCATCTTGGACCTTCGTTGCCTCAACAAATTTCTAAAAAAGCAATCCTTCCTGATGTTGTCTGTTCAGGAAGTGCTTCAATTGATAAATCAGGAAGATTTTATGGTGACCCTAGACCTTCAGGATGCTTATTTTCATATCCCTATCCTCCCTAGGCACAGGAAATTATTACGCTTCAGAGTGGCTGGCAGGGATTTCCAATTCAAAGTCCTACCTTTTGGCCTATGTTCAACGCCCGAGTGATCACCAAGGTTGAAGCACCGGTGGCGGCTTATCTCCTTCAAGCTGCTTATCTCCTTTATGCTGGAATTCAAATTTTCCCTTACCTGGACGATTGCCTCTTAAAGGCAAAATCTTTCCCAGTGGCAAACAGTCATGCTCAAAGATGTCTTTTCTCTTTTCCAATCCTTGGGTCTCTCGATAAATCTCCAAAAAGTCTCAGTTAATCCCCTCAAATATAGAACATTCTTAGGGGCAACCCTGGACACTCATTAGGCAAAGGTCTTTGCCTCACAAGAAAGACAACAAAAGATTCACAAGTTGGCAACTTTACTTCTCACAAGAAAGTCCACTTCAGTCCGCAAGTTCAAATCGCTTCTGGGAATGTTTCCTCCTGCATTCCCCTCATTCCCAACTGTTGCCTGCGGATGAGACCCTTGCAAGAGGAGCTGGACAGTCAGTGACTGCAAATTTCAGGGTCCTTCGACTACATTATCAAGATAACACCTCAAATGAAAGAAGCGCTCCTACGGTGGACTCCCATAGCTGTAGGTCTTTCGTTCCTAGTGGATCCGCCAGGTTTCACAATAACAACCGATGCATCCCTCGAGGGTGGGGAGCACATCTAGGAGGACTGACAGTGAAAGGGAAATGGGACAGCCACTAACAAACTTTACACATAAACCTCTTACAGTTGAAAGCAATATTCCTGGCCCTAAAATCTTTCCGCTCAATAATATCAGGAGCTTCTGTATTAATTCGGACAGAAAACACAACAAGCATGCATTATTTAAACAAACAAGGGGGGGGGGGGCAAGGTCAACTATGCTAACCCTTCAGGCCCAGCAAATTTGGGATTGGGCTATTCACCACCAAATGCCACTGACAGCAGTACATGTTCCAGGAGTGGCCAACATCCTTGCGGATTCATCGAGCAAGTCGATTACAACCAACCACGAATGGGAACTCCACCAGCCAACGCTGAACCACATCTTTCGGTTGTGGGGCAAATGGAATTTAGGCCTATTTGTGACCAGGCGGCACCGAAAATGCCAATTCTTCCCCAGTTGGCTACTCCAACAGGCATCGTACAGGAATGCATTTTTGATAAATTGGTCAAAGATTTATGCTTACGCGTTTCCTCTGATCCTTTAGTACCAAGGGTGCTTCGAAAGATGAGGAAAGAACCCTGTTAGATACTTCTCATAGCTCCCAGATGGCATCGCCAGTTCTGGTTCACAGAGCTTCTGCTCCTATCTGAGTGCAAACCCAGGTTGTTTTGTCTATTACAGAACTTGCCGACAATGAACTGTGGCCAGGTCTGTCATCCTGATCCAACATCTCTGTGATTAGCAGCTTGGCTCCTGAACACTATGAGTTCTCCGACCTAGTAATACCTGCTGACTGTCAGGAGGTCCAGGCTAATGCCAGAGTGCCCTTCACTATCAAGACTTATAAACTCAAGTGGAAGACAATCTGCCTTTGGTGTGCAAGCTCTGAAGTTCATCCTATTCAGTCATCGCCAGAACAATTATTGCTTTTTTCCTACAACTGACTAATTTGTCCTCTCTAATTCTTCCATTAAAGTATTACTTGCTGCGATTTCTAGGTTTCGATGGCAGAATGGATCACAGTCTCTTTGGTCATCAAGAATAATAAAACAATTTTTTAAAGGACTGTGTCGAATGATACTTCCAATTTGGTGTCCTCCTCCACCTTGGCATCTCAATGTTGTGCTAGCGCAACTTATGAAAAGCCCCCTTTGAGCCTATTCATAGGTCTGACCTTAAATACATTACATGGAAAATATATCTTCTATGTGCTCTAACTTCAGCTAGGTGAGTAAGCTACATACATCCTTTCCTCTGCATTCCTTCCTCCAATTTACTTAAGACTCTGTTATACTTCGGGCAAGTCATACCTTTGTTCCTAAGGTCCCATCGGATTTTCACTAAAACAAACCAGTCATTCTAAAGACTTTCTTCTCTAATCCACAGATGATAGTGGAAAGGTCTTTACATTCCCTAGATGTAAATAGATGTATAAAATTCCGCTTGCAGAACACAGCCTGCATTCACAAGGCTTTTTGTGGCTTATGGTAAAATCAGAAAAGGACATCCGGTCACTAAGCAAACTATAGCATGTTGGATTTCTTCTGCGATCCAGTTTTGCCATCAGCAAGTGGGCAAACCTCTGCATTCAACAGTGAAAGCGCATTCTACGAGAGCAGTCTCTTCCTCAACAGCTCTCTTTGTCGGTGTGCCTGTTCAGAAAATTTGCAGGGCAGCAACTTGGTCCAGAAGGCACACGTTTCCCAAGCAGTACTGTCTGGAAGAGGCAAGCAATGCAGATACCGCTGTGGGACAGAGGATGTTATGTAATCTTTTTCAATAGGGTGAGCCTTATTTATTTATTATTTATATTTATTTTGTGTATTTATAGAGCGCAGTCCTGTCACCCAGAGGGCATCCTGGCGTTTTGATCTAGGAACAGTAACACTCTATCCACTCAAGCAGTTTTTGGAAACAGATGTGTTTTTAACGCTTTCCTGAACGGAAAATAGTCCCTGTGGCTTCTCAGAGATAGTGGCAGGGAGTTCCAGAGTTTGGCCGCTGCAACACTAAAGGAGCGGCCACCCATCCTCACTCTCTGGAACCTCGGGACTACAAGTAGATGCGCCGAAGAAGAGCGGAGGGGCCGCGAAGCAGAGTACCACGCGAACATATTTTGCAGAGGAATAGGACCCTGTTGATGTACAGCTTTAAACACCAAACACGCAGCTTTATACTGTACCCGCAAGTGTACCGGGAGCCAGTGTAGGTCTCTTAGAGCTAGAGTGGAAGAACTAGACCTAGGGCGGGAGAGAGCCAACTTGGCGGCCATGTTCTGCACCCGTTGTAACTTCCCCGTCAAGTTTTTTGGGGCCTCCAGAAGTAGCCCATTACAATAGTCGAGACGACTTAGTATGGTACCACGAACTACTTCCGGCCTGGCTTGAGCGGGGAGAAGGGCCAGAACTTTGCGCAACATGCGCAACAGCATCATGCACGTAGAGGTGGTTTTGTTGACGTGCATGTCGAGCTGTAGGTTCGGGCCAAAGATCACCCCCAAGTTACGAGCTGATTCCGCCGCCAATACTGGCTCAAGGAAGGTGCTAGGCCAAAAATTCTCTGGAAGTGCCCGCGGAATCCGGTCTATGGAACTGTGGAGCACCTCCGTCTTGGAGCTGTTAAACTGTAAGGAGTTAGCTCGTAACCAGTCCGCTGTGGCTGCCATGCAGCGGTGGAAAGTATCCAGCGAAACCGCATTGTTCCCTTCCAGAGAAAAGACCAGCTGGGTGTCATCGGCGTAATTAAAAGCCGAGACACCAAAAGATTTTATTAGCTGGACTAATGGGCGGAGGTACAGGTTGAAAAGTATAGGGCTGATGGCCGAGCCCTGTGGAACACCCTGTCCTACACTCCTTGGCTCAGAGCAGAATGGGGGGAGTGAAACCAACTGTTGCCGGCCGCCAAGATAGGATATCAGCCAGTCTCTTGCCCCCTCAATGACCCCGCACTCCTCCAGTCTCCTGACAAGGGTCCGATGGCAAACCGTGTCGAACGCGGCCGACATGTCGAGCAGCACTAAAAAGGCTGCCCGACCACTGTCGACACGCGAACGAAGATTGTCCAATACGGTTACCAGTGCGGACTCCGTCCCGTGTCCGGGGCGGAAGACAAACTGGGCCTCGTCGAACCAGCCGATGTTCTCCAGGAAACCTGAAAGTGAACGAGTCACCCATTTTTCCAGAATCTTGATAGGAAAAGGGAGCAAGGAGATTGGCCTATAGTTGGAAAGACAGGCCGGGTCCAAAGTTGGCTTCTTAAGCAGAGGTGACACAACTGCTAACTTCCAGCACTCTGGCACAGATGCCAACTCCAAGGACTGGAGACAGATCGAGAACAGAGGCTGAAAAAGTTCTGCGTGAAAAGCCTTCCAAAATTTGGGAGGCAATGGGTCAAGCGGGGAGCCCGAGGACACCGTATATGCCACATTACAGAATTCCTCAAAAGAGGGGAGAGGGAAAAACCTTAGTTGGGGTATCCGGAGCTCCCACCTTCCTTTATGCTTAAAAATTGCTATGGTGATAGTTGATAATAATAATAATAATATAATAATAAAGGGGCTTCTAAAGCGCTTGGTGACGCCATCCCGGCGTGTCCCAGCGCTGTGGAGAGAGTGGCAGAAAGGCAGAGACAGGTCTACTGGGTGAACAGATGTGTTTTTAAGAGCTTCCTAAATATAGTTTCAGTCTTGGCCATCCTGTCACTGTTTTTTCCATACATGGTCAATTACTGATGATATATATATATATATATATATATCCACAAGGTGCCCAAAAAGCAGAGTGCACTCCCTGCTTGCCTTCTCCAGTAAGGGGGGGTTTACAGATGCAATCAGCGCCAGCAGAGCCTGACGCGTTTCGAGTTATCCACTCTTCCTCATAGGCTGTCTGCAAATTGAGTAACTGCAAGCAAAAAACAAACCAGTATTTTAGTCCCTTATTTATTGCCATTATGCACCATAGAGATCACCTGATTCTTTTCTTCACAAGTGAACATTATCAACAAAGTGTGTGCTGGGACTGGTAGTCTTTCAATAATACCCCAGTGGGCTGCTTGCAGTTGTCTCAATCAAATAGTTCATAGTCACGAAAGCACTTGCATGATAACCTCCCCGTTCAAATTATCGGCAAACCAGATCCGCCCTGCCGATAGTTGTACCAGCAGCGGAACCATTCCAATGTACGGCGGTGCTCTCCCCGGCCGGGTCGGCCGTAAATATGAAGTTCCACAAGGTGCCCAAAAAGCAGAGTGCACTCCCTGCTTGCCTTCTCTAGTAAGGGGGGGTTTACAGATGCAATCAGCGCCAGCAGAGCCTGACGCGTTTCGAGTTATCCACTCTTCCTCATAGGCTGTCTGCAAATTGAGTAACTGCAAGCAAAAAACAAACCAGTATTTTAGTCCCTTATTTATTGCCATTATGCACCATAGAGATCACCTGATTCTTTTCTTCACAAGTGAACATTATCAACAAAGTGTGTGCTTGGACTGGTAGTCTTTCAATAATACCCCAGTGGGCTGCTTGCAGTTGTCTCAATCAAATAGTACTACCATAAGACTATAAGTCCCAGCACACACTTTGTTGATAATGTTCACTTGTGAAGAAAAGAATCAGGTGATCTCTATGGTGCATAATGGCAATAAATAAGGGACTAAAATACTGGTTTGTTTTTTGCTTGCAGTTACTCAATTTGCAGACAGCCTATGAGGAAGAGTGGATAACTCGAAACGCGTCAGGCTCTGCTGGCGCTGATTGCATCTGTAAACCCCCCCTTACTGGAGAAGGCAAGCAGGGAGTGCACTCTGCTTTTTGGGCACCTTGTGGAACTTCATATTTACGGCCGACCCGGCCGGGGAGAGCACCGCCGTACATTGGAATGGTTCCGCTGCTGGTACAACTATCGGCAGGGCGGATCTGGTTTGCCGATAATTTGAACGGAGAGGTTATCATGCAAGTGCTTTCGTGACTATGAACTATTTGATTGAGACAACTGCAAGCAGCCCACTGGGGTATTATTGAAAGACTACCAGTCCCAGCACACACTTTGTTGATAATGTTCACTTGTGAAGAAAAGAATCAGGTGATCTCTATGGTGCATAATGGCAATAAATAAGGGACTAAAATACTGGTTTGTTTTTTGCTTGCAGTTACTCAATTTGCAGACAGCCTATGAGGAAGAGTGGATAACTCGAAACGCGTCAGGCTCTGCTGGCGCTGATTGCATCTGTAAACCCCCCCTTACTGGAGAAGGCAAGCAGGGAGTGCACTCTGCTTTTTGGGCACCTTGTGGAACTTATATATATATATATATATATATATATATATATATATATGTGTGTGGATGGGTGTTTTTCACATGCTTTAAATACATATGAATATTTATATATGCATATAGATATGATCAAGTTGTATATGTATTAGTTATACGCTTGGTGATGTCCAGAATTGTGTACATGGTATTGCATACCTTTTCATGAACTAATGTATTGTGATATGACTGCTATCTATTCAGATTCAAGCATGTGACTGTATGAAAGATACCCCAATACTGGAGAAGAAAGTAAGTTACTTATCTGTAAACTGTGGTTCTCCAGTATTGGTATCTTTCATATATTCACATGCGACCCACCCTCCTCCCGAAAAAGGCTCCCCTGGTTTATTCCTAGGAGTTTAAGTTACAATTGTGTTCGAACATCTGAGAGCCTGGAGCTTCTGTGAAGAGGGTTCTAGAGGGTGCTGTCTCCTGACTAGCTGGAATTTGGACACTTCCTAATGACTAGGACGAGATATTAAGGGGATTTTATTTTTCTCTATTAACTTTAATGTTAAATTCATTGCTTACTGCTTTTTATGTATTGTAGTACTCACACTTCGATGACGGGGAATGATTCAAGCATGTGAATCTATGAAAGATACCAATTCTGGAGAACCACAGTTTACAGGTAAGTAACTTATTTTCTTCTCCATTAACACACCCACACTGAAAGTGCATGCAAACTGATACCGAGGCATATAAAAAACCTCTACCAGCAAAGAATCGTCCCCACTGACACTGCATGAAAAGATCTATCATATCTTCAGGAGTTGTATCACTGGTGGGTCCCTAGAAAGTGCACGACCATATGGCTTTGGGGTTTCATGCAGATCAAAGTATGGGTTCTTCAGGTTATTTGTGTGTTTTTGAGTAGCTACTATTTGTAGGTGTGCTGTGAAGTGCCATTCACTAATGTCTATGCTCCGTCACGAACAATACTGCATAAGCTTGCTGAGGTGATTTTTTTCCTTCAAGGTGCTCAACTCTTGTTTGTTTCTTGAGCATAGAGAGAAAACATCTGTGTTCGTGGCCATTTAGCTTAGCTGTTTTGGTTTTGCCCATTGCCAGGATGTTCTCAGACCAGTACATCTGATTTGGTGTTACTGTTGGCAGGCAGAGTTGTGGTTCATTATAGACGGTTATGCAGTGCAGAGATGTATTGGGCCTGTTTAATTGTGTTTCATGAAACCGGGACAGACCTGATGCTTTGAGCATCAGAAGAGGTGTGGTGTTGGTGTGACAATCTCAGTAATGCTTTGTGTTTCCTGTTGGAGATCATCATGCTGCAACAGATATGGTCTTTGGAACTTTATTGGTGGTTTAATATTTTTGTGGTGTTTTCTTTGGTGTTGGCAGCATTTGCTGCTGTTTTGTATATTCAGTGCTGTGTTTTGTGCCTCAGTTTCGTTGGAGGGACCGCAAACCTACATACCTGCCCAAGCACCTGGATAACCTCTAAAGTGATTTGTGTGATAAACAAATCAATATAGCATTACATAACAGGGTTTGCAGCATTCGTTTTGTGTATAATGCTGCATATTGCCCCCATCTGTATGACCTTTGTCAATGTGTGAAATCAAGATTTTGTTCCAGTTAGTATGTTATGATCTTTATTTGTGCAGGACCATCATGCCCCTTTAAGGCTACTCTGGACACACCGCAAAAAGGAACGAAAGTGGTGAAAAACACAGTCTGTGGCAGTAAACAGAGGTGCGAATAGCATCGAAATGTGCAGGCAAAACAATGATCTCATGGCATGTGCCCATGGTTTCCCAGAAACACTGCCACTCGCATCAAGATTCATAGAAAGCAGAGATCCAGCTGCAGTCAGGCTTTAATTTATCTTTCCCTGAATCACAGGCTTTACAAGAATCAAAGTGGTGAATGCCTCTCTATGAACCTCACCACCTCATTCCCACAAACTCTGGAAAAAATACTTATTTCAACTTTAAGCTTGCCCCCCCCCTCTTGTAAAAGTGCTGCCATCCACTTGCTTTCCACCTCTAGGACCAACAGTGCTCCCTAACAGGCAGCATGCTGCACCCAGGCCTTTGGACTGCAACATGTGGACCATGCAGCAGAACATTAGAAATTGTGCTCTAACAAGGATTGTTGGCCACGGATAACCCTTCTTACAAGAAGAACGGCCCTACATGGACCTGAAAAAAGAGGAAAAAATGAATGAGATTATGTAATCTATGAATTATTGACATTTACCCAATAACAATAATCATTGCCACTGCATGTTATAGAAAATAATTATGAAGTGCCCCCAACGTAAACCTCAAACTGCCCTCATCATTGCGAAGTCCCACATATCAACCATGAATATCCAAAAATGGCAGAATGAAATGCTAGAAATTCTTTTGAAATATTCAAAATAGCATCACCAATCCCTTTAACTGTATTTGACTATCTAGTTCTTTTTGTAAAGCAAAGCACGCATGATAGCGCTTAGTGAAAGAGAATGGCGATATGTAGAGGGAATAGATGGTGTGTTAGAAACTTTGAACGGAGGTGAAATTCCAGTTGCTGACTATAAAATCAGCCTATTAAAGCTCTAGGTTTAGAGGGGCGGAGTCTTCAAATTCAGCCCTGTAGAGCACTAGGTGTTTGGGGGCGGATTCTTCCAAATCAGCCCTAAAGAGTAATAGGTGCTGGGGGCAGATTCTTCCAAATCAGCCCTATAGAGCACCAAGTGTAGGGGGGAGGAGTCTTCCAAACGAGCCCTATAGAGTACCAGGTGTAGGCGGTGGGGTCCTATAAATCAGCTCTATAGAGCACTAGATGTAAGGGGTGGAGTCTTATAAATCAACCCTATAGAGTACTAGGTGTAGGGGGGGAGTCTTCTAAATGGCCTCTATAGAACACTGGTTGTAGTGGGGTGGAGTCTTCCAACCCAGCCCTATAGAGTATTAGATGTAGTGAGGTAGAGTGTTCCGTATCAGACCTACAGAGTGCTAGGCATAGGGTGCACAGTCTTCCAAATCAGCCCTATTGAGTACTAGGTGTAATGGGTGGAGTCTTCCAAATCAGCACTATAGAGCACTAGATGTGTGGAGGGGGAGTTTTGGGTCAACATCACAGTGCTTTTTCACAGGCACGATTGTGTAATTCAGTTCTAGCTCAGTAAACTGATTTCACCGCATATATTCAGATTCTGTTGCCCCAGTATTGGAACTTTCATAGATTCCCATGCTTTTTATCTTTCCCTGTCGTCAGTCTGGGAGCCTCGGTAAATAGAAAATACCATAGCAGTATGAACAAAAGAGAAAGTAAGGCCTAGGCCTCATCACCTTTTGTAGCGTATCTCCCTCTTTTTGTAAAAGAGACCAAAACTTTGCAAACAACCAATCAAATTAGCCTCACCCCGACGCACCCTCAGGAGAGAGCCTCAGAGCCTCAGATTTTCTACTGCGCGTTGTGCTAAGGGAGTCTCCACTGAGCTCTGCTCAGTTTTCTCTTCAACTGGATTTCTACACCCTTTTTTCTCTTCAGGATGTCTGAAAAGAAAGCTTTATTAAAAGCCTGTGCTACTTGCTCAAAGAAAAGACTTTATGTGGAGGATAAGCATAAAGATTGTATTTATTGCTTATACCCAGACCACAAAGCCACTGAGTGCAAGATCTGCAGGATCTTCTCAACTAAGACTCTGAGAGACCGGGAAGGAAGACTTCTGACTAGGCTACAGAAAATGAAGTCTCGGAAAGAGGTTCTGTCCAGTGTTAGTGAGGATTCCTCCTCAGCAACATCATCGAGGAGGTCTACGAAAAGGGGTAGGTCTTCCCCTTCTACTTCAGCCGAACCTCCTGCTAAAGCCTCTCAAAAGACCTCTGAAAGGTCTAAAAGGCTTAGTCCCAAAAAATCTCCTCACCACCCAAAGGAGAAAGAGGGACATCTTCCTGAGGTGTCAAATGGAAAAAAGGCAAGTCAAGGCCTTTCTATTGCCTCTTCGCCATCAGAAAAGGAAAAGATCTTTAAGAAACCTTCGAGTACACCTCAGGAAGCGAAAGGAGAAAAGAAAATTCGTCCGTCGACGACAATCTCCTCAGGTACTTCGACGTCAAAGGCTCAAGTGGTTTCGATTTCTGCTCCGTCGACGGGCCCGTCGTCGAGAGCTTCGCTGACATCATCGTCGACGTTACATCCTACGTCGACGAGACTGACAACCTTGACATCGACGGTGATGTCGCCCACGATAGTGTCGACAGCGACAAGGACGACTACGTCGATGGCTACGGCATAGATGATCCTGATGGCGACCTCGTTGACAGTACCGTCGACGATCAGCCTTCTGTCGAGGATTACTCCGCCATCGACTACGCTTCCAGCGACGACGATTCCCTCATCGACGACACCGTCGACGACACAGTCGACGATCCAAAAAGTAAAAATTCCCATCAGGAAAAGACTGATAACACTGGAAATGACATCACCCCATAGGGTAACACCATTGCCTCCACATCTTCTGCTGGAGGAGGAATATTCTGATGATGAGGAAAGTTCATATGGGGATGCATATAGTCCTTCACAACTTCAAGTGAAGTATCAGGACTCGGATTCAGATGATTATTTCCTGGATCAACATCATCCAGAATCTTAACTCTCTCCTCAGGTCTCACATCAGCAAACATCTGGCCAAGGTATGGGGGCCATGCCATCTTCATTAATAAACGACCTGCAGTTGATGTTATTAGATTATAAAAAGAGGTTCCCATCTCAGACCTCGGAAACCATTCAGCCTCCTCCGCCTCTGCCTCAGCAAGCTTCATCTACTCCTGTGGCATCAACCTCTCCAGAGGCAAAGTGAACAGCCTGTGACAGAAGGACATGATGTGATTACAGTGCCTGATGTCGATGATGACTGTTCAGATGAGGACCAAGATAGAGAACATGTTCAAAATCCTGACACAGAATGGGATGATTGTTATCCCAGATCCGGCATCACCATCTCCGGACCCTGTGGATTGGCCTCCAGTGGACATAGGGGGCTTCCATAACCTTATGGAAAGGGCTTATAAACGATTTGACCTTCCTGTTCCTGTCTTACAGTCAGACTGTTTCCTCTACGATTTCAAAGAGCCCCTCAAGAAATCGATACGTTCCATACCAATAGTAGAACATGTTTGGAATGAGGGAAAGAAAGTGATGCAGTCTCCAGCTACCATAACTCCGGTTCTACCGTGGCTGGAGAAGAAATAAAAGGCCCCTGATGACAGTCCTGCATGTCTTATTGGCCAACCTATACCGGACTCGGTTATTTCCCAGGCGGCCCAAAGAAAATCGAGGAACCCGACGGCACCCCTGATGGCACCGCCGGACAGAGAAGGCAGGCGCTTGGATAATGTAGGGAAGAAGTTCTCTTCTATGTCTAGCCTCCTGGTTAGGGCCTCGAACGTACTCGCAATTTTGGGATGATATGATCGCCAAATGTGGTGCGATCTCTCTCCTTTCATTGAACAGCTTCCAGACAGTGCCAAGACGGAAGCAAAAAAGATTCTAGAGGAAGGGAAAAGATGTTCATCGGAAATTATAGATTGTGCAATGGACATTGCTACAGCGGCTTTTCGTGCCTTAGCGGGATCAGCGGTCCTGAGGCGTCAAGGTTGGCTGAAATGTACCTGGTTTCGCCCAGAGGTACAGAATAAAATCCTGGCTCTGCTTTTGATGGAGACATGCTGTTTGGCAAGCATGTAGATGATGCTTTGCAGGACATTAAAAAGGCCAGCGAAACGGCAAAATCCTTGGGCACGCTTCAATGCCGAAAGGTGCCTTTCCGAGGTGCAAGAGGCAAAGGATTCTCTACTTATAGTGGAGGCTATCAACAACAATACTCCTCCTATTCACAATCCTCTAATCAGTCAAGCCTCAGTACTCTCAGCGGCAAAATCAATCGGCATCTTTCTCTCGCCAATCTTCCAGAGGTAGACAGGGACGTCAGGGCAGAGATACCTCTAAACGCCAATAGCGGCTTCCTGGCTCTGCCTACTGACCCTTCACCTCTTGTTCTAAAGACAGGGGGAAGGATTACAAATGTTCTCGATTGTTGGAAGATCATAACAACAGATCAGTGGGACCTACAGATCATTCAATTTCGCCATACATTAGAATTCCAAAACCTACCACCTCCAAGAGCCCCTCGCGCCACAGAATCAAAACATCTGCATCTTCTCTGTCTCGAAGTCTCTCATTTACTCACCAAAGGAGTGATAGAACCATTGCCACTGTTGCAAAGAGGAAGAGGATTCTATTCCAGATTTCTTCTCATTCAGAAGACGGAAGAAAGGTGGCGCCCAGTCTTAGATCTGAGGGAGCTAAACACCTATCTCCTAAAACTCTTCTTTCAAATGATCTCTCTGCAAGACGTCTTACGTCTTCTAAACCCAGGGGATTATATGGCGACTCTGGATCTCCAGGACGCATATTTCCACGTTCCGATCCACCCAGCTCACAGGAAATTCTTACGGTTCACAGTAGCCAAGAGCCACTTTCAGTTCAAGGTCCTGCCCTTCGGGCTCAGACCTGCTCCGTGGATTTTCACAAAGGTTTTGGCCCTTGTAGCGGCATTCTTAAGGAAACCATCACTGGAAGTTTTCCCTTACCTAGACGATTGGTTGATAAAGGCTCCATCTTCTCAGACAACGTCAAAGGCAGTCGAGAATTGCATCCAACTTTTCAGATGCCTGGGTCTGCGTCTCAACAAGGACAAGTCAGTCGTTGTTCCATCCAGGAGGGTCAAGTTCCTGGGCTCCATTCTGGATACAAAGAATTGCAAAGTTTTTCCTTCGGAAGAAAGGCAGAAAAAGCTCATTTCCTCGGCAATCTGGTTACAAGGAAGAAGATCCCTATCAGTTCGTCTTTACAAGTCTTTTCTAGGATTGATATAATCTTGCATACCATTAGTTCCGCATTGCACACTACGAATGCGCTCCTTGCAAAAACAACTAGACATGCAATGGCGCCAGGTGGAAGGCTCTTTCAAGGACAAGATAAAGGTCACTCCTCTCATTCGGAAAGCAGCAGGTTGGTGGGCTGTCAAGAAGAATATCTCGAGAGGTCTCTCTTTCAGAATGATTCCATCCCCTCTGGTTCCAACCACAGACGCATCAATGGAAGGCTGGGGTGTAGTCTTACAAGATCTCCAAGTAAGCAATCAATGGAAGGTAGAAGAGCGTTGTCTTCATATCAATCTCTTGGAACTCAGAGCGATTCGCCTAGCCTTGCAGGCTTTTAAACCGAGGGTTCAAAATACAACTGTGCTGGTCAGGACGGACAACACAACGGCCATTCATTACATAAACAAGCAGGGTGGTACAAGATCCCTTCTGCTCTCAAAAGAGGCCCAGATGTTATGGGAATGGGCGATTCTCCACAATGTAGTGCTTTCAGCAGAGCACCTACCAGGCACTCTCAACACAACAGCAGACGTACTGAGTCGTTTAAAATCTTCCTGTCACGAATGGAAATTAGATCAAGACACTCTGGAGGAAGTGTTTCGGCGTTGGGGAACTCCAACAATAGACCTGTTCGCGGCTCCAGAAAACAGGAAATGCCAACTCGATGCAAGCAGGGACAGCCATCGAGGGTCGCTGGGGAATGCTCTTTCGATGTCCTGGTTAGCCGCATTTGTTTACACCGTTCCTCCAATTCCCCTAATTCCACGGCTTCTCAGGAAAATAAAGATGGAACCTTGCAGGATGATCTTAATAGCACCAACTTGGCCTCGCCAATTCTGGTTCACGGAACTCTTCCTACTTTCCCAGGATCATCCATATCACCTTTGTCCCATCCCATCTCTGTTGACAATGTCCCAGGGACAGGTGGTACATCCAGATCCGAGCTCTCTCCATTTGAAAGCCTGGCTCCTGAGCACAGAGAATTCCACTCTCTAGATATTCCCCAGGAATGTAGAGAGATTTTATCTCAAGCTCGCGCACCAAGTACGAATAAGACTGACTGTGCCAAATGAAAACGTTTCTGCCTGTGGTGTCATTGGGTGCACATCCATCCATTCTCTTCAGCTCCTCATCAGATACTGCCTTACATTTTATCACTGGCTAAATCAGGCCTTTCTCATTCTTCCATTAAAGTTCATCTGGCGGCTATTTCAAGGTACAGAAGGTCAACTTCGGGTCCTTCTCTTTGGTCAGCTAGAGTTATCAAACAATTTCTGAAAGGTCTTTTCTGGGTTTTTCCACCAGTACGGCCGCCACCTCCGACCTGGAATCTTTATCTAGTTCCAGCTCATCTGATGAGACCTCCATTCAAGCCAATTCACAGAGCGGACTTGTAATTCTTATCTTGGAAATTAGCTCTCCTTCTGGCTCTTACCTCGGCTAGGAGAGTGGGAGAATTGCAAGCTCTCTCCATTCTGGAACCTTTTCTACAGTTCAAGAAGGATTCTATGTTTTTAAGGACCAATCCGAAATTTATCCCAAAGGTCCCTTCGGATTTCCATTTGAACAAACCAGTGGTTCTAAAATAATTTTTTCCTCGTCCTACGATGCCGGCAGAACGATCTCTTCATTCTTTGGATGTCCAGAGATGTCTCAAATTTTATCTTGAAAGGACGAAGGATTTTAGAAAATCGTCTCAACTTTTTGTGGCTTTTAGTGCACCTCGGAAAGGACTTCCTCTCTCAAAGCAAGGGATTTCCCGCTGGATTACAAGCGCGATTAATTACTGCCACAAGACGGCAGGAAAACCACTGGAGAGACAGGTACTAGCTCACTCCACAAGATCAGTTTCATCTTCAGCAGCTCTCTTCGCTGGAGTCCCTATAAAAGACATTTGTAGGGCAGCCACATGGAGCAGTGCCCATACCTTCACAAAACATTACTGCCTGGACTCTTTCATGAGGAGTGAAGCGGCAGAAGGACAAGCAGTACTGAGGAATCTTTTCCAATGAGAGGTGAGCTTTCCCTTCTATCCCTCCTTCCTATGATTGCACATTTTGCATCGCGTATGGTTTTCTGCTGCATGTATTGTTACAAAGTATATATGCTTATAGGATAATTTTTATGCTGAAATGTTGGGATACGATTGTAACAAAATGTGCATTGGTGATTTACTGCTAGCTACTCTGATACAAAGCATGGGAATCTATGAAAGTTCCAATACTGGGTCAAGAAACAAGTTACTTACCTGTGACTTTGGTTCCCCAGTATTGGTAACTTTCATATATTCCCATGCGCCCCCCCTCCTCCCCAGAAAAAGCTCAGCCTTTAGCAAAAGTGGTTACTGTTACACAACAGCTGCGAAAATCTGAGGCTCTGAGGGTCTCACCTGAGGGTTCTATGGGGTGAGGCTAATCTGATTGGTTGTTTGCAAAGTTTTGGTCTCATTTACAAAAAGAGGGAGATAGGGTACAAAAGGAGATGAGACCTAGGCCTTCCTTTCTCTTTTGTTCATATTGCTATGGTATTTTCTATTTACCGAGGCTCCCAGGCTGACGATGGGGAATAATACAAAGCATGGGAATCTATGAAAGTTACCAATACTGGGGAACCAAAGTTACAGGTAAGTAACTTGTTTTCTTAGCGTACATGCAACAGCAAAGTATGTAGCATCGATTTTCCATAAAAAATTGTTATAAATTGTCCCCTTGAAATTTATCTGGAAACTGTATTGAAAAACTTGAGGTCCTTGAAGTGCTAAAAGAAAAGTATATGTGATCTTCCACAGCTATTATTGGATAGAGATATATGTAAGTCTGCCTAAGCTTCAGTTGGCTTGCTTTTGTTAGTCTGACCAAACTCAATGCACAACTCTTACAAGAGATGACAAGCATATGTAAGAGACATAACAAAATTCAAAACAGTTCAAGACATAAAGAAAATTGGGTCCAGGCAGAGAAAGTTCTAAAAGTAATACGAATGTTATCACTAGACACTACTCTTTGCAAAATGAAGGCCATGATTTCTCAGACTGGTTGAAAACTACACAAACATCCAAAAGATCTTAAAGTTAGAAATTCAGAGTGAAGTTCTTAATTTAGCCAAGAGCAGCATTGGGGATACATTCATGCATAAGCATTGAAAATGTATTCCACTGAGTTTCACTTTGCATGCAACAGAAAATGCAAAGTACTGATCAGTAACTAAGATTGGAGTTTAGGTGTAGGGTTAGGGCATAGACCACGTTATAATGCATGCGTTTAGAATGCATGCCATTACAAAGCGATCATTACAACGATCGCATACATTACAACGCAAGTCATTACAACGACTTGCTGTAGGGGGGGTGCTGGATGTTGAACTAGTATAATTTACTATTCCAACACCAGTCTGTGCAACAGTAGGGAAGGTGTTGGATCTGAAAATCCAACACCTTCTGGCCCGTACAGCAAGTCTTTGTAACGGCTTGCGTTGTAATGGCATGCGATGTAACAACATAGTCGTTGTAATGATCGCGTTGTAATGGCATGCAATGTTTCGCATGCGGGGTAAACAATGTTTACCAGGGTTAGGTCTTAGGTGTAGGGTGAAAGGTTAGAGTACAGGATTATGTTTGGGTACAGGGTTATGGTTTAGGTTTAGAGATGAGATAGTAATTTAGTTAAACTAAATTTTGACGCTTCGTGAGTTAGTGCTTTATTTCTATGCTTTAAATTATGTGGCATGCTAAAGATCTAAATGCATATTCTATTCAGAATGACTTGGGTCCAGCTATGACACACTTCATCTCTTGATCTGATTTGTATTTTCAGTGGCATAACGAAACTTGAGGGTGCCCCCTGCAGAGTACATGGAGGGCCCCCGGACCCAAACAGGAGCTCTCAGGCCAGGGGCCCGCTACCCTTGTAGAGTCCCGTAGGGGCCCCTCTGAATCTTGCAGGGATCCCCTGCACCATGGGGCTGCGGGAGCTAATGTTACGCTCTGTATTGTGTTATTGGCTTCTCCAAATGGCACAGGGAATGGCATATTATGCCAGTGTTGATTGTGCACCAGGAGTTTGTACCATTTTATCCCCGCCTGCCATGAAAGCGTCCCTGACTATGTTGCTCACAGGGAAGGCTTTTACGTAGAGCATGTGCAATGACATGGCAATGACACCGAAAGGACTCATGCTCCCCTCTGAGGAGCCCTCATCCTGACAGTAGACAGCGTTGCCAGAAGCATCTCTGAATCAGAAGGGAGGTGAGAGGATCAGTCTGATGAGTCACGTGGATACCCTTGCTTATCCTGGTTGCCTCATCATTTTCTATGCAAACCATCAGGGTTTGAAGTCTCCATGATTTTGGTGGATCTAAATCCAGTCTAATGTGGTGGGCAGGTTGACGTTGTCCAGAGTTAGAGTCAGTAGCGTAGGTGCTTATTCCTGGTGTGTTATAGCATGCACAAACTCAGGTGTATTGCTCTGCTCTCATGTGTCTTCTTCCTCGCCATTTCCATCCTGCTGGCTCCTGTTAGCATGAGTTTCCTCCTCATTCCTCTGTAGATGCCAGCTAGATAATGGCTCCTCACCCTCACCACAGGGCCTTTGTAACCTTTTTGCTTCATATGCAGTGTACCGATCCTGTCGCCTGGTCCTACCCATCTTTGTTTTGTGATCCGTTTCCATTGGATACAAGAGGAAGAGTACAGCACCTTATGAGAGAAGTAATCATGCGTAGTTATTCTTGTTCTGTTACTCCATGGCCTCCGTTCCATAGCTCACTTGTGAGCCCTGACTCTACAGACTACGAGTAAAGAATCACCAAGGTTGAGTAGCTTTCTTTTCCCTCAAATCTGATTCCCAGCAACATCCATAAGAGCAGGTTTGGAAATCTTTATTAAGTAGCTCCTTGACCAATACTCAGGCCATCCTGCAGTACGTGGGCAGCCTGCACATACATTAAAAACAAAACTAGCAAATTCTAATGCAGTCACAGCTACGATTTTGTGATTAAATAATATAGGAATCACCAGACAGAAAAAAAATAGCATCTGTACACTAATATATCACCAGTAATGTGTTCTACCCTAGATCACTTGATGTTCCTATCTGCCCTGTCTCTTTACCTCCCAGTGTTTCTCTTCTTCCACTCAATAGTCCACTTTCTCCACTGCTTTCCGTCATCTTTTCTCTTTTGCATCTTGAATTTCTCAAGAGTCTTCTGTTGTGCCCTCAAAAGTCGGGTGCGATTTTAATTCAATTCTAAGTTGCTTGGTGTGTCAGTCCTGGTTATTTTCTGGTTCCCTTTCCATTTCTATTTTATCTTTTGATCC
The DNA here is from genome assembly GCF_964261635.1 of Lissotriton helveticus. Taxonomy (NCBI): domain Eukaryota; kingdom Metazoa; phylum Chordata; class Amphibia; order Caudata; family Salamandridae; genus Lissotriton; species Lissotriton helveticus. The sequence continues at coordinate 175,732,179 of NC_136073.1, forward strand.
CCTTTCATGTTTTGCTCGTTTGCCTACTTGCCTTGCCAGTTTCGTGTGAAATCCTGGTTCTACCTTTACTGATGGACTCTTGTTTTCCTCTATGCCTTGTGGGGACACCTTGTACTCTCATTATTTAATTGATACCTAGTTTCTATAAAAGTACAGTCTGTTGCAAAGTCTTGTGTGATATCCCGGCTCCACCCCGGATGTGTGGGATCTCCTGATGTGCTCATCAGCCCTAGGTTCCATCGCTAGGACAATGTGCTATCTAGGTATCCTGTCCTCTCTGCTCCTGTGTGATGGTTCTTCCATCTGTAATATGTGCTCTTCCTGCTTCATTTCAGTTTGATGTCATTCCCACGCTTCCTCAAGTGTTCACTGTTGCTTTTTCACAAAACAACAATTTTAATGGCGGCATCTACAGCGATGACACACACATGACTGAGAACACACAGAAACACCAGAGCAGGAATGCACTACTTCCTTTAAAAAATGGACATGTGAAGTCAGAATAAATGAGGATAACAACCTCCATCTGTACTGTTAACAACTTAGTTCTGCTCAACACACTTGCCTGTCTTAGTAGTGCATGAACGGCTCTTGACCAGGATACCTCAGTCCACATCCACTCCCCTCCTAAAAGAAGTGCCCTGTCCTAGCCCCCCTGCAACTCTTTCTCCATACCACCTCTTTGGATGTAGAAGTCTTTTCCTGTGGCTTCTCAGACCATTGATACGCAGATAAAATATCTCACTCAACTGCAAACCCTTGCCACTAAATGTTTCGGAGTCATCAGCACTTAATGGCCCCTATGCTTTTCACACCCATCTCAACCTGCCACTATCTCCTAGACCTACTCACTCTTTTCTCTGCTGTCTGAAAACATACCATGTGCCGGCCCTTTGGCAATAGAATCAAGACCCCAGGTACCCTTGCAGTCTGCTTAAGAATCACCTCCCACCTGAAGCCATCTTTGGAAGGAAGAACCACTTACAGTCCGCTGACATCTGACACCAATCGTGTAGGAACCATTTACAGCCTGCAGCGACCTGAGCAATAAACCATAGGCCACACCTGTGGAATTTGATGCCACCTCCATGCTTCAGCCACTTGAGCAAGAGAAGATGTAAGGCCCACCTGCAATACACTGACACCTGAGCAGCAGGAGAAGAAGAATTCCCATCATGCGACTACCTGAGGAACACCTGGAGGAAGAACTACCTGCAACCTCCTGACGCCTCCATATTAGAAGAATGTACCGCCAACAGCCACATGAGTAACAGATTGAAGAACTCCCTGCAAACCAGGGACACCAGAGCAGCAGAAGGAATTGACATCAGAGCAGCAGATAAAAGCATTCTGCAATCCACTGACACCCGAGCATCAGAAGAAAGAGCCATCTGCAGCCCCCAAGCAACAGGTGATGGAAGACCCACCTGCAATGCGCTGACACCTGACCATCACAAGGAACAACCATCTGCAGCCACTTAAACATCCAATGATGAAGAACCCATTGCAGTCTTCTAACACCTGAGCAATACAAAGAGGAACTATCCCAAGTCTGAAGCCACCTGAGTAACAGTTGATGGAAGAACCCCCTGCAGTCCTCTGACACCCGATCATCAGAATGAAGAACCGTATGCAGCCACATAAGAAACAGATAGAAGATCCCCCTGGAATCCATAGACACCTGACCATCAGAAGGAACAACTGTCTGCTGCCTATAGCCACCTGAGCAACAGATGGAAGAACTCCCTGCCATCCGCAGACACCTTAGCTTCAGGAGGAAGAACCTCCTGCAACCACCAGATCAACACACAATGGAAGACACCCTGCAACCCACTGACACATGACCATCAGAAGGAAGAGCCATCTGCAGTCACCAGTCGAAGAGCCGATGAATGCCACCCTGCAGTCAGCTGATACATGAGAGTTAAAAGAAGGCACACTTCAGATTACAATCCGTCCTGGTTCCTGCCTCAACTAGACACCATGCACAATACCTCTCGATGTGCAACAGCACCTCATGCTAAAGGAGCTCTTGCTGCAACAAACATCTTCTGTTTGAAGCGTTATCTTTAACTTGATTCTAGGTCTGTACTATTTCAAAGGTCCAAAAATAAGAGAAGATGGTTTGAAAAATATCATATCTGTCAGAAATCTGCAACATTGCGGCTTGATTTCCTTTGGTTTATGCAAACGACGTGTGCACAGAGACCGTGTTTTTATGTGTTCTCAATAATCAGATGAAGTCACATGGAAAGACAAACAGAGCAGGACGGCCCTGTGGACCCGCTCGGATAGCTGGCAGCCTTCCCACAGCAGCCGCCAATGGACATCTCAGGAAACACCTTCTTTGGATTCGCTGTCGACACTACCTTTTGTGCCTCCTTCTGAAGTAATATTTGTAATAATATATATTTTTTTTTATAAAGCTCTTAATTCCATACGTCTCTGGTTTCCAGCATTAGAAACAGCCTAATTTAATATTATTAGAATTATGATTTTAGCATGAATTATGGTTTGCCCATTACATATACAAAATGCAAGATGCTGCCTGGAGAATAGTTAGAGCAGAATATGACTTGTTACATACATTTTCCGTGTGACTCCCCCACAGATGAAACAGTAAGCAATACTGCTTATGCCAATTCCAGAGGAATTTAGTGTGCTTTAATATAGCCCATGCCTAATCTGGGGCTCAAGAGAATACGTGTGATACAATTTAGAAAGAGGCCAGGGTAAAGAAATAAATTACAAAATGAATAAAACATAATTCCCGTGCTAGAATCTAGTCCAGGAATCCACTCTCGAATGAGGGGAAGAATCACAATATGGCTTCCCTGTCAACGGAATGCTGGGAGGTGACATTGTGAACCTCCTGTTTAGTAAACTCTGGGACGAACCAGGCCAATTGGCGCCAGATCTGGGAGAGTGTTCAACTTTTGAGGTGAACCCAGCAGGGAAAGATAGGCTCACCTCTGTGATCTGCTCTTTACTGTGTATAGTCCGATATTCGTGTCCCAAAGGTCACGACCAAGTACTAGAGAAATTCCCTCAAGACCTATATACTTTTCATCAATAGCCTAATTTGCATATATTTGCTTCAGTCATGCACAACAATAACATCAGAACTAATGAATTTCATTTCTTTGATATTTTATTTCATCATTCTTTTGTTTATAAATTCATCATTATTTATTTGTTCGTTTTCATTTCTTGAAAAATATTTTTGTCTTTTTTTAAGTATACACTATTTCGTACAAAATACATATTTAACAAATATCACAAAATTATTACAAGACGAGAAAAAGTGAAAAACCTGGACTGTAAAAATGCAATAAATACAATACCACTCATACATACACAATCATTCTAACCTATTGCCATCCACACATTCCATACAAATGTAGTATCTGAACAAATCTTGATATAATGCGGCAGAAGAAGGAATTATCTGCCCAAATTTGTCACCATCAGATGTAAACCATTGTGAAATTGTTATTTCACAAGATGTATGCCAGTAGTGTTCTTACAAGAGTCTTGCCACGTAGAAACTCGAGTGCGAGGCTCACATGCAGAAGGAAGACGCCAGACTATGAGGCTGTGAAAGTGATTACTACGAGGATGGCGTTCTGTGTAGAAAACGAGGGATCTCAGTTTGCTACCAGATAAATATTAACTGCCCGTTTGCATTGGAACAATAAAGGTACCACAATATTGAGATACGATTTCACCATTTTGGTTAAATTGAGACGCACTCTTTTATAATGAAAGGACACTAATATAATAAATACTCTTGTGAGGCATCTACTAGAAAAATAAAAGGAACCAATATCCTTTGATGCGCACTGAGACTATTGAGACATTGAATGTTGCCATTTATATAAGAAGACTACTGGCATACATCTTGTGAAATAACAATTCCTGGCTCTTGTGTTGTAAGAAATGTTTGTATCTGCATAGGTCCTGAGGAAGGTGGTACAGAACCCACCGAAACGCGCGTCGACCTTGCGTGGAACCCATCTTTACATCTGATCGTGACAAATTTGGGCAGAATAATTCCTTCTTCTGCCGCATTATATCAGGATTTGTTCAGATACTACATTTGTATGGAATGTGTGGATGGCAATAGGTTAGAATGATTGTGTATGTATGAGTGGTATTGTATTTATTGCATTTTTACAGTCCAGGTTTTTCACTTTTTCTCGTTTTGTAATAATTTTGTGATATTTGTTAAATATGTATTTTGTACGAAATAGTGTATACTTAAAAAAAGACAAAAATATTTTTCAAGAAATGAAAACAAATAAATAATGATGAATTTATAAACAAAAGAATGATGAAATAAAATATCAAAGAAATGAAATTCATTAGTTCTGATGGTATTGTTGTGCATGACTGAAGCAAATATATGCAAATTAGGCTATTGATGAAAAGTATATAGGTCTTGAGGGAATTTCTCTAGTACTTGTTATTTTTCCCCTCTCTTCCCTAACCTGTAAGCAACATTAGAGGGGTGCCCTTGTTTATGTATCCAAAGGTCACGACCTCCTCTGGGAAATATGCCCCTTTCCCAAGGGTGCCTTCCTGGGGCTGACTTGTTCTATTCTCCCCCAAGAGGGGCCTTCCCGGAAGCCCTGTGGCTCTTGGCGGCTAGGCCCGCTCATCACATGTTGGTGAATGTGCTGCAGAGACGAGCTGGAAAGCAGAGCTCTGCCCACGTCCAGGGCAGGGAGCGCACCACTCACGGCATTTACGTCACTGTGGCTGTTTTTATCGTTTTTGCTGTGACCTTCGGAAATGCTAGAAGTGTTCTGTCATGGCGCAGGCCCTAGCTCCAGTGTGAGAATTTTTAGCAGTTCTATTTGAAAGGGGAAAAAATAGAATCTGTGCATATATTCAGTGCCGCTTTCCCGGCAGCCGGCAGTGAAGCGTAAGCAGACGTACGCCGGATTGCTTACGTCTAATTTTCATTTGTACATTTGTGTTTCAATAGTACAGTTTTCGGAGCCGCTACAGAGACGCTGCATTGAATAGTACTGTTGCCAACTCCTCGTAGAGAGGGCACGGACTGAAATTGGTTGGCGCCTCTTGCTGACTCGGCAACAATTGTGATCGTGAGTGATGGCATCTGCTTTTACCCTGTAAAGATTTTGGTTTCAGCACTCACAGATGTTTTCTGCTTTTACCCTGTAAAGATTGTGTTTTCAGTACTCATAGATTTTTTTCTGCTTTTACCCTGTAAATATTATGGTTTCAGTACTCCTAGATTTTTTGAGCATGTGCAACTTACTCTTGAAGCACTCCTGAATTTCACATGGTTAGTCACATCTAATCTGAGAAAAAAATTAAATAATCCGACCCCTTAATTTGTTCCTTCGCTCAGGTTACATGTTCTCCAATCAGTCCGACTGATGCTATTGTGTCATCCTCTCGAGAAGGGATGGTTAACTATGAGTCCACTCTGGCCATGACTCCAGATGCTACTTGTACATCATCCCCTTATACAAAAACTATTCTTATGATCCTCCTCTCTCCATTCCAGCTCATGTTATCTGCTCATCCATACCATATACATAATTAGATAGCATTCTCCTCCCAGCCACTGCTATGTCATCATTCGACTCGAATATTTATTTCCCTTTTTTTAAAAAAAATTGTAGCTGTGCTTGAGACAGAGTTGATGTATTTTAGAAACCGGGGAATAGTAAAGGTCAAGGCTCCTGTGCAGGGAAACAAGGACTGAAAGATGACTGAAAACGACTTGTAACATCATGAAGGCATTCACTTAGTCTGTGTTTTTGTGGGTGAAGGGTGGGTGGGGGGGGGGTGGGTGTATAAGATAATCATGGCATTGGTTTAAAGGATTAGGGCATAGTGAGTAGGAAAACAGTGGAGCTAGTGGACAAGAGAAATGGGATTGAGATGTGTAGTGTAGGTACTGACAAGATAGGAAGATGAACGAGCTTTGGCAAAGCCAATATGTTTGCCTTGCATTTTAATCCCTGAGTTTACTGTGTGGTGAGTTTAGTGTACTTTTGAAATAATAAATAGTTCCTCATGCATTGGAGTGCAAGCACACCGAGGTGGAGTGATTCACCAAACAGGCAATGGAGTGAAGCGAGAAAAAAAAAGAATCTTCTGAGTAGAGCCAAAGTACACTCTTTGTATATGTAAAAAATTTGCAACAGTATGTCATTAGACCGAGGTACTGTCAGACCAGGCCTAAAAAACAAAATGGTTAAATTGGCGATCCATTGTATGATGTCATAAAACATCACAAAACCCTAGTAGACCTCTAAATGTATAGGAACATTCTTGACACCTATTGTTAGTGATTGTTAAAGATGCTGGACTGATTAAAGAAAACGTATTTTATTCTCTACCTTGGATGCCGGTTAAAGGGGTTTTCGGTCATTTTTCTGTTAATGTGTTTACATGCTCCTCTCTCCTGACCATTTGTTTACATGCTTCTCTCCCCTGACCAGTGTCCCACAAGTCTGAAGTAGTGTTTGTTAGAATGTTAGTCCACTCTGGCCACCGCGTGATTCCAACACAGATGTTATTCACGTATCATCATATACATACACATGTTAGCATCCTCCTCCACTTGGGTTTCTGATAACCCAGCTTTCGGAATGATTGTATCCATTCATCTTCTCCAGATACAGAGTTTGTTTGCATGTTAGTCCACTCTATCTCTGCCAGATGGTTTCGGTCCTCATCATTATATGAAGACATTGTTAGTGTATTATTCTATTCTATTGGCACACCATAAATCTAGGTGATGTATTCTAGCACATGTAGATTTTGTCAGCATATTAGTCTTTTCTGACCACTTATAATCCAGTCTTGAGTGATGTTATACATTCATCAGTGGCGCATTTAGAGTTTGTTAGCATGTTAATCTAACCTGCCCACTTATACCCCATAGTTACAAGTGATGTTATCCAGTCATTGTTGCTGTATATAATTTGCTAGCTTGTAGTTTGTCCTGACCATCGATCCCCATTATTCTAAGTGATGTTATCTAGTCATTGTTGCTGTGTGTAGTTTGTTAGTATGTCATTCTGTTCGTATCCTGTGGTTCAGCGTGATATTATCCAGTTATCGTTGTATGTAGTTTGTTAGCATGTTAGTGTGCTTCGACCCATGTTTCTGGCCTATGTTTTAGTCATCATCGCCATATGTAGAGTTTGTTAGTATGAAGTCTACTGTAGTCACGGGTACCTCATGACTGCTAATCATGTTATTGAGGCATCATCGTTGTAAGTAGGGATTGTTAGCATGTTAGTCTACCCTGCTCACCATGACCCATGTTTCGGACATCGCTTACCTGGAAAGCATTACTTCATATAGAATTTGGTAGCATGTTTGTCCCGTCAGGTCATCAGCATTTTATTCACAACTCTTACTTGGTCATTATCACCATATGTAAATTGTTAGCATGTTAGTCCACTGTGGGTAACATATCAGTACCACGTGTTTCTTACATCTCTTATGTGGTCAACCTTGCCATATAAAAGAGTTGTGTGTGGGTTTGTTCACTGGACCATCAGGACCTCATGTTTCTGACTTCTCTTATCTGGCCGTATTAGTTCACTCTAGTCCTTAGTACCCTATCACTCGGTCATCGTTATGGTACAGAGTTTGGTAGTGTGCTTCTGCCCACCAGCACCCTGTGGTTTTCAGTGTATTGGCCTCGTCACTCATGTGTGTGTTGAGCTGTTCTACAATGATTAGCACTATGCATTTGAAAAGCGGCCTCAGTCTGCTGTGACCACCATATTGTAAGTGGCGTCATGGGGTAACAAAGTTTAGGTCAAAACATTATTTTTAGAGATGAGCTATTAAGGCCTGACACTGGTTACCTGAAAGCACCACATGGGTAGTTTTGCTTGCTTGCTTCCAGAAACTTAAACGGTGAAACACCAAATGTTTTAGGTTCATCCAAAAAAACTTTGCACAGTGTCAGCTTAAAAATTTAAAACTGAGAGGACTGTAAGTTTTGTAAATGCTATTGAACTGCTCTTTGTTAGAGTTGCTGCCGTGGGTGCATAAAGGTGCACTCACTGAAAACCTGGGCTTTTCGAATACCACTGAACTGGGGCAATGACATTGTGCTCACAAAATTGTACTGCTATGAATTAATACATTTTCCCGGAGAGAATAACTGTCCCATAGTGGATTGCGCTTGGGAATGTTGCTGCTCTGATTGATTAGTATTTCATTGAGTGAGCAACTTTATTTAAACTACTTTCGACGTCAGCTGGATGCTGGAATGTGGAGCAAGTAGTTGGAGCTATAGTGCAGCCTGAAATAATATCTTTTTCTCAGCCCCTTTGCTTCTTACCCCTGGTCTCCTGAGCATGCACACCAGGGCTTTGGTCTTCATCCCTGACACGCATGCTTGTCTCTAGGGTGACACTACATCATTTCGCTGTTTAACTAGCAAACGCATTTACCCCTTGAATGCGACAAACCTCTCATTGGGTCTGATCTGACACCGAGGATGAGTTGGAGGCATGTCAGACCCTGCGAAGAATGGTCCTGATGTTGAGATGACTCGTGCAAAGGAGAAATGGGAACCGATGAGTCAGTTCCTAGTGAAGGATAATCATGTTCCAATTGTCACTTGGAAACTGTTGCTTAGGTACCAGTTCCTCTGCTGGTCCTTCTGATCCATGCTCTTTTCCTCCTCTTATGATGAAGGGTCGTTGGGCTGGCTGCTGTGGAGAGCACAGAAGTATAAAGCGCACTCGTTGAGCATAGACCCTTTGTCATCAGTTATGATGTAAGCGCGAGGGTCAAATGTGGCGTCCTCCTTGTGTGAGCCTTTCTATTTGGTCATCACCTTGTCCCAATGGGCAGTGGGAAGAGTTTTCTGGTGCCTCTCCCAATCAGCTTACGATCCTCTGTGTTTCTCTTTCTGCTTGTATACGGTCTCTGAACTTCAGTCCAACATAGAGTTGTGATGGGCTGACTCTTGAGTTATGATCTGCCGAGTTTTCTTCAAAGTACCATGGGGGCATCATGATGGTCCATCAGGAGTCTCAGAATGCCTCAAAAACTAAAGTTTTCATCAGTTTGCCGAGCTGAATTTGTTCTTCAGGGTCACTGTAAATCATTCACTATGCCATTTGTCTGGGGCCACCGTTGCATGATCTTGTATTTTGAAAATCACTGAACTATTTGTCATAACAATTGCCAGATGACACACATTGCAGAATGTCATATGCTGAGAAAATTCGATATTTTAAAGCAATTACAACCTCAACATCCATGCTAGAGAAAGGTATACCCCCAGGATATCTTGGATATCCATCCGTTGCCACCAGGAGATGCAGACCTGAAGCAGTGGACCTATAGGAGTCGACAGCTACTGTGTCCCAACACCTTCTAGTAAGGGAGATATATGAAGATGTTGAGGTGTCATTCCCTGTCCAAGATTTGGACCCAAAAGAGCCACATAGCATTTTCTCAAGCATTTGATCCAGAAAGGAAAGCCATACATTCTGATGTAGCATCCATTTTGTTGCCACTACTGCAGGATTCCATTTTGTTGCAGACTCATAGGAATCATCAGACCAGTGCCTCTCAACAGTAGATCTTTATTATGACGTACTAATGCATCATGCACATTGAGAACATGTTTGTTTTCCTTAACACCACAGTGCTTGTGTCCTTTCTTGTTGTGTTGAACATCTCTATGTTGCTCTTGTTTTAAGAGTCCAGTAACTGATGAGAGTGGGGTCTCTTTTGATGGCCTGCAGAATGTCACTCCCTCTCACAGCACTGTCTTTACAAATTTGCTATCTAGAACAAAGATAACACTGACACTGGCTGCAGTAGCAACTTATAACTCTATTACAACTATATGTAAGGTCAAGTGAATGCTGCAAATGAAGCGGAGCGTGTCTGCAATGGAGCAAGTGTTTGGAGTGGGTGCTCCTTGGTGCAGTCTGCGGTGATCTGCCCGTACCATTCCCCTTCACTCCTGATCGGTTGTCATGAGTACGCACACTGAAAGCTTGATGGCGGTCCCTTATGTTTTGAGTTTGCATCACTAGGGTGACTCTGTGGTGAATTAATAATGGAGTGAGAAACGCTTTGCTGAGGGCAAAACTCTACGCTATTGAGTAACATTGCAGTGAGTGACCTATGCCGTGCGAGTAACTCACCTTTTGTACCTCTTGCTCCTCTGTTCCTCGCCTTCTTGTCCTGGATGGCATTGTTTTGCACACATGCACTGGTGACTTTTCCAAAGGATGCACACATCTGTGTCTTTAACCCTTGCACGCCCTCTAACAGATCTGTCTGTTCTCCCTGCAGGCCGCGAACAGTTACCTGAGGGACCAGTGGTTTCATTCTCTCCAGTGGAAGGTATGTTTCATGTTTACTTTCCTTCTTCACATCAAAACTAACCTTATTCATGTTGGTAATTTAGGCTGTGTTTTGTATGATAAAAGATTAATGGCAGCTAACTGCTGCTCAAGGGAGCAAGTTCTGGCATTGGTTGTCATCACCTCACCCCTGTCGAGAGGTCAGTGGAACGTTAATAGGGAAGGCTTACCCTTTCCTCCCATTATGTATTTAGATTCTTGAAGTGTTTTATCTTAATTCCCGTATGAATCTGGACAGGAGAACAAGTCCCTAGTTACTATTAGGATTTAACTTATGCGATCTTGTGCAGGTCAATGAGTGTGTGAGGTTTGATTCTGAGGCATGTTTCTGAACTCTGAGGCTGTGTACCTCAGAGCTGCGAGGAGCAGTGCAGCTGTTACTTGGAGGAGATGGCCATGCAAAGCTGGAAGTGGAGGGAATTACCGTTCATAAACATGCACAAAGATCGCTTGCACGCATTATTTGCATTTCCACAGGGTAAAATCGTGATTGATTGGGTGCCACAATGGACCCATACCATGTGGTGGTGATATTTTCCAAATCATTGTTTGCACCAGATCTATGCACAGCACACCAATGGAGTCGATGTTGACTTAGGGCCTGCTTACGAGTTTGTCGGACGGGTTACTCCATCACAAACGTGGCAGATATCCTGTCTGCCGCATTAAGAGTTCCATTATGTTGCATTGGATATAATAGAACTCGTAGTACGGCGGACGAGATATCCGTCACGTTTGTAAGGGAGTAACCCGTCCCCAAACTCGTAATAAGGTTGTTCGAGATCACTGTGGAAGCCACAGACTGCCAGTGCTCCTATGACTAGAAGGATGGGCACACTGGGATTTACATGCAGTCTGGAGAACCGGTGTTACAGAAGCCCAAATTAGAAGGGGCTCACATAGTCCACCTTCACACAAACTGCGCTTTAATGGTGGAGATCCTACTGTTGATGGTGTGACAGGTTGATGCCCATTTCAGATGATAAAAACCGTCCACTGACACATCTGCAACCTGGTCATTCAAGCAAAGAGCGCTATCCATTTTCAGCCTCTATATTAGTTTTGGGCTGCTGCATAAGGCTGTGTACATCAGAGGACCTTCCTCACACATAGTTACGTCAGTCATCTGAGTTAATCTGAGCCACGTTATTCCATTCAGTCCCACAACCGAATAACACTCCGCTGAGAACTAGATGCTGCCTCACCCAACCCACACATGCAGCAACAGAGGGAGCTCTGTGTCAGTGACATGTAACTAAAAGCCACGTCCCGGGTCTGGACAAGGAGAGTCCGTGTCTCACTATAGAGGCTAGTAAGGTGGGAAGGATGAGTCCAAAGGACCTCGCAAGCGAGAGAGCAGGTGTTGTATGTAAAAGGGTGTAAAGAGGCAGCCAGGGTCAATTCTGTAAGGAAGGAATGAAAGCTGCCTCTACCAGACTTCCCTTCCCGGTGGACTGGTCATGGCTTTGGAGGATGATATAAACAGTGGTGTTGAATTCTGCTGATACTGCACATGTGAACCTCCATCCTACTGCCATCTAGGCCTGCCCAGAGAGAACCAACAAGGTGGGCGGATGCCACCTACCTGGGGATTATCCAAGATATTCAGGTTTATGGCAAGCCTAGTATCTCACCCATTGCTGCCATCCCCTATATAACTGCTCATGCTGGCTGCATCAGAGGTCCTGGTATCATGCATAGTATCATGCTGCTATGCACTGTCGCAGCTTATGCCACTAACCACTGTATTGTACCTCCTGCAGCTATACAATGTTTTGGATTTCATGCTGCTTTGTACATTATCACACCTCCTACTTGGTGCATTAGCTATCCAGGTGTCATGCATGATATCCCAGTTCATTCATGCTGCCATGTCCTTATTGCAGCTCCTGCTGCTATGCGCTTTGTCACAGCTTATGGTTGGTGTATCTGAAGTCCTGGTATCATGCATAATATCACTTCTCATGCTTCCTAGCACTGCATCACAGCTCGTGCTTCCAAGCACTGCACCACAGCTCGTGCTGCCAGGCACTGCACCACAGCTCGTGCTGCCAGGCACTGCACCACAGCTCGTGCTGCCAGGCACTGCACCACAGCTCGTGCTGCCAGGCACTGCAGTACAGCTCTTGCTGCCAGGCACTGCACCACAGCTCGTGCTGCCAAGCAGTGCACCACAGCTCGTGCTGCCAAGCAGTGCACCACAGCTCGTGCTGCCAAGCAATGCACCACAGCTCGTGCTGCCAAGCACTGCACCACAGCTCGTGCTGCCCAGCACTGCACCACAGCTCGTGCTGCCCAGCACTGCACCACAGCTCGTGCTGCCCAGCACTGCACCACAGCTCATGCTGCCAGGCACTGCACCACAGTTTCGTGCTGCCTAGCAGTGCACCACAGCTCGTGCTGCCAAGCAGTGCACCACAGCTCGTGCTGCCAAGCAGTGCACCACAGCTCGTGCTGCCAAGCAATGCACCACAGCTCGTGCTGCCAAGCACTGTACCACAGTTCGTGCTGCCAAGCACTGCACTACAGCTCGTGCTGCCCAGCACTGCACCACAGCTCGTGCTGCCCAGCACTGCACCACAGCTCCTGCTGCCAAGCACTGCACCACAGCTCCTGCTGCCAAGCACTGCACCACAGCTCCTGCTGCCAAGCACTGCACCACAGCTCATGCTGCCTAGCACTGCACCACAGCTCGTGCTGCCAAGCACTGCACCACAGCTCGTGCTGCCAAGCACTGCACCACAGCTCGTGCTGCCAAGCACTGCACCACAGCTCATGCTGCCAAGCACTGCACCACAGCTCGTGCTGCCAAGCACTGCACCACAGCTCGTGTTGCCAAGCACTGCACCATGGCTCCTGCTGCCAAACACTGCACCACGGCTCGTGCTGCCAAGCACTGAACCACCGCTCCTGCTGCCAAGCACTCCACTACAGCTCGTGCTGCCAAGCACTGCATCCCAGCTGCCAAGCACTGCACCCCAGCTCCTTCAGCCAAGCACTGCACCCCAGCTCCTGATGCCAAGCCCCGTATCCCAGCTCCTGATGCCAAGCCCCGTATCCCAGCTCCTTTTGTCAAACACCGTAACACAGCTCATGCTGCCTAGCACTGCACCACAACTCATGCTGCCAAGCACTGCACCACAGCTCCTGCTGCCAAGCACTGCACCATAGCTCCTGCTGCCAAGCACTGCACCACAGCTCCTGCTGCCAAGCACTGCACCACAGCTCCTGCTGCCAAGCACTGCACCACAGCTCCTGCTGCCTAGCACTGCACCACAGCTCCTGCTGCCTAGCACTGTACCACTGCTCATGCTGCCAGGCACAGCAGCACAGCTCGTGCTGCAAAGCACTGCACCACAGCTTGTGCTGCCAAGCGCTGCACAACAGCTCATGCTTCCGAGCACGGCACCACAGCTCTTGCTGCCAAACACTGCACCACAGCTCTTGCTGCCAAACACTGCACCACAGCTCTTGCTGCCAAACACTGCACCACAGCTCGTGCTGCCAAGCACTGAACCACCACTCCTGCTGCCAAGCACTGCACCACAGCTCGTGCTGCCAAGCACTGCACCACAGCTCGTGCTGCCAAGCACTGCACCACAGCTCGTGCTGCCAAGCACTGCACCACAGCTCGTGCTGCCAAGCACTGCACCACAGCTCGTGCTGCCAAGCACTGCACCACAGCTCGTGCTGCCAAGCACTGCACCACAGCTCCTGCTGCCAAGCACTCCACTACAGCTCGTGCTGCCAAGCACTGCATCCCAGCTGCCAAGCACTGCACCCCAGCTCCTTCAGCCAAGCACTGCACCCCAGCTCCTGATGCCAAGCCCCGTATCCCAGCTCCTTTTGTCAAACACCGTAACACAGCTCATGCTGCCTAGCACTGCACCACAACTCATGCTGCCAAGCACTGCACCACAGCTCGTGCTGCCAAGCACTGCACCACAGCTCGTGCTGCCAAGCACTGCACCACAGCTCGTGCTGCCAAGCACTGCACCACAGCTCGTGCTGCCAAGCACTGCACCACAGCTCGTGCTGCCAAGCACTGAACCACCGCTCCTGCTGCCAAGCACTGCATCCCAGCTGCCAAGCACTGCACCCCAGCTCCTTCAGCCAAGCACTGCACCCCAGCTCCTGATGCCAAGCCCCGTATCCCAGCTCCTTTTGTCAAACACCGTAACACAGCTCATGCTGCCTAGCACTGCACCACAACTCATGCTGCCAAACACTGCACCACAGCTCCTGCTGCCAAGCACTGCACCACAGCTCCTGCTGCCAAGCACTGCACCACAGCTCCTGCTGCCAAGCACTGCACCACAGCTCCTGCTGCCAAGCACTGCACCACAGCTCCTGCTGCCTAGCACTGCACCACAGCTCCTGCTGCCTAGCACTGTACCACTGCTCATGCTGCCAGGCACAGCAGCACAGCTCGTGCTGCAAAGCACTGCACCACAGCTTGTGCTGCCAAGCGCTGCACAACAGCTCATGCTTCCGAGCACGGCACCACAGCTCTTGCTGCCAAACACTGCACCACAGCTCTTGCTGCCAAACACTGCACCACAGCTCGTGCTGCCAAGCACTGAACCACCACTCCTGCTGCCAAGCACTCAACTACAGCTCGTGCTGCCAAGCACTGCATCCCAGCTGCCAAGCACTGCACCCCAGCTCCTTCAGCCAAGCACTGCACCCCAGCTCCTGATGCCAAGCCCCGTATCCCAGCTCCTTTTGTCAAACACCGTATCACAGCTCATGCTGCCTAGCACTGCACCACAACTCATGCTGCCAAGCACTGCACCACAACTGATGCTGCCAAGCACTGCACCACAGCTCCTGCTGCCAAGCACTGCACCACAGCTCCTGCTGCCAAGCACTGCACCACAGCTCCTGCTGCCAAGCACTGCACCACAGCTCCTGCTGCCAAGCACTGCACCACAGCTCCTGCTGCCTAGCACTGTACCGCTGCTCATGCTGCCAGGCACAGCAGCACAGCTCGTGCTGCAAAGCACTGCACCACAGCTTGTGCTGCCAAGCGCTGCACAACAGCTCATGCTGCCGAGCACTGCACCACAGCTCTTGCTGCCAAGCACTGCACCACAGCTCTTGCTGCCAAGCACTGCACCACAGCTCTTGCTTTCAAGCACTGCACCCCAGCTCTTGCTTTCAAGCACTGCACCCCAGCTCCTGCTGCCAAGCACCTTATTACAGCTCATGCTGGGGTTGATAACCAGAGCATCCTTTACTAGGGCAAAAAGCACGCCTGTTATTCTGGCTGGAAATTCGTGTGTAATGCATAAATAGAAATGTTATGTCCCTGCTGGCTACGCTCAGCACAGGTTTACTATACAGTCCTTGGGGTTCTGCTGTTGGAATTCCCAGCATCTTTACAGGTGGATTTCACAGTTAAATGGAATAGCTCACCTTTGTTGATGAACACGTTTCCGGTCTGGAGTGGGGTGGTTGTAGGTGCAGCCTGTAGAGTAATATCTGTAGGGGCAGGAGGAAGAACAGTCCCCTTTGGGGTGAGGCTGGGCATCTTAGCATATTACTTTTGTAAACCGCATCTAATAAATGCAACCATTCTTACGCAAATATAAGCTGGACATACATGGTGCTGAGAGAACATAAGAGCATTTAAATGGGCATAAATGTACTTAATTGTTTGTTTGGTTAGTTATTTATTTGAGGTACTACGTTTGCATGATCCAAGCCTCAAGAGTCAACAGAACCAGAATCCTTAACATAAAACAATGAATATGTCCGACTTCCTGAATCAGCATTTCTATTTATTTGTATTTACATTGTTTTTCAATAGTGCCAACTTCACTAGCAGGTATTGTAGCTCTTTACACAGAACATTAACTGTTTATTCTTGATAAGTGTACATAGAACTGCATGCCGTAACACTAACAGCTGTGGGGAGAGCAGAAATGAAAGATAGGGTGGGTGACGGAAAAATAAATAGGGAAGCCTAGTGAAAATAACTAAAGAACATCTTGCTAAAGGGATATTAGGTGCCATCAAAAGCCCGTCAACTTGGTCCGTGTAATGTTGGGTGGACCTGGTCCCCGGAGGGGAGTAGCTTTCTCTAGGGATCTTAGTTAAGATATCTTGTTGATGGACAGGTCGGGAGTCTTTTATGAAAGGAAAGGGTATCAGAAATCATTCTTAAAAATACCAGGAAGGTGTTCCAACTTGTAGACATGACTCTGGAGTACGATTACCTTTGAGCCCTTTCATTCAGAATTTGGAGGGCCCCAAAGTGCGAAAGTCCTTTTGGCAAGATTCTCTTCCACCACCATACATTTTGAGCAGATCTGATGGGTTATAGGTGAAGTGCTTTAAACGTTAAACAGCAAAGTTTTAATTTGATTCTATATTCTAATGGAAGCACGTGAAGGTCTTTCAGGATACGGGCGATGTGCCCTACTTCCTTCGGTCAGTGAACGACCTTGTGTTGGAACGCGTGACTGCTTGAGCGGTAGTAGTGCAGTGGATGGAAGTCTGAAAATGATGCCATTGAATGAGGCCAATCTGGAGATGACCAGAACTTGAGCAGCAGTCTTTCGTTGATCATTTAAAGAGTAAGTCCTCGGTTATTTTTGTAAACTTCTTCAAGTGCTTACATTCTTTCTAGTTGGTTCAGATGAAAGTTTGCCGTTGGTGCCAGTTTGCTATTGTGATGTTGGAAACAGAGGGTGTGGTCGATTATGACACGAAATGACTGCTGGCTGATGGCAGTTCGCCTGAGTAAAAGGAGGAGAATTATAAGAGCTACGGAGAGCCAGTGGGATGTTTTGATGGGGTGAAGAGGAGCTTTGATTCCAGTCTGAAGGCAGGAGTGAGGGGTGGCTTCTGATGGAAGAGGGAGATGGTTCCATAGGTTGAGGGTGTAGGAGGAGAAGGCCTGTCTTCTTGTTTACCCTTTTCTTGACTTCTTGGATCCGTGGTTTCATCAGGGGTTGCTCGGGTGACATGACGCCTCAGAGAAGAAATGTTTTTCAGCTACTTGGTCCAGTTTGCTGGTGTGAACAGGTTTGCATTAAAATGTCTACCAGACGTGCCATACTGAGCCTGTTCTGTAGAATAGGACTTCACTAAAATAATTGGTGCTAGGGTTGGGGAAATTCAAATTTGGGATCAACCCACAGCATGTGTACTTAGTTGCCCTGACGTGTTCATAAGGCTACCAGATGACTCCATGTCACCAATGGCACTGGGCCCCCATCTTAGGTTGTGCAGCAACCTAATGCATGCTGGGAGATGTAGTCTTGGTCCACTTCATGATCAAGTTGAACGAGCACACCTGCAAAATAGGATTAGTAAAATCAAAGCCAAAACCTGGAGAATTACGTCTTTCTTAACATGGAATCGTCTGCTAACCTTACTTTTTTCCTGAACTTCTGGCATGTGTCCTTCACCCTGCGTTGTTACACGGACACCTGTGGGTTTCAGCTCTGCAATTTTTTTTCTTATCGTGCCACGTTCTGGGCAAAGTCGAGACTTCTTTCTCAGGTACCTTTTCGGAAGGTGCTGCTGGTGTGGGCACAAAGCTGCATAAACTGCTGTGAATCCTTTAATGCACATGTGAATGTCGTCTATACACATCCCAAGAAGCCCAGTTTGGTTTCTGTTTAGGAGATTAAAGGTGTGAATTATACCTGTTTTACTTGAGGTCTGTTCATAGATGTATAGAGCGTTGTGCATATTAAGTGGGCGTGGTTATGATTACCTTGACCTTTTACAGTACAGACCAAGGCCTACGAATGCAGAAAACTCAAATGTGGATGACGTAACACCTCAGATGGCTAATTTTGTAAGGAGCTTTTGCTGTCCCGGGGACAAGAAACTGAAGGGGGCCTCAATAGACCAAGATCCAGGGTCCGCTTCAAAGTTTAAACCAACATTTCCGGCATGGAAACCGAAAACACGGCAGATCGAGCATCTGGCGCCTCTGGTGGTATTAGATGGTAGCTGCCACCTCCGTGATCAATAGGATGGGCTTGCTTTAAAATCTATCAATGTTGCAGCATTACAGCAGGGCCTGGGGAGAAATGACCACTTTGCCCTCCCTCCCTTTTCTGACTGGCCTGCAATGGCAGTGGAGGCCATCCAGTTAGAAATAAATGATGCGTTTATGATTAGCTTAATAGATCTTCACTGGCTGAGTGTGCTCCTCAAAATTGCTAAAACACATTTAAAAACAAATAAAGCCTTTACCTGGAGTTGCTAGGTCACTGGTACAAGAGCAAATAATGTATGTAAAAAATTAGCGTATTAGTGTGAACTTGAAT
Source organism: Lissotriton helveticus (assembly GCF_964261635.1). Classification (NCBI taxonomy): domain Eukaryota; kingdom Metazoa; phylum Chordata; class Amphibia; order Caudata; family Salamandridae; genus Lissotriton; species Lissotriton helveticus. The sequence continues at coordinate 175,750,867 of NC_136073.1, forward strand.
TACACAAAATGTCCCCTTATGATAACCCACTTCAGCAAACCTCCTCTGTGCTGAAGAGGGGCTACGAAAAGGTCACTGGGTGGAGCCTGTAATGATGTATAAATGACATCATAATGTTAGATGAAATGGAATGTCAAAGCTAGGGGAATGTTCAGGAGGCATTCAAGAGATTCACAGGGATGAATGTGGATACTGACTTACAAGCTCCATTAAAGACATACCTTTGGATTATATTTATTGTCTCTGGATTTCTATTACTGTCCTTGGATAATATTTTACAGAGCCAACAGATGTGCGCAGGCCTACTACTGTTTCCTTCATATTCCTGCTACAGCTTACCTTGAGACTAGGGTAGCAAATGCTGTGCCAGGAGCAGCAAAGGAAAGCAGGATAGCAGCTGCTCCCTGTTAGACGTTGGGAGTTTCTCGGTCTCAGCTCTGAGAGAATATACTCGGGCCGATTTACCAGTTGTTCACACAGCGCAGTGCAGCAGCCACAAATACTGCGCTGCGTGAGAGGGTGGGAGAGTAGGATAAAGCCAAATTTACTAAAATATGGCACTCTCCTCCTCTCTCCATAGCACCGGTGCTGAAATCCGCTGCCGGGCGCCACAGAGACACCTGTGCTCCACAAGGGTGTTTCTGTGAGTCTAGGATTGGTTTTGTACTGGAGCCATGGTTCGACTAACTTTAGCCCTTTCCCTTATTTGTATGTGTGCTGTACAGTCCAACACACATACAAAGTTAGGAAAGGAAGAAGACATTTAAGCATTTCTCCTTCCTGGCGCCTACTTCAAAAGGGTGCAGATTTATGACACTAAACCCTGTAATTTTTTAGTAATTGGGTTTAGCATCAGAAACCTTGTGTGGTTGCATGGGAACGACCATGCACCACCCGTGGTACACCCCCATGGCGCTAAGTAATGCAAAGCAGCGCTATGTGCTGCTTAGTGTTACTATGTTATTTCCAGCGCTAAACAGCGGAAAAAAAAGATTTTGTACCGATTTGAGTCACTTTTGTGATGCAAACACTGCTTAAAATCTTAGTAAATCTCCCCCTTAGTGTTGCAGCATTTTTGTTCCTTACAACACCGCTGACACCAATGCTGAGAGGGTGGGTGCGGGGAGGTTGAGAAACCTGGGGTAGTGCCTTTTAACCCCTCAAAGAATCCAGAATGCGCCTCAAAATGGGATGCAAATTATTGTGAGACAGCATTACTATTTCTGATATTTTTCAAGCAGAAGAGTCCATCGGGAGGGGAGGGCATCTGATTTTAAGATCTGTGTCCCGTCACATTAATGTAACTGCTGAAGGTTTTAGTGGATGATCTGGCCACAACATTGAAGCACAACACATTCTGGTCGATGACACACAAGTTAAACAACTCCCCTCTCTAGGGAAAGTTTACCCTGTCACTCTTTTAATCGAGACCCATAATACAACAAAAAAACAAATCCTGAACTCCTTCATTGGACCAGCAAAAATGTAATGTCCCAAGGTGGTAAGTTACCAGCACCCCACTCTGAGACTACTTGTTTCTGGATGCTTTTAACTTCTCTTTTTATTATTATTATTTTTTTAAGATTACGGAAACTCTTGCATGCCAAATGGTTCGATGTTTCCTAGAGATGCAAAGTGTTTGCCATTTGTACCCATGACAGTAAAGCCATTTTTAAAGTCTTGTGTTACAATCTGGTGCCCTCTTGAGGTGGCAGCGAAAGGCATCCGACTGCAGTTGTCTTAATGTTGTACCTGCCCTGTAGGGAAAGCCAAGCCTGAACAATACTAGTCAAACATACATACGCATGGAAGGCAAGCTTTGACATCCTGTCACTGCTCTGCAAGGGCACACTAATGAACGAATGCATGCGTAGCTCTATAACATAACCTAACTTATAGGTTAGGACCACTAGATTTATGCAAGTCTGATGCTGTGCATTTTTCCACATACTTATGGATTTGCTGCATTTTCCACATAATTCATCATCTGCTTAATAATTTGCAGACCTTAACAAAAAAAATGTTTCTAGCGCAAACAGATCAAATGTTACTAGAAAAGTTTCTGCAAATCTTGCCGCACAGTGGAAGGCCTTTTGCAAATGTTGACTGGTCACCTTTCTGTTGCTTATTGCTGTATTCGGGTGTTCAACTTGTATTAATGATTTAAAATATTTGCCTAGACCGTGCTAACGTGTAAAAATGAAAAATCAATCAAATAATACTATCACAAAATGTGCCACATTATTCTGCATAATTAGCTTTCCTTGACGCATGATTTAGTCAACCCTATTGCATAATTTGGTCCTTCCCTGTTCATAGTTCCGGTGGCCCTACTCATGACCTACAACTCCGTTTCGTTTAATCCAGCTCCGTGCATGGGTTGCTTCCTCCAAAAACAGAAATGTCACTGTAGAAATAATGTTGCGTCTTTGAGCAACAATCTTTCACAATGTTGCTTGTACTGTGTAACTAAACGCTTAGTACGTCACTGGCAAACACAATGTAAGAGAGACTTGTCCCTCCGCAGCACCATGAAGCTGTTTCTTTATCAAGTGGGGCTTGTTTCCAGGAGTGGTGACCGCGCACTTGTAAGAATGTTCTGGCAGGTTCTGCAGGAACAGAAGTGACGTCCTTCCTTAACCAGGCAGTCTCTTAACCCGGGACACGTCATACACACTCTGCCTTTCTCAATGCTCTTTGATAAACTTTGTTATATAAAGAGTACAGAGACCGGATGTAGGCCATGACTTGATTATTCAGTGTCTACCTCAGGTGGTACTCTCTAGTGCCTAGACTCCTTCTGGTAATAGGAGGGTGTTTTTTTTCATTTCATTTCATATGTCGCCGTGAATGGGCTCTACAGTTGAGGTCCTTATTAAATCAGGTCTATTATATTTTTGGACACCAAGTAGGTTCACCCTTGATTGACACTTGCTTGGAAACGGGGCCGCTTGTCCACAACACTTAATCCAGATGCAGAGCAGCCTTAATAACTTTCAGGTGTCATTTCTTGGCTTTAGTGCCCCTTTATGTGCCGCCCCCCCTCGCCCCCGCTGCATTATGGAACTGGTAGTCCTTGTATTTTGCAGTTAATCTGCTGCAGTACAGCTTGGTCCAGTGCTGGTGTTCATTCTCCATACACTGAAGTCCCAGTGCTGCTTGGGTACTGTGGGTCATCATTGGTAATAGATGCACTTGCGTTTTGCTTCAGTGCACCTCGTTGCTGACATTGTGATGATTCAGTTGGGCATATGCTGCTTTGTTTTTTCATTATATGCACCTCTTGAGATGGGTTTTGCTGTTTTTGAGCTCCAGAGAGGAGTATGTGTTCCACTTTAAAAGCAGTTGTATTGTCACAACTTGTCTGAGTGCCAGTTCAGTGATAGCCGTTTCTGCAAGTGAGGGTGTCCACCCATGCAATACCATTTACCAGAAGGGAGCTAATGCTGAAATCCCAACATTCGTAATGTGGGGACACTTAAAACAGCAGACTTTCAAGTGTATTACTTGACTTTAATAGTCCTTTCACGCTTTCTGGTCTCCCAGTCCATTGTGGACTTTGTAGTTATGCATTTCCCAGTTAGTCTACAACACCCAAGTTGCAACCAGTCCTTGCCTTAATAGCCAGTTGGCTTTTTCACAATATCTACAAATAAAATGTATTGTTTGCCCGAACTGCAAAGACATCAGCTCCTCCATTCTTAATTTGACTGCAAAACTTCTCCAAACTAAGGGCTTTCTTTGGAGTTTGCAGGTAATGCCGGAGTGGCCATAGTGGGCATCGGGCGTTTTCCGGAAGGCTGGAAGGGTGGGAGCCAGTTTTCTTACTGGGGGACGGTTTTGCAGTGGTGCTGCAATGTTGGTCCCTAGTAACAAAAGAAACAGTGCTACCCCCACTCCGCCCTCGTCGGAGGGGGGAGGGGGGGAGCTGGTCCAAAAAGATTGCCAGGGCTGCTTGGGGTTCCTAGTCCTGCCTTGTTTGCAGGTAGGTTACTCTATCAACACACAGCAGACATCTTATCTGCTGTAATACGAGTGGGATAGACTGAATGACACTTGCAAAAGGGCAGACAGGACATCCACAGTGCTTAATTTGAGCCGGCATGGGCCACTAGCACTCATTTTTGGGGAAAGCCATTTGAACCAGAGTATTTTATTGAAAAGTACAAAAGTGGGAAAGAAAGAGGAAGAGAATGATGAAAAACAGAAGCAAAGAAGAAATGAAAAAGTCCCCGGAAAGAGTGAGATAAAAGGGGAGGGAAATTTATGGTGGTGGATGAAACAGGCATGAGGTGGAATCAAGGCTACGCAACTCTGGTATTTGGCAACCTTGACATTCGATAGCGCCGGCTGCCGGCTTCTGTGCAGATGTTTGGACACCAGCCCGTAAAACTTGCCAAGTTAAGCATCGGACATCCTTCACATTTGTGAGGGAGTATCCCAGCCGCCAATCTCTAGATAAGGCTCTAAAAGCGTTAACCACTTTACCTCTGTCTCGAATTCCCTCTGCCAGCCAAACTCTGAGTCAAATGCTGCTGACGTTGGGTTATTCTTGCTGGCCCCGTGATTCAGCCACGGCAACTCCTGGGTATATCCTTCAAACGTCACCCATGAGAGGGCTACTACATTGTATGATTATTTTTTTTAAAGCTCCTACAGACTGCAAAAGTACTGAATGTAGCGCTATACAATAAATATTATTTTATACATTTTATTTTTTTGTTGCTCCTTCCTGGCATTCTGGAAAACTCTTTAGAGTCTTTACTTCAGATCTCCTTTGGCACGAGATCTCCCTGTCCATTTAATGTCGTTTGGTTGTTGTTCTCACTGGCACTTTAGTGCTTCTGTGTTTTCCCTCCTGGTAAGCTCAGGGTCCAGAAGTTTATATGCATCCGTATAAATAAATGCATGCCGGTTTGGCAGCGCAGCCTGTGTGTGGTTTGTGCGAGCAGGCGCTTGTTTGCAAGGGTGACGTTTGTTTTGTGGGTTGCTTAGCTTCCTGATGGACGGTCTCCTGCTAACCTTCTGCTGTTTATTCAGGGGGGTGTTTGGCGTCGGCCACTGTAAGCAGCAGCAGTAGAGCAAAATCCAGGTTCCCTCTTGGGTAAAGGAGCAAAAGAATTCCTGCCGAGCAAAGTTTCTTATATTACACTTTCATATATTAAGATCTCAAAATTAATATATTGTCCATAAATCAGTAAGACACTCGAATCCAGAGAATCCTTATTTATTCTCTTCACAATAGTCTTTTAAATTCAGATCAATCTTGTGAGTAGAACATCAGGCTTAATTTCGCACAGTGCAAGTTATTTGTCAACCAATTCACAATAGTCTTAATATTCAGAACAGCCTCATGAATAGTTCAATCTAGATCAGCCAACACGTGTTTCGTTGTAACAACAACTTCATCAGGGCTGCAATCCAAAAGAAACATAGTGTAAACTAACGGTATAATTACAAACATATAACATTATGTTGAAAGTATTAAAATTATTCTATCTAGCACCTCCTAAGTGAAAGTAAAGCACAAAGTTCCCAATACTTCTGTGAATAAAAATATATCTGATGTGGATCCCAGTGTAAATTAACATTACACATCATAGACATTTGGGTCTGTCGCCTTTAACACAAATCCCTATGTTACAATTCTAAATAAATAATTAAAGTCAATTCAAAGGACTATTAAGATTTCCAAAAGTGATGTAAGAAAACCTTTCACTCCGTCCTGACAATCACCACCAATTCTAATTAGTATAAGCTAAAGTATACCTAAATATCCAATTATGTACTAATCTTCATTGGTCATAATGACCATTATTTATGCCAATATCTGAATGCAAATGATATGAACATGTCATTTACCACCTATTACAGTAAGGAGAAATTGACCTTTTTAGATATTGAGCTCTTTGTGGAAAATAACAAACTGGGAAGCCGAATGTTTCGCAAAGAGACCAGTTGCAATGCCTTACTTAGAGCAGATAGTTGCCACCCCAAAAGCCAAATTAACTCAATCCCCTATGGGGAAATGATTAGAGCAAGAAGAAACTGCTCTAAAGATGTAGACTTTCAATCTAATGTTAAAGACATGATGAAAAGATTTAAAAACAGAGGATATCCTAATACTGTTATTACCGAGGCTGTTCGCAAGGCGAACAATTTACAGAGAACTGATACTTTGAAACCCAAGAGTAAATCGGAAGCTTCAAAGACCAATCAGAAAATCCGAATGATAACTAACTTTGGTATAGGAAGTCATAAACTATTCACTATCATGAATAAATATTGGCAAATGCTTACTTTGCTCGGCAGGAATTCTTTTGTTTTGGATCTCCTGGAATCAGGAGATTAGTGAGGGAGTGTGGTAACCTCCCTACTCTGCCTAGTAGCATAAGGAGTAAATCTAGAATCTAACAAAGCCAAAATCTTTTGCAGAGCGCCCATTAGCCTGTTACCTACTTTTGTATGGGTAAAGGAGCAGTTGGGAATCCGGAAACTGCAGCGGGGTTTGAAGAGGCGCTGGCAGACTTAAAAACTTCAGGCCTGTCCAATAGGGATGCGGAAATATCCGGGTACTTTATTGTAATAATGCAAATCACCAAATAGGAAGCTGTTCGGTTTCTTTCAGGGGGCAATCCTTGAGGTCTGTTGTAAAGAAGGAAGGTGGTGGTCCTCTGGAGCCTTGGGTACGGTGGGAGGAGGGCGGGGGCTCTACGTGGCAGTGTGGTACACATGCAGTAATAACCTGTTTTGTATGTAGTGCTTTATACCAGCACTTAAGCCATTTCTAAGCTCCTCAGCCAGAGAATTCGGGGAATCCTCATTTGGGTGGCAAGGGCTATAAAGTCCTCCCAAAGATGACAAATAAAAGGGTGATTAATTACCATTGTATTTTTCATCCCCTGTCCCGACGGGGGCAGGACCGCTGCTAAGGGAGGAGGCTGTGCTTGTATTGCACTGTTTAAAGTGTGCATGTCTTTTTGGCCGACCGTCTTGTGGCAGCCAGCCATACATGCGCACTTTAAACATCTCTAAACTAGCTGTCTTAAGACAGCTGGGTTAGAGAAAGCCAAAGCCTCCAGAGTGCTGTTCAGCATCCAGTGAGGCCGCTCCCACCAGTCCTAGGGCTGCTCTCATTCTGGTGAAAGCAGTCCTAATTTGCCGAGGGAGTTGCTGCTTCCGGTTCCTGTGTTGAAAGAAGAGGTCTGGAGCAGGACTTCACCGAGTTCAGGCATGTTTTATTTTTTATATATATATGTGATGGGAGGGGGGGTTGCGCGGGCTGGTTTGATGTATAAGAATGGGTGACCAGTCGGACGTTTTGGCGGGGTAGACGTTTATTTCAAAATAACAAGGTAAACGTTCTTCAGTCAGCTTTGTTGTTTGTTTGGGCGAAAACAGACAAAGAAAGGTAAATATCGTTGTCTTCAACTTCTTCCTCACTTGTACGGTGTCAGTTCCGGTTAGTCTTGTGACTAGGTTTCGGGTCTCAGCGTCATGAAAAGAAAGAAGAAAAGAAACCGAGGATTACTGATACATTCCAGGGTTACTCGAGTGAATGAGGGGGGAAAAGGGGAAGTGAGGAGTCACCAGGGCCCTACACCAAGAAGATGCTGTGTTTCTTCTGCGCGTTACGTGACGGCGCGGTTGTGATCAGGGGTGAAGCACACAGACAAACATTTACACGGTGCCGGGACCTCCCTCAGGCCTCCCCTATCCTTTCCCGCCCTGTGAGGTAAAAAGTCCCTTTAAACGGCCCCGTACCTTGTCCAGCCACACTTCTCCAGAAGTGCAGCAGGGCGGCTCTTGATGTCGGTGGCCTCCGGGCGTTCTCCTGGTCCCCTCGTCTGCTTCTCTTCCTGGATAATCGTCTGCCTGGATAATCGTCTGCTTCTCTTCCTAGATACTCGTCCCGAACGTTGTTCCTCTCCCGTCTTCCTTCTCCGGATTTCGCGCCGCGCGGTTCTGGCCGTGCTTCCTTATCCGCCCCTTCCGGGACTGGTTGGTCGGATTCGCAGGACATCAGGGGAGTTGACTCCGCCTCTACTCGAGACATCCACGCCGCATTAAAGGGGCCGCCGGTTTCCTGAGGATGGGGCGGAAAGGAACAACAGTTAAGGTCCCCGCCTCGTCCCCCGACGTCAAAAGAAGCCCCGTGACAATATATATATTATTCTAAGCATGCACGTGTGGCCACTCACCCCTATAGGAGCCAGCCGCCGCTGGCTGTTTGTGCCAGATTCGAAGAAGTGCAGTAATACCGCACCATCGAGGTTTGCGGCGGAGACATTTTACCAGGTAAAACCTAGAACACTCGTCATTTCCATTAATTGACGGCAGACAGGGGCTCCTAGTAAAAGTGGTTTTCTTGGACGAGTAACTTACTATCCAATGACCAAACAGGCTGCTTGAGCTTCCCGGCTGCTCTTTCGGAACCGTCCTGGATTTGAAGATTAATCCGGATGAAATGTTTTTGGTCTTTATTCAGCACTAGATATCAAAGCCTCCATTTTTTTAAACCTTTGGGTGCATGGAGAGAGTAAAATAACCATTCAAAAGCTTAAACTGCTCCAGAGTAGGCACTGGCTTAATTTTCCCTTCATCTGAGATTGGAGGGCCTATATCTTGAGTGTCCTATTGGAAGTTCTGCCTTTCAACATGGCCGCTTCACACCGGAACTCTGTTGTTCAACATGGCAGCTTATGTTAGCCGTCATCATGTACTCTCCAAGTTCATTTAGAGTGGCAATAGGTTGGTTCCTTCACCTGTGTCGGGCCAGTAAAGCAGATGTGCGGGTTGAGATGTCACTTGCGTTAATTCTCCATACACTGAAGTCCCAATGCTGCTTGGCACTGTAGGTCATCATAAGGTTCCAGCTCATGATGAGGTCTGTTTATCCTGCAGGTTTGAACATTCCATTAACACATTTCATCTGCTCAAGCTCAATAAAATAGGCATCTTTAAGTTTGATGTAAAATAAATGCCAGGATACAGTACAGCTTGTAGTATAACCTATAAGAACTGGGGTGGCAGAGTGGACTAAAGAACGGTGATAGATTAAACCCAGATCTGTTGACTGGGTGTGAGGGTTTGATTGGTTCAGATGCTCCGTCCATCATCACCCCCTTTTGTACCGCTTTGTTCGCCATAAGTTGGCAGGGTATGCTCAGACATGAGTCCCTTGCTCACTTTGCCACTGGATTCAAGCAAGCCGGGCTGAAGATGGCTGAAATGCCAGAAACCGGTCCTCGGAAGCTTGTTTCCGGTCCAAGGAAGGCATGGCTTGGCAGTTAGGGCTGGACTGTTCCCATGAGGCACAGGGTCAGACTGATTTGCATATGGCCATGTCTGAACTGGGGTGACAGAGTGGGCTAAAGAACGGTGATGGATTAAACCCAGATCTGTTGACTGGGTGTGAGTGTTTGATTGGTTCAGATGCTCCGTCCATCACCAACCCCTTTTGTACCACTTGGCACTGTAGGTCATCATAAGGTTCCGACTCATGATACGGTCTGTTTATCCTGCAGGTTTGAACATTCCATTAACACATTTCATCTGCTCAAGCTCAATATAATAGGCATCTTTAAGTTTGATGTAATATAAATGCCAGGATACAGTGCAGCTTGTAGTATAACCTATAAGAACTGCCAATTTTACAGCTTTAATTTAGATGTAATAATTATGATCAATCATCATATGAAGGACAGCATGGACACCCTAGGTGGGGGTAAAAATATTTCTATGCGTAGGAAGTCAAATAGAGCTAATCTGTTGTTCCTCTTATGAATGCTTCTGTTGCCAGAACTTATTCTTATTTTTCCATTGTTGTTTTCTTTTGTGTACAAATGGGATAGGAGCTATATAGTAAGAAATAGGAAACCTTAAACATCCAGTTTCAAGATATCTCGTTATACATTTCCTGCATATGGCATAATAAATAACCCTTCCTATCCTTGTTTAATCTTTCCTTGCCGTTGGGGTGTGGAGTGGACATTTTCTCAGAGTTTCTGAGCATCTCTTTGAAGGCCTGAGACAATCAACTTCCTGATGTACCTCTTTTTTCAGGTCTTGATAATTAGTCCGCAAAACCTGACTGGCTGCAAAAGACCTATTGTGAATGCACAGTAGGCTTAGATCCTGCCCATTGCTTAACAGTGGTTGGCTATATTGTCAATCTCATTAGCTTGCTTTTTATTCGTTGCCTTTTGTGGGTTTGGCTTCCTCTTCTGTGTTTTACCTCCCCTGGAGCCTTCCTCTTTACTCGTGTCCTTCCACTGCTCCACTTCACTTTCCAGGAACTTAATTTTTTTTTCTGGTTAAGCACTCCATGAGAGTGTACGGGTATTCCAGCTGTCTCCCTTGTGAATTTCTCTCACCGCCCCCACCCCACTCTCACAGATGTGCTTCTCCACCAACTCCCTTGGGAGTTTCACTCACCCTTGTGTGCTTTCTTGCTCGTGCGTTTCTTCCTTGAGTGCTGCTTCCCCCTCCTGCACTCTGTTTTTGCCCACTCTCACCCTGCCACTTCCTGTAGCTGTCACCCTCTCTCCCTCCTGCTACCCTCTTTCTCTACTTGTTGCTGCCCCTTTGCCTCCACCTACAGTTTTTTAAATTATTATTTTTTATGCTGAGAACCATCCGCTATAAAAGGGAGTTTGTGCTAATTCATGTTTTTTAATCCACTTCGGATCAATAAATAAAAAAAATGTCACGTGTCATTTTGTAGGCGTGCAAACATAACAGAGCATCACATGCTTTTTCAAAATATATGTATTTATTGAAAGTTTTTGCCTTACTGCACATCATCTTGCCAATTCTGGAAAGCATGACTAAAAAACCATTGTCAAAATCCACAAGTCCCAAACGTGAGACCTGTTGGCTTTGGAAATGTTTGTTCAGATGGTGGTCAGTAGTGTCCAAACAGGTCTGGCAGACCCACATAGAGCTAAGCTGAGACCACCTACATTAAGATTGTATAAATACAAACAGTAATCGCCAGCGAAACGCACGATCCCTTCAATGTTATCAATGTCAAAAAGAGCATTATTTAGAAAATCCAGTTTGATAAATTCGATAGGAAATCATGATAGAGAATGAATACACAATATTGAGCGTTAACAGCTAGACATTTAGCTTAGCACTGCTCCACCACAGAGGTAGACAACTAGTCCCTTTCTTTAGGTGGCTTGCCCACTTGAATAGGTCCGTGTCCCCAAAACACCTTATGTGACAATTAGGACTGGATAGGACCAACCAAGCCCATGACGCAAAACCCAAACCCACAGATCACCCCAGCAGTCAATCAAAAACATTAATCATTCCTTGAATGTTACACATTCAAGGCCTAAATTCAGGCAAAATAATGATAAAGGAAAGACTGAAATCAAGGTTTCTAGCACAGCGGAGAACAGGAAATGTTTGTAAACATCTGTCATCGGTAAATCTGTTCTTTTAGTTGTTGAATGATGACTGGGAACGTTATGTAGTTCAGTTGGTGCTGTTCATGTCTGGGATGGTGTTTTAGGACCTCGAGTTAGGTTCATGGCTATTGTGCAAGTTCTAGGTCCCATCTTATGTTTGTGGTTGCATGGAAGTCCCTGGTTCCCTCTGTTCTCCTTCTCTGAGCAAGGCACAGAGAAACAGCTGGTCATTGGAGCTTGCATTCATGTAGGCACCCTGCAACTGTTCCAGGGTCAACAAGTTGTAGTAAAGTGGAAAGATAACTGGATGCCATGTATGCCACAGGCAACAACAAAGACAAAGTCTGAATACCACTAAGTTAATTGTCTGGCCACCACACTTGCTATCACCGGATTTCTGATAGATACATCTGCCGTGTGGATTCCTCACCTTGTGAATATCCCCTTGCGTCAGCAACATTCGGAAATTCTTTTCGTAGCCTCGCGCCGACGTGGACTTGGACGTCATAGAGACATGGCATTGCACGCGATTTCGCTGACGTCACCGACGCCTATAATAGGCCCACGCCGGCGTGATGACATCAGTTCCCTTTTTTCCGCGTCATTATCGGGAATCTCAGTAGCCAACTGGTACTTTGTTGCCTTTTTGTTGCCTTTGTCTGCTTCTCTGTATCCAGTTTCTTCGATGTCTTCGAAGAAGACCGGCTTCAAGCCCTGCAGGGAGTGCGGTAAAATTATGTCTATTACCGACCCGCACAATGACTGCATCTGGTGTTTGAGTTCTGACAATGATGTAGATGGTTGTTCTTCATGTCGGAAGATGAACCCGAAGGCCCTGAGGGAGAGAGAAGCAAAACTCCTGGTGGCAAGGCTGAAAGCTGGGAAAGAGAAATCGTCGAGATCTCGTTCTCGAAGGGCGAGGTCGAGGTCGAGGACGAAGTCGAGATCTGGATCTCATGAAGGTTCATCCTCGAAGTCGATTTCAGATCATGCTTCGAAATCGAAGAAGAAGCATAAGAAGAGGAGACATGAGTCCCGACGTCGTTCCGGTAAGGAGACGGGGTCAAGGTCGAGGTCACCGAAGAAGGTACGTTCTAAGGTGGTTACTCTAGAAGTCTCTGAACCTGAAGGTGAGGCCTCACCTTCGGAGTCGCGGGTGCAGTCTCCGACTCCGGCTCCGAATCCGTCTCCGGCGCCGTCCCCGGCCCGAGAAGAGGAAGAGGTTCAGGAGGATGTGGATTCCGCGCCTGTCGAAGAGCCGAATCCGAACACTCCTCAAGATCAGCCTGAAGGTTTTCAGCCGCCCTTTCCAACCCCAGGCCAGGACCCATCGGCGTTTCTGAACGCTATGTATGGCGTCTTCTCAAGGGCGTGGTACCCCTCTGGTGCACCTTCGGGTCCCATGGGTCCTCTGGCTTTCAATTTAGGAGTTCCTCACTCCTATCCTCCGGCTCCGTTTATGCCTTATATGCCGGCTCCGACGCCGCCTTGGCAGTTTCCGGCTCCGCCGAGACCATCGACGCCGATTCCGACGTCGCCCGCTCCAAGTCGTCCTCGGGTACATCCCACTGAACCATCGGGTTCGATACCGACGTCGATCCCGAATCCGTCGGAGCCGATGGTGGATCCGGTTGCAAAACGTGTGAAGGAGGGATCCAGAAGGGAGGCTCAACGCCTTTTGGAAGAACGAAGGTACATGGATTCACATTCTGATATGGAGGAAGGTGAATTCGATGAGGATTGTTTTGAGGAGTTGGCTGACACAGGAAGCCTGGATTTCTCTCCAGAGTGGGAGTTGCCCTCGGGCTCTGATACGCCTTCTAAGGATGTTCAACCGTATCATTTAGTTATGAGGAAGGCTGCTGATCTCCTTCAATTAACTTTGCTGACTGTGGAATTTAAATCCAATATTCTAACTGAGGTCTTACATTCTCCAAATTCACTAGTGGAACCTTTACTTCCATTTAATGATGCCTTGACAGAGCCCATTCTGGAGGTATGGAAGAAACCATTGTCAGCTCCTGCGGTTTCTAAGAGTGTGGCCAGGAGGTACAGGGTTGCTCCTGAGGACCCTGCTTTTTTGACCTCTCATCCTTCGCCGGAGAGCCTGGTCATTCAAGCTGCATGTTCTAAGAAGAATGTAAGTGCCTTTCCCCAGGTTCCATGTGAAAAGGAGGCAAAGAAACAAGATCAGGTTGCTAAAAAGACCTTCTCCTCTGCAAGTATGGCATTAAAGTCAACAAATGCCACTTGTCTGATGGGGAGATATGTGCATGCCCTTATGGATTCTTTGCGTGTTCTTACTCCTAAGGTTCCTGATGCCAACAGGAAAGACTTTGAGGAAGTGATCTCAGACGCACAGGCAGCAGCTCGCCAAGTTATACAAAGTGGTCTGGACACTGCGGACTCTGTGGCGCGCATCATGGGCACTGCTGTCGCTACTAGAAGGTCTGCTTGGTTAAAATCCTCGGACTTTTCGGCGGATGTTCAGGCAACTTTATTAGATATTCCCTTTGATGCAACAACAGCAGCAGCAGCAAAATTGCATGTACAGATCATACAGGGGAAAGCAGAGAGCACGTCCTCGTGGGCGTCAAGCCTCTTCCTCCTCCACTTCCTCCAACCCTCCTGCCCCAGAAAAGCAGTCCTAGATCCGCCATTCAGGATCATGTGGGTCCGGTGGGGGGTCGGCTTACCCATTTTCTACAGGATTGGGAATCGGTTACATCAGATCTTTGGGTTCTCAATCTTGTAGAAAATGGGTATGCCCTTCCCTTTCGGGAATTCCCTCCCAATTACCCGCCTTGCCAAGGTTTTTGCACCGAGGAACACCTGTTGCTTCTACAGGAGGAAGTGCAGACTCTGTTAAGAAAGGGTGCGATAGAGGTGGTCCCAGAGCAGGAAAGGGGTCAGGGATGCTACTCCAGGTATTTCCTGATTCCCAAGAAGGATGGCAGACTTCGTCCAATCCTGGATCCCAGGATCTTGAATCTCTTTCTGAAACAGGAGAAATTCAAGATGCTCACCCTTGCTCAGGTTCTTCAAGCGCTGCTAGAAGAAGACTGGATGGTGTCACTCGACTTACAGGATGCGTACTTTCACATCCCAATCCTGAAGTCGCACAGGAAGTATCTCCGTTTTACGGTGGGATCCCAGCACTATCAGTTTGCGGTCCTTCCGTTTGGACTTACTACTGCACCTCGAGTCTTCACCAAGTGATGGCAGTGGTGGTGGCACATCTCAGAAGATCAGGGATTCCAGTATTCCCTTATTTAGACGACTGGCTGATCAAAGCAGAGTCGTCAGAGAGAGTGCTCCATCATCTGCGAGAGACAACCCAGTTGTTGTACAGGTTGGGTTTTTCGATAAATGTACCCAAGTCTCACCTGGTGCCCTCCCAGCGCAACCTGTTCATAGGTGCTGTACTGGACACAACTGTATGTCGTGCATTCCCACCTCCTCAAAGGATTCGCGACATACAGGAAATGATTCCTTTATTTTACAATGGAGCGGTCGTTCCAGTCCTGAGGGTCCTTCGCCTGCTCGGTTTGATGGCTTCTTGCATTCTGTTGGTCAACCATGCACGCTGGCACATGAGGGCGCTCCAGTGGTGCCTCCGCAGGCAGTGGTATCAGCATAACGGAGATCTCGGGGAGTCAGTGAGGATCTCCAGAGAAGCTGCGGCGGATCTATCTTGGTGGGGCATGGAAGGCAATCTGTCTCAAGGGAAGCCTTTCCAACTACCTCCATCGGTGGCCACAGTGATAACGGATGCGTCCACTCTAGGGTGGGGTGCTCATCTGGGGGATCTGGAGGTCAAGGGTTTTTGGTCTCCAGAGGAAAGGTTGCTTCACATCAACTTTCTAGAATTGCGGGCGATTCGTTTGGCGCTCAAGGCCTTCCTCCCTTCCCTTCGCGGTCAGTCGGTCCAGGTCCTGATGGACAACACGACCGCGATGTGGTACATAAACAAACAGGGAGGAGTGGGGTCGCAGTGTCTCTGCAGAGAAGCTCTGCGTCTCTGGTCCTGGGTTCAGGACCATCAGATTTGTCTCATGGCAAATCATCTGGCCGGGGTTCTGAACGTTCGTGCAGACAGTCTCAGTCGGCAGTTCTCTGCTGACCATGAGTGGAGGCTTCACCCGAAGGTGGTTCACGACATCTTTCAGATGTGGGAGACTCCTCGGGTGGACCTATTCGCCACTCGCGAGAATGCTCACTGCCTGTCTTTCTGCAGTCTCCAGTATCCGATGCAAGGAGCCTTGGGGGACGCGTTTCAGTTGAGTTGGGGAAATCAACTCCTTTACGCGTTTCCTCCCATACCTTTGATTCCTCGGGTTCTGAGGAAGATTCGCCAAGACCGGGCCCAAGTCATATTGGTCGCCCCGGACTGGCCAAGAAGGGTGTGTTATACAGATCTTCTCCACCTCTCCTCTCACCCGCCGCTCCGTCTCCCTCTCAGGGCAGACCTCCTCTCTCAGATGGAGGGGCAGGTTCTACACCCCCACCTCCAGACATTGCACCTTCATGCCTGGAGATTGAACGGGGCAACCTGAATTCCTTTTCTCTCCCGCCTGATGTGGTGGATGTCATCTTGTCGTCCAGGCGTGACTCCACTAAGTCCATCTATTCTTATAGATGGTCAAAATTTGTTACTTGGTGTGGAGGGAATTCTATTGACCCTTTGAGAGCCCATTTGTCTGATGTTCTCCAGTTTGCCCTTTCTCTGGCGCAGCAAGGGCTTGCTGTTGCCACAGTTAAGGGTTATCTTTCTGCGTTGTCGGCATTTCTCTGTTTGCCTGACCAACCTTCTCTTTTCAAGTCTCCTGTAGTTTTAAGGTTTTTGAAGGGCCTCACAAATAAGTTCCCTCCTACTCCTTTTATTGTGCCTCAGTGGGACTTAAATCTTGTCTTGACCTTTCTGATGGGTGCTCCCTTTGAGCCTCTTCACAAATGTCCTTTGAGGCTTTTGACTCTTAAGACCGTC
Organism: Lissotriton helveticus; assembly: GCF_964261635.1. NCBI lineage: Eukaryota > Metazoa > Chordata > Amphibia > Caudata > Salamandridae > Lissotriton > Lissotriton helveticus. Next base: position 175,767,274 of record NC_136073.1, read on the forward strand.
TTCCTCGTTGCAATAACCTCTGCAAGGAGGGTAAGTGAGCTTCAGGCTCTTAGTACCAAGCCCCCTTTCTTGACCATTCATGTTGATCGAATGGTTCTTAGGACCAGGGCTGCTTTTCTTCCTAAGGTGGTTACTCCTTTCCACCTTGGTCAATCCATTACCCTCCCTACCTTTTATCCTCCCCCACACCCTTCCAAGGAGGAGGAGAGGTTACACCGTCTGGACCCTAAGAGGGCGGTGTCTTTTTACTTGGACAGAACTAAAGACTGACTGTCGTTTGGATGATCAGCTCTACGTTGGGTTTGCCGGCTGCAAGAGAGGAAGAGCTGTCCACAAGAGAACCTTGTCAAGATGGATCGTATTGTGTATAAAGATCTGCTACTCTTTGGCCGGTAAGGAACCACCAGAGGGTATAAGGGCTCATTCTACAAGAGCTAAGTCTTCAACCTTGGCATTGGCTAGAGGTGTTCCTGTAGAGGATATTTGCAGAGCCGCGACTTGGTCTTCCCTCCACACTTTCGCGAAGCATTACTGCTTGGATTCCGAGGTGAGGAGGGACGGCCACTTCGCGCGTTCTGTCCTCAGGATTTCCTGGTTTAGAAGAGTGGGCACCCTCCTCCGGGAGTGGGGACTGCTGTGGGACTCTATTCACAAGGTGAGGAATCCACACGGCAGATGTATCTATCAGAAGAACAAGTTACTTACCTTCGGTAACGCTTTTTCTGGTAGATACAATATCTGCCTGTGGATTCCTCACTGACCCACCCGCCTCCCCGTTGTCCACTCTTCTATACCAGAGTTACTGTAATGTAATATTTATTTATTTTGTTGTCAAGGTAATGTTTCAATTGCTTTCCTGCATTTGCTTTACACTGTGTGTTTTACCTTGACTATTGTGTACTGTGTATACTGTGTACATTTCTACTATCATTGGTCCGTCCGTGTGCCTCGATGGCACGGAAAAAAGGGCGGAACTGATGTCATCACGCCTGCGTGGGCCTATTATAGGCGTCGGTGACGTCAGCGGAGTCGCGTGTGATGCCGTGTCTCTATGACGTCCAAGTCCACGTTGGCGCGAGGCTACGAAAAGAATTTCCGAATGTTGCTGACGCAAGGGCATATTCACAAGGTGAGGAATCCACAGGCAGATATTGTATCTACCAGAAAAAGCATTACCGAAGGTAAGTAACTTGTTCAACCGGACCATAGTTGGCAGAGTTGTGACACAAACTGTTGGACAGAGAGAAACTTGTTAAAAAAAGGTCGTCCAGGCTAGCCAATGCTCCCCCAGGCATTCTGATTACAAAGTACTGTAATTCACTATTAGTCTAATAATTAATATCGCCCCTTCTGCCATTGGCTCTGTGTTAGAACGGCCTGGAAAAAATCCGAAAGAGCAGACCAAAGAATTGAAGCAAAAACCTCTGATAATCTGGTGTTTCTCATTCCCTGGGTCAAACCAAACTCCTTTTGTCGCCTCTTGTCACCTGTGAATAAAATCTACAAAGAAGTCAACAGCAACCTGTGATCATAACTCACTTGCCTGCCAATCACTCTCTTTGACACCACTCATTAGGACACGCCTCCTGTCTGTTGTTTCCATTTCTGTCTAGTTACAAGGGTGCTTGTAACCGTGCTGCAGGGTGACATGGCTGTGTTAATGGGCAGTCTTGTAAGGCTCAGGGTCGACGAGCCACGCCCCTTAACCTCAAGAGATCATACATTGACAGCATTAAGCCAACACACTCGTCTTTTCACAATCATGGATCCATGAATCTGAGTTGGGGGCAGTGCTTAATCTGTGCCGGTGATTGCCGATGGTGGGCATCATGAGTGATTTTGGAGGACCAGGACATATCTTTCATCTTTGGCCCAGAGCAAGATATAGTACGTCAGAAAACTAGCAAAGTCGGAAGAAATAAAGATATGAAAGCCTTGACCATGGCAAGTACTGAAGACAAAGAAACCTGCAGGAGTGAGACAAGGATACAGGAAGTGTTGGGGTGGAGGAAAGATGCAAACGGCTGCTTCAAGACTGGGCAGCACTGATACTGAGCAGCACCTGCATTAGGCAACACTGCAGCAGGCTCCCATTAAAAGCTTTGAACCCTACAGTTTTTTAAAACTAATTAAGAACTTGTTAGGGTAGCAACTACTCTGGTACCAATAGCACTTCCTTAAGAACACATGGTCTTAAGAGTCCCGAGGCAACCGAAGTAACAGAACGTAAATCGCCCCATTTACTTCTTGTGTTTTCTACTCCTTACCCTTCTCCTAGCAAGGCCAGCAGCATATAAAAGGCTTGTGCTGGGCTAATGGTGGAGCTGGTGGGGATGTCACAGGGTCAAAGGGTGCCTGGTTTCACTTTCACTACTCATGGTATTTTTTACACATCAACATCCATGCTCATGTTCTGTTTAAGCAGAAAATTAACAAATGTCTCATTGTTAGGGGTAAGAGACTGGTCAACATCCACACTGCTAATGTTGGTGTAGAGGCGTTCATTTGCCCCGGCATTGGATTAGCACTTGAATTGTCATTCACTGCAATTGGCTCCTCCAATCTGAGCAATGATGAGTTTCGGACAGAGCGGCTTCTTCATAGTTTCCTCTACTATCTGTGGCTATCTTTGTGAATCACTAGATAGGTCCATCACTGCACAATTCTGATCCATACACAAAGAGGAGTATAACACAGAAATTTGAATTCGATAGCCCACTCATCAGACGTGCCTTAGCCTTCACCAATAGGTGTGCATTTTTATGAAAAGCCAAGCTTGTAGTGTTTCCTGGTATACCATCAGCTGTACAAAGTATTTCTGAGCATTGCTGGTTAATTTTCAATTCATAGCAAGATACTTGTCACTCTAATCGAGAAGAGGCTAGCTGGAAAATATACGTCAATCTTTTTTCTTTGCAAGTCTACTTCTTTCAGACTTTTTCTGTGAACAATGGTTTGGCATGGGAAAATAATATTAAAGTCCTCATTACAAGCTGCTCAGAGCGATATCTTTGGGATAGGATACCACACCATACCATCTTGCTCGCTTTCTCACAAGGCCCAGAATTACCAGGCCTGTACCCAGTAATTCTGGGCCCAGGGTCATGGGGCTCATGTGTTGCGCTACATACATCTTTTATTCCTGGCCCCCACCCACCCTGGTCCTATACAACCAGGGGAGCTGCAAATCTTCCCTCAGCAGTGGCGTCACTAGGGTTGGTGTCACCCAGTGCGGGTAACTCATGGTGTCACCCCCTCACGACTTACCCCATGTCACTTCCTTTCTCTGCACACCCGTCTTCCCATATTACCTGCTCCCCATTCCCAGTTCCCATGGCCAGACTCTCTGAGCAGTCCCTGTGTGCCCCTCCTCTTACCTCCAGCCCCCACACCTCTCCAGCAGTCCCACTTTGTCCTCTGCACTCAGTTTGTCCTCTGTTTCAGCCCACAAATCCCCTTTCAGCAGTCCCACTATCGCCTTCTGCCCAGCCCCTCTCAGCAGTCTCGTTTCCCACATCTATGCACCCTACCCATCTCTGCAGTGCAATATGAAGTGCGCCCCCCTGTGCCCACCGCACCCCGTCTGCACTCTGTGGTCTGTATGTGCGCCCACCTGCTCCACAGAACTCCCCCCCCCCCCCCCCCCCCGAATAAACCTAAATTAAAAGAAATCCCACCTTGGGAGTGAAATTAACCCCAAAATAAAGGTACATTTCGGTTCCGGAGTTGCTGTACTTTGGCCCCTGCAAACTTGTTATACTGATTGTAAACATTAATAATCAAAGATCATTTGTAGAAGTGCTTAGATTGTCACACCATTAAGCGAAGCGCTACCATAAGAAAACACAAAATAGCAATTTGTCCCTTTTAAATGATGTCCTGCAGACTGGGGTTCCCTATTAGAGTACCCGCCGCTCAGATAGCATGGTGGGTTGTGCGCTTGCTGCACAGATCTACTGTCTGCCCCCCAAGGCACCGACTGAGCCGGCCACCCTCCCAGTGCTTGAATAACTAACAACATTGAGTTGCGTATTAACAACGCGCACTCGTGAATCTCGTGCGGGCAATTGTGCATGTGGTGTCACTGCATAAAATACCCCAATTTTTATTATGACACCGATCAGACTGGAGTTATTTTGGGGGTACATTTTGCTGCAAAGTAAGACTAGCTCAACGGTGTGGTGTCTGGGGCGGGGAGGGGCGTGCAGTTAAAACCAAATTAAAGGGAACATGTACTTGGCACAGTTCTCCTCAGCAGGCTGTAAAGTAGGGGGGGCGCACATTTAATTTACATATATTTAGAATTGCACACATATTACTTCGGACAATGCACGATCCTTTGGGACACCAGTGTGCACTAGGCAGAATGAACCCTGTTTTAAAAAAAAAATCTGTTCAAGGTTTGGGGCCCCAATTGCCACCTGATTCCCTGGTTTCACTCAGGGGCCCTGGTAAACGACCTAAACAAGAAGACCCTCAAGCACGGTGACGGTGGGGTGCGGGCGGCAATCGGTGTGGGGGGGGGGGCAGTAAGTTGAGGTATAAAGGGGGCGAGACACTAAACACACATATTAATGCATGTGGAAGCTGCGGGGGGGAGGGGAGGTAGTAGGTCCACTACATGGTCAGTATGTCTGATTACCATCCCGAGTGGATCAATTGCCTCTTGGGTGCAAGGAGCGATGGGGGAAAATGGCGCATGCCCCCGGGGGCCCTGTTTTTTTTTTTTTTTTTTGCAACATCGGGGGGAGGGGGGTGTTTCTGTATTTTACGTTACCAGGCACACCTCTGTAGTCTGTACGCAGTTCGTTTGAAAGCAGCGACCACGTGCCTGAGCTGACCGGCGTCTGGAACTAAGGGATTTAAACCCAGAGTGATATGTTTCTTTACTGGCCCAACTCGCGTGGCGTCACTGCCAATCTATAAAGGACACAAAGAGGCATATGTATTTTAAGCGCAGGGTGCTAGGATCGCCTATTCCGATGGTACTCCTTTTATCAGCACCTGCAAAGGATATGCTGAGCCACCGTTGAAAGAACACACACTACACTGCAGAGGTTGCACACCAATCGCCGCAGCATTTGCCCAACCCGCAGAGATATCTTACAAATCAACCACGCACCGGAAGAAGGCCTCACATTTTATAATAAAACGGCTCCTGGAGGAAAAGGATAGCCTGCAATCAGTGACCGAAAGGAAATATTATTTATATCCCGAAGACAATACAATACATTTTAGAGCATTATAGAGAGTGCAAAATGCGTGCACTGTATCACAAAGGTCCATTTTATGGTTAAATGACTCTTTCAATGTTCTGGCATCTCTTGCCCCGATTATATTGGGGAAAACACTTTACTGTCAATCGTGAAATCCATGTAGGCCATCACCAATCCCTGTGCACTTAACCCATGTCCACAAAGAATATTTTACAGAGAGTCTACGAGGAGACACTAAAGCCCAGAGGCGTTTAAGCCAGCCGTAGCCGCTGTGTGGCAGAAGAGTGTCTTCTTGTAGTTGTACCTTCTTTTGCCTGGGGGGGGGCCGTGGAAGGAAGGAAGGACTGGTTGTCCTGGGAGAACAACTTTCTATGTATATAACTGCTTTTATACAAATATGACATAAATAACAGAAATGTTTTCATCCAGAACAAACATTTGAAAATATGCCGCTGGACTTATTCATGGTCTTCACACACTAACTAACCAAGATAAGTAACCCCCACCCCTCACCTCTTCGACCACCCTAGTCCTGGTCAAATGCTGCATGCATGATCCATGCTAAGCGGGCATGTGTATATAGAGCGTACTCTCCACGGTGCCGAGGCGCTTTGCGAGAGGTTGCTTGCTTGCACTGTTATCTGAGGAAGAAGGGTTTCTCATGCACGAGGGAGCCCAGCTGCACTTTTCACACCTGTGCATTGCTTGCTTTGATGCAGTGACGGACGGGCGGCTTCGGCTGCACACGGTCCGGGCCTCTGCACTTGAGAGGAGTCGCGCTCCGCCCTGCCCCCACCCCACCCCGAGGCGCTTCCTTACCTGCTGCTGGTGGTGGTGATGAGATTATGATGGACAGCCTAGACGAAGAAACGGCAGTGGCAGTGCTTACATTTTAAGCACGTGTAGTGGTGGGCGAGGGCAGTGCGGGCTGATGAAAATGGCGGGTCTGGGAGCAGCCACGTCACGTGAGTGACGTTTCGAACATCATCAACGTCCGGACGCCGACGTCGTATTATAGCTAAAATTTAATTGGACAATGAGCATAGCAGAGTCAGAGACATAGAATTGACGGTGTCACCCCACATGCTGGTGTCACCCGGTGCGGTCCGCACCCCCCGCACCCACCTAGTGAGGCCACTGTCCCTCAGCTCTCCCCTCACCTACTTTGCCCTTTCTGCACCTATGCCACCCACACCACAGGTCCTGTAGCATCTGGTGTGCAGGCAGAGTGGCAGGGACAGGGGACGGACAACGAAGAAAACACGGAAAAAGGGGGAAACATAACTTACCTGCTGCCAGCCTCTCTTCTTCTCCGAGTCCTCCATGCAGCACAGGCTACCAAACTACCCTGCAGCCAATCCTTAGGCTGCTTTCATGCTGCTGGCAGCATGAAAGTAGCATCAGAATTGGTCTGAGTGCCCTGAATTTGCACTCCCAGAGAGACTGGGAGCCTGTGTTTGCTGTCTTCAACACAGCCATGCAGTTCAGTTAGGAGACAGCTCATTGCGTAGGTCAGTTTGGCCATCCTGAGACGGCCGGCCAAACCGACATGCATACTGATAGCAGTGGCCACCACTTCCCCTTGTGACTGCCCCCACAATGGCCCTGCCCCCGAGACTCAGCCATAGAACTTGAAAAATAAGAAGATAATAAACATGTTTTATTATCGTGTTATTTTACAAGTTTTGTGGTTGGCGGGGGGAGGGCACTGCCTCTTCGCCGTAGCGGAGGAGCCACCACTGCACAGGTCTCAACAAAGCCACCACACCTATTTGCAGCTTGCTCCTAGCAGGTGGTAATGGATGCAATGGACTGTTCCCATGAGGCACAGGGTCAGACTGATTTGCATATAGCCATGTCTGAACTGGGGTGGCTGAGTGGGCTAAAGAATGGTGATGGATTAAACCCAGATCAGTTGACTGAGGGTGAGTGTTTGATTTGCTCAAACGCTCCGTCCATCATCCCCTTTTGTATCGCAGAAATAACTTGGATTCTCAAGATATAGGTGCAAGGATGATGATGGCCAGAATCAGATATTCCACCAAACCCCTGTCTATACCACTCCCATCCTCAGTATTCCTTCACCTAGGGAACTCCTCATAAGGGTGTAAATATTTCCTGCAAACTATATCTTATGCAGAACTATTTTGTTGGTGTTAAATGAGAATGTATACAACATAAAGTGTCACAACATTCATGTTTTTCCTGCAAATGTGTAGAAGTGAAAAACGTTGCTGTCTTCCAAAGAACTTTGTAACAGTTACAAAAAAACTTTGCAACTATGCGCAGCCTTAGACATGAAATAATGATGTGTTTAGGGTGTTGTGTCAAACATTAAACTGCTATGTTATTAAGAACTGGTTGTCAATCCTCTTTTTTCAAGTAATCATTGGAAACGTGTTTTTCTCTTGGCCTTTCCCAACGTGTTCTTGTTAATCATCCAATATCCACATGGTTCTGGTCCCTTCAGCTCTGATTCACAAAGCAAATCATATATTTGCTCCCGTTGGCTTACTCTTAGATATGGATGTTATTCAGGGGTGGCGCGAGCCACCGCTTTGGCTGCTCAATGAGAGGTATTGTGCCTCTAGGTAATACCTTGTACCAGAAGTTATTTATATTGTTGTCTATGGCACCGTAGACTTTAATTGGACATCACTGGGAGAGGATGTGGCGTGCAGGAACAAAGGGAATAAAGAGAACACGGAAGTGTGGCACTAATTAACAGACATCGATCTGGATGGATGCATGTAGGAAGGATGGATTGACGAATGGCTGGATAGATAGATGGGTGGATGGATGGATGGAGAGAAGCACTGATAGAACACAGATAGCTAGAAGGGTGGGCAGAAGGAAAAGGTAAAGGAGAGATAAATGGACGAATAGAACGATAGACGAATGGATACATAGATGAATGAAGAGCAGGATTGGAGGAAAGAGCGATGGATGCGAGAAGGTTGGAAAAAAGGATGGATGTAGGGAAATGTGGAAAGAAGGAAGAAAGATAAATCAATGATGGACAGAATAAAGAAGCATGGATGAACAGATCGAAGAAAGGGATGAGGGAAAAAGCAAAAGGATGAAGAGAAGAAAAAAGACGGAAGGAAAGAATGGAGGAGAGAAAGATGTAAAGAAGAGCTGAAAGAGGGTGAAGTGAAGGAAAAGAAGGAAGCAAAGAATGAGATTGAGAATGAATGAAGTACAGAAGCTGGATAAGGTGGAAAGAGGGAAGGAGATGAAAGAAAGTAGATTCAAAAGATGGAAAGAAACAAGACAAGGAAGTAAGTACAAAAGAAAAAAGATGGCCCTAAGATAACAATGGTAAAAATGGTGAATAATGGAAACAAGGACAAATCGATTGGGGACGCTCTCCAACCCCATCCCCTGGGTGAAAGTCCTTTGTCTTGAGCATCAGTGCCTCTACTCTTTAGGCCACATTCTTGCCGAATTGAGGTGTAAAGTGCACCGTTTGGCCACATTGTTTTCAGGATAACCTTAGGAGCGGGGTAGCGCTGAACAATACTTCGCGGCACACTTTAGCTGCGCTCTTTGCTGAGCACAGAACTTTTTACGGTACGTTTCTGTGTAGTTTCTGTCTATTCGTGTCTTCTTTCTACTTCTTAAGTTTCGCCCTAATTGGTAGAAGTATGGATTTAAAAAAAAAAAAATACCAGAACTACGAAACATGAAAACGTGTTTGGAAACCCCTGAAGACTCGAATATGTTCACGGCCAAGATGCCGTATGTTCTGAAGAAGCTACAAAGTATGCCACTTGGCGGGAAGAGTCCGTGTCTGAGCGCTGTGAAATGTTTCTTTTCTTCGAGATGTTTCCGTACTTCTGGGCAGGGAACGCGCTGTAGATGAGCGTTAAGGCATTGATTTCGCATTGTTAGCCCTCGTACAGCATCTTCTGACGCACAGAGGCGTCAATTGAGACATCTTTGCAGCCTTTTCTTGTTCTTTTCGGCTGAGAATATTGTTGCGTGTTAAAGGCGGGTGTTTGGTTCCAGTATTGGGCCATGAAATTAGGCTTCCGGTGAATATGAAATGCTCCTTCTTTGCAGAATGAAATCGGCTTATTTTCTATTTGCAATTGACTGCGTCTCGTTGTGAACTGATCAGTGACGTCAAGGCCAGGAAAAGGTGGTCATGCCACGGACATCCCTGATAGGATATATAAATGGTGAGGTTGTTTTCTATTACTTTAACTAGGGGGGCTTGTGTCGTTCCTCAAGTCACTTTATTTCCGGCAATAAAAAAACGTGTGTACCTGCACATAAGTGTTTTTTTTCTTTGCTGGTGTTTAAGAATATCATGAAAGAAATCATTGACAAAGTCAGTATAGTTGGGTTGTATGTTGTGAGGAGGTTATACCTGTCTATTTAGATGTAGCCAGTGTAGTTTCTTTTAGTAGACTTTAGGGTTCAGAAGGAGAGGGACCCTAGCAAATGTTGTATGCAAAGTTTTCTGCTCCCTCCCTCAAAGTGGTACAAAAGGGGGTGGTGATGGACGGAGCATCTGAACCAACCAATCAAACACTCACACCCAGTCAACAGATCTGGGTTTAATCCATCACCGTTCTTTAGCCCACTCTGCCACCCCAGTTCAGACATGGCCATATGCAAATCAGTCTGACCCTGTGCCTCATGGGAACAGTCCAACCCGAACTGCCAAGCCATGCCTTCCCTGGACCGGAAACAAGCTTCCGAGGACCGGTTTCTGGCATTTCAGCCGCCTTTAGTCCGGCTTGCTTGAATCCAGTGGCAAAGTGAGCAAGGGACTCACGTCTGAGCATACCCTGCCACACTTATGGCCAACAAAGTGGCAGGCACTAGAACTGATGCAGGGTGAAATGAAGGGCTTTGACAGAGCTGCGTGGGGGTAGTGCCTGTTCGCTGGACTTGAGGGTCTCAATCAGGGGTATTTTCTCCATGTTTGTGAGTGGCAGTCTGCTCTGAGGCATATGTGTGCTAGAGTGGAAGATGCAAACAGCAGCAAGTCCATCCCATTTGGTGTCAGTCGGGTCCTGTTAGAGATTTTGTAATCAGCCCTTAATGTACTTCAGTGTAATTGTTAGCACCCCATCAGCCCCCTGCCCTCTTCACATCTTCCTCACACCTTCTGCCCTACCACCACAGCGACCTCCCCGCCCTCACAACAAACAACAAATGTTCTTTCTGCCCAGGGTGCCGTCCCAGTCAATCAGATTTAGGGCCAGCCCGGATAAGCAGATGCTACTTATTTAATTATGTGTGGGTACTGCAGATATGAAATTCACTGGCATGTCATGTGTGTGGTTGTGAGTAGTCGGCGGTGCAATGCAAAATTATGGGCCCCCCTGTTAAATTTGATTAGAGGCCCAGAGTCTCTCATAACTCACAGATGTTCACTGCCCTTGAGCTTTATAGGAGCCCTCTGAAGGATTGTTGGAACCCCAAAGGACTGTGGGCCCCCCTTCACCGCAGAGGCTACAGGGTCCTGCGTATGCCCCTGTCAATACTATGATAGTGACGGGTACGGCAAGACCCGTCTGAGGTACAATATCAGAGCTTGTGTGGTCTCAACGAAGGTACAGCAGTGGGTTCTGTAGTTTAGGATTTATGTTGAATGGCAGGGAACGGTGTGTTACACCACTGAATAGTATGTATAGCGGGAGCTCTGCTGGACATGATGAGGTGCTTTTGCAGAGATATGTGTCAGTCTGAGTATTGAAGTATAAGGTGGTGCTGGAAGTCAAGAATGATGTGTACTGGAAGAGTTGTTTGAGATCCCCTTACTGAAATTATCTGCGTTTCTCAGCTCAGTACGGAAGTGCTCTGGTGTAGCCGCTTATGAGTTGTGAGCTTCAGCAGGGTTGATTGGGATTTAAGGGTAGGTCACAGTGAGGTGCATTGGCAGAGCTCCTTGTGAGTACGAGCATTGAATGAGCTATCTTTGCTGCATGTTAAGATTGAGGTGCACTGGCAGAGGTCTCTGTGAGTGTGAGTTGTTTGCTGTATGGCGATCTGTAGGGTGAAAGAAACCACTGCGTTAGTTGCTGACACCCAAGCCAGTAATGCTTGGGGGAAGGGAGTGGAGCCTACAAGATGAAGCTCTTGGGCACCTACTCAAACAAGAGATATTTATAGTAGGTGTGGAAGGGGAGATGGCAGTAGGCGAGAGATGGCGCCATCTATTGTTACAGGTTATGGTTTTCTGTCTGGAAGTTCCAGTCCTGGAAGACCAGGGGGCACTCCTGAGCTGGATGGAGGTACGCCTGTAGAGCTGTGTATGTGCCATAGGACTGATGGAGCAGGGTGTGCTGTAGATCTGGACCAAGGTGCACCTATAGAGCTGGGTACCAGGCGCTATGACTAGAAGAACAAAGGGGTTGCAAAGGTGGAGGGAAGTGCTCTGGTCGAGCTGCGTATGAGCCCGGAGTATGGTACACCTGGAGTGCAGGCGGCTGAGATGGATTAAACTGCACGCATAGTGCTGCGTGCGAGTTCGAGAGCAGGAACAGATGGGGCACGGCAGAGATGGACCTGGGGGTACCTGTGGCAGCAGGGAGAGCAGAAGAGGGTGCAACAGGGAGTGCTGCAAGGTGCCGTCCAAGCTGGTTTACAGCTACCATGCCCATACAGCAGTGGTTCTTAATTTGTCATAATACCTACTCAGGCTTTACCTTACTGTTTAGAAAATTAAATGCTAGATTGATGACGTATCTACATATAAAAGAGCACAATTAAAAATTGAAAATTTTAAAATGCTCTGTAAATGTGATGGAATTTGAAACTGGAGGCTAAAATTAAGTTGGTGTCCTTACCTTAAGTTGTGGGAGAAGCGCACAAAGAGCAAACAGTAGTATTCACTATTGATCATCTCAACCCAACTGCAGCTGTAATGTGCACCAACAATAATAGAGGATGCATTGAGGGGAAGAAAAACAACATGATATGCTAAAGTCGAGCATACTGCTTTATCTTTTAGAAAAAAAATACCATTTTATAAACCTCCAACCTTCCCGTTAAAAATTGTATTTTTGCTTACTCTTTCTTCTTGAATTAAAGAAAATATTTCATAATTTGCGCATTTCTTTGTTGTGTACTTATTTCGTAATTTTGTGTGTTTTTTGAGGTTCATATCCTAGAAATTGCTAAGGCCCGGGTCCCCCAGGTTCTATTACTTATTCAAACGGAGTCCACAGAAGTCAAAAGGTTAGGAAACACTGCCATACAGGACAAACTCTGTCTGATTTAAAGAGATATACAAGCCTTTTTCAGAGTTATCATGTGGTACCACCGGACACTAATTGTGGGCATTAAGAAACAACAAACCACAAGTCTGACTAAGTGGGCATAAGTCTGTGTTACAAGGACACAGTTGTTGAATATTTTTTTATTTATTCATTTACATATTCTTTTAATTCCGGCGCTTTTGGACCCTGCATTGGTTCATTTCTGTGTCAGAGTGGGGTTGAGAACGATAGATGTTTCTTATAAGGAATAACGAGGAGGGCTTGAAACATTGAGGAGTGGAGCAGGCACCGGTGCTCTCTTGGTGAGAATGGCAGCATCCTTAGCAGCAAAGGTTGTCAGTCCAGGAGTCCCTGGGAGAATTAGCCTTGGTAGTGTGTAATTGGAGATTTTTGAAGGTACCTGGAGTTGAGTACAAGGTGGGAGTTAGTTTTCTTTCTGTGAGATGTCCCCAGAGAACCAGTTAGCCATGTGTGGCTGTTTTTGCCCGAAACTGCGCCATATTGCGGGCTCCAGAAGATTGGAGCCTTCGTGTTGATTGATGATTAGTGGGTTTGCCTTGCAGGATGACTTTTTATCATTCTGTTATTGAGTCTGTAGACCAGAATTAGCAACAGGAGCTTGAAGCTGCTCCATACTAGGGTCAGATGGAAGACCCCGTGGGAAGCCAGAAGTACACATCGTTGCATTGATTATGTTGACATACATCCACTCCATTTGTCCTTTAATAGACAATAATAATGTACCTCTCAACTCTCCCTCATTTGTACAATGTCTTAATTGTTGCACTCATCTTCACCTTACATAAAAACAAAATGTTTCACGTACATTTTTCAGTGTGCTCACTGTCCTTTGTTGGGCTTTTTTACTCAGTATGTGAACAAGACATCCACTTACTTAATCAAACACAGTTCAGTGGAATATGTCTAACATTTTAGATACAAGAACTTCCCTAACTTGATTTGCTCCTTCACATTGCCCTCCTGCAGGCCTTGGATCTCAAATACAACTATTGTCTTGGCCCTGCAAAGGCATCCAATTCTATAAGCAGTCCCACGTGTTTCCTACACCGGTGTGCTTCCTTGGATGTGTATAGTAACAGATGTGCCAGCACATGTTTGTTTGCACATGGTTCATTCTCTGATCCTCCACTGTAAACAGGCCACCTCCTCTTCCGGTGGAAGAACCCCAAGGTACCTTCTACCTTGAGATTTGTTCACGCTCATGTTTTCCGGTGGTACTTGTGTTTCCTTTGCCACTTATCTGAGGTTTACTTTTTCCAGCCAGTTACTACTTTGTGGCACCTGCCACCATTTCCATACTTTTTCTACCTAATTGCTTCACTTTCAGTCTGTTTGTCTTCTTTTTCAGGGTTCTGAATACACACACCCTCTGCTTTTCGGGGCAAAGTCTTTTCCTTTGGACCTATCTAGATGTTTATTCTGCAGTCTGTTGCAATTCGGAACTCTCAGCTGTGATTCAGATCTTGCCCTCTCTCTCTGTTCTTGTGCTGTGACTTCAATTCATCTTTTTTTCTGATTTGTCTTGACTAATTTCTTAATTCTAATTTCTCTTGTTCTTTTCTCTTTCTTGAGTCTACTTATTCTCACAGATCCAAACTGTCTTCATATGCTATCCTCTCTAAGACCTCCTGTTGTGTTTTCCTTCCTACTTTTATCCTTTCTGGTCCTGTGTCAGATGACCTTTTCTGCATGCATGATCTCTTTGCCTGTGGACCATCAGATGTGGTTTTTATCAAGCCTTGCTAGATGCCCTTCCTGTGTTCAGATAGGTGCTGCTGACCTGCACCTTACACCATGGGTTCCACCATCTTCATTTCAATGGGAATGGTCGCCATGGCAACGGCACTTCTCTACTTTCCTTCTCTTTATTTTTTACTTGTCTGGCCTCCCTGCATTTCCGAAGGCACTGTGACACAATCTAAGCGTCTAAGGGTGTTGCCCAGGGGTCTCAAAGTACATAGGAGTAGACACCGGAATTTAAACAAATTACTTGTTTCAATTTCAACCTCAAGTGTAAACTCTACTAATATTTGGAATCCCAAAGGTTTACAGAGGCACATTAATATACTGTTCATTGACCAGATCTATGGAACAAATACAACTTTCAGTGGCAAACATATCCTTTAGTAGATGTCATATACACATTTTTTTTATAGAAATGGAGGGACGTCACTCTTAAAAACCCTTGTGAATATTGCTCAAGAAATGTACGAATGTGTGGTCTTGAGCTCTGTTTCTGTATCCTGCTCTAGTGAATCACACCCGTTTTGTCTGTTTATCGTTGCTCCAGTTACGTGTTCGTTCTTCTTTTACACATCAAATAAAAAGTGCAGAAATAAACTTTAACCCAGATACTAAACGCAGAGTGACCAATTTTCAAAGTCTTCGCAAAAAACATCCCTTTCAACAGACATGGAAAAATCTGAACTCGATTAAACAATGTTTGTCTCTTGTGAAAGGCTGTTTGTGATGTCATTTTTAAGACTTGTGCAATGTCATGTCGTTGTTTAACATTCCATGAACATCCTTGTCTCGTTCTGTGGGGAAAAGTGGGGCCTTCGTTATAAAACCTAACCCCGGTACAACAGTGGGTCAGGTATATTTTTGCACCATTCGTCACAAAATGGCAACAAGAGAGTGTGTCACATTAAATGCACCCGAAATATTGTAGTCTTACACCTGCAATAGGCAGCGTGAAATACAAGATGTTAGACAAAGCTCGAACCAATAATCATTATTGTTTATTCCATTTCTGTAGCGCGTATGCAACGAGGCCTCTCGGCGCTGTGATGACAAATGCCACCCCCCTCTCCAGACCGCTGGCGTGAGTCAGGAGGTAACCCCTACAAACTGGGAGCCAGTGGAGATGGAACATGATGAGGTGATTAAGGATATAAAAAGGGCACTAAAAAAAGTTTAACTCACAGAGCACAAAAAGTTACTAACATGACCATGCCAGTGATGTCATTACGCTTGGTTTATGGCGCACAGTACTCCTGCTGCTGGCTTGTCACCCTGTTTGATGGCATCTACCCTAACCCCCTGCACACGTTAACTTTGCAATCGTGGCATATCACGTGACTATGAGCATGCCTTGGACTTCCTGTTTGTGACGCTATGTCAATAGTCCTCCATCATAAAATAACATAACATGTTTTAAGGCACAATCATTTTGGCATATGCGTTGCTCATAATTGGCAGATAAACAAGTGCTGTAAGTAATCTCAATAAAGGTAGCCTTTGTGGATTTGGGGGTGAGTAGGAAACAGGATATAAGTGTATTTCACCTTTGGAGGATACTCTTATTTTCAGGAATGGGACTGGAAAGCTATGAGATGCAATGTCAGTGGATACCTGCGGCAGTACACACTATATAAGCCATCTCACAGCACCACAGCCAAGAGAGCTCAGACGAAGGACAAGCATTTTAACCTTAAGTGATGCTTGAATCCATGGACCTTTGTAGGAATGTTTGCATTTCAGTGGTATGTGTACTGTGTAAACCTTGACAAAAGGCAGCTAAGCGCTCTTCAGGGTCAAAGGCAAACATGCCCTGATTGGAGTGGAAACAGTGTTCTAAAAGTGTAGATGGACTGTTACTTTGTTGTGATTTAGAGCCCCTTAAAGAGGCATGCCTTCAGCTTTCTGCTAGATTTGAGCATGGTTGGGGTAGTCCTGATAATATAGGAGTGTTGTTCCAGATCCTGGGTGCATAAATGAAGATGGCCTGTTGCCATGCCTTTTTGATTTTGGTAAATTTTTTTGTCTCCACGTTTGCACGTCTTCAGCTGCTGAAGTGTTGACACCTACCAGAGGTGTTAGGCTTGTCAGTCAAATTATCAGGGATGCTGGTCATGAGGAATTCTTTTATGGTGTGTTGAGCTTAAGGTCTGTGCTCGGAGTCGAGCTCTGTATGAGGGGAATGCAGTGTTTGAGGAGCTGAATATCTGAAGAGAAGTAGACTTTCATGGAGAGTTTTGTGTCCTCAGCATATTGTTAAACTGTGATTGTGTTATTGGTGAGTAGACTCCTAAGGGGCTGAATGTAGAGGCTGAAGACAACCGGCGAAAAGAAGGAACCCTCTGGTCATGGGATCTTCTGGGATCTGGAAGGTGGCCCTGTGAATGAATTGGTTTTAGTTGGATAGGAAGGAGAAGCAGTGAAGGAAGTTGCAGGTGAATCGTATCCAAGAGTTTTGGGGCATGGATGAGCATGGGATGATCAAATATGTCAAAGGCAGCTAAGTGGTCTGTAGCAGTTTCAAGAGACCTGGGTCAACTTTATTTGTCGTCTGGTGTGCATCGCCGGTAGTTGTTATCCAGATGCCTACTGCTGCAAATGATTTGAAGCCACGTTGGTGGTCTTGCAGGAAATGTTTGGTGTTGATGTGGTTCTCAAGTGTTAAATAGACTGCTTTTTCAATAGTTTTGCCAAATTGTGTGAGAGTGATGGGTCGGTCATCGGCAAGGTCACTGGGGTGCCTTTCTTC
This sequence comes from Lissotriton helveticus, assembly GCF_964261635.1. Classification (NCBI taxonomy): domain Eukaryota; kingdom Metazoa; phylum Chordata; class Amphibia; order Caudata; family Salamandridae; genus Lissotriton; species Lissotriton helveticus. The sequence goes on from NC_136073.1 coordinate 175,784,238, forward strand.
TGGAGTGGGATGATCTACCCTCTGTTGAAAGCTTCTACAAAGATACCTTCAGTGAGAGCGAGATTGACTGTGTTGTGTACGGCTGGGAAAACGTCTTCACAGAAACTTTTGATGATGGGCAAAGGAAAGCATAATCTTTATGGTAATGGACTTGATGGAGTTACGGATGTTGGCAGGGTCTGCTAGAGAGCGAGAGAGAGGTTTGAAGGATGACCACTGTAGGATGCAAAAAGAGGGGAGGGGTGTCAAAGTGAAAGGAGGCTCAGTGCTGATGTGCTGTGGGCTCTTCTGTACTTTTCACAGAAGAAGAGTTTGTGGGCCTTGCACTGGTCTGTGGAGTGTATGTTTTTTAGGCTCAGGCAGAGAGTAATGCAATGCTTTTTTGTCTGTATGAGCATTCTCCTTCTGTTGGCAGCTTCATTGATAGTGTCGGTATAGTACCTGGCTTTGGCAGACATGATGAGTTTTCGGCTTATTTCATGGAGGGACTTCAGTAGACTGAGATATTTGTTAAAGAGATTTAAAATGGTGTTGATGTTTGATGGGGCAGGGCAGGGCTAGAGGTGAACTCATGCTTTTGGGTATTGATGGAACAATCTGTGAAGGATTTGAAGGTTTGTTCTGTTTTGGGCTGACCTTTGAGTGTTGCTTTTACTTTGAGCATAGTCAGGGAGATGATGAGGTGGTGGATCCAGTTCTACAGTTGGTGATGTCTAGAAGACGAGGTTGAGACTCTGACCTTTGGGGTGTGTTGGTCAGGTGGCAAGCTCTTCCACATAGTGTGTCAATGAGAAGGATGTTTTTTTTTTTTTTTCCTGTTTGAGTTCTTTGAGATCTTGAAGACAAAGAAGGGTGGCTGGGCATGTTGGACCGATGAGGTCTGTGAATTCATCTTTGAAGTCCTTTTCTTTTTGTGGTGCCTGCATCTCATCACAGATGGTAATTAGGGCTCACCCGAGATGTCTTTTTCTAATCCTGCCTCTTTTGTGTTACTCTTCGAGTTATCTGTGCAACCCCTGGCTCAGAGAACTCAGAGGCAAGACCTTAGAGTACGCATGGCTTACTAAGAGCCCTGTTTACTCCTGGTACTTCTCACTCATTGTCCCTTTCCTTGTACTCCAGTAATTTTCTTTTTGCTGTAAATTATCTAGAGGAGGGTTAAAAAAGGAAGACAGTTCTGCCCTCTCTTATCTCATCAGAATGTGGCAGATTTAAGAAGAGCCCAACATAGACTTATTTGAAGTTGAAACAACATGTGGCATGCAGGTCTCACTGGCTTCCCCAACATCCATGGTGCCACTGTGCCAGAGTTCCTTTAGGTCTGGGCTACTCCTGCTATGGCATAGTGAAGACTCCATTCTCACATCCCTCCGACCTCTCCGGTGCTTGTTACAATCTAACGGTATGTGAGAAAGTGCAGGTGATGCTGTAGAAAGGACGGTCAATAGCATAATGACTACCTGCTCCCATGGAGAAGCGTGGCTCAGTGGTTAGAGGTGGCAGACCCAGAAGCTGAGATCGGCCGTGGACCAGCGTTTGATTCCCCGTCTCGGGCTCAAAAAAAATTCCACGGACTCGACAATTCTCGCTCCGGTGCCTACTCAACTCACGGGGTCACACTCTGCGACTCTGGGCAATAGCTTGCTTAATCTCCACTACGGCCCCTCGCGGCGGGATGCCTGGCTTTCACCTTGTGGATACCCTGCCGGGGTATCTCACAGGGGAATACCAGGACGGGTTCCCTAAGCAAGCGCCTTGATGCCTTCGGGTGATACGTGCGCTATATAAGTCGCAATACATTTACATTTACATGGGCTCTGCTGCCTCTCAGCTCTGTTCTCCAGGTGGCTCTTCAAATGGAGTCGGTGATCTGGGTGGAATTGGTTTAAGTGGGTAGCACCTGGGGGCATGTGAGGTAAGCAAATGGGGATCCACTCTGAAAAGGGGCTATTCCTGAGATTATGGAACTGTAACAACATATGGGTTATACTAAATGTGTGGAGTGATTCCTGCCCATGTGAGGCTTTATCTGTTGCAGTGTACATATATGGCGCTGTATCTGAGCATATAGATCTGTACTGAGCATATGGTAACTATACATGAGCACACAGAGCTATGTACCTGAGCATATGAGACAGTACACTGCATATGGGGCTGTACCAGGCTCATAAAGATAGACCGGATTCGTTATCTGTCCAAGCAAGATCGTTTGGAGCTCCATCAGCACCTATGATGCTACACTTAGTACACACACCTTAGCAGAGTATATAGGACTATACCTGCATATAGAAGGCTTCAGTAAACAATCTGGCTACACCTGCGGGTCTGGAACGATACCTATGCATATGATTTACAATTTGCATACAGGGCTACCCTTGCACATATGAGGCTAAGATGAACCTCTGATAATCTATCGAGACATGTTGTTTTATTCCCATTTGTATAGTGCTTACTGGCATTATCATGGGACAGTGGAACTATACTGGTGCATATGCAGCTCAAACTGCACATATGAAGCTACACTTATGCTTTAACGCTAATTCTTACAAAGGGCTCTATACTTGGGAGTAAGAATGAAAATACATTGCTGCATTTGGACATTTAAAGGTATGCTTGATGACGTGAAGATAGCCACTGCATTTGAGGATCTTCATGCGCTTACGAGTCTGAGTCTCTGCAAATTCTAGAGTGCTGTAGATAATGTCTTTGGGCGCTAACACTGCAAAATAAGAAATGACTGCACATTAACACACACTACACAGTTAGTAAGAAGGCATGAATTGGTATCAAAGCAACAAGGGAATTGTCCGGTACTTTGTATCAAGATGCAAGAAGGAACAGCCTCTAGCTTCGACCATCCAGCTCCTATGAACTTTCAGAAGACCAAAGCGTTTGAGGCTGCGCCTAGGCATTTGTCTTTGCGTCTGTCTTTTTGAGGCTTTATCTGGCCTTTTGAGTCTAGAACTCTACCTTTATGATTGTGCATGGCCATGTGGTGACTGTATCTAGAATATGATGATGGTGCCTGAAACAAGCTCATAACACAACCCACAAGGGATGCTAAGAGGTACAAGAATTTACAAGTACAATGAAGTTCTTTGGAGACGAAAAGATATGCTTTAGACAAAACATGATCTAAAATCATAAAGATGTAATATAAAATAAAGGTGTGCATGTGAAAACAAGAAAAATCCATTCAAAATGTTCACTTAAGTTTTATTAAAAAATGTGTCAAAATATAAAGCATAAGGATTAGTCTTATTGGGCTAAGGATCTATTAACGTTTTATGATTTTTTTTAAAAAAGAGTAAAAGGGCAAAACTCATGAACATATAGCCTTTAAAAAGTTGCATTCTTAACGAGATGTCCTCCGTTACTCAGGGTCCTGACACAGGCCAAGGGTCATGGGTTCATCAGCCTCCCGAGTAGGACCATGCTATTAATGAAAGTAACTTGAGATGCATCATTGTTTGGAATTGTGTATCCCTTTCGCAGCTTTGATAGCCCAGGAAAAGTTGTCCTAAGAAAACAAAATAGACGGGTTTCTAGGCACTTTGAATGGCTCACATCTGGCAGGCCCCTTGCCCTCCAGGCTTGGGAAGGTTTCCAGGTCAAAATGACTCATCCCCAGAGTTCTTGTGAAAAGCTGGTCCCGGCATGGACTTTTCACTGTCGTCATCAGTATTCTTGGAAACAGCTTGTCAGGGACTTCAGACCTCGAATAAGTCAATGTGTTGGTGCCCAGTCTGGCATTATAAGGCACATGCTACCTCTGGATTGGTGGGCAGTTCAAACCCACTAACTATTACCTTCCTGCACCACCCACCAATTGAATTCGTGGGCATTAAGAAATCTCTAGAGTTAGCCTGACTGCAAAGTTAGTCTCATGCCACACATTTAGTGATTTCTATTTTGGCTTTACTCAGCTCTTTCAGGCTCACTTTCTCTCTGTTTTTTCCATCTTATTCACTAGCATTAAAGATTTGACAGCTGAGTCCCTGGGTATTGGTACAACCCTCTGACCCTACCTTATGTGGTGACGTCATATTTAAATGTGCCTACCTTTTGCTCCTAAAGAAGCAAAGTACTTCACTCATACTGCCCCATTAAGGAAAAAAAATACATTTCCTCTGTCAAAAAACTAGACGAGTCAATGTAGAATAATTTTCCAGGAGGACAGGCTCTCATAAGCCCAGATAGGACTAATATATTGGATTCATTTGTATTTTATTGGAGAGTTTTATATGGGTAGACATGGCACCGTAGAAAAGTCTATACACGCTCTGAGGTTGAGGGGCATTTACAGGAGGCAAATGGGCGTACACAGTACAGGAGAGCAGAGACAGGATGACAACAGTACAGGCCCAAAGTTAGAGGTTTTCTGGGGTGGATAGGATTTAGGAAGTTGGAGATGGTGAGGGTGCAGACTTCCTTCCTGAGAGGTGAGTGGGTCTCCCCTGGAATGGTTTTTTTTAGAGAAGGTGAAGGCAAGCGAAGAGAAGGTCTGTCTTGTGGTCCACTCATCCGTCAGTCCTTTGGTCTTTTGACATAATGTCTGCCTTCCCCTCTTTGTAATTTAAATAATTGTGGGCAGCACGAAGGACAAACAATAGGAAATATGTCTTTGAGTTAATGTAAACACTTACTGAGGCTTTACAAAATATTCACTTCAGAAAAACCCAGCTCACTTTGAGAAATGGATCATAATCCAGATTAAAAGTTTTTTCACTAGATTGAGTTCTTTTTCAAACTGGTACTAAGAGGCCACCATAGAGATTTTACATTATGAGTTTGGACGTGTGATGTCTTGTTTTTAATATACGGCATCTTGTGGCATTGCGCGGTGGGCATAAGAGCACCACTGTGTCACTGTACTTCAACATACTTTGAAAGGGAGCATTTGTGGCCAAGCAAAAAACTTGAGCCTCATTTCATTGAACATGTGGGATCAGAACCAGAACTTGCAAGTGCAGCATCTAGACTCCCGTTTTACTCTCATATGCGATATGGTTACAGAGAGGTGAGGGAATCATCCTTAAACCTGAAACCCTCAGGGGCTTAGTCAAACTTCACAGCCTCAGTTCCCAGCTCTGGTCCGTGCTTAATCTTTAGGGCAAAAGAAAAAAAGCAAGCAAAGGGGCCCAAAGTTTTTCTCAAGAGCTTGTCACCGGCATTGCTGAATGACAGGTTGCCTAATACTAACTAAATACTAGGACTGACTAGTCTTGATTACAGCTCCTTCCTCTTTGTTCCACCACACTTTACTTCCTGTCTCCTTATCCTACTCTTGAAGGTTCCTTTTCAACCTTTCCATCTCCATTTGTGACTGTTTTCCTATCTTTCTCTACCACTTTTTCTCCATTTTTATCTTTTTCTTTAGTTCAAAGTTGTATATTGAAAAATAAGTCTTAGTGCTCAAAAATGAATGCCAACGCCCACTGCCTAAAATGCAAAGCATAATTTGAGCCAGGGCTAAGGTTCATAAAAGGAGAGTAACGAAAGACAAAATGCATTGGTACAGCAGAGGGATGATGGGTTACCTACAGCTGTTACCCTTAATCCTACCTGTTGGCTACCCGTAACGCTATGCTGTCCCGAGTTTAGATAGTTAGTATTACAGAAGAACTTGTTGGCCTAGTTCAACTTTGGAGCTTCCATTGGAATTTCCAGCATCTTTGTCTTTTTTTTGGGTCGAGCTCATACGACAGCAGAAGCGGTCCGGTTGACAGATGTATTGTTGGCTTTCCAAGATCTTACAGTGGGCTCAAAGCCTGCCCACTGCTTAGCATTGGTTGGCTTAGTTTTCACTCTAATATGCTGTCTCCATATTCAATGGCTTGCCTTGTCTATCTTGTATGTATTCCTCTACTGAGCACAGCCTATTTACTTGTGTCCTTGTTCCATTCACTTTTAGGGAACATTTTTTTCCTTTTCGGTTAGACAGCCATAGAGAGCGTGTGTTTTTTCCAGCTGTCTCCCTCATTTACTTCTCTCCTCCCCTCTAGCTCCATGTTGCTCTCTCTTGCCCAAGTGCTTTTATGGTGTTCTGTGCCTCTTGTGCTTTTCCCCCACCTCTTCTTCTATTATCTCCCTAACCTCCCCCAAGACAAATGTGGTCCCTTTTTTTTTGCATGTGCTTTTACATTCAAAATCTTAATTTTTTCTATTTATTTATTCAGGTGGCGCCTGCCATCTAGGATTGGGAAATGCAAAAAAAATCAAAGCAAATGGCACCTGTGTCATTCCTTATGTACGCATCTTTGGAATGATGTGACTGTCATTGATTTTATTTTGATGACACTGCACAGTGTTCCGAAGCTGTACAACACTGCCTAGAGCACTTGGCAGAGCCAGTAGGTCCCAAAGGCGAGACAACTGGCTTTGCCAGTGCTTTTTTCTTTTTACTATCAACAACGTTTTATTGAATTGTACTGAAGAGGAAGACTGTTACATAAGAATAGTCATTTACGGATGATTGTTTCAAACTACATTATTGATGATAAACCAGTAAGACCATAATGTCAGACGTGTCTGAACTGTGTTATACACTGAATAAAGTACATAAACCGACCTCAATGGTCGAACCCTTGAGAGGGATCTGAGGTCAAAACTAACATCTTCACCTACCTCTGAGGTTGCCTTATGCACAAAGAAAATGGCCACCACCGCTGCTGTGCCCTACTACAGATTAATGTTGTATTAACCATAAACACATTAACAAGATAAAGTCAAACATCAGAGGCTTCGGACATGGAGTGCATTGCATGGCTTGCACAGTAAAACCACGAGGTGTGCATTTATAACTACATAGTGTGACTCTAGATTGGTAACTGGGAGAGGGACAGACATTATATGACAGTAGAGTGGAATGCGTGAGGATCAGGCATAGCCTGACTCTAGAATGGTAACTGGGAGTTTACCAGGCAATATATGACAGTAGAGTGGAATGGGTGAGGATCAGACAATGTCTGGATGTAGGCTGGTAACATGGGGACGGTAAAACAGTCTGTGACTGTAAAACGATATAGGTGAAGGCCTGGCAATGTATTCCTGTAGAATGGGAACTATAAGAGAGGGACAGGCAATGTCTGGCTTTAGAATGCCAATTGGGAAAGGGTCAGATGATGTCTGGCTGTAGGATGTAAAATGGTATCTGGGTAAAGGTCTAGGCGTCTAGAAATGTTTGACTGTGCAGTCGTGACTGGAGCGGGTCAGGCAGTCTGTCTGATTTTAGACTTGTGACTGGGAGAGGGTCTGGCAATATCTGGGTGGTGACAACGTGAGGGTCAGGCAGTGACAGACTGTAGAATGTGACTGTAACAAGGCCCTTCTGAGGTCACGCAAACTGTATGTTGTGTGGCGTAAATGGTGTATTGTGTGGTGCTGGGTTGTACGATGAATCACACCGGGGCGGCTCCTCTACTAGGGTGGAGGAACATCGCCAACTGCTTTCTCGCAGTTTGAGAAGCAGAAACATAAAATGGGAATAACTTCCTGTTATTACCATTTTATGTTTAGTTGCGGTGGGTGGGACTGTTCTGCGAGCAGAGGAGGAGTGGTGCGCGCATTCCTCAGGGCGCCGCCTAGACTGATTAGTAGGCTCTCTGAGCCCGTCTAAACCAGTCATGCGCACTCTGCCCTTTCTCCATGCAGGCTGCAATATAAGCTGCATGGAGAACATGGCCTCCCCGTAAGCCCCTGGCTGGGCGGCATCCCCACCAATCACAAAGCTGCCATGGTAGAGTTGTGATTGGCTTAGGGGAGGGGGGGCTGCCTGGTTCCTGTTCCTGCCAGAGGCATTACAGCAAGAGCCGAGGAAACATGGGACCCGGTCAGCGGACAGGTACGTTTTTGATTTATTATTAAATTAACCCGCTCCCCTTGCAACACTCTCCCCCCGCGATTAATACTGGCCTTGACTGGAGCCACAAAGACAGCAAGGTAGCAAGGATGCCATGGGCCCTGGTTCAAAGAAGGAAAATATCCCCCCTGAATTGTGTTTGGTTAGTTAAATACAGCACTTTGAGTTCAATGGGTCCCCTAGTCCACTGGGCCCCGGTTCTACTACACCTGCTACACCAATGGTAGTTACGCCGCTGCACAGGGACAGGGAGTGTAGCTCCCCACCCTGACCTGTCTGCCCCTCAGAGGAGCTCAAGCCCTGGTGTCAGTTGAGTCGAAGGAGGGTTGTCCATGGACCTTATCACGCCCTTGCTGCAATGCCGCCCGACCTTTTGCCTGGCTGTTTTCACAAATGGGTTGTTTTTCTGGTGATCTGCTCTTCCCCAGGCCGCTCAACGCTGGGGGCCGCCGTGCCTTAGATATTTCTCGTTCTCCCTGGCACATTGGCTCATACCTTGACCAGGCCTTCTTGTTTCCCAGACAACTCAGGCACCGTACCTAACGCTGAAAGCGTAATGTGCTCTCCAGCCATTGGTGCCTCGCAGGGCGCCTTCGGGGCGGGGCTGGCGGCAGGAAGTGGATGCTAGGCCACCTCGGCTCGTGCGCGCCTTGATGCAGTGTCTCCACATCCTTAATTGGTCAGACTGTTGCGCATACACCACGCAGGGCCACGCGCTTCTCCGATTAATGTGCTTTAAGAGCGTGAATGGCGGGGAGCCGGTCTTCCCCTAGCTGCAGTCCCGAGTCGGGCTCCTAGTCTCTGACATCCTAAGATGTGTTCTGGTTGTTATAAAATATGCGTGCTGCTGCTGCTTGATCGGAGGAGCGGGAAATACATTCATCACGGTTTCCACATAGGGTAAAGTCAGAAGTAAAAGGGTTGTGTGGTCCCAAGTGAAAAGGGAACTCTGATCTCCAGTGCATATGTCAGTTGCATTTTTGATTTCTCATTCTAAGGCTCAGATTCCAGAGTACCCTGAGAGGTACAGCCAATGTACACTTGCGCCAAAGACCAGTGCATGGCTGGTGCATATTACGTGGTGCATCTGTGTGCACCACTGACGCCCATGGCCTCATGCGCACCTGAGACTCATCAGCCATGAGGCTCCTGACCCTCAGTACCTCTAAGGCGCACGAACTGGTGTATCCATGTGGCCACCTCAGCAAGTACACATATGTGACGTGACGCATCACGTAATGCATCCCTAATGCGCGTGACCCAGTGTACCCCTGATGCGCTTGGCCCATTGCACCATTGTGATGCATTACCCAGTGCATACAGGAGGTGCATGACCCCGTGTGACCTTGATGCACATGACCCAGTGCACGGATGAGCCCGATGACCCAATTCACTCCTGAGATGCAGGATCCAGGGCACCCCTGAGAAGCATGACCCAGTGCACACAAAAGGCTGGTGGCCCAGTGCACTCATGAGGCACGTGGCCTGTGGCTGTGTCCAGGCACCCTTCCCATCTCAGTCCCAGGCCCAGTGTACCAGTTTTTGATCTTGACGCAGCGCACCCCATTGGACATATGTGTGCACTGCTGAAGTATGTGACCCGGCGCACCCCATTGGACTCCTCGTTCTGCATGTTAGTCTGCATGCAGGAAAGCCTGCAAGGCCCGTATATTTGTTGGAATTCGCGAAAAGGAAAAGGAAGTGTTTTGCTAGGGCTGTGTGCACTTATGTATACAAATAGGGTGTTTGCCCCTGTGTGTATGCTGTTTACTTTGTTAGACGTTTCTCTTTAGATACCACTTGGATTGTTTCTGACACAATAAAAAATCACATGTCTTTGTCTATAACGGTGTATATTATGCATATGTGTGACTTTTGCATAGCATGAGCATAGCTGCAGAGCGCTGTACAAGGTCAAACATAGAGGCGTCTGGGTTCTGATTGCAGAAATAGACCACTGTGATGTGGTGTCATTTAATGGGGTGTGCGTGTGTTTACCTTTTTCCTAATCTCGAGCAGGGTTGGGCAGATCTAATGGTGGTGTCGTCATTGCATTAACTTGAAGGAAAAAAAACATGTGTAACACCATAATTTGGGTTCCCATTCTAATTCCGTCCCAATCTCCATTTACTAAATTAATTTAGCACCTTCTGGGTTTTTTTACACTGTGAAATTGTATCTGTTCAGGCGAGGTCTCTGTTTTTCAACAAAATTATTTGTAATGTGCTGCTCTCACCTCAGCCGCGTACCTCTGAAATTACCTTCTTTGACTCCCCGGCTAATTGCATGCAGTGCTTCCTGTTATTTTTTTTATTTTTTATAAAGTCGTTGTCATGTAAGAACTGAAGCTATGCTATATGATGCTCCTAGAAATAACAGTTTATGTACTCTGATATTCTCTCTACCGTGGCTTTTTATCCAATGAATTGGCCTGAAACCTGTACGCACCCAAATGACCCAAGAGCCCGGGAAACGGCCACTACAACGCGGCTGTTTCAACAAAAACCTTAACCACGCATGCATTACAACGCATGCGTGGTTACAACGAAAGCCTTTACCACGCATACGTTTACTACGAGGTACGTAGTAAAAGCATGTGTGGTAAAGGGTACAAATAAAAAAAGGGGACTGGGGGGCTTCCCCCCTCAATAAAAACACTAACCTTTAGTCGAAATGTGCAGGCAATCGGCGTCGCAGACGAAGGAAACGGCCGTTTTTTATTTACTACGTATGACGTCACCACGGAAAAATACGCGGAGAAGGAGAAGCGTGAAAATAGCATTCCGTTGTAACGCATGCGTGGTAAAGGCATGCGTTACAACGGAGTTCGTTCTAAGAACATACAACCCAAGAGCCCAGCAGCCTAGCGCCTGGATACACTCACAGGTGATTAGCAGCGCTCTACAAATCCATTCTGAATGATTGATTGATTGATTGAAGAGAAGCAGAATAAATTATCTCGTGTATTAATAAAGGGGCCATTCACTGAGGCAGATAAAACTATTCTTTACCCAGTCCAACATCACTAGCAATTACGAACAATAAGCATTCTAGATCGTCACTTAGTGTGACGTCTGCTGGGGTTGTGAGCCATTACGATGTTATTCACCAGATGACCCCTTCAATATTCATTTAGCACCATCAAGTTCAATTTTAATTCAAATATGTACGTGCTTAAACTTTCCCATTTTTAATCCGTCAGGCTCTGCATAAAGAATATATACTAATATGCGTTTAGTACAATGTAACTGTCAAGTTTGCCATATCCATGCATAATGCACTGCTCCAGTCCAGTTTTGAGTTTGAATTCTGTGACTTGTAGTCCTGGTTTTAAAATGGAATAAACAAGACTACAAGTCCCAGAATTCAAAGAAAATATGTGGGCCAGCGCACCTCATCATGCATGGACCTGGGAAACTGGGTTGGGCTGGTGCCTAAAATGTTAATCACATTTTTCGTGCTGAGAGGATTTGAAGTGGAAGTCATAGCATTCCTCCTGTTTGACACATTGTCCGTAAAATCAACGGAGTCTAATCGCTGTATGCAACACATTTACATTTTTTTCTTCTGAAAACAGGCAGATGGACAGCAAGTGATTTAAGTGCTTCCTCATTCCTTTAGAACTTTTTCCAGCTCACAGTCCAGTCAGGGACCGCCCCTCCATCCCCCTAAGCACCTGGGATGCAAGGTTCAAGGCCAGGATTAAGATTTAAGGAACGTTTTCTTTAAATAAATATATAAGATCCATATGTTCCAAATAACATAAGCACTGGCATATATAATTAGTCTCTCTTTGCTGATGCTTGCTTCCTGCCGGTAATATTTTTGCCAGTGCTTGACGAATTTGCAGGATAAGCGTTGGCACAGCCAGTAGTGACAGCGGTGGGCAGTGTGTAAAGGACAGAGAGAGAGGAAGATGCTGAGCTACAGCAGTGCTTGGTGTTGGTGGTCGAGGGAGGTGGCCGTATGTAGAGTCAGTTTGGGGGAACAAACGTTGATGGTGGAGTAGTAATGAAGGGTGAGTAGAGATGGGGAGAGAGAAAAAGCAAGGGAGAATAGGGATCAGGACATGTGTTCACAATGTGTGGTCAACCTAAATCTGGACAAAAATGCAACTAGAAACATAGTTGCCTGACATAATCTCTGGGAGGATATCCTCAAACAAGCAAAAGGCAGGGTGAAACTAAGTGCTCTATGGACTAAACCAGGGTTCTCCAAAGTCTGTCCTGGAGGCCTGGATCCATGCCAGGTTTTTAAGATAGCTACACTTATCTAAATGTCGATCTACTGAATATCTGGCTTGGATACATCCCGCCAGGACCAACATTGTAGAACCCTGGGCTAGACAGACACAAACATAGAAAGGAAAGATAATGATTCAGGGTGAGGGAATTGAAACAGAAGAGAAAACCATCCAATAATGGGCAATGGGCAGACTGAAAGTATGATCTAAGTATATCTTAAAGTGTTGGTTGCAATGTTGTCTGTGACTGACAGCTAAAGCTGTCAGTAGCAAGATCACGGAAAGCTTAGAAACATTACTGATTGTTATCACTCACGTTGACCTCTGTTTTTACGACTGGGTAATAATGGTTGCTATGGTGAAGCTGACCCAGTATGCGTTATGGGGTGCATGCCTGCTGCTGTATTGACTCGTGGGCAGCATTCAGGTTCTTGCTGTATTGACTCGTGGGCAGCATTCAGGTTCTTGCTATCATAAACTGGGCACACATGCCCCTTCACTTATCCCTGGAAGAAGGCAACCACAACCAATTTCTGTTGCATTTCTGATCCCCACCTCTGGCTACAGGATCACATTAGCTGCTATTCTGGGTAATCCGGCACCTACCCTGCCTCTTGACACCAAATGCAGCAGACTAGTTTGCCCTTGCATAGAGGAGTGCCCGACTGCTTGTGCTTTCAGTTTGGGTGATGAGGAGGGTCAGGAGGGGTCTTCGGAGGCATATGTATTTTTGTTAGGCAGAACTTAAGTTCTTTAAAAGCATTGAGTATTTACACAAAACATAATTTTAGTTCCTAGAAAGGCATGCATTGCACCCGTTCTCAAACTTCATAGGGTCCTAATATAAAATGGTTGCCATAAAAACATCATAACATGTTCGCGCAGAGCAGATACACAAGCTTCAAACTACTGCCCTGGTGGAGAAGTTCGGATGGTTTCCATGGTGACCCCCATTTGTTGACCATCATTTAAGTGGCACGCTTCAAAGTGGTACTCTTTGAACAGGCAATGAAAGGATGAGCAGATGGGCATACACAAGCCTCTGATTCTTAAAGATTGGCTTTGAATCTTTGGTTTGCGGGGCATAAAGATCTATCAGACTCAACGGATAGAAGGGGTATATAAACCTTCATTGTGTTGTTATAAGTAGCACAGCTGTTAACCTCTTCCGTGCTCGAGACGGAACCACTCCGTCACGAGCCACGGACACGCTGTGCTGGTGACGGAGTGGTTCCGTCACAGAGCGGCTGCCCTGTCCACGCTGCTGGAATTCTGCGACTGCGCGGACGTTCTAATGAGCGGGCGGGGCCGTGACGGAACCACTCCGTCACAAGCACAGCGCGCCCGTGGCTCATGACAGAGTGGTTCCGTCACGAGCATGGCGGTGCTGCGCGGACCCCCCTCCCCCCCCAGCGCCGTGGCGGAATTACCGCCACGGCCAAGCGGATAACACCAGTAGGGCGAGCAGGTTTTTGGCCATTGAATTGTGAACCATGTTTATGCCTCAAATATGGCGGTGGCCCAGCTGATGTTGGATGCTTTTCAAGCCTTCAAAGATCTTGTGGTCTTACTTGTCCATTTTAGGCTTGACCTAGGGACAGTTTAGGTCGTTAGTCAGTCTCATGTAAAAAAAAACAAAATCCGGAATAACCAATACTTTCATGTATACAGACATGTAGGGTCTTTTGGTCTGCCCTCCTCTTCCAGTGATATGTTAAACTGTCATTCACATATTGCTTCCGTCCACCAGAGCATCTAGAACGGGGCAATTGGTGAGCCCACCCCATCCATTTGCTCTTGTGATGGCATTTAGCTTGATTGCATGAGCACATTCACTGTAAAATAAGTGCACTCATTGAACGGGCTGGTGGGTCAATACTTTACCTAGCTAAATGTGTTTTGTCTCCATTTTGTATCCTTTATATTTTTGTATTCTTCTTTGTCTGTTTAAACTATTCCTTGGGTTACATTAATTGAAACTAAACGCTGCAATGTCTTTGTTCGAATCAGAACCTTATTTTTTTGGGATGTGTATAAAAGGTAAAAGGATTTCTGTAGCTATTCCCACTACACCTGCCTGCAAGGAAGTAACTGCACTGTTTCATTAAAATATATTTTTGTCACTTCCAGTTTTTTTTTATTGCAAGCATAAAGCCACCACGTTTAGGCGTTTTTTCGTCGTCCCTCCCATTTTTTTGTGGAATGTACTTGTAATTGAAAAGACTCACCAGTTTGCCATGGTCAAACCTATTGTTTTTTCCCTATGTTTGTTTATAGGTTCTTTTTAGAGTCAGTTTTCTTTGGTGGGGGGTGGGGGGGCTGTACGAATCTGCAGTCCCCATTTCATTTTAGTAGTCAAGTAAGAGTTGCTTGATATGTCTTATAATTTACAGCAGGAGAGAATGAACATCTGAGCACGTGTTTGGAATTGAATTCTCATCTCTGTGTGGTGGAGAATTTTTTTATGTAATGTAATCATTTTTTTCTTCTGTATTTATTTCCTGAGTGGATCAGGTATTTGTTTAAATGGTAGCACATAACTTAATTTGCTTCTTCATGTGTTTGTACATACCATATGTGTAGCGTGTTCATTGGCTCCATATTTAATTTGTTATTTTATTCATTGGGTGCTTAATCCCTTTATTATCTTAGGTCAATGCTTTCCTTCTTTCCTACTTCAATTACTACTTTGCTCTTTCCTTCGTTAAGGCCACTAACATAGTTATTAATTAATTATTTAATCCTTTATTCATCTCGGTCATCAATTCCATTATTAATTGGCTCATTGGTTCTTTAGTCATTGACTACCTTGCATTATTACATTTTCACACGTTTGATACTTTTTTCTTAAATATTTTCTCTTATTTATTTATTCACCATCTTATCGTATATTGCTCCATTTGTATCTGCATTAATAATTTCACCACTATTTCTTACATCGATTATTTCTACATGCATTGTCACTTTTACTCTTTCGATTGCTTATTTTGTTATTCATGGTCTCTTTTCTTTTTTTTTATTTCAAAATATTTTTATTGAAAATAAATTTTACATATCCATAGAAAAGACATTCTTAATACTTGTACTGGTCTTGCAAGATTGCGGCCTGGCGGGGCCTGAGAGAGGAAAAGGAAAAGAGAGAGAAAAAAGAGAGGAGGGGGGGGGGGGGGGGTGGGTGGGTTGGTTATCGTTCCAGGTATGCGTCGAGAGCTTCCCACATATTCTCCTTGGCCGTATGATTTGCCGCATTTTGCTTGGCGGTGATATTATCTGCCCCCCGGAGGAAGGTTACCCAGTTGAACCAGCGCTTGAAAGTGGCTTTGCTGGTGTCCTTCCAGTTACCCAGAATCGTTTTCACTGCAGCCGTTAGAAGTACATCGACCAGGTCTCGTACTTCTTTGGACTGGAGTTCTGTTGCTAGGAAGGCGGTGGCTGCCCCGGCTAGTCCTCTTTGTATCTTACTTCCCGTTATTGTGTCTATGACGTTGTAGACCTTGCCCCAGAAAGCTTTGACTTTGGTGCACTCGAATAGCATGTGAGATAGATCTCCCGTGGCCCTCTGGCAGTTCCAACATGTGTTATTATCACTGGCTCCAACCCTCTCTAGTTTCGCTGGTGTCCAGTGCAACCTGTGAAGTAGCCAATATTTGGTTTGTGCTAGCTGCGGTGTGATTTTGTTTTTGGACGCTGTCGTCCATAGTTTGGCTCTTTCTACTTCATTCAGCTGTCTCTGTATGGTCTCCTCCCAGAATGCCAGCGTCTTGTTGTTTAGGGTTGTGGTGCGTGGTGTGATTAGCTTGTATATTTGTGCTGTTTGGTGGCCCGTCTTGTTTAAGTTTTGCGCGTATTGTATGATGGTGGGTGTTTGTTTCGTTAGTCCTGCTTTGGTGACAGCTGCTTTTATTTTGAGGGATTCGTAGAACTCCTTGTTAGGCAGGGAGGTTGTCTGCTGTAGTGCCGTGTAGGTGAGTGGGGTGTTCCCTGCCTCTAGTTGCGAAGGCGTAGTGATGCC
Organism: Lissotriton helveticus; assembly: GCF_964261635.1. Taxonomy (NCBI): domain Eukaryota; kingdom Metazoa; phylum Chordata; class Amphibia; order Caudata; family Salamandridae; genus Lissotriton; species Lissotriton helveticus. Next base: position 175,800,354 of record NC_136073.1, read on the forward strand.
ACTGCTTCGCCATACCTTGCTATCTAGTGTTTTCCCTTTGTATGTGACTTTGGTGTTATGCCACAGAGATTCCCATTTGGTGCCTTTGATACTCACTGCCATTTCCCTGTCTACTCTTAACAGCGCTATCTTTGTGTTGTGAATTATTGCGTTTCTGGCTTCTGGGTGCTTGTGGGCCGTGAGGGCCATAATTGGGTCTGCGCCACCCAGAATACACCTTTCCAGGTCCAGCCACACCGGCGTGTAGTCTGGTGCGGGGGCAATCCAGTGCAGACCCTGTTTGGCCAGGGATGCCTGCTGAAAGGCTTTGTAGTTTGTGAGGTTCAGTCCGCCTTGTTCTTTTCTGAGTCTGAGTTTCGCTAGGCTCATTCTTGGTTTTTTCCCTCCCCAGAGGAACATGTTGATGCTTTTGTCTAGGCGTTTGTGGAATTCGGGTGTGAGTGTGAGAGGCAGCATGGAGAGCAGGTAGTTTAGCATGGGGGTGACCATCATCTTTATTGTTTCGATCCTACCCCACCAGCTTATGAATTTGGGGCCCCATGTGTCTAGCTTGGACTTAATTTTTTTTAGCATCGCTTCCTCGTTATGGTCCAGTGTCGCCCTTAAGTCCCTACCGAAGAGGAGGCCTAGGTATTTTAGGGGTTTTGTTTGCCATGCTAGGCCGGATGTACCCAGGACCGCCTTGGTGGTGTGGCAGTTCATCGGTTTGCACTCGGATTTCTCCCTATTGAGCTTATAACCTGAGACATGTGCATACTCCTCTATTGTTTGCACGAGTGCCTTAATTGACTGTTCTGGGTTGTTTGTGGTGATCAGGATATCGTCTGCGTATGCCGCTAACTTGAAAGCTTGCCCCTCTATCCGCACCCCCGTGATCCGGGCGTTTGACCTGATCATGTGGAGGAGTGGTTCCAGGGCGAGCAGGAATAGACCCGGTGATAGGGGGCAGCCTTGCCTTGTCCCTCTCTCTAGTATGAGTGTGTCTGATGTGGCTGCGTTAACTACCACTCGCGCCCGGGGGTTTTTGTACAGGGACATGATCATACCCCTGTACCTCTCTCCTAGTCCAAACTTGAGCATGCATTGGTTGAGGAAGGGCCATGAGACTCTGTCGAAGGCTTTTTCCGCATCCAATGCGATCATGACCGCCTTTTCCGCGCTGTTGGCCGTGCGGTTGATTAGGTGGCATAGCAATCTGGTGTTATCCTGCGATAGTCTGTTTTCCAGGTAGCCCACCTGAGATTTGTGTATGAGAGCGGGGAGAAGTGCATTTAGTCTGGCAGCCATGACTTTTGCGTAGATTTTGCAGTCCACGTTAATTAGAGAGATTGGTCTATAGTTGTGAGGGAATTGGGGGTCCTTCCCTTCTTTGGGGATGACAATAATGTTTGCCTCCGCCATTGAGTCTGTCATATTGCCGTTTTCTGCACATGCTCGGAATACTCTGACAAGTGTGTCCTTGAGTAGCGGTTGGAATTGTTTATAGAAGGTGGCTGTGAAGCCATCCGGTCCTGGGGCCTTGTTAGGTTTTAGTGAGTCTATGGCCATCCCAACCTCCGCTTTCGTTATGTCTTGGTCTAGGGCCTCTCTTTGTTCGTCGCTTATACTGGGTAGGTCCAGGCTCTCAAGCAGGCTTGCCCCGCCGTCCGCATCTAGCGATGTGTCCGCTGTGTATAGTTCTTTGTAGAACTTCCTGAATGTTTCGAGGATATGTTTATTCGCTGTGTGTGTTTTGTTGTCTGCGTCTGTTATTGTGGCTATGCAGTGCTGCCTTTGCTTGGCTTTCAGGTAGCCTGCTAAGGCCTTCCCTGCTTTATTGGCCGAGCATAAGTTTATGGATTTGTATTTGTTGATCCACGTGGATGCTCTCTCGCTTAGGATTCTGTTTAGCTCATATTTATTCTTTGTTAGCGTTGTGAGTGTGTTCCTATCTGTTAGGTTGGCCGTGTGGTTCCTCTCTAGCGTGGCTTGGATGGCAACGAAGGCAGTCGCCTAAGTTCGAGAGCTCCGCGACCCCGGGGAGAAGAACGGCGAGACAACCAGCGATAGCCCTCGGTCCCACACACGGAACAGACGGTAGAGTGAGGGAATGTGCGGTGCAGCGGAGCTGAGGAGCTGAAGTGAGTGACACAAGGATAAAGGCACTAAAAAAGCCTTTTTCGAAGGAGCGAAGGCAGTGAGAGCCCAAGATGGCGGGGCAATAAAAAAAAAAAAAGGGCAAGACGGCGCCACAGCACGGAGAAGACCGCAAGTCGCTCCCGGTGGGGGCACACGTGGTGGCACGGCAAAGGAGCGAGGTGTAGCGGAGGCGCCCACGGAGGCACCGAAGAGCAAGGAGGTTGCGAGCGTACAGAGGGGATACAGAGGAGCGCAAAGGCAGAACGGTGGCGGCCATCTTACTTCACCCTGATGCACAACAAGAAGCAAAACACGGAGGTGAGGTAGCAACTCAGCAGGTGACCCCCCCCCACCCCCCGGCCCCCGCACCAGGAAGAAACGCTGCCGCGCGGCAGCACAAAAGCGGGTCAGCGGAGCAAGCGTCCCTCCAGAGAGGGAGGTGCAGCGGAGCGGCAGTAAGGTGAGGCGGGAGAGCGGGGCACCAGTGCTCGGAGGGGAAGAGGCACCAGTACGAGCAACGAGCAACAACCCCCCCCCGGAGGCACAAGCGAAGCAGCGCCGGGCTAAGCTCACGTCCCAGCAACGTGGAGGCAGACGGCCTCAGAGAAAAAGAAACGGAATCCAACGGTGGCGGCCATCTTGGGAGGGGCGACAGGCACAGCGCGGTGAGCAAGCGAAGGAAGGAGAGAAAGCGCAGCATCACTGTCACTCCCCACACAAGGGCCTCGTGGATGCCAGGGTGTACCAGGGTGTACCAGAGGGGCGGCCAGCGAGCAAAGCGTGGCTGTCCTGAAGAGGACGCGAGAAAGGCGAGAAAGGCGGCGGCCATCTTGAGAGGGGCGGTCCAAATAATAGCGAAGGCACACAACAACACGGAGATCGGGGGTGCAGACTTGCAAGTAAGCTACGCTAGCATCGTTGCAAGGTGGTGCAACCCACTGACACTCGGGGAGCCCGCTGTAAATGTAAATGCACGCGCTGTACATCAGCCTCCAAAATAGGCAGAACCAAGGCCACACAAGAAGGCGAACATAGTGGCGGCCATCTTTGAAAGGAGGAGCATTACAACAGCACAACAGGCAACTCCACAGTGGGGAGAAAAGGAGGGCACAACAAGGCTGCAAAACAATCGACGGGGACAGCAGATACAAGGGCACAATTACCCTCGGTGCCTCTCAGCCACAGTGCGATAACGAGCCAGAGAGCGACCCAGCACCTGACCGCATCTACGCAGCCCCCAGAACGGAACACACCCAGCCACACCCTAGGGGAGAAGCAGGGTTGGCACAGTGAAGTGAGCGGAACACAGGGGAGGCACAGCCAAACGAGCGGCGACAAAGAGGTGGGAACGCTAGACCAAACCAGGGTCCAGCACCTGACCCAGAGTGGTAGCCCTGGCGTCCGGGAAAACAAGGACAAGGTCTATAAGGTGGCCAAGCAGGTTCACTTTTGGCAGCGAGGCAAAAGCGGACACGGTTGCGACTGCCAGAACCACCCCACCAAAAGAAGCACAATATAACCTGCAGAAGAAAGAGAGACTGTCCATACACCAAGAAAGAAGAGGCCTGGAGACAATGAACGGTGATAATAAAAAAATTAGGAAGGACCTGGAATCTCCGATCAAAATGAAAAATCTGCAAGGCACAGAGTCTGCGATGGACCAACTCGTAAAAAAAATAACGGAAGCCAACGACCTAGCAAAGGCCACAAAGATCTCAATGGACAATGTCCAGCTAGAGCTCACAGCCATACGAGCAGACCAGAACAAAACGGCAAGCAGAGTAGCGGAGACAGAAAGAAGGATCAGCGACATAGAAGACAAGTCAGGCATCATGGACAAAGACATCTGCTATATCTCCAAAGTTTCCAGTGAGTTGCAGAAAAGGCTCGCAGAGCAAGAGGACAAAAACCGAAGGGGGAACATCAGGATTCTAGGCATACCAGAAGATGAGGAAGAAGGTTTGGGCTCATGCGCAGCAATGCTCGAAACACTGATACCCAAGCTGACAGGCATAAAATTCGAAAGAGCCTTGGAGATCGACAAGGCATACAGGATCCCGGCCACAAAACAACCGCACATGAAAGGGCCTAGAACGATCATCTGCAAACCCCTTAGGTCGAGCCACACTGATGCAATCTTCACTTTTGCCCGAAGAGGGCAAACCCCCATCTGGAAAGGAAAGAAGATAATCTTTACCCAAGACCTCTCAAGAAGCACAGTGGAAGCACGGAAAGGTTTCCTTGCGCTGAGAGACACTATGAAGAGAGCAAAGATAACGTTCAGCTTTGTCGGCCCAGCAAGAATGAGGATAACAGACGGGCAGGACACACGTATGTTCGATGACCCAGCGGAACTACGCAGATACCTCAGGAAGCCAGAGCTGGAGGAGATGGAACAAACAACGCCAGGTACAGCAAAAAGAAGAGCGTCATCAGATAGCTCAGAGACGGAAGAGAAGGGGGCAGCGGGCGGCAAATGACACGGCGGCAAATGACACTGCAAAGCGGAAGGCGAACAACAACTACCTCAAGGAAAGGACGAAAAGTACCGGAGAACAGAACTACCTCAACAATGTGATTTTAGACATGTGTAGAGACACTGAACTCCCCTACCCTGTTAAACCCAGCGGAACATGGACAACCACACAGAGAGAATAACAGGGGTTTGGACATCTGACAACCATATCCTTTGCCTAAAAGCGCAGCACGGGGGCAAGGAGGGGGCGGGGGCACTTCTGACTTTTTAAGGAACCGGGGAAGCGGAGGGCGGGAACCGTTGCTGTCGCACGTTTACAGTACGTTGACAGGGGGGAGGGGGGGCAGAGGGGGGGAGGGGGTCGGGGGGGAGGCCCTGCGGCATGGACAATCAGAGCCTGGCGGATGTACACTTCTTTCTTTCTCTTCTCTCTCCTCTTTTCTATACCCACATACATCACCCCATCCCATCCAACACCCCAGGGGGGGACCTATGTGTGGTGGCTGCCACCAAGCAAGAATAGAGCAAAGGGGCGATACACAACTGGTGCACGTAGGCATAGCGACACAATCAGCACACCATGATGGCTCCCGACAATAGTAGCCAGGCACAGATAGCCTCAGACATAAAGATAGTGTCACTTAACGTCAAAGGGCTAAACCACCCCGTCAAACGACGGAAAACACTAGACTACCTATACAAACTGAAGGCAGACATATACGTCCTGCAAGAAGCTAGAGTGTCCGCAGAGGACGCAAACAGGATGAAAGCCAGCTGGATAAGCGAAGTACTGTGTTCACCGGCAGTCAACAAAAAGGGAGGGGTCATCACTCTAATCAGTAAGAAAGGGAAGTTCCAGGTTAACGGAAACACAACAGACACCATGGGTAGGAGGCTGATCACATCAATCAACAGAGGCGATGAGAGGGTACACATAGCCAATATATACGGGCCAAACACAGGGGACAAAAACTTTTGGGAGGATCTAGAAACTGAACTTAGCAAGGTCCCACTGGGCGAACTACTAATCGTGGCAGGGGACATGAACCAGGCGATGGACAACGCCACAGACAGACACCCACATAGACCTAGTCATGCCTCACAAGAACAGAACATACTTAAAAACCTATGCGCCAAACTCTCACTAGCGGACCCATGGCGGCTACAATACCCGAGTGCCAGAGAATACACTTTCTACTCGCACCCGCACAACTCATACAGCAGGATAGACTACATACTCATGTCCAACACACACACACACCTGACTGATACGACGGAAATAGGACCCATCACAATTTCAGACCACGCACACATATCCCTCTCCCTGAGTGGCAAGCATAACGAAACACTGAGCAGGAGATGGCGCCTTAACAGCGACATACTCGAAAACCCTGCCAACATTACCGAAATAGAAGAAGCGATCAAAGAATACCTCCAATTTAACGATACAGCTGACACAGGGGCAGCGACACTATGGGATGCGCTTAAAGCAACAATAAGAGGGAAACTCATAAACATCAAGGCACGCATGAACAGGAGCAGAAACAAGAAAATTAAGGACCTGGAGGAGCAGATCAAGGGGTTAGAGAGGAACCACACGGCCAACCTAACCTAACCTAATTCATGGTCTCTTTTCTTTACTCATTATCTCACTTGTTTCTTCACTCAACGCGTCCCGTCTTTACTTATTGACTGACTGTTATGTTATTAAATGTTCTGCTCCTACTCTCCTCAATAGCTCCATTTTTATTAATTAATTACATCATTTTACTCTTTGGTTCATTTACTTTTCCATTCAGTATCTCACTTATTTACTTATTGGTCACTGATTCCTTCGTTAATTGTCCCACATACTTCTTTACTCTGAGGTCATGTACGTCTCCTTTCACTAGCTTCCTTCTTTCTTCATTTGTGGTTACGCTCATCAGAACTGACTTGACAGCACTGCACTCTCTGTATGGTGTTTTTATTGAAAACACTTCACAACACTGGGCCTTCCATAATAAAAAGTTGTAGGAATGTTTTAATGGTGAATCAAATCAAACATTAAAACGTAAAAGGAAAAACGGCGTGTTTTGTGAATCGCAGATAAAATTGCTGCGTGTTAGTTGCCAGCTACAGAACATTTGTATAACCTGAAACTGTTGATTTAAGCAATGACCACCCCTATTATTAAAAAACCATATGCTATAAAGTATATAAATGGTTATTATTTTTATTATTGATATGCATAAATTGTTATCACAATTGTATTAGTAGCATTGTTTCACCAAAACCTGGCACAAGGTGATGAATTTTAGGTATATATTCGAAATCAGTTTAAATAAATTGGGAAGGAGCACTGGCCCATATGAATACGAGGAGAGGACCAAGTGAATGGAATAGAAGTCATCTCTTGTTGACACAATAAGAACGTTGGCATGATTTTTGTGGTAGACCCAACTTACGTGATCTGGTTAGATGCTATGATCAGTAATGAGAATTGAAAAAAATAAGTGTCCTATCCGGCAGGTTGTGGTCCTGTTGATAAGAGGTCCTGAGTTTTGTAGCTAGATGAATGACGTGGGGGTCGTGGTCCTGTTGGTATTAACTCCTGAATTTTGAAGATGGATAAATAGCGTGGGGGGGGGGGTCGTGGTCCTGTTGGCAAGAGGTCCTGAGTTTTGTAGATAGATGAATAGCGTGGTGGTCGTGGTCCTATTGGTAAGAGGGCCTGAGCTTTTTAGACAGATTAATAGTGTTGGGGTTGTGGTCCTGTTGCTAAGGGCTCCTGAGTTTTGTAGATCGATCAGTAGCGTGGGGGCGGCGGCGGGAGGGTGTTCCTGTTCATAAGAGCCCTTGAGTTTTGTAGAAGGCTAGCATGGGAGTTGTGGTCCTGTTGCTAAGAGCTCCTGAGTTTTGTAGATAGATGAATAGCGTGGAGGTCGTGGTCTTGTTGGTAAGGGCTCCTGAGTTTTGTAGATAGATGACTAGCGTGGGAGTTGTGGTCCTGTTGCTAAGAGCTCCTGAGTTTTGTAGATAGATGACTAGCGTGGGGAGTCATGGTCCTGTTGGTAAGGGCTCCTGAGTTTTGTAGATAGATGACTAGCGTGGGGGTCGTGGTCCTGTTGGTAAGAGCTCCTGAGTTTTGTAGATAGATGAATAGTGTGGAGGTTGTGGTCCTGTTGCTAAGAGCTCCTGAGTTTTGTAGATAGATGACTAGCATGGGGGGTCGTGGTCCTGTTGGTAAGGGCTCCTGAGTTTTGTAGATAGATGACTAGCATGGGGGGTCGTGGTCCTGTTGGTAAGGGCTCCTGAGTTTTGTAGATCGATGACTAGCGTGGGGGTCGTGGTCCTGTTGGTAAGAGCTCCTGAGTTTTGTAGATAGATGAATAGCGTGGGAGTTGTGGTCCTGTTGCTAAGAGCTCCTGAGTTTTGTAGATAGATGACTAGCGTGGGAGTCATGGTCCTGTTGGTAAGGGCTCCTGAGTTTTGTAGAAAGATAACTAGCGTGGGGGTGGTCGTCCTGTTGGTAAGAGCTCCTGAGTTTTGTAGATAGATGACTAGCGTGGGGGTCGTGGTCCTGTTGGTAAGAGCTCCTGAGTTTTGTAGATAGATGACTAGCGTGGGGGTCGTGGTCCTGTTGGTAAGAGCTCCTGAGTTTTGTAGATAGATGACTAGCGTGGAGGTTGTGGTCTTGTTGCTAAGAGCTCCTGAGTTTTGTAGATAGATGACTAGCGTGGGGGGTCGTGGTCCTGTTGGTAAGAGCTCCTGAGTTTTGTAGATAGATGACTAGCGTGGGAGTCATGGTCCTGTTGGTAAGAGCTCCTGAGTTTTGTAGATAGATGACTAGCATGGGGGGTCGTGGTCCTGTTGGTAAGAGCTCCTGAGTTTTGTAGATAGATGACTAGCGTGGGAGTCATGGTCCTGTTGGTAAGGGCTCCTGAGTTTTGTAGATAGATGACTAGCGTGGGGGTCGTGGTCCTGTTGGTAAGAGCTCCTGAGTTTTGTAGATAGATGACTAGTGTGCGAGTCATAGTCCTGTTGGTAAGGGCTCCTGAGTTTTGTAGATAGATGACTAGCGTGGGAGTCATGGTCCTGTTGGTAAGGGCTCCTGAGTTTTGTAAATAGATGACTAGCGTAGGGGGTCGTGGTCCTGTTGGTAAGGGCTCCTGAGTTTTGTAGATCGATGACTAGCGTGGGGGTCGTAGTCCTGTTGGTAAGAGGTCCTGAGTTTTGTAGATAGATGAATGACGTGGGGAACGTGGCCCTGTTTGTACGAACTCCTGAATTTTGAAGATAGATTAATTGCGTGGGGGGGGGGGGGTTGTGGTCCTTTTTGCAAGAGGTCCTGAGTTTTGTAGATAGATGAATATCGTGGTGGTCGTGGTCCTATTGGTAAGAGGGCTTGGGTTTTTTAGATAGATTAATAGTGTGGGGGTTGTGGTCCTGTTGCTAAGAGCTCCTGAGTTTTGTAGATCGATCAGTAGTGTGGGGCGGCAGGAGGGTGTTCCTGTTCATAAGAGCCTTTGAGTTTTGTAGAAGGCTAGCGTGGGAGTTGTGGTCCTGTTGGTAAGGGCTCCTGAGTTTTGTAGATAGATGAATAGCGTGGGGGTCGTGGGGGTCATGGTCCTGTTGGTTAGAGCGGCTGAGTTTTATGGATAGATCAGAAGCGGGGGTCGTGGCCTTATTCATAAGAGCTCCTGAGTTTTATAGATGCATAATCAGCGCTCTGCAGCGATGCAACAATGTGCCCAGAAACACACAGTCTGGTCAGATGGAGAAGCAACGTTTTTAAGGCATCTGGTTCCACTGAACCAATTTTCCATTAGATCATGTCTTACCTCGTAGCCACCCTGCTGTGATCAAAAGGGTGCAGGGAGTCCAAGGAACTTCAAACTAGGATGCATTGCTGTATAGGGAAGGACCAGGACCTAAGTTTCGGGAAAAAAGGTCACTGCAGGTTCGTACCACATACCATGCTGGTAACTGGTCTGTATGTAGAACGTCACTGAGCAGGAGGAGTTAAATCTATGCAGTGAGATACAATCTCAGATCCCCAAGTGAGATACATTTGAATACATACTTAGCCTCTGCAAAAAATGGAGTAAGCATGGAGCTTTCTAAATCTCCATCGGGATAGTGACCAGTTAATGAGAATCTGGCAGAAGTCCTGGGGCTGCATGACAGACCGTGCCCCAGGGTGCACTGGGAGTGTGTGCCCGTTTTCTGTGCCCCTCTCCCCAGTACACTGTTTATTACAGAAGAGGTTGCATCCGCCTATGTGACCCTCCTGTAACACTAATAGCTCCGGCTCTCATTTAGCACTGGTACTTTCTTAAGAGGGCATTCCCTCATTTGAATAGGGACAGGGCCCCACACAAATGAAGGAAACTATTTGCCTCTGCAGCTGCGCAGTATTATGGACATAGCCGGCGCAGAGGCAAACAAGCCATCAGGAAGCGCACTTACTGGCCGCAAAAAGGTAGTGCACAGTCACTGTGCCCACTGCAGGCAATTTGTTGGAAAGGGTAAACGGGGTCCCCTGGACCCCTTCAAACAACTTCCTAGTGGAGGGTGGAGGCAGTCATTGCATTCACCTGCAGGGGGATCTCTGCCCCTCCATTTTGAAGTGCAGGTGGGTGCCAACTACACAGGGGGGAATGGATGCTCCAGCGGTAGGCACGAGTTTGCGTCTGCCCTGGGGCCAGCACATTGATGGTAAGAGGGTGCACTGTCCCAGTCTGCCAGGCACACCTTTTTAAGGTGGGCAGCGGCGCAGACCAGGTTATTAAGCCCATATCAGAATACAGCCTGTGGTATGTTGCCTTCTCCTTCTAGCACATTCTTGTCTCAAGTTTGATGATGTTGTTGATATGGTTGTCCCATAGACAGCTGGAAATCTGGATTGTGTGTGTGTAAGGTATGGTGATGTGCCCGGGTTCACTGGTGCGGCCCGGTTCACTGGTGCGGCCAGGTTCACTGGTGCGGCCAGGTTCACTGGTGCGGCCAGGTTCACTGATGCAGCCAGGTTCATTGGCTTGAAAGTGATGCAGCTGACTGATAAGTTGATGCTGGTTTGGAGAGGGAGTCAGTCAAGTTCTCTGACTGCAGGGGTAATCCAGGCTTATTTCTTGACACCCTTAATCAGTTTTGCTTGTGGGCATTCTTAGAAATCAGCTAAGAGTTTGAGACTTCAGTTAACAGACTACTGCATCCAAAGAGTTGACAGAGGATCTCCTTTTGGATAACAAATCTGAAGTTGAGTTTGGGTAGAAAGGACTTAACAGCAGAACAGGGGTTGCTGGTGCCTTTGTCGCAATGTGGACCCGTAGCTGATGTTAATATGGAATTCTAGAGATTTGGCACAATCCAACAGCTGGGACGAGAAGCCACTGGAGGTTCAGCGCACATCGTCAAGCTTCCGTGTGGACTGTAGTGCACGCCCACTGGTCATCTCTCTTGTGTGGTATGTGTTGCGCGACTTCTACTGCTCGTTTGCATGTCAGATTCTATTGTCAAACCTTCAGACATCACGTCTGCCATTTCACCTCACTGTGGCTAATAGACCTTCTTTTCCAGTTCAGTGGTACTCAATTTACCGACCTCAAAAAGAATAAAGGCAGAGTTGGTCCTGCCGGCATGTAAAATAATATCCTCGTACTGGGTAGATGTCAATGGTGAGCAGGCAACTCCGTCAGGCATTCGGGCAACTCATGGGTCTAGAAAACGTAAAAACTGATGAACTAAATAAACCCAAAATCTAACTGTAAGCTAACCAGAGCAGTGCCAGACCCGGATCATGTACAGATGAGGGCCGGAAGCTGGTGATGCCATTCTTTGCCCCTGTCGTGCGCCGTCCCTCGTCCTCATTTTGTGATCTGGCTGGCACTGTGCTGAATTTATTGCTCTGATCAGGGCTGCATTCGAGGGCTCTGTTGGGGGTCCTCTTAAGGCTTCTGATGGAGGTTAATTTTAGGCTTATGATCAGACTATATTTGAAGATTCTGATCGAGGCTATATCTGAGGGTTCCGATCAGGGTTGCATTTGAAGGTGCTAGTCAGGGTTGCATTTGGGGGTTGTGACTGGAGATGCATTTGGGGGTTCTGGATGGGGCCGCATTTGAGGGTTGTGTTTGGAGCTGCGTTTGAGGGATCTGAATGGAGCTGCACTCGAGGGTTTTGATAAGAGATTCATTGTAAGGACGGTTCTGATAAGGGCTTCATTTGAAGGCGCTGGTCAGCGATGCCTTTAATGGTTCTGTTCCTAGTTGCCCTTGAGGGTTCTGATTGAAGCTGCAGTTTGGGTTTGATCATGGCTTTGTTTGAAGTTGCTAGTCGGTGTTGTGGCAGTGTTTGGGGGTTCTGGCCCAGTCAAGCCTTGAGGGCTTTCTAGTTGAAAGTGCCGAAAAAGAAGTGAAATTTAGGGCAGAAAATACACTTATTTCGGTAAAGAGAAGTCACTGGAACGACTGAGGTAGTGCCAGAGAGGTGCACTTTTTAAGGAGTTCGTACCTAGTATTCCAGGCCCTTGTTGGGCTTCCTTATTTCCTTAATGCTGCCCGTTCGTTGGAGCATCTTCACTCCCGCCAGTCAGAGACAGGCTCTGCTTACCCAATGGCCGAGACGGCCCTGTTTCCGCTTAGCAACAAGCGCTCGTGGCGGCGGGATACATGTGAGCAAGCTCTGCCCTATAATGGAAAACAGCAGCTGATATCACGGGGACTGTAACTCGAATACAAATACACGGCCGTCGGATGCAGATAAACATCGGATCCACTGTAAACAAAAACTGGGCGTTCCACTTCCTGGGCCACGAGCCAGGAGTTCTTTCCTCGTCACTGACCAGCTGCTGCGGCCACTGCATTCACATTTCTAGGGTGAAGAAATTGAGGGCACCGGGTTTGGACTGGCCTATTGGGCAACCTGGCAGGGCCTTATGGGCTGGTCTGACAGGTCAATGTTTGGATTGACTGAAGTAAGCACAAATACTTAGTCTCCCATGCCATAGCGCCGTGAGACCCTCCGGGTGCGTAGTGCGCTTTATAAATGCTTTGATTGATTGATTGATTGATTGATGCCTTGGAATACCCTATACAGCTGGTCTTTCCAAGTTTAAAACCAGTGCTTTAAATGGGCCGGTACTCTCCGCTACCGAGTGCCTGCTCTTCCTTAATTTGAAAGTAAGAGTACCTGCACTTCTCAGCACTGCTGCAATACATTTAGTGGGAGAGGGCATGCACTTCTGAAAAACAAACAGGTACTCTAAAGTGTGAGTACCTCCGCTTCTATATTTCTATTTAAAACACTGATTAAAACTGCAGTGATTTGCAAATGTGGCCTAATTATTTAGCTATTGGATTCCCACATTTTAATTTGGTGCCCAGACCTCTACCGATTGGAATGCAGTACAGCTTCTTCCATAATAAATACAAGTTGTGGGTTTGAGGCATGGTGTGGGTCTCTGTCTCGCACATGGGAGTTAGATAGGCATTTGCAGCCTCCAGCATACAGAGGTACCTTTGTAGGGGGCACCACCCAAAAGGCCTCCCAATAGGCTCATGGGCTTTAGCTGTTTGTGAGGATGTCACCCAAGTGAAACTTTAGGGATTCCTCAACAGCTTTTACAGTGGAGCTGGGACACATTGATATAAGAAGAAAAAATAACAGTAGTGCAAATAATTGTGCCTTGGGCATTTCCCATAAAAAAGAGAAATCCCAGGCCTTGATTTGCCAAGGAGATGTAGTGTGATCTTAAAAATGGCTTTCAGTGGAAGAGCTTTGCATCGCCAACAAACTGGAGAACGCATTGGGGTGCATGCCTATGTTATGCTCTAACTGCATGAATGCAAAAGTCAGGGGTGACTGGTGCCGGCACCGCGCAGGCGCTACACGTGTCCCCCTGAAACAGTGTATCATAGCTCGGATGCATGCAGTCTTGGTTTGGATCCAGTGTCAGGAAATTGTGGATTTTTAATTTTATAACCAGGTTACTGACATGCGATGCATGAGGCACACTGTCTCTCTTTTTTGGGTTGCTAGATGGAGGAACAGATCATCAGGACTCCTCTTCTTCTGAGTGAGTTGATCTTAAAATGGGACTGTATCTCATTTTTAAATCTCTGGCAGAAAATCCTGCAGTGTCCTTGCCCGCCTGTTTGAATCGCATGATGAGGGCTTTACATTCGAGTCTTCAGTGTTATATTACTAGCAGACACAGAGACAGGGAAGTGTTCAGGACATCAGCCTAGTCAGCGGAGCTCTCCGGGCCATGCAGCAGTCTTATCTCATTCTCCCCTGTGCTGCATGTTCCCATCATGGTATACCCATCGCAGGAATGTTCCCCATTTTGAGATCTCCATAGCTGAACCCTTCTGTCCCCTTTCTGTGATAACTGCAGCAAATACCTTGTTTCCCTATCAGGGGATAGGTAGGCCAACTGAGCACAACAATGTCTTATCGGCGGGTTCATCTTATCCTGATTAGTGTTTTATGCTGGCATCATGTGATAAGCATGGCAGACGCGTCAAGTCCTTTCATCTGCAGTGCACACGTCCCTCCCTCTCTGCTAAGTGTTGCCACTCTGAACCTTCAGTGCCCGCAGACCGTGACTTCTTGTGTCGCACTGGCCTGCTGTGCCTTCTTTGAGCGGTGCCCAAACCCTCCTACTTGGCTGTGCCCTTCTGCGTCAACTAGGCCATCGTGCCCCCAACAGGGATAACCATAAGAGATGTTGTAGGCATCAATTTTGAGGCACCATGGACGGTGTATCTTGTCCCCATCATGGGATAACCATGACAGATTTTCATGCCCCCTCTTGGAAGAGCCGTGGATGACGCTCTGGTCCCTGTTATGAAATAACCATGAATATTGCTGCATGTCACCATTATCAGATGGCCATTACGGAGGCCTTAGCTCCTCACTAAGTGATAGCCAGGCCTGAGACCGCGTATTCCCATCAAGAGCTAGGCTTTGAAGATATTTTATGTTCCCATCATGAGACGGCCATGGAAGATGGCATGCGTCCCCATTTTGGGATAGTCGTGGCATGTACCTCATTTCCTAATCTTGGGATAACCATGGCATACACCTCAAGCCCCATCATGGGGTACCTATGGCACATTCCTCATGTTCTCATCAATAGAACTGTCAGGGCAGATGTCACACATCCTCCCAATGGGATAACCAATGGAGACGTCTCGTGTCCCCATTATGGGGTAGCCATTTTAAAGCCCTCCTGTACTCCTCATGATATAGCTGTGGCCCATGTTTTATGTACCTATTATAGGATAACTATGGCAGGAGCCTCGTCTCCCTTATCGGATGGCAATGGCAGGTGGCCTCATATCCCCATTATGGGATAACTATGGCACATTCCTCATGTCCCCATCAATAGAACTGTCAAGGCAGACGTGACACATCCTCCCAATGGGATAACCAAGTGAAACGTCTCGTGTCCCCATTACGGGGTAGTCATTTAAAAGCCCTCCTATGCTCATGGTGGGATAGCTGTGGCAGATGTCTCATGCCTCCATCATGACATAGCTGTGGCCCTTGCCTCATGTTCCTATTATAGGATACCCATTGCAGGCACCTCGTCTCCTTAATGGGATGGCAATGGCAGGTGGCCTTATGTCCCCATCTTGGGATAACTATGGCATATGCCGCATGTGCCCATCATGAGTTCGCCATTTAAGACTCATCATGTCCTCATCATGAGATAGCTGTGGCAGATGTCTCATATCCCCATCACGAGCTGGTCATGACAGATGTCTTGAATTCTCATCAAGCTATTGAGAAGCCTCTGGCTGTGGGTTGCACATCTCCAACAAGGACTTGTACATGCACTCATTGTTGTAATCCTTCCACCGTATCTCCAAGCTCCCCTAATACAACATCATCCGAGAGCACCTTTAATTCATTCAGACAAAGGTATTGTTTCCATTCCACGTCCGAGCTTCAACTAACTCTCCACGCTCCTTTAATGAAACCAAATCTCAAAGCTTCTTTAATCCAACAACTTCTCCATGCTTCTTTACTACAACCACAAATTGTGAAGCTGGTGTTGTTCAGTTCATCCCCCTTCCATCCCATGCTGACTCCCTCAGAAGCTCGGCCCATCCTAAACTCTTTCCAAGTGGTCAAATGCTGGTCTTGGCACAAGGGTGGGAATTCTTGTCAACTTTTGCACATCCATGGCATGATGTCTATCCCCGGTAAAAGGCTGATCCTAGTACAATGGCAGTATCTTGCCAACTTGTAGGGATGCATGGCCTGTTGCTCACCCCTCCTAAAATGCTCTCTAGACTCAATGGTGATAATCTTTGGTCTATTGCGGGCAACCTATGCACAGTGGTGCCCTGTTCTACTATAAGAGCTGTCCCAACACAGTGGTAATAATTACTGGCATATTGTGGACATTCAAGGTACAAACAGTGCGCTGGTAGTACAGTGGTAATTTTTGCCAAACTGCGGGCATTCCTTGCACAACAGTAGTCTTTCTAGACATACTATAGAGATCCATGGCACCCACACCTGCTGTAATGCTGCCCCCTGCAGTGTGGCGCCCATAGCATGAATAAAAAAAAGCGCCCATCTTTGTGTGAATTTGGGCCTGGTGTAATTGTAGTTGTTCTTGGCATATTGTAGGCAGCCATGGTATCATGGTGCCAGGCATGAAGACAAACACTTTTGAATAAAGTTCAAGCAGGCCATTGCAATTATGTGAATCTGCGGTCACAATTGTTGCCGCAAGATTATCGATTTGCATTTGCCAAATAATCCATCCTCAGCTGCATAATCTGCAGATTTAACAACAACAAAAATGCTTCTAGCTCAAACAGATCAAAAGTTACTAAAACGTGGCGATGTGTTTGAGCACAGGGCAGGACCTTAGCAAAGGTTAACTGGTCATCTTTCAGTTGCTTATTTCTGTATTTGATTGTTAAACTGTTTCTAATGAGATGAAATATTTGCCCAGATAGTTGTACCATGTGTAAAAATGAAAAAACAGTGAACTAGTGCTATCAAAAAATGTCTCGCATAATTTACATTTTCTTGCTGCATAATTTAGTCACCTTGCAGCACAATTTGGTGCTCCCATACAATAATCATGGTGGCCCTACTAATGGGACAGTGCTGGCACTTGCCATAGGTATAGCTGCCAAGTTCCCCAGGTCCATGCGTAACTAGTTAGTTCAGTCCCAGTTTTTTTTCCTTAGAATTATGGGACTTGTAGTCCGGCTATTTTTAGTGGTTTCAATAAGAATACTAGTCACGGAATTCTAATATTCGGTACTGGCCTGACTAGTCAGGCATGAAGCTTGAAAACTTAGCAGCTATGCTTGTGCACTTTTGGAACCTTAATGGAAGGTATTGACACAGCGCCTGGAGACCCTCACCTGGCTTTACAAATCCTGTTTGATCGATCGATCGATTGATCAGCGGGCACTCCAGAGATGCTATCCCTTTGTGGTACAACATCATCCCCCTTCAGCAAGGAGTGGCACAGAGCGCCAGCCTCCCCTCCAATATGAAATGAATGGTTCTGCCTAGCGCCATGTGTGGTACCAGTGTGATCGGAGGCAGCCTGTAAGGGAGGCAGGACGTTGAATGCAGTAATTGGGTCAGAGCCGTGTGACGGGCACCTCGCGCATCATGAAGGGCGACAAGATCGCCGCAGCCCTGGCAGGAGCGCGCCAGGCACGTGTGTTCCTGTGAGAGCTTCGCCCACCTTTGGAGGCAAGCATCGGACACTGCGGCTGGTTGTCCGCCTCGGCTGGCAGGGAGACCGCTGTGGAACCCCGCGCCCCCGCCTTCTCCGACGCGCTGGGTGAGTAATGGAGTGTGTGCCGGGCGCCACCCCCTGGTATCCCTCCACGGTGAAGCTGCCCTGCGCGGAGAAGGGCCTCCGCTCTGCGCACGTCCCTCCATGTGACAGCTTGCGGCGCGCACCTCGCCTGGTGCTCCCCGCCAATCTGCGCTTTGGTAAGAGGCGCCGGGAGGTTCATTCCCCCTCTCTCTGCCGAGAGTGGCCACCCGCGATCTGTCGGTGCCCACCGACAGTGGCGCTCTGTCCCCTGTGCCTTTTTTGAGCGGTGCCAATACAGTCCTGCTTGGATATGCCCTTCTACGCGACGGTGCAGTGACGGCGCAGCTGCCCCCACTCTGGGATTGTGTTGCCCACACACTACTGCTGAGCTGTGCGCCATTCTTCCATCTGGCGGTGCGCCGTGCACCTGCCGAGTCGAAGCGCCCCCTCGCTCCCCCCAGCCAGCTGTGGGTCTTTGATGCTGGCCGGGGCTTTCTGACCTGTGTCCAGTCTGAGATGTCGGCGCGCGCTCCCCTTATTGAGCCCTCGCATTTTCCGCGCTGACGGTTTCCATCCATCCTCTGAGCCGACGGTGCCCCCCCCCCCCTCTACTCCGCTGTGCGCCCAGAGAATGCGGAGCCCCCACCCGCTGATGATATATGTAATTTTCGAGCGGACTCGATGAGCTATGTCCCCCCTCATGGCTTTACGTCCCGGTTTGACCTGACGCACGCTCGCATGCCAATATTTTAGAACAGGAAAGTAGGAGACAAAAAAAAGAAGGGTAATGCATGTTTCCTATTGAGTTTTATCCAAGCAGAGGTCATTTTAGGCGAGAGACCGCTATAATAAAGCCACTTTTGGCTTTAAAATTCGGGAGTCTCCTGTTTAAAGCGGGTGTTCTGGCAGGTTTCCCTACTACCCCCCCCCACTGTGCCCGTGTTACCCGACCATGCCCCTTGCCCACTGATCCGGTGCCCCTTTGTGCCAGCTCTGCACACTCCCTCCCGCTTCTGCCAGTTTATGTGCTAACGGTGGGCATCGCTGAGCTGTGCCTCTCTCTGAGGTGGCAGTATCCCACTCTTGTTGAGCCGTGCCTCTCTATGAGCAGACAAGGCCCCTGTGATGGCCGCCGCAGCGCCCCTTTCACAAAAACCGGTTGAGCTGCTCCCCTCTGAGACGCTCTCCTCCAGACCGCCTTCCGGGGACCGGGCAGCTTCCTTCATGAAGGGCTTCCCGAGGGCCGGGTCCTGTCTGAGTAGGGTGACCTGATTTTGAGAAGTAAAAACCGTAAAGGGCCAGATATAGAAGTCTAAGACCAGTCATATGCTTCACAAAGCAACACACAGGCCAGGCCTGGCTCAACCAGATTATTTTACTGGGTGAAATAGGCGATTGCTTAGGGCATAATTTAAGGAAGGCGTCAATTTCAAGGGAACACTGCATTCAAAAAGTTTAAATACAGTTGCACCTACCCAGGGCTTTGAGTGGGAGACAAAACTGGTGGGGGGGGGGGGGGGGGGGCGGGGGGGTTCTAAAAGGGGCATGGCCTATAATAATTAAGGGTGTGGTTTGAACACGTAAACTACAATTTAGTGATCCCTGTAGTGTGCCGCCTGACAAGTATTTTGATGTTAGATTAAGTAAAACATGTGAAATATAAACAGGACCTAAATCACAGACATGTAATACGTTACCTATTTACTTTAATTGTTCAGAAATAAATCACTGTCATTTAGAATAGTTGAGGACATAATTATAGGACCCGATAGAAACCCATTTCATAATCTATTTTTAATTGCCAACAGATCTGAGATCCGAAGGGACCTGGCCCAAAGCCCTGCACCTACGACCAGGTTCGCCTAGGGAGCCAACTGTTGATGGCTTGCCTAGAACCACCCTGATTGCTAATTGTGTATGGACTTTGCCGGTCTTGTTCTAAAACTTATCATAGTTTTTGATTATATTATGATTGCTTGAAAGTGGGCCCTGAAGTATTTTGGTGGGATTATTTCGTGGGCACTTACACTGTGATGTGGTAGGCCTTCAGAAATAGTGGTGTTTTGCCTTCTTTTGCAAATTCTAGGGTGCAAACTGTATTGTATTCTCTATCATAGGCCCTTTATTCTTTAATGGCATACCTTCCATAAAATGTGTAGACGGTTTGGTCAGAAATCCCATTTTCTTTCAGATTTAATTGCTTAAAACTCCAGGGCAAAATCTGTTGATTTTTGTGATGTTTCATTGGTAAGATTTGCTTCCAGATGTGCAGATTCGTTCTCTATAGTTACAGCTATGGTTGAGTACGCGACAACAAGAATTACAGAAACGTCTTCTAGAGCAGAGTTACAGGTGCGTTCTCTACAGCAAGAAATCCCAGATGATTCCACTAAATTCAGGATTTTCAATAAAGTCATGTACATCTAAGTTCAACAGAAGTGTGTATACTGCCAGGTGTTCCAGTTAAGTCCTCTAGTTTTGATTTCTTTTGATTTACTTAGTTTTTTTGTAAAGCGTGACGCATGCCCGAAGGTGTCTTGGTGCTAAGCGTTTACTGTCCGATCCTCTAACCAGCCATGATCAAAACGACAGTGACAGAGCAAAAAGCCAGGTATTCAACTGTTTTCTAAACACCAGTAGGTTGGATTGGCCGCTCATATGCTCTGGCATATGATTCAAGAGCTTGGGAGTGTGGTAAACTAAACATCTACTGCCCTCAAAGCCTCTGTGAATTCTAGAAGCCACCACTTTTTTTGAAACTGTAGATCACAAATACATATATTGTAGATTTCACAAGATTCTTGTTTTAAGATATTCCAGGCCAGTCTATTAAGCGCTTTGTGAGCTGTACAGAGCGCTTTAAATGCTACCCTCTTCTTAACAGGGCGCCATTGTATTTCCTCCAAGGCTTTTGAGACAGAGATGAACTTATTAATACTTTTAAGTAGACGAGCTGCTGCATTCTGTATCCTCTGCAACTTTTGTGACATCCCTTACTGCAAGCCCAAATAAAGGGCATTGCAATAATCCAGATAAAAAAAAACCACAAAGCAATAATAACTGTTTTCCTAAGACGATAAGGTATGAACAGGGCCGGCTCTAGGCTCATGGTGGCCCTGTGCAGGGAGCGTAGGTGGGGGCCCCGGCTAGTGCATAATGGCACCTCTCCTGGCATACGAATTTACCGGGCAGTCAGATACGCTCCAGTCTTCAGTTCTTGTGTACAACTACGGTCAAACATTATGTTTAGATGATGGAGCTTCTATTGACAGTACTTGTACACGGGAGCGGACCCCCATAATAATAATAATCCACATTTGTAAAGCGCACAATCACCCGTAAGGGTCTCTAGGCGCTGGGGGGCCGTCGGGAAGATTAAGCGAGCTATTGCCCAGAGTCACATGGTGCTGGGCTAACCTGCCGCCGGAGCCGGGGATCGAACCCTGATCCCCAGAGTCAGTCGCCCTGGCCGCGGCGCCACACTTTTCCCACATAGGTGGCTTATTTGCACGCTGTAGCTAGTGACTATTATAACAGCCCAGCCACCGGCGCAGTCACTAAACCACTTCAAGGAGAGCATTATTTATATCTTACAAGTATTGCATAACATAGAAGGTGTGTGTTCAAGCCACCTTACAAAGAAATAAATCACTTAGTAACGGAACATGACATATTACTGGTGTGGTGAACGACTTAACGGGACTGACATCATCAAAATCTAATAGGGGCATCAGACAACTTATTGCGCCTTAATCGTTTGTCTTATTTTGTGTTTGTTTATTGTGACAGCAACACATGTTGGCAATAAATGATGTGTACCACACATAGCATCCGGTGAGGGCGCAAAACATTTTAGAAAGACACTTTGTAATAACTGAATGTTTT
The DNA here is from genome assembly GCF_964261635.1 of Lissotriton helveticus. NCBI lineage: Eukaryota > Metazoa > Chordata > Amphibia > Caudata > Salamandridae > Lissotriton > Lissotriton helveticus. The sequence goes on from NC_136073.1 coordinate 175,821,623, forward strand.
ACAGCGATGCGCATTGTAACATTTTAGCGGGCGCAGAATGTCATGTGTACAAATATTTACTATCATGCATAGACTCAGAACGTCTTACTGGAGCGCAGATATGCCAATTTACAAAGGAAAACAATAGAATATTGGTGTTAATAGCCTGCGTTTTACCTGGATCTCTTACAGGTGCAAGGATTAAATATGTAGCCCCTGGCACGCAATTATACATTTAACTAGTCACCTGATAGCAGCATGCAAGCTGCAGAACCTTTAACTACAGAACACACGTGGGAACTTTCTGGGACTCAGAATATTTCAGAAGGATGCAGGCGTATTGTAGCATCTTGCAAGAGCACATCATTCCCTACAGAGGCACATACTTCGCATATTGCAGAGATACAACCTCACATAGTTACACACAAGTGTCGTGTCTCGTGAACATAATGTGGCGCAGAGACAAACCGTTCAGTACTATTGACTACTAGACTACGCTGCGCATCAGATGTTATTAACACTCATAAATCATATCATTACTAGGCAGCTCAACTGGAAAGACAGGCAGGCGATTATACAAGTCATTATAAATATATTTTGTGAGCACAGTCTCTCACCGGCGTTATTTAAAGGGTCGGAGTCGGACTCTCGGGGAAGAGACTAGTCGGACACTACAGGTGTTCTAGTGTCTCTATCGATGATAGGGGTGACAGGACGAGGACGGTTAATTTATTTGTTCAATGAATCTCACGACGATGTGACCGTGACGAGTCGACGCACGATAACCGAGATGTAATGCATTTAAGAGCAAGACTAAAAGCTACAAACTTTGACGCCGTGTGAAACGAAGTATGATGATGAATATTAGGTTAATCCAGTAACCCTGGATTTTTCTGTCAACTGGAAAAAGCTCTCCCAGGACTCATCTGGGGTGTAAGTGCAATGAAGATACAATGATCACACCTAACTCCAAGAAATTCAAACAACCACAAGCAAATGCGTAATTACTTCCTTGAGAACGCAAGGCTCATTGCGGTGACCCGTAACCTGCCACTAATCGTTGGGTCAGAGAGTAGCGTAGTAAGGCCATTGAAAGCCTCGTCATGGATGGTAAAAGCTATATATACATACAATTATAACACAGTGACTTGTTACTTTCTCTGCGCTACGTTGGATGTTGTAGCGTAAGGCACACGTCATGTTAACAAAACTTCCAAGACCTGCTGCTGCCTGCACCAGCAGCCAACTGTAAACTCAGCGTGAGGCGCCAGGCGGCCGGACAGGCTCAGGTGCAGCACGCGCACAGCTAAATTGCGCACAGCGCGCGGGGCTGTCCCAGGGCCGTCACGTCGTCATAGGGGTAAGATTGAAGATTGACGGCCCTGGGACCCAACTGCTGGCTGGCTGCCTGGGCAACTTCAAGTGAAACCAATGACTGACTATTGTAAACAACAACAGCGCTCACGCGCGCCGTCACTGCCATTGCCCGGAGGCCGCCAAATCCTGCCAGGGGGCCGCCAGTGATCCAAGTTCCGATCCGATACTCGGCTCGGTCAGTCGTCGTGGCGGCCCCTCGGGTTTGGCGGCCCTGTGCAGGTGCACAGTTTGCACATGCCTCGGGCCGGCCCTGTTGTAGGGATGCATGGCCTGTTGCTCACCCCTCCTAAAATGCTCTCTAGACTCAATGGTGATAATCTTTGGTCTATTGCGGGCAACCTATGCACAGTGGTGCCCTGTTCTACTATAAGAGCTGTCCCAACACAGTGGTAATAATTACTGGCATATTGTGGACATTCAAGGTACAAACAGTGTGCTGGTAGTACAGTGGTAATTTTTGCCAAACTGCGGGCATTCCTTGCACAACAGTAGTCTTTCTAGACATACTATAGAGATCCATGGCACCCACACCTGCTGTAATGCTGCCCCCTGCAGTGTGGCGCCCATAGCATGAATAAAAAAAAGGGCCCATCTTTGTGTGAATTTGGGCCTGGTGTAATTGTAGTTGTTCTTGGCATATTGTAGGCAGCCATGGTATCATGGTGCCAGGCATGAAGACAAACACTCTTGAATAAAGTTCAAGCAGGCCATTGCAATTATGTGATTCGGCGGTCACAATTGTTGCTGCAAGATTATCGATTTGCATTTGCCAAATAATCCATCCTCAGCTGCATAATCTGCAGATTTAACAACAACAAAAATGCTTCTAGCTCAAACAGATCAAAATGTACTAAAACGTGGCGATGTGTTTGAGCACAGGGCAGGACCTTCGCAAAGGTTAACTGGTCATCTTTCAGTTGCTTATTTCTGTATTTGATTGTTAAACTGTTTCAACTGAGATGAAATATTTGCCCAGATAGTTGTACCATGTGTAAAAATGAAAAAACAGTGAACTAGTGTTATCAAAAAATGTCTCGCATAATTTACCTTTTCATGCTGCCTAATTTAGTCACCTTGCAGCACAATTTGGTGCTCCCATGCTATAATTCTGGTGGCCCTACTAATGGGACAGTGCTGGCACTTGCCATAGGTATAGCTGCCAAGTTCCCCAGGTCCATGCGTAACTAGTTAGTTCAGTCCCAGTTTTTTTCCCTTAGAATTATGGGACTTGTAGTCCGGCTATTTTTAGTGGTGTCAATAAGAATACGAGTCACAGAATTCTAATATTCGGTACTGGCCCGACTAGTCAGGCATGGAGCTTGAAAACTTAGCAGCAATGCTTGTGCACTTTTGGAACCTTAATGAAGGTATTGACACCGCGCCTGGAGACCCTCACCTGGCTTTACAAATCCTGTTTGATCGATCACCGCGCCTGGAGACCCTCACCTGGCTTTACAAATCCTGTTTGATCGATTGATTAGCGGGCACTCCAGAGATGCTATCCCTTTGTGGTACAACATCATCCCCCTTCAGCAAGGAGTGGCACAGAGCGCCAACCTCCCCTCCAATATGAAATGAATGGTTCTGCCTAGCGCCATGTGTGGTACCAGTGTGAGCGGAGGCAGCCTGTAAGGGAGGCAGGACGTTGAATGCAGTAATTGGGTCAGAGCCGTGTGACGGGCACCTCGCGCATCATGAAGGGCGACAAGATCGCCGCAGCCCTGGCAGGAGCGCGCCAGGCACGTGTGTTCCTGTGAGAGCTTCGCCCACCTTTGGAGGCAAGCATCGGACACTGCGGCTGGTTGTCCGCCTCGGCTGGCAGGGAGACCGCTGTGGAACCCCGCGCCCCCGCCTTCTCCGACGCGCTGGGTGAGTAATGTAGTGTGTGCCAGGCGCGCGGCCCGGGCACCACCCCCTGGTATCCCTCCACGGTGAAGCTGCCCCTGCGCGGTGAAGGGCCTCCGCTCTGCGCACGTCCCTCCATGTGACAGCTTGCGGCGCGCACCTCGCCTGGTGCTCCCGCCAATCTGCGCTTTGGTAAGAGGCGCCGGGAGGTTCATTCCCACTCTCTCTGCCGAGAGTGGCCACCCGCGATCTGTCCGTGCCCACCGACAGTGGCGCGCTGTCCCCTGTGCCTTTTTTGAGCGGTGCCAATACAGTCCTGCTTGGATATGCCCTTCTACGCGACGGTGCAGTGACGGCGCAGCTGCCCCCACTCTGGGATTGTGTTGCCCACACACTACTGCTGAGCTGTGCGCCATTCTTCCATCTGGCGGTGCGCCGTGCACCTGCCGAGTCGAAGCGCCCCCTCGCTCCCCCAGCCAGCTGTGGGTCTTTGATGCTGGCCGAGGCTTTCAGACCTGTCCAGTCTCAGATGTCGGCGCGCGCTCCCCTTATTGAGTCCTCGCATGTTCCACGCTGGCGGTTTCCATCCATCCTCTGAGTCGACGGTGCCCCCCTCCCCCCGCTACTCCGCGGTACGCCCAGAGAATGCGGAGCCCCCACCCGCTGATGATATATGTAATTTTCGAGCGGACTCGCTGAGCTATGTCCCCTCTCATGGCTTTACGTCCCGGTTTGACCTGACGCACGCTCGCATGCCAATATTTTAGAACAGGAAAGTAGGAGACAAAAAAAAGAAGGGTAATGCATGTTTCCTATTGAGTTTTATCTAAGCAGAGGTCATTTTAGGCGAGAGACCGCTATAATAAAGCCAGTTTTGGCTTTACAATTCGGGAGTCTCCTGTTTAAAGCGGGTGTTCTGGCAGGTTTCCCTACTACCCCCCCCCCCCCCACTGTGCCCGTGTTACCCGACCATGCCCCTTGCCCACTGATCCGGTGCCCCTTTGTGCCAGCTCTGCATACTCCCTCCCGCTTCTGCCAGTTTATGTGCTAAGGGTGGGCATCGCTGAGCTGTGCCTCTCTCTGAGGTGGCAGTATCCCACTCTTGTTGAGCCGTGCCTCTCTACGAGCAGACAAGGCCCCTGTGATGGCAGCGCCCCTTTCACAAAAACCTGTTGAGCTGCTCCCCTCTGAGACGCTCTCCTCCAGACCGCCTTCCGGGGACCGGGCAGCTTCCTTCATGAAGGGCTTCCCGAGGGCCGGGTCCTGTCTGAGTAGGGTGGCATGATTTTGAGAAGTAAAAACCGTAAAGGGCCAGATATAGAAGTCTAAGACCAGTCATATGCTTCACAAAGCAACACACAGGCCAGGCCTGGCTCAACCAGATTATTTTACTGGGTGAAATAGGCGATTGCTTAGGGCATAATTTAAGGAAGGCGTCAATTTCAAGGGAACACTGCATTCAAAAAGTTTAAATACAGTTGCACCTACCCAGGGCTTTGAGTGGGAGACAAAACTGGTGGGGGGGGGGGGGTTCTAAAAGGGGCATGGCCTATAATAATTAAGGGTGTGGTTTGAACACGTAAACTACAATTTAGTGATCCCTGTAGTGTGCCGCCTGACAAGTATTTTGATGTTAGATTAAGTAAAACATGTGAAATATAAACAGGACCTAAATCACAGACATGTAATACGTTACCTATTTACTTTAATTGTTCAGAAATAAATCGCTGTCATTTAGAATAGTTGAGGACATAATTATAGGACCCGATAGAAACCCATTTCATAATCTATTTTTAATTGCCAACAGATCTGAGATCCGAAGGGACCTGGCCCAAAGCCCTGCACCTACGACCAGGTTCGCCTAGGGAGCCAACTGTTGATGGCTTGCCTAGAACCACCCTGATTGCTAATTGTGTATGGACTTTGCCGGTCTTGTTCTAAAACTTATCATAGTTTTTGATTATATTATGATTGCTTGAAAGTGGGCCCTGAAGTATTTTGGTGGGATTATTTCGTGGGCACTTACACTGTGATGTGGTAGGCCTTCAGAAATAGTGGTGTTTTGCCTTCTTTTGCAAATTCTAGGGTGCAAACTGTATTGTATTCTCTATCATAGGCCCTTTATTCTTTAATGGCATACCTTCCATAAAATGTGTAGACGGTTTGGTCAGAAATCCCATTTTCTTTCAGATTTAATTGCTTAAAACTCCAGGGCAAAATCTGTTGATTTTTGTGATGTTTCATTGGTAAGATTTGCTTCCAGATGTGCAGATTCGTTCTCTATAGTTACAGCTATGGTTGAGTACGCGACAACAAGAATTACAGAAACGTCTTCTAGAGCAGAGTTACAGGTGCGTTCTCTACAGCAAGAAATCCCAGATGATTCCACTAAATTCAGGATTTTCAATAAAGTCATGTACATCTAAGTTCAACAGAAGTGTGTATACTGCCAGGTGTTCCAGTTAAGTCCTCTAGTTTTGATTTCTTTTGATTTACTTAGTTTTTTTGTAAAGCGTGACGCATGCCCGAAGGTGTCTTGGTGCTAAGCGTTTACTGTCCGATCCTCTAACCAGCCATGATCAAAACGACAGTGACAGAGCAAAAAGCCAGGTATTCAACTGTTTTCTAAACACCAGTAGGTTGGATTGGCCGCTCATATGCTCTGGCATATGATTCAAGAGCTTGGGAGTGTGGTAAACTAAACATCTACTGCCCTCAAAGCCTCTGTGAATTCTAGAAGCCACCACTTTTTTTGAAACTGTAGATCACAAATACATATATTGTAGATTTCACAAGATTCTTGTTTTAAGATATTCCAGGCCAGTCTATTAAGCGCTTTGTGAGCTGTACAGAGCGCTTTAAATGCTACCCTCTTCTTAACAGGGCGCCATTGTATTTCCTCCAAGGCTTTTGAGACAGAGATGAACTTATTAATACTTTTAAGTAGACGAGCTGCTTCATTCTGTATCCTCTGCAACTTTTGTGACATCCCTTACTGCAAGCCCAAATAAAGGGCATTGCAATAATCCAGATAAAAAAAAACCACAAAGCAATAATAACTGTTTTCCTAAGACGATAAGGTATGATGAAGTGCAGAATTTTCTGTAGAGTTTTTAAGAGAAAGAAAACAAGCCAACGTAAGCTGATTGGTCTGTTCAATGAAGCAGAGTTTGGAATCAAACACGATTACCAAATTTCTCACCTTCAAAACAGGAGAAGGCAGAGTGCCCACACTCTGTAGCCACCATGCACTATCGCAAAAGGAAATTGCACTTCCTAGGATACGCACCTCTGTCTTTTGAGAATTTAGCTTCAGACAGTGGCTGTTAGTCAAATCCCCTATCGTGTTCATGTAATTATTAAATTGAGATGGTTAAGAAGCCAGATGATATCAGTTTTGCTAATAGAGCCTCTTAAAGGTGGAATAATGTGGGACTTGGTGATTACCCTTACGGGACATCACATGGCAAGGAGAATGGTTTGTAGACAAATTCATCAAGAAAGGAACAAAGAAGGATAAAAGCAGCACCACTAATGCCAACTTCTGCCATCCGATGTTTCAAGAATGGGTAGCTGATCTAAATGTACTGTTTATTGTGATTGCTCTCGTTTTCAACATTTGGAATTTACTGTTGATTGGATCAATTGTAATGCTTTTATAATTGTTAATAATAACATTCAAATAAAGCTTTCCTTGACTTGACAGTGTCAAAGGCTGCGGATAGGTCCAAAGGGACCACCACAGCCTTTCCCACCTTTATCCATAATATCCTACATCTCCTCAGTGACTAATATAAGAGCCGTTTCCGTGCTGTGAGTTTTCCTAAACCAAAACTGGGCTTCATCTAGAATCTCATATTGGTCCATAAATTCGGAGGTCAAGATGTTTAAGTCTCTCTCTAATTTGTTGCTGAAATAGGAAGCCGAGACATCAAACAATAGTTCTTCTCTCCATTCGGATTTAAAGTTGTTTTTTAAAGTAGCGGGAGAATAGATGCATCTTCACTTTTGGGGAAACCTTCCTGCTAAAATGTTATTCAGCAATGTAGTAAGCAGTTTAGCAATACATCCCACAATCTCTATCAGCAGTTTAGGGGGACACGGCCTGCTGTAGCACCGCATTTAGTGATTCCTATTAATTTCACTCCTCACTCAGTTGTTAAGAGTTGAAAAGTATGGACGCCAAGATTGTTAGTAGCTAAGGAAATATCATCCACCAACGGGCAGATTACCTTTTGACTGACATTGACCTCCTCATAAACAGCCTTTACTTTGTTATAGAAAAAGTTAGCCAAACCATCACATAGCTGTTAACTAGGGGTTATTGAACTAACAATGGGTGGGCACAAGAGAAACTACACTGTTTGGAATAACTCCCTAGGGGAGTTAGTGGTTATTTTGATCTTTTAATAAATTAATTGGTCTTTTCCACCTTAATTATAGATTTATACTCCTGAATGACAAATATGTATTTCTTTCTCTCTTCAAAGCAGTAATGGCTCCTATAGACTTTTTCTAGTCGCTGACAAGTCTTTTTCAACTCCTTAAGTGAATATGAGTACCAAGGAGCAGTTGGACGAGTCGTGTGGTTTTTCACCATCTTAATGGGGGCCAGCTGACGTGCTGCCTCATTGATCTACTTAAAATATCTGTCTGCGGCTTCATTAGGTTCATTGCATTAAGATGGTTTTTAGGCCTCTAAGATCTCAGATAGTTCTTTCCTGTTAATTTTAGTCCAAGCCATAATGGCTTTCACCTGCCTGGCATTTTTATTAATCATAGTCACAGGTTTATAAGCGATATTAAATCGCACCATCATGTGATCGGACCAGGTAATGGGGAGGGTATCCTCCCATTGTAGGTCCCGGTGTTTTGAAAAAATTCCGTCAAGCTTATGACCTGCAGCATGTGTAGGTGAATTTATCAACCGTTTCAAGTCAAACCCATTCATATTATCCATAAGCATTTTAGAACCTTGGTTAGCTAAATCTTCAAGATAAAAATGTAAATCTACTATTATTGTGAAATTTGGATAGCGTATGCTTGCATCGAGAAAGTCCCTACGGGCTTCCAAAAATGTAATTTTAGGGCCAGGTGGACTGTAGACCAGTAAGCTGTAAAACCTTGAATTACAATCACATTTACATTTAAAGAAAAGAGTTTTGCAGTCTGTTATTTTAACTGGTTCACAAGTAACCTCTAAACAGTCCCTATATTGAATTGCTGGTCCACCTCCCTGTTTTCCCTTATGGTCTAACTTATCAATAACATAACCAGCTAGAAGTGCAGCGGCTAGACAGGGGTCGGAAACCTTGTCCGCCTAGGTTACCTTTAGGAAGGAGGTATCAGGGGCATGTAAATCCAAATACTCATGAAGCTCATATCTAGGTTTAATTGCCAAGTGTGTATTCAGCAATATGCAATTTAGCTTACAATTCTGAGAAGGCCCAGAAATGGCGCCAACTCGACTGGGAGCACCTCGTGCTAGTTCTAGCTGGCACACATATTGGCAAACCTCACAGGCACAGTTATATTGCATAAAGTCAAGTTTCAACTCTCTGCATTCAACATGCTTACCTACATCTTTCAGTTGATTGTCTTGAGTATGACAACATTTGTGCAGGGGTCCTGGTGCAGGGTGCAGTCCAGGTGTTTGAAGCGAGCTCTCTACAACCATGAGATTTATGCAAGTACTCCAGGGCAATGTTTCAGAGCGAGACTCCTGATGCTTGGTATTCATGGCAAGTCCACTCAAGCCAGGGATTTCAGGGGTGTCCTGTGATGTTAGGAGCTCCACTGGAGTTTTCTAAACCCTTGAGTTCCAGGGTAGTCTTCTCCAGACAGAAGTTCAAGTACAAACACTAGAGGAAGAAGTTCCATGGGAGTCCCGTTGAGCCAAGAACTCCAGGCGAGTCTTCTTAACCAAGCAATCTCCAGGGACAAAAGTCCCTACAGCCACTAGTTCCAGGCAAACCCTGGAGAGCTATGAGTTTAAGGCTCCTAGAATCAGGTGTTCCGGGGAGTCTTCAATGACCAGCTATTCTAGGCTTGTCCTTTAGACCCAGGTGGCCCGGGGGGCGGGGGGGGGGGGGGGGGGTTCTGCAGCCAAGGGTTCCATGTGATCTCTGTAGCTAGGAGTTTTACAAGAGTCTTCTTGATGGAACAATTGTTGCTGGTAAGTGACCTGGAGGCAGTAGTTCAAGCTGAGACCTAAAAATGGGTTTATCACCAGTGATGTAGATACAGTTCTGTGTCCTCTAGAACCAGCAGTTGCTCAAGTCCTCTAGAGCCAAGAGTAAGCCTTTGTCGAATCTTACATTTTTGTTGGTTTGTGGGACCCATTGATTGAATCTCTGGGCAAGATTCAAGATATTGGACCAGTCTCACAAAAATTATTGTGGAGATTCAGGGAAATAGGCGCAGTGCTCAACTCTTTCTCAGGGGTATGGTATGGGGAGCCAATCAGATGCCTTTAATCTATGAGCGATGTTTTAATGAGTTCAGGTGAACATAGCGGCCGAGTTTTCACTATGCATATGTGTGGCATTTCTCTATTCGGGTGTGCCTATTAGTGAGGTCTGCACCCTCTTGTGTGACACTTCAAGTGCCACTTTATCATGTGCAGTTATAAAAGAAAATGAAACGACTGCAACACCACCACCCTGCTGGACAACCTCGCAAACCTCGGACTCAAGCAGCTGGTGACCACCCCCACCCACTACGCCGGACACACACTCGACCCCGTGTTCTCATCCAGCAAGGACATCACCTTCAGCCACGCCACCGGACTCCACTGGACGGACCACAGCTGCGTCCACTTCAGCTTCAGAAGGACCACGATCCACCACCACCAGAAACAGGTTGCACGCAGAAGCTGGAACAAGATCACAGCCGACCATCTCGCAACTTCACTGAGCAAGAACCCTCCCACCGGCGCAACGAACCCCAGCCAGGCGGCCACCAACCTCGCAAAGTGGATCAGCAACTGCGCAGACGACCTCGCCCCTCTGAGGACCCCGCCTAGCAGACCCGGCAGCAAGAAAGCCCCATGGTTCACCGACGAACTCAAGAGCTCCAAGAGGAACTGCCGAGCCCTCGAGAAAGCCTGGCGCAGAGACCCAACACCGGACAACATGACTGCCCTCAAGCTCGCCACCCGAAAACACCACCAACTGATTCACGCCACCAAGAAAACTGCATTCAAGGAACGACTGGACAACAACGCACACAACAGCAAGGAACTCTTCAACATCGTCAAAGAGCTCTCCAACCCCGATGCCGGAAACAACGACATCACCCCTTCACAAGACCTCTGCAACTCCCTCGCCTCCTACTTCTACAACAAGATCACGGACATACACAACAGCTTCAGCACTCAACCGACGCACGCCACGACCGAACCACCGCCCCCCACCACCATCCTCCGCGCCTGGACCCCGATCAGCACCGAAGACACCGTCCGCACGATGAACTCCATCCACTCCGGATCTCCGACCGACCCCTGCCCTCACCACGTCTTCAACAAGGCCGACGCTGTCATCGCACCCCACCTGCGGGACATCATCAACACCTCCTTCGACACCGCTACCTTCCCGGAGAGCTGGAAGCACGCCAAACTCAGCGCTCTACTTAAGAAGCCATCAGCCGACCCCACCGACCTCAAGAACTACCGCCCCATCTCGCTGCTCCCGTTTCCTGCAAAAGTCATCGAGAAGACCGTCAACAAGCAGCTGGCCGCCTTCCTCGAGACGAACGGATCCCTCGACCTCTCGCAGTCTGGATTCCGGGCCAACCACAGCACCGAGACTGCCCTGATCGCAGCCACCGATGACATCCGAGCACTGCTCGACAACGGAGAAACAGCGGCCCTCATCCTCCTAGACCTCTCCGCGGCCTTCGACACTGTCTGCCACCGCACCCTAGTGCAGCGTCTCAGCAACGTCGGAATCCAGGAGAAGGCACTGGAGTGGATCATCTCCTTCCTCACCGGAAGGACACAGAGAGTCCGCCTCCCCCCGTTCAGATCAGAAGCCACCGAAGTCATCTGCGGCGTTCCTCAAGGCTCCTTGCTCAGCCCAACCCTCTTCAACGTCTACATGAGCCCCCTCGCAGCCATCGCTCGCCAACACAACCTCAACATCATCTCCTACGCCGACGACACCCAGCTGATCCTCTCCCTCACCAACGACCCCACCACCACCAGAGCCAACCTACACGAAGGGATGACAGACGTTGCCAAGTGGATGATGAACAGTCGCCTGAAACTGAACTCGGACAAGACGGAAGTCCTCATCCTGGGATCTTCACCCTCCGCCTGGAACGACTCCTGGTGGCCCCCACGCCCTGGGCAGCGCACCCAAACCAACAGACCACGCGCGCAACCTGGGCTTCATCCTGGACTCCTCCCTCTCCATGACCAGACAAATCAAAGCCGTCTCCTCGTCATGCTTCAACATCCTGCGCATGCTACGTAAGATCTTCCGGTGGATCCCCACCGAGACCAGGAAGACGGTCACCCAGGCCCTCGTCACCAGCCGTCTGGACTACGGCAGCTCCCTCTACGCCGGTACCACCGCCAAACTCCAGAAGAGACTCCAGCGGATCCAGAATGCCTCAGCACGACTCATCCTGGACATCCTCCGTCGCAGCCACATCTCCGGACACCTGAGAGACCTGCACTGGCTCCCGGTCAACAAGAGAATCACCTTCCGTCTCCTCACCCACGCACACAAAGCCCTACACAACCAAGGCCCAGGATACCTCAACAGCCGCCTCAACTTCTACGCTCCCACACGCCAGCTTCGATCGACCGGCCATGCCCTCGCCGCCGTCCCCCGCTTCCGAAGAGCCACTAGAGGGGGAAGGTCCTTCTCCTACCTGGCCACCAAGACTTGGAACTCCCTCCCGACCCACCTCCGCCTGACCCAGGACCACCTCGCCTTCAGGAAGCAGCTCAAGACCTGGCTGTTCGAGCAGTAGCGGACCCCCCCTCCCCTAGCGCCTTGAGACCCTCCGGGTGAGTAGTGCGCTATATAAATGCAGTGATTGATTGATTGATTGATTGATAGTGCAGAAATAGTTGACAATCAAATAAGTGTTATTTCAGGCAATAATGTGTGTTTACTTAGCGTTCACCAACTGAGCACTTTTCCACAGATTCACTCCCACTATAATAAATCACCGATTTATGTGTTTAAATAAAGCCTTGTCCTTTTTATAATCTTGCTCTTTTAATGTATAGTCTATTTGAAGCTACATGTTTCCTTTCATGTGATGCTAAGTTGCTGTACCAATCCACTCATTTTCTTTGCCTTTTCTTTGCCTTTTAGTTATGTTATTAAAAAAAATTAATTCTTATAAAGCGCACGTACACCGAATGGTTTCATTTAGTCTTGATTATATTGTTATAAAGTTGGCATTACAAGTCTTAGAATCCAATAAAATCTTGAAGTGTACGAGTTAGTCAGGGACAGAAGTGGGAAACATAATAGGCATGCACCTTGTCCGGTTAAAGTTTGATACAATTATAGATGAAATGATATGTATTCCTTAATGATAAATAAGTAACCCCACCCGACCCTCCCACCCACCCACCCACCACTTAAGGCGTAGTGTTCCCAAACAATACTTACAGTGCAATTGACATCATGTTTAGTGAAGCATTCTAATTTATTAAACAACTGCTTTGACTCTCTGCCTCTAGGAGAATGCTAAGAAGCGTTCTGAGTGCTGTCAGGAGCAGGAGGCTTTATCTCCACCACACTACTTGTAATTTTATATTTTTGCAATTTTAGATCATGCAAACTCAGCCCAAGGACATTAGAGTGCTTTATGTGTGCAGCAGTGGCATTAAACAAGGTCAGGTTCATTTCTTTTTTCTTTTTTTTTTTTTACACGGAGGTGAAGTGATTTGCCCAGAATGACAGGATTTTGTGCTGATGCCAATAAATCAGCCTGGTTCCCTACTTCCAAAGGCGTCATCTTTGACCATAACGCCACATCCTCTCCCCATTTGAAGCCCAGGTGGCCTTTACAACTCCCTGACTTAAACTCGAGAAAAAAGTGCCTCTAACTACACTTCATGGTTTGCACCCTGAAGATCCGCTGCAGAGCTAGAGTGTATCCAAAATGCACACAGATAAATTCCGTTTTCGACTTTAAAACTATTTGTAAATGAAAGGCAGAAAGACCCTTTTCGAAAACCACACATCAGAGACAATAATAAAGGCAGTATTAACAGCTGCTGCATAGTTGCCTAAGCTGTTAAGGGTGAGAGGGGGGCGAGGGGGGGGGGGGAGAGGGACCTCACAGCTCCCATCTGGGTCCTGTGAGATTCTGTGCAGTGAGTTCCGGATTGGCCTTTGCATTCCTCCTCTTCATCAGCGAACAAAGTTCGTAAACACTAGGTCCTCCCAGGGTCTAAACTACCTGGAACACAAAGTCCGGTGAGGACAGGTGTTAACACTAGAGGTGGGCAGTAAACTCCACTCTGCTGGCGGAGTTCATGGAGTTTTGCCACTCCATGATCTGCTTGGAGAGCCGAGTTTGGCAAAAACTTCGCTAACTGTCTTGTGGCGGAGTTAACTGGCGCCGACCACTAATTTAAAGTCAGGCAATCTGAATTGTGTGTACACTGTGGCTCCGTGCCGGTGTCTATCCCTTGCTCTGTGGGAGGCGGCTCTTCTCTCTCGTCTTTGCAACCCCAGGGTTGGTCTTACAGCCCGGTGTTTCTGTGGGTGACTCGGGGAACAGTGGAAGCTCTGCTGCTGCCCCAGCTCTGTTTCCTGCTTCCTGCCACACCATTTATAAACCCTGAACACTGAAGTCCTCTGTGAGTGGAAAAGGAGGAGAAGCGGCCTACTAATTCTCCAGTGATAAGTTGTAACGGGGAAGACCCTACAAACTGTCTGACCTGGGTCAGTTAGGCAGGTACATATATAGTGGTCAGAGTCCAATTTTTACTAAACGTCAAATGTAGAGCGAAGACACAACATAACTTAAATCGTCATAATTCATAGATCCAGTATGTATTTTATTTTCATACATAAATCACTGGATACTTAGTATCATTCAGTAGGTACCCAAAAATAATGAGTTACACAGTAAATCCTCAAGCATATCAATTAATTCATTGAGTCATATGATCTTATGTACACAAATAGGAGAAACATTTGAAATTCATCATACAGATAGCTTGAGATTTGTAAGGCAACATAACCTATTATTCACATTAAATGTGAAACAGTGCGCTCAAAGTGAACAAGAAAGGAGGTAGTTTAGAGGGAATGGGTGTGATGGAAAGAGGTGAGGACTGGGTAAAGGTGTTGTGATCCTGTAACAATCACAGGAAAATCAAGTGCAACCCCAGCATGAGGTTTCCATTAACTCTTATACCAGGGGTCGAAACGTAGACAACCTGACCACGCCATCTCTCTGAACATAGGAATAAATTATGGAATAAGACGTACCCTATGTTGAAGAGCTCTATGGAACTTACAATCTAAATTAGACTGTAAAGGTTGCACTTGATTTTACTGTGATTGTTACAGGATCACAACACCTTTACCCAGTCCTCACCTCTTTCCATCACACCCATTCCCTCTAAACTACCTCCTTTCTTGTTCACTTTGAGCGCACTGTTTCACATTTAATGTGAATAATAGGTTATGTTGCCTTACAAATCTCAAGCTATCTGTATGATGAATTTCAATGTTTCTCCTATTTGTGTACATAAGATCATATGACTCAATGAATTAATTGATATGCTTGAGGATTTACTGTGTAACTCATTATATTTGGGTACCTACTGAATGATTCTAAGTATCCAGTGATTTATGTATGAAAATAAAATACATACTGGATCTATGAATTATGACGATTTAAGTTATGTTGCGTCTTCGCTCTACATTTGATGTTTAGTAAAAATTGGACTCTGACCACTATATATGTACCTTACTAATTCTCCAGGCCGTGGCACTGAGTGGATTAGGTCAGGAGTAGGGGGAGGGTCGTAACACCGCAGAATCTTGCAGAGTTTTTATGTAACTCTCTTGAGTTCCGCAGAGTAAAACTCTGCGAGTTCCACCCACCCCTAGTTAACACACACCACAGCAGTCACCAGCCGTGCACCCACCCGATTAGGGACTCGCATGATTGTAATTTTGCATCAGCCAGACTTTGTGAGTTGATTATTCTGAGCAGAGCAGGCACGGAGAGGTGTCTCTCTCCTGGAGGCTTTCTCCATGTTAGTGAATGCCCCGCTGCTGCCAGATCCACGTATCCACTTGAAGCCGGGCATCACCACAATATTTTCTTTTCAAAACCACGTGCTGCTGCTGAAACAGAGAAATTATGTATCCAAGTCACACTTCAAACCACCAAAGCAACACCTCCAGGCCTTCAATGCGGATTAAACTGCCTGGAGCAGGTAGCAGTTAACACTAAACCCAAGCACGACCAGGCAGATGTTGTTAATAATTTCTACAGCACCTCATCCAACATTCATGAGGTGGAAGTGCTATAATGCGTGACTGATACATTTTAGTGTGGTGATGCTCACACCAGCAATGAAATGCGTTAGTCTAACCCCTGATGCATGGGACTTGGCAGGGCTGGATGAAGTGAGCAGGAATAGAAGTTTGTGCAGCTCGCAGGTACTTCAGTTTCCTGTGGGCAGTGAGACGGCATGAGAGCAAATCACGTCCGCTTCTCAGATAACAAAATTCTCCTCCGCTGCCAGTCAACTATGGCCTGTCTGCTTCAGTCCAATGGCAGAGTGTCCAAATGTAATTTCAATGTCTAATGGTTTCTCTCTCAAGTAAAGGAGCATACTCTGTCACAGCCAGTCAAACACTGTCTTGCCTGTCTCTTTACAGCGGTTCGATGAAAATGTAATTTCAAGTTCACATGCTTTGGTGAATCTGCTTGCTTATTTTTTTATTTTATGAAAGAAAACCATGACCCGAAGTCTACATTCATTCTTCAATATTTCCTATCAATTCCTCTTGTATAGCTCATATGTTTTTTTACCGTTATTAATAACCTAAACTGCTTCTGTTTACCTGTCCTTATTTTCATCCTGCTTAAAAAAAGTGTCTGTTCAAATATGCTCTGACAATCAAAACAGTTCATGACCACTCTCACCACCCTCCTTCCTGCATGCTTTTCCCAGATTGACAGTTAGATGTAACAGTTTTACCCTTTTTATAATCAACCTCTACCCCGACCTTGAACTGCTGAAAATAGAAGTAATTTTTTAGCCTTAAATAGCCAAAACATTTCAGATGAATTGAGGTTGGCGTGATTCAAATCTCCGAGAAGTAGCCATTAGTCTGCTGTGCGCCCTATAGAGTGAAACGTTTTTATAGAAGTCCTTAATATTAGGAGTTCCTGGTGAGATGTCTTTGAGTGGAAATGATCTTCTCACTGTTGCACAAATAATGTTTTTTCCTGTTCATCCGTACATAGGGCCTCTTTAGGGCAATAGTTTATTGGAGCATTAATTACTAGGAAAAAGCCATTGCATTGTGTAGCACTGTGTGAATTCAGCACTTAACAACTCACAACTGGCAGGTCTATTCAATCAAACCACAAATATGTGCCATCAATCCCATGCTGTCTTCCCTGCAGCAAAAAACTACCAATCCCATCTTGACATCACTGTAGCTAAGGTTATCCCATCTTCCCTTAAGTCTACAACTGCCAATACCATCCTGGCTACCCTTCAGCCAAGGAACATTCGGTCCACCCTCATTTCCCTGCAGGCCAGACCTCCTACAACACATTTTCAAGGGTGCTTGGTTTCTCTCTCCGTCTTTGCAGTCAATTGACCATTTTCATGTATCTGTCTCAGGCCTTTTCAACTCACTTGATTTTTTACATGAAATTCTGTTTAGAGATTGACTGAAGTAATCTTTGAGATAATTAAGGGATGTCTCCATTTAACCATGTGTGCAATGATTTGTGTGCCAAGATCAAGCCTTGTGCTTGATGTAAATTGTTACTTTACATCAAAACGGATTGTAGATGTGTGACAGTTTTAGTGGTGTTTTCATACTATGGTGTTTTATTTTGTATATTGATCTTATGGCCCATCTGCCATTGAGTGTCCTCTTCGTAGCATTCTGTGCTCAGCATTGGTATGATTACTAGGGAAATACAAGGAAAGGCCGCAGGCCTGGCACTCTTTAAGCAAGATCTGTCTTCAGGATGGTGAAGTCTATGAAGGAAATGGGAACTGATGATGATGATGATGATATTACAAACTGATCTGGCACTTGAGAGAAAGAGGACGATATCTAGGGGACAAACTGGGGAAAGTATTTTTAGGGTAGGGATCATATGAATATCTTGCAGCCTGCAGGGGGCTGTTGGGTAGGCTTTTTAATATTGATAAGTGGGAGCCCAAAGTTAGTCTAAAAAATGCATGATCAGCAGGGAGGCAGATTTGTGCAGGGAAAAATGTGATTGGCCGTCGGAGCCTTTTATTACGGAGCGTGTTGAGGGGCAACGTTTGTTGGTGAGCTGTTTGTGGGACAGAGGTGGCTGATAAAGATTTACAGAGACTTTATCCTGGACCACCTTTGTTAGGGAAGGTCAGTCTACTGCTAGGGTAGTGTAGGATTCAGTAGGTCAGGTCCGATTCCTAGTCCTATTATAGCCGACTAGCCCAGTGGTCTATCAACAGTGTGACCCCGGACAAGATGAGCCAGTTGTGTGGCCACTAATAAGAGTTCTAGCAGTCTTTCCCCGGGTGATGAAGGAGCATGGGATCCCAGCTGACTAACAGTGTCATGCATTGTGGGAGTTAGCCCCAAAGGTAGCATAATGACCCCATAATTAAAATCTTATTGATAATGCTGCCAATGAGACTACTTGAAAGGTAGTGATAACTAATGTGACACAGCAGAACAAGGAAGAGAGTACCTAGAATTGTAGCCCCATAAACCTTACGAAGAAGCAGATAAATTAGTCGTTTGTGAATATTGTACCTTGCAGACAATCCAGTCAGTTAGTTGAAAGGACCACGGTTAGGAAATTAGAATACATCCTCAGAACTGATGAAACTCTGCCTATTGACCATCAGTAGTAGTGTGTGATTCGACTATATTAATTTTGTATGTCCTGCAGCCAAGAATAAGGTTTCACTGCAATAAAAGTTACGCAGCAGATTTCGTGTACACCTGAGGAGCCTAGACTAAATACTGGGGTATAGCTGGGATGTTTCAGTTGGCTCAGTTGTTGGGTCTTCTCACACCCTCAACTAAAACTGCTACTGGTTCTAAGTCCAATGGCCATGCATGTTAATGCTTTGATTTTTCAAAATCTGTTTTTAATATTGCTGATAAATGGTTCATGCTAAATAAGCCTGACCATGCCTCAATCTTTAAGTAGGGCTCCTTTGATCTTAGCTCCATTTTAAGTCAAGCCTGGTTATGCTTGCCCCATGTAAACCTATGGCAATAATGGAAGAGGCCAATACAATGTGGACATCTTTCATCAGCTGCGTGTGACTTACTTCAAGTGATGCCAAGATGAACCAAAATATTACAGTTATGTCATTTGGCATCCAGTATTCTAATCAACAGACTTGCACAAAACCCCACTCCCTGCCCAGGTTTAGACCCAATGGCTGCGTTTCATGCGGAGTAAGAGTCAGCTAAAAGGTACATTTTCTGTACCCAGATGCAACCTGCACACCTGTGTTATCGTCTTGTAAATGTTGGTGCCTTTCTTATCGTGTGCTTCGCGAAAAATAGATCGTTTGGGTTTGAGAGGGTATTCCACCAATTTTTCTATTTAAACAGGGGAAAAGTGTAAAATTATTTCTAGACCATATTCGATGCACGTAGTCTGAAGTCTGTTAATGCAGGTGCTTCAAATGAATGCACCATAACTGTTTCTGCTGCCTGTGCTATTTGCCAGGTCACTTGTAAGAACAATAGCAAAGTCATAATATTGCCAAAAGTAACTTTAAAAAGAATAAACAGCCCGCACTAAAGTCCTCTTTATGCTGTTGCGGAAGTGTTAAGCTGTACCCTCGATAGAACTCTACTTTGTGGCTCGTTGCCAGGCTTTATAGCTTAATATACACAACTATGGTGAATTTGTTCAACCTGGTGTCTATTTTTAGATGTTTCATAAACGTTGCTGGTGAAGAATTTCCATGTAGGACCTTCCTTATTGTTTTTATGGAATTTAATCTAATAAACAGAGAAGTTAAAGCCATCACTGGTATTGTATTTAACCATTAATTGCCCTAATCTACAAACCCCCAAAATAGTGTTAGAGAATTGGAAGCAAGCAATGTGTATGTTTGAGGCTTGGCCTCGGCCAAAGTCTACAAAATTATTGGGCGTTTTTTTTATTTGCGTTGAAATGTTTGTGGGATGGAACATTTGTTTTTCTATTTTTTTGGTCGACCATTTCACAATTTTCACAAAAAGTATGATTGTTTTTTACGCCCAAAAAGATGGAATTCTGTAAGGCTGGTGGTGATTAAGTAGATTTCCTTGAAATTAGAGTTGGATCACTTCTGCCTCCCATGCAAATGTTTGCTCAGGTCCCGGTACACATTTTGGTTGTCACGTTTACACTCTCTAAAGCCGTGGGACAGTTCTTTTCATGAGCTCAAAGAGGCTGTGTCTACTCAACACTGATCAGATGACTGGTTACAGGTGTGATCAATATAGATTGTCATCAGTGCTAGGAGCAAATAATCATCCGGCCAAACCGAGATTAAGTGTGCAAAATTATTTTTTTTCATCATAGAATTGATTTGGTGACTCAAATTTTGTTTTGTTACTGTTCTTCTTGTAGAAAAAGATTTACAAATATAAGAAGGTGCTGAGTAACCCCGGCCGCTGGGAGGTCGTCTTGAAAGAGATCAGGACACTGGTGGAGATGGCTCTGACTTCCCCGCTGCAGGACGACTCCATACACCAGGCGCCCCTCGAGATTGTGTCCAAGCTGCTCTCTGAGGTAAGCATGGTGTTGTATTCTGTGTGTCCCCCATTGCTGTATATTTGAGCTGGTGTCTGGAATGCTGATAGTGAATGATGTAATAGAACAATGATTTGTTGTCTTGATTGGAAGCTAGGAGATGGGGATACTTGGAGGGAAGATGGAACTCTGACACCTGACTCTTGTATGAAGACCCAGCTCTTTAAATACAGTACATGCAATGTAGCAAGGCAAATCCCATGAACATTTCAGAGCATCTCAGAGTTAATGCTGCAGTGGTTTTAGTTTTTCTAAGGTTCTGAAATTCAATAGGTAGTGTCATGAAAATCAAATAAAAAATTAGATTTCGTACAGCACTGTCCATGTAATTACATATTAAGAATGTTGAGATTTAATGAACAACATCCATCAAATTTCATCAAAGAATCTGAAATTAAGTACATCATTGTTCTACGGATTGCAGAGTGGGCACAGGGATTTAATTATTCAGTATTGGAAATAATTCAGGCTTGCTTACTATTGATACCTCAGTAACCAGCAGGGTTTGTAGAGGGTTCTCCAATGCAGTTTCTAGGCTTCCTATTAATCTTAAAGGAGATTGAAATTCAGCAGCTTTTGAGCCCTAGAGATCTTACATAGGACACTCCCACAGATCTCAGAGGATTGTCGAAATTAATGATTGCGTATCATACAAGCTGTAGTGGATGCCAAGATTTAAAACTTGAGTATCTCCCAGATCGGCTTGATGGTACGAAGAATTGATACCTCAATATCTCCCATGGAATGAGATCTTATTTGCTTAAGGGTTGTTCTCTAGCACCGCATTTTCGCCTCTGTCACGTCTGGGCAATTTGCTGAAATGCTCCATACTTATCAGAGCTTTGGATGATCAATGGCGTGTTTCAAGGTATGCAGTAGACTTGAGTTGATCAGGAAAACATCTGGAATGTTTTAGGAGAACGATAGGAGTGAACAAGCTGGATAAAGGAAACCACTAAGATTGAGACAGGAGGGAGTGGGGAAATGATGAACATGGCGTTTGGAAAGTCAATGACTTTAATGCATCTACAGGGTTTTTCATAGCCACACTCGATATGCATGCATAGTATAAAAATAACTTCTGTAAAAAAATTGTAATCAACTTCCTTTGGGTTGATTTATTTGGCGGAGTTCTCGAGACTGGTTTGAAAGTGTTTTAAACCATTGGTTCTTTTATCCCTAAGTTTATGTGACCTATTTTATATTAATTTGAATTTTTGTTGGCTTCTTGTTTACTCCTGGTCGATCCGTGGGTCTTGGTCAGGCCACTTCTGAATAGTCCTTCAACTTTTGTAATGAAATGCTGTATGCATATGAATGGTGTACAAAATTCAGAAATTAATCCTGGATACCGCTGCCTTGCAGCATGGTGCATTCAATGAAGGCTTCTTGAGAATACTTATTTTTAAGTATCAGGCTAACTGGTTTTGCATCCTTTAAATACTGAACCAGCTTTTCTGGGTGGAAGCAGATTTGGAATACCTTATTGTCCACAGTTCTCAGAGGACAATACGATTTAATATCTCCATTGCCACAATTTTCAGAGGGCACTGATATTTCACATCTCAGTATCTAGAAATGTCAGAGGGTAATGAAATTTATTTTCTCACCATTATAGGGTACTGAGATTTCATACCTCAGTATACAGACTTGTGAGGGTGCTGATATTCAGTGTCTCTATATCCACAGATTTCGAGGAAGTTGACATTTATTATTATATCTGTGATATTTGAGTGCACTGCAAAATAATATTTCAGTATCCCACATACCTCCAACGATGCTGAGATTTAAGATTGAAATATCTTACATGAATTTAATGCCTCAATAGTCTACATGTCGTATCGAAGGAAAGACATTTCAGTTACTCCTGGTGATGCTTGAACCAACCGGTTGCAGTGCTTTGTACAGGACTCAAGATATTACAAGTTAAGCAGTTAAGTTATGCTGTTCTAGTCATAGGAGCTAATTCACTAACACATTTATGAATTTAAAAGTTTTTGAGTTTAAGTGGTACTATTACAAACTCTTTTACCTACTCTCACATGCCTTTGTCAATCTACTCCAAAACGTTCAACTCTCTAACTATTCCATTTTAGATTTTTTGTGGCTAATTCAAAAATGTATGTGAGAGATGTAAAAGAGTACTATAGGAATTCTGATTTACATATCTTTGTGAATAGCCTTGCTGGAGTTTTTTTGGTCCCTGTTAAGCTGGATCTGTTGAGCATACAAAGCTAGCTACTTCCTGCACGTTCCTTAGGTACTCCAGTAAAGTCTTTTTTATCTGAGATATCGAACAAGGAAAAACACCTACTGTCCGTGGTCTGTCTGACTTGGCTCATAGGGGTGTTGGTTCAATTTTCAATGTCAGTATGCAGGTATGTTCTCTTCTCGCTTTATTCACCTAGGCCAAGACATATAAATAAACCTGATCTAACATTTTACGGTCATATATTATCTTGAGAAGGAACGAGACACCACCTACTGAAAGTTTTAAATTTGAGGAATTGCTAGCGATTGTTCATTTAATATCAAAGACTAGGTCACCATGAGTACACCACTTAGGGAGCTAACAAAAAAGGGCGAAAGTTTAATTGGATTAGTGACTGTGAACATGCATTTAGAAAAATAAAAGAAGATATATCGTCTGCAGCCAAGTTAAAGTACTTTGATCCAGAACTATGCCTGGAACTAGTAGTGGATTTAGTCCTGTGGGACTTGGTGCAATTCTAGTGCAGCACAAACCTGACAGAAAAACTCCTCGGTATGTCATCTTGCATGCAAGTAAATGTTTATTTGGCATTGGTAGAAGATGCTCACAACCAGAAATAAAAGTTTAGCTGTGGTATGGGCTTGTGAAGAGCACCATTGTTTCTTGTATGGCAAGCCATTTGTCATAATAATGGATCATCAGACTTTAAATTCTATTTTTGGAAATCCAAAAATAAAAATGTCCCCATGGACCGAGAGATGGAGAATGAGATTAATGGATTATACCTTTAAAATTGTTTGTAGAATAGGAAAGGAATATAATCCTGTAATTTCTCTATATAGGAACCCATCGAAAAATTAGACAAAACAGCAGTCAGAAGCTGAAAAATACATACGCTTTATAATCAAATCATCAGTGCCAGAAATTTTGTAGGAGAAAGAACTAATTGATGCGTTGCAAAAAGTTGAAACAATTCAAAAGATAAAGAAAAATATACTTTAAAACAACTGGTGGTTAATAAATAGTGCAACTCAATTTCAGTAGAACTTAAAAAAAAGTGACATTCTGGGCTTTAAAATATACATTCTAAATTATCTGTGGCCTCATCTCGTGTACTTATAAGAGGAAATACATTAATTAGTCCTTTGAGCTTACAAACATATGTAATTGATCTGGCTCATGAAAGTCACAGAGGTGTCTCAGCAACAAAAAATGTCTTGCGTCAGAAAATGTGGCTTCCAAGACTAGACAGTCAGGAAGAGGAATTTGTTCAAACGTCATTTATGTCAGTGCACTGCCAAAGACAGAATGATGGAAGAATTGCACGTGTAAATTACCAGATGCAGTATGGTCTAATGTAGCAGTGGATTTTTATGGGCTGTTAGGCTCTGGGCATTATCTATCAGCAATAATTGATGAATATTCTTGATTTACCATTGTAAAGTAGTATAGTTGACTTAAACATCAGCTGTGCTTCCTATTTTTGATGATATTTTTTCTACATAGGGAATACCATGAGTGTTAAAAAAACATAATGGGCCACCTTTCAGTGCAAATGAGTTGTAAAAGTTTATGGCCTATTTAGGAATAACTCATAGAAGAGTAACACCAAAGAGGCCTTAAAGCAAATGGAATGGGAGAAAGCCTAATGGAAAAAGGCTACGCAAAGAGCAAATCTTTGTCAGATCTCTGTAAATCAATCACTATGTCAAGTTTTGCGTGATTATCAAAATACTCCTTGTGGATCTCCAGGAAAATGTCCCTCTGAGTTGATGTCAGGCCAGTCTAGACAAACTTGTTTCACACACAAGTACAACTGGAATATTTCAAGGGAGGTTCCTCATCAAACCTCAGGGGTATCCAATCCAAAGATAATGGAGTAGACGCCGTACTCAACTATCGCGACATGCTTCATCATCTGTGCCTATTCACACCCTGGGAGGATGGTACCACCAGGCAGACAAATATATAAATAGATTGAATAACTGGATATGGAGGGAACCAGAGGGGGTTAATAGTCAAAAGCACCTACAGGTATACCCAAAAGTATTCATTATTCCTAGGGCACCTGGGGTACGGATAGAAGCATATATTGAAGTTTGTTTTGAATAACTGCTCAAATAACCCAAACAAATCGCGCCAACATGTTTCGGCCTGCGCTATGAGCTCGTTCAGGTTTGGGGCCTTTGTCAGGGTGAAATTAATGTATCCCTTTCTTTCTATGCATGCATACCATGCACACTCCTGAGCCTTAAGTCTCTCGCCTGTCTTCAGTTTATTTCTTGAGGAATCTCTGTAAGACATAATGTTATTCGGTGAGGTTTAATGGTGAACTCGTTTACCTCATTTCCTAACTTGTCCGACAAAAGACCATGCTGAAATTATGAAAAGGGAGAAAGAAGTTAAAGAAATAATGCAGTATTATGCAGATTTCAAGAAAACACTCAAGACCAGGATTACCAAGTAGGGGATTTGGTATTAGTGAAACAACTGCAAATAAGAAAGTGACAAAGTAGATTTCATCCTTCTCCTTTTGAAGTGACAAAAGTTCATTAAAGTACATTTACGTCAAGAGACGAGGGCAGAGTAGGAAGAAGGACAAAAACCTTCTTCAAATTTAAAGTGAGCTTATGAGCAGGAAAATATACAGTTGGGTGATCAGCATGTAGAACATGATTTGCTCAGACAATCGGTGAGAATGTCAAAGAAACCAGATAGACTGATTGAACATTGTTAAAAGTTAGGTGAGATGTCTTTCAGGATTATTTTTTTTTCTTTTATTTTTTTTCCTTTTTCTATTATTTTCTTCTTTGTTTTCTTTTTCTTTGTTTAGAAAACATGGGGGAAGGGGAGAAATGTAATGATGTGATGTCATTCGTGTTGAATTAGAATGCCCATTGTGTAAAGTAGAATTAGAATGTACATCTGACAGTTGTTTGGGGTTCGGACAAGAAGCAGGCAGCAGTATCCTGTGCTGTCAAAACGTTCCTGAAGAATACTTGCTCAGTCCTATTTTGGGCATGTTGCATAGGGCATAGTGCTCACCATCATATTTTGCTAGATTGGTAGAGCTTAATTCAGTGAAGTTACACTTCAGATGGACCACACTGTGTTTACATCACCATGATTACGGGAACATGAGCCTTCCCTGGCTAGAGTGGCACTGGCAAAAGGGGTCATCTGGTGAATGATGTCACCATAGGTCTCAAAACCTCAACTGACATCATCAAAGAAGTATTCTAGAAACCCAATGTTGTTGATTGTTAGAGATGCAAGACTGAGCCAAGAGAACTATTTTTTTAGGTCCATCCTGAGCAGCGCATGCGCTGTGCAGCGATGCATGCTGTTTTAGAGTATGCACTTGAAGCTCTGCCCACTCTCTGCTCATACTTTTCATTGGCTTGTGACCTTTGTAAATGCTGGCTTCTGATTCGGTAATTGGCTTGTTAGTCCCTCCTTAGTACCACCTTGTCTTCATTTGTAACCTCCCATGAGGACTGGCCCTTTTACTTCTGCTGTTACACCATCTATGTTATTTAGTCTGTAAGCACTATTTCTTTAGTGAGTTTTGTCTTACTGCAGGGATGATGTGCTTTGCAGCAACATTCAGCGCGCCATCAGCGTTCACTTTTCAAGCAGCCGTAACCGTGGTGGTCGTCTCTTTGGAATACCATAAGTCTCACATTTAGGAGAGCTTGAGCTATTGGCATTGTAAATGACAATAGTTTAAACTCTCGCAAATGCGACACCTATTACCTTACACATTTTTTTTGGTGGGTTGTTTCCAAGTGCCCTATGCAGCGCTTGCACTTAATAGAGGCCACGCCCCTTTCTTTAGATGTGGTTTGTCTAAAGAAAGGGACGTGGCCTCTATTAATTGCAAGCGCGGCATGGGGTGCGTGGAAACAAACAATATTTGCAATTTAGTAGGTCTCGCAATTGTGAGAATTTAAGCTGTTGACATTTACAGTCCAATAGCTCAAAGTCTCGTAAATGCGAGAACTATTGCATTGCAAATGCTTGCACTGTATGAGGATAACTTGGCTTTAGAGAACAGGGTGAGCCTTGGGGTTGGAGAAGAAATGTCTCTTATATATTGTAATGAGGAAGAATGTTATTTGCCGGAAAGTTTCTTCACCCGACAGTTCCTCAATAGATTATTTGCATAAAGCTCTAGGTCATGCTGAAAGAGGGTCACTAGGAGGTTATTCCTGCAGTACACATCCTTGAGTGTCCTTTAGGTTCCATCACTCAAAGCAGCATTCATAACTGGCCACTATTGTGAGAAGTTGGGGGACGAGACCAGTGCAAGGTTCCTTCCATGCCCCATTCAGTAAAGTGATGGTCAGTGGCACAAGTCGCGATGCACGTTGCAACACGAGTGTAAGTAACCATGCCCGCTTGTCAGTTACATTGCAATGTACTGTGTTTTTAAACTATTGATGCTCATAGTGTCCAATCATAAATGTAACCTTTGATGTACTGGCCTTTTGTTGTAGAACACGAATCTGACCACCCAGGAACATGAAAACATTATTGTGGTGAGTAGACATCTACATATGGGCAGCGCACTTTCAATGCTGGGCGCTGGGCTCTTTGACCCTATTCTATGAACTTTTGTAACTTTTATTTGTAAAATGTTAAATAATACAAAACACACATAAACTATCTCTAACTGCTGACTCTAAACATATGCACAATGTTCTGAACACGGAAAACAGCCCTTTTGGTTGTAGTTTATCGAGCCGGGTGTTCGGTGCCAGCTCGAAGAGAGTCTGGCATTTCGAGTACTCGCCTAGAGGAGCAGGTCCTGTGCACTCCTTGAAGGAAAGTCTGATATTGTAGATCATACTCTAAAAGATCTAGACCCATTTAACCACTTCGGCGCTGATGACGAGCTCAGTTCGTCATCAGTTGCGCCGCTCGCACGCTGATGACGAGCTGAGCTCGTCATGTAAAGCGGCTTTTTGTAAAAAGCCGCGCAGCGCGAAAATAGCCGCAGCGCGCATGCGGTTAAGCATTAATAGTTAGTGTGAGCAGGGATCTTCAAACCTCTACCCAGATTTGTCCAGGATGTGACTTCTCCGCACAGAGGTGACTGTGGTACATACTGAGCGTGGCCATATGTGACCCTCAGGCCTTTAGCATATTCTGTCACGGATGGTCTTCCCATCACTGCACATAGCTGCCTGGCCAAGGTACTTCCTTCGCTGGGTACAGGTGTCTTCAGAGGGTTTGGCGGACTTACCCAAAAAACTGCTCTTCTTTTTACAAACCGTGCCCACTTGTTCACAGACTGACCCTCATAAATTCCTTAAAATAGTGCCTAGTGAATGTTTCTTGCAATCAGACACACGTGTATGGAGGTTATTTAGAAACATGCACAAGTTATTTCCATGGATGTAACCTACAAGCCTTGCCCCGTGCTTCTGAGTTTCTTACAAACTATGCTCATGCTTGTGAGTTATGTGAGGAAAAACAGTGCCCCATTCACTGGTGTTTATCACTAGTGCCCCTTCAAAGGTTCTTCTCATATTCTGGGCCCTAAACTTGTGAACTTCATAAAACCCTTGCTTATGCTCAGGCGTTGATCACCAGCAGTACCCCGTGCATTGTTTCTCCTTGCAAAGCGTGCACCATGCACAAATTAGAATGAATAATAATGAACCATGCACAAGTGTTGGTTACTAACAGTGCAACACGTGTGGGTACTGCCTGCCACCCTTGGTCCTAAGCGTGTTAGGTTATTACAAAACTGAGCCTTGATGGAAGTTCTTACAAACTGTCTCGTGGACATGAATAGCTTAGAAACAACCCCACAGTGAGAGCCTACACACGTTGAACACTAACTTATATGTTCACAATATGGTGTCACCTAATGTGTTGGATAAAGGTCATTACATGATGTACTGTGACTGTTGGATCATACATGAGCAACCGGTCTGCATTCACTGGGATCATGTAATCAGGCCTTATGCCTTTTGCCCAGAATCCGCCTGGTGCACATGGGAGGTTACGCCTTCACATATCTGGGTCCAAAACTGTGGAACACCCTCCCAGAATCCTTAAGACATTTCACTTCTCTGCTGGTATTTCGCAAGAAACTAAAGACCTGGTTATTCTACTGCCTGAGCTAGACGTTCTACCTATGCTTAGCGCCAGGAAACCCGTCTTGGGTAGCCGTGTGCTTTATAAGTTGAAATAATAATAATAAGGCTTCTTTGAGCCTCAGTAAAAAATCCAATAATTTGTTTCTGAAATATTGGCATTCCCTCATCATTTAAACATTCTACTTACTGAATTGCTGAGTATTACGTGTTTGAAAAATATACTGTACTAAAAACCCTCCCACCCACCCCCACCCCGCCTCCCCATTTTTTTTATTTAGCCTCTAGTCATACAAACCATATCTGTTGTTGCTGGAAAATGTCCTCTCCCTGTCTTCAAAAGGGTTTCAAGCAGCTCAGATTAGGCATCATTGCGCCAAAATGATCCTCCAGTTTTGTTAAACCCAGGAGCCAGCCAGATGGGGTGAAGCCCTGAAGCCCCCAATACAGAGTTTGTGTTACCTGAGACCTCAGTTTGAAGTTTGCTATTGTTAGGGTGCTTTATTCTTCAATGCTGGGTCTCTCGTCTTTGACTCAGTTAACCAGTTATCCAGTTTTTTCACCATTACGTTTGGTAGCAGGGGCAGTATGGGTTGTACCCCTTGTTGGCTTGTAATCACTCACTACCGCAGTTGGCATTGCATGGTGTTAGCTCCTTCTGATGAAGAGTGCTTGGAAAAGTGTCTAAATCTGCAGAGAAACAGCGCCCACTGTGATAGAACTGTTCAAGAAACATATCTCAAATTTACATGAAAATTGCAGAAACAATTAAATACACCCTGTGCCCATTCGGCTGGTGGTCTTTTATAATACTGTTCTGTTCCTCATTGGCCGTCTGGGTAGCATCTGGAGCACCCAAACATAGGAGCACAGCTAGAAAACGAGAGGAGAAAACTTTTTGTGAGTTCGTCTAACTCCCAAAACCTCAAACTGTGTGGCCCAGGCGCTGATGTGCACCACTAGCAAACTGCCTAACGTGTTGCCCAGTTTTTGTGTATCCCTTTTCTTCGTAAAGTCATAAAACCCAAAGTCGGACAAGGCCTGTGTGTGTCCGGAAAGTAAAAATGTCATGCGGTGGAGGTCAGCCACCATTTTATTCACCTGTATGTGGCCCTATTGAACAGTTAGACCATATGACAAAAATCTGAGGTGAAGCCGGGGAGAATGGGAAACATCCTTTACAACGCAACTTTTACCACGCAGTGCCTTTACGACGCAACTTTTACAACGCAAACCATTACAACGCATTGCGCTGGGGGGCGCTCTAGGATAGGGAATGTGTTTAATGTACTATCCAACACCTTCCCTACTATCCACGGGGACTGGAGTTGGAATAGTAAATTAAACAATTCACTATCCAGCGCCTAAAAGCATTATGCGTTGTAATGGTATGCGTTGTAATAACCGCGTTGTAAAAGCATGCGATGTAAAAGCATGCGTTGTAATGTCATACATCCGGGGAGAATCTGTCACCTGCTCATTCAAGAGGCTCTGAGTGGCCTCTGGCAGTTTTTGGTCCTCCAGACAGTAAGTACTCAGATGGTCAAGCTAGAAGATACACACCTTCGACAGAAAACTAAATAATATACTCTATATTAGTATTTGAAGAGGCTCAAATAAATGTCCTGGACTATATATTATGGTGCTTATGCTATTTTCTCACGAATGTCGGATGTTTGTAAAGAAACAACCCGTGTTTTCAGACATGCCATGACCACGCACCGGTCGAAGACATTACACATTCACATCTGTAGCTCCTAACACAAGCCTCATTTCCCCGCCTTGAATGGGTTTATTTAGACAGTGCAAAGTAGTTGCCTATTCAAAATGTTGCCACATTTTCATGCTGCATTCTCACTTACACAAACGTTTTGTATGTATTTAAGGCAATCGCACCCCTGCTGGAAAATAACCATCCACCTCCCGACCTCTGTGAATTCTTCTGCAAGGTATGGCTTGTCGTTTTTTTTGGTTACATTTATTCCGAGTTCTTCTATAGCAGACATATTCAGCCCTACATCTGCATGAGACTGGGCTGGATTATTTGAGGAAAATAGTAAGGTTGATGATGTGTCTAAATACAGATATGCTTAGGTTGACTACTCTTTGTGCGGGGCTGATTCTGAGATTAGTTCTAGTGAGAGAGGGGAGTGAGTGATTTGTTGTATGAATAGATTTTGAAAACGTGCGTCTTTAGT
This sequence comes from Lissotriton helveticus, assembly GCF_964261635.1. Classification (NCBI taxonomy): domain Eukaryota; kingdom Metazoa; phylum Chordata; class Amphibia; order Caudata; family Salamandridae; genus Lissotriton; species Lissotriton helveticus. The sequence goes on from NC_136073.1 coordinate 175,852,342, forward strand.
GGATCAAGAATTAGATTCAAAATCTGTGTCCGGAATAGTACGCGGACGCGAAGACACATGGTGCATCTGACAACTACACCCCCTCCTTTCATTCAACCACATGAAATCTCATTCAACAATGACTGTTCAAAAGGCGAAGCATAGTGGCATGTTCCTAGGAATACAGGGAACCAACCTTTGGAATAAACTGAATCCTAGCTTGAGGGAAGACCCTATCTTTTCTAGATCCAAGAATCCGCTAAAAAACAAGTTATTCAGACTGATGGGCGTTTTTTATATAGTGCAGTCTACCTAATACTGGCCTGATAGTGCTTTCACCTGCAACTGTGAGTTTGCCCATGGACGTGCTTGCTTTCAGGAGAAGCAGAGTACTGTAGGCATGGGAAGGTTGGGATACACTTGAAATATGGAACCTTTCTGTCAAGTGGGTCTGCTGATTGTATTAATTTGTCTGCATTATATTTTCCTGTCTTCTGTTCCAAAGTGTAGGGAGTATCAGAAGTAAAATTGTTGCAGGCGGAGTGGATCCAATTGAGTAAAGATCCTTGCATATCCAAAAACAACTAGAAAGATCACCATTAATTTACGGCATGTAGGATTTTTGATCGGAATGTACCTTTCGGGCTCCATTTCACGTCGTTGAAGACAGTTTGCAGATAGGGTCTTCTCGGTTCTTATGAGTTGCTGACGTTCATAACATGGCCCAAAAAATTATGCCTATCTTTCAAAATGCATCTCAATGTCCATCGGGCTCTGCACCGGGAGTAGCGGACAGATCAAGATCGAAATTCCTCAGATACATTTATTCATAGTGTTTAACAACATCTACATCTTTTTGTGCATTCACTCCTTATCTACAATTATTAAAGTTTTCATGAAAGTAGTTGAGCATGACAGTTCTGTGCAGACCTTGGAGGAATGATTGTATGTTAAAATGTTCGTTTTAGACTCAAACAGTGTGTCAGGCTTCAGATTCCTAGGTTACTTACAGGCTTAACAATGTCTTAAGATTTTTCGACTCAGCCTCCATCTGCAGACATGACTTGCAGGGTTTCATAAAGCAACTCGATGTGATTGACGTCTCCATGATTTCGAATTCACAGTCCTAAATCCAAGGCTTCACCAATGGAGTAACTGTGATTCTGTCTTTACACTTGAAGAGGCTAAATGGCCCTTCTGATCGGAGGAGTTTAAGACCGAACACAGCTTCCACATAAACCAGATGCATTGTACACATTTACAAAGGAGATGAAAACAGTGCAGTATGTTTCAAGTGTGGTTTGAACCTTGCCTTTAATGGTGGGTGAATAGGTTTGGATCTGATGTGAACCAATTCCCCAGGTCCGCATATCTGAAATGTCTCCTTGTGGTCTATGAAGGAGTGAAATGTGCCACAAAGGAGAGGGTTCTTTTTCTGATGGATACATCTGCCAGTGGATTCCTCACCTTGTGATTCCTCACCTTGTGAATATCCCCTTGCGTCAGCAACATTCGGAAATTCTTTTTGTAGCTTCGCGCCGACGTGGACGACGTCACAGAGGCACGACACCGCACGCGACTCCGCTGACGTCACCGACTCCATAATACGCCCACGCCGGCGTGAATAAACTTGAGCACCCTGATACTTCTATTCTATGATGTACTCTTTTTAGATATGCTGAATGCTCCTCCCACACTCTATGGCCTCATGCTTAGTGGTGACTGGAGGAAAGGTACCACCTCCTCAAGGCCCAGGTGTCTGGCACTTGCAAGCAGACAATACCTTAAACGTGGTGACCAGGTCTGTGTAAGCCCCATTCTGAAATTCTTGTATGGAGTACTAAAAGACTTCTTCTGACTTTGTCCGTCTTCCCCTTCCTCCCATGCCCAGCATTGATGACGATAGTTTACTTAAAAAGGAATCTAATAGCCTTACGTGCAGTGGTCAAACAGTGATCCCGTCTGTCCTTCACTGTCACTGCCTTAGTAGCTATCTTTTCTCCCCCTCCTCCAGAACTGAGAACTGTGAGCACTGCCAATGGACCAGACCCTCCTATAGCCTACTTTAGATAGTGAATATGACCTTTACACTTTACCTCTTTGGGGGCTGTGAACAGTTGTATCACTCCTTACTTATTCAGGAACACATGATTAGAACACAGTTTTAATTCTATCTTGTTTCGCGGGAGGTTCTGTCCCTAATAAAGAGACCATAGGTGCAGTGTAGCACACACTGTACAAAGTTCCTAGTTTTCGACTTATGTATCCATAAATTCTTCAGATTAACAGTGCAATCTATTTGACTCTGAGTATGTAGCTAGATTCATTTTTGTTGTAAACTGTTTAACTTGTGTCTGATCTTTGCAAACAGTGGAAATGTTTTTGTAGATTAGTGTGTGGCACCAGACAAAAGAGGGCACCTGTGCCCTTAAACCTGTTTAACTGTAAGATATTTTTATTACTGATATTAGTCCATGAACAGGTATCACACCTTACAGATGCTAGCTTTTTTTATTAGACGAAGATGACTACCATTGTTTGATGATTTGATAAGAGAAATGAATGCGAATGCATGAGACCGTCCTCTTCACTACAGGGGTTATTGCTAGTAGGGTTGTAGAGCAGTATTTCAGCATTTTAGAATATGTGCGTATACTTACGAAACTGGGCTGGGATGTATGTCATGACAACACGGGCTTTACACTGCGCTACCATTACAACACATCCATCACAACGCAAGTCGTTACAACGACTTGCGCTGTAGGCGCTGGATTTAGGAATAGTATCATTTACTATTCCAACTCCAGCCTACGTAACAGTAGGGAAGGTGTTGGAATAGTAAATCATACTATTCCTAAGTATATAGTGCCATCCAGCGCAAGTCGTTGTAACGACTTGCGTTGTTATGGCTGCGTCGTAATGGTAGCGCTGTGTAAAGCCCGCGTTGTAATTGCTGTCTCCCATCAGACAGGAAGTGTTAAGCCAAAGTTATAGTAATAACAGTGCTTTAGCTCTGGCATTTACATCACATTTATCACTGTCTGTTGAGTCCCCCAATCTGGAAATGGGCATATACAGCTATTTACTACTTTATTGATTCCTATGGACTGGAGCTGCACTGAAGAGAGAAAGGCCAGCTAGTTAACAATTCTTCTACAGTTACTTGTCATCTCATGCTGAAGGCGTGGGCTCTAGCAGTGTGGTCTGGGCTGATTAATTTGGTCAACTGATGCGCTGATTTGCATACAGTTGGTCCATTTCTGTACCGTCGCAGAAAATGTGTGTAATGGTGGAATGCTACTCCAAGGGAGATGCTAATCTTCATCAGGTAAGTATTATCTCGGGTATCTCCATGGTATATTGGTAAGGTTTGTTTACAGGTTGAGTAAGTGTTTTGTGCACCACTCTAACTGCTGTTCTCTCATTTTAGCACTGCAGAGAGCGTCCCCGTTCCATGGTTGTAATCGAAGTGTTCACACCGGTGGTGCAGCGAATCCTTAAGCATAACATGGTGAGTGTGTTCTGTGGCATGAACTTTGGAGCACTTTTAGTGTGCAAAGCAGCCACACTGCATGGTAATGAATATATGATAGATTCTCATACATATCTTTGCCAATGTTAAAGATACTGACAGATTGTCTGCAGTAGCGGCTGCTACTGGATGGGGTGGTGGGGCAAAGGGGGGGTATAACTAATCAATAAATAAATACTTAACTTAGGCCGACTGGCCGCCGACACCCCTGTGTCCTCTTCTTCTTCAGGTCTCCAGTCCTGGTGGCAGCAGCAGCAGGACGCACCTGGCACACACACTCCTCTGAGTCAATCACTGCGTTGTGATACGCGTGAGTGCCATGGATCGGTGCTCGTACTGGAACAGGTAGCCTGTGCATGTTCCTGACCAGGCTGTGTAATGTAGCCTTGTAGGAACATGCAACGTGTGCATGGACTGTTTGGTCGGCCCAAGAGGGCCAGCCAAACAGTTTATACACACTTTGGGAGTGCAAACCACTCCTTCCCTGCCCAGCCCTGCCCCACACTGCACACAGGCTGCAAGCAATTGGAATAATACAATGACGATAACGTTTTATTTTTCCTTTTTGCGCTGTGGGGCAACGCTCCTCCGCCTTAGCAGAGGAGCCGCCACGGATTGTCTGACCCTTCACGATTGTAGGTTACACAACTCATGGCCTGATTACCAGTGCCGCAGTAATGTTAAGAACTCTGGCACAACTGTTTTTGCACCCAACTTTGAACAGCAAGTTGAGCACAAATGGTATTTCATCCGTCGCTTTAGGCCACATAAATCTCTACAGTTATAATATAGAGAGATGTGTGTATTGTGGGATGTGGAATACCGCACTCTGTTGCCTACTCTGACTAGCCGTCTCAGACGCTGTTACTAAAACTATCCAGCAGAAGCATTGAATTTTTGTTTAAATCTTTTTTATTGACATATTTCAACAGTACAGCATAACAATAGACAACTGGCCAAAAATGCCAGGTGAGGATACTGTAGCAGATAAAAGCTTGACATTTGCCACGGTAGCGTGGGATCACAGTGATGGGTATGGTGCTGTTGGACTGTCCATAATGTCAAAACACTTCAGATGAAGTGTGAATGAATGTATGATCACAGTGCTGTGCATTGTGATGCCCCACTATGCGTGATGTTGAGTAGTAATGAACGATGGGTGAGGATACAACATAATGAGGACAACATAACTAAACTAAGGGAAAGGGGTAATCGCCCGCGACCTAAGGCCCTGAAATATAGCTACGGCTAAATAACTGCTTGTGTAGTGCATGAAGATACTGTGTTTCTACGGTGTGTGTGAGGATTGTATAAGGCAGCCCCATTATGACGACGCATTAACGAGTACGAAGAGCCCTCGGCGCTGAAGCGACCTCCACCTCCTCTCGCGTGTTTGCTGCGGGTGGAGCTGAATTCTGCAATTCTATCACCATAGCCCCCAATCTGTGGCAAGAGGGAACTTGCGTAGTCCCAGTAGGTCTTCCCTCTGCAGTGTCATACCCTCTGACTTGGCCCAGTTGAGCATAGAGCAGTGCCAGGCCAACGCATGAGGTGCTGCTGGGGCTTTCCAACTTTTAGTGATCATGCGCTTTGCTGTGATGAAGCCCAGGTCTAAAAAAAAAATGTGCAGTAGCAATGTGCTTCTTGTACCTTTTAAAAAATATGTAATACATACACCTCCCAGTGGAAGGGAACCACATGCTTAGTACAGTGGGCCAAAGAGGCCACCACGCCTGTCCAGTATCCCCTAGGGTAGGGCAATGCAGAGCATATGTAGGAGGTCTGCGTTGGGCAGGTGACACCTGGGGCATTCAGAGTCGGCCCTATGGACGAACGTATTTATCTGGGCAGGGGAAAGGAATGTGTGGTGGAGAATTGGAGAATAAAATATTGGATCTGCCGGAAGCGCTGGTTGCGAGGGACACTTGTAGGACTTTCTAGTATAGCCATCCATTCTTTTACCGATAGGGCACGACCCAGGTCATCCTCCCAGCGTTGCCTCTGGAGGGTCAGTGATATCGCAGTGTGTTTGCGGAGTGAGGAGGCGAATCAGCGTGTCAAGTGTCCCCTGTGCCCATAACATGTAGATATTTCAAAAAGTGATGTGTGGAGGGTTCTGTTGCTAAATCGCCCCATCTAACGGAAAGTGAGGCTAGGAGTGTCTGGTGCATAAGGAATTGCCCCGGTGGAAGCCCGTCTTCTGAAATAAGGTCTGCATAGGGAATTAGGGTGCCATTTCTAAAAAGGTCTCCTGTGTCATGAATGCCCACAGCCTCCCGACTACGTAACTCTGCAGCCATGACGTATGACCCAACCTTTGGAGAGTCTAGTAAAAGGATAGCAGGGGCTTATGGTGTAGTAGGGCGAGTGATGTATAAGCTTCTACGATAGCATCTGAATTCTATGGAAAGCAATAAGAAGGCCACTTTCCTGGGCTTAGTGCATGGGTGAAACTTTTGAAGCAAGTCATGGAGGGTCATAGTAGGTTCCAGAGAGGCGGTATCCGGAATATGTCGCAATGCTAGCCACCTGGCTATCCATTGCAGCTGAGCTGCCAAGAAATAGTGCTAAAAATTAAGCATTGCCAACCCGCCTTGTCCTTCCGGAAGGTATAACTTCCTGATGGAGACTTTATGCCGAGACGTGCCTCAAAGGAAATACCTAACATTTGCCTCTAGCTTTGTAAAGTAAGAGGGCGGAATGTAGAAAGGTAGGGTAGCGAAATAGTAAAGCAGGTGCTGGAGAACCACCATCTTTGCAAGGGCCACTCTACCCGAAATGGATAGCAGGAGTGTCTTCCAGAATGTCATCTGTGAATAAATAGAGGAAGTGGCTCTAGTAATGTTTCCATCAAAGAGATCAGTTTTAGTACGGTATATATGGATATCCAAGTGCCGAAATGTACCCGTATACAGACATAGCGCCCTGTCTGGTCTCCTATAACCTCATCCTCCTCCCACGGGATCTCTGCCAATACCCAATCAAGTCATCTTTATTCGATTCACAGTAGTGCATCATAAAAGAACACATATAACAATAATATATTTAAAAATAACCAGAAAAATAAATCTTTTAAAAACAGTCACAGTTTAAGATCTCTTTTTCTTCTAGTTAATACAGCCCTCAGGAACTTTGCTTGTGCCACACATGTAAACAGATCAGGAAGCAATTGCAAATATCAAAACGCCTGTCTACATTGCTTGAAGTTTAGAGATTTCAGTAAAAATACAATAAAAGATCTTCTCAAATTAGTATATAGTTTACAGAAAAACAAGATGTAAATCGTTGATTGATTCGACATGTTATCACAGGACACAACCTTAATTCCTTTGACCAGTTATTAATACTTGGAAATGTCGTCAGGCGATAAAATATATCTAATCTAAAATGCGTTAAAACAATTCTATCTTGTGCATTTAAAACATACCCAAATCAGGGCGCCTCTAGCCTGGGACGAATAGTGTGTGCAGTATACATGGCCGTGCCAGCGACAACAAAGTCTGCCTCCTTCTAGGCTTGTCAGGTGAGTCTCCTGTAAGAATGCAATCCCCGTGGATCTACGCTTTAAGTAGGCGTATATGGCATACCTGCGAGCTGGAGTGTGGACACCCCTAACGTTCCAGGAAATATGGTTAATGTCAGTCATATACTTGACGTAGATCTCTAGTACCTAGGCTGCGCAGCAGTTGGCATGTGTGGCGGGGGCTATGTGGGCCAGAGGTTACTAAGTATGGCAACATCCCAGTAGATGCATTGATGGTGCATTCTAGTGTGTGTCTGTTCTACATGAAGCCACAATAACACCAATCTTAGTGTATACTATCCTCCTGCATAACGCAAAATAGAACACTACCTACACTATTCTATGATGAAATTAAAGAGGATCAGTGAATATTAAAGGAGTCTTGGAGCTTGCAAAAATCTTTAGATATTGGTAGCCGTTTCACTTTATAATAGGCACTCCTGAGGAGTGCCTGCCACCTGGGTAGAAGGAAGTCTCCATCTTGTGAATACATCCGTAAAACTACGCATTTAGGCCACACAAATGTGACCTTAGTTGCTCTTGTTCTGCAGTTGGAATGATAAAGGTCGTTGTGAAGAATAAGTCTTGATCAATTTTTCCATATTGAATGTTCCAATTGTATTATTTTTTAGTTTACATTTTAATTTGTATTTTTTTTTTTAAGTGTAGAAGCTTTTCGTACCTCACTGCGTGCCTAGTCCCTGCTATGCCTTCTATATTACAACATCTTTGCTTCCTTCTGTATTTCTACATAACAGTTGAACTATTCTTCTTTTAGTGTTAGGCACTTGTTTTTTGTCCACTTATAAAATCAGCCTTGATTCACGACCTCTTATCCCAATGATCAGACCAACTCCCCCCCCCCCCCCCCCTCCACCCCAGTACTTAGGAGAGCGCAACTTAACATGGTCAGAGATTGCCTCTAACTGCTTTTGCTTTGAATAATGAATGGAACTCTTATAATGTGTATCTGGGGTCCAGAAAGGGAAGTTTAGCAGATGGATGGTTGAGTCTAACCACTGACTCGTGAAGCGTCAAGCCTGGCACCACCAGCTACATATTTCCCAGTGACCCGAGTGGTGGCCTGTGTCTGCTTTCATGAATCTGAGTTTACATTGGGGAAAAAGGCCCTTGTCTTTGTAACATTTTTGTGTATTTCTGGCATTTACAGAGCAGACGTGCCAACCCACTGTGGCTCAAAGGCCATAGCATTGGCATCCGGCCCTTCTCTCTCAGGCGCATAAACGTCTTTTGTACATTTCGCAATGGTCAATAAAACCCTCCCCAGAAAAGTTGCTTTTGGATTTTAACTAGTACTTAGAATAGAAATCTGTCCTTGGAGGGGATTCAAATTTGAAAACAAAGGCCACAATTCTGGACAAAAATAGTAAGTGACGTATACAAAACACGAACACAGATGCAACCGGAAACAGTATCGTGAATCAGAAAGTACGCATAGAAGAGCAGGAGTTCTTGGTTTGGGGAGTTAACAGGCGTTCTTCCAGGGAAACCATTTTGGACATGAGCTGAGCCTTGAAGGACTGTGTAGCACTTCTCTTGACATTTTATATGTTCTTCTATGACAGAGGCAGTTGTAAACCACACCGTATGGTGTGAGCATGCCACTGAGCTCTCCCACCCTTTAGCAAGCCTTCCACGCAATTCTAAGGTTTCCATCATTCGTTGCGGCCTGAGTCTTCCTATTATGTTGTGTTTAAGTTATTGTGTTCTGTCTCAGAGTTGCTTGGTATGGTCAAATCCTGCGGGCTTGAGGATATATGGTTTGCTTGTCGGATTGGTATGTTTGAAGGGCTTTAAATGTAACCTGCGTCAGTAACATGCCCACCGCCTAGCATCTGGAGATAGTCTGCACATGGTGTTGCAGTCAATGCGGTAACTTTTTACGTCCAGGTGATGCACAGTATGCATAAGCTACTGATGTGCAAAGTAACTCATTACTCGTTCAGTGGTAGACAGTATTTTTGAGTGGCTTGCATGTTTAGCTGAGCCAAAGTAGGATCTGTTTTTGTCCACTGGCTTGTATGACCTCCCTCTCGCCTGACCCGCTGCACAATCACTTACGCAATGTTAAACACTGAAATGATATCCCCTGTTGACTTTGAGCACGCTTGTCTAGGGGTAAATGCAAATTTACAGTATTTCAAAAGTTACAAGAGAAATTACTACAGCGGAACCGAAAAATACCTTCATAAGTGTTACATTCTAAACAAAAAATTAAGTCGAATGTCCTGACATAACAAATATACATCATGACAACAGTCCCTCCAAATTAGCTACTCACACTGCATGCCTAAGAAGTTATTACGGAACTGGGCAATACAATTACGTGGTGGAGGAAGAAACCCGAGAATCAACCAAATGATATCGTTGTTTACTACAGGTTTTAAGTTTAGAAGCTGGAAAAAGATTAAATTCCAGCTTCAGTCCTTCCAGGGAAAGTAGCTTCAATAAACAGTTTCTAGGACAGTGCGACAGGTGCCACCGCACCAGGCACTGACTTCTGGTGGGGGCGCCATGTTTGCAGTTACATTAGGTTTTAAAAACATTTGCTGCCATGTTACTAGCCTCAAGAATTTTTGAGGTAATAACACAAATATCGATATAAGTTCAGTGATTAATGTTCTTCCTGGAGAGAGACCGGAGTTTTGTCTAGTGGAAGTTTTGACTCATCGAAAGGTAGCGCAGAGTGTTAATATACCTGCTGCAAAGAACGTGAACCGTGCAGATCACAAAGTGCATGTAATATTAATAGGTCAGGGGGTTACTACTTTTGTCCGAAGGATCCTTTTGTTACTTGTAGCATATAAGTTAAAATCCTAACATAGAATAGTGAGATATTAACTGCCATCAAAGAGTTGCATGCAAACTGCACAAAATAAATTAGAGATTATTAATTTCCCCCCAGTTTTTCGTTAGCCTAATGTTGCAAAAAGGATTTATTTGGGTAGGAATCAATTCTTATTTTTATAGAGAACCCCCAACCATGCTGTTGCATTTTAAATTCTAAGTTTCTGCTTCTTCAGACCAAACACTCTTAACCCCTTCCATGCTGGTGACGGAACCGCTCCGTCACCATCTCGGTCGCTCTGTGCTGGTGACGGAGCGGTTCCGTCATGGCCCGCTCGGCTCGCCTGCGCGGCGCTGATTTCGCGCCTGCGTGGCGCGTTCTATTGAGCGGGCGAGCAGTGACGGAACCGCTCCGTCACAAGCACAGCGCGCCCGAGGCTTGTGACGGAACCGCTTCCGTCACGAGCATGGGAGCGCCGCGCGGCCCCCCTCCCCCTTAGCGATGCGGCGGAATTGACACCACAGCAAAGGGGTTAAACTATACTGCTTACAAGTATGGATGACATGTGACTCCTACACCTTGTAGTCCACTGTCTTACATAACATTTCATGTGCACTGATTTACACACGTATGATTGATTGTCTCTGTGTAATGTGTGATATAAAGTGCTCTGACACCATACACTGACGAGAAGCGCTATAGAACTAATTAAATGCTTCTGAGAGAAAATGATTATGGAGACCTGAGGGGTACTGTTAAAGGGTGGTAGTGAAGGATTCTAAGACAGAGGTGAGCATGTGGGGACGCCAACAAACATTGCTGCACCGGACTCTTCCAGCTCTATATCAGGCCTTGACAGTCAACATATGCTTGCAAGCCCAACTTCACACTGGAAGTTAAAACTAAATGGAATAAGCGAAATCTGAGCTGGTCTGCCTCCGTGTTCTTGAACGTGTTCTTGAACGAGGGATGAGCAGAATAGGGGGTGCTTTGGATAAAGGAGAGCGGCCACGAGAGACATTGTTTCTTTTCCCCAAAATATATATATATATATATTTTTTTTAAGGGTTTTGCAACAACAACCCACATTGGGTATTGCAATATGACTACCATCCCAGAATGTTTTGCTCACATGAGCGGTGTGATAATGAAATAGAAGAGGGAACATCCTGGTGGTTTGCCTAGCTTGCTGTGACTTTGCTGCAGTCCACGAGGACAGACATAGCCCGAAACGCGTCATACAAGGACGTGTGCCTGCCTGGGGTGCCTTTCCACTGAGGGGCTACATATATATGTATATGTATATGTATATGTATATGTATATGTATATATATATATATATATATATATATATATATATATATATATATACACACACACACACACATACCCCCCCACCCCCCCGTCAGGGGTCCCCGCGGGTGGATGTCGTTCCCCCACTCGGGACACGTTTAGCACATGACGTCATGAAGTAATTTGCATACTCTCAGTCCCCCACTACTTTTTAGGTTTTGCCTGGCGAAAAGATGCGCTCTGCGCATCTTTTTCGCGCAGGCGAAATCCTGATGAGATCTGTAGTGTGGCTTTGGGTCGGCCCTCGTCATTTATTGGCTGGCTCCATAAATGGAGCCTAGCCATTGGACGAGGGGCCTGTCCGTCAATGCCGGACCAGATTCGGGGGCGTTCCCGCGATTCTTTGGCTTTTGCTGACGTCACGCGACGTCAGCCGAAAGCCGGGAACGCCCCCGAATCTGGTCCGGCCGGGCCGCAGGCAAGCGGGAAGTCGGCGCCGGTCTTTCTATGCCAGGAGAAAGGAGTGCAGCTGCCAGCGAGGCCCCGGTGCAGGAGAGCCCCGCCCGCGGCACCCGAGAAGAGAGCCCAGGCCCCGGCAGAGGAAGGACACCGCATGCGCGCCCGCCATCTTGCTCGCCCCTCCTCCTAGCTGCCCAGGCTTGTATACAAATTATCGTTAAGATTGCACAGTTAGAATATTTTTAAGGTATAAGCAAAATGCTAATTGGAGATAAAACGAAAAAGCGTACATAGACGCAACAGTTTAGGTACCACAAAGTGCTTCAGCTTTCATGGTGCCTTTAATAGTGAAAAATAAAAAGCGTTTTGTTGACTGTCAATGGATTGCAAATAACGCGATAATCCCCAACATCAAAATCTGTTAAAAGAAGTTAAACCATTGTACCATAATAAAGGGATACAACATTATCCAGAGTCTCAATCCCCGGAGAATCTATATATGCCATAATGGAATAAGGGAGTTAAAAATTAAAACTTAAGCAGAAATTCAGAAGCCTGTGGAAAAAAGTAAAATGCACCCAGAAACGAGGTTTTATTGATATCCTGAAGTGTTGTTCCGATTTCTTATGGATGGTGTCTTAGCCAGAGTCTTCAACTGTGTTTAGAGTAGGAACTGAACAGTGTCCGTGTTTCCTGCTGTTCAAGTGGAGTACCGCAACAGATCAACTGGCTTCTCAATCAGAGCACGACTCCCATACACATTGCAGGTTCTTTTCCACAATCAGCTCCTTAAATCAGTAGTTCGGAACCGGGCACTGGCGCCTCTCCGTCGCCCCCACCGGACCTCGGGATATTTTTACTAATTTTTTCCAAATTTTTCGGGACCCCTCTGTCTTCCCCCCGGGCCCCGGTAAGGTCACTACCGGCATCATATACACCGAGTCCACCGGTCATCACTCGAAAATGGCGCCGAAAGAGCTAGAGCTCCGCATTCAAATCCGGGAGGGCGGCCCCGCCGCCCCGAGGCATGCCGGGAACGGGGGCTGCGAACAATAATTTGTTTGACTCGGTGAGTTTTCAGGTTCTCCGTGTCCCTCCTCCCGCCGCCGTCCCCCCTCCCGCTCTCCCCCCTCCCGCTCTCCTGGTTTGGATGCCGTGAAGAAAGGCTCTATTCCCACGCAATGGGGCGCTTTGTACCGAAGCACAAAGCAGCCCCTTCAGGGTGTGAACATGGCCCTTTACCATGTACAGTTACGAGAAGGAGCCGCGTTAACCCGCTGAGCTACCTCAGTAACATTGGAAGCCGGGATCTGCCAGTTACACGGACTCTGTCCCAGCCCTGCGATATTTTCAGCGCTTCTGCGTTTCTGCCCCCCTCCCGTTGTCACCCCCCCCCCTCCCTGGCTAATCACCCCTCCCCTACTCCTTCACTACTGCCGCCTTGATGCAGGATGCGCCCTCCCCCGCACATCTCCTGCCGAGGGGGGGGGCGCACACTGCCCCGCACTGCCTGGCTCCTGCAGCACTCTCAGCCACGAGAGGACCCCGCATCCGGCTAGATCCCTCCAGCGCCATCCAACCCCCACAAGGCACTACACCCCCAGCACTCCGTGCATCGTCGACACATCCTGGAGCCTTCAGTGACCCCCTCTTGCCCTGCACATCTCCCCCCCCCCCCCCCGCAGCCCACCCCAGACCCGCAGCCCTCTGCCCTCACCTCACACTCTGGAGCCGCCACTCTTCTCCTGACAAAAATTCCCCGGACAGAAAGATGCCAGAGACACACGGACATAGAATTAAATAAATAAATACACACAGACACATCGGTGAAAAAGGTTGCTTTTATTTAAAGTTACAATTCGTGTCTCCCTGTTGCCTGCTTGTGCCTCCGTTTTCGTGTCTCCCTGTTGCCTGCTTGTGCCTCCGTTTTCGTGCCGTGACTCTGTTGCCTGCTTGTGCCTCCGTTTTCGTGCCTGTGAGACTGAGTGCAGGCTGTGAGTGCAGGCTGTGAGTGCAGGCTGTGAGTGCAGGCTGTGAGTGCAGGCTGTGAGTGCAGGCTGACGGACTGTGCGTACCTGTGTATGTGTGCAGCTATGTGTACAAGAGCTAAGTGATGCTGTGTATGTGTGTGTGATGCTATATGTGTATTATGCTATGTGTATGTGTGGGTCTGTAGCTGTGTATGTGTGCAGATGTGTCCAGGAGCTGAGTGATGCTGTCTGTGTGTAATGCTATGTATGTGTGATGCTATGTATGTATAATACTGTGTGTGTGTGTGTGTAACTGTGCATGTCTGTAGCTGTGTGTGTATGTAGCTGTGTATACAAAGCCTGTCAATGTGTGTAGAGGAGGAGCTCTGTGTGTGTGTGTATAGCTCTGTGTACATATACCTATGTGTGTAGAAGTGCAAATGCAATAGGTCTCACATTTCGTAACCATAAAGCTATTTACTAGTAAACGACAAAGCCATTTGTTTATGTTTTACAAAAAAAACCATAGGTGAAAATTTTGACATTTACAATGCCAATGGCTCTAATTTTGTCAAAGGCAAAACCATTGCATTGTAAATGCTTGTTATAGGACTTGTGCCCTATATATATATATGACCTTTGCGGTGGGGGGGTGGGGAGGAGTGTGAGGGTGGGTGTATATATATATATATATATATATATATATATATATATATATATACACCCACCCTCACACTCCTCCCCACCCCCCCACCGCAAAGGTCTGCTTGCTGTGGGCAGAAATATAGTATTGCCACCCATGTGTATTTCTGTGCATCCTCTAGTTTTCTGTAGCTCTCCCTCACAAGCACCCCTATGCCACGGGGATCAAAGACGGCTCCAGGGTGTGCCAAGAACCCCAGTGCTGAAAAACATAACCTAAATCGGTCATCCTCTGGAATTCCAGGAATACCTGATTCTTATCTGTTTACCAAGAGGGGGTCCGGGCATTATTACTTGGACTGTTGGCCATTTCCTTGCGGGTTCTTCTTTTTGATAACATTTTTACAAAATGATCCCCCCATTCTTTAGGTCTTATAGAGCGTTAAAGTTATTTCTCTTGTCATCGCAGAAGTTCTTTAGGCACGGAGAAAGCTTGTTGCTCCGTCTTTATGAGGAGAAATAGAAATGAATTACCGCAGTAAACTTCTTTTGTTTATTAATCGCCAACATATTGTGTGGCCAGAGGCATACAGATGTATTGCCCACTGCAGCCTACTTAATGCCTGTATTTTTATACCCAATGTGCTTTCTTTGGGGTCTTTGGCATGCCCGCACAGCACTGCGTATGTGCAGAACAGAAAAACATGTACAGTTACAGAAACATACCTATTGCTGTTTAGCTACACGGGTATTCATTTAGAAACATAGAATGCTTTTGTGAAAGCTAATGTGTTTAGTCAAATATCATGTTGTACGAGATAAATTGTATTTCTGGAGAAAGCGTCACAGATTGATGTCTAGCAGGGCTGGGGAGATGGGAAATCCAGAAATATTTAACATTCTGAGGTCAGCGGATTTCAACGCCCAAAGGACTAATATTTTTTGCATTGGGGCGTCTAGTGTTATGGGCGGCCCACACGCAGAACAGTCTATGAGAAACAGATGGTTTTAACCCCCGCCCACTTCCCCGCGGACAGCCAGTACAGCACTCTGATGTTGGTTTGACGTAGTCACATCTGTAGATGTTTGAAGTACCTAAAGCCTGCTCATCGTTCGAATATCAGTCCAGTATGGATGCAGTTGACATCAAAGCAATGAAAGCAATCCTTATATCTTGAGGACAAGATATGACTTTGTTCATTTCTGGAACTAAAGGCGAATCCTGGCTGAAATTGATACTTGGAATCTTTGCCTTTGCTGGGCTTGGGCGCGCTCCCAAAACATAATCTAATGCAGAGTGGGTGGCGGGAAAGGGTAGCGTCTTCAGCACTGAACGGGATCTTGACTTCACAACCACAGAGACACAGCAAGTTGTGTCTCGCCGTGTTTCTGTGGCGCACAGATACTTCGTATCAGTGAGTCGTCTGTTGGCCTCGAACAACCGTCCTTAATGGGGTCCACAAGAACATTCACACTAAGGTTTCAGGCTCCGAGGGATCACTGATTAGCTGGGGATTTCTCTAAAAAGATATGACTTCCAGTGCTAAAGCTTCGACAGCAAATGACTTCACACATACTCCATTGATCCTGGGTCCACCTCTTCAACATTCCCATCCAGCCTCCACTTATCCTCAAATGACTGGGAGGATAAATTAATATGATGTCCTACGTGTCTTGTGCTAGTTCTTCTTTGTCATAGCATCACTTACTAATCGGTGCTTGGACCAAATGTGTTCTTCATCATGGTCTTATGGAACGGTTCTGTAAGTTTGTACAATGCATCTTGCTTCATAATAAAAAAGTTCGTCTTCTTTTAATCCATCTCGATAAGAGCTCTACTCTGAGCTGCCCATGCGGTCTTTAAATCGTGTGCAGCTGATCACCAATGCAGATATGTATTGTTATCTAGAGAACAGAGGCATCTAAGGCTACCTCCGATGGAAAGTGAGGCATCCTAATTAGAGGGCTGGCCTGCCACAGGTCGGATCCAGGTTAACATTGATACTGAAAACCAAGTACAGAAGCGGCTGTCATAGAAAACTGCTAATCGCATCAAAGTTACAGTCTCGCATACCTATCAGAAGTGCTTCAGCACCCCACATAGGGGTAGTAAGTGCTATATAAATACTGCAATAAAGTACAACAGCTAGTGTGCTATGGTCCGATTTCTTTAAAGGACAATATTGTAAATATGACGAATAAGATCATATTCTAATTCCAAAAAGCGGACAGGAAAGATGAGACATCGAGTGCAACACAGATACTGTACATACACACATCATGTGCCTCTAGTTTTCGGCTGTTCTTTCCCTCTTCTGATTGGTTGTGATTTTCACAGTTCACAAAGTCTCAAGGAATTGGTAGTTTTGTGTTTTCTCAATGATTGTCTGTTGGAGAATCCAAGTAGGATGATTTGCTTACAACACAAATAGTCGTGCTGTATGATAAATCCAAGAGATTATTCACAGCCTCTAATGTATGTAAATCTAAATGAAAACCAGCTGTTTGTGTCCATCTAAGACTGAACTTCTCTTCACAGGACTTCGGGAAATGCCCTCGGCTGAGACTCTTCACGCAGGAGTACATCCTGGCACTGAATGAGCTTAACGCTGGCATGGAGGTGGTGAAGAAGTTTATCCAGAGGTATGTATCATCTGCATATTTCTGCATCTCTCTAACTCTTAGCACTTCGTCCCTATGGAACACATTTAGGTTTGAAGTTCCCATACAATTGAGTAGACCTTGTTTGCTGGAGGAAGCAGCTAGGTTTTGGGGCGTGGGTGCTTCAGAAGAGTATAATCTCAGATGTAGTGGTCTTGAGATGTCACTTTTTCAACCTGCTTTACGTTTTTCCCATTGATACGTAAGAAGGTCTCAGTCTGCAGATGATCTGTATCCTCGCTGGGCAAGTAATCCACCAGTTGACCATACCTTTTCCTTTGATGGATAGTGCTGGTCCCCTGTGCATGGGGTTTCTATGTGTCATACACAACCTAGTATTTGCCTGTTCCTGTCATCAATTGGTGTGTAGGAGGTGTGGCACTGTAGCCTGTTGTTTGTCGTAGCATTGAATCAGAAGTCCGATTCCTCCCTTCCACCTTTTTGCTTTCAACTCCACTTTTGTGCACACGGTTTCTGTCTCTAAATGAACTATCTCTGATGTGTCGTGCCCTTCAGTAGTTGACTATTTCATCTCTCGATAATATCTATGTAAAGTCCATACCATTCACCTACTCAGTGGTACCCTCACTGTTGTGTAGAAGGTGTGAGGATACAGGTGTGATGGCCTTACCCTTTCACCTTTTATCCCCTCCTCCTTTTGATGGACCACATAAGTTAAAGTGTTTTGTGTGTGGTGATAATGTGTCTTTGGGATATCCTTGCACTTCAGACTTTGGTATATTTACAATTGTTTGTTGTATTAGTGAAGTGTTCTGTGATGTGTTTGGATTTTACCCTTCTGAAGCTGTTCCTCTTTTTCTGGGTAAGACAAGGAGATTTGGCGTTAATGATCAGCAGACAACACTAAAGGTTTCTCAACTGTGAAGGTTCTCATGAGAGTTTGTTCCTGTCCCTCCTCACAGAAAGACTCATTCTGTAAGATTTAAGATCCTTGGTTCTGTTATCTTGGGTCAGAGTGACCACAGAACGATCTTCAGCAGCGCCAGAAAATTAGGCGATACTGTAGCCAATAGGAAACCTTCCAACTTGAGCACATGTGCAACACAGGCTTTCTGTCTCTGAAGAACAGAATGACCGCATCTCTCGTAATTCTTATGCACATTGTTCCATCGCTGCAGACTTTGTACAGGGCTTCACTCCCTCACATAGTGCAGGTGTCAAAACACGCAGATGCACGTACGGCACAGTATATTGGGCTGATCCTAGGAATGTTGCTGGGGTATCTTGACTGTTCTGCACATAGTAACTTTGATGCACTAATCTGAACTTGTACTACCATGGTATGTCCAGGTGATATTACTATTCAAAGGATCCAAATATTGTTTGCTTCTCATATTTTCCGAGTATTTCTGTGCACCAACTTATTGTTCCTTAAATCTGTTCTTTGTTACCATAGTTTGCAAAGAGTGAGAGAGTGATACTGTTCATAAGGCGCCCACATGCCACCACAATAGTTTCAAGGTGCATTACACAGGGCTACACTAGTGCATGAAGAGCACAGACAGGCTTGGTGTGGTGATGGAAAGCAATAACAGTGTCCATTATGTTCAGTAATAACCACTTGTTTCATCCAATTATCCATAGGTGGTACATACATAGTAAACTGTGTTTGGGAACCATGATGCGGTATTGATTAAACTCACAAAAGGTGGATTCTTGCAATAAGTCTAACCATTGACAATCGCTCAGAGCAGCATTCCAACCCACCGTTCATTTGCCCACCATGCCCCCACAGATTAGACCCCGGGATATGTATAAATCAGTCTTGGTCCTAATCCAATAAGAACAGTCCAGTCTGTATTGCCAAGCCAGATACTCTCTGAACCAGAACACAAGCAACTCAAGACCAGTTTCATCCTGATTCAGCCTCTTTAGTTGGGTGTAGCTTGATTTCAGTGGTACAGTGATCAAGGAACTGGGCATCAAACCAACAAATGGTAATAGGAGAAATGCTTGCAATAAGACTAACCTCTGGCAATCACTCTGGGATGCGTTCCAACCAGTCATTCTTTTGCCCACCATGCCACCTCAGATTAGAATCTGCCATATGCGTATCAGTCTTGTTCCAGTCTGAACTGCTAAACCAGGTCATCTGTGACCTGCAACACAAGCAACTCAAGCCCAATTGATTAGCAGTTTTACCTAACAAAATGTGTGTGTTGCAGGGGATTCCTTGAATTCCTATTTTTGAGTCTGCAGTCTAACTCAGGAGGTCTGATTTGAAGTGATGGACATGTCCTTCTAAATGTCACTTCTGGCTGAGCTGGTAAACACTTCCTCACAACTGGCAACATCATTACTTGCTCTGCTTGAACTGAGACCAGACCGCTATATTATGCTATTGCTGTGGAACAGTTCCATGTCTGCTCAAGATTGCATGACCATAAATGTATCTGTTGGCAAGTAAAGCACAGTCTGAATTTCATGAACAGATGGTAAAGATCACTCTCATTCCAGTCCTTAGGTTCAGTGCACGGTTGCCTTTGGAGTACAGGAAAGTTAAGTGGCGGGACTAACAACCTTATGGAGGAGAGTTAAGAGGTACTGGGAGGGTGAATAGAGGTGAATTTGGAGTGTTAAGGGGGAGGCCCGAGTTCCTTGTAGGAGAGTGAAGGAGGGAGGTTCAGATCTTTGTAGATGGAAATGGTTACTGCAGAGAGGGAGTTAGTTTAACAGAATTTATAGGAAATGAGTTGACAGCTGGAGGCTAGGCTGAATCCAATAGGGTAGAGTTAAAGGGGGGATTGAATCAGTAGTTACAGTGAGATCCAAGTGGGGAGATTAAATAAATGAAGTTTGAAATCAGAACAATAGAGTTAAGAGGGCTCAATTGGCGCTAATAGTGAGAATTATTGTGGATGATTCGCTCAGTGAAAGTTGAATTAAGGAAGGTGGAATCAGTGGTAAAAGTGAATGAGGTGGAAGAATCAATTAGGGAAAGGGGACTTTATGGGAGTAAAGCTAAGCGGGCTGAGTCAGAGGCAACGTTGTGGATTAGAGTGGAAGATTAGATCAACGAAGCGTGAGATAATGAAGGTAGAGTTAACGGGGCATGAATCAGTAAAAGCAGAATCCATGGCAACAGTTAAGGTGGGAGCACACACCCCACAGGAATGGTAGCACTGAATAGGATGATGCATGGTGCCATGGGGGCAGGTAGTAGAATAGCTGAATACAGAAGAACAGCAGTTAAGGATGTGCAAAGGATTATCTGTGGCGAGGGGATACACTGTGGGTCTGGAAAGGGCAGTGACCAAATCGGAGAGGAGCCAGCGACTTTAAGACCAATAATTTGTTCTGATCTGGAGAAATCTTAAAATACAATTGTGTAGGTCTCGCTTTAAGAAAAGGTGTCACCTGTATTTATGTGGTGTAAACGAGAAGAGAGCTCAAAGGAGATAGGAACACTAAATATGTTTGGCAGTCTGCTGATTTCAGTTCACGAGGGACTGGAGAAATAAGAGGACAAAATCTTGAATCAGTGTGCCCAGGTTTGAGCAATGGCAGCAAGGAAAAGAACAACAAAGTTTGATTCTAATGTATTTCAATTGTCCATGTCACCTGGTGCATACTTTCCACTCTAGTGGTGTTTAACAACATAATCATTTTTGGGAACTGTAGTCCTCTTTGTCTTCAGTGGAAGCATTTGGGGTCAAAGAGTGATTTGTATAAGTAAATCCCAGAGACTGATTGTTTTTTGCATGGAGGAGGTTTGAAGGTTGTGAAGTGTACATCCAATGGAGTAGTGTGTTAAATGGCTATATGCTGAAACTAGGAAGGAGATATTACTAAGGTGAGTATGGACTTAATCAGTGGAGGGAGAGTTCATGGGTGAATAGATGATTCCATGAGGGTGGTGAGGTTAGGGTGGACTAGTTCACATGCGGATGAAGGGGGGAATGAGCAAGAAGGAGTGGGTGAGGAGCAGAATGCTGTGTGTGACTCTTAAGGCAGATAGAAGGACTGGATATATGGCAAAGTGAAGTAATTTTTGTTCTCATCCTGTGACAGTCTGTAATTCTTTAGAAGATTATTGTGTTTGACGCACAACCCATATTATCAACAGTATTTCTTCAAGATTCTCTTTTTGTTTTTTTTGCAGCATGCATGGACCTACCGCAAATTGCCCTCATCCGCGAGTGCTACCCAATGTCGTGGCTGTCTGCCTCGCTGCCATTTATTCCTGCTATGAAGAATTTATCAACAGGTCAGTAAGACCTCAATAAAAAAAAATGCAGCTCAGAAACTGATTAATACAAAGCACCTTTACATTGTAGTCTCAAAGAGTGGAACCTGGAACAACTGTCCATGTGTTCTCTTTTACTACTTTTAATTGGCATATTTTGAGTAAAATTATTTCTAATTCTCAGTCGAAACCATGCCTTATTTAGAGTGAAAGTTGAGTCAATTCCATTTAGGGCCCAAGAGGAAACCTGGTTAGAGGTCGTTCTGCGTGCAATGCTGTGGTCGATCAGAGATGTCAGAGTCAAGTTTGTTCTGTCTGGAATGTAATGTCCAACCAGTTACCCTGTATTTCTCAATCAACTAATGCCGGTAAAAGTTAATTAGAAAGGTAATTCTTTGCAGGCCTCCAAGGATGCATGCATCTGAGTCACACTCCTGTTGATGTTTACTACAGAGCACTATACTCGGTGCCACGAACTCAAGCATGCTTTATCATTTGTGTTGCACACTCTTTAGAGTAGTGCACTATTGAACGCCATCCCCTGTGATTTGTGCACTATTGAATGTTATGTTCTCTATGCCATGTGCTACTGGGCATTGTACACGCTCTGTGACTGACAACGAAAACTGTAACCAGTGTGAAGCATACTATTGAGCTCTACTCTGTGTACTATGCTCTAAAGAAAACAATACTTTGTGGGTCGGAGACTATTGGAAAGAATACCACGTTTGGAGGGCGCTACTGGACACTATAAGCTTGGTTGAATTAATGAACAACGTTCTTTGTGATCCACACTCTACTGAACACTGTAGTGTGTGAGCCATATATCACTAAACACTATTCTCTAAATGCTGGTTACAATTGAATACTCCACTCTGTTACATAAGACCATTTGGACAATACAGTATGTGGGTGGTACAAATAAACATTATTCACTGTGAGCAAGATATTACTGTAAACTAAACACTATGTGACGGACACGACTAAACACAAAATTCTGTGTGAAGTAATACTTTGCAGAACTGTATATGCACTGAGGGTGAGTTTTTTGGGTTTTGCCTATAGTGGGGAGAGGAGCACGGAAGCCATTTTGCTAACTTACACACCTCAATTCCCATGCCGTGTCTTTTCTACAGAGCAAGAGGGAATGTGGTGCTGCCATGCAATATTTGAACAGAGCTGAACTTTACCAAATGGCCTTATATATTGTTCACTCTGGTGCTGTACAACTCTTCTGACCAGCCAACATTATTCCAAAAACCTCAGAGATAGTTCTTTTCTTTTATGTGCACTTACATACGCTGTGGCATTTGTATATTATTTAATCCTACTTTTTCAAAGTGCAGTGCACTTTGAAAGCCAGCGCATAAGTTGGAAGAAGGGAAAAGTCCTCAAATCAAAAATGTTGCAAAATCTCCTAGATCTGTTCATTCCTTGCTATGCACTATAAATGAGTATAGCCATTCCAGTATTTCTGAGATTTGCCATTGTAATGATGTCACACAGGGACTACAAAGTTACTTATTGAATTGGATCACTGTGTTGGATATCTTTTAGTGACTTCTGTGCAGAAGCGTCAGTGTTCTTCCACTTTTGGTTGTGCTTTATGCAGTTCTTCAAAAAATAAGCAGCAAGGTTCTTTCCTCTGTGTTCATTCTTTATAGAAAAGTTACATTGGCGTGTAGACTTACTCATACAAGAGTCTCATTTCACAGCATTATGTAACATGCCTTGTGTCTAATAATTGTTCCTTTCATGTTCTTTTTCAGCAGAGACAATTCTCCAAGTTTGAAGGAGATTCGGAATGGCTGCCAGCAGCAATGTGACCGAAAGCCAAACATCCCACTACGCCTTCTGCAATCGAGCCCTGACCTAATGTCTCACGAGCCCGCGACCACTGACTCACGCTTCAAGTCTGTCATAGTCACATCCAGTGAGATCCATGTGGAGTTGGAGCGCAACAACTCGGCAAATCAGAAGATGAAAGCCAGCACTGGTAATGACAGCGAGCCCAACCTGATTGATTGCTTGCTGGTTAGTCCCACCTGCAGTGCCATGACCATAGAGCTGAGCCCGCAAGCTGAGCGGGTGCTTGCATGCTACGTGGAGATACTTAAGATGCTGTGAGTATCTGTCTGTAGTTATAAGTTTACAGCTTTTTCAATCTGCCATTTGTGTACATTTCTCTAGTGTCTTTCTCCAAATTTGATCAAGTTCTAGAAATCAGTGGCCCTGTCTCTGATTCTGCTGTCAGGGATGGATTTTAGCTTCCAATATAGCCAAACAATTTCACAATAACATCTGGAAAATAAGAATGTAAACGTTACTTCTTTCATTTTTATACTTCGCCTACATGGCGCTTGTGAAATCTCTTGTAACGAAAAAAATAAATCTTAAAAGGGGCTTAATGTGCCCCAGTTACTTACCTTTACTTACCATTGGCTGGCTCCCAAATCACCTTTGTTTCCTTTCTTCCTGTTGGTCAGCGGCTCCTCCTAACTCCAGCTTCCTGCTCAGCTTCATATCTTCGTCCTTGCTGTGGAGCTTGGACCATGTACTGCTTCCAGCGGCCAGTGTCCATACACTGGCCCTGCACTTGTAACATACCATTTATTTTTTACTTTTCAGCGTCCACTTTTTTTGTTTTTTGCCTGCCTGTCCCTACTACTACCCTACTTCCAGCTCTACATTCCCCTTCCCTGCATGCCCCTTCCCCGTTCATTGCTAATGTCCCTCCCACCACCCCACGTCCTTCACTGCATGACCCTTCCGCACCCCGTCAGTAGTTGCCTCCCTCCTATCTCCATCATAGCTTGTTTTATATAGTGCAAAGTCAACTGGAAGGACTTGGAGTACTTTACATGAGCGTCAGTTACATTATGCAATGACACATCAATTTTTACAGAGAGTAAAGGTGATTTACCCAGAATCACAGGTGTTGAGCTGGCGCCAAGACTCAAACCTGGTTCCCTAGCTCCAAAGTCAGGAGCTCTGGCCGTAACGCCTCAGCCTCTCTATTCTCAGTGTTCCAGCTACCTACACTTTGAGATGCCGGTAGCTGCAATAGGCATTTTTTCACGAATATAAACTGCATATTAAGCATAGGGAACATTTATTTTTTAACTTATTTGTAAATGCATAGATTAAAGTTTAAAAAAAAAAGCGCTATGACGTGTTTTGGCCACATCATATAGCTTTTATTTTTCTTTATGCTGTGTAGCACAGCAGCTCGCACCTCTGAGCAACATTTAAGGATAACATTGACAAAGCCAATAGATCTCAGATAGGTGTAACTGATTGGCTTTGCCAATGCTTAATATTATTCTGTATTATCTGCTGTGCTTAGTTATTATTCTTACTTCCTCTGTAAGTTTCACACAACACTTAATGCTCTAAACTACTAGGCCGATTCACTAAGAAAAGTCTTACATTTATACAGTAGATGTGCTTCTACATACTGGTTTAAATGTGTAATTGTGGGGACTTCAGAAACATTCCCAGTAGTATGTCTGGAAGTCTGGCTCAGTTTCAGCTTTATTTACATGCCTATTACTAGGGGGGGGAGGGGGTTGAGTTTGAACTTCAGATTTCCCAACAGTAATGGCGACATATCTTGTGAAAATACATTATATGAAAATCGGGGCATGAGGGGGGGCTTAAGGGACAGTGCCTATTGTATAGATACTTAAAACACAATATTGTTCAAACTAAGCAATATTTTTATGACCTTCAAAACAGAGACAAGAAAGTGTGTGTGCGATGCAGAGTTATACAAAGAACATACCTCTGCATTTTGAAAAGCAACCTTCTGTGCAAATGCTCATTTTTTTCTTGTTCTTTTTTCACCAATGTGAAAATATTTTTCTCTATGGAGAAACCAGTTCTCCCTTCACCCCCCAAAAATTTGGGGGTGTTTCATTCCTCTTTCCACATTTGTTATTCCTGCCCGGGGTAAATCTCCAGCCGTGTCCAGGATGGAAAACCATCATAGTAAAATTTAGGAACTACCGTAAACTCATGGGTTTAAGGGCATTTACACACTGCCAAAGCCAACTGCACCTTAGTCTTTCAACTCCCTCGCCCCTTGCATGGGCTTTATTACTGCCCAGTTATATGTAGTCATGGAGTACGGTTACACAGTAGTGGACAGGTTAGTGATCCCTGTCTGCATTTAGGTCAGCTTCACAGTTTCATTCATATTTTCCCTGACCATAAGCAATCGTGTGGCATAATGCATAGTGCCCACACCGCCAGTGCTCGCCCCGCTATGCCAGTTCACTTACATACCAATGAAACTCATGAGACATATTTGTGGGAAAGAACTGTTGCAGGTTTATTTCGTACAACAGGTATATCGTTTAAGGTGGGTCATCTTACAGGCAATCCAAAGCGGCAGCCCCTCGCTGACCCGCATGCCTAAGGAGCCATCTTGCACGGCGAGACGATGCTCTAACGGTGCTGCATATTACCATTTCGTTATACTCCCGCCCCCCCTGTCAGGGCGGAGAGATGAGGCACACCCCCGGTCGGTTCAGGCCCCCCGACCGCCCGAAGGACTAACGGGGCGCCGACGCTGTTTCCTGGAACCTCCTTCGGCTCCAGGTGCTTGGCTCAGGCACCCTTACTGTGCCAGGCAGAGGTATCTTGACTGTATCCTTCTGCCGCAGAGGTACCCTTACTGTCCATCTGCTTCCAGATCGCCCTTACTCCGCCACAGCTCTGGAGGAGGCCCACGTCGATGACAGAGCCCCCCACCCACCTAGTTACCTGCAACCTGCCACTGACAAAGCCTCTTGTACGTCTAGGAGAAAGACATCCATACCCAACCCAGACAAGTGCACCCCGTCACTCTCGTAATATCCTTCAGTTCTTTCTTGTATCAGTGCATGCCTAATGAACCCCAGGCCCCTCCTCTCCATAAACTTCTGCATGGACCTGTTGACCCTCTTGCGGGACTGTTCTATTGCACCCAATGATCGTGCACCCCTCCAGGCTTTGCGAGGGACAATTTCTGACCACATCAACTCGGTGGCTCCTAATTGGTTAGTTATGGCCGTCACATCCTTCTGCATGGTTTCGATTAGGGCCCTCCTCCCCACTGTGACCAGATCATTCCCTCCCAGATGAATAATGAGGATGTTGGGAGGACCACCCCGTGCTGCCAGACATTGTTCAAGCTTGCGCCGTAGTTGACCCCATCTCATTCCAGGAAAACCCAACCACAGTATTTGTGTCTTTGCTAGGACCCGATCCCAGCTCCTGGATATCGCCCACCGCTCCAGCCTGGGAATGTACGAATGGCCCATCACCCACACGCAACAATCAGCTGCAAGAAAAGACAGCGTTGAAGTCACACTAACAAAGGGAGAAGACCAAAGGCTGTACATTCATGCTTTGTTTATTATTGAACACCGCACTCCACACGAAAACGAGATCAACACTGCACTCCACTCGAAAACGTGATCCTACATAACTTCGTCCTCTAACATTTTTCACATGTGCTTTTAGCATATGTTACATGTACTAAACACATGGCCCTCCTGGCGGCCAGAATTCTTCACGGGCGGATGTATCGCTGATAGTTTTTTTTTTGGGGGGGGAAAGAACTGTTTCAGGCGGGGTAAATCTCCAGCCGTGTCCAGGATGGAAAACCATCATAGTAAAATTTAGGAACTACCGTAAACTCATGGGTTTAAGGGCATTTACACACTGCCAAAGCCAACTGCACCTTAGTCTTTCAACTCCCTTGCATGGGCTTTATTACTGCCCAGTTATATGTAGTCATGGAGTACGGTTACACAGTAGTGGACAGGTTAGTGATCCCTGTCTGCATTTAGGTCAGCTTCACAGTTTCATTCATATTTGCCCTGACCATAAGCAATCGTGTGGCATAATGCAGTTTCTCCAGAGTGGGGAGGGCAGAGCCTTGAAGGAACGTGAAAAAGGTTGCCAACTCCATATGAAATAGGTTGCCTACTCTATATCCATTTGGAATATTTACGTAAGCTGTCATAAGACTGCCTCGTTTTTATTGCTTGCATGTATAGCGTTATGAGGTAGTATCTGTGTGTCTGTGTGGGCTGACCACAGTGAGATATCTTTCACCCCAATTTGTTGGGTTATCTATACCAGATTATCTGTATTTGGCTGTTGCTGCAGCCCTGCACATATGTATCACGAACCATGATGCTTTTGGCATAAACTATAAAGTGATAGGCCGGAATACTTCTTACTATACATTTCGACTAACAAAAAAAAACTAAGATCAGTTTTAATTAAAAAATATTGCAACCCCTGTTGTGGTGTTTAAATGTTTTTATCTATAATCATGCATTGCTATTGGTCTCTTCCCTGCTGTATGGCTCTGGTTGCCATTCTTTGTCATTGGCAGTATTGGTTTGTGTGCCAGGGATTAGTAGCACGTAACATTGAGCAAATAGAAGAAATGGTGGGAGGTGCTTGAATCCACGTTTTAGTTGTAGCGTGTCTGCCAAGGGGGGACAGCACTTGCAGTCAACGGTTAGATTCTTGGTTTTTGTGTTTGTTTGAAGGGTGAGTGTTGATGGTATCAGTGTTGGACTTCAACAGACACCGTCCTACTTTAGACTAGCTTACTGTCTGCCACTGAAGTCATTATCTCAACTTACGGAATCTTCCTTTTTGCCTTTGAGTCAATATACTACCTCATGTGATCTTACGTTCTGCATTTCCAGGTACAATGATCACCCTAGGTGAGCACTCTGCCTCCCCGCAGCTGTTTTCCCATTCGGTAGCTTCCCTTCTCAGATCTGTCAACTTGTCAAACTATTTTTTTACCATGTGAGAAGGGAGCGGAGAATTGAAGGAGGCGTGGCCTAGTGCAGAGCACAGCAAGAGGCACTTTTAATTCACTGCCTCTAAGACCCCAGCCCATAGCCCTCATGCCCCTTCCCCCTCCAACACAAAAAGAGAAAGCTTTTGAGGCTGCCGCATATGTCCTTGGAAGGTTTCTCACCTCGCAAGGGACATCGACTGAGCTGAATGTCAAAACAATTTGCTGGAAACCTGCTTCCAGCGAATTGTTTGCACAACGTGTGATATCGGCTACTCACTGGTTGACCGTGTAATGGGAGCCAATATTGTGCGACACACGGTGACAACTTGTGACTTTCTGCCTCACAAGGCTTTATTCACCCCCTCCCCGAAAAATCCCTGGGCTGCTTCTGGAGAGTTCACCACCTGCCTCCGTAAGGACTCCCCACCAAAAATAAGGTCTTGAACTGCCTCCATATGAACTTTCTCATCCTCAGGGAGCTCATTTTCAGCTTTCAGGTGCTCTGCTCCACCTTAGGAGAGGTCACCCGCTGCCTCAGCAAGCATTTCATCAGCTTAGTATACGAAGGTTGAGTATGAAGTTTGCCTCAAACTATACTGTCTGAGCCCAAGTAAGCTTAGCTTGTGGTTCCGTAAAGAACATTCCCATTCTGAAGCATTGAGGAACATGCATGATTGATTACAAACCATCAGTAATTGGCCATTCAAACAGATTAGTAATGCTGCCCTTTGGTGTGATCCTGGAGGACCTCCTCACAGTCTTGATATATAACCTTGGCAAAGCCCACGGTGGTGGTGAAATGTTGCCTGTGCGTAGTTTCTCCCCACAATTGTTTTGAACTTTTAGCACTTAAAGTTTGAAAATATGCACTGCTAAAATATATTTTTGTATTTCTGACATCTAAAGGAATTGTTTTTATCGAGAAGGTCTGTGTGCATGGTATATTGCAGTGTAGCTGTTCTTTTCTGGCATGTAAATGTTTTCTGCATCCTTTTGGATGTTTATTGTGTATTGTACGACAGTTGGTGTCTGTACACCTGCTTCCCAGAAAATATTTTAGAGTGTTTCTGATTTATTTAAGTTTGTAGATAATGTGTATCGTGGATAAAGTTCTATTAGAGAGCGTTAATTGTTGGACTTGCAGAATAAATAAAGATGGCTTACACAAGAGAGACGTTGCTTTGCTTGTTGTATTCTTTGTTTTTAATCAGATTGCTCTTCCAAACCAGTGTGCTTTGGGTATTGACGATGTGCTGAGCTCCACCCTTATGTACGTTTTTGATGCTTTTTAAAGTGGAATATTTATTAGGTTGGGCCCCAGGCCCCATTATCAACTGCTTGAAGCAAGATCATAAGTTTAAGGGCTAGGAATAGTGAGCAAGGTCCTTTACACAGATGCTTCCTGGTTTGATCTGAACAAATATGCATGGGAATTGCCACAAGGTAGGTCTTGGGGATTGTACACAGATCCATGAGTGCAGCAGGCTGCTTAGCTCAAACAGTATGGTGAAGGCCTGACCAGTGCAAGCAGAATGAGGACATGTGATGGGCTTGTACATGCATTTGGTAGGAATGGTTAGACTGGTAATTTACTGAGGCTGAGTGGCATCTAACCACCCTGGTGGGTATGTATGTCTATCTATCTATCTATATATATATCTATCTATATATATCTATATATCTATATATATATATATATATATATATATATATATATATATATATATATATATATATATATATATATATATATATATATATATATATATATATCCCACAGTTGCAGGTATCCCAAGCGAAGTGACCACAGGAAGAAACTTATTGCTCACGTCTTTTAATGTCATCTTGCAAGCTGGCAACAGAACAGCGTGACAACATCGGTAAAAGTCTAAACGCCAGACGCGTTTCGGGAAATGGAGTATCCCTTCTTCAGTGGCGTGTGGTTGGTGAAAGGCAGAGAGCACTAATTATTTATATGCAAGTCCAGCCCATATGGGCATGACCGTGAACACGGTCTTCTGGGTCTTGTAGTCTGTAGTACATTCTTCCTAGTGGGCGCGCTCCTCATGTCCTCAATTAAAACCTGTTAACTTCCCAAGTGGGTAGATGTGTACCCTGTCGATAGCCAGCCCCGCTTTGTAGATGCCATCATGGAGCGGTCGGGCCTCATCCTGCAAGACGCCCGAACATCTTCCTTCCTTTCAGCGCCTGCGTCAGTGTGATGGAGGCTTAGGATCCGCGAGCAGCGGAGAGTCATGCTTCACGGCCGGGAAACGACCGTAACAAATCCCACAGTTGCAGGTATCCCAAGCGAAGTGACCACAGGAAGAAACTTATTGCTCACGTCTTTTAATGTCATCTTGCAAGCCGGCAACAGAACAGCGTGAAAACATCGGTAAAAGTCTAAACGCCAGACGCATTTCAGGAAATGGAGTATCCCTTCTTCAGTGCCGTGTGGTTAAAAGACGTGAGCAATAAGTTTCTTCCTGTGGTCACTTCGCTTGGGATACCTGCAACTGTGATATATATATATATATATATATATATATATATCGATTAGCAGCCCGCCCTCAATCAGGAACCGCGGCAGAAAAAGAAACGGAAGACCCAAAATGCAGGTGAGTTTTTTTTAATTTTAGGCACACCTCGTCAGCATAATGTTTCGGCCTGCCCAGAGGCCTTGGTCACATAAATATATATATATAATAAAATAGGAGCTGGATTGGTTGAGTATTGAGGCCCGTGTAAAGGGAATTAAGGCTTTTGAATGTCTTGCCCCTGCTGTTGCTCATACGTTGGATGGAGAATCAAGATGTGTGTGGGCATTTACAACCTATTTAACTGAATTTACTTTGATAGACATCGATTGTTACATACTGGAGAAGTACTCACTTCTCTAGGATAGGTGGATTGGTTCACCACACTTGATGTGAAGGGGGCAAATGTTTTCTGGGTTGCAGAGCTCAGATTTATGAGGAGAGGTTTTCGTGTGTATATACTACCAAAGGATTGCTAAAGGTGTGGAAATCCGTGATACCGAATGATCCCACCCTGTGGGGCAGCCACAGATTAGCTAAAATAGCCTGCTCCTATATGTTTGAGGGTGGAATGCCTGGGGGATCATGTGAATGTACAAGATGTGTGATTGTGTGGTAAAATGAAATTCTAAATTGCATATGTGGGAAGGATGATTTAATAAATTGTGTACTCAACTCTGGGCTACATGGCTCCAAACTAGCCTTATGATGCCACTGAAATATTATCTGCATGCTGCAGAGTACGATAATTTGTACCCTGCAGTGACTGGTCCGTAGAGCATGGCTGCCAGGGGTGTGTTACGCAGTGTTTGTCTGTTCACACATCAGCCCTTCTTGTCTTTTTTCCCCTCATCTGTGCATAGACTTTTAACAACTGTTCAAAGAAACCAGTTTTCGGAAAGAACATTGAGGTTTTCTGGCAGTCACATCTGTTGCACCTTGTTAGGATGTCGCGTTGGACCAGTCATAATGCCCTTGATAACCATTAGTCAGGCAATTCTAGTTTCTTCGGACTTTGCCGATTTGAGAGCGGATGTCTTTGCCGGCTTATTCTTTGCTCTTACAACTGCTCCTTTCTGAATGAGAATCCTGCATTACTCAGATATTACTAATCCTTTCTGAGAGTAACTGGAAATGTATGTCCACTTGTATGACTCTGGGTCTTTCAGTAATGCGAAGGGCATTAGTTCAGGTGCAGTCGTCATCCTAATGTGACTTCCCACGTGTCCCGGGCACCTTGGTGATGCTGGAGATTGCAAAGGCACTGATGACTCAGCTGTTGGGGTTCTTTTGCCTCTAGGTCAACAGGTTCTAGTCCAGGTCGCAGAGAGGGAAGCTGATTCCCACCAGGCAGCTGTCCGACGTGGTAGGAGTCCGTGGTCGGAACCATGTTCAGAGCGAGCCGTTGTTTATATCTTTTAGAAAGAAAGAAAAAAAACACTACCACAGTTAATGTTCTTATTCACTTACTATTTGCTTTAACAAAGGGTGGTGGTAGTTGGTCATTTGGAGAAATGTGCCATTGGTTAACTTACAGTGGTAGCTGAGTGATGTCTTCAGTGCCATCACTCTCCTTCGTGAGGTTGTCACCTTCTAGTGTATTCTGGTCACCCAAGGCCGGCTTTCCCTTTAGATCATTTAGGCCGGAGGAGTTCAGCTTTACTCAACCAATGGCTTCTTAACGTCCTCCTTAGATGGAGACCACCACCGCCTTTGTTCCTCGCTCACCAAAGACCAGTCCCTTTGAATAATTGACCATGAAGCTGTTCACAATTGGCTGTTGGCCACTTACCAATATCACTGGAAAGGTTGCATTCTCTGCCAGCCTCACTTGTGTTGGAATGATTTTTTTTTCTTCTTCTTTGCTCCCTGTTGAATCCGGAGTGAGACTAAGGTCTCCGAGCATTGTCGCAATATCCCCCTGGGCACTCCCTCTTCCCATGATCTAGATCCCCATAGCCTTGTGCGCTGACGTCTTCTCATTAAGCGGGGAGCCAAAGGTCGCTAATCAGGCACATGACTCATTTGTGCACTGGTACAGCTGAGCAGTGCAGGGTACAGCTTAATACCAGAAGAACAGCTGAGCCAAATCCACTCATTCTCAAAACAACACCCATGGGGCCAGACCCAAATCTGATAACCAGATTGTTTGTGCACGAGGAAATACTTGCATACAACACAGGTCGGGTTGGTCTTGGAAAATATGGCGTCTTTGACCTGAGCTCATTTTACATAGAAATTAACTCAGCCATTCGAGATTTTGATATGGATTACTCCGGTGTGTTGTTGACAGTTTTCTGAAACATTAAAAAAAATATTTTCCTAGCTGTGCTATTTTAAATCTGATTCACAGCTCCACGTCATGGTTTTACAGTGTTAATATGTTTGTGTTTTATAAAACGACCAGAAAACCAGAGCAGGTCCCATTGTGCGCTCTGATACCCACGGGTCTAGCTAGCGCTATATGAAACGTATAAAATAAATAAAGAAATTGTTTTTTCTGACTTTCGATCAAGTTAGTAAAGGTCTTATGGAATGTCGGTAGCATGCAGCTGACAACACCAGTGTTTGCATGTGTGAAAAATAAAAAAATTGAAATATAGTTTATAAGCTGGTGGCGGGGTTGTGATTTGAACAGTCCATTTGAGGGGCCATTGTGAGCTTATGGTTGACATCACTAAAACCAAATTTCTACTAATTGTCATTTGTGTGAAATGTAGTTTTATCAGTAAAACTGCAAGTCTGTGCAAATTTAGTAGCCATTTTACATAAAAGTGTTGTCTGTACATGACAGTGCGCTACCACACGATGCTTTAGTTACATTAAAAAATTGCCTACCTCATCTCCATTAAAGCTAAGTGTGTCGAGAAAGTTTATAGTTCTAAAAAATGGGCCGTGGTTCTCAAAAGTTTGGGAAGCACTGCTTTAGAGAAATCATTCCACATACATCCAACTCAACTCTGATATGCTACGTAGCTGCCTATCACATTCCTCCCAACTGCACTAAAGAACGCATTACACAGAATACCACCCACACTTCCAATGTAGGGCAGTAACACTACAGCGAAAGCAATCCATGGACATATTAGTGACCTGCTTGGCAATGGGCATCCCAACAAACTAGGAAATTCAATGGCAAAGAGTAAATCACTCTAGCCACACCTGTTTCACACTGAACTCCTAGTTACAGCTCACTGAGTAAGACACTCCAACCCACCATTTCATCCCTCCCAACCATCTTACTAGCTTTATTGGAGATGTGGGATATGTGATGCAAAAATACAGGGTTTGCGTTTCAGACCACATACTGAGTTATTATGTTTTCCATATTGTGTTTTGATTCCTCTCTATAACTGGTTATGTCCAATGTGTGTAGAGTATTCTATTGATTATGGGTGATTGGCCATAAGTATTCATGTAGGATAGTTGTCCGGCTCCACTTTGCTGCTCCCTCCCATCACTTGCAGTCTATTATTACATTCATTTATGTTTTGCTGAGAACCAGGAAGCAAACTGGTGCTGGCTCATCCACCTTAAAATAGTTTTTGTGCATCATCTATTCCCCCCCCCCTTTTTTTAATGATTTACAGCTCCATCTTTGCTCATTTTATTTTTTTTAAATGGTTCCTTTTGCTTTTTATAGGCGCACGTCTGAGCATGCATACACCTATCAAACAATGCAGCCACGTCATCCCATCATTTATTTTATTTTTCTCTTTCTTTAGCTTTTCGCCATGCTGCATAGCATCTTGACAATACTGTGCAGCATGGCAAAGCTAGTAAGTCCCATAGGTGAGACTTGTTTGTTTTGCCTGTGTGTTGGATGTATCTGCCTAATGATGACAAGATTGCGATTATGAAGGCCGGTGATCCCATTCTTATTGACCATATTATTGCGCTATGACATCTTATTTATTTATTTATTTATTTACAAAGTTTGATTAAGTGCGAACGTGACCTATTAGTATCAGAGCGCTGTACAAGACATCAACATGCCGTCCTCAAATGATGGCATACACCTAAAACAAACGTAAACGATCATGCATATTGGTTATCTAAAAGTACATAAAGTGTATGCTCCTCAGTGGAAGTGGTTGGCCTGGTAGGTGCATTAGTCTCTAGTGTAAGAGGGTCTGTTAAGGAGAGAGGCATATCCTCAATTTCTCGTTGCACGCATCTTTTCTTTGTGGTGTGCGATAACAGATTTGAGATGTATAGGCATTATAGGCGATTAGATGCTGGCAAAAAGTGCTGAGTGGTTCAGGCAGTGTTAGGTATTTTGCAGTGCTTTGGCTTTTGTTTTTATGGCAGGAATGGAGGGATGTGTTCCTTTTTAGAGTGCACAGGAGTTCCAGATTCTAGGGGTGTTTACTGAGAATGAATAGGCCTGTGATGTTTCCTTTTTGAGTCTGGGCAGTTCAAGTTGTAAGGTTTGAGTTTTTGGGTCAAGTATTTTGGAATGCCGGTCTTTTAAGACCATGTGAGTAATGCATGCTATTTTGAGCATGTATCTTGCTTCAATTGGGAGCCAGTTTAGCTTAGAGGGTGTGGAAGTGATCAAACCGTCTCGTTCCAGAGACCAGCCTGGCTACTGCATTGAAAGTGGCCTTCAGGGGCGCCGGGAGGGTCTTTAAGGGTGTCTGTGAGGATCGGATTCCCAGTGTTCAAAATGATGGCAAGTGTTTGCACAAATTCTTGGGATCTTGTTCAGGAAAGCAGGATTTGATCTTTCTGAAGAGTCCTAGGTTGTGTACAGTGTTTTTATCTGCAGCATTTATTTGTGCTGTCATATTAAGAGATTTGTCTAGAATTATTGCTAGTGATTTGGTATTGTCTATGATTTTGGGAGTGCAGAGATGGGCATTGAAGTGTGCTATCAATTTATGTGTGGGTTGCTTTGTAGCGCTTTAGAAGGAATTCCATTTTTTTAGGGTTGCACTTTAAGTTGTGTAGGCTAGCCGTCATTGTGCCTTTTTTAGGGTATAGTTCAGATGACATACATCCTTTGAATAAAAATATTTTACAGATGGTA
Organism: Lissotriton helveticus; assembly: GCF_964261635.1. Lineage (NCBI taxonomy): Eukaryota > Metazoa > Chordata > Amphibia > Caudata > Salamandridae > Lissotriton > Lissotriton helveticus. The sequence continues at coordinate 175,887,800 of NC_136073.1, forward strand.
TACTAAGTTTCTTTGTTGGAGAAGAATGATTAGGGGTTCCATGTTTAGACTGAGTTTTCCTGGTTGAGGTGGAAGGGGCTGATGTGGTGATCGGGCCTATCCACTGGAAGTGAGGACTTTATGCCTAAAACTTTTTCTTCAGTGAAAATCGGGTCTACTGTTGCCCCCTTCACATGTTGGTTCTTTGCAGTGTTTTATAAGGTCATTTGAAGCCAAGAAGAGTTGTTTGTTTGTCATGAGGGAGTTGTTGGGGGTCATGCCAGTGTAGGTGGAATCTCCAAAGCATATGTCGTTGATGGATAGAAGAGTTAGCTGCTTGGTGAGATCAGTTAGTGAGAAGAGATGGTTTTCCCCTGGTGGGTGGTAGATGTTGGGAAAGTTTTGTTCTTGCCGTCTGCAGCAAGTTTGATTCCTAGATTTTCAGATGTGGAGTGTTTTCTCTTTGGAGGGTGGTGATTGTTAGTGAGTTTCTGTGTATGACCACTACTCCGATGTCTGTCCTGAACCCACAATCTAATCATTTTATGGGGTAGTTGGGTGGCACTATGATGTTGATAATAGGGGAGGAGAGGTCATTTACCCACGTTTCAGTGAGGAATGCAATATCTATTTCATGGGACATGATCATTGTGGCTATTTCCGTCTTGTACTTTGCTGCCAACATGCAGTTGTGTAGCATACTTCATGTTCATGATCTGCGCCTGGATACCCTCATGGGTGACAAGCCGCATTCTAAACCGTACATTGCATTACATTACATACTTTGAGAGCTGAAGTGGTTTCTTGGTGCTGATATGATATGTTATGGAATTCAGAAAGAGGAAACGCTGTGTGGATCCTCCCGGATTCGAAATTTGACCACAGAGTTAAATAAAAGACCCTGCAATAAATGCTTTAGTCCAGTGATCCACAGCCCGCATCACAGACTGTTTAGCTCTGGTTTTAGCCAAAAAGGTAGGTCTTTAAGCTTTTCCTGAAGGTGTGCAGAGTGGGGGAGCTTCTGACGTCAATATGGAGTTTGTTCCCGGCCTTGGCAGTGACGTAGAAGAAGGCTCTTCCACCCGCTCTGGCTCTGTGGATGGGCGGGGTTTCTGCCAGGGCAAGATCGGATGAGCGGAGATTTCTTTTGGGTACGTGGAAACAGAGTCTGTTGTTGAGGTAGTTGGGTCTGATGTTGTGGAGTGATTTGTAGGCGAGGGTGAGTAACTTGAAGGTTACTCTCTTCCCAATGGGGAGCCAGCGAAGGTCTCACAGGTGTTGGGTCATGTGCTCTTGTCTGAGGGTGCAGAGGATGAGTCTGGCAGTGCTGAGATGGATGGTCTGGAGTCTGTGAGTAGGGATTTGTTAATTGTCGTGTAGAGGGCGTTCCCTTAGTCCAGAGTGCTGGTGGGTGACGGTCTATCTGGCTTCATGGGGGATCCACTTGAAGGTCTTGCGGAGGATGCAGAGGGAGTTGAAGCAGGCAGAGGCAATAGCGTTGATCTGTAAATAACATTTCAAAATATCTTATGCATGTTTGTGTGGGAGGGTTGTGGGGGAGGGATATTGCCACCAGAGATAGAGATCCCATTGCATCTGAAAGACATTGAGGAAGGAGTAAGTTGTCTGTCAGTCGAGACATTAAGGGAGATCAGTTGGAGTTACTAATTTTTTGAATGAACCAAAAAATTAACAACAAATAGTGACAGAGCTGTAATGTCATCTTGCAAACCATGGGAACTCCGATTTCAGCACATCTTTTGCTGTGTTTGATTTAGGTGTGTTTATTTACGTTGATAGAAACTATCCTCCAGAAATATGGAGGGAGCATGCAGAGGAAGGGCGCATAGGCCATGAAAGGGGGGGCTATACAGTGTGCAGAAAGTGAAACTGCACAAGACAGAACAACCGTATTCAGAATGTAGAGAGGGCTCTCTGGGTCGAGCACACCTCAAGATGCCAATGGTCCCTTTGTAAATCCTGTCCACACCTCTTGGGTTGTGTTCTATATTTTTGCTCATTTGCGTCACCATAGTGGATAATAATGGAGGGCGACAATGGGCAAGATGCTGACCTTTCAACGGGCTGGTAGAGATCTGTTTTTTAAGGAGAATGTGTTCTGATAACCATAATGCTCTCCTTTATTCGTGTGTGTACTTACCCCTTTTTTTCTAAACGTAAGTGCAGGTGGGTCAACGGTGTCAAAGTTTCAAGCAATCAGAATAATGACTTTCATATAACTTTATATACATATAATTGATATGCCTAAATTCCAGGGCAGCAGGTTGGAGCAGAGGAGTTGCTGGACCCCATTGTACCCCCATTCCTTATGCTGATGTCCTCCTCGTGTTCCCTCCTCATTCTGAGTGGCCGTGACCGTGCAGCTCTGTGCTTCATGAACGTTCAGCAGATTCTCAGAATCAGGGAAATGGCATTTAATGAGCTATGAAGCGATAGGCGACACCTAACTCGCTTGGACGTAGAACAGTGGGCAGTTATACTAGTTCCAGGCAAATGAGCATGGTTTTATGAATTGAGATAAGGCTTTACGGAGTGAGGTACTTAACAAAGGTAACATTTCGTCTGCTTTTCAGATGGAGAAGTCTGGTTAGAGCTTGCATCGGAGCCATGTATTACTGTGAGTTCGTAAAATGTATCTGTCTGGTGTTGCAGACTGGGGTGTCGCAGGCATTTCTCCAGAGCTCTTAAGTTACCCCATTTCATTGTCCCAGTAGCTTATCCAATCCACGTTTGTCCTTGAAATCTGATTCTTGTAACCCTGTTGATCCCGTAATAAATTCAGGTCTACAAATATCAGAATAGATAGTAAAACCTGGACTGGATAAGCTAATGAAACGTGGAACCACACATTTGACACCCCTGTTTCTATTCATTGCCTCTGACAACATCTAAATGGTGGGGGCTACCAATTTTACCACGTGTTGGAGATCCTTTATGGCTGTCCGTTGGTGGTTGATTGCCAGTACCAGGAGTTGTGTATAAAGAGCTTTATTACAAACTGTTATTTTCCTCATAATGAGAATTCTGTAATGTGTTCAGGTTCTATTTATGAGAGCATGGCATGTATGTAATACACTACTTGTGGGCATCCCATAGCTTGAAGGTGGAAGATCATACTCCGATTTCTGTTTTCAGCACGTGTATAGAGCACGTCTGACACTGCATGGCCTTCTACTGTTCTAGACTTTATGGTGGGGGTCCCCACAGTTCGGTACTTTCTTGCTCATTAAAGTAATTGTTACAAGCTGTTGTTGTGTCTGGTGTTCTTCAAACTTTACGTATTATTTAGAGGGATGGTCCAGATGTGAGCCTGGGGTGTGCTCTTAGTGCTCAGTGGGCGTGAGCACGGAGTGGGCTCTGTTAGGTCTCTATGTGTCTGAGTTTGTACAAGTCTTTGCCAGATGTGGTGCAATGTTTGGGTGAACGAGCACTGGTAACTTCTTGCTGCGTTTCCCATACCATAGTGCCTGGTGTATTGCCCTGCATTATGTTCTTATGGAGTCTCTTGTTGCGATACGTTTTGGTGAAGTTATGCACGCATGAGGGTGTCTGCAGGATGTACTGTGAACTGGATTTTACTGTGTCTGTCAGCAGTAACTAGTGTGAGAAACATTGTTTAGTTTGTTGCAGAACAGCCCCATTGCAAACTGTGTAGCATTGGTACTAAGTTTACGAATTGCCCTGTGGTCCCGGATTCTCCATTGTTTCTCTCTCACATACAATCGGGTTACAGGACAAATACCACTGTAGCTGGCTGCTTGGATGAAGTCCTTTGGATGGTAGATGCTCAATGATCATGTTAGATGATTGGGAGAGGATGTAGCCTTACGGCTAGAGCAGTTGACCTCGAAGCTGGGGAACCAGGTTCGAGTCTCGGCAGGGACGCTCAACTAACTTCCTGTGATTCTGGACAAGTCACTTAATATCCCCGTGCCTAACAAAAATTAATGTGTCAGTCTGTAATGAAACTGGTGCTTATGTAGAGCACTCTGATACCCGATATCTTCTAGTCGAGTTTGTGCTTATAAAACTCAAATAAAATGACCATGTAGCACTAGACACCTGGGACTGACACGTCCATGTTACATTCTCCACCATGAAGTGGTTTAAGTGCTTCTTAAAACACAACTTCCAAGTAGTATCACTTGGTATGATCCTGCCAGGGGAGGCCTTTACCACCTGCAGTGTCCCACAGTGTTTCCCCATATTCCTTTTAATTGTTTACCTGATCCCCCTTTTCTATAACTTTTATGGCCAACGGGTTGCTCTGCAATCATATGCTGATGACAGCCAGGTCTATATTAACCTCTGATTGATTGTGTCTGATCTACATTCTGACTATGCTTACATCCACATCTAGTTAGCTGAGCTTATTTCAATTTAGTTGATCCAAAAAGGTTTTATTGTCTTCGGTACCAGAACATTATTTGTGCTAGAATGGCTCTGCAACTCTGACTTACTTTGGCATCAAATTCTGCTCCCCTCCCTAACATCCAGGGCAGCGCCGTAGTTAGTAGCTGCTTCCATCAGTTAAAGACATTGAGAAACCTGATGTCCTCATTATCTTCTAACCATAAACGTCTCTTTTAAGCATCACCTCCCAAACATCCGGCCTTAGAAAATGAGACCATATCCAATTTGCTGAAAGGCCCCTCTACTGGCTTACTTTTCAATGCCGTACTGGCCAAACCCCTTCCTATCTCACCAACATACTCACACATTACATCTCTGATGGGGAGCTGAGAAGCAAGAAGCAGTTTCTACAAAAAACCCTTTTCCCTCCGTTTAAACTGATGTCCACAGGAAGATGGACTGTTTCTCATTAAGTCCTCCTCTTCTGGAACTCTACCTATAGTGTTTAGGCAGATTCTCTCTTTAGAAGTCTTCAAAACATTTCTGAATATGTGTTTTATTCAAGACATTGTGCAAAGAGAACCCTGAATTGGTTACACATTATAGGTGCATTCATGTCACCCAGGTTGTGTGCAAGAAGATGCGGGAGGGTCCATCCATTGTGTTACTTTGTATCTGTGAGTACTCGTCTGTGGAGGGAGTGTCTTTTGCGCGTGTGTGTGTGTGTGTGTAAACACATATATATAAAGTCAAATGTGTTCTGTTGGGACTGTATAAAATGTAGTAGACACACCTCCGGTAGGGAAGTTTGCACTCACTATGGAGTATGCAGATGTTTGCACTTAGAGTGGAGAATGTGGATGCTCACATTAATTGTAGTGAACGTGAAAAAACCCTGTGATGAAATAGGGAAGCTCACACTCTCTTTCACCAGTGGAAGATCTGTAGCAAAACGTTGAAGCTGTTGTGGGACTGTCAAAGCTCACACTGATTGATTAACATGGAAGGTTCTTGGAGAGATGTGGCCACTCACGTTTACTGTGGTGAATGTGGAATCTTACATCTACTGTCGTGAATTAAGTCTTATATTGATAAGGTCCTTCCTAAGAATGTGATTTACATCGCACCTGCACAACTCCTTGGGTTGGCACTAGATTGCACAGCACCTCACCTCAGTGTTGTCCTGCCTCCTTGATGATGTCTACCTATCATTGCCATCAGGTGTTCAGTTATTGGTGCTGTGGAGAGTGAGCTGGCAGACTCAGACCCAGTGGGCTGAGGGCTTTTACTAATAAACTATCTCCCAAGAGGCAATTGTTGATGAAGACCAGTATAAAAGTCATGCATTAGTTTACAACTGGGTGTCTGCAGCCACCCTGCGAAGGTCTCTGCATGACAGGAGAACAGTCTGTAGAGAAGGAAAGTGGCTGACCAAGACTAGTGTACCAGCACTGAACACCAGCAGAATAAATGGATAGGCCATTAGGAGTTAATTGCTGATACCCATGTTCTTCCAGTGCTCAGACCTGAAAGGGATAGACTGCTTTGGCATGGCAATCATGGAAATCTTTATTGGCCATACTCGTTTCTACTCCATCAAGGAGTACAAATATAAGTATTTTCAGGATTCTGGGGTGGTAGAGGGGTCTACTTCCAAGCTTCTATCAGTGGGGATTTCTCATGGCTTTGGAGCCAGGGTGTCTTATGCCTAGGCTTTACCACCGCTACTGTTCCAATGGGAGGTTGACCTGGCATAGCAGACTATATTGCTAGCGTACGTGCTATGCTAGCACTGTGTGTCTATGGATGGATAGTACTTCTGTAGCACTAAATTACTTCACATAATTTGTGCAATTTCGAGATTGTGTAAATTGTAGCCCAGAACAGTGATTGTCTTGTCTAGAACATGCAGACCGTGCGTCAGAAATGAGTTGGGAATTGGAGAGGTCTCGGAGTCAACACACAGTGGTGTTAGACTTTCTTCCTCTCCCTCTGTCAATCAGCCATTGGTCCAGTGCAGGGCCTCTTGTGCTGCTCCTTTGAAACATTTAGCTCTACCATTATTTTTGTCATTCTGTCTTATTCATGATGATCATGTTTCCTTCATTTTGTTTTACAATAACTTGTTTGCTTTTACCCTTTTTTTTTATTTGCCTTCTATTAGGTCTGACTATGATGACTGGAGACCAGCCCTAGCCAGTTTGCTTCAGCCCATTCCGTTCCCGAAAGAGTAAGTTGTTGCTTCAACCTCTGTGGTTGCCTGACTTCTGAAGTGACTTTGTTTCACATTCATGATCTCCTTGGCTCCTGCACACTCTTGTAACGCTTCGGCTATCTCCTGGTAATCATCATTACTCCGAGTCAAAGTCTTCCTCGTCACAGTATAATAATATTAATCCATATTTGTAAAGCAAAAACATATCACCCCTTAAGATTTCAAGGTGCTGGGGCCCATCAGGGAGATTAAGTGAGCTATTGCCCAGGGTCACATGATGCTGAGCTGAGGTGCCGCCGGGGTGCCAGGATCGAACCGTGAGCCCCGGTCTCCGGAGTCAGCACTCTGGCCGCTGCACCACACCTCTCACCACAGTCCTACTTCTGACCCATTTGTTCCAGCCAGTATTTATTGCGTGCCCCCTATGCATTTATTCCCATTTCATCAAATAGGATGAGGAGGAAATGAGAAGCTTTTTACAACCATATGGTTGTAGATAAACTTTTTCATAACAAAAAGATTTCTGCAGAAAGCTAGGGGTATATCTTAATTTGAGGGTCTGGGGCAGAAATTGCCTATCTCTGCGGTGTGGGCTCAACCTTATAGAGTAAGGACTGGGGTGAGTTAGACAGACAAGGGGAAAGAATAGTTTGTAGTGTGCACGAGTGTGCAAAGCTTAGGCTGTTGGGTCACGCCTGCCACCGCCTCTACTTCCCAAGCCTGGACCCTGAAGAGAGTGGCCGGCTGCCAATAGCAAGCGAGGAGTCTGAGGCAAACCACGAGAGCGAGAAGAATGTTTTGTCAACACCACAAACATAAAACGTTCAAATGACTTTGTTTTGATGGAAAAAAGAAACCACTCTGCAATCCCGAGGACAGCAGAGATCCCTTGGAAACCTATTACTGAAAGCGGTTGTTGAGAAAATACAAACCTCAAAGGGCGAAAATTACCAAGTATAATTGTGCCATTTGCCAACTTATGGGGCCTCCTGGGACCTGGTCCCTGGAGGGGGCGCAGATCCTCTGTACCTGAGCCAGGGCCGGGGTTTGTCAATAAAAGATGGCGTCATGCGTTCGAATCTGCTCTTGACCCCAACCCTAGAGACTCCTTGCACTGTGCCGATGATGCAACGCTCTGCAGAGCCGCCATTAATTGGCTTCTTTACAGCACGTTAATTACAGTTGCGGCGCTCTTATCTGATGCTGTCGTTAATGAGTACACTTGAGTCTGTGGAAAGCCAGGTTATGTCATTGCTAAGAGCAGCAGTACAGCAAGGGCAAGGTGTGCTTCCTCACAAAGTGCCCGTGTTGTAGAGATGCAGAGATGCACAGCAGGCACACGTTGCTAGAGCCCACTGTGTGCACTTTACAGAAAAGCACTTCACAAATCGAGGATTCACTGAGGGCACTGTGGGCATACGCCATTCCAAGGGCGACTGTTTGCAGAATGCAGGCATGAATGCTAAATTTCCACTGAGTGCATGTACTTCACATACCCAGAGTCCACTGCGTGCACTTTCTGGTATTCTGGAATTCTTTGCCTGTTCCAAGAGTTCTCTGTGATTAAGTGTGATACATTTGTGTCTGTGTACTCAGAGGTATTTGTTCAAACTGCTGATGTGAACCTCCTGGGCCCAGAATCCTCTAGCAGCACTGCTCTGGCATGCACAACATGCACTCCTCATAGCCATCGTCCACTGCGTGACCTCAGCTTAAATACACTACACATGCCTAATGACCACTATGTGCACCTTGCAGTTATACACACACCACATCCTCAAAGTACATTGTGTGCACTCCTCTGGCATGCATGGCACCTACCCAGCTCCTGAGCACCCCTCTGGCATGCACCCAGCTACCCACTTCTAACAGAAAACCACTGGAATTCATCCCAGTTACCCAGAGTTTGCTCTGTGTATTCTACTCGCATGAACATTGGATGCCCTGTATCCCATGTTCAAACCGCTGGCATACACCCAATTTCTAATCCCATGTTCAAACCGCTGCCATACCCCCTAGATTCCCAGAATCTTCAAGGATAAGGCCAGCGACTCTCTCACAGCCAATGAACCATCACACATAAGAATAAAAACCCCTATTACCATACCAATAAATAAGCAGTCTCATATCAGTGTACAACCAATAATGTGGCATTCCACATTTAATGACACGTTAATTGGGGTTTATCTAGAAGAATGAGACCCAACCATAGGCCAATGGCAACCTGTGTATGTTTGACCTACATGGGTTGATCAATCTTAAATATGCTCCTTGGAGCTCTCTTTCCTTGGAAGCTGGGCATGTTTTGCCATACCATTAGCAAAGGAATAATAAGGCCTGAAATGTAGACTTTCATAAATATTGTGTGGAAAATGAAGAACAATTAGGACAGAGTCACCAAAATAGATTGTATTAACATTTATTTAGTTAAGAGAGGAAAGATAGCTTGTCGGTAATGGACATTTTTCCTCTTTTGAAAGGTTGTGGGAGGTTCAGCGAGTCGAAATGTGTGCGAGGTTCAGCCAGTTGAAATGTTGTAGAATGGACATTTTTGGAGTTACAGTTGGTTTAATTTAACAATTTTGGAAACTAAGGGGGAGAGTGAGGTATGGCAACATTGAGACAAACAAATGGGAAAATTATGGCACAAAAAATCTATTGTGGGCATTTAAAAATAATAAACTTTCCAAAGAGAAGGCTTGTTACTATGGGATACTGCATTAAGATGAAGATGTTACTGATTACTGGGGGAGGGAAGGATATTTTATTCCAAGGGGAACAATACTGATGGGTAAGTATACAAGATAAGCATAAAATGCAGTAAACCTTGTTAACAAAAGACAGGCATTCTTCAACTCGGAAGTGTTTAACTTTGGCCTAGAAGGATAGTGCAGTGCCAAATTTTCTGAATAATCACTGGCTCTGCAAATTACTTCAATTTAGAATAATTATACATAAATGTATTTCATATATTTATTCTGAAAAGTTGGCATGGTTCTTGACCCCATGAACCAGTGGTGGACACTGCAGATTTAACTGTTTGAAAGCTTTTAGTTCTTGCTTCCATCCAGCTCATTAACTTTTATCTGATCCAGACCTGGTTAGAAAAAAAACAAATGAATGCTTCTGCCCTGGACCATACCACTTGTGGTCACATGACCACATGCATTCTTTCCAAAGGGAACACCAAGGATCTCATCTTGGTTGCACAGTATCACCCTGCCTAGGTACATTATCGGATGACTGGTGACTAGATAGAGTATCTTGCCATTTCATTCATTATATCCCCTTACCAACCCTGATACATGGCCAGCCCAATGCAGTGCTAATCTCCACATGATTGTTCAGAAACCCCCCCATCAGTATAATCCAACAACTTCTCATCTGCCACAATGGACAATAGACCGTTCTTGGCACTCACTGTATTTTATGACCCATTCCAGGCTGCCATGCTCCTCTCCCAAGCTTCCACTGCCAAATAAACTAACACGAATCCAAACACTTCACTCCTTGTTGCACATGGAAACATAGCAATAATAAAAGATCTGTCCACAAACTGTAAAAGGCATGTCCAAATCCCAGACACCTCACAGCCCTCAAGGCTGACATTCGCTTCAAAATCTTTTTAGAAGCTAGCAACAAGGTCAAAGCCACAAAGCTACTAAACACCAGAACAACCACACCATAATTCTCAGATCAATCACTCAGTATACGAATCCTTAGAGATCGCCTGCCATTTCATTCACACAATCAACACCTGAAGGAAGACCATCAATGTTAAAAATGTACAGTAAGACAATCCATGTATACCGCCTCACAGCATCCACACCTATCACCCTTCCAACCCCTAGCCATTAAATCCGTTGACCATATTGTCACATCACCAAAAGCAACCACATACAAAGATGCAATTCTCCCATCACCCGTAATCAGGACCCTCACTTATGAAGCTCTGAGTTGCTTCTACAGGCAGGTTTACCTACTCACCCAAAACTGGCTAAACTTTTTTCCCCCCACAAAATCTCACCCGAGCCAGGTTACCAATCTTTCCTTCTTAAGAAATGTTCTTTAGAGGGCAATCACCATCAAGCTCCAGACGCAGACCATCACAGACTGCTTTGGATCTTCTAGTCTGAATTCCATCCCTGATGTAGCACTGAAATTGGACCACTAGAGGTTGAAATCAGTGTTTTACTTCTACCTGTGTTTCCAGACCTGTCAGTGATCTTTGGCATTGTTGTTAGCCACCGCTGCTCCAATATATGCATCTCAGCATGGTGCTTGAATGGTGAGCCTCCTATTTTCTCAGGGAGACAAATTTGTTCTGAGAGTCTTGTGTAGTTGACTTCCAATCTTTCCATTCATATGTGGTGTCTACCAGGATTACAGGCTCATAACCTCATGCATCTATTTATTTATTCAGCAAGGCATTAGTATGTCAACTAGAAATGCAGTACATAGCAACATAATCACTGTACAAAAGATAATATACAGTTTGCGTGGTAATTGACAGATTTTGGTGCTAGATGTTGAGTGAGAGCAAAGTACAGGTGGGAAAAATAGTTAACAGAAGACAGTCTTGACAGCTTAGTACACATACTAAATGGTCAGTCCACGGAACACTGAGGAGTCCTGCTTGCACAGGACACCTCCCTTTATCGATATGCCAGTGTAATACAACTGTACTCTAATTCGTCAACAATAACTCCTATTGTGTTGAGATACCGTCCTTATGTGGGTGTCAAACACCAGCTTGAATCGCCACCAGACCAAGACAAATATTATGCTCATCAATGGCCGCACAATTCAGCCCCAGATGCAATGGCTGAACGTTAAGAACCATTAAGGCTGCTGTAGCCAGTTTTGGTGGTTGCAAATCTATTCTTTAAGGATCACATGAACAAGAAAGCCCATAGAGTCTGTATGCTCAAATAAATCCTGCCTGCCTCTCAACTTCCACTAAACTGTGAAAGCCCTTGTCCTCGCCCTGCATCAACAATGACTATATCCCTGCTAGCAGATCTCCTGGATATAACCCACACTTCAGTGAAAGCTGTCCCCTGAGCACCATTCTACATAGATTTCGACGTCTGCTCACCAAGCCCCTCAAGACTCCCCCTACTGCTCGCCTTCCCATGCTATTCAGACATTCTGTAAGGAACTCAAAACCTGCCACCTCTCTTGTTTAGCTGTCAACTGAGGGACCCCACCAGTCTGTCTTGACTAACACCCCCTTGTCCCTTGCCCTGGCTCCTGATTTCACCCTTCCGCAAGCTCTGCAGAATTATTTTGTATGTGTACCGCTCAAACCATACTACTGTGCACTCTCTAGCCTGCATGCCTGTGGAGTATATTACAGTTGTAAATTGGGTCTGGATGCATGCAATATAAATACACCCAATAAAATAATACATAAAACATCTTTTTGCTGTGGAAATGTTAAAGTGAAAAGTAGATATTTAGAATTCTGTGTATGGTAACTTGATTTCTTATAGAATATATATAAAATACATCTAGCAGGCATACCTATAATTGGGAAATGTATTTGGTTTTGTAAGTAAATGCTGCTCTTTCCTTTCATTGCAGGGCTCTTGCACATGAAATGTTTACCAAGTAAGTGTTCCCATAACTGCATGTCTTTGGCCCATGACTAAAGCAGTAACTTATGAATTGTTAATACTGTTGATTGCTGGGGAGGTATCACAGTTGCAGGGATAGAATGCGAGTTACAGCTGCACACATCCTGCTACCAGAGGGTTCTCGTTGGGTGGTCCAGTTTTTAGGAACACGGTCCAAAACTGTAATGTGTGTTATTTCACTGTTTCAAAGGGGAGTTGAGGCTGGGCCAGGTGTGATGGCTCAGTGGACAATCCTCCCCCACCGGCAACTGTATTTAACCGATGCTTGCAGGTACCATTCTGGTTGCTCCACTCAGCCTTTCATTCCTCTCAGGTCGATAAAATGAGTATTGTTGAATATACGAACAATAAAAATCCATTATGTGCTAACGGCACCAAGAAACTTCGCAGGGCTGAATGTACACAACATAAATATTGCTATTATGCTTGAAATTGATGTCTTGCCAAAAAACTCTTGTAATATGTGCAAAATGGGCTCAGACTAGCAACAATTGTTGAGAGGTTCCCGTGTACTATGCAGATCTCGTGGTGCAAGTGTGTAATCTTTTGTGTCGCATATTCTTCTGGTTTTGGAAATACTAATAAGTAAGTCATTTCTTACATATGCAGACATAAATGCTATGTGTGTGTATTGATGCACTAATTGCTGTTTGATCTGATTGACTTGCAGGGACCTGAAGTATGTAATTCAGAGATTTGCTGAAGACCCAAGGCAAGAGGTGAGCTTCGGCCAGACGCTTGTCCAATAACAAGTGATGAATGTGGGTGCTGGGGTGCTGGGAAGCTGTGTTAGTGAAAGGGCTGCGTGCCACCTTTGTCCTTGACGAAGATCTCAGTGCCTTGTAGGATAATATGGGATAGCATAAGAGACACTGCATAAAGTAGACATCATCACTGAACAGGTGGGACATCATAGACATCCAAAGATGTCGTTCAGATATTATTGCCTGGGCCATTAGGAGGGACCTTCTGCAGTGCCGTAGCCTCGGCCGTAGGAAGTGATTGAGATCTTTGAAAGTGATGTGACATAATCACCTGCTAAAACGTGCACTGAGTTAGGGAGCCTGCCTTCTTCTCGGTGGTCAGTGTGGTTTACTATATAGGGCAGCAATGCCACGATTTACACAGCCCAACTTTCCCAAAAAGCAACAGGTTCTGAAGAAGGATTCAGGACATATTTCAGTATTTTCATGGTGTGCAAATCCTAATCTTTAAAGGTCAGGCTTCAAAAGAGAAATTTGGAAAATGCTGGCCATCTGGTGCATTTCTGAGCACATTTTCATTTAAAAAGTCTGAAAACCCATAGGTGGTAGAAGTAATTCAGAATGACCTATCATATTTCTTCAAGTCCGCATTTCACTTAGTTTAATTTTCCCATCCTGACCTTTCAACTAAATGCTCAGTCATATGTTGTAATTGAGACTCTCTATGCAAGGTGTACCGGTGAGTAATACATTTCATAGTCTTGGGCTATAGACAGCAGAGCTAGACAGACTTTACAGCCTGCAATAGCATCAGAATAGCTAGCTCATTTTAAAAGCCCTTGCAGGTTCGGACAGCAGGCAGGTTATACCAGTGAGTAGAAAGTATCTTGAGTAGACTTCCTTTCCTCTTTGAGAGGGAGGAACTTCTTCTATAGCTCTTTTTTGTAGTAGGACTGGCACCTCTCTGCGGAGCAAGCTCAGCTGGTGAGGGCAAGAGCTCTTTGGAGGAATGCTTTTCGGGAGCGCACGGAAACATAGCCTGTATCCATTGCGCAGTATATTCAGCAAATAAACAAGAAAAGAGAGGTCAGAAGAGGAAGCCACTGATCAAGCCTTTCCTCTTGTGGTGGTAGAGGACTGCTGGTGACCTCCTCTACCTCTGTTGGATTTGCCTCGGAACTGGGATTTTCCTTGATTCTTATTCTGGGACCACTGAGGGGTTTGAACCATCTGTTTAGCCCCTCTACCCCTGTTGGACCTAAAGCGACGTTTGAATTCTTTTTTCTTCTCCAAACCCACCGCTTTTACCGTATCCAGTTCAGTCTTCATACGGGTCATCTCTTCGTCAGCATGTTCTCCGAAGAGAGAGGAACCCGAAAAGGGAAGATTAAGGATGCGATGCTGAGCATCCGGCTTCAGCCCTGTGAGGCGCAACCAAGCCGACCTCCTGGCACAAACCCCATGTGAGTAGGAATGTGCCGCAAGCACTTCACCGTCCGCTGCTGTGCTTATCAACTGGTTCGCCACCAGACATCCTTCTGTCATAGTTTCTTCGGAGTCCTTCTGGTCTTCCTTTGGCAGTTTGGACTTGAACCTTTCCATGGAGTCCCATAAGGCTCTGTCGTATCTACCCAGCAGTGCGGCCGCACTGGAGACCTTCAGTGTGGAGGCAGCTGAATTGCAAACTTTGCGACCCCACGAATCCTGAGATTTGCTGTCCTTATCTGGTGGGACTGAAGAGGAAGCAGCAACTGCATGCGTCTTCCTCGCCGCTGCCACTATCACAGAGTCTGCTGGAGGGTCAGACCTTACAAAAACTGGGTCAGAAGAAGCCGGTTTGTATTTCTTCTGTATGCGGGCTGGCACCGCTCTGATGGCTGCTGGAGTTAGGAAAACGTCCTTGACCGGATCCATAATCCCCGGGACTAAAGGCAGCAGTGGACGAGAGATAGATTTTTTGTGCAAAGTTTCAAAAATTACTGTCGTAGTAACCTGGGGGACAGACATTTCAATGCTCCGCTTCTGAGCTCCTCTTTGCAGGACATCCAGATAAGTGCCGATGTCATCCACTGGAGAGGATCTAGAAGTAGGACTATCCGTCAACGTGGGAGAGTAATCCATCTTGGAAGACCTGGTAGAAGAGGTAGATGAAGTAGACGGAGTTCTTCGACGTCTACGGTGAGCACTGTGCCTCCTCTCACGTGATCTTCTTGGATGCTCTTCTCTTCTAGGAGAGCGAGATCTGACCGGATCCTGTCTTCTTGGTGAACAGGATCTGACAGGATCTTCTCTGGGAGATCGGGACCTCACCGGATTTTCCCTTCTGGGAGAGTGAGATCTGGTTAGTCTTCTCACAGGTGATTTGTCTGCTTGGCGCCTGGGAGGACTGCGCCTGTCCACTTCTTCTACCAGTCTCTGGAGAGGAGATCTGTGTTGCGGACTGACGTACTCGTGCATACGTTTGGTCGCCCCTGATTCTCACCAATGGTCCAATGACTTGTACCATCTGGGTGACAGTCTGATCTCCGCAGCCGACGGATCTGGCTGACGCACAGGAGATCCGAGGACAGGACTTCTGGACCTTGAGGATGTAGTTGAGGAGCCAGAAGCCTGTGAAGTAGAATGACGAGAAGCTGACTCCGTAACCATGATCACAGATTTTCTTGACGACGATCGAGCCCTTTCTGAATATCTCAACATCGAGCGTTCTGGCGTCGTATGTTTTTCTCTCGACGTCGAACGCCTCTGGGGAGTCAGCGGGTCCAACAATCTCGACTTCGAATGCCTCGACGGCGATCGATGCGAGGATCTATGGTCTCTCGACGTCGAACGGCGATGACCAGCCGTCGACGGAGCCCTCTCTCTCGACGTCGAACGGCGATGACCAGCCGTCGACGGAGCCTTCTCTCTCGACGTCGAACGGCGATGACCAACCGTCGACGGAGCCTTCTCTCTCGACGTCGAACGGCGATGACCAGCTGTCGATGGAGCCCTCTGTCTCGACGTTGAATGTCTGTGCGACGACGGCGGAGGGGTATTGGTCACCCTCGACGCCGAACGTCGACGAAATGCCGACGGAGACTGCGTCCTCGACGCCGATCGATGTTTTACTGTCGACGGTGGAGGGGTCTTGGTCCTCGACGCCGAACGTCGTTTCTTAGACGACGGTGGAGGAGTCACACTTCTCGACGCCGGTCGTCGCTTGGATGACGACGGCGGAGGAGTGACCTCCCTCGACGCCGATCGTCGCCTGGTTGACGACTGCGGAGGGGCCTTGGATCTCGACGCCGACCGTCGCCCGGTTGACGGCGGCGGAGTTACATTCCTCGATGCCGATCGTCGCCCGGTTGACGACGGTGGAGGGGATTTCGGCGACGGAGCTGGATCCTTCGACGTCGTCGACGTACCTGTTCTTCTTTTCAACGGCGAGCCCGCCGTCGACGGTAGTTTTGAAGACAAACGACCCACCAGTGGTTTTTTCTCAGCGCCAAGCCTTACGCCGAAGCTGAAGGGTGGGAAGACTTCTCTTTTGAAGATGTTCTAGCCTTCTTGGAACCCTTCTTCACCGGAGACCTTCCTCTGGATGACCTGTGAGCCAGGCCATAGATGCAAATTCTCTCCCTGTCTTTGAGAGTTCTTCCTGACAGGTGCTTGCAGTGAGGACAGGTGCCTGGATCATGTTCTTCAGGCAGACACAGGATACAAACGTCGTGGCTGTCTGATTTTGCCTTCTTGTTGCCACAAGAAGGACATTTGTCAAAAAGTGAAGGCATTCTCAGCTGAAAATGCTCACCAAACTGACTGAAAAAGACAGTTTCTTACTTTACTAGATGTAAAATGTCAAAGTAGAAAAAGTTGTTCAAACTGAAGTAATTTTCTGTCAGAAAACAGAAATTAGTGGAGCTGTGTTACCAGGATCCTTCCTGAAGGAGCCGGAAAGAACAACTGACCTAACTGTCACCCCTGAGGCATGATGGGATACCGGGGGTCATGGGTGCCTTAAAGGCACAGTGTCAGTTTTTTGTATACAGCTACAGGTTAGCTTTTCAGTCTTTTTAGACTGTGTGTTTGCAATGCAGCCTGGGAGCTTTCTATGCTTTCAGTGAGTTATAAGAATTTCTACTGCTGCCTAAGCATTAAAACAGTTTCTAAACAATCTTTGGTGTTGTTTCTCATGTTTCTAATGCATATTATTCATGTATGGTGGAAATTCTTCACAGCATATTTCAGCTGTGGTGTGATTGGGCCGCTATTGCATGTTTTAATATATATATATATATATATATATATATATATATATATATATATATATATATATATGTATGTATATATATATATATATATATATATATATATGTATGTATATATATATATATATATATATATATATATATGTGTATATATATGTGTATATATATATGTATATATATGTGTATATATATATATATATATATGTATATATATAAGTATATATATGTGGGGCACATATGATATAGTGTTTCCGGGGTCCCGCTCATGGGCGGAAATATTCCAATGCTTATTACTTTTGATGAGGATCCCCTGGAAGAGAACTACTGAGAACAATCTGGTCACCATCTAAAGAATTGTTGACTAATGGAATCCAGTTATCAAGTTCCCTGGTTCCAAAAGAAGATAAGGAAATAATGGAAGGAGTATTGGTAAGTCTCACAATAGCTTAGATAATGGCAATAGCTTAGATAATGGCAAAGCAGTTATCACCACAAAGATTATCTTCTGTGCTGTACACTAACTGTGCCACCTTGGAAATCATCATGAAGGGGGGAAAAAGGGAGTTCCTCGAAAAGAGATCAATCTTTAAGTAATGTCTCTAGTGCTGTTGCCTCGGCACCTGGTTGCCAGTTTAAGAATGAAAGGAGTTGAGCCTTGAGATAAAGACAGAAAGATCACTGTTCTATAAATGTGGCTGCTGAGCTGAACTAGCTCAATCCTATTTGTAATTTCTTCCACATATCTAGTCTGGGACTATACATTGGCCTCTGCACTGGAAGGATCTAGTAGCTGTACCACATGGATGGTAATGCCTATGTTCACACATGAGTTCCAAAACAATTTAGATTGTTCTACCAGACAAGTACCTACCCCAGATGATTCAGGCAGTGAATTGGGAAAACAACTCCGCTTTTAACCTACACTAGCAACATTTGCCCTTCGTTGTACTTTTAAAAATGAAAGATCGGCTGGAAATATTGATATCCATATATTCTTGATGTAGGGTCAGGTTCCACATGTGAACAAGTAACTGCAGTGAGGCTCCCCACTCAGTCTGGCTGCTGCTGTGCTCCATAATATCTGGTTAAAAGTTACTCTGTCAACATTTGAGAAAGAGAGAAGGTCTTTGAAAGCTAAGCCAACCTCTAAGAAAGGGATTTTATACTCTTCAAATGCTTTGTAGTATAT
Source organism: Lissotriton helveticus (assembly GCF_964261635.1). Lineage (NCBI taxonomy): Eukaryota > Metazoa > Chordata > Amphibia > Caudata > Salamandridae > Lissotriton > Lissotriton helveticus. Next base: position 175,906,150 of record NC_136073.1, read on the forward strand.
TGTAGCACACATGTGCTGGCCAGACTCTGTGTGTGGCTTTGTTGCGGTATGCATTGATGTGTGAAGTAGCTGTGTGTATGTGTCCTGTGTTTGGCTGTAAGACAGTTTACATTGATGTGCCAGGCAGGCTGTGTCGATATGTTCTGCTACTAAGGATGCACTCCTTGATCCAAGTTGTGAATACATATGGTGACATGAGTGCATGCTGGAGAATGTGTGCATGCATTTGATGGAAAATACTTAATTTTTTTCACAGCGAAGACTTGTGTCTAAGCTTCCCTTTACATTCTGTTTCAGGTACACTCATGTTTGCTGAGCGTGCGAGCTGGCAAAGACGGTTGGTTTCAGCTCTATAGTCCCGGTGGAGTGGCCTGTGATGACGATGGAGAACTTTTTGCCAGTATGGTACGTGTCTGCAATAACGTGAGTTTTTATTCTTTGCTACAAGTATAGTAGTTAGTCTAGTTGACCACTAATGGAACTGTTACACCAAAGCCTATATATTAATGGTATAATGATTACTGGTGCCCTCTTTCTGTAAATTCTTCCTTGAGACCACAGTATGAAGAGCTAAACTGTGTCCTGTTGTGAAAAACGATCTGTTCCCATAACCATTGTGCAAGCTTGGCTTAGGGGACGTACTAGTCTCTTTATTCTAGGGGTCCATGTATGTGCATATATAGTTATTTTCCTTTCCCCATCTGAATTCTGGATTCTTCAAAATGTGAGGGGCCGTAGAGGTCACTTTCATATTGAGCTCTCATTTGATCATAGGTTTGACCCATTCTTTGACACTTAACAGCCTCTTATTTTAGGGCTAATTAAATGGCAAGGAATGGAATCTACAGAAAGTAAAAAGGGCCCTACCAATCCTTTGCACTTTGTTCCTGCCATTGACTTCGTGATTCATTAGGCCAGGGATGGCAAGGGCATTGCCAGGGGTATTAAAAGAAAGCTACCACTAATTCATGTACATGATTGCGGAGGATCCCAGATGTTGTTCAGTCTTTCTTGGATGTTTATTGGTACAGCAATTCTTTGGAGCGATTCAAAGGCAATGGAAGGTATGTGCCACTGAGTATCTAGTTATTGCATTGGCGAGAGCTGTGGGGATTCCTTTGTACTAGAAGCTTCGATTATGGTCTCAGTAGTTTTTTAAGTGCCTGCAGCTGGTATCTACATTGGAGTCCAACTCCTACAACTTCTGAGGGTGGTGCATTGCAGTGGAGTATCTGCTCTATACCTGCATGATATGGCACATGATTTATTAGGTGTGGCATGACTGTGCCAGGTGTCTGGCCACCTGTAATTTTCGGTTCTTTAAAAATATCTTAGATTGCCCTTTGGCTCTACACAGATTAATATCTCACTTACGCTTATTGCTATTGTGTGTTTGGTCTATCATTCCACCTCTTGTAGAGTGCATACAGTGCAGCGCATAGAGGACTGATGTACACTAAATAATCACACCTTAAACTCGTTATCTCATTGATGTATTGTATATATAGCAAGCAATTTCTTTTTTTTTACTGCAACAAGCTTTTTAAATGGTTTAATCCAGGCTAAAATTGACAGCCATATCTATTGGCTTTGCCAATGCTTGTTTTATTCAGAGAGATTTTTTTTTTATGTCACTGGTCATTCCTTGTTGGCGTCAGACCTCCACCTTTTATTTACTCAGAATCCCTAATGAAAATATTTTGTGTGCGCGGATTCCATCTCTGGACTAACCCGTGCACACAAGACTAATGGAGATTTCAAATTAGGAATGACCCTTTGTGCTGGGTGTTTTTGTGCCAAATCTGTGTGATTTTTATTCTCTGGCGAAAACATCCTCATGGTTCTATTCTGCTTTCTCTCAAGGGACTAGCCACTTCAGGACTAATGAGCAATCGGGAGGGCAGCATTTTCCCATGGTATCCATAGAGGTCATTCACACCCTTGAGACAATGATGACTCGTGAGCTGGTTTTATTTATATATTTATAAGTCTTGTTTTCAGTGTTTCATCCACTTCTGAGCATGTCCAGCCATTGGGCCAAAGAAGAAGTTTTGTATAGTGAATGGCTCGTCCCTTTAGGCCTTTTCTATAGAGGAGGGATGTTTGTGCCACCTGATACAGAGGTCTGGCTGCTTTTATTGTGCCAGCAGTGTTTGCAGTTTGGTGTTGAATCCAATAGGAGGCGTTCAGTTTTCTTCATTGCTTTTCCACCTGGAGAAGCTTAGATCCATCATTGTTGGGGGATGGGAGCTGAAAGGGTTGGAACAGGGTTTCTATGCAGCTCTGCTTGAGTGCTTGACCTAAGAGTGTGACTTTCAACAATTTTCTGAATAGGTGGTGTTTATTTTAGTCTCTGAGAAGCGGTGGCAAGTTATTCCTAAGCTGTTCTGCTTGGACCTTTACTGTTTTTCCTCCATGTTTCATCTGCTGTGCCTTTAGTCACTGGATTAGGAAGGGTTTACCCTTTTGGGTGGTATTGTGGTCATGTGCCACATCCTTGACGTATCTGGAGTTTTTCTCCAGAAGACTTTTAACTTTTAAATCAATCCTCTGTTAGTACATGTGAGTGAAGAGCCCGCAGGCATTATGTTTGGCCTACTTCTTGATACTAAAGCGTAGTTTGGCCACCTTGTTCTGTACTCTATGAGATTCTGGGTCTACTTTTTGGCAGAAACCAACATACGGAATATAACAGTGATCTATATACGAGTCGTTGGATCCCACACAATGTCTTTTCAGTGGCAGGAGTGAGCCTCTGGAAGAGTGTTTTCCAGTTCTGAGATAGTTCGGTCTATGATTTGTTCTCTATACTCACTGAGTTGGCTTGGGGGGCATCAGCAATGATTCTGGACATTCTGAATCTGCCTCAAGCAATTATCTCCAGGATGTGGAGCAAAGCTGGATTGTCCTAATCAGAATCGCCTTGGTTTTAATCTGTCAAAACACAGGTAATTTCTTAATGAATCTAAAAGTGAATACGTTCAAGACAACTGGAGTTATCTCATGGAAGGTAAGATCCTCCATCAACCAGAAGTGGATCGACACGTTGTCTGTGTACAGTTGCTAGAGGATGTATATTCATATAGTGTTTCTTGCAGGGGTCACTTTTGGGAGTTAAAGAATGGTGTAGGGAATAACAAGTATCTTTTTTGTGCTGGACTTCAACATGCCTACACAAACTTCCTGAATGTTTATTTTGGTTGCGGTTGGTGCAGTACGTGAACAGCATGTCAATAAGACCATGAATGTGGAATTCATGTATATCAAATTCTCTTCCCTTTCTATTGGACATTTTTCACCTGTGTCAGATCTGTGCTGTACATTTTGTGTGTATGTTTATTGTTGTCTCTAGAACAACATCTAGCTTTAATACATAAGCTGAGAGTTGGAGGAACAAAAAAGGCTCTTTTTAGACTAAGATTAGTTCTCAGTGTGTGGTGTTATATGGTGATATTATCTAAGCTACATTAAAGAGTTTGAGGTCCTATAATTCATTTACCCTTATCACAGGTGAGGCAGTTTACATTTTTCTAGAAATTATTGCATTCAATCCATCAGATTTATTCTGTAATGTTCTTAACACTTCATTTGACGTAAAAAAAATGGTGCCTTCTTTCTTCGGATACAATTCGAAACTCTGACTTTGCCAACACTTGCTTTGCAACGTATTTTATTTTTTACATCACTTCCTCAGCGACTTACTGGTATAAGCTGGCAGTATTGCTATAACAAAATATTCTCCAGTATTACATCTTTCATAGATTCACATGCTTGTATCTTCCCCGTCGTCATGGTGGGAGTCTCACGGTAACAGAATGACCAAAGCAGTATCATAGAGAAGAAAACTGCATAGAAAAGCCCCTAGGGACTGTATTATTTGGTAACCAGACCTCCTCATTGTTTGGTCCAAAAGTCAGCCAATCAGCATTGCTGCCCTGCCCTCACACTCCCCAGCAGAACCTTCCTGCCTCAGATTTCCAACCGACTTCGTGTGAGAAAGGAGTCTCCCTGAGCTCTGCTCAGTTTGCTGTTCCTTTGTGAACTATTGACCTTTTTTCTCAACTGTCTTATCATCTGGATTAAGGTATTGTGAGTACCTATTTCTTTTATAATGGCTGAAAGCTCTAAAAAGAGGCTTTTCAGGCCTTGCAGATCCTGTGGAAAGGCTAGGCTTTTCTCTGAAGACCCTCACAAGGACTGCTTATACTGTCTTCATCCAAAGCATGTGGCAGAGAGGCTTGTCTGCTGTTGTGGCTTCAAAAGAAGAAGGCCGCATCAGATACAGATTCTGGTGAGGAGTCTGCTAGCTTAACACCTAAAAAGAGAAAGGCCTCACATTCTGAGGAAATGGTAGAGCCTAAGAAGGTTAAATCAAAAGGGAAGGAGGTGTCATCTCTCCCTCATACTCCCCTCAAGAAGCCGTCAGGTCAGAAAGGGGAGGGTCTGCTCCGTCGACCAGCTCCCTAGTTTCTACTGTAAAATCTGTGGCAAAGACTTCAGCTCCGTCGACGACGACGGTTTCGACAATGGCAGCTGCGTCGACGACAGGAACTAAGACAGTGTCGACGACGACTACGTCGACGAGTTTGATCATCCCGTCGATGAGGAAACCGTCGACGACGAAACCGTCGACGATGGGATCAGTGATGAAGTCGTCGACGACCCCGTCGACGACGGTTCCGTCGACGATGGCTTTGGTGACGACGGCTCCGTCGACGATGGCTATGTCGACGACGACTCCGTCGATGAAGAGTGTAATTTCAACGGCAAAGGCATTTAAATCTCCACAGTCGAAGACTTTGATCTCCATTCGATCATTTCAGTCGTCGAGGGGTTCGGCGACCATAAGCAAATCTGCAGAATTCACGTCGTGGACGCAGATTTCGCCTCTACCCCCATCTTCTTTGTTGGAGCAGGATTCAGACGGGGAGGAGTCGTCTGGAGTGGCATATAGTCCTTCACAGCTTAGGATAAAAAGCCGGGACACAGATGATGAAGAGGTGTTTTCCTTTAAGGAGAGGGCGCATTCTCAATCTTCAAGATATGAATCTTTCCAGGAGACTTGCGACCTGACCTGAGGTTCATGATTAACGACTATTATCGTCGTATCCAGAGGCGAATGCGCCTCCGTCATCTACGCCGGCAACTACAACACAGCCTCCGAGAACCCAATCTACTCCTCACACGCAGTCTGTGAGATCTCTACCAGTGGTCACAATCAGGGACGATCTGACGGACACTGATGATGATGAGCAACCTGAGGAAGGTGAAATTATACAAGATTCTACGGGAGGCCAGGAATGGAACGAGTACATTTTGCCGTCGGCCCCTTCTCCTACTCCGCCGCCAACCACTTCTCCTCCTCGGGATATTGGAGGATTCCATGACATTATGGAAAAAGCAGCCAGGAGATTTGATCTGGAAATGGAGGTTAAAGAAACTGGATGTTTCCTATATGATTTCAAGGATGACGCCAGGAAGTCTGCTCGCTCAATCCCGATTATTCCTTACCTTTGGGAGGAGGGCCTAAAAATTTTGAAGACACCGGCTTCCATCGCGGTTCGGTTCCTAGAATCGAAAAGAAATATAGAGCACCAGAGTCTTCTCCGGCCTGTCTGATAGGACACCCGAGACCGGAGTCGGTGGTGACGCAAGCGGCACAAAGAAATTCCAAGAATCCGGTTTCTACTTCAATGGTGCCGCCAGATAAAGAGGGACGGAGGATGGATGGAGCCGGGAAGAGGTTTGCGGTCATGGCAGCCTTTACTATTAAAGCAGCCAATGCTATGGCCCTAATTAGCCGTTTTAACAGGCAAATGTGGTCGGATTTGGCACCCATTTTGGCTGCACTCCCGGAGGATAAGAAAGAAGAGGCGGCTGCTATCATCTGTGATGGGGCAAAGTCGGCCTCTGGAATCCATTGATGTTGCCATGGATGTTTCCTCTATGGCCTTCAGGCAGATGGCAGGAGCAGTTTCACTGCGGAGACTGGGTTGGCTGAAGGCAGCATCCTTTCGTCCGGAGGTGCAGGCGAAGATTGTTGACATGGCATTCGATGGCGAAAATCTTTTTGGCACACATGTAGACGAGGCGCTGCAGGGCATCAAGTCAGATACAGATACGGCCAGGGCGCTGGGATCTCTTCAGCAAGGAAGGTTCCAGTCCTTTCGTAAAAGAGGTGCAAGGGGTCAATTTAATCAGAGACCTTCATATCAAATCCAACAGATATCAGCCCTATAACCAGCAAGGATATAGGCAATACAATACAGGCAATCAATATAGGCCTTCCAACTCCTCTTTCCAGCAGCAATCTAGGGGCAAGTCCTCCAATAGAGAAAAGAATCAACAATCTAACAGACGACAATGATCTCATGCCGGCGCTCCCCACACAGCAGATCCCGGAAAACGACCACTATCTGTCTCTCTTCTTCGACAATTGGATGTCTGTAACATCGGACAAATGGGTTTTGGACGTAATAAGCAGAGGCCATACCCTAGAGTTTGTACAAATGCCACCAGATCATCCCCCGGTGCTCAGACACCATCAACATCGTCACGAGCTGCAAAAGGAAGTCCATTCACTCTTGCAGAAGGGGGCTATAGAAGAAGTACCTCGACAACACAGAGGGAAAGGCATCTATTCGCATTTCTTCCTCATCAAGAAGAAACAAACTACAAAGTGGAGACAGGTATTGGATTTGAGGGATCTAAATCAATACATAAAGAAAATTCCCTTCCGAATGCTCTCGTTACAAGAGATCCTCCTAATGTTAAAGAAGAAAGACTTCATGGCTTCGTTGGATCTCATGGATGCATACTTCCATATTCCAATTCATCGGAAGCACAGAAAATATTTAAGATTTGCTGTGGAGAGTCGCCATTTCCAATTCAAGGTGTTGCCATTTGGCCTCAAATCGGCCCGAGGGTGTTTACCAAATGCATGGCCCCGGTGGCTGCCCACTTAAGGTTAAGAGGGCATTGCATTTACCCATATCTCGACGATTGGCTGGTGACGGGTCCATCATTCGCAAGAGCCAGGAGGTCCCTTCAGTGCTGCATCCGCCTGTTCCATCGGTTAGGCCTAAGAACCAACTTGGAAAAGTCTTTACTGATTCCAACTCTGGGCATTCAATTCCTAGGGGCATGGATATGTACCAAGGAAACGAAAGCATACCCGTCCGAAGAAAGGATGAGGAAAATAATGGGCCTCGCAACATCCCTTCAGGCAAAAAGGTTCACTTCTGTGCAGATGTACAAATCCTTGTTGGGGATGATGTCCTCTTGCATCCCACTGGTTCCAAACTGCCGCAGGAACATCTAGACGAGCAGTGGGTTCAGTCCAAAGGAACCTTCGAAGATCGGATTACCATCACTCACCGTATAAAAGTGGCCATGTCATGGTGGAAGGTTCAGAAGAACTTGAATCAGGGTCTGAATTTTGTACCTCAGAATCACAAATATGTGATGACGACGGACGCTTCGTTGCAAGGATGGGGCGCGCACCTTCAGGAGTTGGAGATCCAGGGCCACTGGTCCGAGTGGGAAGCACAGCTTCACATAAATATGTTGGAGCTTAAAGCGGTGTTTCTGGGACTTCAAGCCTTCCTGCCCAGAATCCAGAGCTCGTCGGTGCTCATTCAGACAGACAGCACCACGACTATGTTTTATCTCCTAAAGCAAGGGGGAACAAGATCCAAACAACTTTCTGCACTGGCGCAAAGGATTTGGAAATGGCTGATAAGCCACGACATTTCTATTCAGGTGCAGCATATACAGGGCATCCTCAACACACGGGCAGATGTCCTAAGTCGCACGGCGAGCGTGTCGCACTAGTGGGAACTGCACGACACTCAGCTTCACAGAGTGTTTCAAAGATGGGGCACACCAACGTTCGACTTGTTCGCAACCCGGGACAATTCGAAATGCGATCAGTTTGCATCCGGGTACCCTCAGCGGGATTCCAAAGGAAATGCGTTTCACATGGACTGGACGGGAATGTTCGCTTACGCGTTCCCACCAATTCCTTTAATACCGCGAGTGCTTCGCAAGATGAGATCAGAACCATGTCATGTCATTCTGATAGCACCAGCTTGGCCAAGACAAGCATGGTTTTCAGATCTGCTACAGATGTCAAAAGGCAACAAGGTAAAATTCCCGACATCCCAGAGCCTCATATCAATGAGCAATGGCCAAATTCTGCATCCGGACCTAGCATCGCTAAAATTATCCGCATGGAACCTCATGAGCGGGAATTCCAAGCCATGAGCATTCCGCAGGACTGCAGACAAATACTATCGCAATCTAGGGCTATGTCGACCAACAAGGCATACACAGCAAAATAGACACGCTTCTGTCACTGGTGTGCCAGTCAAGGTCTACACCCGTTGACAGTACCCCCAGAAGGTATACTGCCTTACCTGTTGTCGTTATCAAAGGCAGGTCTGTCACATGCCTCGTTGAAAGTGCATTTGGCGGCAATATCAAGATTCAGGAGAATGCCAGACGAGCCGTCTCTCTGGTCTCACAGACTGATAAAGGAGTTTGTCAAAGGGCTCTTTAGAGCTTTTCCACCCATTCAACGGCCGCCAATACCCTGGCATCTCAATACAGTTTTGGCGCAACTTATGAGGCCACCATTCGAGCCTATATACAAGACAGACTTACAATTCCTTTCATGGAAGACAGCACTGCTACTGGCTCTTACCTCGGTGAGGAGAGTTAGCGAAATTCAAGCCTTTTCTTCAATTTCGGCAGGATGGAGTTATACTACGGACAAATCCTACATTTATACCCAAAGTTCCTACTACTTTTCACCTTAATGAGCCAAATATTTTGCCTACTTTCTTCAGCAATCCCTCATCTGAAGCAGAAAGAGCTTTGCATTCATTGGACATCGCTGGATGTTTGAAATTCTACATTGAACGAACAAAAACATTCCGCAAATCTAAACAGTTATTTATTGCATTTGAAGGACAGAGGAAAGGCCTCCCTCTGTCAAGACTGAGTATCGCCAGATGGATATCATTGGCTATCATTAAATGTCATGAAAAAGCTGGAAAGCCGTTTCATTCCAGTGTGAATGCTCATTCCACAAGAAAGATGGTGACATCGATGGCCTTGTTTGCAGGAGTGTCTCTACCTGACATCTGCAGAGCGGCGACGTGGAAGAATGTGCATTCATTCACCAAGCACTACTGTCTGGACACTGCGTGGAAAGAGGACACGGCAGTGGGACAAGCTGTTCTGAGGCGTCTATTTCAATAAGGTATTCTTTTGTTCTCCGTTAATACTCTATACAGTGTGTATGTATATATATATATATTCACTGAAAAAACCATAGGTTATAGACCATATATAGTTAGGAATTAGCATTTAAAAAAACCTTATTTTACTCACACAAAACCATTGAAATTCCATATATAGTTAGTTGCACTAACTATATATCGCGCACCCGCAATCCACTGCTGATCATGTCACATATTACATCATTCATGACATGGTCAGTGACATCACTGATGACATCACTGATGACATCTCAAATGACATCACTGATGACATCACTGATGACATCTCATTTGACATCATTCTTGTGCTAATACGATAAACCTCTTCAGACTCTAATATAACCTTAGATACACTCAGTGTATACAGACACTCACACACTGTCACTCATCCATGGAGTTACTCACACACCTAGTCAGTCATGCAAAGAAACAATCTCACCTCCATTTCCTTAACTATACAGTTATACACACCTTACTTATTCAAGCATATACTAACACATATTTACTCTCTTACACAATCCCTGATACAAGTTCACAATGATCCATACAGCCACTCACACATTCAGTGGCTCTCATGCACAGTTAATTATATATGCCAACTCTCACATGTACTGTGTTTTACATATGTACTTACTATGACATGTAGCATTGAGATATCCATTCACTCATCAATACACTCATGCACATAGTCAACTGCCCATGTAGCTGTTTCCACATGCACTCTTGAACTCATACACCTAGTGAATCAACTGCTGACACATCTATGCACAGAGTCACACACCTCCCAGCCACCCCCACACAAACTCAATCTCCCATACAAATACTTGGGCAACCAATCAATAACACATATAGCCTCTCGTATAGCTAATGATCAACACATGCAGCAGTTTACATCACAACAGACATACTGATGCACACATTCAGACTGTTTAGTCACTAACCCATGCATTTAGTACGACACATTTATTCACTCACTCACAGTCAGTCACGCACCTACTAAATCCTTCATCCAGACACTTATACATCCACTCATTCTTCAATATATCAAACATATTTAAACTTTACAGAAACACACAGTCACTGGATGATGTCATCAGTGATGTCATCAGTGATGTCATTTGAGATGTCATCAGTGATGTAATCAGTGATGTCATTTGAGATGTCATCAGTGATGTCATCAGTGATGTCATTTGAGATGTCATCAGTGATGTCATCAGTGATGTCACTGACCATGTCATGAATGATGTAATATGTGACATGATCAGCAGTGGATTGCGGGTGCGCGATATATAGTTAGTGCAACTAACTATATATGGAATTTCAATGGTTTTGTGTGAGTAAAATAAGGTTTTTTAAATGCTAATTCCTAACTATATATGGTCTATAATCTATGGTTTTTTCAGTGAATTTTCAAGGTTTTGTAAATGCTAATTCCTAACTATATATGGTCTATAACCTATGGTTTTTTCAGTGAATTTCAATGGTTTTTTAATAGCAAATATCATAAGCTGTCGAATGTCAAGTACGTGGTAAGTGAAAACATTTTCGTGTTTATGCACACTGATCTGCTTTGAATGGTGCCCCCCCCCTCATTTCTATTAGGAGTACTCTCTCTTTGCAGATAGTGAAAGGTAGTTAACGCAGGCCTTTGCCCCCATTGTAATCCGTCGTGCCTGCTTCTCTCTCCATTTGATTGATTGTTATCCAAGTATTTACTGTTTTAGAATTAGTTCTCTTTGGTTCATTCTCTATTTACAAACAAACACAGAGTCGCAATACTCTGTTTAGTCTTTGCAGATAACGAAAAATCGTGTAAAAAAAAAGAAAAGGAATCGAGTAAAATCAGTAGGCCACTAATGGGATTTCTTTTTGACCTCGCTAAAATAGAAACATTAGGAACAACCCCTCATGACAAATACAAAACTAGTGAGATGAACTGAACTCCACACAATGATGGCTGCAAAACAGCTCGGCTCCGCCACCCACCCCGCCCAAAATAACGATAAAGAACGGCTGCCATGATTGGTTGCGGAATGACCACGACGGAGCTACGAAATGGTGCTGCTCTCATGCTAACCCCAGCTTCAGTCTGAAACATCCAGAAACACTGTAGACTACCAATTCGATCAGTTCCGGTAGCGCCCCAATGTAACCCGGTAGAGAAGAACTAGCCCTCCCCTCTTTGACTGATGGTTCTTGTTGCCTGTCCCTTCTGTTGTCATTTAACAGAACTATTTAGCCTGCTGAAAGGGGTTGTGTTCCGACCGCTGGTTGGTGGAGACATTTTGACTATATTCTGTACCTGCGTTGTCGCGTAATGCGTCATATGACGCGCCGCGTTAGCGCATCCGGAAGTCATCCGGGGCGCGCAGCGCGTAACGTAAGCATAACAAGTCATGTGACTTGTTAATAAAACTTTTCATTGGTTCATTTTATTTTTCTTATTGTAATGATGAAAGGCTTGGTCATATGACCTAAAAATTACGCTTTTCATTACTTCCGAACATTATTTTTTCTTAAATATATGTTATAATGTTCCAGGCTAATGTACTTTCCCGGAAATTTTACAACTGTCCTGCAAGTAAAATATATTCTTTTTTCGAGAAAAAGAGCGTTTCTTCGTCCCATGACGGAGCCGTTGAGCAAAAGAGGGTCGACCTGCTGTCTTAGTCGCCGATAAGCCTGAATATGAGATTCTTATCGATCACTTTATGTTGCAGGAATAGAAAACACAACAGCCCTTGACCATTTATCTTTACTGCGTTCCTTCGTATTATACCTTTTACCCTTCATGTAATTGGTCTGCTTTATTTCACTTGCCTTTTAATGATTCTAAAACAGTCACTATTATTAAAAACTTTACCAATGTATATACTACTACCATGTTTTCTTTTAAAAACCTTTATTGTGAAAATTTCATTATACAAATACGAGCCTATAACCACGTGGGCCTGCCACAGAGCAAACTGTAATCGTATATGATGAATAGACATTTACACTGTAGAGGAACGTAACGGGCGAGCCATTAGGTTGCAAGAACTAAGGTGTCTAACAGTTACGGAATCGGTGGACGTACATTTTATAATTAAAATACGACAGGGCCAGTTACAATAAAATTATCTAGATATACATTTGCGGGCAAGTACCATGGGTGACGTTAATTCGAACTTTCAACAGTACAGTAATCAATAACACATCAGAACTTAATATCAATAGGGATGTCGAAATATTCAATCAATTCTCGTCCCCGCCCGCCATGTGCTTCAAAACTGCATACGTATCTCGTGATTTCAAGGTTCTGCAACCAGTACACAACAAGGAGTTACGAGTCCCATTTATTCCGGCGCCATTTTGGGCGAGGACGGGCAGGTCCAGGATATAGTCAAAATGTCTCTACCAACCATCGACTATGATGATGTTCATATGCTGTATTTATTAGAGTAACACTCATCTGTCCACATGAAATTAATTTGCCACAATCTAAACATGTCATTTTAATCTTTCCAAAGTTCTTCTAAATATTTGGGACCGTTTCCCTTGCCTCTGAAGCTCTCAGTGCCACTTCTTTGATGAATGTACTAGCAGGTCAGGGGTTCTCCTCCAAATCTCTCTTTTATGCAGCACTATAATTAATTGGTGCCACCTCTCCATATGACGATGCATGGTATAGTTACCACAACTATATTTTTTTTCGGTTCCTCTGGAGAGTTCATCGTGGCAGATGAAGCGTGTAACGTACCGGGCATTTACCTTTTTTTGCATGTACAGGAAAGGAAAAAAAAATCGAGCGTCCGAGTTCTAAGGTGTCCCAGGGCCATTTTAGTGGACCAGGCCCAAATCCAAAGAACAGGCCGCCATTTTGAGAGTCCTCTTGCAGCCGCCTGTCGCTGTAGCATCAAGAGCAGCCGAAACTCAGCTGAATGGCAACTGAAACGGTAAAGGGGCGCCCCACTACAGCAGACGAGCCTCCACCTAGGAAGGCCCATTCACGCCGGCTCCCCCCCCCTTCGGGCACCCCACGCCGTTATTCGGAGCAGTATTGTAGGATGGCCACACCAGTGCGGCAACTTGCTAGACATCACCTCGGTGGTAACCGAATCTCAACGCCTTGTGGTGTCTCCTATTCAGAAAACATTGTTATGCTGCCTTCGACCTATTCGCCGCAAGTGCGCACACAACTCAACTGCATAGCTAGCTAGACACCACCTCGGTGCCATCCGGATCTTGGAATGTCAGCACCTTTTGGTGTCTTCTCTTCAGAAAATATTATTGCGCTGCCTTTGGCCCCATTCGCACATCAGTCCGCTACTGACGCCATCTCACAGGCTAATGGGGCGCCCCACGCCGACTTTCAGCATTGTAGAATAACCACACCAGTACAGCAACTTGCTAGACATCACCTCGGTGCCATCCGGATCTCGGCGCCCCACTGCAGATGAAGTGCCTCTCAACTATGAAACCACCACGGTGACATCCGGATCTTGGCGCTTTGTGCTGCCTTCGGCCTATTCGCACATCGGTCCGCTACTGACGCCATCTCACAGGCTAATGGGGCGACCCACGCCGAGTTTCAGCATTGTAGGATGACCACACCAGTACAGCAACTTGCTAGACATCACCTCGGTGCCATCCGGATCTCGGCGCCCCACTGCAGATGAAGTGCCTCTCAACTATGAAACCACCACGGTGACATCCGGATCTTGGCGCGTTGTGCTGCCTTCGGCCTATTCGCACATCGGTCCGCTACTGACGCCATCTCACAGGCTAATGGGGCGACCCACGCCGAGTTTCAGCATTGTAGGATGACCACACCAGTACAGCAACTTGCTAGACATCACCTCAGTGCCATCCGAATCTTGGCATCTCAACGCCTAGTGGTATCTTCCATACAAAAAATATTGTTACGCTGCCTTTGGCCCCATTCGCACATCAGTCCGCAACTTAGACACCACCTCGGTGCCATCCGGATCTTGGAATGTCAGCACCTTTTGGTGTCTTCTCTTCAGAAAATATTATTGCGCTGCCTTTGGCCCCATTCGCACATCAGTCCGCTACTGACGCCATCTCACAGGCTAATGGGGCGCCCCACGCCGACTTTCAGCATTGTAGAATAACCAAACCAGTACAGCAACTTGCTAGACATCACCTCGGTGCCATCCGGATCTCGGCGCCCCACTGCAGATGAAGTGCCTCTCAACTATGAAACCACCACGGTGACATCCAGATCTTGGCGCGTTGTGCTGCCTACGGCCTATTCGCACATCGGTCCGCTACTGACGCCATCTCACAGGCTAATGGGGCGACCCACGCCGAGTTTCAGCATTGTAGGATGACCACACCAGTACAGCAACTTGCTAGACATCACCTCGGTGCCATCCGGATCTCGGCACCCCACTGCAGATGAAGTGCCTCTCAACTATGAAACCACCACGGTGACATCCGGATCTTGGCGCGTTGTGCTGCCTTCGGCCTATTCGCACATCGGTCCGCTACTGACGCCATCTCACAGGCTAATGGGGCGACCCACGCCGAGTTTCAGCATTGTAGGATGACCACACCAGTACAGCAACTTGCTAGACATCACCTCAGTGCCATCCGAATCTTGGCATCTCAACGCCTAGTGGTATCTTCCATACAAAAAATATTGTTACGCTGCCTTTGGCCCCATTCGCACATCAGTCAGCAACTTAGACATCACCTCGGTGCCATCCGGATCTTGGCATCTCAGCGCCTTGTGGTGTCAGTCAGAAAATATTGTTGCGCTGCCTTTGGCCCCATTCGCACATTGGTCCGCTACTGACGCCATCTCACAGGCCAACGGGGCGCCCCACGCCGACTTTCAACATTGTAGGATGGCCACAGAAGTGCGACAACTTACTAGACACCACCTCGGTGCCATCCGGATCTTGGCGCGTTGTGCTGCCTTCGGCCTATTCGCACATCGGTCCACTACTGACGCAAACTCACAGGCCAACGGGGCGCCCCACGCCGACTTTCAGCATTGTAGGATGGCCACACCAGTGCTGCAACTTGCTGGACACCACCTCGGTGCCATCCGGATCTTGGCGCGTTGTATTGCCTTCGGCCTATTCGCACATCAGTCCGCTACTGACGCCGCCTCACGTGCCAACGTATTTTCTCCGCATTTTATACCCTATGCCGCATAACAGGTCATGTGACTTGTTTATAAAACTTTTCATTGGTTCATTTTACTTTTGGTTTCCTAATGATGGAAGACTTGATCATATGACCTAAAAACAACACTTTTCATTGGATGAAAACTTTTTTTTCCCCCCAAACGATGAAAGCCCCACCTTGTTTCTGGATGTTTCAGACTAAACTGGCGTCAGCATGAGAGCACCACCATCTCGTAGCTCCGTCGTGGTCATTCCGCGAGCAATCATGGCAGCCGCTCCCCACCAGAAGCCTGCAGGAGTCGGGGCCCCCAAAACTTTTGATGAATTCTCAAGGCGGAGGGGACGCTTTCGAGAATGGGGTCCAAGACCTAGCAGACAAGCGTCCGATTTCCAAGGTGTCCCAGGGCCATTTCAGTGGACCACGCCCAAAAAGGAAAGAGCCTGCCGCCATTTTGAGAGTCCTGTGGCAGCCGCCTATCGCTGCACCGCAAGAGTGGGCGCAACTCAGCTGAATGGCGGATTTTGACACAGTGGACCAAAAGCGGACGGAATGGCAACTGAAACGGTAAAGGGGCGCCCCACTAAAACAGATGAGACTCCACCTGGAGAGGCCCGTTCACGCCGCCTCCCCCGGGGCGCCCCACGCCGTTATTCGGAGCAGCATTGTAGGATACCAAAACCAGTGCGGCAACTTACTGGACATCACCTTGGTGCCATCGTTCTGCTGCCTTGGAACTATTCGCACAACAGTTTGCTACTGATGACCCACCCCCCGCGACGCCCCACGCCGTTATTTGCTGGGTGGCAACTTACTAGACATCACTTTCGTGTCATCTAGATTTCGGCGCGTTCTGCTGCCTTGGAACTATTCGCACAACAGTTTGCTACTGATGACCCACCCCCCGCCGGAAATCTGGACGTTGTGCTGCGTTGGGACTATTCGCACAGCCGACCGCTACTTCGTTGTTTTTCCCTAAAAATGTTTATATGTTATTACTATTTTTGTTTTCTTGTATATATTTATAAATTATTAAAGTTTTATAATCTTACTACTTTGTCGGAGTGCTATATATTTTTAATGTGACACATAATTGTAAAAACTTTGATGTACAAAGAGTCATCCCTGGAATCTTCCGCTTCACGCTCGGTCCCCTCCCCAATCACAATACAGGATGGTTTTCAGATAATAGCAACGCTTCTGCTGTGACGGATCTCATCGAGTGTGGGCCTTGATCTACTATAACTCCTTTGAAGAGGGGTGATTCTTTACAGCTGTGGCCATAAACTACATCTGCAGGGCTAGCTGATAGCCTAGGACCGGCCTGGACAATCGGACACAGAGGAAAAGGAGTGTCAGAGGGTGCGGTAGTGAATAGGGCGAAAGGGAGGTGTCGGGCGGGCACAGGGTGTGATTCTCAGGGAAGAGCAGCGCAGATGGGGGGAGGTTTATTACCCATGCATAAGACAGAGAGCGGGGGTGACCACTGCCTGGGTGAGATGCTTGCGAGGGTGGGGAGCCATGCTAAGGATCGACAGCGTGCACAGAGTGGGTCTGGTCAAGGCATCTAAAATGGCTGCCGTGCACGACAAAAGTGTGGCATTTGAAAAAAGACAAGATGGCGCAGACAATGTTTTTCAACACTTCCTGATTTCCTTCGAATCGAACGTTAACAGACGTTGGGGCATATTACCAAAGTTAAGCGATATTTATCCCTAACGATGCATTGCAAAGATTTTTTTACCGTCAGAAATTATCGCAGATAAACCTTGCTATTATCAAGGTTTATCGCAAATACGATAAAAAACGACCGCAATGCATTAATATCGCTGAAAACTCAGCGATATTCATGCATTACCGAGCTAATGCTCTTAGCCATGTTATCCACCTCCCATTGGATAACATGGCTAAGAACTGCTCAGGGCAGGTGGTAGCTTTTGGGGATATTCGCGCTTATCTCGAATATTTCCAAAAGTTGATAATAGGAGATAGCGATGTTAGCGACTGTTTCCAGTCGCTAACATCTTGGCATGCCCACTTTGCATGTCATTAGTGATAAATATCACTCACATGCAAAGTGGGACCCAAGATGGTCGCTATCTCCTACTAGCCGTCGCTAACTGGTGTTAGCAACAGCTAGGTAATACAGATATAATTTTATCTCCGCGAAGCGGAGCGCTGTTACAGATATATATCTTGTTTTTGAACGTTAATTTCTCAAAATGCACTGAAGCACATATATTGAGACATAGCAAAGGCACATCGGGCTACCAGTCCCTAATATTTTACCAAGTTTCGTGCAAATCCATTCAGCCGTTCGATTATTATTATTATTATTTTTTTTTGCCCCGCGGGGCCCTTTTAAAACCTCCACATCAAACCTAGGGGGTCAGCGAGGATCTACTATGCCCCCTTATGGTCATTTGCCCCTTCGCATTGGCCTCCTCTTGTCTCTCGATCCTACCGAGAGACAAGATGGCAGCCGCTACGTACTGTTTGGAATGTTTACAGACACCGGAGAGCCAATCAGCTTCGCTTCGCAAAGCTCCGTAACGCGAAAAGTACGCGAAGCGGTGCGCTGTTACAGATATATATCTTTTTTTTAACGTTAATTTCTCAAAATCCACTGGAGCACATATATTGAGACCTAGCAAAGGCACATCGGGCTACCAGTCCCTAATATTTTGCCAAGTTTCGTGCAAATCCATTCAGCCGTTCGATTATTATTATTTTGGTTTTTTTTTGCCCCGCGGGGCCCTTTTAAAACCTCCACATCAAACGTAGGGGGTCAGCGAGGATCTACTATTCCCCCTTATGGTCATTTGCCCCTTCGCTTTGGCCTCCTCTTGTCTCTCGATCCTACCGAGAGACAAGATGGCGGCCGCTACGGACTTTTTGGAATGTTGACAGACGCCAGAGAACCAATCAGCTTCGCTTCACAAAGCTCCGTTGCGCGAAAAGTACGCGTCCTGGGACGCTGCCCGGTCCGCTGTTACAGATATATATCTTTTTTTAAACGTTAATTTCTCAAAATCCACTGGAGCACATATATTGAGACCTACAAAAGGCACATCGGGCTACCAGTCCCTACAATTTTGCCAAGTTTCGTGCAAATCCATTCAGCCGTTCGGGCTAAAAGTGAGGCCAACCGCCCTATGGAAAACTCAATGTTAAAAACACGTTTTGGGACCCCCCTTTTTTCTCGCCCCCCCTTGACGAACCCCCCCCAAATTTTCAAAGGCTGCTCAGAAACAAAATGTGCCATTTTCCTGAAAATTTCAGCCAATTCCGTCCACAAACGGCAAAGTTATTAGACATAGAATTTTCAAAAAACCCATAGAGAAAAAATCCTAACTATATATACCTACTGGCGACCGCCAGTAGGTAATATATATATATATATATATATATATATATATATATATATATATATATATATATATATATATATATATATAGTCTGTTGTTGCTATAGATGGTTTAATACGTTGCATGCAAGAACTTGCACTGTATGATATAAGGGGTATCTGTTTTTTTATTCCTATCTGCCCTGTGTATTTTCAGATCATGTCCTAGCGATATTTCAGCTGCAGAACTTCCTTCTGGGTTCTATCCTGGAAACGCTGCAGGCTTTGTGGGTACTACTTACTACTCTGATACAAGCATGTGAATCTATGAAAGATGTAATACTGGAGAAGGAATTAGTTACTTACCTGTACACTATAGTTCTCCAGTATTATCTTTCATAGATTCACATGCGCCCGCCCGCCTCCCCGTTTCTCAGGCAGAACCTGTTATCTCGGAATTTATCCATGTCTCTCACTTGGGGCCGGAAATCTGAGGCAGGAAGGTTCTGCTGGGGAGTGTGAGGGCAGGGCAGCAATGCTGATTGGCTGACTTTTGGACCAAACAATGAGGAGGTCTGGTTACCAAATAATACAGTCCCTATGGGCTTTTCTATGCAGTTTTCTTCTCTATGATACTGCTTTGGTCATTCTGTTACCGTGAGACTCCCACCATGACGACGGGGAAGATACAAGCATGTGAATCTATGAAAGATAATACTGGAGAACTATAGTGTACAGGTAAGTAACTAGTTCCTTCCTTTCTAGACATCACATATTCCATAAAACCAGCTGTAATGGATTAACACACAGGTATCCTTTTGTTATAGTTTACGCCACAGCAATTTTAAATGTATAGCGTGCCTTTGGGCCTCTTTATCAAGATAAAGTTAATCTTCAGTCCCCATGTTGAGGCACGATCACCTCCAGTTTCCTTTTTTCAATGTTCCTCGTATGTTGTTTGAACTGTTGTATTTCTTGAAGATGTGTTTTTTCACACACAGGTCTAACTCTGTCTCCATTCACACAGGTACATATTTTAATGGGCTCCTGCTACAAAACCAAGAAGTTCCTGCTGTCACTGGCAGAAAATAAGCTGGGACCTTGCATGCTGCTTGCTCTCCGGGGGAACCAGACTATGGTGGAGGTATAGTTGTCTTATTGTTTGTCCTTTGACATCAGCGCACACCTGTTTTTATACTGGCATACATGCAACTTCTGAAAATGGATAAGTGGGAGAGTTAAACCAAGAATTGGCAGAGATCTGGCCTTGACTGTCAGTCTTTTGGATTTGCCAGTGCTTGTTTTATTTATTTATTGCTTTTTCAGCAGTTGGGGGAGCTTGCTGGGCTTTTACCAATATAAAAAAGGCCCCAGAACATTATTTCATTCTCAAAAAACACACATTTCCATAGTAGCCTCTAGCATTATGAAAACTACTTTGTGTGTGGATGTGCTCCCTGTGAAAGAGCCTAAAGTTATCACACTCAGAGAAGCTAGCCACCGGCTTAAGTGGGCCAGCCAACTGTCCCAGGCTGTATGCTGTAGTGAGCAGGAGAAAAATATAAGTCACACAACAGACCAAGGATGAAAAGGGCTGGCTGAAAGGCCACTATAAGCAAGTATATATTTGAGTAAAATCAAGTGTGAATGGCTAATCCCATACCTAAGCCTATGGGGCATTTAATTTCCCCATCCATTGCATTCAAGTAAATGAGTTGGCATTAGGTAAAATATTCTGGAGTATCCCCCCTAAATAATGGAGTGTTGTCATGCATGTGATGGGATCTCAGGCGATTTTACCCTTAAAATCAGGGTGTGCTGTGAAGAATACTCAACCTGATATTTTAATATGAGTTATGCCCTTGCCGCAAAGTGCGTAGGAATGCTTATAATCTGATAAATGTGAGCTATTGCTGTGAACACAGTGTTACTATGCAGGCAAACATTTTAACCCACAGCTGTCAGCCCAGAAAGGCATTTCTTCCTCACTCTACAAACCTTGGGGTTATGGGGCACAGTCTCTTGGAGCACACTTTTGTGTTGGAAGTATGAATATTTTATAATAACATGATGGAATGACCATCCCTTAGCTTTCCTTAGAGAGAGATATGCGTTGTTCTGAGTGCAGAATTGTCTCTCTTTTAGAAATTAATAACTGCAGGCTGTCTGCTGGTTGTGGCAGATGAGCTAAGGAGACACGTATACCAGGACACACCTGGAAAGGGAACTATTGCCACAGTTCTCAAACGATCACATAGTGAACATTAGCTAAGCTTTACTTGATTGACTGTTTTTTAAAGTGCTATTCAAGAATATGCAGTGGAATTTTAAACTAAACTTTTTGAAAAATTTGGTGTAAATTCCGAATCTAATATTTTACAAAGAATTTCACATTTCGGGTTTGATTTTAATTTATGTTGAAGCATGTGTGGACTTTCATTTTTAGTGCTATAATAAAGAACGTTTTACTTTAAATATACCTTGTACTAAAGTAAAATCGTACACACACACACACACACACACACGTGTACACGTGGCACCGGACCGGAGTTCGACATAGCCTGTTTGGTGGACTGTGGAGCAAAGCAGTATAACACAGGCAGCTGAACCGTCTCTACAGGACGTATCCGCCGCATAACGTGGATTATACAAATCTAAGGCATGCTGTAATATTATGGCTACCTGCGGACATTTCCTGCAACATCAGAGGCTGGTCAAGGGGGTCATGAACGGCGCTGAGGTAAAGGCGGAGAAAGCAAAAGGGCATTACAACACCTTCTCAACATGGCAGCCCGCAAAATACATTTTCAAGTCCTTATTCGCTGACCCTGAATGAATGACCAATCAGGAGAGACTATTCCTTTTAAATTAACACGCCTCGTACCTGAGAAACTCACGCACCTTCCATGCACTGAGGAAAGCTACGGCTGAAACGCGTCTGCAATACAGCGTACTCAGAACCTGATAAGGCCGATTACTGTAGGGCGCGAAAGGAGTACCAGAAACTCATTCAGAAACACAAAACCGACTACTTTTCTGAAAAAATCCTCCAATCACGCAACAAATCTAGAGATTTATTCAATATTGTGGAGAGTCTTGGTGGCAGCGATAGAACCTCCTTAGCTGTGATTCCCACCCAGGACCTCTGCAACACACTAAATTCTTTTTTCTTTAATAAGATCTGCGCCATAAAGCAAAGTATTCCCACCATTTCGCCTCCCCCTCTTCTGGCTGATATCTATTATAATCCTTCTACCCTGGAATTTCTCCCCCCCATTGACGTTGCCTGCTTATTTAAACTCCTTCTTAAAGTCAAATCCGGTTCCCCTGAGGACATCTGCCCCCCATACATTTTGCGAGAAGTGGGAACCGCCATCCCTGAGAGCATGCTCTCCATGATGAACGGATCTCTTTCACAGGGTCTAGTCCCTGATAACTTTAAAAAAGCTCTTCTCATTCCTTTGTTAAAAAAAGCTGGGGCCAACCCACTGGACCCACTTAACTACAGGCCCATATCCCTGCTGCCGTACTGTGCCAAACTATTGGAGGCCCATGTCTGTGACAGCATCTCCCAATTCTTGGAAGAATCACAGTATCTTGCGCCTAATCAGGCTGGCTTCCGCCCATATCATTCTACTGAAGCAGTCACCGTCTCAGTTCAGAACACTCTGAGGCGGAATGCCGATGAGGGGATCCATCAGGCTCTGGTGCTACTAGACCTATCGGCTGCATTCGACACGGTTGACTATACCATCTTGGTCAACCGTGTCGAACAGGCTGGTCTCAGGGGCTCTGCGCTGAGCTGGATTCGCTCATTTATTACTGGCCGCACCCAATCTGTGAGACTGGGTTCCTTTACTGCCCCCACCATTCCTACCACCTGCGGAGTCCCTCAGGGTTCATCCCTGTCACCTTTGCTTTTTAATTTATACCTTCGCCCCCTGCTGTACTCTCTCAGGAATGCCAGAGTAACCATCTTCAACTATGCAGATGACTTGCAGCTCATCTTTCCTTTAAACACCGAGGACTCAGTGGTAGAGTTTCAAAACACCATGTCTCACATCCTGAGTTGGATGAGCTGCAGTCACCTGAAACTCAACCCAGGCAAGACTGAGCTGGTCTTGCCTGGGCAGAGTGCACTTAGTTGGAACCCTGGTTTCTGGCCAGTCAGCATGGGAGCTCCACCATCTAAGTCGTCCTCAGTCAAGAGCCTAGGAATTTTTCTTAGTGAAGATCTCTCTCTGAAAAGGCAGGTCGGCGCAGTGGTGTCCTCCAGCTTATTTCAGTTGAAGAAAATCAAGAAAATTGCTCGTTTTTTCTCCCTGGAGGCGCTCACACAGATTGTCATCTCCCTGGTTCTGTCCAGACTGGATTTTTCTAATAGTCTCTACCTTGGGCTCCAGGTCGGAGAGCTAAAACGTCTCCAGCTGATTCAGAACCAGGCAGCCAGACTTATTCTCAACTTACCTAAAAGGCAGTCTGTTAGATTAGGCCTCAAACAGCTACACTGGCTGCCTGTTGAGCAGCGGGTAGCTTTTAAAACCGGGTGTATTTTATTTAAGTCCTTACATCACTCTGGCCCTCTATTCATCAGAGACCTGTTTAAAAAAGACGATCCCCCCCGGAATCTCCGCTCTATGCACAAATTCCTTCTGATTGTCCCCCCTTATAAGAGGAAACGTCTCGGAGGTTGCTGCTTTGACCACCTTGCAGCCACCTTCTGGAACTCTCTTCCCCTTCATCTCAAAACTTGCGATAACATTTTCAGTTTCAGACACTCCCTCAAAACATGGCTCTTTTCCCAAGCGTTCTGATGAGTTCCTTTATGCTTCCCCTGATTGACGCGTTGTGTTCCTGTCTATAGCGCCATGAAGCCCCCGGGCGTACGAGCGCTCTACAAATACATTTCAATATCAATATCAATATCAATAAAGGTGCTGAACCAACCCCCGTGAGTGCCTGTGCTTTCTTTAACAAGGCAAGCGTTGGAGCTTATATCAAACGTGATCCCCACCATCACGTACACGTGGCACCGGACCGGAGTTCGACATAGCCTGTTTGGTGGACTGTGGAGCAAAGGAGTATAACACAGGCAGCTGAACCGTCTCTACAGGACGTATCCGCTGCATAACGTGGATTATACAAATCTAAGGCATGCTGTAATATTATGGCTACCTGCGGACATTTCCTGCAACATCAGAGGCTGATCAAGGGGGTCATGAACGGCGCTGAGGTAAAGGCGGAGAAAGCAAAAGGGCATTACAACACCTTCTCAACATGGCAGCCCGCAAAAGACATTTTCAAGTCCTTCTTCGCTGACCCTGAATGAATGACCAATCCGGAGAGACTATTCCTTTTAAATTAACATGCCTCGTACCTGAGAAACTCACGCACCTTCCATGCACTGAGGAAAGCTACGGCTGAAACGCGTCTGCAATAAAGGTGCTGAACCAACCCCCGTGAGTGCCTGTGCTTTCTTTAACAAGGCAAGCGTTGGAGCTTATATCAAACGTGATCCCCACCATCACGTACACATGGCACCGGACCGGAGTTCGACATAGCCTGTTTGGTGGACTGTGGAGCAAAGCAGTATAACACAGGCAGCTGAACCGTCTCTACAGGACGTATCCGCCGCATAACGTGGATTATACAAATCTAAGGCATGCTGTAATATTATGGCTACCTGCGGACATTTCCTGCAACATCAGAGGCTGGTCAAGGGGGTCATGAACGGCGCTGAGGTAAAGGCGGAGAAAGCAAAAGGGCATTACAACACCTTCTCAACATGGCAGCCCGCAAAATACATTTTCAAGTCCTTATTCGCTGACCCTGAATGAATGACCAATCAGGAGAGACTATTCCTTTTAAATTAACACGCCTCGTACCTGAGAAACTCACGCACCTTCCATGCACTGAGGAAAGCTACGGCTGAAACGCGTCTGCAATACAGCGTACTCAGAACCTGATAAGGCCGATTACTGTAGGGCGCGAAAGGAGTACCAGAAACTCATTCAGAAACACAAAACCGACTACTTTTCTGAAAAAATCCTCCAATCACGCAACAAATCTAGAGATTTATTCAATATTGTGGAGAGTCTTGGTGGCAGCGATAGAACCTCCTTAGCTGTGATTCCCACCCAGGACCTCTGCAACACACTAAATTCTTTTTTCTTTAATAAGATCTGCGCCATAAAGCAAAGTATTCCCACCATTTCGCCTCCCCCTCTTCTGGCTGATATCTATTATAATCCTTCTACCCTGGAATTTCTCCCCCCCATTGACGTTGCCTGCTTATTTAAACTCCTTCTTAAAGTCAAATCCGGTTCCCCTGAGGACATCTGCCCCCCATACATTTTGCGAGAAGTGGGAACCGCCATCCCTGAGAGCATGCTCTCCATGATGAACGGATCTCTTTCACAGGGTCTAGTCCCTGATAACTTTAAAAAAGCTCTTCTCATTCCTTTGTTAAAAAAAGCTGGGGCTAACCCACTGGACCCACTTAACTACAGGCCCATATCCCTGCTGCCGTACTGTGCCAAACTATTGGAGGCCCATGTCTGTGACAGCATCTCCCAATTCTTGGAAGAATCACAGTATCTTGCGCCTAATCAGGCTGGCTTCCGCCCTTATCATTCTACTGAAGCAGTCACCGTCTCAGTTCAGAACACTCTGAGGCGGAATGCCGATGAGGGGATCCATCAGGCTCTGGTGCTACTAGACCTATCGGCTGCATTCGACACGGTTGACTATACCATCTTGGTCAACCGTGTCGAACAGGCTGGTCTCAGGGGCTCTGCGCTGAGCTGGATTCGCTCATTTATTACTGGCCGCACCCAATCTGTGAGACTGGGTTCCTTTACTGCCCCCACCATTCCTACCACCTGCGGAGTCCCTCAGGGTTCATCCCTGTCACCTTTGCTTTTTAATTTATACCTTCGCCCCCCTGCTGTACTCTCTCAGGAATGCCAGAGTAACCATCTTCAACTATGCAGATGACTTGCAGCTCATCTTTCCTTTAAACACCGAGGACTCAGTGGTAGAGTTTCAAAACACCATGTCTCACATCCTGAGTTGGATGAGCTGCAGTCACCTGAAACTCAACCCAGGCAAGACTGAGCTGGTCTTGCCTGGGCAGAGTGCACTTAGTTGGAACCCTGGTTTCTGGCCAGTCAGCATGGGAGCTCCACCATCTAAGTCGTCCTCAGTCAAGAGCCTAGGAATTTTTCTTAGTGAAGATCTCTCTCTGAAAAGGCAGGTCGGCGCAGTGGTGTCCTCCAGCTTATTTCAGTTGAAGAAAATCAAGAAAATTGCTCGTTTTTTCTCCCTGGAGGCGCTCACACAGATTGTCATCTCCCTGGTTCTGTCCAGACTGGATTTTTCTAATAGTCTCTACCTTGGGCTCCAGGTCGGAGAGCTAAAACGTCTCCAGCTGATTCAGAACCAGGCAGCCAGACTTATTCTCAACTTACCTAAAAGGCAGTCTGTTAGATTAGGCCTCAAACAGCTACACTGGCTGCCTGTTGAGCAGCGGGTAGCTTTTAAAACCGGGTGTATTTTATTTAAGTCCTTACATCACTCTGGCCCTCTATTCATCAGAGACCTGTTTAAAAAAGACGATCCCCCCCGGAATCTCCGCTCTATGCACAAATTCCTTCTGATTGTCCCCCCTTATAAGAGGAAACGTCTCGGAGGTTGCTGCTTTGACCACCTTGCAGCCACCTTCTGGAACTCTCTTCCCCTTCATCTCAAAACTTGCGATAACATTTTCAGTTTCAGACACTCCCTCAAAACATGGCTCTTTTCCCAAGCGTTCTGATGAGTTCCTTTATGCTTCCCCTGATTGACGCGTTGTGTTCCTGTCTATAGCGCCATGAAGCCCCCGGGCGTACGAGCGCTCTACAAATACATTTCAATATCAATATCAATATCAATAAAGGTGCTGAACCAACCCCCGTGAGTGCCTGTGCTTTCTTTAACAAGGCAAGCGTTGGAGCTTATATCAAACGTGATCCCCACCATCACGTACACGTGGCACCGGACCGGAGTTCGACATAGCCTGTTTGGTGGACTGTGGAGCAAAGGAGTATAACACAGGCAGCTGAACCGTCTCTACAGGACGTATCCGCTGCATAACGTGGATTATACAAATCTAAGGCATGCTGTAATATTATGGCTACCTGCGGACATTTCCTGCAACATCAGAGGCTGATCAAGGGGGTCATGAACGGCGCTGAGGTAAAGGCGGAGAAAGCAAAAGGGCATTACAACACCTTCTCAACATGGCAGCCCGCAAAAGACATTTTCAAGTCCTTCTTCGCTGACCCTGAATGAATGACCAATCCGGAGAGACTATTCCTTTTAAATTAACATGCCTCGTACCTGAGAAACTCACGCACCTTCCATGCACTGAGGAAAGCTACGGCTGAAACGCGTCTGCAATAAAGGTGCTGAACCAACCCCCGTGAGTGCTTGTGCTTTCTTTAACAAGGCAAGCGTTGGAGCTTATATCAAACGTGATCCCCACCATCACGTACACATGGCACCGGACCGGAGTTCGACATAGCCTGTTTGGTGGACTGTGGAGCAAAGGAGTATAACACAGGCAGCTGAACCGTCTCTACAGGACTCTACAGGACATCCCTGACCCTGTGCAGCCGAGCTAAACGCTGCCAGAGACAGGCTTTGTTTCCCTTCTTGCCGCCATCGGCGAGCCTGACCATAGGCCACGCCCATTTGCACGAGGCCACGCCCTCCGCTGTTACATAAACAGAGCTGACTACGCGCTCGCTAGATTAGACACTCCTGAGGCTCAGCCGGGAGGTAGTTTATGGCGCCGAAAACGATCTTTTCACAAACATTTTAAAAACTGTGTGATAACTTGTATTTTATCTTTGCACACCCCTACCTCGATTTAGGAGGTTTCTGTGGACATCCCTGACCCTGCGCAGCCGAGCTAAACGCTGCCAGAGACAGGCTTTGTTTCCCTTCTTGCCGCCATCGGCGAGCCTGACCATAGGCCACGCCCATTTGCACGAGGCCACGCCCCCTATTTCCCCATAAGAGCATGTGTTTTTCACGTACGCGCAGCGGGCGCGCCGAAGGCGCGCCTAAGGCAAGCCCGTCTGCGCCCGTCCGCGGCCAGACGGGCCCAGGGCCCCGGGATACTATCTCTCCCTTGACTTACTCTTCCGCTACACTGAGAAGCCTTCCGCACCCCTCTTGCGCCCTCCTGTCTACAACCTGGGATCGCCTCGTGTCCCTTGGCATCTCGGCTGAACTGCCTTCCCCCAGACTTATCTGGGTGTCCCCGTCAGCCCCCACCCCGCCTGAGACTCGCATCCGCATACTCTATCTTAACACACGGTCCCTCCCCCAACATCATGTCGATATTTTTCTTTTGCTGACAGCTGAGAACCCTGACATCTTGTTGCCCACTGAGACCTGGTTGTCTGATCTCTCCCTCCCTGACATCTTGGCTGCTCTACCTTCTAACTACTACATGCTGAACGCCAATCGGCCCACTGCCCGCCGTGGCGGAGGGGTGGCGGCAGTCATACGCAAAGATCTGACTCTCATTGCGTCTTCCTCGCTATGTCTCCCTGACGCTGAGAACCTTGTCATCAGCCTGGCAACGGAAGCTGGTGCTTTGACCCTCATTGTCCTATATCGCCCCCCTACCTCTATGCCCTTGTTTCCTGCTGCCCTTAGTGAGCAGCTCTCTGCCTTGCTGACCTCTTCGGCCCGCATCGTCATGTTTGGCGATTTTAATTATTGGTTTAATCATGCCGATGCTGGCCCCCACGCCACTGAACTGTTTGAGGCACTCTTCAGCCTTAATTTGATCCAGCACGTCACCTCCCCTACCCATACCGGGGGTCACATCCTGGACCACATTTGGACGCAGGGGGTATCGCTATCTTGCCCGATTATCTCCCCTTGCTTCTGGTCCGACCATTCATTGATCGAGTCCTCCATCTCTGTAAAGGGTCTGGTTAGGCCCCCCCCTCTGGAGGGTGGGACCGCTCGGAAATGGAATGCTCTTGACTCCTCTGCCTTCCTTTCCTTTCTCGCGGAGACCCAATCCTCATCTAACAACACTCTAGACGTCAACACAGTGGACGCAAACATCTCTCATTGGCTCACAACGGCTAGCGACCAATTCGCCCCCCTGTCCGGCTTCCCTCGCTCACGCCACAGTAAATCCCATAAATGGTTCAACTCAGCCCTGAAACAACATCTTGAGCTGCGTCAACTGGAGCGTAGGTGGGGGCGTAACTATCTCAGCACTGATAGGGAGGCGTATGTGTCCGCACGCAAAGATTATAAAAAAGCCATTACTACAACTAAGTCTGCTTTCGTCTCCGAGAGAATATTAACAGCCCCTAACAAATCTAAAGAGATTTTTAAGGTCCTCGGCGAATTAACATCGGACGCCAGGACACTCCCGAATTTTCCCCCTTTCCGTAGAGTCATGCAACGCCTTAAACTCCTTCTTCATCGATAAGATCTCGGCAATTAAAAACTCTATTCCCTATTCCCTTCCCTTAGCTGCAGCTGTAGCCCCCCTGCTAACATCTCCACTCTGTCCTGTTTCCCCACGCTCGATTCCGACTCCCTTGCCAAGTTGGCCACCCGAGTGAAATCCGGTTCCCCCAAGGATTGTTGCCCTCCTTCAGTGCTTCGCGACATTTGTCACACTCTTCCGCACTGTATCCTACCCTTACTCAACACCTCCCTTAACTCTGGCATAGTCCCCAGGTCGTTTAAGGGGGCCGTACTGGTGCCTCTGCTAAAAAAAACTGGCGCGGACCCAGCGGTCCTCACCAATTACCGACCCATCTCCCTCCTGCCTTTCCTGTCTAAAATTCTGGAGGCACATGTTACTACCTGCCTCTCGCAATTTATTGAGGAGTCCAACTTTCTGGAAATCAACCAGGCCGGCTTTAGACCAGCCCATTCCACTGAGGCTGTGATTCTCGCCGTGCTGGACAATCTCAGAAGCAACGCTGACAGAGGACTCCCCCAGGCATTAGTCCTACTAGACTTATCGGCGGCATTCGACACGGTGATCATAACATCTTACTCCACCGTGTCGATGCCGCCGGAGTCTGTGGGCCTGCCCTGTCCTGGGTCAAATCTTTTCTAGAGGGTAGATCTCAAGCAGTAAGCTTGGGTCCCTTCAGCACCACCAGTGTCCCTTCATCCTGTGGGGTCCCCCAGGGTTCTTCTCTGTCCACCCTCCTTTTTAATTTATACCTTCAACCTCTCCTTCACTCCCTTGGTAGGTGGGACATCACAGTGTTCAATTACGCGGACGATTTACAAATTATTTTCCCCCTCACCTCCCCTGACGCTGTCACCAACTTCCAGGCAGTCATGACACACATCCAACACTGGATGAACCAAAATCAATTAAAGCACAATCCCGGCAAAACTGAGCTTCTCCTCCCTGGGAGAAGTGCCCCCCATTGGGGCCCTCAGTACTGGCCAATTGAGCTTGGGTCACCTCCCTCTCCCGCTGGCTGTGTAAAGAGTCTCGGGGTCATTATTGACTCTGAGCTCAATCTCAAGGCCCAGGTGAGTGCTGTAACATCCTCCTGTAAGTTCCAGCTATACAGGATACGGGAAGTTGCCCACCTTCTGACTTCCGAAGCCCTGCTACAAGTTTTAATAGCTTTGGTGATGTCCCGCTTGGACTTCTCTAACGCCCTATACCATGGCCTCCCCAAATCCCAGCTGGCTAGGTTACAGATCATCCAGAACCAGGCTGCCAGACTGGCATTTAAAATCCCTAGATGGCAGTCGGCCAAACCCCTATTATATCAACTACACTGGCTACCAGTCAGTGAAAGAATAGCCTTTAAGGTCTGTTGCCTGGTCTTCAAAGCCGTAACTGGTCCCTCCCCCGCTTTCCTGAAGTCCCTGATCACCCCTTACTGTCCTTCCCGCACCTTGAGGTCCACCCACCTTCAGCTTCTAGTTACCCCCCGGTTTAAACTCACTAAATCTGGCGGCCGCAGCTTCTCTCACCTGGCTCCCAGGCTATGGAACTCTCTTCCACTCTCACTCAAGACCTCTTGCTCCCTCCTATCTTTTAGTAAATCTTTAAAAACTCTGCTCTTTTCACATCCCCACTAAATTCCTCCCGCTCAACCTCAGTGTCCTATCAGCGCCAGGAAACTCATGGTGACAGTGCGCTCAATAAATTTCCCTTAACATTAACATTAACGTATCCGCCGCATAACGTGGATTATACAAATCTAAGGCATGCTGTAATATTATGGCTACCTGCGGACATTTCCTGCAACATCAGAGGCTGGTCAAGGGGGTCATGAACGGTGCTGAGGTAAAGGCGGAGAAAGCAAAAGGGCATTACAACACCTTCTCAACATGGCAGCCCGCAAAAGACATTTCAAGTCCTTCTTCGCTGACCCTGAATGAATGACCAATCAGGAGAGACTATTCCTTTTAAATTAACACGCCTCGTACCTGAGAAACTCACGCACCTTCCATGCACTGAGGAAAGCTACGGCTGAAACGCGTCTGCAATAAAGGTGCTGAACCAACCCCCGTGAGTGCCTGTGCTTTCTTTAACAAGGCAAGCGTTGGAGCTTATATCAAACGTGATCCCCACCATCACGTACACGTGGCACCGGACCGGAGTGCGACATAGCCTGTTTGGTGGACTGTGGAGCAAAGGAGTATAACACAGGCAGCTGAACCGTCTCTACAGGAAGTATCCGCCGCATAACATGGATTATACGAATCTAAGGCATGCTGTAATATTATAGCTACCTGCGGACATTTCCTGCAACATCAGAGGCTGGTCAAGGGGGTCATGAACGGCGCTGAGGTAAAGGCGGAGAAAGCAAAAGGGCATTACAACACCTTCTCAACATGGCAGCCCGCAAAAGACATTTTCAAGTCCTTCTTTGCTGACCCTGAATGAATGACCAATCAGGAGAGACTATTCCTTTTAAATTAACACGCCTCGTACCTGAGAACCTCACGCACCTTCCATGCACTGAGGAAAGCTACGGCTGAAACACGTCTGCAATAAAGGTGCTGAACCAACCCCCGTGAGTGCCTGTGCTTTCTTTAACAAGGCAAGCGTTGGAGCTTATATCAAACGTGATCCCCACCATCACGTACACGTGGCACCGGACCGGAGTTCGACATAGCCTGTTTGGTGGACTGTGGAGCAAAGGAGTATAACACAGGCAGCTGAACCGTCTCTACAGGACGTATCCGCCGCATAACGTGGATTATACAAATCTAAGGCATGCTGTAATATTATGGCTACCTGCGGACATTTCCTGCAACATCAGAGGCTGGTCAAGGGGGTCATGAAAGGCGCTGAGGTAAAGGCGGAGAAAGCAAAAGGGCATTACAACACCTTCTCAACATGGCAGCCCGCAAAAGACCTTTTCAAGCCCTTCTTCGCTGACCCTGAATGAATGACCAATCAGGAAGACTATTCCTTTTAAATTAAAACCCCTCGTACCTGAGAAACTCACGCACCTTCCATGCACTGAGGAAAGCTACGGCTGAAACGCGTCTGCAATAAAGGTGCTGAACCAACCCCCGTGAGTGCCTGTGCTTTCTTTAACAAGGCAAGCATTGGAGCATATATATATATATATATATATATATATATATATATATATATATATACAGCCACGGCCCGTTGAGGGAGTTTCGGTGGGGCGGAGAGGCGGGGCGGGGGAGGGGCAGGGTGGCGGGTGCTAAAAACCGGAGTATGGATAATTGAAGGTAAGTAAACACTTTAATAAATAAAACGAATTTCGTAGCGCACCCTGCATCACATTTTGCGATGCAGAGCGCGCTACGAAATTCGTTTTATTAATTAAATTGTTTACTTACCTTCAATTATCTAAACTCCGGTTTTTAGCACCCCCCACCCTGCCCCTCCCCCACCCCGCCTCTCTGCCCCACCGAAACACCGTCCACGGGCCGCGGCTGTGTATATATATATATACCAAACAATTCCCACCACTTCTGACCACATCCGTGCTTCGGCGAATAAGGAACTCGGACCACCACAGCAGTTCAGGCAAGATGTATATTTATTTGCGTTTATCCCGCAGCCTACAACGACGCGTTTCGGTCTTCAAGAGCCCTTGATCGCATTCCTATATATATATATATAATACATACACACACTTTGGGTCATGCTCTTCTTCCATTGGTCCGGGTCTGTTCAGCTCTTAATCACATTTTGCTTCTGCCCACCGCTGCGTGGAAAGATTAGACAGCCACTTCAGCTATTTGCACTCTTGCGCTGTGAGTGACTGCATTTTGCCTGATCACATGTGCACACCCACCTAAAAATAATTCTCCTTGAGTACCAGGGCTGGAAGGCCAGTTCTGAACTTTGGCAATGTTTTTTTGTTCATTCCATTCCTTATACCTTGTTTTATCATATTCAGTCATCATTGTGTGCTTAAAGTATGTCTTTAGGTTACAGTGAATCAAAAGTCAATAGTAGTAGTACCTTTACAGGAATAAGAACCACATTTTCCTGTAATGTTCATACAAATTAAAAGGGCTTTTGGTACCTGGTCTATTTACAATCACCACATAGGAAGGATCCATACTATTCCTTCAAAATTATATGTGATTGTTAATTTTTGTTTTATATTTTAAATTTGTATTAGTATATGGCCATGTTTGGAGGAGGCATGTTTTATTTACTTTTCTTTTTGTGGTACATGCTTGAAATAAAGACAAATAAGCATTGTATCATCGGCTTGCCAAGAACAGACCAATTAGCTTTGTCAATATTTTTGATAGGCACATTTAAAAAGTAAGCTGAAGAAAACAGGCCTTTGTTAAAAGTTTGCTAGATAAGATTTAATAAGGAAGAACAGCGCTAAAATTCCGAGTAATCATGAGGGTTAGAAGCATAGAATTGACACCCCGGTTTCAGTCTCACTCTTTCGACTGTGTCACTGCTTGAATTAGTAATAAATGGTTGATCATTGATGTTTCCATCTGACATGACCCTGTCTTCTATCACAAGATTCTCTGCTTGATGCTTGAATACAACATCACAGAAAACAATGATACACAGCTGCAGATCATCTCAACGCTCGAGAGCACAGAGGTTGGGAAGCGCATGTATGAGCAGCTGTGCGACCGGCAGCGTGAGCTGAAGGAACTGGTGAGTACCCTAGTCGAAGTTTAGAACTACTGGAACAATTATGTGGTCATGCCTATTGTATATACCATTAGCCGATCTGCACATTGAGTGTAGTGGCCAACCCCAAAACCAGTCTACAAAAGAGAGCCTACCTTATGTTTGAGACCCTATGTCTTACAGCGACTTAAGACATCTAAGTACATTCAATGAGAGCTAATGCCCTGGGAGCCACACATGATCACGCTATCACTCCACTTCCTTGCTCAAGTTTTAAAAATCTAGCCTATTACTTTCATCAACCATTCTATTCACACGTTAACTCTTCCAATGGTTGATGTTTTACTCCTCTCTCTATTTTCTGGAGCTTCTGAATGTTCAATTCTTTGTGCATGACGTTGGAGCATTGCTCTTGATGAATGATTTTAAAATGTGAGTAGGATAATTTCAGTGGGTGAACTCCCCTTGCAGTACAATTCCTCATGTCGTTTGTCCCTGCCCAGTGTTCTCCTCTCTTTGAGTTCCTTTGATAAATCCTTAAGCCCGACATTATTTAACTTCCATATGACCCAATTGCTTGTGTTAATAGGCCCTTTTTGTGTCAAAGCTATTACATATGCAGATGACACACAGATCATTCTTACCTTATACAAAAACTCCACCGTTGCAGAAGAGAAATTCCACCACTGTCTAACAGCTGTTCCGAACTGGATGAAACCCAACCATCTGAAATGCAACAGTCAAAAAACAGAAATTATGCTGTTTGGGAAAGCCAATCTCTTCACGCCTAGTCAGTGGTGTCCTGCAGATATGGTTCCACCGCCAAATACTGCGGATACAGTACGGAACCTAGGAATTAAGTTTGATACCACTTTATCTTTCCACAGTCAAGCACTTGCAGTGGCAGGTATGTGTTTCCATACCATAAAGATATTGAGAACGTTATTAGACTTACTCCAGATGAATGCTAGGAATACAGTAGCTGGTGCCTTGGTTTTGTCTTGTTTGGAGTACTGCAAAGCCTGTACCCCGGAGTAAACAAGCTGTTTTGAAAAAACTACAGGTGGTCCAGAATGCTGCAGTCAGGTTGGTGTTCCAGCTTCCCAGGCGATCCCCTTCTGCGGCAGCACTCGCAACGCCTGCTCTGGTTGCCAATTACAAAAAGATCCTGTTTAAAGTTTTAATAATCACTTATAAAGCCATAAAGGCAACAGACCCGAGATATCTTAGGTCCAGAATCCACCCTTATTCCACACAGCGCCTTTTGCGGATATCTTCAGGTAACTTCCTAGCCGCCCCCAGCTATCGTTTGAAAACTAAAGGGGGAAAAACCATTGCTGTACTAGGAACAAAAATCTGGAATTCTTTGCCGCTACAGTTGAGATTGGCACAATCAGAACTTATGTTCAGGAAACTGCTAAAACATAGATTTTTACTGCGCCTGACAACATGGTACTCTCTCTCATCTGATCTTCTCCTCTAACTTGACCCCCCGTTGCTTTATACCACAGACCTCTTGTATCCTTTCCTACAGCGCCAAGATACTCCTAGGAGTGAATGTTGCACTTTATAAATATACTCATTCATTCATTCATAAATAGTGGTTTCTAATATGACACCATGTTCTTATTTTATTGACACATGTGTTCTCTCCTACAGCAAAGGAAAGGCGGCCCCACTCGGCTCACACTGCCCTCCAAGTCCACAGTAAGTTGATCCTGAATATGGCACAGTTTCGATCTATTCTTTGTCTTATCCAGTCATCATCGTGTGTTTAAAGTATGTCTTTAGGTTACAGTAATTCACCCACTAGCTGGGAAGCACCCATACCATTACATTAAAATTTTATGGGATTGTTTTTTTTTTTGGTTTTTTTTTTTTTACATTTAACATTTGTATTGGCATATGGCTGTGTTGCTGGCCATTGTGGATTCTAGTAGGTCAGATCAGGTTCTAGCAGGACATTACGGGTTTTAGAAGGTACTGGTGAGTTCTAAGAGTTTCTCATGGGTTCTAGAATTGCATAGCCAGTTCCAAGGAGTTACGGCAGATCCTAGTAGGTCATGAGAGGTTTTATTGTTAAACACTGTTGTAATCCCCACACTTTTAATTTCAGACACCCTTCGAGAACAAGGTTGCTTGGATAAGAGAATGTGTATCTCTTCCTTTTTTGCAATTGTAGGTTAATTCTCTTACCTATGTGACGTAATAAATGTCAGGTCTTCTAATGTCAGCTTAAGTTAACCCTGCTGCTAAAAGCTGCCTTGTATCGAGCTAAGGGTTACGCTTTTCTTAATGGCTTTACCTTAACCCCAGCAACACAAAAAGATGATGGACGGAATGCTGAATATTGTCAAACATTCACTCCCAGTCACAGATCTGGGTTAACTCCATCTGTCC
The DNA here is from genome assembly GCF_964261635.1 of Lissotriton helveticus. Lineage (NCBI taxonomy): Eukaryota > Metazoa > Chordata > Amphibia > Caudata > Salamandridae > Lissotriton > Lissotriton helveticus. The sequence goes on from NC_136073.1 coordinate 175,942,476, forward strand.
AAGTTCAAACTGGGGTGGTGAGCAAAGAAACAATGGATTTAGGCCCAGGTCTCTGTACTGTGGATGAATGTTTGACAATGTTCAGCATCATTGCATCCATCATCTTTGTGTTGCGTTACTTAGAACCCATACACATATGACCAGGACACCCGACTATGCCCACTGGACAGGGTTCGAAGTTTAATTATCTGAAACCATCGTCATGTATGACTCATTCAAATAGAGAAACCCCTTTTTAGGTCTCGGAACTGCGAACAGATCGCGAAGCGATCTGTCGTTCCGAGACTCTATTGCAATCATTCTCGCTTTCAAGGAGTCAAGGGAGACAGGAGACAAGTGAGGTGCACGCGCAACCTAGGAACTGGGATCAGGTCGCGCGCGCTTCCTGTCTCCCATGGCTCCTTGGAAGCAGACACGCACGCATACACACACATACAGACCCCCCCCTCGCCGCGCATACACACACTCACACATACAGACCCCCCCCGCCGCGCATACACACACGCATGCACACACAGAGACCCCCCCCTTCCTACCTCGTCTCGGCGTGTCTTCGCGCTCCCTTGTTTACTTCCTCGTTTGGGCGTGCAACCTTCATAGGTCCGCCTTCCTGTCCATGGAGAATTGGGTTAAATTACGCGATGCCCAATCGTAGGGGAAGAAGGTGGGGAAGAAACTGTGACTGATAGGGCCAGTCACCACTTAGGAGCAGCAAGCGGCGTTCTCTGCTCTGGGAAAGGCTACGCAACGATCGCCCTATCACTCCTGGCAACGGACCTGAGGCGTGACGTGTGCGCGTGCTGCTGAGGCGGCTGAGTGCAGGTGCTGGGCAGGGTTATAGGCGGGGCCAGAGGGACCGGCAGCGGACCAAGGGCACAGGTAACGCGCTGTACTCCGGGGTCGAGGGGGACCAAAGAAGCGGCACTTCTGGGCTACCGGGGTGGGCGGCAGAAGAGAGGCTCAGGGTCAAAGGTGTCTTGGGAAGTGGCGGACGGTGTGGGTGCAGGGACCTGTGGAAGGGACCGAAGGGTATCCATGGCGTAGATAGAAACCGGATAAGGAGTAGGTAGGCACTGACGAAAGAATAGGAAGGGAGGTGGCTGAAGGAAGGGCAAGTGTCGGTGTGTTTATGTATGGACTTAGGGCATCGACAAGAGATGCCGTATGCGGTTTTTATTTCGGGTCATTGGAGGGGTATATGAGTGTGAGGCACGGGTATGTAGGACTGAAGTGCAGTGTAGGTTGGTAGTTTAGTAACAGCTTAGGGTATGTGGGAGCTGCATACATATCTAAGGCAAGAAGTAACTGGTTATTCTGGGGCCGGGACATTGAGGGGAGCCCTGTACTGCATTAGGGAGAAGCCCTGTAGTGGTCCCTAAAAACCCCTAGAGCCCAGGCTCACCAGTGGGGGACAGACCCCTATGAGCTCCTGGTACCTACATTGGTCGGTGGTAGCGGGTAATGTAACTTCTGTGAGTAAAGTTAGCACTGTTGAATAATAAACCATGCTCTGACATCTTTTTAGTGCCACTGGCATGCTGGTGCAAAATTGTACGTACCATAATTCTACTAATACATCTTAGTTATCAGGAAGATCTTTATGAGCATAACGAGTACAGTTGTTAATAGTTTTAAGTGTTATTCGAAGCAAGTTGATTTTTGCTTGGATCGTTTCTCGAGTTATTGGCATTTTTCGTATCATCGTGTATGGTATTCTTGTTATTGGCAGTGTTAACTAAATCAAATTTATTCTTGCAAACATTATTTACAGAAAAACTTCCAAGACCGCCGAACAGAATAGAGCTACATACATTTGTGATCTATCAGTCATTAGCATGGAAGTGTCATCGTTGTAAACGTTTAATGTATCAGCTTTTGTATTTAGCATTTGGATTTTTACCCTATTGAATTCACGAAGCGATACGTAATTGGGCACAACTAAATTGATTTGAGGTGTTCTTACTTCTGCTGCACCATAGCAAGCGGACACCTTCAAGGAGAGAGAAATTAATGAAATTGCAGCAGGAGTATTATTCCGAAGTGCTTACTGTGACAGAATTGTAATTACGCACACATCTTTTCAGGTTTTTGTAAGGCTTAATTTTAATCTGGTTTATTTCCAGTGATGATGCCATGGTTTTTTTACTGCAACGGTTTTCAGCAGTGGGCCTTCACCAACACAGCAGTGTCAGAGAAAGCCATGTGTTTGCTCCTCAGGATCACCACACGTTTATTCTTATTAAGATAGCTAAACGTATTGACCCCTTTCAGATCTTTCTATCTGTTTACTCCTTTTCAGATCATCATGTGTTGTTAGAATGTTCCTGATCTCTCAATGTGTTTAACCCTTTGAGATTGCTCCATGTACACATTCTATCGGCCAATATGGAACAATAACTGGGCTCTCCATCACTGTAAATGGACGCTTTATTAGGACAAGGAAGAAGTTGAACTTCTTTAACATTACATCAATTTGAAAAATCCCACTTCACTAATACATCGAATAAACTATCCCCATCACCCTTCAGCCCCCCCTCACATTAAACGGCCCTCAACGGCAACGTTCACCATTCAGCAACACCACCAACCGTCAGCACATGCTTCCACCAGGCACACACACCACCAGCCGTCAGTGCACACTTTAACCAGGTACACACACCACCAACCGTCAGTACACACTTCCACCAGGCACACACACCACCAGCCGGCAGTGCACACTTCCACCAGGCACACACACCACCAGCCATCAGTGCACACTTCCACCAGGCACACACACCACCAGCCATCTGTGCACACTTCCATCAGGCACACACACCACCAGCCGTCAGTGCACACTTCCACCAGGCACACACACCACCAGCCATCAGTGCACACATCAATTGTTAACGCATCCACAAATAACTATTGTGGCAATCGCAGTATGGCGCACTTTACTTTCAAACATATTCATCTAAAGCGCAGCATGCCACCACTGCTACAAAAATAAATACACATTTTTTTGGCCTACAATTTATAGACTTTTGGTGCAATTGGTGTTGCAACATTAAGCAATGCCAATAGCTCAAACTTAATTAACCCGAGACCTATTGCATTGTAAATGCTTGTTTTTAGAGGACTCTACCATCAATTTAACATAATAATTTAGATGCAAATAAATTGTGTACAAAACAGTTGTAAAGCTAGAGCGCAGGACACAGAATTTCTTTAACCCCTTCGACGCTCATGACGAGCTGGGCTCGTCATGAGGTAGCCTCCTCGCACGCTCATGACGAGCCCAGCTCGTCATGAATAATGGGTTTTTAAAAAACTCAGCGCAGCAGGGGAAAATGCTCCGCAACGATGCGGTTAACATGTTTGTATTGAATCCATACAAATACAGTGTAACATGATCAAGATAGATGTAGTGCGGACGACGCAGTGCTCAATTGGTGATTACATTTACAACATATGATACAAAGGACACTGTACAATCCCCAATGGTTGTATTCATATATTACAAACCATACATAAAAGGAGGCATAAATCAATTCACGAAGCCAACCAATATGGGGGGCGGGGGTGTCATAAACATTTCTACCTCAAAATAATTAAAGGGTCTCTACAGGACACAGTCATCTGACTACCATACCACCATTGTGCTGGTTTAGATTACCTCACATGTCTGTCTGCAATTAATGGCTCCAGGCTCCCCGCTTTAGAATGATGCTTTCATGAGGACTTTGATTATTTGCATGTTCATATCTACTTAGGATTTGAATAATGTCACTCTAGTCAGGCTCAGATTCAGTTCCAGAGCTGTAATACATCAGGGTTTGGTGTTTTACATGTTCTATATCCATACTTGAACTGAGATGGAAAGACAGTTTTTAATTCTGACACGCCACTGTCAACTGGTGTCTATAAGAAGAGTCCTCAATATGGTGGCTTCCCTAGAAGAGGACCTTTAACGTGCAAATGCCTTTTGTCTGGGAATAAATACACCCCAATGTTGCTCACTTCAGGGTCTCTGTTGTCGTTTGGTGTAATTGTACTTGTACAAAGGTTGTCATTTAGCCCACGGTGGCATTGCTACAAGTTCATTGATTGTGCCATGGTAAGGTGTTGCCAACCACTCCTCTTGTTCTCATCATGTGTAATTCTTCTTTGCAGGACTCAGACCTTGCCCGGTTGCTTAGCTCGGGGTCGTTTGGAAATCTGGAGAACCTGAGCCTAGCCTTCACCAATGTAACCAGTGCCTGTGCTGAGCATCTCATCAAACTGCCCTCCCTGAAGCAGCTCAACCTCTGGTCTACACAGGTAGGAACGTGCACATGAACTCTGTGCCCCGGAGGTTGTATGACAAGATACAGCTAAACAGTAAATGTGTGTACAGCCATCCCCAGAGAAGTGAGCCCACACATGTTCCACCAGCACAGTGGGCCTGTGGCAAACGATGTGTGGGCTATGGAGCTATCCATGTCCACAGCACTGGCAAGAAGCGGCTGCCCATGGATTCTGTACTCGCTGGTCTTCAGATCCATACCATAGCTTGCACAGGGTGGTCGTGTCCAGGAAACTTGCACCCATCCATCTGGAGAAACTTCATATTGCTTTCTTGTTTCAAGAACCTGCACTCACCCATCCTCAGAACCTGCATATTGAGATCTTGTGTCAAGAACCTGTTCCCAAGCATCCTTACAACCATCACATTGTGCCCCTGAACCTGAACCCTACAGCCACTCTTCCTCAGATCCTTCACATTGTGTTCCTGTACCTGGACCCTGCACCCGCCCATCCTCAGAAGTAGCATATTGTGTTCTTGTTTCAAGAACCTGAACCCACCCATCCCCATAACATTCATATCGTGCTCCGTTTCTGTACCTGGAACCTGCATACCACCCATCCTGGCAACCTATATATAGTGTTCCTGTACCTCTAACTGGCTGGCACCCACCCACCCATCCTTGGAACCTTCATATTGTGTTCAGTTACTGTACCTGGAACCTGCACCCAAACCTTCATATTGTGTTGTTTCTGTACCTGAAACCTGCACCACACATCCTCAGAACCTTTGTGTTTTGTTCCTGTACCTGTAACCTGCACATCCTCTGACACTTCATATTGTGTTCCTGAACATGGAGCTTGTACCCACCAATCCTCAGAACCTTCATATTGTATTCTCGTTTCAAGAACCTGCACTCGCCCATCCCCAGAACCTGCATATTGTGTTCTTGTCTCAAGAACCTGTGCCCAAGCATCCTTAAAACCTGCACATCTTGCGTCTGTACCTAGATCCTGCACCCACCCATCCTCAGAACCTTAATGTTTTGTTCCAGTACCTTAAACCTGCACCCGACAATCCTCAGAACGTACACATTGTGTTCCGGGACCTGTAGCCTTCACCCACCCATGGTCAGCACGTGCATTGCTGTACCTGTCCTCGCTCATCCTCCGGGCAGAGCTCAGCACACAAGCACAGGTGCATGCAGGGGCCTGGCTTCAGTGCAAGAGGCACATGACTGCATGAAAGCGCTGCTTTGTGCCTCATTACCCTTAGTGTTTCTTAACCAGATGTGAAAGATGTTTTTCTGAACACTCTGGGTTGTTAATGATTAAACCGACTGAAACTCACGCCCTGTGAACAAATACCAGCCCTGCCCAGGTCTCAGGTCCATAAAATCTATAACACTTTGTCACCGGGGCCGGTTGTCTGCTTTTAAACCTGCATATCTTCCAGTGCTTCAGAGCATTGTAAAATGTGTTAAGTAACAGAGAACTTGGTAAATATAAAAAAAAACAAAGTCCAGGCCAAAAAACCTAAAACACCTTGATCTGCTAGTTGATGTTACAATAAAATTGGGATGAAAGGAGACAAGAAAATCGCCATAAGGTTACTATTAATAGTGACAATTCCAGGGTTTGTACTTTCTATGTGCCCTCGCCCCCCAGGGTCCCAGATTCTCTATCCTCATTGAGCACCGCCCCGACACCCCAGGTGTCACCATATTGTCTGTTATTATCCTATTCCTGATTGGGAGGACCAAGTGTTCTATCCTTTTCCAACTCCTAACAGCTTATCCCACAGCACTGACTTTGTATTTACTAAATATCCACTTATTAACCTCTGTTTCTCTGTTGCAGTTTGGAGATGCCGGCTTGCGGGTTTTGTCCGAACACCTCACGGCGCTGCAGGTCCTCAATCTGTGTGAGACACCGGTCACTGACGTGGGGCTGGTGGCCCTGAGCTGTGAGTAGATCCTTTTTTCATTTCTTACTTTGAAATGCGTAGCACTGTGGGTCATTTTTCCGTCAAGGTCCTGTCATCTGTGCCTCTCTCTTGAAGCCTTACTTAAGAGAAATATCTTTGTGTACACTGTCATGATATATCCTTCTGATTTCATTGCTTTTTTGACAGCTCATTACGTGGTTATTCTCCAGTTTTGGGGTATCTTTCATAGATTCACATGCTTTAATCTTTCTACGTCATCGAAGTGGGAGTCTGACGGTACATAAAAAGCACTAAGTATTTACTCTAACATTAAAGTTAATAGAGAAAAACCATTACCTTTAATATCCCATCCTATTCATTAGGTATGGTCCAAACTTCAGCCAATCAGGCAACAGCACCCTCTTGAACCCTCTCCACAGAGGCTCCAGGCTCTCAGATTTTCCACCTCACGTCGTGTGAAGGGAATCTTCCTGGGCTCTACTCAGTACGTTCTCTTGAGGCCCTCTGGATTTCTTCCGAACTTAAATTCAACATGTCTTCTTCTAAACTATCTCTCTTCAGGCATTGTAATTCTTGTGGGAAACTAAGACTTTATTCTGTTGATCCCGACAAGAAGTGTATCTACTGCCTTCACCCTGAACACCAGGTGAGAGATTTTAAATCTGCAGGACTTTCTCTCAAAAAATCCTGAGAGACTATAGCAAGTTGGATATCTTATGCAATCCAGTTTGGCATCAACAAGCAGGCAAACCACTACTTTCAACAGTGAAAGCTTACTCTACGAGAGCAGTCTCCTCTTCAACGGCTCTCTTTGCTTGTGTGCCTATTTAACAGATTTGCACAGCAGCAACCTGGTCCAGCAGGCACACTTTCACCAAGAATTACTGTCTAGAAGCTGCAAGTAATACTGATACAGCTTTGGGACAGGTGTTGCTACGTAATCTTTTTCAGCAAGGTGAGCCTATATTCTTCCCACCTGCCTAAATGTTGGACAATTGTTGTCATGATAGTAGATATCACTTTTATTTTTTGCATATGCATTGTCAGATACTTATGTATGTAGATGCATTTTGATATACAGATGTACGTGTGTATGTGTAATATAAAAAACATATATATATATATATATGTTATATGGATATACGTATGTGAATAAGTGGTATAGGTATTCACCATACACTTGGTGATGTACAGGATTCTGTACATACTTAAGTTACAACTACTATATATTCAGATCCCAGTGTGTGGATTTATGAAAGATACCCCAATACTGGAGAAGAAAATGTTACTTACCTGTACCCTGTGGTTCTCCAGCATTAGGGGTGTCTTTCATGGATTCACATGCCTGAATCATTCCCCGTCGTTGGAGTGGGAGTCCCACGGTACATAAAATAGCAATAATATGCCATAATATCATAGTAAAAACCAGTAATTCCCAACCAGGATGTAAAGTAGCCCAAGCTACAGGAGAAAAAACTTCCACACTCATGACTATCATAGTAATTTTGTATAGACCAAACTGTAGCCAATCAGGCGACAGCACCCACCAGAAGGTTCTCCCCAGAGGCTCAGGCCCTCAGATTTTCTACCGCACGTCGTGTGAAGGGAGTCTCCCTGAGCTCTGCTCAGTACTTCTCTATTTTCCTTCTGGAATCTAGTGTTTTGAAGATGTCTAGCAAGTAATTTCTATTCAGGCCTTGTGACTCCTGTGGTAAGCTCCGGCTTTTTAAAGAAGATCCCCACAAGAAGTGCATTTACTGCCTGTATCCTGAACATCAAGTCAAGGACTGCAAGATCTGTAGGACCTTCCCTCAGAAGACATCAGGGACAGAGAGGGCAGTCTGCTTTTGTGGCTACAAAAGCTCAAGGATTCGGATTATCCTGCTTCTGAGGTAGGCAGTATTGCCTCTGGTACTACTTCAGCCTCTAGGAAGAGAGCTGCTGATGAGGTTTTAACTTCTCCTGGGGCTAAGGTTGCGAGGAAGCAACAACCTGCTAAGGGGTCTCAGAGGCCTTCCACATCTAAGGCCACTCCCCCTGTTAAGGAGAAAAGTGGTTCATCTACGCCCCCGACAAAAACCACAAAGAAGTTACCTCAAACATCTTCTGAGAAGACTTTACCTCAGAAACAGACCCTGTCGTCGAAGACGCCGTCGACGACTCCTTCGTCGAAGAAGATCTCCGTCGACGCTACGTCTACGTCAACGGTAACTTTTTCCTCTCCTAAGCCTGAGATGATTATGTTGACGGCGGCTTCATCGCCGACGATGGTCTATGTTACTGTTGGACCTATATCGTTGACGGCAGAGTCTTCATCTTCTGCCATCGTCGGCGCCTCATCGACAGCTAAACTAAAGAATGTTCTTCCGTCAACGAAAAAGCCACCGTCAACGGGATCGTCGACGACTACCACACCGTCGCCAAAGACACCATCGTCGACGAAGACGTCGACGAAGATACCATTGTCGACGAAGCCAACATCGTCGACGAAGACAACAGCGTCGACGAAGACACCATCGTTGACGAAGACACCATCGTTGGCGGAGCCATTATTGTCGACGACGATAACTGTACCGTCGACGACGACCTGATTGTCGTCTACCGCCAAACCCAGGTCGACGAGTCCTTTGGTAGCACCCCCGTCGACGCCACAGCTATCTTCTTGTACCACTTTGCAAGCGTGGTCGCCGTCTACGGCTTTTCTGTTGACGCCAAAACCGTCTTTACTTCAGAGACGTGGTTAAACCTTGGAACCTTTATCTCCTCTGCATATTTCACCGCAAAAAATACCTCTACAGGTTCCAGACAAGCTACTGAATTCTGAGGACAGTGATGTGGATTCTGTTATTGAGGAAACATTTGGAACGGCGACAAGTCCTTCCGAATTGAATATAAAATATCAAGAGGACGACCAAGAAGATCAGCATTCCCCTGAGCAAATGACATCAACTGTGACAAATGTCCCTTCAGCTCAGGTGCCAATAGCATTGCTCACCAACCTTCAATGCATGCTAGATGACTATTGCAGGCGTTTTCCGCCATCTGAGTCAACAGGCTCTGTACCTCCTACACCTGTGGTTGAAACGCCTTTTCCTGACCTCAGACCTCCAAGGTCTCCTCCACCTGCATCATCCAATCAGCTGGACGAACAACGTTCTTCAGACGAAGAAGAAAGAGAAGAAGGAGAAGTCGATAACGAGTCATTGATGTCGGAGTGGGATGATTACCAGGTTCAAACTCCTTCTCCTTCGCCACCGGCTACTTCAGATTCACCTCCAGTGGACGTGGGTGGATTCCACCTTTTAATGGAGCGGGCCACGAAACGCTTCCACATTCGTATGGAGCATACAGAACAGGAATGCTTCCTATATGATTTTAAAGACCAGCCAAGGAAGGAAATGAAGTCTATACCTATTATAGATTTCATCTGGAAGGAGGGGATTAAAGTCATGTCTAACCCGGCTTCCATTCCTCCCGTCCTGCCAATGATTGATCAAAAGTATAAGGCTCCGGAGAAGTCCCCTGCTTGCCTTATAGGACAACCAAAACTGGATTCAGTAATCGTTCAAGCTGCACAAAAGAGATCTAGGAACCCTTCATCTCCAATCTGGATGCCATTGGCAAGCGTGTTTCAACGATAGCAGCTACCACGGTCCGAGCTGCTAACTCATTGGCCATCCTGGGCATATATGACCGGCAAATGTGGTCAGATAGCTCGCCATACATAGACCAACTTCCAGAACCTTCTAAGTCTGAAGCGCAAAAGATCCTACAGGAAGGTGAAAGGATCTCGGCTGAGATTATTGATTCTGCTGTTGATGTGGCCTCAACTGGCTTCAGGCAATTGGCAGGTGCTGCTGTCCTGCGTAGGCAAGGTTGGCTACGCTCCACTTCATTCCGTCAAGAAGTGCAAACAAAGGTATTGGATATGCCTTATAAGTTTCTGTTTGGTCCGCAAGTGGAAGAAGCCCTGCAGACAATCAAAAAGGATACAGAAACTGCTAAATCCTTGGGCACCCTGCAATTTCGGAAGCTGCCCTTTCAAGGAGTGAGAGGACGTGGATCGTTCTGTAACCAAGGCTGATATACGCAACAGTCCTCTTACAGGCAGGGGAATCAACGCTATCAAACACAGCGTTATCAATCCTTTGGTCAACGAAACAATAATTATTCCCAGAACAAAAGGAGACCGGCCTACCGCGGAAAGGATAAACGACAATGAGCCTTATCACTTGCCACCGCTTCTATCCCAATCTCATGCAAAAATTGAAGGACAAATATCAAAATTCTACTCAAAATGGTCATCGATAACATCGGATAGGTGGGTCCTGGACATTGTGGCCAAGGGCCATGCCTTAGAATTCAAACAGTTTCCTCCAAACATTCCCCCAAAGGGACCACCTCCAGCTCATCTAAAGGAGCTGTTTACCCAAATCAATTTGATGTTGAAGAAAGGAGCAATCGAGAAGGTTCCTCAAACTCTGAGGGGAACAGGATTCTACTCCAGATTTTTTCTAATAAAGAAGAAGTCCGGAGAATGGCGTCCAATTCTGGATCTCCGTGCCCTAAACAAATATCTGAAGAAGCTAACGTTCAGAATGTTATCGCTACAGGAAATACTGCATCTCCTATCGGCTGGAGACTGCATGGCCACCTTGGATCTCCAAGATGCGTATTTCCACATCCCCATCTTACCTCGACACAGAAAGTTCCTGCGATTCACAGTGGCTGGCAGGGAATATCAATCCAAGGTCCTTCCCTTTGGACTGGGCTCGGCACCCAGGGTCTTTACAAAGGTCCTGGCTCCGGTAGCAGCACACCTCCGGCTGGAGGGAATACAAATATTTCCATATTTGGACGACTGCCTTATCAAGGCCAGTTCTTACGCAGACACACAACCATTTACAACAGTGTCTAGCTCTCTTTCAATCTCTAGGGCTTTCCATCAACGTCAGCAAGTCCCAGTTGGTACCATCCCGAAGACAAGCTTTCTTGGGTGCGGCCCTAGACACCCAGCTGCTCCAAGCCTTCGTGTCGGACGAAAGACAAGTCAGAATACAGCACATGGCTCGAAATCTACTTTAAAAAAAGTCAGTTTCAGTCCGACGGTTCAAATCTTTTCTGGGGATGGTATCGTCTTGCATTCAGTTGATACCGAATTGCCGTCTCAGAATGAGGCCTCTTCAAGAAGAACTCAGCTTACAATGGCTGCAGGTCTCTGGTTCATTCGAGGACCTCATCCAGATCAACCCTCGCATGCGGGGTTCCCTTCTCTGGTGGATGCAAAGAAGGAATCTGCAACAGGGCTGCGCGTTCCTTCAGGACGCACCAAACTTTACGATCACCACGGACGCATCCCTCGAAGGCTGGGGAGCTCATCTTCAGGGACTGACAATCAGCGGCAAATGGAGCCCTCAGCAGAAACGTTGACACATCAATCTGTTGGAGCTGAGAGCCATCTTCCTTGCCCTCAAATTATTTCGAGCAATCATTGAAGAAGCCACTGTATTGGTTCGCACGGACAATACGACAAGTTTGCACTATGTCAACAAACAGGGAGGGACAAGATCGGCTCTCTTGTCTCAGGAAGCCCAGGTACTATGGGCATGGGCAATACGGCACAGAATCAATCTTCTGGCGGTTCATGTACCGGGAACAGAGAACGTTCTTGCAGACACTCTCAGCAGGACAACTGTGTCCACTCACGAGTGGGAACTTCATCAACAGACGGTGGATCGGATCTTTCGGCAGAGGGGTCATCCAGATCTGGACCTCTTTGCGACCAAGAAGAACAGCAAATGCTGGTTCTTTGCAGGTTGGCATCCCCACAAAGACTCTCAGGGGAATGCATTTTCGATCAACTGGTCTCAAATATATGCCTACGCTTTTCCACCGATACTGTTAGTTCCCAGAGTCCTGCAGAAGATGAGGAAAGAACCGTGTTGGCTGATTCTTATTGCCCCCAGATGGCCTCGCCAATATTGGTACACCGAGCTCCTTCTCCTATCGAAGTGTGAACCAATCCAGTTGCGTCCAACTCTGGACCTGCTCTCCATCCAGGACGGTCAGATTTACCATCCGGACCCGACATCTCTGAAGTTAGCGGTCTGGCGCCTGAATACCTTGAGTTCGCCCACCTAAACATCCCTGCAGATTGTAAGGAAGTACTAGCCAAGCAAGAGCACCTGCTACTATAAAGACGTACAGTCTCAAATGGAAACTTTTTGTATCTGGTGTAGTTCAGCTGGAATTCATCCTTTTTTGGCTAAGCCAGAGCAAATCTTACCTTTTTTCATACATCTGGCAAAATCGGGATTGTCTCATGCAACCCTAGAGGGTTTTCCTGGCAGCGATTTCAAGATACCGACAAGATGGGACCACTTCTCTTCATTCTTCAAGAATTATTCAACAATTCTTCAAAGGTCTTTTCAGAATGTTCCCTCCGGTACGTCGTCCACCACCATCGTGGCATCTTAATGTAGTGTTAGCGCAGCTCATGCGCCATCCTTTTGAGCCTATCCACAAAGCCGATTTGAAATTCCTTACGTGGAAAGTGTCACTTTTATTGGCTTTGACTTCTTCTAGAAGAGTCAGTGATATCCAGGCTTTCACAGTTCATCACCCTTTCTTACAATTCACAAATGACTCAGTGGTGCTACGCACAAATCCAAAATTCATACCTAAGGTGCCTTCGGACTTCCACTTTAACGAGCCTGTCATCTTAAAGACATTCTTTCCTAACCCACAATCCCCTGCCGGAAGGGCATTGCATACACTGGACATTAGGAGATGCTTAAAGTTCTATTTGAAAAGAACTTCTATGTTACGCAAATCTGATCAACTATTTATCACCTATGGTACGATTCGTAAAGGCCAAGCAGTATATAAGCAAACAATTGCGAGATGGATCTCTGCAGCTATTGACTTTTGCCATACACAAGCAGGATGACCTTTGCAAGCAGCTCCTAGAGCGCACTCTACAAGGGCAGTGACTTCCTCAACTGCTCTTTTCCCTGGAGTCCCTCTCCAGCACATCTGCAGAGCGGCGACCTGGGCCAGTTGGCATACTTTCACCAAACACTACTGTTAGGATGCAGCCAGCGAGACCGATTCTTCAGTGGGTCAAGCTTCTGCGTAATCTTTTCAATTAAGGTGAGCCTCTGTTTCCCACCTCCTCTTACTGCTGTCAGACGTTTGTTATGCTTATTTCATTGTGCACATGCTCAAGTATTTGCATTTTATCATGCTTTTAGTGATGTGATTATTTATATATATATATATACAATTATTGCGTCAAAAAGAGGCATTTTTCATCTTGTTATGCGATACTCGGGCCCCTAATGGACTTAATGCTTTTGATGAATTACACCACTTTCTATGAGCTATGTATATTCTTTTATCTGACCTTACATTGAACATGCAAATTTTCTCTTTTTGGTAGTTTGCCATGAGTTGTAAAGAATTTGTTTGATTGTGTTTTTCTCATGTTAATATTTGTAGTTTTCATATTAGCCTTTCCGCAGCCAGTACTATGTATTTCATTGTATCACGCAATGAATTTTAAGCATTTGCACTTTAGCACATAGGCACTTCTTATCATCACTCAATTGACATGGTATTTATAACAAGGGATTGTCATCAATTTGGTCCAGTAAGAAGATAATCAACACCTTTGTGACTAAGGATAAATAGAATGTTATGAATGCACTTGCAATTAATTGTTCCAACATACTGATCTTCTGTCATCCCTGAGGTTTCAGTTGTGGTATACACTTTCTGTTTTTCTTTATTGTTCAAGTCCTTAGGTAGACGAGCTGAAATCACAATTGGTTTTGATTCTGTTTGATCATTTGCTATACTGATTTGCACCAATTTTTTTACATGATTTTTTGAGCACTATGCTTTTATTTTGTATTCCCATGTTTCCATTTATGTAAACAAATTTTGAATGATATCATTACTTTAATGATGAATTGTATGCCTATCTTCTTTTTGGATACCCTTGCGTCCTGTTTTTTTAGGCGCTTGGGCTTTTAATTTCAATTTAATGCACGTCCTACTCCTGACGCGTCATGTGATCAAGCTCCGTTCGCGGAGCGAAACGCGTCAGGGAGGGCACTTGCTCTTGCACTTTAATTGCAATTAAATGGATTGCTGGCATTGACTCTTGTAATGTGGCTTTTGTTCGTGTTTACGATCTAACTAAACACTTTTTGGATTGACAACGAGGTCCGCGCCTGTTGTTTCCGTCACGTTTGGCGGTCAGGATTCAGCGTTGAATTTCTTCACCGGAGTTGGTTTGCTTCCGGCTTCGTGGACCCGCCCAGTGTTTAAGGCACGGTACTTTGTCAAACTTTGAACGCCTCGGCGCTCTTGAAATTGGACTTGCAGAAGTACCTTTACCGTGCCCCCTGCTTATCTGACCATTCAACTGGCCGGCGCTATGCAGCTCCTGATCTGGTGGAGTGTCTGAAGGGCTAAGGGAGTCGCCCGGCTTCACTCGGCGTTCTGGACCTTTTCCGGTAAGGAGTTGTCTGCGCGCACCAGTTAGCATAATCAAATAAGGCAGGTTCTGGGCAAAGTCATCACTTTCAGAGCGAACATTAACTCTCTATGTATATTGTTTAGTCACTACAGCCATTCAGTGCAATCCAGCGGCATTTTGGGCCGTTACATTAAAATTGCAATCATGCTATCCACCGACGCTCTCAGGAGTAGGGAAATGACGGCGGAAGCGCTATATGAAAACTTACCGATCGTAAATTCTGCAAATACTCAAGCAAGCCGTTCCACAAACGCAAGCAACAGTACTAAAGACTTACTTAAGACTCTAGAAAAATTGCTTCGTAGTGAACTCTCTAAATGGTGGGAGAAAAAATCATTGGATAAATATCTGGAAGTTAACCGTGTGCCCAGAGGATTAAGAGTAATGATAGCTCCCACTTACGAAAACCCGGACCCTAAAATGCTTCAGAGATGGGCTGATAACAGTCTTCAGTCATCAAGGAATATGTTACTAATTTTGACCGAATTTGCCCACTCTGACAGAGAATCACTGTTAATTGAAATTGGAAAAACGAATGCATTATTGGAGTCATCAGGTGACACTGACCTAATTGCAAATGCCCGGAAGGAAATTGATCTGAGGCTTACAAAGCTGGGGCAAACAATTCAAGAACGGAAAATCAATAAGTTTGCCAGGGACAAAGAGGACTACGAGACAGGTCGCATTTTCACGTTTTCACGAAAATACGATTCTTATAAACGCAAGGCCATGTCCACTGGGCAGCAAACAACCAACACTGCTGATTCTGGGTCAAATATAGACCCTACTTCAACTAATCAAGATAATTTATCAGTAGCGTCCTTCAGTGGCTCTGAAGACAGTCTACCACGATCAGTGGCAAGTTCAATTGACCTAACTAAATTCTCTATGGTTGATGAATTAAATTTTGTCAGCGAGGACCGGAGGTACTCTCTGCGCTCACGGAACATTCCTCCCCAAGCAGACAAAGTGTCAGCCAAAAGCGACGCTGCAGGAAACGTAGCGCCAAAAAGAGGTGGCAGGCGAGGCAAAACTCGCAAGAATTGGAACAACTAACAAGCGAGCATGATAATACGGTGATCAACTTGACTGATTTGACATTGTCTAAAGCGGAGGAACAACTCCTCTCTCTAGGATTGTCGTACTGTCCATCTAATGACTTTTCTTATGTCCAAGCACGGATTGATGTTTTTAAATTTATTAGGAAGATTAAATTGCAAAAGTATTTTTTGTTACATCCTGATAATGCAATACCACGTGCTGTGTCTGATGTGGCGACATCAAATATCGAGTCTTTGCAAGTAAAACACCTGCATGGTTTACAGTCATTATTGTCTCTTGATCATGAAATCAACACACAGACTGATTTGACAGTAAGCCAAGTTATCAAAGTAAATTGTTCTCCACCCACTACTTTCCGTGGCAAATCTACTTTCCTACCCTTGATGCCTAAAGACGCTATAGATGTCTTTAGTGATAGGATCATAACAGAATTTAAGTCCCTGAACAGAAAGGTGCTGAAAATGAAAAGACAGATTGATTTCAACAACAGGCAATACACCAAACTTGTAAAGAGAATTCAGGGCAATGATCAAGTTATCGTGAAAAGTTCTGACAAGGGGGGTAACACAGTGTTATGGGCAAAAACAGATTATACTGCTGAAGCAAACAGGCAACTTGGTGATCTTTTATGTTACACTAAATGTACCAAATTTATGATGTTAAAAAGTCATGAAAACACAAGAAAAAAGATCAATCTTTGGTTTAGAAATGGCTTATTAACCAAAGAGGAAACCAAGTTCTTAAATGTTTCACATCCCATCACTCCTTTGTTTTATCTGTTGCCCAAGATTCATAAATGCACCGTTCCTGTCCCAGGCCGTCCTATTATTTCAGCTCAGGGTAGCATGAATGAGAACATCTCCAAATATGTTGATTTTTTTCTGCAATCACATATGTTTTCTCTCCCCTCATTTTTGAAAGACACTACAGATTTTTTGGTTAAGGTCAGTCATATCACTTGGTGTCCCGATTTTTGTTTTCTGGTGATGGATATCGAGGCACTTTATACCAGCATCAACCACGAGCAGGGCCTTGAGGCAGTAAAATATTTTTGGGATGGCCGGGAGGCAGGTTTCAGAAATCACAACCTCATGCTTGAGGAAATGATACGGTTATGCCTGTTCAATAACTATTTCCAATTTGGCAAAGAATTCTATCATCAGGAACGCGGGGTGGCCATGGGTTCATGCTTCTCCCCCAGCTACTCCTGTCTCCACGTTGGCTGGTGGGAGAGGCATGTTCTCTGGGTCACTCACGCACATTGGCTTCCTCATTTGGTGCATAACTGGCGCTTTATTGATGATATTTTCATCATATGGCGAGGCACTAAAGACCAGGCAGCGTCATTTGTCAGTGAGATCAATGTCGATGATAGGAATCTTAAGTTTACGGCCAGCATTACATCTGATATGGCTGTATTCTTGGATGTCCAGCTTTACATTGACAGGGACACCATACAGACCAAACTCCATAGAAAAAGCACTTTGGGTAATTCCATCTTGCATGCCCGCAGTGCTCATCCACTTCACACCATCAATAGTATACCTTTGGGTGAATTCATCAGGATCAAACGAATCTGCAGTAGCCCTGACAGTTTAGAGCATTGCTTAAATGAATCTAGGATTAGATTCCTTAGCCGGGGTTATAGTAGAGCCATTCTCGATCAGGCTATGTCCAAGGTACGTGCTCGTTCAAGAGAGGACCTTCTCACTCCTAAAAACAAGGAGACCTTGGATCCTACTGAACAGGGCTCTGTTCGGTTTATTACGACATTTTGTTCTCAGATATCCAAGATCAGTAACATCATCCAATCTGAGTGGCCCATTGTACTAACTGACGTTATTCTAGCTCCATTTCTGCCTAAATCACCAGCCATAACTTTTAGGAGGGCCCCTTCCATGAAAGATGCATTGGATAGAACCCAACCGGAATTGCCTCTTAAAACTAATTGGTTAAAGAAATCTGTTTTTTTCAGATGCACTTCATGCCGTGCTTGCACATTTGCGGTGAATGGAACCCATTATACATCGGCTTTCAATGACAGGTTGATCCCCATAAAAGAACATCTGACATGTCGCAGTGAATATGTAGTATACCAACTTACCTGCACATGTTCTTTGTCATATATTGGGAGCACTAAACTCCCTGCACATCAGCGCATCCTGCAACACATCCGAGCTATTGTTAATTCGGATATGAGTTACCCGGTGGCTCGCCATTTTAAAGCAGTACACGACAAGCAATTACAAGATTTGAAATATACTTTGTTGTGTTCGGTAGCAAACCCTGGCAGAGGTGGGGATCGTGAGAAATTATTGCGTCAAAAAGAGGCATTTTTCATCTTGTTATGCGATACTCGGGCCCCTAATGGACTTAATGCTTTTGATGAATTACACCACTTTCTATGAGCTATGTATATTCTTTTATCTGACCTTACATTGAACATGCAAATTTTCTCTTTTTGGTAGTTTGCCATGAGTTGTAAAGAATTTGTTTGATTGTGTTTTTCTCATGTTAATATTTGTAGTTTTCATATTAGCCTTTCCGCAGCCAGTACTATGTATTTCATTGTATCACGCAATGAATTTTAAGCATTTGCACTTTAGCACATAGGCACTTCTTATCATCACTCAATTGACATGGTATTTATAACAAGGGATTGTCATCAATTTGGTCCAGTAAGAAGATAATCAACACCTTTGTGACTAAGGATAAATAGAATGTTATGAATGCACTTGCAATTAATTGTTCCAACATACTGATCTTCTGTCATCCCTGAGGTTTCAGTTGTGGTATACACTTTCTGTTTTTCTTTATTGTTCAAGTCCTTAGGTAGACAAGCTGAAATCACAATTGGTTTTGATTCTGTTTGATCATTTGCTATACTGATTTGCACCAATTTTTTGACATGATTTTTTGAGCACTATGCTTTTATTTTGTATTCCCATGTTTCCATTTATGTAAACATATTTTGAATGATATGATTACTTTAATGATGAATTGTATGCCTATCTGCTTTTTGGATACCCTTGCGTCCTGTTTTTTTAGGCGCTTGGGCTTTTAATTTAAATTTAATGCACGTCCTATTCCTGACGCGTCATGTGATCAAGCTCCGTTCGCGGAGCGAAACGCGTCAGGGAGGGCACTTGCTCTTGCACTTTAATTGCAATTAAATGGATTGCTGGCATTGACTCTTGTAATGTGGCTTTTGTTCGTGTTTACGATCTAACTAAACACTTTTTGGATTGACAACGAGGTCCGCGCCTGTTGTTTCCGTCACGTTTGGCGGTCAGGATTCAGCGTTGAATATATATATATATATATATATATATATATATATATATACCTATATATTTCATGGTTATGTGCATCTCATATTTACCTGCTTATGCTACAAAGAGTGTCTTCCGGACACGGATGTGTACTACTATCTACTCTGATTCAGGCATGTGAATCTATGAAAGACACCCCTAATACTGGAGAAGAACAATAGTTACTTATCTGTAATCTCTGGTTCTCCAGTATTGGTGTCTTTCATAGATTCACATGAAACCCGCCCACCTCCCCTCAGAGGCTCTTAGGCTACATTGGTTTACCATCACTCCTTGCGAGAAAATCTGAGAGCCTGAGCCTCTGGGGAGAACCTTCTGGTGGGTGCTGTCGCCTGATTGGCTGCAGTTTGGTCTATACAAAATGACTAGGATAGTCATGAGTGTGGAAGTTTGTTCTCTTGTAGCTTGGGCTAAGTGCTTGTGGAGAAGTGTGGCTCACTGGTTAGAGCAGGCAGACCCTGAAGCAGAGGTCAGACCCGGGACCAGGGTTCAATTCCCGACGCGGCAGGGTCTTGAGCTCAAATGTCCATGGACTCGATAATTCTCGCTTCGGTGCCTGACCTAATCATGGGTTCACACTCTGCAACTCTGGCATTAAGCTTGCTTAATCTCCACAACGGCCCCCCTGCGGCGGGATGCCTGGCTTTCACCTTGGGGATGCCCTGTAGGGGCTATCTCACAGGGAAAAGCCAGGACGGGTTCCCAAGGCAAGCGCGGAGATACCCCTTCGGGGGTCGATTCAGGCGCTATATAAGAAACATAATAATAATAATAATAATAATAATACTTTACTTCCTGGTTGGGAATTACTGGTTTTTACTATGATCTTATGGCATATTATTGCTATTTTATGTACCGTGGGACTCCCACTCCGACAAAGGGGAATGATTCAGGCATGTGAATCTATGAAAGACACCAATACTGGAGAACCACAGATTACAGGTAAGTAGCTATTGTTCTTCTCCAGTATTGGTATCTTTCTTAGATTCACATGTGACCCACCCTCCTCCCCATAGAGGCTCCCCTGGTTTATTTATAGGTTTTTACTACACTTGTGTCCGAAAATCTGAGAGCCTGGAGCCTCTGTAGAGAGGGTTCTGGAGGGTTCTGTTGCCTGGTTGGCTGAAGTTTGGACCATACCCAATGACTAGGACGAGATATTAAAGTGAATGGTTTTTCTTTATTAACTTTAATGTTAGAGTAAATACTTACTGCTTTTTATGTACCGTGAGACTCCCACTTCGACAACGGGGAATGATTCAAGCATGTGAATCTATGAAAGATACCAATACTGGAGAACCACAGTTTACAGGTAAGTAACTTATTTTCTTTTTGTTTCCCTGTTTTGTTCTGTCGCACTTCTCAAACTGCTAAAATTAAAAAAATATATATCCTTTACATTTTCCGGTCGCTTAATTCCCTGCATTCTCTAACCTTTCCATTATCTTGTGCTGCTATTTCCTGGCTTTTTCCTTCATTAACTGATACCTTCCCCTTACCTGGTCCTCTATTCATTAACCTCTCCATTGTCTGGCTCCTCTGCTTTCCCTAGTCTAAGTATTACTGTTGTTTCCATTCTCTGGCTGCTCTTCCATTCCCTCTCCCTTCTGTTCCTTGGGCGCTCCATACCCTGGCCTCTCAATGTCCTTGACAATCTATTTCTTGCCCCTTTTCGATTTTCTCTTCCTTTCGTTGTTATCGACCCTTGCTCCCCTGGTACCTTAATATCTAGTCTAGCCTTTTCTCTGTGTTGCAGCGGCATTATCTTGGCTGCTGTAACCCAGCTCTTCCTTCTCTTTCTTTTTACCCTTACATTATGGCTGTTGGATTTATAGTCTTCCTTTACTCCTCCATTTCTTGCCCTTGCTATTCCCAGTCCTTTCTCTTTCTGGCCATTATTTCCCCTGCCCCTTTAATTTTCAACTCCTGCATTCTCTGACCGCTTTACGTTCTTACCCATTCTTGGCACTTTAGCTCTCCGGCTGCTTAATGTCTGTCCTCATTTATTTTCAGCTATTCCATTCTCTCAAGCTTCTACTGGCACTTATTGGGAGAGGTGTGGCACCGCGGCCAGGGCGACTGATGCTGGAATCTGGGGATCATGGTTCGATCCCCAGCGCCGGCAGCAGATTAGCCCAGCACCATGTGATTCTGGGCGATAGCTTGCTTAATCTTCCTGATGGCCCCCAGTGCTTGGAGACCCTAACGGGTGATTGTTCACGCTTTACAAATGTGGATTATTATTATATTATATTACTCCTTTTGCCTTCTTAAGCTTCCATTTCATGGCCCTGTTAATGCTTGGACATTCTTGTTGGTATCCAGTTCATTTCTGGCATTCTCAGATTCTTCTGTTACTCCACGCTTTTATTAACTTTGTTTATCTGCTGAAAGTGGTATTCTGTGAACAATAATTGTCCCAGTATTGGACTTTCATAGATTCCCATGCTTTGTATCATTCCCCCGTCGTCGGAATGGGAGCCTCGGTAATAGAAAAATACCATAGCAGTAAGTACAAAAGAGAAAAGACAGGCCTAGGCCTCATCTCATTTTGTAGCCTATCCCCCTTTTTTTGTAAAAGAGACCAAAAATGTTGCAACAACCAATCACAATAGCCTCACCCCATAGAACCCTCCTGAGAGAGCCTCAGAGCCTCAGATTTTCTACTGCACGTTGTGCTTAGGGAGTCTCCACTGAGCTCTGCTCAGATTTCTCTTCAGTTTGGAATTTTTTCCATTTCTTCAACTTTACTATGTCTGACAAGGAGAAGAAGGCGTTATTTAGAGCTTGTGCTACCTGTTCAAAGAAGAGGCTGTTTGTTGAGGACAAGCATAAAGACTGTATCTACTGCTTGTACCCAGATCACAAGGCCAAAGATTGTAAGATCTGCAGAACATTCTCTACGAAGACCTTGAGAGACAGGGACGGCCGCTTGTTGACTTGGTTGCAGAAAATGAAGTCACGCAAGGAGGTTTTGTCATCTGACAGTGAGGATTCTTCCTCAGCTGCATCCTCCAGAAGATCCAAGAAAAGGGGTAGGTCCTCCCCTTCAACTTCTACTGAGCCCCCTGTTAAAGCCTTACAAAAGACCTCTGATAGGTCTGAAAGGCCCAGTCCCAAACAATCTCCTCACCGAGGTGTAAAGGAGAGGCTGGGGCAGACTGAGGAGACACAGTCATCTAAGAAGGTACAGAAAAGCCTTTCTGTTGCTTCTCCGCCATCTGAAAAGGAGAAGGGATTCAAGAAACCTTCTGCTGTCCCTCAGGAAGGAAGATCGGACAAGAAATCACGTCCGTCGACGACGAAATCATCTGGTACGTCGACGACGACTTCCAAAAAGGACTTGGGTTCAGGTACAGCTCCGTCGACGGCGGCTGCATTGGTATCTTCGTCAATGTTTAAAGTACCTGTTCCCTGCTCGTCGACGATGGTGTTTACATCTTCGACGTCGACGATAAGACGGTGAAGATAGCGTCGACGCCAGCGACGACTATGTCGTCGACAACAGCTATGATGATTCTGATGACGAGCTCGTCGACGACACCGTCGACGATCAATCCTCCGTCGACGAGGTCCATCTCTGCGTTGACAGTCCCGTTGACGGTCCCGTCGACGTCGATTTCGCCGGCATTTCCGTCGACGACGAATCCGTCGTCGACGATTCAAAGGGTCCACATCTCTATAAAGAGGCAGCAAATCACTCCAGAGATGACATCTCCTCGCCGTGTAACACCCTTACCTCCAACTTTGCTTCTTGAGGAGGAGTCTGATGATGATGAAGATGGTCCTTATGGGGATGCTTATAACCCATCCGAACTCCGAGTAAAATATCAGGATTCGGAATCTGAGGAATACTATACAGAAGAACGCCATTTTGTTCAACAAGAGAGGCCTCCACAAAAATCGCATCAGGATATGGTGGTAATGCTGTCCTCTCTTGTAACGGACTTACAGATGATGCTACAAGACTACAGGAAAAGGTTTCCGTCACAAGTTTCGGACCAGCAAGAGCATCCTCCTTCTCCATCTGCTCCAGTAGTTACAGTGAAGCCTCTGGTTTCTCGAGATTCGGAACCAGAACCAAGAGAAAGCCATCAGGATGTTGTGACTATTCAGGATGATAATGTCTCATCTGATGAAGATCTTCAGGTAGATCCACCTCATGACCTGGATAGAGGTTGGGACGATGATGTTGTTAAAGATCCAGCTTCACCAGTGCCGGATACTGCTACCTCCCCTCCAGTAGACATTGGAGGTTTCCATAATCTTATGGAGAGGGCGTCCAAGAGATTTGGCCTTCCGATTACGACAGTGCAATCAGACTGTTTTTTTTTACGACTTCAAAGAGCCTTATAGAAAATCCATCCGTTCAATACCGTTAATTGAACATGTGTGGTCGGAAGGTACTAAGGTGATGCAGAATCCTGCTACAGTCATCCCTGTTCTTCCCCGGCTGGAGAAGAAGTATAAAGCTCCAGAAAGCAGTCCCGCTTGCCTGACTGGTCAACCGAAGCCGGACTCAGTTATTTCCAAGGCAGCGCAAAGTAAGTCCAAGAATCCATCGGCGCCCCTTACGACACCGCCAGACAAGGAAGATAGACGTCTGGACAATGTGGGAAAAAGGTTCTCTTCTATGGCTAGCCTTCTGGTTAGAGCTGCTAATGCTCTTGCTATCTTTGGTAGATATGATCGCCAGATGTGGTGCGATTTATCCCCGTTTGTTGACCAACTTCCGATAGTGCGAAAGATGAGGCCAGAAAGATACTGGTGGAAGGGGAGCGTTCATCTTCAGAGGTGATAGATTGTGCTATGGACATAGCAACTACCGCTTTTCGAGCTCTAGTGGGTTCAGCAGTTTTAAGGCGTCAGGGCTGGCTGCGGGCAACCTAATTTCGCCAGGAAGTTCAAAATAAGATCTTGGACTTACCTTATGACGGAGAAACGCTTTTTGGAAAGCATGTAGATGATGCCCTTCAAGACATCAAGAAGGACACAGACACGGCAAGGTCCTTGGGGACATTGCATTACCGCAAAGTTCCTTTCGGAGGTGCGAGAGGGAGAGGATTTTCATCGTACAGTGGGGGCAACCAACAGTGCTACTCTTCTTACTCGCAGTCCTCTCAGTCATACAAACCCCAATACTCACAGCGCCAAGGTCAATCGGCATCTTTCTCTCGCCAACCACCAAGAGGACGACAGGGACGTCAGGGGAGCGATGCGCCTAAACGTCAATAGTGGCTTCATGGCTCTGTCTACTGTTCCTCCCCCTCAAGACGGAAGAAAAGTGGCGCCCAATTCTAGACCTGGGGAGCTCAACACCTATCTCATTAAACTCTCTTTTCGGATGGTTTCTCTCCAGAATATATTGCGTCTCCTAAATCCTGGCGATTATATCGCAACTCTAGATCTAGAGGATGCATATTTTCATGTTCCCATTCATCCGGCCCACAGGAGGTATCTTCGCTTTACAGTAGCCAAGAGCCACTTTCAGTTCAAAGTCCTACCTTTCGGACTAAGATCTGCACCGTGGATATTTACAAAGGTATTGGCACCAGTGGCAGCTTTTCTCAGAAGGCAGTCTCTGCAGGTGTTTCCCTACCTGGATGACTGGCTGATAAAAGCTCCTTTTTCTCAGGAAGCTTCAAAAGCAGTTGAGGATTGTATTCAACTTTTTAGTCATCTAGGTCTGGGTCTAAACAGAAGCAGGCGGTTCTTCTTCCGTCCAGGTCAGCAAGATTTCTGGGTGCTATTCTGGATACTGCTCATTGCAGAGCTTTTCCTTCAGAGGAGAGGAAAAACAAACTGATTCTTGCTGGCAAACGATTTTAAACGAAACAAACTCTTTTAGTACGTCAGTACAAGTCCCTTCTAGGGTCGATGTCATCTTGCATTGCATTGATTCCGCACTGCAGGCTTCACATGCGTCCCCTGCAGGAACAACTGGACATGCAATGGGGTCCTTCGAAGACAAGATAAAGATAACTCCTATCATGAAGAAAGCAGTCAGGTGGTGGACTATAGCAAGCAATATCGAGGAAGGTCTCTCCTTCACGGTTCCTCCCTCTCCGTTAGTTCTAACCACAGACGCCTCTCTGGAAGGCTGGGGAGTGACATTACAGGATCTTCAAGTGAGCGATCACTGGTCGCCAGGGATTCGCACCTTTCACATCAACTTACTGGAACTGGTAGCAATTTGTCTGGCTCTACAGGCTTTCCTTCCAAAGATTCGGGATTCTACGGTTCTAGTGCGTACAGACAACACGACGGCCATGCATTATGTGAACAAGCAGGGCGGAACAAAATCCAAGCTTCTTTCAAGGGAAGCTCAAGAGATCTGGGAATGGGCTATTTATCACCAGATTTGTCTCTCTGCAGAACATCTTCCAGGTTCCCTCAATGTGGAGGCGGATTCATTGAGCCACCTAAGGTCGGTCTCCCACGAATGGGAATTGGATCAGAGGACTCTCGAAAGGATATTCTCTCGTTGGGGCACTCCTCTTATAGACCTGTTCGCGACCCCAGAGAACAAGAAATGCCAACTCTACACAAGCAGGTATCTCTATCGAGGGTCATTGGGGAATGCTCTTTCGATAGCCTGGTCAGGCGCATTTCTTTACGCCTTTCCACCGATTCCTTTGATACCAAGGATACTGAGGAAACACAAGACGGAACCTTGCACCATGATTTTAATAGCCCCGGCTTGGCCCCGCCAGATTTGGAACACAGAGCTCCTCCTTCTGTCTCGGGGTCAACGGGTTCTCCTACGCCCCATTCCTAGGGGCGTAGGAGATGTCCCAGGGCCAAGTAATGCATCCGGACCCGAGCTCTTTGCAATTGACAGCTTGGCTCCTGAACACCGGGAGTTCAATGCGTTAGATATTCCTCAAGATTGCAAGGACATTTTAGCTCAAGCTCGGGCTCCTAGTACAAACAGGACATATCGAGCAAGATGGAAGCGTTTTTTGTGCATGGTGCCAAAAGGAAAACCTTCATCCTTTTACTTCAGCTCCTCATAAGATCTTACCGTACATATTGTCTTTGGCAAAATCAGGTATTCAACACTCCTCCATTAAGGTGCATCTGGCAGCGATCTCTAGGTTCAGGCGAACAACCTCTGGTCCTTCTCTTTGGTCCGCGAGGGTGATCAAACAATTCCTGAAGGGTCTATTCAGAGCTTTCCCTCCGGTGAGACCTTCTCCTCCGATTTGGCAGCTCAACCTGGTCCTTGCCCATCTCATGAGGGCTCCTTTTGAACCAAACCATAAAGCTGACATGAAGTTTGTGTCATGGAAAGTTGCTTTTCTTCTAGCGATAACAACAGCTAGGAGGGTTGGAGAGCTTCAAGCTCTCATGATTGTTGAACCTTTCTTACTGTTCAAAAAGGAGTCTTTGATTTTACGGACAAATCCAAAATGTATCCCAAAAGTCCCTTCGGATTTTCACCTAAACGAACCTATAGTGCTGAAGTCTTACTTTCCTCGACCTTCATCTCTGGCGGAGAGGTCTCTCCACACTTTGGATGTCCAAAGATGCTTAAAGTTCTATCTTCAACGTACAAAGACATTCAGGAAGACATCGCAATCTTTTGTCGCTTTTGACGCTCCAAGAAAAGGTTTACCCCTGTCAAAGCAGGGGATATCATGTTGGATTTGCCAGCACAATTCAGTTCTGTCATCAGGCGGCAGGGAAGCCGCTGAAAGGACGGATCAAGGCTCATTCTACGAGATCAGTGTCATCGTCTACAGCTTTGTTCTCTGATGTCCCTATCAAGGACATTGGGAGGGCAGCTACTTGGAGCAGTCCCCACTACAAAATGAGATGAGCCCTAGGCCTGTCTTTTCTCTTTTGTACTTACTGCTATGGTATTTTTCTATTACAGAGGCTCCCATTCCGACAACGGGGGAATGATACAAAGCATAGGAATCTATGAAAGTACCAATACTGGGGAACCAAAGTTACCGGTAAGTAACTTGTTTTCTTCATTGTAGTGTTCTGGGTAATTAAATTATGATGTTGTTATGCTGAACTAACTGCAAGTCTTAGCATAGGATGCAGTGTTTCTCGGGCATGCACTGCATGGTTCTACTTTGAAGACCAAAGTTGACTCTTGGCCTTTGAGATCGACCTGGGACTGGTCGGCCATTGTAGACAAATGACAGCCCCACATCATTCTGTCTCAGGGCCTTGCCCGGGTTAGTACTATAAAGTCTAGAGCAACTGCGGTCTTCAGGCCTTAGTAAGCAGGGATTGGCAATGTCAAAAAGTTTGGTATTCACTGCTCGCGTTTTGGCTTTCTCAAGGTTTTTTTGGTTTTGTCCTGATTTTTGCCAAATGTTATTTTTGGAAAAACTACCAGGCCCTCTTCAACAAAAAAAATCATGGTCTAAAAAGAAACCTATTTTAAGTTTTCAAAAAGCACACTTTCCCATAGAAGTCCGTGGCACTGAAGAGCACTACTTTATGCGTGCATATGTTCCTTGTAAAAGGGCATAATGGCATCACTCAGATTGAAGGTAACCAGTGACTGAAATGAGCGGAGCCACTGCTGCATATTGTAGTGGGTGGATGAAAATATGAAAGACACAATAGCCGAACAATAGATGAAGATATGTGGCTGAGAATCCCTAAAAGTAAGAATACTAAACAATAGTAAAATCAAAAGGGCTAGGCTAACCCCGGACCTAAAAAAAAAAAGTTACATCAAACACTGTCCAGCAGATAATGCAAGAAGGTTCCCCAGATATTCTTCGACCAGCATCCAAAGCCCGGCGTTTGGCAATGGTTTATTTAGTCTGAAAATATGACGATCAAGAACAAATCTAAGCATGGAAAGAGGAGCTCCGTATAATGTCCAGTGAAAATCGTATACAATGAGGGGAGGAGATTTTGCCTAGTGGCTAGAGAGGCTGACCTAGGAACATGGAAAATTAGGTTTGAATCCCAGCCTTGGGTCAACATCCCATGCTTCTGGGCAAATCATTTATTCTCCCTGTGCCTTAAGAGGGAAAAATGTGTAACATAATCTGGTGCTGTTGTAAAACTCTCTAATGCAGTTGGGCAAAGTTTCGGTTGTAAACTGCCAAATTAAACGGCCAATAAAAAAGGAGCATGAGTATTACAGCAAACGTCATGTGGTAGGGATCAGACTCCCAGGTCAAATTGATTTAATCGGCGAGAAAACTGCTAGTGGAAATGTATGAAGAGAAGACAAGGCTTCCTATTGAAATTCATATACCAGAAAGCAGTTCGGACATGAAACCCAATTGCGGGAGACCAGGTTGCCTGATGAAATACATGTGCACATGAGCTGGTTGCAATGAAATTCATTGACACAAGTGAAACCTAAGAATAAATTAATGTACAAGTGTTTAGGCTGCCAGGTGAGTTTCAAGTACAAGAGGAGACATGCCCTTCAAAATTTGTGTACATGAGAGCAATCTGTTTCACGAAATTCATGCACATGAGACAAAACATTTCTCCAGGTAAATTTAAATACAGGAGAACAACGGTATGTAGCCAATGCACTCATGAGATAATAAAGCTACTGTAGACCCCCCAAAATTGAACAGTTTTATTTACTGACGCATCTGACCAATCACATTAAATGGTGCCACTCCTGCTGAACACACAATGGCTAGACCCCTCATGATGTTCATCAAGGTCCTCTTCTGGTAGACATATCTTCCTTGGCATAGGTCCCTAGTGTGGTCCGTTTCATCTGCTACGAACAGGGCCTCTCCCAAGGTCAGACACTTTTTGCTGTGCACGGGGCCCACCAATGGTTGGTTGCATGCTGCTGTACTCAGGGCTCTCTCGTCAGTTCATGGTGCATCAGATAAGTCTTGCATAGCACAGAGTTCCTCATGCTGTGCATGGCAGACTTCTGCTGTGCACAAGGAAAGCTCTACTAGCATTTCTCCTATCTTGTCACTTGAATTGGCATTTTGTGAATTACAGGTGCATTTACTCAGGAAAAGCTAGATTTCGTCATTCATGTTGCGAAGGTCATTCCATTCAGTGTATCGCTTCTATCAAAGGTCTCCAGGCACTTACCATTGGGAACAGCCCAGCATCAGTGGTTTTAAGGGACAGTCCAATTGAAATGATCTGCAAGGCTGCCACATGGCCTACTCTCCTTGCTTCTGGAGACAGTCAGTGTTTCACATGAGCTCCACAGATTATGCTAAGTATGGTCACATAACAGTTTGTCTGGTTCTGCTAGTAATCCATACTACCAAAATATATTTTTATTGTGCTCAGGAAACCTGCCAGGTTTTAGACAGCGGTTGATGATGATCAAGTTACTCACAATATGACACTTTACACACTTCATTATATGATTAACGTATGGCCCCTGTTCAGTGTCCTTCAGTATTGACCAGAAAAATTGATCTAATGGAGAAAATGAATGGCTGATGCCAGGAGGGTGGCTTGAGTGTGAGTATAGTCACCTGATTAAGTGGCAAAGCAGTCCAGTCTGTCTCTGTAATGAGGATGAGTGTACAAGTGCAATGATCACTAGAGTAAGTAACTCCTCTCTCCCTACCTTGATTGTGCACAGCAGAAAGATACTGACCATGGGAAAGGTCATGCGCACAGCAAAAGAACCTGACCACACAAGGCCCTTTGCTTCATATTTCTTCCACAGGAGGACTGTGATGTGTTTAACAGCAGGAAG
Source organism: Lissotriton helveticus (assembly GCF_964261635.1). Taxonomy (NCBI): domain Eukaryota; kingdom Metazoa; phylum Chordata; class Amphibia; order Caudata; family Salamandridae; genus Lissotriton; species Lissotriton helveticus. The sequence continues at coordinate 175,972,301 of NC_136073.1, forward strand.
CATCAAGTGAACACCGTTTAATATGATAGGCTAGATGAGTTTGTTAATGAACCTGTTCAATGTGGGTGTCTACTGTAGCTTTATTAGCTCAGGGGTATACTGAGAACATTCATCTGCAACTTTCACTCTTAAATGGTCTAAACCTGAAGTGGACTCATACTGAAAACCCAAAGTGTTGTACCTGTATTAAGCAGAAGACTAACATATTACTTACTGATGCCACACAAAGGAGCAGGCTCCTCAGAAGGATTTAGAGGGTGGTCAATAGTAAGGTCTCTCAACCCAGCGGAAACCCTTCACTAGATATGCTGCTTTACTGTGGATACAGCAGAAAGGACAGCCGTTTGGCGTCTGTGTGGGTTGTATGTGATTTTATAGAAAAACTGTTTGATAGAACACCATTGCAGAAAATTATTTCACCCAAACTGTTTAAGAGAAATTTGCGGGATGAATGGCATTTCCCATTTCTTAAGAACCAATTTGTAGAATGTCTTTTATTCCGAGATTGGCTTTTACATGCTTATTGTTTAATGTGTAAATCAAATGGTAGCAGGTCTTAGATTTTAGTTTGAGGTATTTATTTCAGTGTTTTACTGCAAGGGGCAGTGGCTCAGTGGTTAGAGGCGGCAGACCCGGAAGCTGAGATCGACCGTGGACCAGGGTTCGATTCCCCGCCTCGGCGGGTCTCGGGCTCAAAATTCCACGGACTCAACAATTCTCGCTCCGGTGCCTACTCGACTCACAGGGTCACACTCTGCGACTCTGGGCAATAGCTTGCTTAATCTCCACTACGGCCCCTCGCCCCTCGCGGCGGGATGCCTGGCTTTCACCTTCTGGACACCCTGCCGGGGTATCTCACAGGGGAATACCAGGACGGGTTCCCTAAGCAAGCGCTTAGATACCGTGTCGGTGATTTGCGCTATATAAATACATGTACATGTACACATATCTGCTCTGAGATCTGGGTTTGTTCTGTTCACCTTTTCTTTTCCGTGTCATTCTTTGCAATGTGTGAATTAACATTATGTAACTTTGGTGAGACTGCATTTAGTTTTGAAGCAATTATGAGAGGCAACCTTTTCATGGTTGATCCTCCACTGGCCCTGCAAGTCGGATTCAACTCCTTAAATGACTTTTATTTTCTTGTAGCCATGAAGAGTCTATGCAGCTTGAATATGAACAGCACAAAGCTCTCTGCAGACACGTACGAAGACCTCAAGGTATACTTATCACTTTTTATTTACTTTAGAAATAGTTTATTTGTCCAAACATTTAGACACTTAACATTGACATCAAAAAATACATTACAATTAAAAAATACAGCTTGCACAAATGTAGTTAAATTAGAAATTCTCTAGTCTCAACACGCCTTAAAATATCCAATGTTCATCCCCACTATAGCTCCGAGACTCATTAATATAGAGCAGCTTATCTGTTTCTTGGGTGTGTTCTTCAGAGAAACATGTCACCATGTGACCACACGGGGTGCAGGAGGAGCTGATGCAGGAAGTGTGGATTGGAAGCATATTGGGATAGTGCGAAGGAGAGGGAATGGTAGCAATCCAGGTAAAACATCCAGAGCAAAAGAATGATGCTGGTCAAAGAAGTGGGAGGTGGGAGGAGAGACAAGGAGCACAGGAGGGTTTAAGTAGGGTAATGGAGGTAGTTAAGCAGAGGACTGGAGAATCAATGAAGGGCTGTCGTAAGGGCAAAATTAGAGGCCAGAGCAGGTGGAATGAAGGAAAAGATGGGGGCAGGAGGAGACTGGAGGTAAGAATGAAAAGAGGAGGTTGTAGCAGCACAGGACGAGTTTGGCTTGAGAAGGAGAAAGAAAAGAGAATGCAGAGGTGGGAAGGATTCAGCAATAGTGAAACTGCAATAAGTGGTAGGGGCGAATGATGAAAATAATGGTGAGTAAGCTGAGGGTGTGGTAGAAGTGCTCTGTTTTGCAGCTAGATGTGCATTCCGTAAAGCTCTCTTAAATGTGTACATCCATCCATGCAGTGGGGTTAGAGATGAAGAAAAGAGGAGGACGAAGGGAGGTGAAGATGAAGAGGGTGGGAGAAGGGGGTAAGGAAGTGATGGTGGTGTACATGGATGGAGCGATAGCCAGAATATGGTCATAGTTAAACTGGAGAGAGCTGGGAATGATGCAGCTGGACATGTAGAGAGTGGGAGGAGTGTCTAAGGGGAGTGTGTGAATTTGGAGAGATCTGGAAGAGTGGGTAAGGATGTGATTGAGGTGAACATAGAAAGAATGGGGGATCAGGGGGTAATATAGTTGTACATGGGGATAGCAGAAGCAGGGGAGCGATGGAATATGAGCTCAGTAGGAGGGGGACTAAGAGAATGATAGTGGTGAAAGGGTGATGGAGGTGAACATAGACAGGGACATGGTGAGTCTTAGTGCCCTGGAATTTCATAGGACCCTATTTCCCTTGAGTCCGAGAGACCCCAGAACATTGTTTTCATAACTTTGTTCTGACATATTAACCTTGTTTAAGAGATCTCGCCACAGCAAAGTTGAGTGTGTAGATTAACAGTTGAAATGCACTCAGTAATGGTTCATATTCTATTTTATGCTATCCTTTAAATGCCTTAATCTCATTAAAACCAAACTCTTATAAATTAGCCCGCACCACATTTTCCATTGATAACAAAAGCTTTTATTGTAAAATAGGACTTTTAAGGTAAAGCCTTTAGTGAAGTGAGGTGTGAGATTTAGAAATATTGTGAGAAAGGATGCGCTTTCCGTTGTCACAAAATACTATTTCACAGACCGATTGCCAATAGATAAACGGTAATGGAGAAAATGCCTCGAAAACAGTGTCAGAAATCGTGCTTTTGGAAATATTGTGCAAAGGAACACTGTAGGCAATAAAATGTGCCAAAGAATAATATGGCCACTAAATGTGTCAGACAAAACGCTGGCAATACGCTGTGCCAGGAGATGAATTCTGCTGCTGTTGTCGACTTAAAACTTTTAATGTCGAGGAATGTGGACCCTGAGGATTCATGGGGGCTCATAGGAAGCCTTTGGTATCAAGGGAAGTGGAAATTACAGTGAAATATAGGCCACTAGCACTATAACAACAACAAAAGAAACAGAGTAGTTGTGACGGAGTTTAAATTTAGGAGATTAGAAGCAGTGTCAAAAAGATAAAAACAAATAGAATTATTTTTTTCATTCTATTTATATTTTCAGCGTATAGACTGCTGTAATTCTGCATGTAAAATGGCAATCAACATTAATACAACATTTAACTTAACATCAAAACATCTTTAATGCATCATTCCCTTCCTCACCGAACAATTCTCACATCAAACTTTCACCCCAATGCCTCATTGCTTCATTCTTTCCCCTTTCACTCACTGACCTCCTTCTAATCCCCCATCTTTCCCTCACTTCCCCTACCTAACCTCCGCCAATGAGACTCTTTGACCTGATTGAAGAATCCGACACCCCACCTTCCTCCGCCTGTGCTCCCTTCACCCCAGAGGGGTGGATATGCCAGTATATGAGAGCCCACCCCTCAAAATACCGCCTACATCCTGCAACCTGTCTTATTCTGGCAACGCTGTGTAGAGTGATCAACTCACCAATCTCTAATTTGTCTAGGGTGGGTGGGTGTTCTTCGATAATTTCCCTAACCGGCGGTGCTCAGGAATAAGGAAAAGGCTGGACCCGCCTCTCCCGACTCCTTTATACCTTTACCTATACCCGCTTCTTTCCCTTAAAACTACCTATCCCTGCCATTATCACACAAATTACCCCAGGGAAGACTAGTCTGAGACTGTCACATCTCCTGGGGCACATCATTGCCAAAGAAGAGAAAAATGAAAATTGGAGAGGAAGTAGGATGTGGTGGGCACAGGGACTGCTCAACTATATATATAAAAACAAATGTATGTCTGTCTGTTTGTCCTTTATGCATTACTACACCATTCATCCGATCGCCATGAAACTTTGGGAAGTTGTTGAGTACACTCCCGCGAAGGTTTCTGGCAAAACAGTTTTTTAAATATCGGTCCCCCAGGGCCCTCATAATCTTTTGAATACTGATGTACGCACCAGACGGAAAAACAACAAATCGTGTATCCACAAGCACTTGAATAAATAAATAGAATTAAAACAGCATTCATCCGATCGCCATGAAACTTTGGGAAGTTGTTGAGTAAACTCCCGCGAAGGTTTCTGGCATAAAATGTTTTTAAATATCGGCCCCCCAGGGCCCTCATAATCTTTCAAAAACTGATGTACGCACCAGACGGAAAAACAACAAATTGTGTATCCACAAGCACTCGAATAAATAAATAAAATTAAAATACCATTCATCCGATCGCCATGAAACTTTGGGAAGTTGTTGAGTACACTCCCGCGAAGGTTTCTGGTATGATTTCTTTTTAAATATTGGCCCCCTAGGGCCCTCATAATCTTTCAAATACTGATGTACGCACAAGACGGAAAAACAAAAAATCGTGTATCCACAAGCACTCGAATAAATAAATAGAATTAAAACAGCATTCATCCGATCGCCAGGAAACTTTGGGAAGTTGTTGAGCACACTCCCGCGAAGGTTTCTGGCATAACATTTTTTTAAATATCGCCCCCCCCCCCCCCTCAGGGCCTTCATAATCTTTTGTTTACTGATGTATGCACCAGACGGAAAAACAAAAAATCGTGTATCCACAAGCACTCGAATAAATAAATATAATTAAAACGACACTTTGAAATGTTTTCCATATTAAAATGAATATGTTTTAATAAAAATGACACAATGTAAATTGAATGTTATCATAACGAGTTTCCTTGAACTTCCTTTCTTCGGAGATCGCAGCAACGCGCGACGGGTAAGCTAGTAAATTATAAAATTGCTAAAACGAAAAAACCCTAGGTCATCGAATATCCGTCACTGTGATGAAAGTTCACAGTGTTGAAAGTCAGCCTGAAGAAATCCAGCTGACGAAGCTCTGTTTTTGGAGAAATATAAAATTGCCTAAATTACTTTTCAATAAAAGCAGAATCTTTTTGAGGAAAACTGAATTGTCTTAAAAAAAAAATGGCTTTTTGTATCTACTGCAACACAGTAGGTAAAGAGAAAAAAAAAAGGCAATGCTACTCAGGAAGGCAAAAGAGGCCAACGTGAAGCATGCAAGCTAGAAGATTAAAGGGGCAGAGTAAAGAGGATGGAGAAAGTTGTAGAAGGGGTAAGGGAAGTTGTTAGAATTGTATAAGAATTAAAAAAAATGTAAAGTAAAGCTGAAGGGACTGCTGCACTAGGGATAGGAGGGGGAGCAGCACTAGGGGTTCCAAGGGATAGGGAAGAGAGTGCAAAGGTGAGGGGGGAATGGGGATGCCCCTCTTTAAAAAGCCCCCCACCCCTACAAAAACTTGTGATGGGGGCTTGGCGGGAACAATTTATTTTCTTCAAGAATGGGCAATTACAACAATGTTTTTTTCTACCAGATAAAAATATCCTTAAAGAAATATTCATCAATAATGGTTCAATGAAAAAAATCATCAGAACCATTTTCCCCAGTATTGGAACTTTCATAGATTCCCATGCTTTTGTATCATTCCCCGTCGTCGGAATGGGAGTCTCGGTAACAAAAAAAATATAGCAGTAGGTACAAAAGAGAAAGAAAAAGGCCTAGGCCTCATTCCCTTTTGTAGCATATCCACCTCTTTGTGTAAAAGAGACCAAACTAGGCATCAGCCAATCAGAAGAGCCTCACCCATTAGAACCCTCCTGAAGGAACCTCAGAGCCTCAGATTTTCTACTGCACGTTGTGCTAGGGAGTCTCCTTTGAGCTTTGCTCAACATCTACTCTACAGAAGTTTTTCTTCAGGTTTTTCTTCAGATTGTTAGCTGATCCTTCCAGGATGTCTGACAAGGAAAAGAAGAAGGCCCTTTTCAAGCCATGTTCCACCTTGGCAAGAAAAGACTATTTATTGAGGATAAGCATAAAGACTGCATCTATTGCCTCTATCCTGATCACAAGGCTGCGGACTGTAAGATCTGCCGCACCTTTTCAACCAAGACCCTCCGGGACCGTGAGGGTAGGCTTCTGACATGGCTCCAGAAGTTGAAGTCCAGGAAGGATATTGTCTCCAGTGACAGTGAGGACTCTGCATCTGCGTCTTCAACAAGAAGGTCCGTTAAAAGGGGTAGGGGTTCCCCTTCTCCTTCTGTGGAGCATCCTTCTAAGGCCTCAAAAAAGACCCAGGCGAATCTCCTCACCATGGTGAAAAGGAGAGGGTAGGACCATCTACGCCTTCCAAGGGTTTGAAGACTGATCCAGCCTTCAAGAAACCCTCTTCCCAATCTTCTGGAAAGTCTGACAGAAGTTCCAAGTCATCGTCGACGGAGGCTCCGTCGACGAAGAAAAAGAAGCCTAAACTGAAACTGGTTCCGTCGACGGGCTCGTCGACGACGACGGGATCGTAGACGAGGATGGAATCGTCGACGACAGCTACAACAGTGTCAACGAGGGAGGCGCCGACGACGGCATCGTCGACGACGAGGTCGACTCGATGGCGACGACGAAGAGTTCGTCAACGGTGGCGACGATGACAGTGTCGTCGACGAGGGCCTCAACGACGACAACATTGACAACGACGATGGCTGGGATGTCGACAGTCTCGTCGTTGACGGCATCGACGACGCCTATCTTGTCGTCGAGTGTTCTTGTGTCGACGATGCATATTCCGTCGACGAAGCAGACGATGGCTGCATTGCCAGTACCATCGTCGACGGGACCGTCAACGATTTTGGCATCGGAGAAGAGAATCACTATTTCAATTACCAGAATTACACCGGACATGACATCTCCCAGGAGGGTAACCCCCTTGCAACCAGCTCTGCTGTTTGATGAGGATGAGTCAGAAGAGGATGATCAGGACTCATATGGCTACGCTGACAGTCCTTCTCAACTTTTGGTCAAGTGCCAGGAGGCGGATTCTGAAGGAGGGTATGACCAAGAAGGTGGTTATCATCATCATTCTGCCCAACCTCAGCAATATTCAGGTCAAGACATGTTTTCGGTACCATCTTCTTTCCTGCAGGACCTGCACAGGATGCTGCAGGATTACAAATCTAAAGCTGCAGAGCCTGCTCCGGCTCCAGTTGCGCAAGCCATGCCTGTCCCGGCACCTGCCTCAACGGCTGTTCTTGAAATACCAGCTCAGGTGTCCCCTCAGCCACAGGCATCAATTCCACAAGAGCCTTCCAGACCAGCAGACACCCATGATTATTCCTCGGATGAGGATCATAATTCGGATGATGGAGCTGATCAAGCTTCTGAATGGGATGAATACATCATTCCGGACCCTCCATCTCCATGTCCGGATCCGGTGGATTCCCTGTCAGCGGATATAGGAGGATTTCATCAGCTGATGGAAAGAGCGGCTGGCAGATTCAAGTTGGCAATGCCTGCGGTGGCCTCTGAATGTTTGTGGTATGATTTCAAGGAACCTTATAGGAAGACGACAAGGTCCATACCAATAGTGCAGCATCTGTGGGATGAAGGCCTTAAGGCAATGAAAAATCCAGCGAAGGAGGTCCCTGTACTACCGTGTCTAGATAAAAAGTTCAAAGCGCATGAAGATGGTCCAGCTGCCTTGACGGGCCAGCCAAGACCGGACTCGGTAATTTCTCAAGCGGCGCACAGAAACTCCCGCAACCCCTCTGCTCCTTTAGCAACTCCTCCAGACAAGGAAGGAAGGAGATTGTACAATGCCGGGAAGAGATTCTCTTCAATGGCGAGTCTTCTGGTGCGGGCAGCTAATGCCCTAGCAATATTGGGCAGATACGACCGCCAACTATGGTGTGATGTTGCACCGTTCCTGGATCAGCTTCCTCCAGAATCAAAAGTAGAAGCAGAAAAGGTCTTACAAGAAGGGGAGGCGACATCAAGGGAGGTCATTGACTGTGCCATGGACATTGCCACGACGGCGTTTCGTTCTTTGGCTGCAGCTGCGGTCCTTCGTCGCCAGGGATGGCTGAAGGCGACCTGGTTTCGACCCGAGATCCAAAATAAGATCCTGGATCTTCCTTTTGATGGAGAAGCACTATTCGGGAAATTGATTGACGACCCTCTCCAAGACATCAAAAAGGACACTGAGACCGCCAGATCTTTGGGTACGCTTCAGTACCCCAAAACTCCTTCTAAAGGGTACAGAGGCAAACGTACAAACTACAGAGGATCTGACCAACAACAGAGATACTCATCCTACGGCTCAGGTTCGCAACAATACCACCAGACTTATCAACAAAGGCAGGGCCAATCCTCCAATTACTCCAGGCCTAACAACAGAGGAAAGCAGGCTCGCCAGGGACGTGATACGTCCTGGCTCTTCCTACTGTACCCTCCTCCAAGAAGTCATCAGTGGGAGGCAGGGTATCCCAAAACCTTCAGAATTGGTCCAAGATAACATCGGACCGTTGGGTGCTCAACATTATTCGAAAGGGCCATACCTTAGAATTCACTCAAATCCCACCACCCAAGCCCCCTGCAGCCAGTCCAACAAAACACCTGCGTCTTCTGCGGCTCGAAGTTCATCAAATGCTTCTGAAGGGGGCTATAGAGCTGGTTCCCTCCGACCAAAAAGGACAGGGATTCTATTCCAGGTTCTTCCTGGTAAGGAAGACGCTAGAGAAATGGTGCCCCATTTTAGATCTCCGGGAGCTCAACACCTATCTCATCTCCCTGTCTTTCCGGATGGTCTCTCTTCAAGACATCCTGCGGATGATCAATCCGGGGGATTTTATGGCCACGCTCGATCTCGAGGATGCGTACTTTCATGTACCGATTCACCCAGCACACAGAAGGTTTCTACGATTTACAGTAGCCAAGAGTCAATTCAAGATTTTACCCTTTGGTCTTCGCTCAGCCCCGAGGATCTTCACGAAGGTGCTGGCGCAAGTAGCGGCATTCCTGCAAAGAAATCATTTTCAAGTCTTCCCTTACCTGGATGACTGGTTGCTGAAGGCCCCGTCCAGGGGAGCAGCGCGGGACGCTGTTCAGGTATGTACAAACCTGTTTCAAAATCTAGGACTCACTTTAAACAAAGACATATAATCTCTGGTCCCATCCAGGAAGGCACGTTTCCCGGGAGCTATCCTGAACTCAAAACTCTCAAAAGCTTTTCCAACCCTAGAAAGGCGGGAAAAACTGCAGACCATGGCTCTGGACTTACAAAAAAGAAGGTGTCTTTCAGTACGCCACTACAAATCTCTGCTGGGGGTAATTTCGTCATGCATACCTCACTGCAGACTGCGAATGCGTCCTCTTCAGGAGCAACTGGACATCCAATGGAAACAGATTCACGGATCATTCGACGACAAGGTGACCGTCACTCCGACAATGAAAAGAGCGGCCCTGTGGTGGACAGATCAGAGAAACTTGTCCCAAGGTCTATCCTTCGTAAGCGATCCGTCTCCTCAAGTAGTGACAATGGATGCGTCGTTGGATGGTTGGGGAGCGGTGATGCAAGACCTGCATGTCAGTGGCCATTGGTCTCCTCACGATCGTTGGCTCCACATCAATCTCTTGGAGCTAAGAGCAATAAAACTGGCTCTACAAGCCTTTCTCCCTCGCCTAAGAGGTTCGCAAGTTCTCATCAGGACGGACAACACCACAGCCATGCATTACGTGAACAAGGAAGGAGGAACCAGGTATCTCCCGTTGTCGCAGGAAGCTCAAGAGATCTGGGAATGGGCGATCCTTCACGGGATGTCGCTGCAGGCAGAACACTTGCCAGGAATTCTAAACGAGAATGCCGACAGACTTAGCAGGTTATCCTCAGTCAGTCACGAGTGGGAGCTAAACCAGCGAGTACTAGAAGAGGTCTTTTGCCAGTGGGGCAGACCTGCAATAGATCTCTTTGCCACGCCGACCAACAAGAAATGCCGGTCTTATGCAAGCAGGCTTCACCACAGAGGATCATTGGGGAATGCGCTTTCGATAGCCTGGTCAAGGACATTTGTCTACGCCTTTCCCCATCCCACTGATCCCGAGGCTTATCAGGAAGATCAAATTGGAACAATGCAGGATGATCTTGATAGCCCCTGCTTGGCCGAGACAGTTCTGGCACACGGAGCTCCATCTGTTGTCGCTAGCTCCTTCTCTCCCCTTGAGGACTATTCCAGACCTTCTCACAATGTCCGAAGGACAGATTTGACATCCAGATCCACAGTCATTACACCTGACAGCATGGCTCCTGAGCAGCGAGAATTTATGAATCTCCCCATCTCGAACGAAATTAAAGAAGTCCTCTCCCAGGCGAGAGCTCCTTCCACGAACAAGACTTACCGCCTCAAATGGAAGAGATTTTGAATTTGGTGCACAAGAGAGAAAATGGACCCCTTTTCTTCAAAACCTCATCAGCTTCTGCCTTATCTCTTGTCCTTGGATAAGTCTGGGCTGGCCCATTCATCTATAAAAGTTCATTTGGCGACAATTTCAAGGTACAGATGGTCTGAGTCTGGACCTTCGTTGTGGTCTTCAGAATTGTTAAGCAATTTCTAAAAGGCTTGTTCCGGGTCTATCCACCAGTGAGGCCTCCGCCTCCTACTTGGCACCTGAATCTAGTCCTCACTCAACTCATGAAAAGCCCATTTGAACCAATTCATCGATCAGACATGAAGTTCCTTTCATGGAAATTGGCTCTCCTTCTTGCCCTCACATCAGCAAGACGTATTGGAGAATTGCAGGCTCTCACAATCCAAGTGCCTTTTCTACAATTCAAAAGGAACACAGTTATCTTGAGATCTAACCCAAAGTTCATATCCAAAGTACCCTCGGACTTCCACTTGAACGAGCCGGTTATTCTTAAGACTTTCTTTCCTCACCCGGCTGCACCAGCGGAGAGGTCGCTACATTCTCTGGATGTACAACTATGTTTAAAATTCTTTTTGGATCGCACCAAAGGATTTCGGAAATCCTCCCAATTGTTCGTTGCTTTTGGTGGTCCGAGCAAGGGTCTCCCTCTGTCAAAGCAGGGGATTGCAAGATGGATTACCAGTGCCATTCTTCATTGCCATACTGCAGCAGGTAAACCACTGACAGGCAGGGTTCGAGCACATTCCACAAGTTCAGTGGCTTCTTCAACAGCCCTTGTCGCAGGTGTGCAGATTAAGGACATTTGCAGAGCTGCTACCTGGAGCAGCGTCCACACCTTTACTAAGCATTACTGCTTGGAATCCTTACAACAACAAGATACGGCAGTGGGCCAAGCAGTCCAGAGGAACCTCTTCCACTAATTGGTGAGCTTTCCTTTCTATCCCAGCTTCCGTTATTTTGCACATTTTGTATCTTATGTCATGTTGGCTATTGCAATGTATGTTATGACACAAAATGTGTTTTTTATTGCTAACTGCTTGCTACTCTGATACAAAAGCATGGGAATCTATGAAAGTTCCAATACTGGGGCAAGAAAACAAGTTACTTACCTGTAACTTTAGTTCCCCCGTATTGGTAACTTTCATAGATTCCCATGCGCCCACCCACCTCCCCGGGGAAAGCTCAGCCTTCAGCAGATATGGTGACTGTTACACAGCGGCTACGAAAATATGAGGCTCTGAGGTTCCTTCAGGAGGGTTCTAAGTGGTGAGGCTCTTCTGATTGGCTAATGCCTAGTTTGGTCTCTTTTACACAAAGAGGAGGATATGCTACAAAAGGGAATGAGGCCTAGGCCTTTTTCTTTCTCTTTTGTACCTACTGCTATGTTATTTTTGTTACCGAGACTCCCATTCCGATGAAGGGGAATGATACAAAAGCATGGGAATCTATGAAAGTTACCAATACTGGGGAACTAAAGTTACAGGTAAGTAACTTGTTTTCTTTCTTCAGGTTAGAAATTGCCCAAAAACATATACCAGTAGTGCATCACCTAAAGCCACAGAAAAACAATTGGCAAAAAAGCAGTTGCCATTTTCATTTTCGAAACCTTTCTAATTCATTATAAAAACTAATAGAACCAAGGGAAACAATAATATAAACAATGTGGCATAATTATTTTTATCACAGAAAAGACACTTCAGATTCAGATTGCCTGTTCTTTCAATATTACGTTCATTTAGGTGCAGCTCATTTGGCACCTTCAGTTTCTCTGCTCATATTAATACCTCTTTGGGTTTCTTGACAGGCAAAGCTGCCGAACTTGACTGATGTCGACGTGCGTTACACGGAGGCCTGGTGAACGTCCGCATGGCGGAGGAGAAGCCTGAGATGTGAAGAGGTTTTTTGGCGTATGAGTACCCGTCAAGCCGTGAGCTTTGGGTCTCGCGCACCCTCTGTAGGCGTTGTGCTTGTGCCGTAGAGAGGAGTCTTTATGAGGGCACTGAGCATGCCCAGTTCCTGCCTAATTCTTTACGCTTCATATTTTCTGAATCAACGTGGTTTAAATTATACAGAAAAAAAGACTTTGTAGCATCAAGAGGATTATTAGGAGCCTAGGAGGAGAATAAAGAACCCTTAGTGGATTTCGTTTGCCTTTGTGTTTATGCTGTGTGAAAAGACAAGAATTCCTGCGTGGCTCCTGCTTACATTTTCTTTGGATGGACTCATTCTTCGAACTTCTGTTTTTCTCTTTTCAGTTTAAAAATAAAATAAAAAAATCAAGCCATTAAATATCAGGAGAAGAATGGAAGCGCAGCTGCGTTCCCCCGCACCTCCCTGTGTCCCAGCAGTTGTTACTGAAAGTACTTTTGTTGTACATAAGATTTACATAACTCGCCTATTTAAGAAATGGTTCGCAAACGCCAGGTCTGGGACCTGTGTTCTATTTATGAAATGTTTCCCCTCTTTTGCCTATTGTACTGTATAAAGCTGGTTTGTTAGTGTCTGCTTACCATGATTTTTTATTTTTTTTTGGTTTTAAAGGATATTTGCCTCCAGTGGTTTGCTTATGCTCTGGCTACTGTTTTATGAAGGGAGAGGGGCAAAAAGTAAAATTTTGTGTGATGAGTGTTTCAGCAGGATGGGGTTCGTTGTAGCACATTTATGCCATTCCTGGGAGACCAAAACATCCTCAGCTTTTTTTTCCTTCCTTCTCCAGCTATGGCAAGGAAGAAGGGAAAAAGCCTTGCTCCACTGTCTGTTGATGAATATTCAATGTTGTCCTAGCTCCACTATGCTCCTGACTTTGTTTTTGTTATAGTCCGAAATTTCAAAATCAGTGTACTCCTCTGGATTGTACAGAGCTTTCCTTACATGCATGTGCCCTTTGCATGGTCCTCCCCGAAGAAGAAAAAATAAAGGGTGTCCTTTTCGCTGAACCGTACCCCTTTTCCCTTCGCATACCTAGACTTGTCCCCTCCCCTCGACTTGCCCCATTCTCACTCAACATCCATTCAAAAAGGCACCGTGCAAAGCAAAAGCAAAAAAGACTCCCATCATTCAGACTGTAAATGTTACCACTATAACCCCTCTCCTGTCTCAGAGGATAAACCAAAATTGTGTTTTCTTTATAAATATTATGTTGCCTTTTTCATAATGAGCCTTTTTTGTACAGAGCAGCTTTTTCAGTGTATTATCATGTTTTAAGCATGGTTATTTTATTCCACAGCACATCGAGATTTAACCTGCGGACAATGCATATTTTTTTGTATATTTCCATCTTATTCAGTGGAGGCCAAGCTTTTGTTGTTTTATACTTTGTTGCTAGTTAGGTTTTATGCACCTGTGCCCTTATTTTATTTTACTTTTATAATTGGGTAAGTCTTAATTCATTTCTCGTGCCAGATTTTCGTTTTAATTTTTTATTCAATCTCAACTGCGCATTAAGGCAGTACAGAAAAAAACAGAAAAATTATACCAACTTTTTTTCTTGAGCACTGTTGCTTTTACCGATTGTTTACTACTACTGTTCTGTAGCTGTGTACAAAGAGATGTGAAATAATTTCAGGCAAAATAAACTGTAAGTGACTATCTTTCAGCTGTCTACATTGCCTCTTCTTTATGGTCGCCTTGCCTACCACGCTCCCGTATGCAGAATATTTTCAACCAGAAATTGTAATTGTATTAATATAGTGCTTACTACCCCAGACAAGGTTAAAGAGAACACAGGTCTGGGTGAGACCACTATGGTCCTCATGTAGCCTGGGCTACTGATGATTATGAGGCAGCTTAAGTCAGAAGCACTAGTATAAAAAAGTCCAGGCGGGTCTTGTTGGACAATGTATGAAGGACGTAAAAGTGCGTGAAGTGAGAGGTGCTGGTGACAGATAAAAATTATATCGCATTGAACACAACAGAACAAAACTCAGAATTAAATTAAATACAGTAGGGAGTTAAGGTTGTAAAGGTCCTTTACAACCTTTACTCCCTACTGTATTTAATTGTTATCTGTCACCAGCACCTCTCACTTCACGCACTTTTACGTTTTTCTATGAGCACTAGAACTGTTACCAAAAATAGCCAATGACACTCCATTTTAGTTGTGCATAAATGCAATGTCATTCCAAACCTTGTGTCCCTTCATACATTGTCTAACAACTCCTGCTTGGACTTGTTTATACTAGTGCTTCTGACTTAAGCTGCCTCATAATCATTAGTAGCCCAGGCTACCTGAGGACCTCAGTGGCCTCACCCAGACCTTTGTTCTCTTTAAGCACGTTCATCACCCCTGGTCATATTACTGGGGTTCGTTTGTTCTCTAAATATATACTACCCCAGACGATGCATTGAAGCAATTTTTAACGAGTAGCACTATACTCTGTAAACTAAAGGATTAGTGGTAGATTAGTATAATGAAATATAAATTGTTAATTTTAGCGGCGGACATGTGTGTCTGTCAGTTTGATTGAATAGGATAAGTCTACCTCATTTGCCAAGACTGTAAATAACTACAGTTCAAACTTTGGGCTAAACTTGTGATGTTTTTTAAGTGATGCCACACCTTCCCAGCCTATTTGTGTTTTAAATAAAATAGAAAGGCAAGGGGATTAAAAAATATTGGCCACCAACAGTGGGTTGAGAGTGTATTTTATTTATTTTTATTAGATTTTTATTTAATGCAATTGTATATAGCGCAGACTTTACCCAAAGGTGTCAAAGCGCTTTACAATAGAACCAAGTACGTTACATGAGGATTTACATACTTACCCAGTACAGATACAAACGAGATAGATGAAAAAGTAAAATAAAACAATAGATGGCAGTCACACAAAAATCAAAAACACAATAGGATTAGGATCATACAGGCATAGATTACATATTTAACACATTCTAAGAGCTTCCTTGAGGGGCATGAAAAGAGATGTATTAATTCTGGAAGTGTCTTTGGAAGAGAAGAGATTTGAGGTCAGTTTGGAAAGTCCGGGTAGAGGTGGTAGTACGGAGTAGTGGAGAAAGCGAGTTACAGATTCTGACTGCATTGCCTGAGAAGGATTGAGCCATCGACCTTTCACTTTTGAAGGTGGGGGCTCAGGCATTAATGTTTCCGCATTGAGTGAAGATCTAGAGCCTCCAGATATTTTAAGTGTATTTGCCAGGTATCGAGGGGAGGAAGTGTGCAAGGCTTTGTGGGTGATACATGCAAGCTTGTAGATTGATCTTGCTTCGATGGGAAGCCATCAAAGAAAAAAGAATGGGTGTGATGTGGTCACTTCTTTTGGCCCCAATGACAAAACGAGCTGCTGAATGGAGTATGGATTTGAGAGGGGAAATGTGAGATTTGGGGAGGCGAGCAAGCATTCAATTGCAATAGTCCAATCTAGAGAGAACCAGAGATTGGACCAAGGTTTTTAGGTCTATCTTCTGAAGGAAACGTTGAATTCCCCAGAGAAGGCGCAGTTGGTAACATGCATTCTTTGCAACGGAATTGATGTGGCAGTGTAGATTGAGCCTTTTGTCAAGAATTACACCAAGAGATTTAGCGCTGTTGACAACGATAGGTTTGTTGTTCAGCAAGTTCATTTTATTCATCAAAGGTTGAACAGGAGGAGGAGAGAGTGAGGTCGAGAGGAGGAGGAATTCAGTTTTGGAAGGATTCAGAATGAGTTGATGAGCTAATATCCAGTTTTGAATAGAGTTGAGAGTAGAGTTGAGGATTGAGATGTCGTGTGAGGAAGACACCTTAAGTTAGATTTGGGTGTCAGAAATAGAAGAAAGCACCCTGCCTAAATTGATAGATATTGGTCCCCGATGGGATCCATAGGGGGTTTAGGGGGGAGCAACCAATGACCGAGGCCAGGAAGGCGAATAAACCACACTTTTTGTAGAAAAAATATATATTTTTAATTATAGTTATTTCGATTTAATCTAGTGCAATGATTTACATTGATCGGAATAGTCACATAATACAGTTACATAAAATCATTCAAATTTGATCCTCATATCATCAATGAAAAAAGTCAAGGGTGTAGATAATAAAAATATATGTGCAGTGTTTGTAGATTTGGGTGTCATCAGCACAGAGGTGATAAAGTATCCCAGATTTCCTTTAGAGATTACCCAATAGTTCCAAGTAAAGATTGAACAGAGTGCGTGCGAGTATTGATCCTTGAGGGACACCTTGACCTACCGCCATTGAAGACGAAAGGCTGTTCGCTATTTTAATCACTTGAGATCTGTCATAGAGGAATGAAGAAAACCATTTAAGCACTGTGCCTTCCAAGCCCATTCTCTGTTTTAAAGTGTTTAGGAGAGTGTTGTGATTAACAGTGTCAAAGGCTGCAGAAAGGTCTAAGAAGAATCAGAAGACAAGACTCCCCCGAGTCAAGAACAAGCAGGGCATCGTCGATCACTTGCAGCAGGGCTGTTTCAGTGCTGCAGTCTTGCATGAAACCAGTTTGGAATTAGTTGAGAAGATTGTGATACTTAATATTTAGGGTAAGTTGTCTCCAGTATTAGGGGTGTCTTTCATAGATTCACATGCCTGAATCATTCCCCGTCGTCGGAGTGGGAGTCCCACGGTACATAAAAAAGCAATAATATGCCATAATATATATAGCAAATATCAAAAGTACCAAACCAGGAAGTAAAGTAGCACCAGCTACAGTAGAAAAAACCTAAACACTTGTGACCCTCCTAGTCATTATGTGTTAGTCCAAACTGCAGCCAATCAGGGGACAGCACCCACCAGAATGTCCTCCCCAGAGGCTCAGGCTCTCAGATTTTCTACCGCATGTCGTGTGAAGGGAGTCTCCCTGAGCTCTGCTCAGTTTTCTTCAAGATTAGTTAGTTTCTTCAAGTTTTTCAGATGTCTACTTCTAAATCCCTGTTCAGGGCTTGTGATTCTTGTGGGAAGCTTAGGCTATTCAAAGAAGATCCCCACAAAAAATGTTTATATTGCCTTTATCCTGACCATAAGGCAAAGGAGTGCAAGATCTGCCGGACCTTCCCCCCTAAGACTATCAAGGACAGAGAAGGGCGACTGCTGTTGTGGCTTAACCGACTCAAGGATAAGGAGGACCCTTTGTCTGAGGTAGGAAGCATTGCCTCTGGTTCTTCACGACTTTCCATTAAGAGGAAGGCTGAAACTGAAGTTTCATCTCCAAGGGCGAAGGTGGCAAAAAAGGCCCAATCCTCTCTGGATTCTTCTGGGCCTAGTGTTTCAAAAAAGACTCTTCCACCTGTTAAGACGGATAATACGCCCTCTAAGAAGTCTGGGAAATCTGCAGTTCCCAAGAAATCTTCACAGTCTGTGCCTCCTCAATTGCCACCTTTGACAATTTCAACGTCAAAAAAGGATTGTGTTTCCACTCATGTGGCCACGTCTACCACCTGCACGATGACTTCTCCTCACCTAAGCCAGCTCTAGTGATGTTTTCGGCCTCATCGCCTACGCTGGTCCATGTGCAGATCAGGCCTATCTCGTCTTCGAATATAGTCCCGTCGACGATGGCTAAGGTACCGTCGACGAGCTCCTCGTCTACGAATCTAAAGTCGACGGTTGGCTTCTCGTCGACGATGAAAATTGTGCCGTCGACGAGAGCATCGTCGACGACGCTCTCGCCAACGACGTTGCCGTCGACGATGAAATCCTCGTCGACGATGAAATCCACGTCGATGAATCTACCGTCGACGACCTTGACGACGTCCCCGTCGACGAAGTTATCGTCGACGACCTCGTCGACGAAGATATCATCTAAAAAGTCGTCGTCGACGAAGATAGATCAATCGTCGACGATGGTACAGTCGACGAAGCAGAAAATTCAGCAGCAAAAAGCAGGTTCGTCGGCGACGGAGGTGATCCCATCGACGCCACCACTGTCAAGCTGCACTACATTACAAGTCTGGTCAGCACAGCCATCTGGGATACCGTTGCCCTCACCTGCAACTACAGCTACGCTGTTAAAGAAACGGGTTACTAATGAGGAGATTCCTTCTACGCTGGTAGTGCCAGAGAAGCTTTTGGATTCTGATGAGGAAGGATCCTACGAGGATGAGAACTTTGGATTGGCCAGAAGTCCGTCTGACCTCCAAATTAAGATTCAAGACGGTGATACGGAGGATGATATGCAGGAAACGGAGCCCTTATCACATGAGGACAGGCCTGCTCCCGGCATGCAAATGCCTGAGGAATTGTTTCGCAATCTACAATACATGCTCAGCGACTACTATAGGCGTTTTCCACCTTCAGAGTCAGGTGACTCTCATGTATCTACGCCAAGACCTAAAACAGCGACGCCGCTTTCAAAGCAGGCACAGCCAGTTGTTTCTGTGACGTTGGAGGAAGGACATCCAGCATTGTCTGCGTCACAAGTCATGGCTCCTCAAACAGAGGATAATGAGTACTCGGGTAATGAGGAACAGGAAGAAGGAGAGTTAGATAATAGGTCAGAATCGTCAGAGTATGAGGATTACAATGCTAACACACCCTCTCCGGCAGAGCCTACAACATCAGAGTCACCTCCTGTGGACATTGCCTCATTCCACAAGATCATGGATAGAGCAACAAGGAGGTTCCTGATAACTATGGAGTCAAAACAAGAAGACTGCTTCTTGTATGACTTCAAGTCTTCGCCACAGAAATAGAGTTGGACCATTCCAATCATAGATTTCATATGGAAGGAAGGAATGAAGATCATGTCCAAACCAAATTCTTTGCCAGCAGTGCTCCCGAGAGTGGATAAAAAATATAGGGCGCCAAATTCATCTCCAGCGTGCCTCATTGGACAAGCGAAAGCAGACTCTGTGGTAGCGCAGGCAGCGCAAAAGAGATCTACTAACCCAACATCTCAGGTCTCTGTTCCACCAGATAAAGACGGGAGACGTCTGGATTCAATCGGGAAAAAAGTTTCTACAATTGCAGCTACAACTATTAGAGCCGCTAACTCTCTAGCCATATTAGGGAGATACGATAGGCAGATGTGGTCGGACATCTTGCCGTATGTGGACAAACTTCCCGAGCCAGATCGTGTTGAGGCAAAGAAGATCCTTCAGGAAGGAGAGTGTGTCTCATCTGAGATAATTGATGCTGCAGTGGACGTTGCTGCCACAGGTTTTCGTCAGCTAGCGGGTGCAGCTGTTCTCAGGCGGCAAGGATGGTTGAAGGCAACATCCTTTCGGCAGGAGGTCCAAACAAGGATTATAGATATGGCTTATGATGGGGAGTATTTATTTGTAAAGCATGTTGACGATGCTCTGGAAGCCATCAAGAAGGATACTGAGACAGCACGTTCACTGGGCACTTTACAATACAGGAAGTCTTCCTTTCGTGGAGCAAGAGGAAGAGGGAATTTCTCTAATAGAGGAGGCTATAACCAACAGCGCTCCTATACTTCCGCCCAGGGAAACCAAAGATACCAGCCATATCGTCAACAGACTTACAGACAGAGAAGAGGAAATTTTTCTCAGTCTCGAGGAAAATCCAACTATCGTGGAAGAGACAATAAAAAGTGAGAAACGCATCCTGCCGCCACTTTGTCCCAACCCGAACCAAATTGGAGGAAAAATATCCCAAAATTACTTAAATTGGTCCAAAATTACCACGGACAAATGGGTTCTGGATGTGGTGGCCAGAGGTCACATTTTGGAATTCGTAAAAACTCCTCCAAACTCCCCCCCAAGAGGACCACCTCCAGCACATCTCAAGGAGCTTTTTATCCAGATCAACACTATGATTCGAAAAGGAGCAATAGAAAGGGTACCTCATCATTAGAAAGGAAAAGGCTTCTACTCAAGATTTTTCCTTATTCGCAAGAAGTCGGGGGAATGGCGACCCATCCTCGCCCTGCGTGCTTTCAACAAATTCCTCAAAAAACTGTCATTCAGAATGCTGACACTTCAAGAAATCCTCCATTTTCTTTCGGCGGGAGAGTATATGGCAACACTCGACCTTCAGGATGCATACTTCCATGTTCCAATTTTTCCCAGGCACCGGAAGTTTCTAAGGTTCAGAGTGGCTGGCAGGGACTTCCAGTTCAAAGTTCTTCCCTTTGGACTGCGCTCAGCCCCCAGAGTGTTCACAAAGATACTGGCCCCGGTGGCAGCCCACCTTCGGTTACAGTCAATACAGATATATCCATATCTAGACGATTGCCTTATAAAGGCCAGTTCTTTCAACATGGTAAAAACTCACATTCAAAAAACTCTGTCACTGATGCAAAGCCTGGGTTTCTCAGTGAACTTCGAGAAATCGCACCTAACACCAGCAAGGAGAAAGACTTTCTTGGGAGCGACACTGGACACCAAGCTCGCCGAAGTATTTATCTCAAAGGAGAGACAGGAAAAGATACAGCGACTGGCGGCTGCACTGTTGTTAAAAAGGTGCGTTTCAGTACGCATGTTCAAGTCCTTCATAGGGATGATTTCTTCCTGTATTCTTCTCACCCCCAACTGTCGTCTTCGGATGAGGCCCTTGCAAGAGGAGCTCAGTCGCCAGTGGATACAGGTGTCGGGGTCCTTCGAGGACATCATAAAGATCACACCACGGATGCGAGAAGCGATCCAATGGTGGAGTCAAGGTTGCAACATACAAGTGGGATGCTCTTTCCTCACGGAAGTGCCCAGGTTCATAGTGACGACAGATGCTTCAATGACAGGCTGGGGTGCACACCTCCATGGCATGACGGTCAGCGGGAAATGGGACAAAATCCAAATGAAATGGCACATAAACAGGCTAGAATTGCACGCCATCTTTCTAGCCCTGAAGTCCTTTCAGGCGACCCTAGAAGGTGCCACAGTCTTGGTTTGGACAGACAACACCACCTGCATGCATTACCTAAACAAGCAGGGAGGCACAAGATCAGCACGGCTGTCGCACCAGGCACAAGAGATTTGGAGTTGGGCCCTGACTCACAATATCCAGCTGTCAGCTGTTCATGTCCCGGGAATCGCGAATGTGTTAGCGGACTCTCTCAGCAGATCCACAGGTTACACTCACGAGTGGGAACTACATCAACCATCTATAGACCGCATCTTTCAGACATGGGGGCATCCGGATCTGGATTTGTTTGCGACGCATCAGAACCGGAAATGCCCATACTTTGCAAGCTGGGTTCCCCATAAGGACTCATGCGGGGATGCCCTTTCGATGAGTTGGTATCAAATATTCGCTTACGCTTTTCCACCGATACCACTGATCCCGAAAGTCATCAAGAAGATGAAGAAGCAACCATGCCGGTTGATACTGATTGCTCCACGATGGCCCTGGCAATACTGGTTCACCGAGCTGCTCCTTCTCTCGGAATGCAACCCTATCCAACTTCCTCGCATTCCGAATCTTCTCTCTACCCACAAGGGTAAAGTGTACCATCCAGACCCGAACTCGCTGAAATTGTCGGCTTGGCTCCTCAGCACATGGAATTTGCACACTTAAACATTCCGCATGATTGCCAGGAGGTACTGGCGAAGGCCAGAGCTCCATCTACGATCAAGACCTATAAACTTAAATGGAGGCGTTTCTGTGCATGGTGCCAGTCTAATGGTCTTCATCCCATTGATGCCAAGCCAGAGCAAATTGTACCCTTCTTTTTGCACTTGGCCAGATTGGGTTTGGCGCATTCTACTCTTAAGGTCTTCCTAGCTGCCATTTCCAGATTTCGTCAGGATGGATCAAATTCTTTGTTTTCTGTGCGGATTATACAGCAATTTTTCAAAGGATTGTTTCGTATGTTTCCGCCTGTGCGGAAACCTTCTCCTACATGGCATCTGAATGTCGTACTAACTCAGCTCATGCGTCACCCTTTCGAGCCGATCCATAAGGTGGACCTAAAATTTGTAACATGGAAAGTGTCATTGTTACTGGCTTTAACATCTGCTAGAAGAGTTAGCGATGTTCAGGCATTCACAACTAAATCGCCTTTCATCCAATTTACCACTGACTCGGTAGTACTACGTACTAATCCAACGTACATGCCAAAAGTGCCTTTGGATTTTCATCTGAATGAGCCGGTTGTCCTCAAGACATTCTTTCCAACCCCACAGTCTGCGGCTGAACGAGCACTGCATTTGTTGGATATTAGGAGATGCCTCAAGTTTTACCTATCAAGAACCTCTACCATCCGCAAAACAGACCAGCTGTTCGTGGCTTATGGGCGGCAGCGCCAGGGCTGTGCAGTTTCAAAACAGACCATTGCTAGATGGGTCTCCTCTACAATTGGACTTTGCCATCAGCAGGCCGGTAGACCCTTACAGGCCTTGCCAAGAGCACATTCTACTAGGGCGGTTAGCTCTTCCACTGCCCTTTTTGCTGTGGTGCCTCTTTGACAGATCTGCAGAGCTGCTACGTGGTCTAGCAGGCCCACCTTTACTAGACACTACTGTCTAGATTCAGCAGACGACGCAGATGCTTCGGTTGGAAGAGCAGTGCTGCGCAATCTTTTCAAATAAGGTGAGCCTCTGTTACCACCTCCTCCTCTATGCTCTTTAGACGTTTTTTTGTCAGATGTTGATGATTATTGTTATACATGTATACTGTATATATA
Source organism: Lissotriton helveticus (assembly GCF_964261635.1). Lineage (NCBI taxonomy): Eukaryota > Metazoa > Chordata > Amphibia > Caudata > Salamandridae > Lissotriton > Lissotriton helveticus. The sequence goes on from NC_136073.1 coordinate 175,995,178, forward strand.
TATATATTTGTTACTCTGACGTCTACGAGCGTTATGCTGGGATTACTGCTTACTATTCTGATTCAGGCATGTGAATCTATGAAAGACACCCCTAATACTGGAGAAGAACAATAGTTACTTACCTGTAAACAGGTGGTTCTCCAGTATTGGTGTCTTTCATAGATTCACATGCAACCCGCCCGCCTTCCCCCTAGAGACTCACTCAGGCATTAGGGGGTTTCACTCCTGTGCGAGAAAATCTGAGAGCCTGAGCCTCTGGGGAGGACATTCTGGTGGGTGCTGTCGCCTGATTGGCTGCAGTTTGGACTAACACATAATGACTAGGATGGTCACGAGTGTGTAGGTTTTTTCTGCTGTAGCTGGTGCTACTTTACTTCCTGGTTTGGTACTTTTGATATTTGCTATATATATTATTGCTTTTTTATGTACCGTGGGACTCCCACTCCAACGACGGGGAATGATTCAGCCATGTGAATCTATGAAAGACACCAATACTGGAGAACCACCTGTTTACAGGTAAGTAACTATTGTTCTTCTCTACACATCTTTCTGTGATTTTCGAAAGAAAAGGGAGGTTGATGATGGGGCGGAAGTTGTTGAGGTCGTTTGCATCAGCAGAGGTTTGTTTTTTAGAAGTGGGGTAACCTGTCCTGTTTTAAGGGCAGCAGGAAGGGAGCCTTGGCTGAGGAAGAGGTTAATGAGACTGGTCCAATAGTAAAGAGTGTGGGGGTAGAAGTCAATGGCGATGTAACTCGGGATGTGGTCGGAAGAATGGTTAGAGGGTTTCATTTCAAGAATGCATTTGAGGAGGGAATCTTCAGAGATTATGTCAAAGTGCTGCCAAGTGACTAAGGATTTGCGCTCCTCTACGGGAGTAGGGTGAATTCTGCTGCTTTCTTTGGAGAATCTTCAGGCTTGAAGGTTGAGGGAGAGACATTTGTATTTTTGATGAGGTAAAATAGTTTTTGGGTCTGTTTTTGGATGAGTCGAGGAGGGTTCTGAAGTGTGACACTTTTCATGGAAGATGTGTTTGTGGTATTTTGATCTTGCTGAGCGCAGAATAGAGAGATTAGTGGTGGATGGTGATTGTCTCCATTGTTTCTTCAGGAGTCTCAGGTTCTTCCTCTCTGCATAATGGGATTTATTGAACCATGGAGAAGAAGGAATAGGCCTTTTCCTTTTGCTTTGAAGTGAAGCAACATTATCAATTTCGACTGCAAGGCTGGAGAGGCATGGGAGTTAAGATCGGTGACATCTGAATTAGGGTCTAATGTTGGAAGTGATAGCATGGCAGAATCGCAAAGAAGGTCAAGGTCAATATTTTTGGTGTTACAGAACCAGGTAGTAATCAATTTATGTTCACCAAGAGTTACATAGGGAGATAGGTGAAGGGAGAAGGGGATGAGTAAGTGGTCGGACCAGTCTACTGGAATAGGGACAGCAATAGTTTGCATATCTGCTTTGGCTACAACAAGGTCAAGAATTGAGCCCTTCAAGTGTGTTGGTTCTGTGTAGTGGTGGATAAGATCAATATTTGAGAGAAAAGTGGCTAGCCTATTGGCTTTTGAGTCTTCCAAGGAGCCCCGGTGGAGATTAAAGTATCCCAGAAAAATCTGTCTGTCACTTTGAGAGTATTGGTGACTAGTGAAAGCGGTGAGTTCCTACAAGAAAGAGGAGCAGTCACCGGACGGGTGATGAATGGAATGAAAGCTGAAAGGGGAGCAGTGTTGCACTTGAAGCTCCAGAGAAAGGCATTCAAATGAATGGAAGGAGCTGTTAGGAAAAACCTTGAATTGAAGGGAGTTTCTGAAGAAGATTGCAATATCTCCCCCCAACTTCATCTGTTCTATCATTTCTAAAGATGGAGTAGTCAGTGGGTAGTAGAAGATCAAAACTAGGATGAGAGGTGTCATACCAGGCCTCAGTGAGGAAAAGAATGTCAAGATTGTGTAGAGTGATGGTGTCAGACATTTCGAGCTTGTGTTTAACTGCAGATCTGCGGTTTTGTAGCAAGTAGCGCAACTGTGACAGGACTGTTCTGGTGAAGGGGGCGATTGTGCTTATAGGGGTGATATGGATAATGTTCCTGTATGAGGGTGCCAGGGTAGAATAAGGCTGATGTTTAGTTTTGGCAGAGGAGATGGTCGGGATAGTGCACAGAGTAGACGTAATTGGAGAGGAGAGGGGATGGGGGATGACGTTAGAAGACTTGTAACTAGACAATAAATTAGCGATGTATGCAGCTGACAGATTATGTGTGACTTTTTTGGGGCAAGGAATTCCTCTGGAGTTTGGGGAAGTGGGAGTTTGCCAGGGGAAATAGGTTGTTGGGAAAGGTGGACAATTTAGTACTTAGGAGTGAGATGGAGGCTTCAAGCTGGGAGTTAGAGGAGATGAGAAATCCTAGTTTGTTTTCCAAAGAGAGTAGGGCTGAGCACGGAATACTGGGAGGATCGATAGGTTCCGGATTGAGTTCAATTGGCGAGTAATGGGTGGGGGTGAGGAAGGAGTAATGGGGTGCAGGAGTGAAAGGTGGAGGTAGATGGTGGTTGAAAGAAGTTTTTGGTGCAACTGAGGTGAAAAGAGTTATCTTTGCAGCTGTTGAACCGAGGAGAAGAATTGAGTTCAAATTTAGGAGGAGATGGTGTGGAAATTGGAGGGAGGGCTGAATGCGGGGAGGGGGAAGAGGGGAGTCGTGAGTGAAAGGTGGAGATAGATGGTGGTTGAAGGAAGTTGTCGGTACATCTGAGGTGGAAAGAGTTATCATTGCAGCTGTTGAACAGAGGAGAAGAATTGAGTTCAAATTTAGGAGAAGACGGGTATGGAAAATTGAGAGAGGAATGCGGGGAGGTCAAGGAGGGGAGTCATGGATTGGCAGGAGGTTAGGGGAAAAGAAAGGAGAATGGGCTGGAGAGGTCCTGTGGACTAGGAGAGGTGAATGTAAGGGGGCTGGCACTAAATAGAGCGGGGGTATTGACCTAGAAGGCTGTTGAAGGGAGAGTATGTATGACTGAAGAGGCTATCAACCCTGTGCCGAAAATTTCCCACAAAATGTTCACCATCTTGAGATTCCTTTTTTCACTATTTGGTTTGGAAACATGTATCTATCTGGTTGGTTCTGGTAAAACCCACCTATATGTCAATAATATACTGGCTGCACAGACAATGTCAGAATACAACTGACTTCAGAATATGAGACTCTTGGGAGCTGCAGACTTTGAAATTAAATTGATAAATATATTTTTTAGAATCATTGAGTCAGATTTTGTCTTTGCAGATATAGGTGAGATTGCCTTTCAAGTGCCGGCAGCTGTTGGGGAACACTAGATGGAATTTGTGTCTCTGGGAGCTAAGTGACTCTCTGTGTCAGGCATGTGCCTCTTTCAAACCAGAAGAGAAACAATGAAAACAGAAAAAGAAAAATGGTGGCCATGGTATGCCGTGGCGTAAAGTCATGCTTCAGTGAATGCCCTGGAATTAAATCCGCTTTAAAGGGCCTCTGCTTCTTTACAAAGGACAAAACCTCAGACTCTGAGAAGGCAGAATTAACAAAGACTCAGTGAAGTTTAGATTTTGGTGAGGAACAGATCTACCACTGGGGCAAAAGACGCTGCAAAAAACCACTGACAGAACTGTTGAGATTAAAAAACCATAAACATTATCCACTGGGGTCTTCTGCGTCCAAACTGGTAAGAGAGCATTGGACTTCAGGTCCGAAAAGGGACAATTGGAAACATGTCAAAAAAGTCAAAGACCAGAAAGACAACTCGACTCCCAAAAAGGGTGACTAACCTCAACTGGATATACTTTCCTTCTAGGAATAGTATTTAGATTCCAGCCTCAAGACCTAAGTTGGAAAAATATGACAAATTTTGTAAAAGAAATTCCAAGTCTACAGCATCAAACCTTAAGGTTTGGCTACCAAGAATTTTTTTTTCAAAGAAGCACTCAATTCTTCTATGATTCCTAGACGTAATTGCTAGAACAGACCCAAGGAAAAGGTCAATTCAACCTAGTGTCATCCTCCTAATGCTACTCAAGTGCAACATGTCACTGGTGACTCAGCTCGTGAACCAGTAGACAGCACTGTATTCCATACCTGAAATATTTCAAGCTGTGGGTGGAGATGTAACTATTAACTGGGAATGCATTCAGGAGGACATTCAGCTGGTTGTCCAGCTCAAGTGATTGACTTCTACATTTTACGCTCTTTACCTCCCAGATTCGGTTTCAGTTCATCAAAACTTATTACGGATAACAGCTCAGACTTATGCTGTAATTAAATGCAATGGAAGGATAAGGCAAATGTTACCAAGTGTTCTCCAGCAGGGTAGAGATGATTTGGAATAACCAAAATCTGTTTCATCCAGAGTCGAGTGCAAATATATTTGACATCAACATCCCATATACGTTTGTTCCCATGCTGCAACAGCTTGGGAACAAATCTATATGGGATGCTGAGGCTACCAGCCTCCACTACAGTGCCACCGCCAGATCTGGAGAGTAAACAAGCATTGGCAAAGCCAATAAATAGGCCTCACTTTTGCAAGAGTTAGAGTTCTTGGTGTTGTAAATGACAATGTCTTTTACCCATATGTTGTGTAGTGGAATTGTGTGGGTTAGAGGGGAATTGTTAATTGTGCAATTGTGTGGTGTGGAGTGGAGTGATGTAGTGAAAGTGTGTGGATAGTAATTATGTGATATGGAGTTTACTGGAATAATGTCGAGTGAGATTGTGTGTCATGGAGTGCAATTATGTGGAATGGTATTTTGTATTGTGGAGTGGTATGTAGGGTATTAGTGGAGTTTAATTATGTGGTGTGCTGTTGAATTGTGTGGCATTTTGTGGAATTCTGTGGTGTGTATTGGGTGTATGTGGTATGTTGTGTAATTGTGTTGAGTTGAATTATGTGGTGTGAATGGAATGGAAATGTGTGGAGTTCAATTGTGTGACGTGGGAACTAAGTGGCGTTGAGTGAAATGCTGATTGGAATTATATGGCATGATGTGGAGTGTATTTATGTGGATTGTTGCTATGTGACAGTGGTTTCATGTGGAGTGTATTTATGTGGTATTGAGTAGATTGTAGTTATGTGGAGTTGAATCATGTGTTGAGTGGTATTGAATTTTGTGTCTGTGAATTGTGTGGTGTTGTGTGTCACATTAAACATCCAGGTATGCTACACAAAATTGGAAGCTCTGGATAAACCGACGGAGAAATAGATAATAAGCTATCACAGAAAATTACAAAATAAAATAAAGATCTGGCTATTCCCTAAAACAAATTTCAATGGGCCTCAACTGAAAATAATTGATGGTCTGTTTATACAGACAGTGACCTCATCTCTCACACTCTTTTGAGCCTCACATCATGCAATAAAGTGCTGCGAAATTAATGGTGCACCCATCCAAAAGTCATACTCCCAAACGTGGCTACTTATAGGCCACATCTCACCCAACATTCTTCCAATCATGCATGATAGAGTAGCTATTTACTTCTCGAATCCGAAAGCGCTTAGGTGCTTAGAAGAGGTACAATAGTGCCATATAAATGCCAATACAATACTGCTTGCACTTCATTACTGACCCATCAGTGTATACCTCTAAGCACTGCCCTTGCTGCAATTATTTGGCTACCATCTGTGAGCGGGGCCCACCGAACATGAACTTGTTTATAATAACAGACAGGTTAAAAGAACGTTAATAGAATGTTGCCATAATGATACACACTCAATGCTTTCACTCCTTTTAAACACTAAAACATGTAATGGTGATTCACAGTTTTATCAATGATGGTTATAAATATTTTCATTTGGTTTAGATTTTCCCTGTAAGTAAATTACTGTGTAAAAGTCACAGTAAACTGTGAAATTACATTAACCGAGGACACTAAATGAAACGCAAATTAGGAGGCAGCCCATAGATGTCAAATCAAAGTTAAATGAAATGCTCTAAAAGAGGAGAAAGTCAAAACTGGAAGATCAGGAACTGTGGTGTAATAGGATATCATTGATGATAACCATATAGTTTGAAAGCTCTTTGTATTACAAATTTAGATAATCTTCAAGCAGATAATGCAATGTAAGGTGTTTACCTGAAAAATTGTTACATTCGTATGTAGCACAAGCGCTGGAAGTTATATTTTGGCAAATGAGCGTATCCTCTGCATATTTTCAGCGAGCGGAGGGCATGGTGTACTTTAAGGCAGCCAATCGAGAATCCAAAACAACCTCTCCCTGGGAGGTGTCGGCAGCCCCAGAACTACATATATCATGATTCCAGGACAAGAGACATTGTCCTACATCGCGCGCAGTAAGCTGGAGTATCCATGGTTAATTCAATTTACCATACCATACACTTTTTCTGTTCAGTTGTGTTAAATGCTACAGACAAAAAGTGAAATGCATGAGCTGCAGACTACAATACCGGGTGGAAATTCTTTGTTACGGCACTCCTATTACCTTTGCAGACATCATAGCGCAATCGCAAATATCAAGCGGTTCATATTATCTGGAGAATCATAAGACTGGCATTTTACCTTCTGTGAATCAGTATAGTCCATGGCAGAAGTACCTCCCCCAGAGAGTCAAGCCTGGCAGGGACAGGGTGATCCAGGCAAGCAAATTTCTCAGTAGAGGCGCTGTGGTGAGCAATGATTTAACAGAGGCAGCAAACAGCTATGAGGGAGGGGGTTGGGGCATGCAACAGGCGCACTGCGAAAACAACATTTGATCTCGGTCGTTGAATGTTCTACAAATGTAACAAGATAAGTACATGTTTTACAGCTCTGTTTACAATGGCACTGTAGTAAGTGAAAATACAAGTGCTCCTACCAAATGAACCCACCTAAAGGGAAGCTTCTCCAACATGGGCAGGAAACAAAGAAATAAATAGTGCTCAAAAACGAACAGATAAGCACCAAAGTATAAAGATACCAGTAATTGGGCAGTGCTCCTTGGGTGGAAATAAAACTCAAAAAGGAGGGACAAAGAGCAAAGATTAACCACTAGCAAGCAAGCCTTTTTAAAGAACAATGGAAGTAACGAATAAAAAAGGCAATGGGCAGGCTGTAAGCCCACAAAGTGTATGCAACTCGAAGTACCACTCAAGCACTGCCTAGGCTCGACCTAAAAACTAGATGCCATGGGGAAAGCTAGTTGAGGCCACAGCTTCAACTAAATGATGTACTCTGCATTTTAGTTCTTCACTACTTTAATCAGCAAGGGGAAGACATTGGGGATCTTATTCAGTATTAACGAGAAGAATATAAATGGCAACAGTGAATCCAGAAAGGGGAGATCGTGGCAAATACATACTCAGTAGTTCATTTAGATACAGCTCAAACCACTAGCATGCTGCCCAATTCTTATTCAAATTTGATTTTGAACCGCCAATTGTGGTTTGACATTTTGGAATTCAGAAATAATCTACTTTTGGCTGATGAGTATTACATCAAGTTGCCATATAAGAGCAAGTCATACTTTCAGCTAATGCAAACTGCTTATGGGCAGCAGCCATTGCCACTGTTGGCACCATGCTACTACTCAAACAGCCTTTTACAGGCAAATGTCAGATTTCCAGTTGCTCTACCTTTACAAACAAATGACAAACCACTCACGCTCCCAACCACACCATTCCTGTCAGGGAGAGACTGCAGTTGCCCCAGTATTGGAACTTTCATAGATTCCCATGCTTTGTATCATTCCCCCGTTGTCAGCCTGGGAGCCTCGGTAAATAGAAAATACCATAGCAGTATGTACAAAAGAGAAAGTAAGGCCTAGGCCTCCTCTCATTTTGTAGCCTATCTACCTCTTTGTGTAAAAGAGACCAAAAGTCTGCAACCACCAATCAGATCAGCCTCACCCCATAGAACCCTCAGTAGAGAGCCTCAGATTTTCTACCGCACGTTGTGCTAAGGGAGTCTCCTCTGAGCTGTGCTCAGTTTTCTCTTCATTTGAATTTCTACAACCTTTTTTCTCTTCAGGATATCTGAAAAGAAGGCTTTATTCAAAGCCTGTGCTACTTGCTCAAAGAAAAGACTTTATGTGGAAGATAAGCATAAAGATTGTATTTATTGCTTATATCCAGACCACAAGGCCACTGAGTGCAAGATCTGCAGGACCTTCTCAACTAAGACTCAGAGACCGGGAAGGAAGACTTCTGACTTGGCTGCAGAAAATGAAGGCTCGGAAAGAGGTTCTGTCCAGTGATAGTGAGGATTCCTCCTCAGCTACATATTCGAGGAAGTCTACAAAAAGGGGTAGGTCTTCCCCATCTACATCTGCTGAACCTCCTGCTGAGGCCTCACAAAAGACCTCTGAAAGGTCTAGAAGGCTTAATCCCAAATTATCTCCTCATCACTTAAAGGAGAAAGAGGGACTCCTCCCTGAGGTGCCATCTGGAAAAAAGGCAAGCCAAGGCCTTTCTGTGGCTTCTTCTCCATCAGAAAAAGAGAAGATATTCAAAAAACCCTCAAGTACACCTCAGGAAGCAAAAGGAGAGAAGAAAATCCGTCCGTCGACGACGGTCTCCTCAGGTACAACGACGACAAAAAATCTATTGGCTTCAATTGAGACTCTGTCGACGGGCCCGTCGATGAGAGTTTCGTCGACAACATCGTCTACGATGACTTCGTCGTCGACAGTTCCTGCCTTGGTTTAGTCGTCGAGGCTTTCGACCTCACAGTTGACGGTGATGTTGTCGACGATAGCATCAACGACGAACACGACTCCTTCGACGACAGCGACAACAATGATCCTGACATCCACCTCGTCGACGATCCCGTCGATGATCAGCCCTCTGTCGACAGCTGTTCCACCATCGACGACAGTACTTTCTCCAGCAACGACGATGCCCTCGTCCACGACACCGTTGACGATCCAAAAAGTAAGGATTTCTATTGAAAAGACTGACTACGGCGGAGATGACATCACCCCGTAGGGTAACACCCTTGCCTCCACCTCTTCTTCTGGAGGAGGAATATTCGGATGAAGACGAAAGTCCATATGGGGATGCGTATAGTCCTTCACAACTTCAAGTGAAGTATCAGGACTCAAATTCTGATGATTATTTCCTGGATCAACATCATCCAGAATCTCAATTCAATTCACTCCTCAGGACACGCATCAACAAACATCTGGCCAGGATATGGTGGCCATGCCGTCTTCGTTGATAAACGATCTGCAGTTGATGTTATTAGATTATAAAAAGAGGTTCCCATCTCAGACCTCTGAAACCATTCCACCTCCTCCGCCACCGCCTCAGCAAACTTTATCTACTCCTCCTGTTCACCTTGTCTCTGAGAGGTCCTCACAAAAAGGAAAAGGGTTCTATTCCAGATTTTTTCTCATTCAGAAGACGAAAGAAAAATGCCGCCCGATATTAGACCTGAGGGAGCTCAACACCTAGGATAGGATCCAACTAACCTGGCAGATTAGAGACCACATCATAAGCTTCTTGGACGTATCCGTCGAACTAACAGAAGGAAGTATATCAACCGACTTATTCAGGAAAGATACAGATCGCAACAACACGCTGCACTACACCAGTTTCCACCAGAATTCTTTAAAAAGGCATCTTCCATATAGTCAAATGCTACGCATCAAACGAATTGCGTCAGACTCCAACACTTACAACATTCGAATCAAAGAAATGGGAATCAGGTTCCAAAATAGAGGGTACCCTCAAGAAATCATCACTGAAGCCAAAGAAAGAGTAAATTCTATCACACGCAAGGAAGCCCTAATCAGAGCCAATAAGAAAGATGACAACCGGATGGTAATAGTGTCACAACATTCTACTCAAAGCAATCAATTCAAAAAAATAATTTTGAAGCATTGGCGTATACTTACCACTGAACCTGAATTCAGGGATTTATTCATCAACCCTCCAATTTTTGCCTACACTAGAGCATCTAATCTCAAAGAGATACTATCTAAAGGTCCTAAGGAACCAATCATACATCATGGGACACGTCCCTGTTACAATTGTAACAATTGTAACAACATCATCAGAGGAAGTACCATTAGCCACCCCATGAGGGGCAACAATGTGAAAGTCAATGTCAATGCAACATGTGACTCAATGAACTTGATCTATTTGTTGAAATGCCCATGTGGCAAGATCTATATCGGGAAAACCGAGAGAAAAATCAAAATAAGGCTCAACGAGCATAAGTCAAATACCGGACAAAGAATGAACATTCCAGCATAGCCATGCACTTTAATGAGCAAAGACACAGCATCGCTCAGCTCAAATTCATGGTTCTTGAGCTGGTGGAAAAAAGTGAAGGAAGGGACAACAATAAAACTTTATTGAAACGGGAAACGTTTTGGATTTACCGCCTTCAATCTTTAAAGCCTTTCGCTCTGAATGACCGCATTGAACTCAGTTGTTACCTATAAAGACTGTCACCAGCACCGACACATTGCCAATTATTGTGGTTTCGTTTTACATTGCAAATTTAATAATGTTGTTTTGGTTTATATATTTGCACTCATGATGTGATGACAAGTCAATCACCTGTCCTTTTTTCATATCAATGACATTCAGTTCAATCCTTACAAACATGGCCGCCAAACTAGTTTCACACTTAGGGATTGCCCGTCTTCAGTTTCAGTTTTCTTGAGACTCCCACCTCTTCCGGGTTCCGCCCAGGTTAAATCCCTACACGCGCACATTAAACAGCACACAAGGAGAAACCCTTCACCTTGTTCCCTCGGGGTCATGAATTTTCAAGAGATCTCAGCTTCGCTATGAAGTAAGTTTATCGAATAACTGCCCCGCACTCTTTCCACTAATCTACCACCACATTAGGGCACCATTTTAACAACCCACTTGTTTTTTTGACAGCACTAAACACTCCGCCACAGAGAAAACCCGGTATGTTTCTCTTGATCTACTTTTTGACTTCGTATTTTTGTCGAGTCACACTGTAATGATACCGTTACTACTCTTATTCCGATTATAACGCACAGGACAACCCGATATTACTTGAAACTTGTTTGAACCATTGCTTAGATTGAAATGATGTGATTTATTGTATCTGTAAGCGCATTCTTAAGTGTTTCATTTTCATCAACAGAGCTCCTCGATAAAGGGCAAGGCCCGAAATGCATTGGAGCAGTTGCATTTGTTTTCGGAGAATCTTGTTTGGAGAATTGTTAATACAAGAGATGAATTGAGTAATTCACAAAATAAAGAACACACTACAAATCGAACTATTGAATTTTGTTTAATCACGTTCCTGGAGTCAGTCTCAGAAGACTAACCCACACGGTGTGCCCAATAACAGGGACGCACTCACTTTGTTTGTGCGCTACTAATTGCTTTATTCACTCAGCGTATCGGGACGGTTACGCCACCTGTTGGAGCACCCAAACTCTCAAATTTTGTTCACCTAATTTGTACAACCTCCTCAAATAAAACATCGCTGTGCACCTAGCCACAATTAATTTAATTAGCTCAACACCTATCTCATAAAACTCTCCTTTCGAATGGTCTCTCTTCAGGATGTCTTGCGTCTTCTAAATTCAGGGGATTACATGGCGACTCTGGATCTCCAGGACGCATATTTCCACATTCTGCTCACAGAAAATGTTTACGCTTCACAGTAGCCAAGAGCCACTTTCAGTTCAAGGTCCTGCCCTTCGGGCTCAGATCCGCTCCGCGGATTTTCACAAAAGTATTAGCCCCAGTAGCAGCGTTCTTAAGGAAACAATCGCTAGAGGTTTTCCCTTACCTAGACGATTGGTTTATCAAGGCTCTGTCTTCTCAGGCAGCGTCAAGGGCAGTTGAAAATTGCATCCAACTTTTCAAAAGGCCTGGGTCTATGTCTCAACAGGGACAAGTCAGTCATTGTTCCATCCAGGAGGGTCAAGTTCCTGGGCTCCATTCTGGATACAAGGTTTTGCAAAGCTTTCCCTTCGGAAGAGAGGCAGAAGAAACTAATCTCCTCAGCAATCCGATTACAGGGGAGAAGATCCCTATCAGTTCGACTCTACAAATCTTTTCTAGGATTGATATCATCTTGCATACCATTAGTTCCGCATTGCAGATTAAGAATGCGCCCCTTGCAAGAACAACTAGATATGCAATGGCGCCAGGTGGAAGGCTCTTTCGAGGACAAGATATAGGTCACTCCTCCCATAAGAAGAGCAGCAGGTTGGTGGGCTGTCAAGAAAAATATCTCAAGAGGTCTTTCTTTTAGAATGTTTCCATCCCCTCTGGTTCTAACCACAGACGCCTCAATGGAAGCCTGGGGCGCAGTCTTGCAAGGTCTTCCGGTGAGCAATCACTGGAAGGCAGAAGAGCGTGGTCTTCATATAAATCTCTAGGAACAGAGCGATTCGCCTAGCCTTGCAGCCTTTCAAGCCGAGGATTCAAAATACAACTGTGCTGGTCAGGACGGACAACACAATGGCCATGCATTACATAAACAAGCAGGGAGGTACAAGATCCCTTCTCCTCTCAAAAGAAGCCCAGGAGATATGGGAATGGGCGATTCTCCACAATGTAGTACTCACAGCGGAGCACCTACCAGGCACTCTCAACACAACAGCAGACACCCTAAGTTGTCTAAAATCTGCCTGTCACGAGTGGGAATTAAATCAAGACACTCTGGAGGAAGTGTTTCAAGGTTGGGGAACTCCAACAATAGACTTATTCGCGACTCCATAAAACAGGAAATGCCAATTCTATGCAAGCAGGCATCCCCATCGAGGATCGCTGGCGGATGCTCTTTCGATGTCCTGGTTAGGCGGATTTTGTTACGCCTTTCCTCCAATTCCCCTGATTCCACGGCTTCTCAGGAAGATAAAGATGGAACCTTGCAGGATGATCTTGATAGCACCGGCGTGGCCTCGCCAATTCTGGTTCACGGAACTCCTCCTACTGTCCCAGGATCATCCATATCACCTTTGTCCCGTCCCATCTCTGTTGACATTGTCCCAGGGACAGGTGGTACATCCCGATCTGAGCTCTCTCCATTTGAAAGCCTGGCTCCTGAGCACAGAGAATTCCACACTCTATATATTCCTCTGGAATGTAGAGAGATTTTATCTCAAGCTTGCGCACCAAGTACAAATAAGACTTACCGTGCTAAATGGAAGCGTTTCTGTCTGTGGTGTCATAAGGAGCGCATCCATCAGCTCCTCATCAGATACTACCTTACATTCTATCACTGGCTAAATCGGACCTTTCTCACTTTTCATCAAAGTTCATCTGGCGGCTATTTCAAGGTACAGAAGGTCAACTGCGGGTCCATCTCTTTGGTCAGCTAGAGTTATCAAACAATTCCTGAAAGGTCCTTTCAGGGTTTTTCCACCAGTGCGGCCGCCACCTCCTACCTGGAATCTTAATCTGGTTCTGGCTCATCTGATGAGACCTCAGTTCGAGCCAATTCATGGAGCGGATTTGAAATTCTTATCTTGGAAATTAGCTCTCCTGCTGGCTCTTAACCTTAGCTAGGAGAGTAGGAGAATTGCAAGTTCTCTCCATCCTAGAACCTTTTCTACAGTTCAGGAAGGATTCTATGTTTTTAAGGACCAATCCAAAATGTATCCTGAAGGTCCCTTCGGATTTCCATTTGAATGAACCAGTGGTTCTGAAATCATTTTTTCCTCGTCCTACAACACCAGCAGAACGTTCTCTTCATTCCTTGGATGTCCAGCGATGTCTCAAATTTTATCTTGAAAGGACAAAGGATTTTAGAAAATCATCTCAACTTTGTGTGGCTTTTAGTGCACCTCGGAAAGGACTTCCTCTCTAAAAGCAAGGGATTTCACGCTAGATTACAAGTGCAATTAATTACTGCCACAAGGCGGCAGGAAAGCCACTGGAGAGACAGGTTTGAGCTCACTCCACAAGATCTGTCTCATCTTCAGCAGATCTCTTTGCTGGAGTCCCTATAAAAGACATTTGCAGGGCGGCCACATGGAGCAGCGCCCATACCTTCACAAAGCATTACTGCCTGGACTCTTTCATAAGGAGCGAAGCAGCAGTAGGTCAAGCTGTACTGAGGAATCTTTTCCAATGAGAGGTGAGCTTTCCCTTCTATCCCTCCTTCCTATGATTGCACATTTTATATCGCATAAGTTTTCTACATGTACTGTTACTAAGTATAGATGCTTATATGTGTATATTTATGCTGAAATGTTGGAATACGCTTGTAACAAAATGTGCATGGGTTTTTTACTGCTAGCTACTCTGATACAAAGCATGGGAATCTATGAAAGTTCCAATACTGGGGAAAGAAAACAAGTTACTTACCTGTAACTTTGGTTCCCCAGTATTGGTAACTTTCATAGATTCCCATGCGCCCACCCTCCTCCCCGGGGAAAGCTCAGCCTTCAGCAGAAGTGGTTACTGTTACACAACAGCTGCGAAAATCTGAGGCTCTCTCCTGAGGGTTCTATGTGGTGAGGCTGATCTGATTGGTGGTTGCAGACTTTTGGTCTCTTTTACACAAAGAGGTAGATAGGCTACAAAATGAGATGAGGCCTAGGCCTTACTTTCTCTTTTGTACATACTGCTATGGTATTTTCTATTTACCGAGGCTCCCAGGCTGACCGCGGGGGAATGATACAAAGCATGGGAATCTATGCAAGTTACCAATACTGGGGAACCAAAGTTAAAGGTAAGTAACTTGTTTTCTTATCCACACATCATTGCCATCACTTGGCATCAATGGTGTCAGCAAGTGGTTTCAATGTGGCTATTGTATTTGATTTTCCAGCAGATCTCCCATTCATAAACCCTAACAGTCAACCATTTGGCAAGCACCAATTAGTCTCAAACTGGATGTCACAAGTCCGCTCCACTTAAAGATATGCTACTAGACCGGCCACCTGAACATGCCAAGTAAGGTGCTCGGTCTACTTTCTGATTCTGAAAAATGATAGCATAGTGAGATCACCACTTTACGAACAAACAAAGTCAAGATAACCAAACTTCAATATGTCACCCTACTGTTGGAAGAGAGGGATTTTCCTGGCTACAACAAACCTGAAAATGCTTATTTTCACATCTTGATTCATCCATCTAAAGTACCATTGTGGTAGGCGTTATTCATTTCTTACACTTTTATTTTCAATGAAGGCAATCCTGTGAGTGATCACAAAATATGTGTCGGAATTAGCAGCACATCAATCCATACAAGTGTACAATTACATACTCCTACATGACAGTCTGTAAATAAATATGTGTTCAATCAATGGCAGAGCAACGCAAACCGAGTCACATTAAGCTTTTGTACCTCTTAGGTTGCATATGTTATAAAAACACGGGTCAACCCAAGAAGTCGCTGGGACCTGGGCAGTATAGCAGTACAAACAAAGTGGTCCCAGTTTATAGAGAACAAATAAAGACAATCAATAACCAATAAAAATGGATGTACAATTAATTATAACAACATTGTTTTTTAATCACAATGTGTTTCATATAACAATTATTCATTCAATAAATGTACAATAAATCACTTTACAAAATGCCCCTATGAGAGTGAGAAAGGGAAGGGTAGTGTTGGGATGGTGAAAGAATAAGATCTTCAAGGAAGGTCTGCAAAACCACAATATAAACAATTAGTTGTATAAAGAGTTAAATCATCTTCTATTTGAAAACATCATGCCTCAATGGAAAACAATACTAATAAATGATAATAGAGGCTGAACATAGAAGGACGTGTCGACGTTTCGACCCAGTTGGAATGCAGGCGTGGATAAACCTTGCTAGCGGGTCTTCATCAGGACGGGGGTGTTGGAGGGTGGGGCAATAGATCTGCATAAAAGTTGAATTTTAAAACAATTAGCTCACGGGTCATATGAGATCCCAAACAATTTCATAAAAGCTCATCGAGAGGAACTACTGCTAGGTTGGAAAGGGGGGGGAATGCATCGGAGGTGAGAATTGGGAAGGCGGTCGTGGCAAAGCTCAGAAACAGGTACATTTCCAGGCAGACCAACACGGGGAGATCTCTACCCGCCGCAAGGTATATCGATGGTAAACATGTCCAATCCAGTGGTTAACATCTCAAAGTACCAACTATCAGATGACGAGCTGAATGTGCTGGGCAAGGGACTTTCATATGTGCCAACCAACATTCCTGACCAATTTACTATCAGGTCTGAACTTTGCAAATTTTTTAGAAAAGTCCGACTCAAATACTTTTTCAAAAACAGACCACCTTACCAAAGCAAATCACATACTGGCTTACGGACCCCGTCCACTTTTGTACCCTCTGCAAATAGTATGTCACATAAAATTCTGGCATACGAGGCAGTGGTTTTACGTGATGTCAACCAAATCCTGGATCAACGGAAATATCATCCCTTCAATATCAACAGGAATGAGAAGAAGGCTCTCCAATCCCTTGGGAACAACAGGGAAATAATCATCAAGCCAGCAGATAAAGGGGGCGCCATCGTTGTCCAGGATATCGAAAACTACAAGAAAGAAATTTTCAACCAGCTGAATGATGGCATTAGCTACAGAAGACTCAATACTGATCCATCATTATCCCTTGCCTCTGACATCCTGAATCTTACCAGGGTAGGCCTTGAAGAAGGATTCCTCACTGAATTGGAATTCAACTATCTAAACCAGCAAACGCCCAGACTACCGACCATCTATACTTTGCCGAAAATACACAAAAACCTGAATGAGCCCCCGGGAAGACCCATTGTGTCAGGATGTGGGTCTATGCTGGAACCAGTAGGTCGATATATTGACTTCTTCTTAAAACCCTTAGCAGAAATGACACCCACCTATCTCCGGGACACCATGCACACTATAAGCATTGTGGATGGCCTACCGTATGATGTGGAGAAAGAAATACTGGTCACTTGTGATATAACGTCGTTATACACAAGCATTCCTCAAGAAGAAGCGCTAACCATCATGACACGATACTTGGACCAAAGGATTGCCCCGGTACCGGTACCGACAGATTTCATTATAGGATTACTACGGTTGGCAATGATGCACAACTTTTTCATGTTCCAGGACCACTTCTATTTGCAAACCAAAGGAGTGGCGATGGGAGCCACCTTTGCTCCTGATCTGGCCATTCTATATATGGCGTCTCTTGAAGCAGATATCATCCTTAATGAGCGGAACCCATACAAACACCATCTCAGAGTCTGGGTCCGCTATATAGATGATATTCTGATAATTTGGAAGGGAACTGACATCGAACTTTCTGCCTTCCAAGCCTGGCTGGACCTGCAATCGGCTGATATTAAGTTCACTTTCAAATCTGATCCCTCTAGTGTTGATTTCCTGGATCTCACGATCTACGATGATAACGGCATTTTGAAGACTACTCTATTCCGCAAATCTACAGAACGGAACTCACTCCTCCAATATGGTAGTCACCATCCTAGGTCCCTTCGGGACAACCTGCCCATTGGACAATTCTTGCGGATTCGCAGAAACTGTTCCGATAGATCAAACTACATGAGGCAGGCTGAAGATCTGATGGATAGACTGATACAGAGAGGCTACCCCCGACGTTTGGTAAAGAGAGCCAAAAAACGAGCATGGTACAATCCCAGGGAGTGCTTGTTACAACCAAAACAACAGAATGAGGTACAAGAAAATCGATTGGTTTGTGTCACCACCTTTACTACAGAGAGTAACAAAATAAAAAAGATTATCAACAAATATTGGCCACTAATATCCGATGATATTGGATATCCAACTTTACCTCTACATGCCTTTAAGAGAGGTAAGAACATCAGGGATCATGTGGTAAAATCTTTTCTCCCTTCACCAGCACCTGTAACTGTCCTATCGTTGTGGAATCTTCCACCAACTATAGGTCACCATAGGTGTACCAAATGTAAAGCTTGTGAGAATACAATCCAGACAAAGATGTTTGAGTATAAAGAACATAAGATTCCATTAAAATCGCTGACCAACTGCAATAGTCAGAATGTAATTTATGCAATTCTATGTGACTGTGATCTTATTTACATCGGGCAAACTCAGCAACGTGCCAAGGCTAGGATCCTACAGCATACTAGCAGAATTCGCTGTGAGGTAGTGGGCGCCCCTTTAGTGGATCATTTCAGAATCAAACAACATACACCAGAGAGCCTTAGGTGGGTCATACTTGAAAAGATCACGCTTGGTGCGAGGGGTGGAAATATCTCCAGTATTTTGAATACTCGCGAAGCCAAGTGGATGCATCTTTTCGATTCTGTTAGAACAGGACTCAATGAGAATGACAGCACGTTTGCCCAGATGGCTAATTTGTGAATATCAATAGTGGCTATGTTATGCAATGGGCAACCGGTCCTGAATTATAACGTCTATAATGCTGGTTTTACCATCATGTTTGATAGGTACACCGTCATACTTGCCATACAATTGTTATTTTTCTGAAAAATTTGGTGGCAGCGGTTTTTACCATCATGCTTGATAGGTACACTGCTAATTGCTGATATAAGACATTTTCAGAATGTCATCAGTGGAATTTGCCAAAATTTTGACAAAGTTGTGTGAAGGGATGCATTTATTTATTGTAGGAATTATAATTTATTTTTGTTATGTTTAGAACAAAACAACGTTTGAATGACTCACTACTACAATATGTATAGCTAAATTATATTTGTTAATGGAATGTCCATAGTGACTATTATGCTAGTCCCTTCTCTGTAACTTGGTACATCATGGGTCATGTGATCGCAACCATATACATCGACACCTTCCATGCTGGGATGTACTAGGATATATGTATACAGTTGTTTATTTTTATTTTTTATTTTTATGTTGGGGATATTTTCCAAATTAGAACAGTGATTTCACACTAGACCTCTTTGTAAACTTCCCCCCGTTTCGATTATAACTTTTTGGAAACTCCATTTTGGAGATACAAATAGTTCTCGACATCAGTCCCATTTCTATCACGATTGTTTTTCCGACCATGTGATCGGAACTTCATAAGGAAAGTGCTTCCCGTATAACACTGTCCATGACTAATAGACGTCGGTTGCCAGACGGAACTTCGCGCTCTGAATTTCTCGGTATGTGATTCTTTTATGCCTATTCGGTGCTTTGACGCGCTGCGAGCAGATAGTTTTTATATGTCAGTTCACTGACGGGCCTCTCTGTGTTTCCCACAGACTGCGGATCACGAAGCCAACAACCCGGGCATTCGGGAAGCTGGTTACACGATCACCCCAAGGTCGGCAATTATCCCGTCCTTTCTGGTATGTTGACGGCATCATTACCGTTTTGCTTGAATTATTTGACTGGCTGCTCTAGGGCGTACTTATGGGAGTCTAACCCTTCACCTGACATACTTTTACAGATTTTGGCTCACGGTACGTGAAGACGACCGCCCAAGTTAGAACTAGCCTTTTTTGCTACATGCAGGTATGTCAGATGCAGAATATATATTGACAGTAAAACCTTTTATATCGCTGGAGAACTACAGAATGTATATATTTGCTTATCTATTTAGAGCCATCTCCCAGCTGTTGGAGAAGCCACTCTACGACTAGAAGCGGCACTTCAGGGGTGGCAACGACATCGCCCTCCTGTTAAGTATGCACATTAACATTTATTTCGAATAGTCACCAACCTATAGGGTCAGCGCAAGTACTGTAGTTAACATCCACCCATTTTTATAGATTTGGCCCCTGGTGCGTGTTGATGACCACTTTTGAATGAATACTGAGCGAGCTTTTCCTACAAGCAGGTATGCCATTTGTGGAACATGAAGCGGTTTCACATCTGTTTTCTACTACCACTTCTGAATATTAGAATCTTTTTGTTCCTCCACATTTGTACAATGCCTATTTTCTGCCAGACTCGAAGCTCTGAGAATAGCTCCTCCACATTTGTACAATGCCCATTTTCTGCCAGACTCGAAGCTCTGAGAATAGCTCCTTTGTTACATGTTTTTGCATAGACTGCTTTTCTGTCATCTGATATTTTTGGTTTTTATGAATACCTTCAGTGGATTCATGAACCCACCATCTCCAATGGGATTGTGAGTACCGCCTTATACATCGGTCGGTATTTACTTAGATCCCCATTTGCTGTTTCTTGACGATGGTCTCCCTCCCACAGAGTACCTCTTACCTATCAACACCAGTCTCAGTCTTCATGACTCTATGATTGTCGATACACCTCCGATGCATTCCCCCCCTTTCCAACCTAGCAGTAGTTCCTCTTGAGCTTTTATGAAATTGTTTGGGATCTCATATGACCCGTGAACTAATTGTTTTAAAATTCAACTTTTATGCAGATCTATTGCCCCACCCTCCAACACCCCCGTCCTGATGAAGACCCGCTAGCAAGGTTTATCCACGCCTGCATTTCAACTGGGTCGAAACGTCGACACGTCCTTCTATGTTCAGCCTCTATTATCATTTATTAGTATTGTTTTCCATTGAGGCATGATGTTTTCAAATAGAAGATGATTTAACTCTTTATACAACTAATTGTTTATATTGTGGTTTTGCAGACCTTCCTTGAAGATCTTATTCTTTCACCATCCCAACACTACCCTTCCCTTTCTCACTCTCATAGGGGCATTTTGTAAAGTGATTTATTGTACATTTATTGAATGAATAATTGTTATATGAAACACATTGTGATTAAAAAACAATGTTGTTATAATTAATTGTACATCCATTTTTATTGGTTATTGATTGTCTTTATTTGTTCTCTTAGGTTGCATAGCCAGTCTCCAGAAATCATCTGCAATTGTCAAGCATTGCAAGAATGTCCGGAATGTAGAGATTGACACTGAAAGTGGTGGCAAATACCACAATGGATAGATGTCTGGCGTTTGTGTTTCCTCAGATAGTGAAGAGAGTAATTAAGCTATTGGCAGTGAAGGCAATGTTCATTCACTTGGTGCCACATTCTTGCCTTTGAATGAGGTGCTTCAAGAAGGGATCTCAAATCAACGGCCTCAAACTCTGGGCACTTGACGGGTGTAGTGATTGTGTTACAGAAAGCAGAAGTCCACTTCTAGTTCTAGACACCACCAAAGGTATGTGTGCCCAGAAGTTCTACAGATTAGGTTCTCTCAGTGGATATCAGAGCAGATGCCTCCCAAACAGTCGTGGGGCTTGTTTGGGTGCATAGAGGGTCAATGAAATTGTCACAGAAGGAGACTCCACAACCTACCTGTGTCCATGAGCTGATAGTCTGTCTCACTTTGAGGACCTTCCAAACACACTAGCAAAGACAGGTTGTTCAGGTCTGCACAAAAGGCACCACAGCAATGCTCTACATGTAAAAGGGAGGACAAAGTCAATCTCTTAACTCCGCATAGACACCAGTCATTTCGAAGTGTGCAAATGAGAACCAGTTACGAAAGTAAAACAGCCACATGAAGGGTACAGTGTGGACACACACATAAATAGAAGCTATACAAACAGTGCAAAGTGGCAGATTTGCATAATATGAGGAACCTCCAATGAATATTTTATCAATAAACTAAAAGAACAAAAAAAATTAGAAGACTATGGGCCTATTAGGATGGCGGACGGAAATGGGTTCCGTCCACCATGGTCGAGGCAAAAATACTCCCGACCGCTCCGCGGATAAACCGCTGGTGCGATTAGGATATTTTTGGCAACACTCACCAACCGCGGCGGACAGATCACACCAAAGACCGCCGCAAGCAGACGGAACCACTGAAACACCGTCCGCCGCGGACGCAAAGGCCGTGGAAACAGGCTCAACCGCCGCCACACCTTCGGAGGCTTTGGACGCACGATTAGGATAACCCCGCCATCCTAACGAAACTCACCAACTTCCACGACCGCCGCGGAAAAAAAGCAACGACAAACAGAGCTTGGCTGCGGAAGGACCTAACGAACATCACCCCTGCAGTCAAACCGAAGCAAAAATGGCAGACGGTAGTAAATAGCAAACAAAAAATAACACAAGACACACCCACCTGGAACACCCACCTCCAACAACTACACGCTCCAATGACACCCCCCCAGCACAAACAAGAGCACCTAAGTCAACACACCCACAAAACACCTGACCGCCATAAACCATTGGGACACAACCACCACACAGAGTATAAAAGGAAACCCTCCCATTACCACAATCCTTTGCATCACAGCACAGCTGGAACAAAGAGGCACAACTTCAGAGACACACAAACACACATACAACCTACACACCAACACACTCACCACACCAACCCTCACAGCACCATCCCTACATACCACACACCAGCACACCCCACACCACCAACATTTGTACTACAACTCCCAACAGGCCCACATGTCTCCTGTGAGGGTGGGACTGTGGGGGTGGTGGGGGGGTCCTGCACTACAACTCCCAACAGGCCCACATGTCTCCTGGGAGGGTGGGGGTGGTGGTGGGGGTCCAGCACTACAACTCCCAACAGGCCCACATGTCTCCTGGGAGGGTGGGGTTGGTGGTGGGGGTCCAGCACTACAACTCCCAACAGGCCCACATGTCCCATCCCAGAGCAAGATGTGGTCCGCCCACCAATTGGTGATCAGTGCATCTCCCCCTTCAAACTTACAGGTAGGTAGCCATCTGCACAGGGGCACCATCCAATAGCAGGACAGGACCACACATAGCCAAGTATTGTTTCCCCACCTCCACACCACCAAAATGTCCACTCATTTGTGCAACACCAATATGATGACACCAACAACCATGTCCTGATTCCATAGAGATTTGAAATGTAACTACAAGAAACCGGTCATGTCCACAGCATTGATTCTTACATTCTTGTCCCTCAGGTGATCACGACTTGACACGGCAAAACAACAACCGGCAGCACCAGTCGCCCCCCTCACAGCCAGGTCTCTCCGGAGAGGATTCCCAGGACACCTCGGGTCAGAGGACGATGCTGTGCCAAGCACACTTCCAGGGCCATCAGGCTCCCAGGACATCCCTGCCTCCACCACCTTGGCCAGTGGTACTACACAAACAACTGCCACTGTGAGCTGTGTAGCTACCACCACCACCACCACCACCACCACCACCACCCCTGCCAGTGCCACCCTGCCTGATCCATCGGACGATGATGGGCCATCAACGCCTCAGGCAAGCAGGGAGAGGGGACGTGGGAGGACACAGGTGAGGCCACAGCTCACCAACAGGAGTGGAGGTGTAAGGGGAGGTCGGGGGCAAGACCCAGACCATCATGGGAATGAGACCCTGGAAGCCATTGCCAGAGTGAATGCCTCCTACCAGCGGTCGCAGGCACAGGCTGATTGGGCACATCAGGATTCGCAGCAGACCTGCCACCTGTTGAGGTCCATGGACACACGTATGGGCCAAATTGTGGACCTCATGGGGCAGCAAACGGCACTTTGGAGGGAGTGGTTATCCCATGCCACACCACCTCCCCCAAGTGCCCAGCGGGACAGGTCACCAACACCACCGCCACCATCACCTGAGGTCACTGACAGGGAGGTGGACCCAGAACAACCTGCCCCCACAGCTGGGTCTGCTCCGGCTCCAAGACGTAGGGGCCGTCCGAGGCTGGACCCAGCACAGAGCAGTGGCAGTGCCCCATCCACCCGCCCGAAGAGGGGCCGAAAATGACTTCACCCTCCTTGAGCCTGGCATTGACCATGCGAACTATCTTGTTCCACATTGCCAAGCATTGTCACACGTCTGTTGGACTAGGTGTCTTCATCTGACATGACTTTCAACTCACTCTTACCCACCACCTCCTTCTTGTAAATATGCACAAACACTTTTCCACACCCTGTAAATAAATATCACTGTAACGCTCAATGCTGTGTGATCTCCATTTTTATATACAGGTATGTCTCAGTTGTTGTGATCAGCAGGTGCAGGGATCAATGTTGTTTTGAATCCTGGCTCGGTATGAGTGACCTAGGGACAAACAGAGAACAACAAGCAAAGGTCAGGAAACGGAATCACAACCATCACAAAAGCCCGTACTGCACCATCCCACAAACCAAAATCATCACAAAGTCAGCGGATCACAGTACACACATCAGGGAGCATTGCTCATACACCGTGACCCACACCCATGTGCAAACATAACATAACAGGCATCATTCACACACCACATCCAACCATCTACAGCAGACATACGTCACGCATTGAACAGCAACACAAGAGGTAGTTACTCACATTCAAGGAAAGTAGCGAGCAATGAGCTCACGCCTCTGGTCCACACCTTCTTCCTGCCCACTATCCACATCACTGGACATGGGTGCGATGGGAGGCGGAGCAACCTGTTGGTCTGCAGGGTCCATGATCAGTTCAATATTGTTGCGTAAGGCCAGGTTGTGGAGCATGCAGCAGGCAATCACTATTCTACATACTTTGCCGGGTGAGTATGGCAGGGCCCCTCCGGTTTTATCCAGGCAGCGAAACCTAGACTTCAGCAGTCCAAATGTACATTCCACAACCCGACGTGTTTTCCCATGGGCCTCATTATAGCGTATTTCACCTGGGGTAGTTGGATTCCGTAGGGGGCTCAGCAGCCACGGCCGGTTTGGGTACGCAGAGTCGCCTAGGAGGAGGGATGACAGACACATACATCATTACCAGGATTGTTGGGAACAGCATGGCACACATACAACACAATAGTCATCACAGCACACTCACCTACAAGCCACGCACGTTCTTGACGCAGATTGGCCATCAGCTGGGGGACAATGCTGCTCCGCAGGATGTGGGAGTCATGTGCGGACCCGGGAAATCTGGCACACACATGGGAGATGATGTTGTCAGCCAGGCACACCACTTGCACGTTGATCGAATGGTAGTGCTTCCGATTGCGATATACGGGTTCACGTGCCTGGGGTGGAATGAGACCAATATGTGTGCCATCAATGGCACCCACTACGTGTGGAATTTGGGCCAGGGCATAGAAGTCCCCTTTGACGCCTGCCAACTCTGCCGGCCATGGGAAATGGATGTAATCATCCTTGTAATGCATCATGGCATCCAGCACATCCCGCAGTACCATGCTGAACATGGATTGTGACATCCCCCCGGCAAGACCAACTGTGTACTGGAAAGTGCCTGTTGCGAAGAAGTGAAGTGCCGCCATCACCTTTGCTGTGGGTGTAATAGCTCCTGGATATGTTCTGCGTGGATGCAGATGAGGTGCCAATTGGGCTACAAGCTCCTGCAATCTACGTCGGTCAAGCCGGAATTTGCGGATCACCTCCTCGTTAACCATGTCCTCCAGCACAGTGTAGGGTCGGTCCACATTTGGAGCCCTCCTGTGTGGGAGTAGATGGGAGCAGATGTCAATTGACCAACACCGCATAGCTGTGACACACTATCACATCTTGACCAACAAAATACAAATAATACATGTTGAAGACACTGATTGTATGTGTGACGTGACCGAAATATAAGGCACTTCAGCTAACTCCACACACAATGTTCACCCACAAAGAACATCCTGTGTGCAAACATGTCCCATGTAACGTGCACACATGTTGAGAGGACAGCCAACATCACATGACTGAGGGCACAATTGTGGACAAGCGTCCCCACAGACACACATGGACGTGCACACACAACACGAACATGGAACACTCCCTCCTTGTCTTCATGCACCCATGACCCCACCTAAAATGCTGGGCATCCTCACATGACATGCATGGGCACACAACAGGCGACACACATACGCATACACAGAATGCATGTATACCCCCATCATTGCTACTTGCACACACAAAGAACACACTTACAACAGCTCCTGAATGTGGGTACACAGCCATGATGTACTGTGTAGATGTGTACTAATAGAAACGTGTGTCCGCAATACCAAGACGCAACACATCGCCCGGCACATCTTACGCAACTTGGGTGCACATCATTGGCCTTTGTTAACCACTGGCAAGGTCAATAGTATGACCACACATGCAACAAATGGAAATGTTTGACACACGTGGACACGGGCCATTAACTTGACATAATGATTCTTGATGCATCCTGGACATGTCCTGACGCACATGTACAACTATGAACATTACATGTGTGTGGAGACATGCAGTGTGTGTACACACGCCATCCAGGTACGCATACCCACAACACAGAGGATGAACCTTGATACTGCAATTGTGCCTAACATATGCTGCATGGTCAACGACAATCACGGTCACACCCCGCCAAACGCATGTGCGCGCTACCGCGACGGTGCATCTTTTGAAAATCATCACTCACTGGCGGAGCACGCATTCCGCGGGGGCAGGGTAGGCTAACACAAAAATTTGAATATGCTAGTGGAAATGGCAGTTGGTACCCCCCTTACAGTCACATTGCAGCACCCACCGCAGACCGCCGGTCCTGGCCGGTCACCCACCGCCGGCCCTGGCTGGTCACCCACCGCCGGCCCTGGCTGGTCACCCACCGCCGGCCCTGGCCGGTCACCCACCGCCAAGTGCTGCCGGTGGGCGAGCGCCCTGTGGTCACCCTGGCATGGATGGCCCTGGCCGGTCACCCGCTGCCGGGTGCTGGTGGTGGGTGAGTGCCCTGTGCATTGAGGTCACCCTGGCATGGATGGCCCTGGCCGGTCACCCACCGCCGGGTGCTGGCGGTGGGTGAGCGCCCTGTGCATTGAGGTCACCCTGGCATGGATGGCCCTGGCCGGTCACCCACCGCCGAGTGCTGGCGGTCGGTGAGCGCCCTGTGCATTGAGGTCACCCTGGCATGGATGGCCCTGGCCGGTCACCCACCGCCAGCACCCGGCAGTGGGTGACCGGCCAGGGCCATCCATGCCAGGGTGACCTCAATGCACAGGGCGCTCACCCACCGCCAGCACCGGGCGGTGGGTGACCGGCCAGGCCCGGCGGTGGGTGACCGGCCAGGCCTGGCGGTCTGCGGTAGGTGCTGCAATGTGACTGTAAGGGGGGGTACCAACTGCCATTTCCAATTGCATATTCAAATGTATGCGTGCTCCACATTCAAAAATAGCGGAAGCCATGCACCGCCACACCAGGGCCAGTCATTGGTTCATTTTAAATGAGGCATCCCGGGAAAACCAATTGCTGCAGACGTGTGCCACTGATGTGAGCTCAGGGCCCTATAAATGTGTGAATTTCAGCAGCACACATTCACTGCTTCCAGCCACTGCTGCCTGCACCCATCACCTCGACCTGCTCCTGCTGAGCTATCCAACAACTGCTGCCTGCACCCATCACCTCGACCTGCTGCTGCTGAGCTATCCAACAACTGCTGACTGCACCCATCACCTCGACCTGCTGCTGCTGAGCTATCCAACAACTGCTGCCTGCACCCATCACCTCGACCTGCTGCTGCTGAGCTATCCAACAACTGCTGCTGTAGTGCCACAGTCCAGGACCTTGCCATGTCGACATTGCGAGAGATACAGTCTCGTCCCTCCACCGCAGCGGAGCTGGATGTCCTTGTGGACGGTGTGCTCCGCCACTATGAACGGCTCTACGGTGCCTCCGGACAGGTGGTAAGTGCAGTGGGGGACATGTTGGTGTGCATGAGGTGGTCACTGACTCCAGGCTTCTGCAAGCTTGGCGGTGTGCTTTGGGACCTTCACATGTGTTGTACTGTGCATGGTTGATGAAAGATACGTGTTGCTATTATGTTTGTGAATGTCCAACTGTCCACTGACGTTCCCCTCTTGTCTCCCATCATGGTAGGTCAAGCTGCAGCTTCGCAAGGCCGTGTGGAGGACCATAGCACGTGATGTACGGGCAGTGGGGGTGTGCAATAGACAACACACACACTGCCACAAGCGCTGGGACGACATCTCCAGGCTCAGCAAGAATGTGGCGGAGATGACACTGGGGCTGATTCCAAGATCAACCCGGCTTGCACGACGTACCATGACCCCTCTAATGCACCGTATCATAGCTGTGACGCATCCTGACCTGTCCGCACGGCTGAGAGGGGATCAACAGCAAACTAGCGGTAAGCACACTGAATGGGTTTGTGACTTGTGAGTGCATGCATGTATTGCTGCTCAGACACAGTAGTGACATCTGTGGTGTATATGTTGTGCTGCAATTGCATGTTGGTGCCATTAGTGGAATAAGCGTTAGCATCCATGTCCGCCAGTTGGACATACCAGTTGCATTGTAGTGCAGGGGCCCAGGAAATGCTGTTGAGGTCTGTGGTCCCATGGCATCACATGTGTGGTGGTGTGCATGCACTTGCCCTGTTTGTTTGATGTACATGTTTCACAGGCACCCACGGTTCTTTGACATGAGGATGTCTGTTAGGGGTGGTTCGTGTGCAGGATGGGTGTTACATGTTAGTCGATTGTGAGGAAAAATGTGATTTTGTAACCTTCAGTACGTGAGTGTGGCACTTAGGTAAACCTCTTTTCTCTCTCTTTCAGATTTGGCAGGGGGCACTGAACCACAGACGACTGAGATGAGTGGTGCCAATGCTTCCGGATCCGAGATCACACACACGCAGACTGAGACTGAAGAGAGCAGCCCCGGAGAGGGGAACAGAACTGTCCCTGAGGAGTCACATGTGGATACACCATCGTCCTCATCTTCAGACAGTGTTGGCGAGTCAGCACTGTTGGTAGACACAGGGAGTGGGCAATCAACACCTTCAGTCGGTACACATCACACAGGGCCCACACTGTCACCAACTGCAACAAGTACTGCTCGTGCTCGCCAGAGCAGGGGGAGCAGAGTTGCCTTCGGTGCAGGCACCGCTGCCCCTGCCCCTGTGACACAAAGAGCACTTTGTGCTGAGGCTGTTGATCTGCTGCGACAGCTGTGTGTAGGGCAGACCAACATGATCAATGCATTCCAAGACCACAATAGGAAGTTGGGGCAGGTGGTAGCATGCATGGAGGGGATGCATGGCGATGTTGCTGGGCTCCACAGAACAGTTCAGTAATTAGCAAACACAGTGTCTGCAGCCATTCTACAGTCGCATGGACAAGGTTCTACTTCAGTTCCCCCATCCACACCACTTGATGTCTCAGGGGAGAGTGACATTTCAGACCAGGCCTCATTTTCGGGTTATTGCACTAGAAGCAGCCACAGGGAGCAAGGCATGGCACGGAGGGCACAGACACCATCCCCTAGGACAAGGAAATCTATAACCAAACACGACATCAGCTACCCTGGAGTTGACACACAGGATCCTCAAGGGGTGTTGGGGGACAGGGATTCACATGTTACACAAGCATCCCCCTCAAAAGGTACTCCCAAGGCCAGGGACACTCCCAAGGACAAGAACACTGCAAAGGAAAGGGCAGCTCCCAAGGCCAGGGACACTCCCAAGGACAAGGACACTACAAAGGAAAGGGCAGCTCCCATGGCCAGGGACACTCCCAAGGACAAGGACACTACAAAGGAAAGGGCACCGCCCAGGGATCAGGGACATTCCAGAGACAGGACACCTCCTACGGCCAAGGCACAGCCCAGGGCCAAGGGTTCTCCCATGGACACGAGCTCCATCAAGGACAGGCATACATCACCCCTGGCTGCCCTGAGGCTGATGTTGTTGAAGGAACGTAAAACACATGTGTCAGCGGTGGAGTCCCCCCATACCTCTACTCCCATCCACACCCCGCCGAGGCAGAGGAAGGAGTACACTGTTGTTGCATCCCCCATTACACATGATGCAGAGGGCAGAAGGCAGGGCCACAGCAAACGTCAAGCAGGGTCCAGCACGTCCCCAGAGAGCAGACCCCCACCAGCACATGATCCACCTTTGATGGGTGATGTTTTGGATGAGGCCAATCCACTTACCAGTCCAGTCATGTCCTGTGTGCCCCTACATATCCCAAAGAAACGGAGACACACACCAGTGATACCTGACCACCCCAATGTCGCTCCAGTACAGCTGTCACCAGCTCCCAGAGCCACCCTGCCTCCTGGCCCATACAGCCCTGTGGCTCATCATTTCAGTGGTCCTAGTGGGTCAGCTGCAGTTCACTCTCATGAGTCAGATAGTGGCACTGTGTCTGTTGTTCGCTGTCATGCCTCATGTAGTAGCACTGTGTCAGTTGTGCCCTCTCCTGTTTCAGGTACTGACACTGTGTGTGTCCGCCACTCTCATGTCTCAGATGCTGGCATGGTATTTGTTGGTCACTGTACAGGGACATGTCCTGACAGTGTGTCTGGGTCTATGGCTCATGTATCAGTCACTAGAGCTGTGGCTGTGTCTCACACTCCTGTTTCTGGTGCTGGCAGTGTGTCTGGGTCTATGGCTCATGTGTCAGTCACTACATCTGTGGCTGTCTCTCACACTCCTGTTTCTGGTGCTGGCAGTGTGTCTGGGTCGATGGCTCATGTGTCAGTCACTAGAGCTGTGGCTGTGTCTCACACTCCTGTTTCTGGTGCTGGCAGTGTCTGGGTCTATGGCTCATGTGTCAGTCACTAGAGCTGTGGCTGTGTCTCACACTCCTGTTTCTGGTGCTGGCAGTGTGTCTGGGTCGATGGCTCATGTGTCAGTCACTAGAGCTGTGGCTGTGTCTCACACTCCTGTTTCTGGTGCTGGCAGTGTGTCTGGGTCTATGGCTCATGTGTCAGTCACTAGAGCTGTGGCTGTGTCTCACACTCCTGTTTCTGGTGCTGGCAGTGTGTCCGAGGCGACTAGGTCAAGCAGTCCACCAGATTCTGTGCTTTGAGGTGTAGCTCCCATCACTCACATGTCATTTGACTTGGTGTCTAGATTGTCCATGGTAACCACCCTTGCATTATTAATGTCCTTGGGACGGTGCGCTTGACCCACGTACTTGTGTTGCCTCAGATGTACCTGCTCTGTTATGAACACTGCCCTGTTGCTGTTATGATACTGCATTGTGCCCTCTCATGTGCTGCCTCTGATGTACCTGCTCTGTTATGAACACTGCCCTGTTGCTGTTCTGATACTGTATTGTGCCCTCTCATGTGCTGCCTCTGATGTACCTGCTCTGTGCCTTGCCATGGACTGTTGATGCTCGTTGCCCCTCTCATGTGCTGCCTCAGATGTGCCTGTGCCTTGCCATGGACTGTTGATGCACTTAGCCCCTCTCATGTGCTGCCTCAGATGTACCTGCTCTGTGCCATGGACTGTTGATGCACTTAGCCCCTCTCATGTGCTGCCTCAGATGTACCTGCTCTGTGCCATGGACTGTTGATGCACTTAGCCCCTCTCATGTGCTGCCTCAGATGTACCTGTGCCTTGCCACGGACTGTTGATGCACTTAGCCCCTATCATGTGCTGCCTCTGATGTACCTGCTCTGTGCCTTGCCATGGACTGTTGATGCTCGTTGCCCCTCTCATGTGCTGCCTCAGATGTGCCTGTGCCTTGCCATGGACTGTTGATGCACTTAGCCCCTCTCATGTGCTGCCTCTGATTTACCTGCTCTGTTATGAACACTGCCCTGTTGCTGTT
The DNA here is from genome assembly GCF_964261635.1 of Lissotriton helveticus. Lineage (NCBI taxonomy): Eukaryota > Metazoa > Chordata > Amphibia > Caudata > Salamandridae > Lissotriton > Lissotriton helveticus. The sequence goes on from NC_136073.1 coordinate 176,026,514, forward strand.
CTGATACTGCATTGTGCCCTCTCATGTGCTGCCTCTGATGTACCTGCTCTGTTCTGAACACTGCCCTGTTGCTGTTATGATACTGCATTGTGCCCACTCATGTGCTGCCTCAGATGTACCTGCTCTGTTCTACCCAGTGCCCATGCTCTTGGCTACTCTAGGATTATGCCCCTATTATGTGCAATAAATCAAGTCAATCATGTGTAGTGGTTTGTCGTTGTCATTCCTGGTTGTCTCCTTGCATTGTTGATATATTGGTGATCTCGTAAATTCTGTTTCCCCAACATGACCCTCCCCCTCCCCACGTCACGGCCCCGGAGGGTACTCCCCTTCCGACAGCAATTGGTGTGTTGGCGTACCTGCGTCGTCGTCGGCGACGGTCCATGACTTGCTGGTGGTGGAGCACGAAGAGTATCGGAAATGCGTGTAGCGCTGGGTCCATGACGGCGATCTGCTTGTGGTGGGTATCTCTGCAATGTGTTGTATGTCCGCTGTGGTGATTCCGCCGTGTTCAAGCAGGTTGTTTTTCCGCAGCGATTTGATGTGTGTTTTCCGCCATAGTAATTTAGAGGACGGTCTGAGACGTCATTCCGTACGGCGGTGTCTCTGGATTGGTTACGTCCGCCGCGGGGTCGGGTGTAGTTCCGCGGCGGTGCGTGCTCTTCCGCGGCGTACGGACATTTGACAGTGTTTCCCATCCTAATATGGTGGACGGACTGACCGCGGCTGGCGGACTGTAAAAAGGCGTTTTCCGCCTACTCCAGGCCGGCGGTCGTCCTTCCGTCCGCCATCGTAATCGACCCCTATGTCTTTAAATTTCCGTGATTACAGTCTGAGTGAAAGTATACCATCACACAGATGTCTATTCCAACTGCAGACTATCCAAGTGGTCCTTGGTACTCCTAGCACAAACAGGGGCATGCCAGCCGCTATTCGCACATCTTAATCAAATGGCATTCAATTTGGCAGCATGGCTAGTGAGCTCTTAATATTTTTATGTCTGAATCTCCGGCAAAGGTGTCTGGACCGCATAAGATGGGCACAAACGGCTAATAAATGAACTTTATACACTGCTAAATAAAAACAGTTTTTTCATAGACACCTATACCCTTTCCAGCCATCAGTACCAGACATACTTTGTTACTTGCTTCAATTCTTGGTTGGTCGTTTAGATGGCACGAGCAAACGATTAAACTTGTCAGCTCTGTCAGTCTACATGAATGCTACAAACTGTATTGTTTAATTTGGATGCCACACATATCCTCTTTTCAGGGTGGTGTCAAATTGTTTTCCCCCTTGGCAACACATATGTCCACCCATCCGGAACGTTAATATGGTCCTTCCCAGCTAATCCCACTAACCGTTTGAACAAGTGTATACTTCATATCTTAAACACTTAACTTCAAGGACACTTTTTAGTATCCTTTACCTCTCTGGAGGTTTTGTGTGAGTTTTACATTTATGGTACTCTAACCAAAGTATTGAAAGAGAAGATAATACAGTGCTAGATCTTTCAGCCTCACCCTGCAAAACCATGTGCGCTATGTGAGATACATTCACAAAAAGGCACATTCCTTGCCATACTGGTCCAACATCTCCACAAACCTTTTGAAATTTCTATCTGTAATGGCAACCTTGTAATGTTTTAGGAAGTCATTTCTGGGTCAAGGGCGAACTCTGTTGTCATAGTAAAGGTCAATTGTTTGCAATATAAGTGAGAAATACAATATCAGTAATAGCAATACCTAAAAGTTCATTGCAACACATTAGTCAAGTACTCATCCAAGATTTTTCACCAATGTTGGCTATTTGATGTTAATCCAACTGTTTAATTGCTATATTTCTTAATTAGTTAGTAATCTATGGTAAAATAAGAGAATTGCTTATTTTACTTGTCTCCCCAAGTCACAAATGCGACTTCTGAAATGTATAAAGCATTGCTGTGCTGATGTTCAGGTAAGGTAGGAGACCACATTAGCCAGAAAATACTAAAAAAATCTATATGCAGCTACTCACTTTTCAGCCACTTAAATTGAGTGGTACATTCTTTTGCAATCATGCACAGAATGTGAATCTACTATATGTGCAACGCAGAAAACGAAAAGATAGTTTCCTCAAACAGATTTTCAGCATGAGACTATTCAAGATTCTCATGACAGGCTTCCAATACCCTGATGAAGAGCGGTGCTAGCAAAATATTTTCATTAACACATTTCACCTCACACACACTGTGCTGTCAGGGCAAAAATAACCTGAGACGGTGGATATTTTGTGGGGCACTGTATGCTCTGGATTGATGTAATCATAATGAGTCATACAGACTGGCCAGTGTAAATGCCCCTCATGCTTTTCCAGACCCAAACACTAGATAGAGCAATAATGCACATCATGTGAAGTTAGAACCTTCTCAAGCTGCAAACCTATTGTTAAAGACAAGTCTCGTATTTATATAATAACCATAGAAGGAACTGTGTGTTCCTAATCCAAATTTACTTCACCATCTATGTATTTTTTACATTGCTCTATTAAAGGTGAATACTTTATAAACAAAACTCAATTCACTACAATTAAAAAAAAGTTGACCAGTTTGATTATTTTTAATCGGTGCCTTTAAAGCATGCCTTGCTGATGGTTGCCTTAACCCCATGCATAGGAAAGCAAAATGGGAAATGGTTTAATGAAAATAGTGTCATATTATGTGCTATATGTCACTGGAGAGATGCAAAACAATAGTGTTATAAAGCTGTTCAATAGGTGGTGTATACACATTGCACCCCTACTTTGCAAGTTTTTTTTCATGTTTCAGCAAATTCTACATGGAGCAAGTCCATTATTAAAGTTGTTCAGTAACACCCCTCTTTTTTTCCTTCATTGAGCCATGTTTCATGAAAAAAATGATGGGAAAAATAAGCAGGATATGTTATACACTTTCTGTATTACACCATTTGTAACCTGTGAAGCTTCAATGCACAGCAAATGGGTAGGTTTAGACAGTGCTGGAATAATGTTGAAGAAATCATAAGTCCGGTTAAAAGCTAGTTTGAAGTGCCATATTGTTTTTTGCTTTTGAAAAACTGTGACAGTAAGGGAAGGTCTTGGAGGGTAGGGAGTAATGAACATCATAGACAGGCTCACAACTCTAGATGTTCTTTCATACTTGTTTGGATTGCAGTGATCTTTAGAGTTAACTATTTTGGAAAGGGGGGGTGCAGGGTCTAACGACATGGCTGACAAGACAAAGCTGATGCCAGCTCCATCCATAAGCCATATTATCCTGAAGAATCTGACCCAGGGAGATGTTCCCGGACGGCTCCTGGAACATGCATGGTCCCGACCATCGTAGGAACATCGCCCAGGAGTTGAATGAGCTGCCTTCGCGGCCTGAAGGTGGCCTAAGCAGCCTTGGCCGAGGGAGGCAGTAGGCCATGGGAGCGAGTTATTCACATGCTATTGAAACCCAGAGGGGACTTGTTGGATCCCGCGGCAGATTGACCTATTAGCATGATAAACTCATACACAAAAATCCTGTGTAAAGCCTTAGTGATAGAGTTGGGTCAGGGAATCAGCACTCTCGTTCGGGACAACCAATGTTGCTTCCCTCAGTACAGGATAAATGGGATGATATGGCCTTAGTGGCTATCAATTTGGAGAAGGAGTTTGATACCCTTAACTGGGAGCATCTCTGGGAGGTGTATCACATGTGGTTTGGCCTGGATTTTCTCAAATGGGTAAAGTTATTGTACATGGAGCCCACCGACAGAGTGCGGATGGTCAAAAACCTGTTGAGCAGCTGGGCGGTTCAGTGGGTACGGGGCAGGGATGCCACTCTCCCCACTGCTTTTTGCCCTGAAGCCTTTAGCGATAAAACTTTGCACAGAAATGGCGGTATGGGCAATCACCATTAGGGAAATCTCCCACCTTGTTTCATTCTACGTTGACGATGCTTTTTGCTATTTAAGGCTCGCTCAGGATTCCGTCCCACTGCTTCTAGAGCAACTGAGTACCTTTGGGATAGTCTTGGGGTTGCAAGTGAACCTGCAAAAAAGCATGCCCTGTTCCCCTAGAAAAATAGAGATCAAAACCCCTGTGGAACTGCCGGATATTGGTCTGTGGTGGGAGGACACGTTTCGATATCCAGGCATTATGGTAGCGCAAACAGGGGATAATCAATATGAGTATAATATGGGAAGAGTGATGCAAGGTTTACGGAACTCGATCAAGTTTTGGATCTCATTACCTTTATCGGTGATGAGCCTGGTGGCTATCGTGAAGATGGTGGTCTTACCCCGCTGTCTCTACCTACTTCAGAATTCACTCTGCCCGCTGTCAGTGGCCACATTCAAATAGTTAGACAGTCTGATGGTCAGGTTGGTTTGGGCTGGGAAACTGGGGAGAGTGGCTCTAGCCCAATGGAAAATAAACCCTGGAGGAGGGAGGATTAGGGCTCCCAGACTTACAAATGTATTATTATGCAGCACATCTGCAACATGCGGCCTGCTGGGTGACAGAAGAGGACACGTGGAAAAAGAAACTCCTTAAAGGTATGTATGGAGAGATTTTGCATCTGGCTCTCCTTATGAGGGAAGGCCATATTCCTAGAACAAATTGTGCAACGTATAATTCGCAGACCACCATTTAATAGAGAACTTGACATATGGGCAATACTTCTCTTCAACCAAATATCCGAGGTGATGATGGTGACCCACTGGTGAGAGGGAGGCATCAATACTTTAGTGGATTTGTACCCGGGAGATATGTTTAGTACATTCCTAGAAGCTTAGGAGGCATTTGGGGTGAGACAAGGGCAGTTTTTTCAATACACCAAACTAGCGAAGACCACAAGGGAAATCTGGAAGGGATTCTCCTCTACTCCTGCCCCAACACGCTCTCAGGCTGCCATCTTGCAATTGGGCACATCCTGTCATAATATTACTCATACGTACAGGCTGTTAAGACAGAATGTCCCTACTAAACCGCTTAGGAGTAAGTGAGCATGGGACCGAGATATTGAAGAGCAATTCACTCACAGACTCTGAAATGCAGCACATGCCCAAATCAGGGAGGTTTCCATAGAACATACCTGATCCCGCTAACACTGAGCAACATATCTCTCAATAGAGCAGCCACCTGCCCTAGATGTCAAACATGCCGGCCCACCTTCCTACACTTAGCCTGGGATTGCCCCACACTGCATCGCTTCTGGTCAGCATTCTTTGCTACCTCAACGGTGTTCACAGGTGTCACATTGTAGCTTGGGCTTGTACAGGGCATATTGGGAGCACTCCCTAGGGCAAAACGCAAAAGGTCCTGACTAGAAGACAGGTGGCGACGAAATGGATGGGCACCCACCCTCCTCAAATTTACAGGTATCACAGTGATGTTATGGAATGAGCGTCAGCAGAGAAAAAGCAAATGAAGCTGAAAAGAGGGGATGAAAAAGTACATGAGGACTTGCAGCTGAGGGGGGCTTGGTGGATAGCTTCCTAGACGGTCTGCTCTCACCTTGCGTGAGCATTTCCCCACTTTTACCATGACGGCCCAGGGAATGGGGACCTCGGGCCTTCTGAAGGCTTGGGGAGGGAGGTGACAGGTCCTCTTCCCCAAAACCAATGCTTTGTGCCATCCCCTTTGGCCCTGGCCTATCCTGCGGTGGGTTTTTAATTGTACCCTGGTAGGCCATACTTTTTTCTTTTTTCAGTTTTGCCGTAGATTTTTGGATCCTCTGCAAATTGATGGCAAAGCAAAGTTACCCTGTCCCCTTGTGTCTTTTAAAACAATCTTCTTATAGGACTCATGACTGAGTACCAAGTCCTTAGATGGCTGCCGGCACATCCTTGTTGATGAGTGGCAGACAATCATATCTCAGCATGAGATCTGTTGGCAAACCAGATCCTCTGTAGCATGAAATATACACAGTTTTTGGCATTAATTGCTAAAGAACTACTGAACAGATTTTAACCACATCACAAAAGGCACTCTTTCTGGACCAAGATGTAACTTTCTGCTGAATTTGGAGTAAATCTGTTCAGCCGTTTTGGCTGTGGCTGTCGCTAAATGTCGTATGGAAAAATGAATGGGGGAAAAAATGTTTTGGGACCTCCCCCCTTTTATTCTGTGCTTGCTTGAAGGATCACTGCAAAACGTTTCATGCACAGGATAGACAAAAGAGAGCACGAAAGTCTTGTGAAGATTGGTTATATGGCACCAAAGCTATTAGCAACACAAAAAAGGCATTACCTATGGGAACACCTTCCAATCTATAAAACTCGCCACTGCAATGGATATATTGTACGACAAAAGGAGCCTCACATTTTCTTCAGTTACTGCAGTTTACTCTGTAGGAACGCCCTTTCTATGTCACAGCTTTTATTCCTTTAACCCCTTGGCCGCGGCGGTAATTCCGCCGCGGCGCTAGGGGTCAGGGGACGCCTCGCGGCGCCACCGTGCTCGTAACGGAACCCCTCCGTCATGAGCCGCGGTGGCGCTGTGCTTGTGACGGAATGGTTCCGTCATGGCCCGCCCGCTCAATCGAACGCTCAGCGCCGCGGAATCAGCGCCGCGCAGGCGCGGCGGCCGGGCCGTGACGGAACCATTCCGTCACCAGCACAGCCCCACCGTGGCTCGTGACGAAATGGTTCCGTCACGAGCTCGCAATGGGTTAGGATGGGGTTCAGGTGTGGCACATAATTGTTGTTAGAAATTTCTAATATTATAACTAGTTATTCATCATAACTCTGTGGTGAGGCTGCAGTTAGTTGTTAACTAAGGAGTTAACTGGCAGTCTGCTACTGGTGTTGAACGTGCAGGTTTCAATCTGCACTTCAGAATATTTTACTGATATGAAAGAGAAAGATATTTAAGAACTCGTAGAAATTGTATCCTCATTTTAGGTTTCTAGTGAACTTCCCATAATTTCTGTTACAGAATGAACCCTCTCACTCCCTTCATTGCTAAAGGGAATGCTTTAAGTTTTACAACGTTGATCCTATCACAACGGCATTCAGGTGTTCCACACTTTTGTCACACATGCAAAATATTGGTGCTCTGTGAAAAGAAGTACAAACAGTACACAATAGCTTTCTATTTTAAGCTTAAGTGTTGTGACTGGTAGGCCAGGGTACAATGGGCAGCTGACTCCAGTAAGTGCAACCCCTGAATTATGAATTAAATTGAAACTGAAGATAAAATGAAATATGTAACCTATTAATTTTCAGTGGACTATCAAACCAGACAAATGGCTATTCTCAAAGTCATCACAAAACCTCAAAACTTCTGTGGTGTCTCACAATTTTGTTGGGACCTACTCCTTTCGTCTGCATTCCTAACCCTTTGTCCACTGGTTCCCACCATCAAACACTAGCTTTCTCTTGCTGCTACCTGCTCACCACAAGACCATCCACAGGAACTAAAGACAATTTCTCTTTATTCTACCAGTTTCCATGCTCCAGTTTCACTACTGATTGTTTGATCAAAACAACTTGTTGTCTCCTAACCCTTTGAACTTGTTTCTCGTACAATAACAGGATGTTACATTTTCACCCAATCACCACCAAAGACTTTTCACGCAAATCAACATACATACTTAATTTGTGCATATCATCTTTTCTCTTTTAATTGTTTTGTCTCGCAATCCAGATTCTACACATCTATAGTTTAACTTACGTGGATATTGGAGTTTGTCCTCTCAATATCACAAAAGATGGCACCTCAGTATCAGCATTAGAGGTACTCATAACAATTTCTCCAATTCCACCATCACAATCCAGTTGATTTGCCATTGCCAACTGCAAATTGACTTGAATCAATTTGTTACATCTCCACCAGACCATTACTCCTAGGACAGTATAAGGATGTTTAGTATGTTTTACACTCAGTGTTTGCAAGTAGGGTTCAAACTCTTTTGAAGTCAACTGTGTCTCATTGCCTTTCAGCACTTCTTCTACCCCTTGTTTATGAAACACATTCTCCAGAAATTCAATCACATGTCTGTTCCATGTCTGAATCCACAAATATGACTTCCAACCATCTGAGAAAATAGTGCATGATTACCACACCAAATTTTGATATTCCTTTTCTTACATTAAGTGGACCAATGATGTCCAACCCTATTTTCACCCACACCCTTCCTGTTGCTGGAATCAACTCTACCATCCTAGAAATAGTAACCTGAGATTAATCACTAACTGTACAAGACGCACACTCTCTTACAGTATGCTCCACTTTCTTGCTCTAAACATTTTCTTTCAACCTTCTTCTCATGGCCCTCATTCCTATGGTTTAAGGCCCTAACCTACATGTTTCATATTAGGCATGATAGAGTCTCCCCGCTACCTGCAACACTTAGCCTGTCCCTATGTACCTTCTCGCACTCTTTGGTCTTCTACACAAGCCAAATTCCAGGTCCCGAAGGTCAGACTCCCCAGCATGGGTGGTCGGTCCTTTTCGTATTTAGGTCCTGTACTGTGGAATGCTCTCCCTCTCTCTCTTCGCACTCTAACCAATCTTTTATTGTTTCGAAAGTCACTTAAAACCTGGCTCTTTAGCCAGTAGATCTCTTTCTTCTTCTGCTGCTCCCTGATTGCGCCGGGAAACCCTTTTTGGGTAGCTGTTTGAGCTGATACAAATCTAAAAAAAAAAATATATATATGTGTTTGTCATGAGCCAAAGCCACAGCTCTAACTCGCAACGCCTCTGTTACAGCTAACAATTTTGCACATCAAAGATATCCATCTTCTATGGACAAAATATTTCCACTTGACGGTAAGCTTGCACACCGTCACCCAGTACTCTGGACATGGGCCACCCAATGTCTAAATATTCCACAACTTCCTTGATAACAGCAGCCTCCTCAATAGCATTAACTCAATCAACCTTGGTTATGCTACCCCCATTGTCCCTGTTAATAAACAAATGATTACCTGCCCTGAACCTCTTCTTCTACGAGATCCTTAGTATCACTCACTAGCAAATGAGAGAAGCAATCCTCTGACACATTCCATATTCATGGAATGCACAACAATTTGTGTGAACATTCCTGTAGTCTGTACTGTCACGTTGTTTTCCTAAGGGTAGGCTTTCTAGCACCTTTGGCAGTGAACAAACTAAAAAGAGGTTTATGATCCTCTCTGATGGTGAACTCTGAACCCCATAAATAACTCCTAAAATGATTCACATCCTACCAACCTGCCACTGCTTCTCTTTCTACAGCAGAATAAGTGATTCCAGCTACCTTCATACTCTGAGAAGCAAAGGCCACTAAATCATTCTTTCCATTACGGTGTTGTAACATAACCATTCCTAAACTACGCTAGCTAGCATCAGTCACTACCACACAAAGATCACCTGTATCAAAATACTTAAAATAATCACATGAGCCACTTCAATTTTAAACTTTTGGAACTCCTCCACACAATTTACATCTTATATAAACCTCTTACATTTTCAGTAATTTCTGCATGTTATTATTTCTCAGCACAGTAGGGCATACATTTTGAATATAATTAATTCATTCCTAAAAGTGATCTCATTTATTCTTTGCCATCCATAACCAGAAAGTCTGAAAAACCCTTAACTAAACTGCCCTTAGGTTCTATTTTTCAGACAGTTGAAAACCTAAATACTCCACATTTGTAATCCCCAACCTGCATTTTTGTGCTTTCAGTGTAATACCTTTCAGTTAATTAAAAATTGTGCAAGCCTCCTGTTGTGTATTCCCTGTCTTTGGAATAAACCAACAATTCATCTTGGAAACATACTACACCAGCTATATCCCTGAACAGGTTCTCTATTTGACATTGGAATAGTGCAGATACTGAAGGTAAGCTGAATTGCATGCATTTAAATCTAAATCTTGAGGCAGAAAGGACATCAAATCTTGTGAATCATGATGTAACACAATCTGATGATATGCTGAAGGCCATGTCTTAAGTGTTCAAAATCCTTTCTTCTCCCAAAGTGGTCAACATTTCTGAAATGTTGGGCAACGGATACCGATCTACCCATTTGTTGGCATTTAAGTCACTAAAATCAACAGACATTCCCAAGGTTCCATTTAACTTCTTGCTAATAACACATCAGAACTTGTCTATTAATTATATTGTGTACTGTTTGCATAAACTCCTCAACTCCTCCCTCAATTCCATGCTTAAAGCCAATGGAACTCTTCAGTCTTTGTGCATCCCACCACATTTTAACTTAATTCAATGCAAAAAAAATAGCTATCCCAACTTCTCAGGGATCGCATTAAAAAACTCTTGACCACTCATATTCTCCAACAGCACACATGCACTGATTGCACAGTAGCACTTATGCCAGGTTGTTGGGGGTCTAAAACTATTCCTAAATTCTTTTCTTCCAGCCATCCAAGCAAATATGACTCATCCTTGGCTATATAAATTACAACTTGTTAAAGTTTCCCCTGCGCATCAAGGTAGTATAAAAGTTTTCCAGCACGTCTAGGCTATTACTTCCATAAACCACAGGTTTTTACACTGGTCTCTCTTAAATGTGGTTCTTTTAAACTCATTCCACACTTCTGTCCAATGAGCGAGGCTCGGAATCTGATATAATCGTGACTGCAATCCCAGCTATATCACCCATATAGCATGGCCTATTACAGCAACCCCTTTTTAATCACAGTACCTTACAATTCCTTCCACCTTTGTCTACTGGTTCCTCATTTGACAATTTAATACATAAAATGGCATCTTCATCACTCATACTTGATTCAGTGTGTAGTGTTTCTGCAACATTTATAGAATGAATCACTTTCCACATAACTTGCAAACATTAGCAGAATGACCCTTGCATTTACACATAGTACAAATACTATCTATGGCTGAGTAAAATTGAGCATTTCCCAAATGTGGCTCACTCCACAGATCTGTAACACATTAATTATTTGGAGCATCACCTAACATCTGACTATTTTTCTTATTAAAGTTGTTGCAAACTTCTTGGATGCTAATGTTATTGACGATTTCCTGAACTTGGTGAACCTTGGAAACAGAGGACAATAAGGACATGTGTCTATGTATGTTGCAATGCTTTCAATTCTTGCCACAATTTCAATGGCCTTGTCTAGAGTCAAGTTATATAAAGTCAACATGCCCTCCTGAACTTTATTATTATTGGTTTTCTCAACGAGTTGATCTCTGATCATTTCATCCTCAAAGCTCCTTGATTCACATGTTGTCGCCAATAATCGTAATGCACCTACAAAACTGTGAAGGGGTTCCCCTGATACTCGATGTCTCATGTAAAAATTTTGTCTTTGCATTATTACAGTCATATGAGTTCTATACCTGTTATCTCACATATCAATGGCTGATTGGTATTCATCCACCGAATTACCTTCAGAGACAATGTCTCTGAGAAGGTGCTATAAAACTTTCCTTGTGAGAGTTAGAGGGTATGTCTCACACCTAGATGACCCCCAATTGCCTAGCGAGTAATAGGAGTGAGTTTGGTAGTGTTTTTCAAAGTTCATCTCCTGCTAGGTGTTCTCTACAACCCATAAAAAACTAACTATAGAGAAGAGGGAGGAGATGCCAACACTTAGAAATCACTTTTTGTCTTGTCTGTCATTATTACTAAAATAAGTGAATCAGTTAAATCCCAAACTAAAAGGCTGTACATTTTAGTGCAAATATTACTATATTGGTTAGGCTTCACAATTGAAGTGATTATTGCACATGAAAGATTAACAAAACCCAGAGTATTTCTTTTATGTGTGATATAACACTATTTACTTGATGACAATTTAAATTGTTTGAAAAAGGGCGTCTCGCAGTGTGAAAAAGGCTGTTGATCAGCCAAAATACTTCCTGACTCTGATGATGCTTTTATTAAAGTGTTGACTTTACATTTCAAAGTGCCAAACCTACTTCGTTGTAGTTTGGATTGGCTTTGAAACCCGCTTTTTTTAAGAATAATTAGCTCTCTTTGCTTGTTTTGTTGCATAAATATAGACACAGGAGGACCATGTGAACTTTGTACTCTGTTAAATACAACGTGATAGAGTGCTCCATTACTATAACTGTTTATCTTGTGAGAAGCTTAGGCCATATGGTTGTCAGCTTGGAGACATCCTTAGGTACCAGGGTGTTCTGGGCATCCCGGTAGCCCTATTTCCTACTTAATCTAACTGGTGAAAATAATACACACCTATACTGTGATCATTGGTAAGCCTGGGCGGTGAACTGCACTTTGCTCTCAGAGTTTTTTTTCGCTCGCAAAGGTTCGTCAACATTAAGTTGGCGAGCGTGAGAGAGGAAAATACACCTCCCAGCGAGATTTTTCCTCACTTGCGCTCATCGTCTAGTTGGCGAGCGCGAAAAATCTACCTCCCGGTGAGTTTTCTCAACGCAGGCGGTCAGATTTCTCAATGCGAGTGGTCTTGTATGCTCGCAACTACTTGCGTTCAAAAACCTTCTGTTCGCATTGAGAAAGATGCTGCTCGAGTAGAAAATGTACCCGAGGAGCAGAAAGACAGCAGCGCTCTCTTGCACTTCACATGGTGCTGTTCAGAAGGATTTTCCAGCGCGAGACAGTTTCCCCGCACTGAAAATCACCACGAACGGCATGCCTTTAGTGCACTCCGCTGCTTGCTGAACTCCACATAGCGCAGAGGAGGTTTTTTTGTCAGTTTATGGAGATCTGCGTAGCAGAACTCCACAACCCATGACTAAGCTTAATCATTAGAAGTGCAGCAGTCCTTTCTACAGCTACCCTATGTTTACACTTTTGGCGGTTGACCAGTACATTATATGGTCTCCAAAACTAGATTGCACCAACACTGGCAGCCCTGAAAAACAGTTGTCACTATCATCTGCTTCAGTTTAGAAAGGCACTGAAAGTTTTCTGCTCATATATTTGAATAGGTTTCCTGCTACCAGCACCTCCTGCCTTGCAATATTTTGTCAAGATCTTGATGCTAAGAGAATTTTGATCTTGATAGTTATGATATAAATGAAACAAGTAAATTCAAAAGTCGTTAAAGTGGCGGTTTCTTTTAGGAGTTGCAAGCTCTCTGAAATACCAAAGTATTTATCCGTTGGTAAAACTGAAGATGATCTGCTGTGGATGGACAAGGAGGGCTTTAGTTGTCCCTCTTAACTGGATCTTCTCATTCGACATTGTTGGACATTAACTTCAGACCAAGGTTGTTTGACTGCCTGGGAAGGTCTGAATGTACTAGTTCTATTGGTTGGTTCGTAGCCACTGTGGACCTCGTGTAAAGGGTGGAATATGTTCGACACTGAGCCCGATGTAGAGTTGAGTGGCAAATGAAGCTTCTATAAATTCTGAAGAAAGTATTTAATTTAGAAGAGATTCGATTTGCTCCCAGATCAGACTTTGGTATCTAAGGTGTGAATTAGCATTTGCATTTGCGGATCAGGAACTGTTTGGCTATTGTGGAGGTGCGTGATTAGTAGGGCAGAGTATATCAGTTTTAATGAGTTCGATTTTTTGGAGGCTCCGGTGGGTACCAAATTGCCAATGGTGAGTAGGTGGTAACTGAATCGCATGCATCTTCTGGAGCAAGAGCTACATTGAGTAGGGAATTCACAGACGGAATTTCCATTACCACAGAGGTAGTATGGTCTAGGAAATTCCACAAGTGGATTTTCTACTGTAATTAACACTTCCTTTAGATATTGGGGGATTTCCCCGCTCTAAATCAGGCCCATATTGTTTGCAGGGGTATGGTGTGTGGCAACCTTCTAAGCAAGTTGAAATGTTAAAAATACAGACGGGACAGTGAATTTGCATATTTAAACACCATTTATGAGTAAAGGAGATAGTACTACAGATATGGGGCAGATATACCAACATTTTTCGGTGTGTTTGCATCACAAAAATGACTCCAACCATCACAAAATGTTTTTTGTATTATTTACTTTCCAGCGCAAAACTTCTTTGTGCTGAAAATGTCCTAAAAGGAATGCAAAGCGCCCCGAGGGGGCGTTACCACGCAAGCACCAATACTTTTTTATGCAAAACCCTATCTACTAAAAATCTGCAGCAGGGTTTTGCATCTAAAATGAATTCCATTTCAATGGAGGCATTAAAAGGAGAAATGTCTTCATTTCGCCTATCCATTTTGACTTTGCATATGTATACATAGTAGAAAACATTTTTAAACTTGTCTAGGCATAGTATTTTGTACTGCAAGTGAACCCTTCCAGTACAAAACCAGTGCTAGACTCACGCACATACCCTTGCACTATGGCACAAAGGTGTGTGTGTGGCGGGCGGCAGCAAAATCTGCACTAGGGAGAGAGTAGAAGTGTGGCATATCTCTGTAGGTATGGTGCTCTCCTTCTGGCTCCCTGTCACGTAGTGGAGCATTTCTGGTTGCTACTGCACTGCGTTCCATGTTCTGTTGGTCAATATGGCCTGAAGTCTTTTATGCACTCTTAAACGCCTTTGTGAATTGTCCCAGAAATGTCCAAATCCCTACCAGTAAAAGTGCAATGAGAGCACAGTCCTTTTCAATTTGTAATAATTTCAAATGATTGTTGCATAAATATTATCTTTTAGCACATTATAGATATTTTAGTGCTTGCTCAAGAGTACTACAGGAGGGCATACTCCACATGTCTTTGTGGATAGAACCCTTGGTTCACAGTTGCAGATTGCACCTATGCACAGGGATCATTTTGCTAATCAAGTAGTGATAGAGTTCATGTTTTGAATGAAGAAAATTTATATTTGTTGGCTTTTCAGGAATTTTGATGCCTGACAGATGCACCTTGCACAATTCAGCCGCCTTACCGCCTCCCCAATTCAACAGGAGTGCTGTTTGCCCACAGCTTTTCAATGTGCTAAAAATAGAAGTTTCCATTCGTTTATTTGTGGTGGCCCTACCTACATTACACTTTTTCCAGGCAGCTTCGGATACACTGGGAAACACGCCGTGTCAATATTTGGCTCAGATATCTTTTTCACCTGAGAAGAGTTGCTAAGAATACACGTTTTAAGTCAATATTGTTTGCTATAGCCGCCCTCTTTTATTGTGTTACCGGAAGTGTCTTGTTTGCAGGATATTCAAAGGTGTGACACTGACAGTCGGGTACAACAAAACAACACCGCTTCTGGTGGGCTCAGTGAGACCTTCCTTTTAAAGAGCCGTGTCTATAATCTATCGAGTGATTCACCTTTCAGGTCACAGGTGCATGTTAAAAGCAGGGAATTAACTTTTGGTTAAATTTGTGGTGGCCCAGAGTATTAAATGTTTGTAGTCTTTAACGATGAGACATTTGGGGACTTATTTATGAAAAAATGGCACAACGCAGCAGATCACCTTGCTGCGCTGTGTCCCTGAAAGGGCAAGCATGTGCCGTACTTCAGTTGATATGGCAAATTACTTACTGTTCCCCAGCGCTGTCACATAGTGGGCTGCTTAGCGCCAACGCAGGCCTCCTTGCACCGTGGGGCAAATGTACCAGCATTGCATGCAGGCTTATTCTTGTGTAAGAAGGGGCAACTTCCTGCACAAAAAGAATCCTGAGAGGATTTTTCCTCTTTCTTGTGTGTTGCTGAATGCAGCACAGATAGAGAGAGGAAATAACAAGGAGAAATAAAGAGATTTCTCCTTGCTACACCTCTCCTGGGGAGGCATATCTCTTTGGCACATTGGTTTATCTGTTCATGATGTTGCATGGAAACACCCACACGGCATCCATGGAAACACCTCCTTGGTGCAGAGTGATTCAACACTGCAATTTGTGCTGCATTACATCACTCGAGATTTATGAAGCCACTCGGGCCAGGCAAGGTGGCCCCGAGTGTCTCTCCTTCACCACGTTGGGTGGTGCAAGAACGATGCAAAGGGGCTCATAAATATGCCCCTTACTGATTTGGAAAAATGGCCGCCCAGAGTAACACTGAAGCAATCTTGATTGATCATGCACCGATATAGCCACCCATCACTGCTGTCCACGGAAAAATGGCATCTCTCTGAGCACCAAGATTAGGAAAATCTCAGGAGTGTGTGTGTGTGTGTGTAGATATATATATATATTCTGCACCTCTGTCACAAAAGACCGGACCAGCACTCAAGTTAGATCAAACCTTGCTTAGGTTTATTGCGCAAAGTAACAAGACGCGTTTCAGCCTTAGCCTTCGTCAGTGTCAGCTGGCGTCGGCGAGGCCGAAGTAAATATCGGCATTTCATGCACGAACATAAACAAAGGACTTAACATTCCATATTGGTCGCCAGCTTAGAGTGGCTAAACAACGAAAGTATATACAAAATATTCATTAGCAGAGAACTGCCTCCAATGTTCATTTTCTACATCTCGTGATTATGCAGAGGCGATTTAAGGAAACTCCATTACGTTTTTGCATAGTTATTAGACCCTGTATGGGTAAAGTTAGAAAAACAATACATAACCGTTATAATTCCATCAACATTGTATCTCCGCTCTTACTTCACAGATGTATGGATAAAAACTTAATTACTTTAGGGGAGGGGGAAGACTCTGGTATGTTTTGTCACGGAGTGTGAACACCCAGCAGGTGTGTTCAAAAAGCCCTCACCCACCAACCTAGTTGGTGGCATGCTTCATCATCGGGCCCACCCAGTGGCACCTAGCGTGCCCCGGGTGTGCTTCAACGCCTGACTACAGCGGAGCTGGTATATTACTGAGTGTGCGGTGAAGATAGTTAAGGAAGTGATGTTAAAACGGCTGAACGGTGGTCCCAGTACCCGAAGGTAAAATTAGACTTTAATACCTGGGCCTCCGTCAGCGGTTAAAAATAAGGCAAGGGGATGTAAGGGGCGAGTTACGACCTCTCACATCCAATGGGTCAACATGTTTCAGCCAGTGCCTTATGACTAGACTGGCTTTCTTCAGGACCTAAAATAAGTGAGTGCAAATTACCTAGTGGGGGTGTAGGGGAGACTATGTGTCTACACGCCCTAAAGTGTATCTACGTGTGAGAGGGGGATTCCCTTCTCAAGACCACCTGTACACATAACATGAAAGGACAAAACAAAACACACAGGGAGAAGGTAGAGTCATTAGGATGTACAGTTTTACGCACATCTGATGCCGTCACTATAGCGAGTGCTGGTGGGCTATAGGCGGCTATGGTGTGATGGTATTGGTGGTACCGTCACAGTGGGAATCGCACTGATAACTCGAGAGTGAGGTGATTTAAGAGACGGAGAAAAACAGGGTGCATTAGTGAAATGCGGCGCAAGGAGGGATTCTTACGCAAGTTTTTGCTCAGTCTGACCTCAAGGTTGGGAGGTGGCAAAGGCTTGACCCTGGGGGGACAAACATTTACCATGCTGATTAGGGAAACCTGTTAGGAAAGAAAATAGCGCTTACCAGGAGTCGTGGTGGTGGTTTCTCATACTCACAGTACTTCTGGGTTGAGCCTGCTCTGGACCTGTAGTGCCTCCTTCTCCCTGTGTGTTTTGTTTTGTCCTTTCATGTTATGTGTACAGGTGGTCTTGAGAAGGGAATCCCCCTCTCACACGTAGATACACTTTAGGGCGTGTAGACACATAGTCTCCCCTACACCCCCACTAGGTAATTTGCACTCACTTATTTTAGGTCCTGAAGAAAGCCAGTCTAGTCATAAGGCACTGGCTGAAACATGTTGACCCATTGGATGTGAGAGGTCGTAACTCGCCCCTTACATCCCCTTGCCTTATTTTTAACCGCTGACGGAGGCCCAGGTATTAAAGTCTAATTTTACCTTCGGGTACTGGGACCACCGTTCAGCCGTTTTAACATCACTTCCTTAACTATCTTCACCGCACACTCAGTAATATACCAGCTCCGCTGTAGTCAGGCGTTGAAGCACACCCGGGGCACGCTAGGTGCCACTGGGTGGGCCCGATGATGAAGCATGCCACCAACTAGGTTGGTGGGTGAGGGCTTTTTGAACACACCTGCTGGGTGTTCACACTCCGTGACAAAACATACCAGAGTCTTCCCCCTCCCCTAAAGTAACTAGAGCTAGTCTCTTTTTGATTTAATCATATATTAACCGGGGACATGGACTAGCTTTCTGGTCCTACCTCTCTCTCTTGATTACGCATCACACGGCAGCGCGCAGCTGCGAGAGTCACCCCTACACCATGGCAGAAAACCATGGATTGACATACCATGAAAGCGATGTGGCCGACATACTATCCGACCCATCGTTCCAAGCTGACTTTAACATCTCCAGCACCATCGCACAAACCACTGATTGGGACAGCCTTACGGAAAAGAAGCGCAACAGGATACGCACTATCCTTCACGGGACAATCTTAACACAATACCTCAGAACTAACACTGCACCAAGAGGACTCCTAGTAACCAATGCCCCCAGGATCTTCCTAGATGACGCTACCTTTAGGAAGGACTGGGCCCAGATCGCCTGGCACTGCACCAGGGACTGGATGATCCTTATCATCAAGACTGCAAAACGCCTTTCAGAAGCCTTTCTGATAGAAATCCAAGCAACAGAAAGTCACTTTAAAGCCACAATAACCGCCTACAAGAAGAAATTGGAGGACCAGAATAAAGACATAAACGAATATAAAGAATACCTGACTCAGGCTAAAATAAAGAAATTCGACAAGGATTTGAAGAAATTCAGTTACGCCAAAGTCTACCCATACTCAGAGGATGACTACACCCCTCAGAACAAAAACACCAGTATGTCAAACACCTCCGGAGATGACAGCTCCGTGTCCAGTGATTCCAGCACTGGCTCGGCGAGACGAGGAGGACGCGGCAGACGTGGACAGCGTTGGCAGAACAACTGGCAAGGAGGTCAACCTGGACAATTCCACGGTTTCCCACCCAACTACGGCCCGATGCAAAACCCCTACTTTGGCTTCCCGCCCATGTACCCTCCTGGACCAATGCCCTTATTTACAGGCCACCAGGGACAACACATTCCTTTTTTAGGACAGGGCAGAAGAACACGGGGAAGAAGAAGAGCAAACCCACAACAACCACAAGTACACTGGGGCGGAGAGGAGAACCCAGTCAGCGCGAATACACGCCAGAAGGCGAAAGAGGGCACAGCGGGAACCAGCAAACAATGATTCCTCAAGAACAACAAGACTCATTGGTTTTCAACTTGTCTAGCACACCCCTGACCCCCAAAGAACAGTCGGTACTTGAGAAGGGCTTATCATTTGTTCCGACAACAAGACTCGACAAGTTCAAATTACATGTGGAACTGGCGCAATTCTTCCGGAAACTGAAACTGAAGTCGTTCTTCGAGAACCAATCCCAGAAATAGAACCAGTCCACGACAATCCCAATATCACTGGTCTGCGACCAAAATCCACGTTTGTACCACCTCCCTCTGCCATTCCCCCCGAAATCACGACATTTGAACAGGCCGTGTACAACGATATTGAGAGATTAAAACCTACCAACCATTTTAACAACCTATCTTGGGAGGATAGGAGGGTTCTACAACGGTTGCAAGACAACCCCCTGATCGTTATCAAACCGGCGGACAAAGGAGGAGGCATTGTCCTCCAAAACAAGCAGGACTATGACACTGAGTGCCGTAGATTACTGAGCGACAACAGGAACTATCGCCGACTGGAACAAGACCCCACTAATGAACTGAGGACCACGATCCACGCACTGGTCAAAAGGGCAGCGGATGCTGAGCACATATCCAAACAGGAAGCAGATTACCTATGCCCACAGAACACCAGAACCCCATATTTCTATACTGTGCCTAAAGTTCACAAGGGGGTCACTCCCCCTCCTGGAAGACCCATAGTATCAGGGATCAACTCCCTATTGGAACCACTGTCACGCTACTGCGACTTTTTCTTAAACCCCCTGGTACAGTCGACCCCGACATACATCAAGGACACCAAGCATCTCTTACAAGTCCTCAACAACAAAGAATTCAACCCTACCACGCAACTGCTGGTGGGTCTAGACGTGGAGAGCCTCTACACCAGCCTCCCACAAGATGCCACTCTCCAAGTACTCCATGACATCCTTATGGCTACTAACTGGGAACACCACACGCCAAGAGCCTTTATACTGTCATGTGCAACCTTGGCACTCAAAGAAAACTTCTTTGAGTACGACGGCACTCTCTACTTACAGACCAACGGGACATCGATGGGCAGTGTCTTCGCTCCAAGCGTGGCGGGACTATACGTCCACCACTTTGAAGAGTGCCATATAACTACAGACACCAACCCCTACATCAACCACATCCTGAGTTGGCGCAGGTATATAGATGATATTCTGGTGGTCTGGCAAGGTTCCCACTCCGACCTGGACAAATTCATGACATGGCTTAACAACAGGGACCCCTACCTCAAGTTCACCAGCACGGCCAGCAACAGCCATCTCCCCTTTCTAGATTTGGATATCAGAGCCAAAGATGGCACTCTGACCACTACCACGTACTATAAACCGACAGCAAGGAACTCATTGCTTGACTTTACCAGTTTCCACCCACGCCCCCTCAGAGAGAACCTGCCCTATGGACAGTTCTTGCGTATACGCAGGAACTGCACGAACATCTCTGACTATAAAAAACAGGCCATGGAATTGACCAACAAGCTGTCACAACGGGGCTATCCAAGACCAATCATCAACAAAACACAGAAAAGAGCAAGAAACCAAAATCGGGAGGCCCTCCTCGAGACTGTCACCAAAGTCCAAGACAACCCACCCATCACCTGCGTTACGACCTATAACACAGCATCGAATGAGGTGTCGAAAATTATAAAAAAACACTGGAAAATCATCACTTCAGGACAGAGGAAATGGGACCTTCCAAGATTCGCATACAAGCGAAACTCCAATCTAAAAGACCGCCTTGTCAATACCCGTCCCAGACCACCACCCCCACCTGCCACCAACACCCTCCGCAACATATGGGGCCTCCCCAATGTCAGTGGGCACTATCCGTGTAATGACTGCAGCGTGTGCCACCTCACCTCTCACACCAAAACCTTGGATTTGGAACCAAACAAGGTGTGGACCCAGCGTAGCCACACTAACTGCAACTCCCGCAATGTCATCTACTTAATTACATGTAGATGTGGACTCCGGTACATTGGGATGACCACACGAAAAATAAAAACCCGCATAACCGAACACCGCAGTACCATTAGATGCAAAAAGAACATAAGCAAGATGACCAACCATTTCATCACCGAAGGCCACACACCAAATGACCTATCATGGACGGTGATAGAGCAGATCACCTCAGGCGCTGTGGACAATGACCAAAAACTACTGCAGGCAGAACAACGGTGGATCTACCGCCTTTCCACATCCACCCAGGGATTGAATGATGCCATCCCGTGGAATTCCCTGACCCGCCAGTGATCACCCTACCCCCATCATCAAACTATATATGTTTGGGCGCAGTATCACTGGAACGACTACGTCCTCTAAGCAGTCTATCTCTTGAAATTGCCAAAGATTGTCCCCCATTGATTCATAATGCACTTGTTTAAATGTTTTTTATATGCCCAACGCACACTCAATGGACGAAACGCAATAATTTGCATGCCTCAGGTCCACTCAATGGACAAAATCAAGTGTGCCCGATGTACAACACACCGCGCATGCGCGGGCGATCACCCGTCATACGCCGCACATGCGCAGACCAGCCCGGTCACAATGCGCATGCGCGAACAACTCACACTACCCTCCAGGCTTTCCCCGGAGGAGCATGCACTCGGACCTATTGCGCATGCGCTAAACTATAGACGCGAGCGCCTGGGTGGCTCCCCAGTGGCCCATAACGATGCCTCCCAGCGCGACAGGGCGCTAGAGCGCGCGCGCACCTAAGGCGCCCATACTTACTCCGGGCAGCATGACTCAGGCTTGTGAGTCTTTTCACCATTGCCCTCCACATTACAGGTGCACTTAATTAGACCAATTAACAAGACTACTTAAGACCTGGGAAAACACTCATTCCCCACCGGTATGCGAAGGAGGCACTACAGGTCCAGAGCAGGCTCAACCCAGAAGTACTGTGAGTATGAGAAACCACCACCACGACTCCTGGTAAGCGCTATTTTCTTTCCTAACAGGTTTCCCTAATCAGCATGGTAAATGTTTGTCCCCCCAGGGTCAAGCCTTTGCCACCTCCCAACCTTGAGGTCAGACTGAGCAAAAACTTGCGTAAGAATCCCTCCTTGCGCCGCATTTCACTAATGCACCCTGTTTTTCTCCGTCTCTTAAATCACCTCACTCTCGAGTTATCAGTGCGATTCCCACTGTGATGGTACCACCAATACCATCACACCATAGCCGCCTATAGCCCACCAGCACTCGCTATAGTGACGGCATCAGATGTGCGTAAAACTGTACATCCTAATGACTCTACCTTCTCCCTGTGTGTTTTGTTTTGTCCTTTCATGTTATGTGTACAGGTGGTCTTGAGAAGGGAATCCCCCTCTCACACGTAGATACACTTTAGGGCGTGTAGACACATAGTCTCCCCTACACCCCCACTAGGTAATTTGCACTCACTTATTTTAGGTCCTGAAGAAAGCCAGTCTAGTCATAAGGCACTGGCTGAAACATGTTGACCCATTGGATGTGAGAGGTCGTAACTCGCCCCTTACATCCCCTTGCCTTATTTTTAACCGCTGACGGAGGCCCAGGTATTAAAGTCTAATTTTACCTTCGGGTACTGGGACCACCGTTCAGCCGTTTTAACATCACTTCCTTAACTATCTTCACCGCACACTCAGTAATATACCAGCTCCGCTGTAGTCAGGCGTTGAAGCACACCCGGGGCACGCTAGGTGCCACTGGGTGGGCCCGATGATGAAGCATGCCACCAACTAGGTTGGTGGGTGAGGGCTTTTTGAACACACCTGCTGGGTGTTCACACTCCGTGACAAAACATACCAGAGTCTTCCCCCTCCCCTAAAGTAACTAGAGCTAGTCTCTTTTTGATTTAATCATATATTAACCGGGGACATGGACTAGCTTTCTGGTCCTACCTCTCTCTCTTGATTACGCAGCACTAAAAACTTAATTAGCCACTCATTATAGCATACTTCAAATTAATCGTAGCATGATTCACTTTAAACTTGATTGCATTGATACGTGATTAAGCCCTGGATGGGCGAACAGTGACAAATTCTCACATATATTGTTTCCTTCCCTGTCACTGTTGAAACGACTATCAATGTATGTAAAGTATAGATCATCTGCTTCCAATTAAATAAAAATCTCATAGTACCCGATAGCCCCCAAGGGACCTACCCTGACACTGGTGCTGCTCTTTCTAAGGTGAATGGGCTATAGGTGAGTAATGAGTTCCTCACCCGCATTGAGCCCCTTCGGCATTTTTGTTTGGAGTTCGATGATGTACCTGGACTCCAGACGTCTTTATCTTTTCTTGTAGTCCCCTCCCCTTATGTCCAATGTGATGCAGTCGAGGCAAAAGAAGGTTAGGAGATTTCTGTCACTATTGTGGTATGTGAAAAAGTGCCTAGCCACCGGGTAGTTTTCATCTCGGTTGGAAATCGCCCTTTGGTGCTCTAGTATACGTAGTTTTACAGTGTTAACTGTGCTTCCTATGTAGCTATAGCTACAGGGGCATTCTAGGCAGTATACCACATGGGTCGTGGAGCAGGTCATGAATTTTGAAATCTTAGTGCGTGAATTTCTTTCTGGCACTTGGTAAGACAAGACTCTCTTACTAGAACTGCATGCCTTGCATTTCCCGCAAGGATACGAGCCGTGCATTGCATGCAGTCCAGTTTTTGATTTTTCCTTGGCTAGATGATATATATATATATATATTGACCGAGGCAGGATCGCCAAAATGGGTTTTGTTTTTGAAATCTATCACCAATAAATCTGTAACCAGATTTAACTAACGTGAATGCTGGTCCATTCTACTTGTTGTGGGGGCTGGAATATATATAGATACATATATATATATATATATCCAACAGCTGCAGTCTCTCAACACGCCGATTACCACGACAGAGACACCACGCAAGTCCAACGTTCCTTTAGGCACAAAGTTTATTTAGGTAGGGTTTCCAAAATCTGACGCGTTTCGGGCATCCGCCCTTGCTCACAGACAGTCAGTAAATGAAATAGCTCTCACTTAAATAGTACTTGTTCCACAGTTTTTTTTCACAAAGGCATTTTTTTCCTACTTGCATTTCCACCACGTGTAAATGGAAAGTGAGGACACACTACTCAGAGAAAACCATATTGAGTACCTCTTCCAAACAATTTAAAGTGTATGGTGCAGACACAGAATAAAAATCAACATTATTAAAATTCTGATGTGCACGAAGTAAAGCAAATGAATATACATTGAAAATGTTCAAACAATGCATATTAAACAAGCATTGGCATAGCCAATAGGTCTCGCCTTTGGGACCTTATAAGTGTTTAGCCATGCAACAGTTGATGTTGTAGCACCAAGGATATTGTGCTGCATAACTAAATACTTATAAGGTCCCAAAAGCGAGACCTATTGTCTATGCCAATGCTGGTTTCCTTTGTGAATTAACCCCTGCGTTTAGAGAAAGCTGAATGAAATACAAGCATCATTCCTCGGTGTTGGAAATTTACGGACTGATAAATATGCAACTGCGAAAACATTGACAAATACAAAAAAGTACTAAAAAACGAAATTTCTAGTGCCAAGATTAATCGGAAACACTATACAAAACTATTTTCCATAAAAAATAAAAGGCATGCCAGCAACATTTGCCGAACTGTAACGTAGAGCAAAATCTATGTATGGTACTAGCACAACTTTGAATTTGTAATATTTTGTCTGAGGCTTATAGCTCAATTTGGTCTGTACATACCAATGTCAAAATATATATATATATATATATATATATAGCCAATGAATCACATTATTTATCCAGCATCTTTTAATTGTTTAAAGCGCAATAAAAACGCTGAATACTATGCAAAATAAAATACTCCACTTCCATTGTTAAATACATCACATTGGGGCATGGATTTTAGCAGCGTGACATGGCGCCCAGGGATTTCAACACTAATTTAGCATGGGTGACTTTGCTTGGAAAGGATCTGTCAGGTCTGCAAAATCCATTGTCCTATTGGAATTGTAGATAAATTACGCTTGCTGTATGGTGAGTGGTACTGGAACGACTGCATGTGCACCAAATGTTATTTACTCTGTTGCAATGTAATGGGCCGTGCCGAAAATGACGTCCCTTAATTGCTGTTTTTTCCTACACGAAGACACTGCTTTGTAGACCGAGGTGTTTATTTTTCAGAGTCACGTACCCCAAAATAAACTCTATATGGTACTTTGAGTCAAAGTCTAACTCGAGGAAACCGAGATCTCTCCTGCTGAACACAATGGTAGCACAGATTACGCTGGATCTTCGAACAGGAAAGGAAAAGAACAAGAAATCTAAACACAATAGCGAGAAAGTTAATGAAAAAAAGCGCGCCTGAGGCGACGAGGTGTGAAGAGGGAGGGAGGCCTGGGACAGTAAGCACTCAGGAAGGAGGAGGGGATAATGATAAGTTAAGGATCGCAGGAGGTGTGGGGGAAGTGGAAGGGTGTTACTGCGCGCACACAGTTCATAGTCCGGGATCCTTGGCTACATACCAGCCAGGCTTAGCCTACAATGGCTGCTTTACGAGGCAAGTGTTACATCGTGAGCACTGGTCCCGGCGTAATCTTTACATTGATGACACGTTTAAATGCGTGAATATCAAGGAGCAATGTTTGCATCATTAAAATAAAACGCTTCCTCACAGCAAAGACCCACATTGCAAATTATATTTAATTACGCGTTGTCTGCATATTGTCTGTATTAGTTTTACGCTAAAACACAATAAAACAGTTTGGAGTGCGCATTTAGAATCCTTGTCATTTTTTTATATTACTTAATGTGGAATTAGGATTGCCTCCTTTTACTGGCCTACTTTGCAGTCAACTAACATTCCTTTGTTGGCAGCCGACTCTAGGAACAACTGCTAAACTCTGACGCCCCCCCTCCCGTAGTTCGAATCCGCACACGGGAGGTTACCACCATTCGGACAAAACGCGCAGGCCACCCACAACAGATAAAATAACTTTTTGCCTGGTTGTCACACAGGTGCAAACACACGACCACACAAGGAGACCCACAAACCAAACCGCTTTCTTTTAACTGCTAGCAGTGATGTGTAGAATCCTACCACAGTAAAGACGGAACCAAGCATAGGATTAAATGTATTCAAATACACGTGCTCAAGTGACGCAGAGAGATTTGGCCTGATGTAGTAATCAGAATACAAACGGGTATTTACCAAACCAGCTCTACAGCCACATACAGGGGGTCACAGCAGAAAGAAGACATTGAACGCCTAAGCAGCATACTGACTGTGAGTCAGAGTTGCTAAGACTTATTGCGAAGAAATTAGCAAATTCCCATAATCTTAAATTGATAAAGTGCGATGTATGTCTTCTGCTTTTTCGGAGCATATACTATTTAAAACAAGCAACAACAAGGAAGCAAAGCAAACAGCCGGAGAAGAGAGAAAACGGCAGGAATCGAAGTAAAGAGGAGGATGCAAGGAGAGGTACAGAGGGAGTTAGCATAAAAGGAGACACGGCCGGCGGTACGAGGAGAAATGCGACACGGCGGGCAGGGGAGGGGGCGGAGCGGGGAGAGCGGCATGAGGGTGTGAAGCAGCAGGGGCCTGAGACGAGGCCGCCTTGCCTTTGATGTGGTAATGCGAGGCAAGCGGCTGGTGGCATTGTACACGCGCTTTCACGTGCACTGGAAGAAATCGCCTGGGAATCGCCTGATCTCGGTAAGCTCTGTTTAAGCCGCAATAGATCGAGCTCCCGCTCTCAATGCGCATGCGCATTGAGATAGGTCGCTCGACCTAAAAAGGGGGGGGGGAGACCTTTTCATATAGCAGCGTAAAATGCATTTAACCAAACAAACTTAGATTCAAAAAATTGGTTGTAGTCCATATTGATTGATACCTGTGCAAAATAAGCAAATCGACCAGATGTGCAAATAACGCACCGTATTCTGGTGTGCAAAATATCGCTCAAAGAGTGCCATTAGGGGACAATTTTGTGCAAAACCATGCTTATCAAAGTGCAAACATCGCAATATGTAAACAGTTAAATAATTTTGAGCGTCTATATTAACGTTTCCTTAGACCTCAATGTGCAAAAATACATAGGGTATATGGACCATAGAGTAAATATATAAATATATAAATAGATATATTTCAATTAATAAAAGTGGTTGAAATAGCAGTATGGTTTTGAATATCTGCATAAATGCAATAAAGCAATGCTGGTTGCTCACAAACACTTATGTTGGCCTGATACACAACAAAACAATTGACGGAAGAAGCCCAAATGTACATACTGTTTGTGTCTATGTCCTCATAAAATTAAATAAAT
This sequence comes from Lissotriton helveticus, assembly GCF_964261635.1. NCBI lineage: Eukaryota > Metazoa > Chordata > Amphibia > Caudata > Salamandridae > Lissotriton > Lissotriton helveticus. The sequence goes on from NC_136073.1 coordinate 176,053,907, forward strand.
AGGGAATTTCCAAAATAGAAAATAATAACGTTTGTGGAGAGAAAAAGCATCCAATCACCATGAAACAAAATTAGAAATAACAACAAATTTGTTTATAGAGATTCAGGAATCAGAAATTCATCTCACACAATCTAACCGAACTAAAGAGTGAATGTTGTCAATTTAAAGAAAAACATAAAGATCATCAGTGGTGTTAAGTCCATTAGGGAATTTGCTATCTAGTTCCAAGATAAAATGTGACTCCAGCCTCCTCAAAATTTTATCTCTGTCCCCTCCTCTTTGTAGCTTGGGGACTGAGGCAATGACATAATAGGTCAGGCACTGCAAGTTGTTATTATGCATAGCTTTGAAGTGCCTGGCCACAGGATACGCGCCATCATTGTTAACGATGGCACGTAGGTGCTGGAGAATCCTGACATGCACCTGCAGTCGAGTACTACCAACGTATCTCAAACCACAGGTGCATGTCAGGACGTAAACTGCAAATTCCGTCTTGCAATTGAAAGATCCCACTATGTTGGTCATGGTAGGGCTAAAAGGTGTGCAATAGTTGGTAGTATTTATACCAAATTTGCAAGCTCTACAAGTAGAGCATCGTTTGAATCCCGGCCGGGATTTCAACCATTCCTCCTTCTTGCCCAATTCTGGGAATTCATGACAGATCTGGGTCCTAAGAGAAGGGCCCCTCCGATAGGTTATAGTAGGACCCTCAGGTAACCTAGGAGCTAAAACCAAATCTGTTTTCAGGATCGGCCACCGTTGTTTAATAATGGACCTGATTTGTCTTGCCTGTTTACTGTAAGAGGTTATCATCCTGGGAGCCAGTTCAATGTCTGAAGGAATAGTATTAGGGGGAGAGATGGCAATAGGTGCCAGTAGTGACTCTCGACTCCTAGTCTTCACTTTCTGTACAGCCAACTTTAAAACTGACTCCCTGTAGCCTCTGCGTCTAAATCTATCCAGGGCGTCATTAGTGCAATTGGTGAGGTCCGTGTCAGTACTACAAATTCTCTTGAGTCTGAGTAACTCACCAAACGGAATGTTGTCAATCACATGTTTTGGATGGGCACTGCTGGCATGTAAGGTGTTGTTGCCAGCGGTATCCTTCCTATGCAGTTTGGTTGCCAAATAACCTTCATGTACAAATACTTTGACGTCCAAAAATTCAACCTCACATCTGTTAATATTTGAGGTGAACTTGAGATTGATCTCATCCTCATTTATGGACCTAATGAAGTTATTGGCACTATCTGAGTGACCTCTCCACAAAATAAAAACATCATCTATATATCGCACCCATAGTGCGACATTTTTGTTAAAAAGAGTACCAAGCGTACCTCTGAGGACCCACTCCTCCCACCAGCCAACGTGTAAACACGCATAGCTAGGGGAGAAGCAGGCCCCCATTGCAACGCCACGTTTCTGAACAAAAATATCATAGCCAAATAGGAAAAAGTTGTTATGCAGACACCAAGAGGTAAGTTCAATTAACATTTTGTTATGGTTATAACAATTGATGGGTCTTTTACCCAGGAAATGTTCTAAAGCATTTAAACCAGCAGTATGTAAAATGCTCGTATAGAGCGATTCAATATCTAAAGTTATTAGAAGCATATCGTCACTCCATTGAATGCCATGTATTTTCCTGATAAAATCTCCAGTGTCTCTGATGTATGTGGGCAAATTCTTGACCAGATCTTGCAGGAAGTAGTCTATATATTCTGTAATATGTTCCGCTACTCCTGCAATTGCCGAAATTATAGGTCGGCCGGGAACTGGGACAACCTGTTTGTGAACCTTTGGTAGAAGGTATAACTTTGGCAAAACTGGACACTCTACATGTAAAAACTCAAACTCTTGTTTAGAGATCATGCCCTCTCTTTTCCATTTGTGTAACAATTTTTTGAGCACCTCTCTCGCATCATTATATTGTTTGATGTTAGTACGAGAAAAACATGCAGAGTCACTTAGTTGTTTGTTGGCCTCCTCATGTAGGCATCTTGTGGCCAAATTACTACATTGCCCCCCTTGTCCGCAGTGGTGACAACAATGTTGTAGTCCTGACTTAGTTTTATGGTCAATGATAAATATTCCAATTCTTTCGTACTCTTGAATCTTTTTGTGTGTTTTATTTTGTGGTGTAGTTGTTTAAGGTCCTCAACCACCACATCCTGAAAGATATCCACTGAGTCTCTGGGCATAGTGGGAAGAAATTTGGACTTGGGTTTAAATGGGCTGATGTTTGCACTCACTTGATCCAATGATGCTGCCCTAAGTTGCTCCTGGGTTGTGGCTATATCCGTATTTGATACGGTATTAGTTGCTAGTTGATGCATTGTAAGGAAAGTTTTGGTTTCTTTGGCAGGTAGTATAAGAGGCTTATTCACAACAATCGTGTTTCCAGATAGTTCCTTTTCATTGGAACACTCTTTGATACTAAAGAATTTTTTAAGTTTGAGCTTCCTGATGTAACAGAAGACATCCACTCGAGTCTTGGAGTAGTTGAAGTCAGAGACTGGGCAAAAGTTCAAACCAAGGCTTAGTAGTTGTTTTTCTGCCTCGGTAAGCATCACTGATGAAAGATTGATTATGGCATTATCATCTATTTCTTTTTGCGCCAGTATTGATTCTTTTGTTTTTTTGGGCGGTTTTGCGCCTTTTACGGCGTTCTCTCCTCCTTTTGTTGCATCTTGCTCTTTTTGCTGCTGTTGCGCCCTTGGTTGTTGTCTGGTCCGAGGCCTTAGAGTTTGTAATCGGTCCGAAAATAAAAAATCAACCTCTTCTCCCAAATCCAGAATTCGCGAATTTGGATTCCATGTACTGCAACCTTCTTCATCCGATGATGGGCCACTGGTTAGTGTTTCATTATCACTCACTGCGACATTTGTTTCCGATGTAGTAGCCATTGTAGTGGCGATGGAAGCCCCTCCTTGACTTGCATCTTTAGTCAGTTTAGCTTGTTGCGCAAATTTGGTTTTCTTAGCTTGGTCAAATTTGCGAGCGAAAGTGTAGATGCGACCCTGAGCATAATCCTCCTTATCTCTCGCAAATTTGTACACTTTTCGCGCTTTTATTTTTTCTTCTTGTTTGGCTAATTTCTCATCAATTTCCTTTCTTGTCCTAGTTATGAGTTCATTCGGTTCAAATGTCGTCAGTAGCCCATTAATGTCATTTATTTCTTCCATTAGTAACTCTCTGTCAATAACAGCGTATTTGACAAGGATTTTTATTAGTGTTGCTGAAGACTCCAGATTCGCGTGGCCCCATTCCTTCAACATGTCGGGGTTGGGATTTTCATAGCTGGGCACTAATAGTATACAGAGCCCTCGTGGGACCCGATTTTCCTCTAAATACATAGTGAGTGATTTATGTTCCCACCACTTCGACATTTCCTGATACATGCTTTTTTCCAGGCGTTTCAGGGCAGTTTTAATTTGTATTTCGTTTGTATTTTCTTTTGGATTCTGTTGAGATATGTTGCTCGCTCCCGAGCCTGAAATCACTTTCGGTAGATTGGAATAGAGAGCAGCAGCCGCCGCTTCTCTACCCCGTACAATCTCTGTTGACATTTTTAGGAAACTTCCAATACCCAATACCTAAAATAAAGTAGAACACGGTAACAGACCCGAGCTAGATTATGCTCCCAGGGTCCGGCCGTTAGTGCCGTTCACTCCTCCCCACTGTATGTAATCGCATTAAAGAAACTCACCGACGGGACTGTTTCTTTTGTAGGTAAAACGCTGTCCGATGTTGAGAAAAGCGCTGCTCCTTTAGTCCCTCGGTTCGAGTTAGATATTCCTGCTACAATACGGAGGCTGCCATTGAAGAATTCCTTTCAACAGGATATAGAAGAGGTTGATTGCACACGGCAGCCAGCTAGTAGGGAGTGGACTTGCCTCAGAAGCAATCACCTTCCGAAATTCAATCCAACAGCTGCAGTCTCTCAACACGCCGATTACCACGACAGAGACACCACGCAAGTCCAACATTCCTTTACGCACAAAGATTTTTATGTAGGGTTTCCAAAATCTGACGCGTTTCGGGCATCCGCCCTTGCTCACAGACAGTCAGTAAATGAAATAGCTCTCACTTAAATAGTACTTGTTCCACAGTTTTTTTTCACAAAGGCATTTTTTTCCTACTTGCATTTCCACCACGTGTAAATGGAAAGTGAGGACACACTACTCAGAGAAAACCATATTGAGTACCTCTTCCAAACAATTTAAAGTGCATGGTGCAGACACAGAATAAAAATCAACATTATTAAAATGCTGATGTGCACGAAGTAAAGCAAATGAATATACAATGAAAATGTTCAAACTATGCATATTAAAAAAAGGGGGGGAGACCTTTTCATATAGCAGCGTAAAATGCATTTAACCAAACAAACTTATATTCAAAAAATTGGTTGTAGTCCATATTGATTGATACCTGTGCAAAATAAGCAAATCGACCAGATGTGCAAATAACGCACCGTATTCTGGTGTGCAAAATATCGCTCAAAAAGTGCCATTAGGGGACAATTTCGTGCAAAACCATGCTTATCAAAGTGCAAACATCGCAATATGTAAACAGTTAAATAATTTTGAGCGTCTATATCAACTTTTCCTTAGACCTCAATACGTAGGGTATATGGACTCAATACGTAGGGTATATGGACCAAAGAGTAAATATATAAATATATAAATAGATATATTTCAATTAATAAAAGTGGTTGAAATAGCAGTATGGTTTTGAATATCTGCATAAATGCAATAATGCAATGCTGGTTGCTCACAAACACTTATGTATATATACACATATATATATTATGATGACAGCGCACCCACTTGGTGAACACTTTGCACACTACAACACCCAGAAGTCTAAGTGACCTTGCACACTGAGGCAGGTGTTGAAAATGAGGGTGAGCAGCAGCACTGGTAATCATTTCCAAGCCACTGAAGAAAGGGTTTTCCTGAAACGTGTATGGCTTAAGAATCAGTGATGCCGTGTTTCCTGACAGAGTGCCTGCTGGCGAGCATTTCGATTAATAAAGTGGACTTCATTTAACTCGTGTGACCTCACCTTAAATAGGGCTCCTGCATCGATGGATATATATATATATATATATAAATAAATATATATATATATATATATATATATATATATATATATATATATATATATATATATCATCTACCATATGGCTCCCTTCCTTTCCCGTGAAGGCGCTGCTGCTTGTGGCCGCGTTACTCCTGCAGTTGAGCCCAACTGCTGTAAATTTCAACAAGGATTCCCCGCCTCGGGAGAAAGGTGGAGTCGCAAACAAACAGAATCAAAAATCCGCTGCAGTTAAGTTTCTTGTTGTGATTTATTCATCCATGGGGTCAAAACAAAATAACCAACGCGTTTCGACAGCGTCCGCTGTCTTGATCACGGTCAGTATACAGTACAAATCCCCCAGGACGTCCCATTGTAGCTTCCCTGGGAGGGCTCACAGAACATCTCTCTATGTATATTGATTCCTTTTTGTTCCCTTTTGTTATTGCATTGAAATCCTATCTTAAAGATACCACTCATCTTTTGAATTTGATAGGTGACTTTGTCTGGAAAACAGGATACTGTATGATGGTGATGGATATCACCAGTTTGTATACGAGTATTGTGCACACTGACGATTTGCGGGCTATACAAAGTTTCTTGCAAATGAGAGACATTGAATACTTTGAGCACAATAAGATGCTCATTGAATTCTTAACCTTCAGCCTCAATAACAACATATTCGTCTTTAATGGGCAGTTTTATAGGCAAATGTCAGGTGTAGCCATGGGTTCCTGTTCCTCCCCCAGCTACGCTAATCTCTGTGTGGGCTGGTGGGAGGAACAGATAGCCTGGAATGACAAAAATGCAATATGGAACCAAAAGATTAAGGCATGGTATCGTTACATAGACGATTTGTTCATTATTTTTTAAGGATCTGTAGAGGAAGCAGCTATGTATGTGGATGTACTAAATGATAACAACGTAAATCTCAAATTCAGTGGTGAAATAAGTGACTCTAAGGTGAACTATTTAGACCTAACCATATATGTAGAAAAAGAACAACTACATACCAAACTCTTTCGGAAAACAACGGTGGGTAACTGTACATTGCATGCCGCCAGTAATCATCCGAAAAAGCTCATCAAAAGTATCCCATATGGGGAACGTTTAAGATTAAAAAGAAACAGTTCCACAGAAAGAGAATTTGAAGAATCAGCCAGACTCTGCCTAAATAGGTTCAGGGTCCGAGGTTACAAAGAGGGAGTGCTTACAGAAGCCCTAGACAAAGTTTCCAAACGGTCGAGATCTGAACTGTTGAGACCGAAAGTTACTAAGGTGCAAAATCAAAGTACTTTTAGGTTAATCACTACGTATTCTGAAAATTCGGAACAAGTTAGAAAAATTCTTAAGAAGAATTGGAACATCTTACTAACAGATAATATCATCAGAGAAGATTTATCTTCCAATCCGATAGTTACCTACCGTAAAGCTAGATCTCTAAAAGACGATCTAGTTCATAGTCACCATGTGACCAAAACCAATGCATCCAGTAAATTACCTCTTAGTGGCTTCTTTCCATGTGGTCGTTGTAAGGCCTGTAAGATCAGTAAAAGGACCCTCACATATGCTATTCCGGGTCTTAAATTCCCTAAAAAAATCACTACGTTTTTGACATGCACGACACCCTATGCTATTTACTGCTTGGTATGTCCCTGCGGTTTAAGATACATCGGGAGCACCATCAACCCCGTAAAATTACGTATATTGGAGCACATGCGTGCTATCAATAACATTGATGAATCCTACCCCGTGGCAAGACACTTCAACAAATTACATGGACACAACAGGGACCTGTTGGCCTATTTTTGTTTAGATAGTGTGCCACCCCTTCCACGAGGTGGAGACCGCTTACAAAAACTGCGGCGACTTGAGTCACGCTACATTATAGATCTGCAGAGCAAGAGTCCTTCTGGGCTTAATACACATGAAGAATTAGCAGTCCATTTGGGATATTAACATTCTACATGGGAACATACTGTTTGTGTATTTTGGGTTGCTGTACAGAATTTGCTACCGTTTTCTGTTTTTGTGTACTTTTTTGCTTTATGAACTCAAAAGATTTTTAAGAATACATTGTATTTCTTCACATGAATTGCTATGGTTTTAGCCCATCTGTGGGCGATATTAACTATAAGGGTTTATGCCCATCCAGGGCTTTATGAAATTTTGATTATCATTAAGAAATGTTGATTATCATTGTGAACGATTAACATTATCAATAGGTGAAACTGTATAATCACACTTTTCCTACCCCTTTTAGAACATGCATGATCATTGAAATGTATCCCCTTTTCATTTCTCATGTTAGAATTGTACTTTCCAATATGGCGATATTTTAGCCAGCGGTTAGTCCTTTCTTTATGTTCATGCCATAATCATTGTGACGAAAGCTATATGATTTAAAAACAATGGCGGCGCGTTCTCACTCGCAATTGACAAAGGCTCATCGCCGAAACGCGTCTTGTCCGTGCTGGTTTGCCAAATAAAGGATTGTTGGCTTTATACCCCCCTGTGAGTGCTGTTCTGATTCGCAGTAACATGTGATAAGATTGTGGCAGCAGGAATATATATATATATATATTACCTACTGGCGGTCACCAGTAGGTAGTTATAGTTAGGATCTAGTTTCCATAGTAAATCCGCAACATTCTATTGGGAATAACTTTGGCGCCAGTGGACGAATTTTCGCGAATTTCTCAAATTGGATGGCCCGCTCCGCTCTGCTCCTTCCCTGAAAGTTTGGGGGGGATTCGTTAAGCGGGGGCCGAGATAAAAGGGGGGTCCCAAAATGTGTTTTCCCGATGTTAATTTCCATAGGACGGTTGGAGTCACTTTTAGCCCAAACGGCTGAATGGATTCCCACGAAACTTGGCAAAATTGTAGGGACTGGCAGGCCGATGTGCCTTTGCTATGTCTCAAGATATGTGCTCCAGAGGATTTTGAGTAATTTAGGTTCAAAAAAATATATATATCTATAAGCGCGCCCCGGTACGCGCACCGGGGAGCGCACCCGGCGCGTAACGCGAGTTCGCGAGCGGAAAGCTGATTGGCTCTCGGGTGTCTGTCAACATTCCAAACAGTCCGGAGTGGCCGCCATCTTGTGTCTCGGTAGGATTGAGACACAAGAGGTGGCAAAAACAAAGGGGAAATGACCAAAAGGGGGCAGGGTAGACCCCCCCCTGACTCCCTAGGTTTGATGTGTGGGCCATAAAAGGGCCCGCGGGGCAAAATAAAAAAAAGCATACCGGGGAGCGTACCCTGGAGAAAATAGAATGAGAGTTTTTTTTAAATGTAGCATTTTTTTATAGATTGGAGGTAGTTCTAAAAAGAACTGTTTTTTTATTCTTTTTGTTGTTTTATATTTTTTTATTGTTTTTTTGAACATTTTTTACTTTTTTGTCTTTTCTGAACAGTTTTATATTTTTTTTATATTTTTTATGGGGAGAAACAAAAAACAGGGAATTGTAAACAGCTCAACTGGAGCAAAAAAAAAACAGGAAAAAATTAAGGGTTCTTTGGGCACTTGTGGTTATCACCAGCAACGTTGATGAGTGTAATGGTTTTCTCACCATAGGTAATTGTTTTACCACAATATATACAAACAATTTTGTATCTACCAAAGTTGGTTTGGATGTTTGGGATCATCTCCCGTGCCTCTCGACCCGATGGAGTGGGTTCTTTGCTTGTTGAGGCTCTGAAAGATGTTGGGGGAGGTTTCTGCACAATTCTCTCACCTCTGCTGCAGAATAGTTATTGGGGTGCAATCGTTGCATGTGGCGAATCATTGTGTGATTGCCAAATGAATATTTTTTGGCAGGGTTCCCCCTGGATAGTACAGCGCCACAGATGAGACAGGTCACCTTTGCAGCGTTTACCTTCTTTGCACCCCTTGGCATTTTAAAAAACTCCCATATAAAGTGCTCCTTTGGTTTATATGGGGGTTTGTCTTCAGGCAGGAACTGCCTTCTCTCATCCTCCTCCTCCTCGTCCTCCTCTTCTTGTTCACTACCAATGTGATGTTGTGGTGGCCCTTGTGGTGGTGGTGCAGATGCTCCAGCTGCTGCTACTAATGAAGCCATTTCTCTATAGAAGCAGGTCTTCCTCACTCATAGAACAAAGTGAGAATGAGGAAAAAAGGTGGGGGCTTTCATCATTTGGAAAACAAAACTGTCTGAACCAATGAAAAGTGTTATTTTCAGGTCACATGACCCGGGCTTTCATCATTTGGAAACCAAAACTGTTCTGAACCAATGAAAAGTGTTATTTTCAGGTCACATGACCCGACACGCTTACGCTACGCGCCCCGGTGCGAGCCCGGTGGCGCTTACATTGCGTGATCGTATGCGCTCGGGCGCTTCCGGAAGCGCTTACGCCGTGCGTCATAAGACGCATCACGCGGCTACGCGATACGTCACAATGATGTTTTCGTTCGCGCAATGGCGCTAACGGGACGCTCCCCGGTACGCGCACCGGGGTGCGCCGCAAGACTGCGCTTACCGGTGCGCTCATCGGTACGCGCACCGGGAGCGCTCCAGGGCAAAATTTTTTTTTTTAAAATAGTATTACATCAATATACAATATAGGATTCATTATAAAATAGACATTAGCTATTAAAAAACCTATGAAATTCACTGAAAAAACCATAGGTTTCACACCAGTTATAGTTAGGAATTAGCATTTAAAAAGCCTATTAAATTCACTGAAAAAAACCATAGGTTTCACACCAGTTATAGTTACCAGGAAATTTTACTCGCATAAAACCATTGAAATTCCCACGTTATAGTTAGTTGGACTCACTATAACTTGCGCGCGTGCAATGCACTGCTGATGACATCACATATTACATCACTCATGACATGGTCAGTGACATCACTCATGACATCATTGATGACACCATCCTTGTGACGGAGTAACAGACCTCCTTTCAGTGTAATGTAACCCTTGAAACACATATTCAAAAATAAAAAATAAAATTTACAAAAAAATGGAGATACCCATACCAGTTACAACAACCAATTCAGTGATTCCACCATCTATATACACATCCACTCATTCACCAACAGTTCTATATAGTCACTCATACATATACTCACTCATCATATGTAGTGATACACCTATACATCCTGTTACACACCGACAGTCATCCAAAAGATACTCTCAAACATACTCACACATGCTAATAAACTATTGAACATCCATTTATTTGCATATACAGCTATACACACACTACCACTTTACTTCTAAGGAAACTTACACATACTTACTCTCTTAAACAATCACTTATAGAAACACATACTAATTTAAACAGGAACTCTTACAATCCCTCACTCTCACAAATACTCACTTATATAGATCAATATTCATATATACTAGATTAAACATATGTAGTTACTGATAAAGACACTAGTGAGACAGTTATTCACTCACTAACACACACACATACACACTCATGCACCCATACAGTCCTGCACATATGCTGTCTTTAAAACACATACAACCACTTATACACAAAGTGAAACACTAATACATATATTTAAATATTTAAACATTACTCACTAATATATGTATTCACTAAGATACACTTAATAAGCCAGTTAACCAATCAATTTTTTTAAAAAAAAACATCCATGTAAACACTTATTTAAACATTTATTCTTCCATCAACTTTTACATATACATATATAACACATATTTATTTTTCAGAAAGACACATTCACTGGATGGTGTCATCAGTGATGTCATGAGTGATGTCACTGACCATGTCATGAGTGATGTAATATGTGATGTCACAAAATCCAGTGGCAAAGTGAGCAAGGGACTCACGTCTGAGCATACCCTGCCAACTTATGGCTACTGGTCCTCGGTAGCTTGTTTCCGGTCCAGGGAAGGCATGGCTTGGCAGTTCGGGCTGGACTGTTCCCATGAGGCACAGGGTCAGGCTGATTTGTCTGAACTGGGGTGGCAGAGTGGGTTAAAGAACGGTGATGGATTAAACCCAGATCAGTTGACTGGGGGTGAGTACTTGTATTGTCAACGCTCCGTCCATCATTTCCTTTGGTTTTTCTTTGTTCACCATAAGTTGGCAGGGTATGCTCAGACGTGAGTCCCTTGCTCACTTTGCCACTGGATTCAAGCAAGCCGGGCTGAAGACGGCTGAAATGCCAGAAACGGGTCCTCGGTAGCTTGTTTCCGGTCCAGGGAAGGCATGGCTTGGCAGTTCGGGCTGGACTGTTCCCATGAGGCACAGGGTCAGGCTGATTTGCATATGGCCATGTCTGAACTGGGGTGGCAGAGTGGGCTAAAGAACGGTGATGGATTAAACCCAGATCAGTTGACTGGGGGTGAGTGCTTGTATTGTCAACGCTCCGTCCATCATTTCCTTTGGTTTTTCTTTGCTCGCCATAAGTTGGCAGGGTATGCTCAGACGTGAGTCCCTTGCTCACTTTGCCACTGGATTCAAGCAAGCCGGGCTGAAGACGGCTGAAATGCCAGGAACCGGGCCTCGGTAGCTTGTATCCGGTCCAGGGAAGGCATGGCTTGGCAGTTCGGGTTGGACTGTTCCCATGAAGCACAGGGTCAGGCTGAATTGCATATGGCCATGTCTGAACTGGGGTGGCAGAGTGGGCTAAAGAACGGTGATGGATTAAACCCAGATCAGTTGACTAGGGGTGAATGCTTGTATTGTCAACGCTCCGTCCATCATTTCCTTTGGTTTTTCTTTGTTCGCCATAAGTTGGCAGGGTATGCTCAGAAGTGAGTCCCTTGCTCACTTGGCCACTGGATTCAAGCAAGCCGGGCTGAAGACGGCTGAAAGGCCAGAAACGGGTCCTCGGTAGCTTGTTTCCGGTCCGGGGAAGGCATGGCTTGGCAGTTCGGGCTGGACTGTTCCCATGAGGCACAGGGTCAGGCTGATTTGCATATGGCCATGTCTGAACTGGGGTGGCAGAGTGGGCTAAAGAACGGTGATGGATTAAACCCAGATCAGTTGACTGGGGGTGAGTGCTTGTATTGTCAACGCTCTGTCCATCATTTCCTTTGGTTTTTCTTTGTTCGCCATAAGTTGGCAGGGTATGCTCAGACGTGAGTCCCTTGCTCACTGGATTCAAGCAAGCCGGGCTGAAGACGGCTGAAAGGCCAGAAACGGGTCCTCGGTAGCTTGTTTCCGGTCCAGGGAAGGCATGGCTTGGCAGTTCGGGCTGGACTGTTCCCATGAGGCACAGGGTCAGGCTGATTTGCATATGGCCATGTCTGAACTGGGGTGGCAGAGTGGGCTAAAGAACGGTGATGGATTAAACCCAGATCAGTTGACTGGGGGTGAGTGCTTGTATTGTCAACGCTCCGTCCATAATTTCCTTTGGTTTTTTTTTGTTCACCATAAGTTGACAGGGTATGCTCAGACGTGAGTCCCTTGCTCACTTTGCCACTGGATTCAATCAAGCCGGGCTGAAGACGGCTGAAATGCCAGAAACCGGTCCTCGGTAGCTTGTTTCCGGTCCAGGGAAGGCATGGCTTGGCAGTTCGGGCTGGCCTGTTCCCATGAGGCACAGGGTCTGGCTGATTTGCATATGGCCATGTCTGAACTGGGGTGGCAGAGTGGGCTAAAGAACGGTGATGGATTAAACCCAGATCAGTTGACTGGGGGTGAGTGCTTGTATTGTCAATGCTCCATTCATCATTTCCTTTGGTTTTTCTTTGTTCGCCATAAGTTGGCAGGGTATGCTCAGACGTGAGTCCCTTGCTCACTTTGCCACTGGATTCAAGCAAGCCGGGCTGAAGACGGCTGAAATGCCAGAAACCGGTCCTCAGTATTTTGTTTCCGGTCCAGGGAAGGCATGGCTTGGCAGTTCGGGCTGGACTGTTCTCATGAGGCACAGGGTCAGGCTGATTTGCATATGGCCATGTCTGAACTGGGGTGGCAGAGTGGGCTAAAGAACGGTGATGGATTAAACCCAGATCAGTTGACTGGGGGTGAGTGCTTGTATTGTCACCGCTCCGTCCATCATTTCCTTTGGTTTTTCTTTGTTCGCCATAAGTTGGCAGGGTATGCTCAGACATGTGTCCCTTGCTCACTTTGCCACTGGATTTAAGCAAGCCGGGCTGAAGACGGCTGAAATGCCAGAAACCGGTCCTCGGTAGCTTGTTTCCAGTCCAGGGAAGGCATGGCTTGGCAGTTCGGGCTGGACTGTTCCCATGAGGCACAGGGTCTGGCTGATTTGCATTTGGCCATGTCTGAACTGGGGTGACAGAGTGGGCTAAAGAACGGCGATGGATGAAACCCAGATCAGTTGACTGGGGGTGAGTGCTTGTATTGTCAACGCTCCGTCCATCATTTCCTTTGGTTTTTCCACAAGAGGATACTCCAGCACATAAGGGCTATCAGAAACAACGATGAGGCCTACCCAGTGGCACGTCATTTTAAGGAGTCACATAGTGGGGATCCCAAAGACCTCACATATTTTTTCATTGACTCAGTGCCACGAAACAAAAGAGGAGGCAATAGGGAAAAAGTCCTCAGAAAGCTAGAAACAAGATATATTCTGGAATTGGACAGTAAGCAGCCAGGGGGTTTTAATGGGACAGAGGACCTTTATACCTGCCTCTGATATCTGACAATGAAATTAGCTGAGGAGATTTCAATATTAGTCATAACACGGCAATAATAAAGTCGCATATAGCCCCATTTTATAACCATCACAGTTGATTTTATAGATTTTAGCTTTTTTACTTGGAGGGGATCTATACACATCACATCACAGATTTAATTAATTTGCTCTTGCACTTTTTTGAATAACACAATGGTTTGCAATAATGAGTTATCATTATTGGTATCAAGTTTATATACTAATGGGCAATGTATTTCCAGCAATTACAATATTGTCCAAACAACAATTATGCCTTCCTGAAGTTTAGAAGAAATTGGATTTACAATATAAGTACATTAAACTTCAAAAATCCCTTGAGGGGTGACTTTTGGTTTTGAAACCGCAATGTTTTTTGAGTCAGCAAATGCTTTTAATTTACTCACAATATTTTAACAGTGGTCACTTTAAGAATTTGTTTTAAAAAAATGGTTTAAAAGTTAGCTAACAACTGTAAAACACGTCATGTGATCAAGGGCCTACGGGCCCGAAACGCGTCATGGCTGTGGTTTGTTGAGTTGCCAATAAAACTACTCCCTTCACGAAACTGTGGCCTGGGCTCCTGTTTTTCGCTGATATATATCTATATATATATATATATTTCTCATCCTTTGGCTCCTTTTGCTGGCATGGCGCTCCTGCATCTATGCAAAACCCTGCAACTGAAACCGGCCGCCATGAATTTCCAAGCACTTCCCTTCAGTGGAGAGAAAGAAGGGTCGCACTCTGGATTCGATTTTCAAATCTTAGATGTTTTATTTTCACAGGTTTCAAATACTCCTGGGACAACCGAACCAACGCATTTTGGTCTCCACTGAGACCATGAGCAAGGTCTCAGTGGAGACCAAACACGTTTGTTTGGTTGTCCCAGGAGTATTTGAAACCTGTGAAAATAAAACATCAAAGATTTAAAAACCGGAGCCAGATTGCAACCCTTCCTCTCCACGGAAGGGAAGTGCTTGGAAATATATATATATATATATATATATATATATATATATATATATATATATATATATATATATATTCAAAGAAGTTTGAAATCAACTCAGCATCCGCTCCCGCTGACAACGAAAATTGAGAAAAGGGCCACAAACTCCGTGCTATCGTTTCCAGTGTTGTTTATTCTATGAATAACAGCCCACCAGTCGCCATGACGCGTTTCGCCTCAGCCGAGGCTTGATCACATGTCATGTTGAGAAGAAAGGAAGTGACATAAGTAGTGTAAGAGGTCACATGGTCAATGATACATCCTTTCACAAATTTAAAGTGGTATTCACTAATTACATAGAGAAAGGGGAAGAGGGGAGTGTAGGGCATAGTGCTGTTCACAAATTAAGCGTAGGCTTGAATCAAGTTATATCAAATCATTATGTACATGTATTTACTGACATAATCTTCAAATAATTCCCAAAGCTATAAAAAGGCATATATATACAAAAATAAATGAGAATATTTCTACAAAAGAAGTATAGTTTCCTTAAGAACATATTCCAAATTTCATATATTTACACCACATCTACAAAGTATTTTATTATCCTTAGTTTTCTTATAAAAAACTCCAAAAAAGCAGACTTATTTCATCTCGACAGGTTATTCAACCTTCTGCTTATTACAATTTATAAACATCAATATAAATATGCAGTCTATAGCTTTAAAAGATAGCAAATTACATTTGAATATAAATCATGATTCAGTGCAAAATTATACCACAGTGGGTAATGGCAATATTCAATCTCCCTCTAAGGATCTGGATCCTATGTAACCCATCGCTTTCTACCCTATACTTCCTTGGGGGTCGTCAATTTGAATATTTATAAAAGTGACAGTGCATTAAAATTCGATCTATTACTTAATAGAATTTCAGACAAAGTTCAGGCTGCCAAATATGCGTATGTAAAAAGATATCTTGTTGCCCATCGAACACCCTGGTGCCAACAAGATTAATTTGTATCTCCACATACGATCACAGGCATGTGTAGAGATCTTCACTACAATTTAGTCCCCCAGGCTGCTTACTATTGAGTTCGAGGATATACCGTGTTTCTAAGAGACGTAATTTTCCATCTCTATCTCCTCCCCTCCTCAATGGTAAAACAGAGTCCACCAGATAATATTTCAGCAGATCTGGGTTGCTCTGATGACATTTTTCAAAGTGTCTCGCTACTGGATAAGACTGATCTTTCCCTAAGATTGCCCGCAGATGCTGTAAGATGCGCTTGTGGGCAGGGAGACGAGTACTCCCAACATACTGTAAACCACATGGGCACAGTAGTATATACACCACGAATTCAGTCTTGCATCCCAGTTTCTGTTAATGGCAATCGGAGTGTCATGGAAGGGACTAATAAAATGGGTTTTATTGATGGCGTGCTTACAGGCCTTGCAGACCTGGCATTTTTTAAAACCTGTAATCCGTTCCCACCATTTCTTGGGAACGTCCAAGGTGTTACTGACAATAGCACTGCCTAATGAAGGAGATTTCCTGAAGGTGATCTCAGGTCTGTTTCTCACTAGATCACCAATTACAGGATTCCCTTTAACCAAATTCCAGTTTCTTGAAAAGATTTTGCGGATTTATATATATATATTTTCTCACTTTTTCACGTTTTGGAATTATGTCGGTGTGTATTTTTGACATGTTGTAAGCAGATGCGTTTATTTTTGTCCTCTGCACAACAGCCTTGTCATCCAAGAAGACCTGGAGTTAGACTAGTAAACACACACTTCATTGAAGTGTGTGGTTTTCGGAGAGAGAGAAGATGTCTTCTCGTCTTCAGTTGGTTCCCTCCGACATGCATGCACCTAGCTGCCAGTGGATAGAGCTGGTAGTAGTAATGCAGAATTACATGCAAGAGCAGGATCAGTAAAAACTAGAGCATTTCAAATTGTATGTGTAAAGTTGATGAGTCCAACAGCAAAATATGTAATTTATATTTAATTTATTTCCTTGTATTTACTTTACTTTTTACCACTTGTAAAGAGCAGCTTTCTTCCAGACCATTTCTCGGTTTTCGTCGCAGAACAGTAAATGCAAACACAGGCAAAGAGCTGGAGGGATCTTTTGTTTAATAAATTATTTATATTGATTTCAAAACAAATCAAATAGGCAGATTCTTGGGGTGACTGGCACCTGCTTCGGCCTGCTAAAGATGCTGCGGAGGTTTTTACCTCTGCTGTCTGAGGAACACAGGAAGCTGACCGTGCAGGCTCTGGTCGGTTCCAGGTTAGATTATGCCAACGTTCTTTACCTGGGCCTACCAGAGTACTTGCTGCAGCGGCTTCAAGTCGCGCAGAATGCGGCGGCCCGGGCCATCTTCGGTCTAAATAGACGAGCCAGCGCTGCGGGTCTATTGCTGACGCTGCACTGGCTACCCATCCGCAAACGGATCGCCTTTAAGGCAATGACTCTGGCCTACAAGGCTCTCCATGCGGTGGGAGCAAAGTACCTCCAAAAGAGACTGGCCTTCTACCATCCGGCTCGCTCGTTGAGGTCAGAATCTTTATTCCTGGCGGCTGTTCCGCGAGTGAAGAGAGCGCGCCTGGGTGGCCGCTCCTTCGGTCTGCTGGCTCCACAGATGTGGAATTCGCTTCCGCTCTCACTCCGGGGGGCCACCAGTCTTCTTGCTTTTAGGAGAGGTCTTAAAACCTGGCTGTTTACCCAGTAGGCCTCTCAGCAGCCCTTTTTACCATATTTGTCTTGTTTTCTCATTTTAAGTGTGTTATGTTATGGCGACGCAGCTCTCCTTTCCAAAAGCGCCGGGACACTCTTTTTGAGTATCCGTTGCGCTATACAAAAGAAAAAATAACATAACATAACATAACAGTTTAAACTTCATGTAGATGTATAGATGTGAAGAAACCGAGTGGCCTGGATTAATATACAATTGAGACAATGAGAAGGGCACTAGGTAGGTGTCATGGTACATCAAGCCCCAGCTAGTTCCACCTAGATCCTGATATCTTCGGTGTGTGGCTGGTCATCCTCCCTCTTGGGATATCAGATTCTCAGTAAAGGCTCAGAGATCCATCCCCCTCAACCACTCATTGAGAGGCGGGCCTTGTCAGACCTCAACTGGCAAGCAATGTGTGTTTTAGACAGAGACATTCCACTCCTAAAAGGGATTACTCTCCTTTGGAGCCCTCTCATCTCCATTAGACCCATAACTCCTTATTTTGGGGCAAGGTCAATCGGGCACCCTAGGAGGGTGTTTCCAAACTCTTTCCAGTATTACTGTCTCACCAGGCAGTTTCAAGTCTGTGGAGGAAGCCACATCTCTCTGCTCTGCATCCTGGCCATGGCAAGGTGTGATTCCAATCCATTTGCCATAGTATTGCTTGGAGATGTAGCATCTGTGAAGATTTCTAAATAAGGTGTAGATGTGAGGAGACTGCTAGCTCACTTGGTGCCATCTTATCCTTCCTCATCCTCTAACAACCCTCCTCCCATTCCCAGGAGGATCGCAGGGCAGTAAACCAGCCATGGTCATACAATTACCAGCAAGCGATAGATGTGCAAGATTTCCAGCCTGCTAATGAGTCTGTTGCTATTTACGCTCTGGGGTGACAAGAAATGGGGTTGAAGCCAATCTGTGAACAACCTCTGTTACAGCATGTCTCGCCTGTCGGGATCAGGGATATGGCCATCATACCCCCTTCATATCCCCGATCTCAACAGGCGAGACATGCTGTAACAGAGGTTGTTCACAGATTGGCCTCTACCCCATTCTTTGTCACTAGAAACCGCGGACACTGCTCACAGGTTACTAGCTTGCTGTCCATGATATACAGCAGCCCACTGCAATAGGCCACTCTGATTTCCAGACCGCTCATCAGTGCAAACATTTCAAACGCCTCCTTTAAGCTGTTACAGCCTTATTAGGTCGACTCTGACCCAGCATCCAACTGCACTGACCGCGGCCGTGGCTGTCTGCATCCTTTACTCCCCTTGTACTTGGCCTGGACTTCTACTCGGTCTTCGCCTGAAACAAACGTCCTCCAAGTCACTCTGACCTGGATCTAGGCAAAATGTATACGGGCATACCATTATTAATGTCCTGATGATGATCCTATAGCTTTTGTAAGGACCTAAATGCTGTTGACTTGTTGTATGCCAAATACACCTCTTTTTTTTAATGCTTATTATGTGTCAACTACGTTCCTGCCAGACCCCTCTGCTCCGGAGCTAAAGCCCTGCTCCAAGTCCCGCGCTTTAAAAAAAAAACGCCACGGTGGTAAGGCCTTCTACCATTTGGCCCTATACTACTGGAACAAACTCCCCTTGAACCTGTGTCAATGCACAGACTACCTAGCGTTCAGAAAAGTGTTGAAAACCTTATTGTTCTAATCATCCTTCATCAGCTCTCTTAGGCGATCCTAGTGCAGAGATACCCTTATGGGGTGACTTGGGTGCTTTATAAGCAATTAAATAGAAATAGAAATAATGGTGTCTCCACTTATATTTGTTTGTCCTACCAAAATGTGTCTCATACAAACAATCTACTCTGCCTGAGACTTTTTATTTCATGTTGTACGTTCTTCCCACTAAGATGGATACAGGCTTGTGTCCCACTTTATTAGCTTCTTGCTGAATTTTGTGTATATTTAAGCAACTATATATTAAAAACACCTGTCCGGCTGGACAGCTGTAAAATATAGTACTGATTGGGTCTATATTTATTGGTTGCTCTCATTAATCCTTATCTTGGGACCACTGTCTTTAGAAATAATTGATTACCCAAGGTCCCTAACCAACTTTATTTGGGTTCCCTTGTTCTTCATAACATGCTTCATCATAGGACTGCTATAAAACACCCCTGCACAACCAACGCCTGGGATGGAGCAATAGGGTAGGAGAAGACCAACACAACACAAAAGAGAAACAAATAATTTCTGAAGTGACTGGGATCACCGGAAGTGAAAGTGCTGTGTAGATTAAAACTAGCTCGGAGGTGTCGCTGTGCCTATACTTTATTCCTGGACCATCCAGCCAGGAGTAGAAACGTGAAAGATGGTGGTGATTGGGAGATGCAATGTGCTCCTTACACCCCTCCCTACTGCCAAATCGTCTACATGTTTCAGGCGTGTGTTTTTGCCCCTTCTTCAGGACTCTGCCGATCCCAGAATATCTCTGTATCTCTCTCCCCTTGTGTTGAGATAAGAGGGTGTCAGAACCACTAGTTCTGGTCCGGAGGTATTCCCGCGACATTACTCTGTTGATGTACAAGTTTACCCCTAGGCAATGTTAAAACTGGCGAGAGGCAAGGAGAGACCCCTGTAGTCACACTTACATCAAGGTGGGTACCCTTCCTTCTGGACTGCTCGTTTGCTCTTGCCGTGTAGATATTCAAGCCCCCATGTTCAGAAGAGAGGAGGTTCTTCGTCCAGACCTGTGCCTACAGACAGATAAGCTTCTTCCTTTAGGCGCCCAAGCTAGAGAGAGTGGGGTTCTCCATCCAGTCCTCATGCTAAGGAGAGAAGAGATTCCCTGTCCAGACCCCCCGGCTACTGAGTGCAGGTTCTTCATCTGGGCCATTTAGGCTAGGGAAAGGGATGTTGTTCTTTATCAAAGCCTCCAGGCTAGGACTGACACGGTTCTCTATCCATGCCACCAAGGCTGAGGAGAAAGGAGGATCTCAGTCTAGGAACCCTGGCTAAGGAGAGAGGAGCACCTAGGTTAGGAAGAGAGAGGTTCTCGGGCTCCATGCACCTGTCCTAAGACGAGATGTGGTTCTCCATCTAGGCCTCCAGGCTAGAAGTGAGGAGGTTCTTCATCCACGCCACCGAAGCTAAGGAGAGCACGGTCTAGGCATCCTGGCTAATGAGAGAGGAGGTTATTCATCCAAGCAGCCCAAGTTAGGGAGAGGGAGATTCTCTGTCCCCAGGTAACCAGGCTAAGGAGAGATGTGATTGTTTTCCCAGGTCTCCTGGTGAACGAGAGAGGAGGTTCTTTATCCGCACCACCAAGGCTAAGGAGAAAGGAGGATCTTGGTCTAGGCACCTGCACTAAGGAGAGAGGTTATCCGTTCAGGCCCCATGATATGGAACTGACTACTTTGGAAATGTGTTCCATCCCTACTCTGACTGAGTTTAGAAAGCCATTGAAAATTATATTCAAATGATTTGTAAGGTTTTGTTTGTTTCTACAACTTCATTAGGATCTTGGCAATAAAGAAAAATGTGGTATAAATTAAATACAGAAATAACATAAAAAGCAGATGAACAGAAAGTTTTCACTGGGGAATGTGCTAACTCACATGTTTAACACGATCTATAGTGGCTCCGGTGCTGGCTGTTGCCCCTCAGTAAAACTTCTTGCACAACTTCTCGGTGGACTAGTAATGAAACAAGGTCGAGCCCAGCCTACTTTGATTTGGCCAAGACCTTCCCCAGTTGGTGTTGCATGCACCATTAAAGGGATAAGTCAGCAGCCAGTTTTGACACTCATGATGGTCTCCAGTGAGTTGTAATAGACGGGGAGGAAGTTACTAAGGAGCCCCAATTACTTTGAATGCTTCCCCGCCAACTGTTGGATTTTAAATCCATGGACAGGTCATTCGACTGTCTAGGAAGATCTGAATGTCCAAATATTTCAGGATCCATCGGAAATAAGAGTTTGATGCTAAACTTCCCTGAACTCTGGTGACTGGAATTACTACAGGGTACAGAGGAAGGTCCCCAGGGTGAATGGAACACAAACAAGGGAACACACAGAGGTACATCCTCAGCACCTGGCAGTGGTAAGAGACTCCAGCAGGACATGCAGCATTTCAGTCACAGGAAAATGGTGTAAACATGACTGGGAAATAAAGGTAGGTTCACTCAATAACCATCAGATGCAGAATATGGCAATAAAGCAAAGACTCCCTAACTCACCAGCAAGAGGCAGCAGTAGGCTTAAGCCAGAGAATGGTATGTGGAGAAGAGCAGCCGGAGACAGAAGTGTTCTTAAAAGAATAAAAAACGGGAACATCCAGGAAATAGTTGAAGGAAGGTGGAAATCCACCCCAGATGCATCAAGCACCCACTCTGCGAATCCTAAATAGCGAAAAATACCGAATCGCTATTTAGAAATCGCAGAATGGGATGCATCACCAAAATCGGTAAATAGCAGCAAATCGCAACCAGCCGCAATCGCCAAATGCGAATTCGCTATAAAATCACAGATTTGGCTGTTTCCTTCCCCCAAACTGCGATTTCGCAATTACCGAAATCGCAATTAGCGATCTCGCAGGTTGCGAGATCGCAAAAACGTGAAGTCGCATTTTGAGCACAATGATGACATCACTACCAGGAAGTAGCCTGCTCCATGCATCATTTGGATCACAGAGCTGGATACAGGAGGAGGCAGAGCACTGAGCTCCAAGAGACACGCCCTGCAGTCCCAATACAGGATACAAATAAATACCACAATGTCCCAGGAAGCTGCAGGACAAAGTGAAAAACCCAGGCAGCGCAAAATCAAATTCTCAGAAAAAGAACTGGAGTACCTGATAGAAGGAGTCAGCAGGGACCATGACCAACTTTTTGGGAAGCTGTCCCAGAAGGTGCCCGAGGCTACTAAGAGGCGCATCTGGGTGCGCATCAAGGCTAAGGTGAACGCAGTGGGAGTCACGCACCGGTCCACTGATGACCTAAAAAAGAGGTGGTACGACCTCAGAGGCCGTGCCAAGGAGCGCATTGCGGAGAGACTGGCTACAGGAGGAGGACACTCCACAGTCCCTGAGAACACACCCTTGGAGGACCTAGTGGAGGACACCATCAACCCTGCAGCCAGTGTGGGCGTGACTCAACTGGACACCTCCCGCACCACACACCAATCTCAAGGTAAGAGCCATGCTACAGCGACCCCGTACACTAACAATGCCCATGCCCCAGAGAAAGCCATATTTGTAACCCCAGTAATCCAGTTCCTGCTCCTCCCAAACGCCCAAATGCATTGTGGGACCTGTAGTGTGTCAATGTGCCCTGATAGCTACACACAGTCAGAATAGTCAAGTGAACCAGACCCCTAAAGCCAGTCAGGGAATGCAAGCCTGCATGCATGTTGCTACATCCCAGGTGCCTGAATCATATCATTAATCATGCACTCATCCACATCACAGGTGCTGCAGATGCTGACATGTTTGACAGTGAGATACTCCACATTGCGGAGACACCTGATGAGATGGAGGGAGAGATCCAGCCAGCAGCGGCACCTGGACCAGCAACTGCACCAAGACACAGGGCCACCCCTGCAGCTACAGGTGGAGCACAACCTCACCACTCGGCATGCATGGCAGTGGAGCAGATCCCACCCCCACCCAGGAGGCAGACACGACGCCCAGCAAGTGTGCAGTCCCACGCAAGCAGCAGGTTGAGGCAGCAGCGCTCTGTGCCCACCACAGCAGACATGGAGCAACAGGGACACAACTTGGGCCTGGGCATTGAGGCTCGGATGCTTGCTGTGCACTGTAGACAGGCGCAGCACATGGTAGCAATGCAGCTGCAGCTATATAAAACTGCGCGCAACATTAGTGCAGATCCAGATGGTCCAATGCTGTGCTGACGTTGCAAGGGCCCTGGAGCAGGTCACCACCGCTGTGGAGAACCAACAGGCGGCCGACCATGGCAATGCAAGGGGGGGGATGATGCCAGTGAAGGGACATCTAGCCTCAGCAGCCTGTCTGTGCCGGTGGAATCAGAAAGGTGCCGCAGTTCCCGGCCCAACACTGCATCACGACAAAACAATCCCAACGTGGAGAGTGAGAGGCGGCAGGGTGCGTCCGGCAGGAGGCGCTAGTTACTAGACATTTCCGGCAGTGCCGTGGAGAGGTAACCTCGCACGCCTGCTCAGGTTACATGAGCCTGTATGTCTGAATACAGTTGCACTATTGTTTGCTGATTAAAGCACATCGAGAGCTTGTGAATTAATCAAAAGCTTTATTTTGAACACAATCTTCCTCCTGTCAATCATTCAGGTGGCTTGCATGAGTGCAGTGTTGTGTGAGGGGAATGGGTGCACTAGAAATAGTTCTGTGTAATGTTGGCGCGGCGCCTGTGACCTTCAACAGGATTCTCCCCGTGTGCATGATGCACATGTGCAGGTGGCAGGTTGTCTCCCTCCGACTCACTACCAGACACCTCCACAGGTATCCTCCGCTTGGTGGCAATATTGTGCAGTATGGTGCACACGGCCACGATGCGGCAGCAGATCTCAGGCCGGTATTTCAGGGTGCCATCAGTCTTGTGGAGGATGCGGAATCGACTCTTTAACATGCCAAATGTCCGTTCTATCACATTATTTATTATTTATTTATTTAAAATATTTATAAAGCGCGGCTGTCACCTGGCAGGTATCCTGGCGCTGGTAGCTACTCCTGGGAGTTTATTGTCGGGGAGGGGAAATGACTATGGCTGGCCGGTCTATTAAAGGGGTGAAGGAAAGAGCCATGTTTTGATTCGTTTCCTGAAGGGGAGGAGATGGGGGATTTGGCGGATATCGGCAGGCAAACTGTTCACTGTGGCACATTTCTGGTGTGTATATGCGCAGCATTGTACCACCATTCCTGTGGTGTTGCAGGGTTGAGGTATGGGGTGAGGAGGTATTCACGGAGTCTGTAGGCGTTGTCACCTGAAGGGAGGAGCAGAGGGTCAGTGCCTGTTATGCGCGGCAACATGGTCTTAACATACTGTATGTGGGCATGTGTACTTACCTACGAGATGTCCCTCGCCAAATTCACCCCTGGCCAAGCGGGTGTGTATGCCGCTGTGCTGGAAGATGAACGAATGATGCGGGCTCCCCGGGTATTGTGCCACAACGTCTGTGATGATGGTCTTAGCATTGCAGACCATCTCGATGTTGAGGTGATGGAGCAAGAATTCGCACGTAAAGCGTCTTGCTTGTATTCAAGAACCTCGAATAACATTAATAAAATGTAACCAACATGTTTTTCTTACTAATTTCCCATTTATTCTGACATTTTGTGTATCCTAGTGATGCTTGCCTATGTGTTTATTAACCTTAATACGCTTGCCTCTAAAATGGCTGCTATTTGGCGGGGTTTTCTTCTGCGCATGCGTCGGTCACAATCACGTGACGTACTCGCAGTTCTGGTGGGAATCTTTGCGCTTGCACACTCGACTTAAGATGACCGCTTTGTGTTCTCACAAGCTGAAGCTTGCTCTGCCGCTTTATGCATTTCTGTTCGTCTTGCACTAATCTTAATGCTATAGTTAGTATAAAGTAAGGGGAGTCATATAGGGATTCCTGGTATACAGTGTATTCATTTATTTCTATGTTCTAAATTGTTTTTCTTTACTTTCCATGTATGGTAACCCTTGGGCCTGGGAGGGATTCAAACCCCCATCTTAGAAGTCCCTACTGCGCATGTCATCCTGGCAGAGGGAAGAAAACCTTGTACCAGTGGAACTCAGCCAGCTGGCAGCCACAGTCAAGATGCTCATGAGAAATGACCTGCGACCCAGCAGGACGAAGCTGAACTGTACTGCAATTGACACAATTGTATATAATCTTTGTAGACTCCATTGTATTCTGTAGAATATGTCATGGGAACCCCAAATTCAATAGACGGTCCCAAAAGATGCAAATTGGGACGTGTAGAAATTTATCCTGGTTGGTGAGTTGACCTGTCCTACTTGATGACCAATCGAAATTGGGGATTCTTACACTTGCAACATTTGGGGGGTGGTACACTGACCCGAAACCAGTATAACTAGCCTAGGTTTAGCTAGTGAAATTGTCCGACTTGTCCGAATAGCTGACCTGTCACTGACCCAACGCACTCAATAGGTGACTGATACAGAGAGCTGCGGAGCACTCTGTCCGTAATTTCCACAGACCCTAAGCGGGGGATTTTGAGAACCTTAAGTGC
Source organism: Lissotriton helveticus (assembly GCF_964261635.1). NCBI lineage: Eukaryota > Metazoa > Chordata > Amphibia > Caudata > Salamandridae > Lissotriton > Lissotriton helveticus. Next base: position 176,079,504 of record NC_136073.1, read on the forward strand.
TGGCGGAGCACTTTGCTGGAGAATTCGATAACCCAATCGGGGTTCTGACTGATAGCTGCAGAGAAGGTGTAGCGCAGGCGTTGCTACCGACCTGCGGGTGCTGGTCCTTTCCTTGGTGGTCCTGTCCTGATCCTAATCTGGTTTTCCTGTCCTGTCCTGGGGTGTCCACTCTGCACTTGCTGGCCTACTGGCGACTGTCCTTCCTTGGGGTTTCTCCTGTCCTTAACTGACCCGTGGCCAGGGTTGGTCTTCACACCGTTCTAGGTAAATATAGTACTGGGAAATCTATTTCTGCATCTTTCTTTCTTTTCCTTGCTTTAATAAAGACGTACTCTTGCATATTGATTTTCCATGCTTTCTTTGCACCGACAAATGAAAAGGTAATACATTATAGTTGTTATACTAGCAGGTTCCAATTTTTCCCTATCCTTTAAGTACGTTCCTGCATACAGCTTATGAACTAGATGTTCCTTTAGCTAAATGAAGTGATTGCTCTGAAATATTAGCGTGTTCCACTTTTACCTTCCCTATAGTTACATGTTATTTTTCCAAGTTTTCATAGACTGACAAAATTCTCATACGGTGTCCATTTTCGAAGGGTGTACATTCTAGCATGTTCCTTATTTTTCTCCATCCTTTAGTCACTCCACTTCTAGCCTAAAGTCCTGAAAATTCTTACTAGCATGTTCCTTGTTTTTACCTTTCCTTTAGACTTCTAAATGGTTGGCCTGATTTATTTCTTATATGGATACGTGCTCTTTATAATTCTAGTTATTGACAGTTTATTGGCTGTAAACCTTATGCTTAATGAAACTGACAAATTTTAGATAAAGGTTTTCAAAACTTCCTGAGTTTGTGGTTATTATATGTGTGCAGATATAGAAAAGTGTTTGGTATTTTGGTGTCTGCCTTTCTTTTACAAAAAAGGGGGTGGTGATGAACAGAGTGTCTGAATTAAGCAGACCACTCTTGCCCAGTCCAAAGATCAGGGCTTGATCCATCACCGTTATTTAGCTCACTGCCCCATCCCAGCTCAGAACCTGGCTATATGCAAATTAGTCTGTCCCTGGCCCAGTGCATCATGGGAACAGGGCAGACCAAACTACCAAGCCAATTCTTCACCAGAAAGGAGACAAGCTTCCGGGGACCGGTTTCTGCCATTTCAGGCGTCGTCGGCCCGGCTTGCTTGAATCCTGATGGAGCAGTGAGCAAGGGACTCATGTCTGAGTATACCCTTCCACGCTTGTGGTGGACAAAATGATTCAGAAAAGGGGGTGGTGATGAACAGAGTGTCTGAATTAAGCAGACCACTCTTACCCAGTCCAAAGATCAGGGCTTGATCCATCACCGTTATTTAGCTCATTGCCCCATCCCAGCTCAGAACCTGGCTATATGCAAATTAGTCTGTCCCTGGCCCAGTGCATCATGGGAACAGGGCAGACCAAACTACCAAGCCAATTCTTCACCAGAAAGGAGACAAGCTTCCGGGGACCGGTTTCTGCCATTTCAGGCGTCGTCGGCCCGGCTTGCTTGAATCCTGATGGAGCAGTGAGCAAGGGACTCATGTCTGAGTATACCCTTCCACGCTTATGGTGGACAAAATGATTCAGAAAAGGGGGTGGTGATGAACAGAGTGTCTGAATTAAGCAGACCACTCTTACCCAGTCCAAAGATCAGGGCTTGATCCATCACCGTTATTTTGCTCACTGCCCCATCCCAGCTCAGAACCTGGCTATATGCAAATTAGTCTGTCCCTGGCCCAGTGCATCATGGGAACAGGGCAGACCAAACTACCAAGCCAATTCTTCACCAGAAAGGAGACAAGCTTCCGGGGACCGGTTTCTGCCATTTCAGGCGTCGTCGGCCCGGCTTGCTTGAATCCTGATGGAGCAGTGAGCAAGGGACTCATGTCTGAGTATACCCTTCCACGCTTGTGGTGGACAAAATGATTCAGAAAAGGGGGTGGTGATGAACAGAGTGTCTGAATTAAGCAGACCACTCTTACCCAGTCCAAAGATCAGGGCTTGATCCATCACCGTTATTTAGCTCACTGCCCCATCCCAGCTCAGAACCTGGCTATATGCAATTAGTCTGTCCCTGGCCCAGTGCATCATGGGAACAGGGCGGACCAAACTACCAAGCCAATTCTTCACCAGAAAGGAGACAAGCTTCCAGGGACCGGTTTCTGCCATTTCAGGCGTCGTCGGCCCGGCTTGCTTGAATCCTGATGGAGCAGTGAGCAAGGGACTCATGTCTGAGTATACCCTTAGAATTGGCTTGGTAGTTTGGTTTGCCCTGTTCCCATCATGCACTGGGACAGGAACAGACTAATTTGCATATAGCCAGGTTCTGAACTGGGATGGTGCAGTGAGCTAAAAAACGGTGTTGGATCTAGCCCTGATCTCTTGACTGGGTGAGAGTATTCTGCTTAATTCAGAAACTCTGTCCATCACCACCCCTTGTTGTTAAATATTTTGTCCACCCTAAGCGTGGAAGGGTATACTCAGATGTGAGTCCCTTGCTCATTGCACCATCAGGATTCAAGCAAGCCGGGCCGACGACGGCTGAAATGCCAGAAACCGGTCCCCGGAAGCTTGTTTCTTTCCCAGTGTAAGAATTGGCTTGGTAGTTTGGTTTGCCCTGTTCCCATCATGCACTGGGACAGGAACAGACTAATTTGCATATAGCCAGGTTCTGAACTGGGATGATGCAGTGAGCTAAAAAACGGTGTTGGATCTAGCCCTGATCTCTTGACTGGGTGAGAGTATTCTGCTTAATTCAGAAACTCTGTCCATCACCACCCCTTGTTGTTAAATATTTTGTCCACCCTAAGCGTGGAAGGGTATACTCAGATGTGAGTCCCTTGCTCATTGCACCATCAGGATTCAAGCAAGCCGGGCCGACGACGGCTGAAATGCCTGAAACCGGTCCCCGGAAGCTTGTTTCCTTCCCAGTGTAAGAATTGGCTTGGTAGTTTGGTTTGCCCTGTTCCCATCATGCACTGGGACAGGAACAGACTAATTTGCATATAGCCAGGTTCTGAACTGGGATGATGCAGTGAGCTAAAAAACGGTGTTGGATCTAGCCCTGATCTCTTGACTGGGTGAGAGTATTCTGCTTAATTCAGAAACTCTGTCCATCACCACCCCTTGTTGTTAAATATTTTGTCCACCCTAAGCGTGGAAGGGTATACTCAGATGTGAGTCCCTTGCTCATTGCACCATCAGGATTCAAGCAAGCCGGGCCGACGACGGCTGAAATGCCAGAAACCGGTCCCCGGAAGCTTGTTTCCTTCCCAGTGTAAGAATTGGCTTGGTAGTTTGGTTTGCCCTGTTCCCATCATGCACTGGGACAGGAACAGACTAATTTGCATATAGCCAGGTTCTGAACTGGGATGGTGCAGTGAGCTAAAAAACAGTGTTGGATCTAGCCCTGATCTCTTGACTGGGTGAGAGTATTCTGCTTAATTCAGCAACTCTGTCCATCACCACCCCTTGTTGTTAAATATTTTGTCCACCCTAAGCGTGGAAGGGTATACTCAGATGTGAGTCCCTTGCTCATTGCACCATCAGGATTCAAGCAAACCGGGTCGACGACGGCTGAAATGCCAGAAACTGGTCCCCGGAAGCTTGTTTCCTTCCGAGTGTAAGAATTGGCTTGGTAGTTTGGTTTGCCCTGTTCCCATCATGCACTGGGACAGGAACAGACTAATTTGCATATAGCCAGGTTCTGAACTGGGATGGTGCAGTGAGCTAAAAAACGGTGTTGAATCTAGCCCTGATCTCTTGACTGGGTGAGAGTATTCTGCTTAATTCAGAAACTCTGTCCATCACCACCCCTTGTTGTTAAATATTTTGTCCACCCTAAGCGTGGAAGGGTATACTCAGATGTGAGTCCCTTGCTCATTGCACCATCAGGATTCAAGCAAGCCGGGCCGACGATGGCTGAAATGCCAGAAACCGGTCCCCAGAAGCTTGTTTCCTTCCCAGTGTAAGAATTGGCTTGGTAGTTTGGTTTGCCCTGTTCCCATCATGCACTGGGACAGGAACAGACTAATTTGCATATAGCCAGGTTCTGAACTGGGATGGTGCAGTGAGCTAAAAAACGGTGTTGGATCTAGCCCTGATCTCTTGACTGGGTGAGAGTATTCTGCTTAATTCAGAAACTCTGTCCATCACCACCCCATGTTGTTAAATATTTTGTCCACCCTAAGCGTGGAAGGGTATACTTAGATGTGAGTCCCTTGTTCATTGCACCATCAGGATTCAAGCAAGCCGGGCCGACGACGGCTGAAATGCCAGAAACCGGTCCCCGGAAGCTTGTTTCCTTCCCAGTGTAAGAATTGGCTTGGTAGTTTGGTTTGCCCTGTTCCCATCATGCACTGGGACAGGAACAGACTAATTTGCATATAGCCAGGTTCTGAACTGGGATGGTGCAGTGAGCTAAAAAACGGTGTTGGATCTAGCCCTGATCTCTTGACATGGTGAGAGTATTCTGCCTAATTCAGAAACTCTGTCCATCACCACCCCTAGTTGTTAAATATTTTGTCCACCCTAAGCGTGGAAGGGTATACTCAGATGTGAGTCCCTTGCTCATTGCACCATCAGGATTCAAGCAAGCCGGGCCGACGACGGCTGAAATGCCAGAAACCGGTCCCCGGAAGCTTTTTTCCTTCCCAGTGTAAGAATTGGCTTGGTAGTTTGGTTTGCCCTGTTCCCATCATGCACTGGGACAGGAACAGACTAATTTGCATATAGCCAGGTTCTGAACTGGGATGGTGCAGTGAGCTAAAAAACGGTGTTGGATCTAGCCCTGATCTCTTGACTGGGTGAGAGTATTCTGCTTAATTCAGAAACTCTGTCCATCACCACCCCTTGTTGTTAAATATTTTGTCCACCCTAAGCGTGGAAGGGTATACTCAGATGTGAGTCCCTTGCTCATTGCACCATCAGGATTCAAGCAAGCCGGGCCGACGACGGCTGAAATGCCAGAAACCGGTCCCCGGAAGCTTGTTTCCTTCCCAGTGTAAGAATTGGCTTGGTAGTTTGGTTTGCCCTGTTCCCATCATGCACTGGGACAGGAACAGACTAATTTGCATATAGCCAGGTTCTGAACTGGGATGGTGCAGTGAGCTAAAAAACAGTGTTGGATCTAGCCCTGATCTCTTGACTGGGTGAGAGTATTCTGCTTAATTCAGAAACTCTGTCCATCACCACCCCTTGTTGTTAAATGCCTTTCTTTTACAGCTAGCTCCCTGATCCATTGTGGTCATTAGGTACCCGTAGTAGTGGAATGGTAAGTCGGGTACACTGGAAAATACAATAGGAAAGAAACAGGGTTACTGATAGTAGAGTGCAAAGTTACCCGATTAATAAATATGGTAAATTTAATTTTTATGGGCCCAATACGTATATGGTAAAATTATAGTCGGGTGACCTGCGCGCTCTATCAGTAATTTTTCTGGTAGCAGAGGAAATGGTTAGGGACTAGTTAAAGATAGGTAGGACTAGTTAGATAGGTAGGTTATTTGCTGCTAATTGTGAACATTTTACTGCTATTTGATCGAATGTACAATTGATGTTTTATTGCTGTGAAAATTATGAAATGTTTTAAATTGTTTTTCTTGCTGCTATATTGATATATGTACTAATCCACTCGATAGTGATTGTTATATGTTTGTTTGGAATACCCGGGGAAAGAATAGCGGGTGGTGAGGAGAATTCATCGCGCAGTGAGGTCACTTACTAGAAGAAAATTGGTGCAGGTTAGGCAGAACTGGAAGCACTAATTAGGGTTTTTCTGTATAAATGTATGAATAAATGGTAGCAAAGAGTTCGCTGGCAAAACTTCTATTGTGATATAACCTAGTAAGGGTCACACGGAAGGAGTAGCAGGTTCGTCTAAGCTTGATTGGTAGCAAAGGAGTTCACTAGTTAAACTTTTGGCTTAGTATATATCCCAAAGTGGATGAGTCGAAGGAGTAGCAGGTTCACTAATGCTTGTGTGAAGAGTAGGAAGAAGGGATCTACTCGTAGTATTTGAAAAGTAAATAGAGAAGTTTACTTGCAGTGAAACAAATCCTTCCTTTCTAGACACTCGAGTCCAGTGGCAAATGTGTTTTCGTTGTAAATTAAACAGAGCACTTGCACTTTAAAAGGTAGAAATCGAAGCGTTTCTTACCTTGTGAAGGAGGGAGTCAGTGGCGGAGCTGCGCTGACGTCACTCAGTGCCGCGCTGGTATTGGTCGAGACAGCGGGCGTGTAGCTGAGGCGGAATTGTAAGGGAGGGGTGAGCACAGGAGCGTGAGAACTCGTTTACGAGAAACGCCGCGCACCCATTGGGTGAATTATTTTGAAATCACACATTTGTTTGGTTGCACGAAAATAAAAGACGCGATTGGACTGGAAGTGATTTTGTAAACAAAATCGCTTGCGGAAAAGTATATGTGGCATACGTCTAACCCAGAGACCAGACCTGATCCAAAATATTTAGGGTTTGGAAAAGAGAAGTGGAAAGGTCATAGATACAACATTATGTACGGAAACAAGAGGAAGATGACCTTAGTAAACAAGGTGAAGAATTATTTTAAGAAGGATAAGCCTATCAAAACTAGAGAAGGAGTTGTCATTCCACCACCTAATACCCCCGCATCTTTCATGATGTTTGATAAAGGATACCACTCTTGTGTGTGGTTGGAGAATTGGGTGGAATATACTAAAAATGACAGAGTTTTGGCATTTCCGTTAGATGGTACATTTAATGGCAGGATTCTGTTCAATTTTAGAACCCGAATGAATGATTTACATCCCAGACCCAGATTAACGCAGTACGAGGCCTTAGAAGAATGGGAGATAGAGGCTTTTGAGCGAGACAGGCCCCGAATGGGTAAAGGGTTAACCAAATGGTATCCAAAAGTGAAACAAGAAACCTGAGAGAAAAGAATGAAAGAATGGAGACAAAACATGATAGTAGAAGGATTGTACCCTATGATGGCCCTAGAAGAACCCATGGGAGGGAAAAAGACAGAAAAGACCAAGCATCTGATGACTGGTGGGGATTCAGATGATGATTATTTGGAGGAATTGTTAATGAAAAATCCACCTCCTTATAATGAAGGACTAAGACCAGTAAGTGCAAGAGACGGCTGTCAAATACCTCCTTATCAGGAGGAGCCGAGACCTTTAAGCACAGGGAATCCATTTCTGAAACCTAATTATGGTGAGGGACCAAGTATGACGCATCCAACTGCCCCGAATTATACTCCAACCCTGACTCCGCAAATAGTACATGAAACAAGCCTGGAAAGAGTACTGCAGGAGAGAGAGCAAGAGGCTATAGCTAAACAGAGAACAGAATTAATTCAGAACATTTCCCAACTAAATACAAGTCCTGAAGCCTTGACAATTCCAGTAACTATTGGACCAGTTATTCCTTTATACGGGGATAAACAGGGGTGTCCCAAGACTCCAATTATTGCCCCAGCTGTAGTGCAGCCGAGAAAAGAGCCCCTAATTGTAGATGACCAGGCGAGTGAATGCGAATCAGTGATTTCCTTGATGGATTTGCCGATAAGGGAACCAGAAAGGGGTTCACGGAGGAAGAACACTCCTTTCAATTCAGGAGAAGTGCAGATTGAGTCAGCTTCTGGTACTAGAAGTGCCACCGTAGTGATTCTTGAAGAAATCGAGAGATGGAGTCGAGAATTAGAGAAATCAAATCTTCAGTCGAAACCATTAGATATTTACAAATTAAGAATCGAATTGGAAGAACTGATGGCTGGAAATGTGGGGTTAGACAGACTAAATACTTTTTCAGAGGACGAATTGCTGTTTATCTGCAAGAGTATCACCCGTAATACCAGAGTGTTCCATGAGAAGTTAATGGACACTGCGGCTAGTATGGGAATAGATATTGGTAAATCTAAAGTGTTGCAAAAACCCTACAGAGCAGAGTTTTCAGACAAAGATTTAGAAAACATGAATGTGTCAGGGAAAAAGGTACAGATCAGAGAATTGTTGAACCTGTTGCAAAAATGGGGAGAATTAGAAAAATGGAAAGACAGATGGGCTAAGAAAAAGGAGGAGATTAGATCAAAACAGATGGCTTCCGAGTATGTCTTAAAAGAAGCAGACAAGGCAGAAAAATTATATCCTATGCGAGAAGTGCCAGGTGGAAAATATGTGCATATTTCATGGTCCCGACAGGATATTGTGTCCTTTACTAATGATTTCCCAAAATTACGAGAAAAACCTGTGGATTGGTACAGACAGGTAGAGAGAATTGTGAAGGTTCAGACATGTCTCTGGAAAGATTTGGATGGTTTCTTTGACATTGTAGTTCCCGTAGATTTGTGGACGGAATGCAAAATTGCTATTGATTGGCCTAGTGAGGAATTCCCGAGGGACCCTAATACAGGGGCTCCTTCACCTGAGGTAATGAAAAAGTACAATCAGGTAATGTTGCATCTCAAGGGAAAAGTGCCTGCAAAGGAAACTGATTGGACCCGAATAGATAGAACTACCCAGAATAGAGATGAAACTGTGCATTCCTATTATGAACGACTGTTACAGGTGTTCAAAACGTACAGTGGTCTAGACAACATCGAGATGAAAGACATGACCCACTTCATTTATCGATTTGTGCTAGGCTTAAGACCATAGATTTCACAGTGGATGAAAGACAATACAATCTGCTGGCAGTCTAAACCAATTGATGAGGTCCTGAAGTACGCAAAATATTGTGAGGATGAAATGGCAGACAAACAAAAGGCATTAAAGGAAAAGGTTAAGTGGGCACAGGTAAAATTGGCAGAACAACAGGAACAACAGCTAAATAAATTGACTAGTAATCAGAATCAAGGCCCCGGGGTGGGGGTAAGCCCAGAGTAAAAATGAGCAGAGAAGAGGCCAAAAAGAAGTTCCCCTGTCACGGGAGCGGACAGATAGGGCACTGGAGAGACGAGTGTCCACATGTACAGAAAGGTAACGTCCAAATTAATGATTTAAATCCACAGACGCAGAATGAGAAACCACGAAAGACCCAGCAACAGGTAAAACAGAATCAGTTGCCTCGTGCACCTAGACAGAATTTTAGGAGCAAAGCACAGCATGGTGAAGACACCAAAGTGTGGGAAGTAAGGGAAAATAAGAATGCAGCAACCTCACAATTTCTGTTAAATGACACATTTTTCTGTGACGACATCTACTGACGGTGCTTGAGGGGGGAGGACGAGGAGTGCGTGCTTGGCGCCTCCTTGCCGGTTGACCAGTCAGGGCCATATATTGAAGGAAAGGTTGAACGAAATGACGTCACCTTCCTGTTGGACACTGGTGCTACCCGTTCTACTGTGAGAACAACAGACGTTCCAAACCTACCCCTCTCGGGAGAAGCGATCCAAGTAGTGGGCGTTTCTAATCAGTTAATTAGTACCCCAGTTACAAAACCCATAGAGATTAAAATTGGAAATTTTAAAGAGATGCATAGATTTGTTGTCTGCGACTCCAGTCCTGTAAACCTATTGGGACGAGATTTGCTGTGCAAAATGAACTGTACTATCTTTTGCACACCAAATGGCGTTGAAATTAAAACCCCAGACGAAGATGGAATTTACAAATTAATGTTAGCAAGACCCGACTCTGAAATTAAAAGACTGACAATGCAAGACTTGCCTGAAGAGCTCCAAGGAACAGTGAAACCAAAAGTATGGGATTTTACTGGAAAAGATGTAGGATTAATGGAAAATGTTGACCCAATTAAAATAGCCATAAAGGAAAATGCAACATACCCAAATATTAAACAGTACAAAATGAGTGCAGAAGTTAAAGCAGGAGTTGCCATTGAAATAAAAAGATTGTTAGAAGCAAACATCATACAAGAAGTAATGAGCAGCCCATGTAATTCGCCAATAATTGGAATCAAGAAACCTAGGGGAAAGTACAGGGTAGTACAGGACCTGCGCAAAGTTAACAAAATTGTGGTCCCTTGTTGTCCTGTTGTGCCAAACTCTGCAGTAATTCTATACCAAATTCCATGGAATGCTGGATGGTTTACCGTCATTGACCTATGTCATGCATTCTTTTCAATTCCATTGCATCCAGACAGCAAATTTCTTTTCTCATTTGAATTCAACAGTCACGTGTACGTCTGGAATTGCGTCCCTCAGGGGTATACAGAAAGCCCCTCAATCTTTAATCAGATTCTGAAAAAGTGCCTTGAGACCCTAATTTTGCCCGGAAAGTCAGTTTTGGTGCAATACATAGACGACCTCTTGGTGGCGTCTAAAAGTCGAAGAGATTGTGTAACTGACACAATTGCCTTGCTAAACCACTTAGGTGAAGGTTGACATAAAGTATCACCCAAAAAGTTGCAATTCTGTACCACATCAGTGAAATATCTGGGGCACCAGATAGAGAGAGGTATCCGGAAAGTCACCACAGAAAGAATCAGGATAATTTGAAACATGGAATTACCAAATACCCAGAAAGAAATCAGAATGTTCCTTGGAGTTGTAGGGTACTGCAGGCAGTGGATTGTGGGATTTGCAGTCCTAGCAAAACCATTAATAAAAATGACAAAGAAAGGAGCAAGTGACCCTATAGATTGGGATGACGAAAGCATAACAGCTTTCACAAAATTACGAGACTGTCTCTGTACTGCTCCTGCTTTACCAATTGTGGCTACCGAGGGAGTTCCTGACTTCTTCAGGCACCCCTCTCCGAAATGGAAAATACGTGCAGGATTTACTGGAAGCAATCCAGTTACCAAAAGAATTGGCTGTGGTCAAGTGTGCTGCTCACAAATCTGGCAATGACGATGTGACAGCAGGTAATTGTTATGCTGACCAGTTGGCCAAACATTGTGCAAAATACAAAATGGCAATCAATATAAAGGCTGGGGGAAACGGAAGCAGCTGCCAACTTTTAATGCTAGAGGGAGTGAGTACATGGGAGGAAGTGAGAGACTTACAGGAAGCAGCAGACCCACAGGAGAGGCAAAGATGGAGACACTTTGGTTGTCGTAGGAGGAATGCAGATGGTGTCATTGTATACCTTGATGATATGCCTGTGTTGCCAGACTATATGCTTGCTCCTATGGCTAGGCTGATCCATGGAGACACCCATGTAGGCAGAGATGCGATGATTCGGATGTTCCGCCAAACATGGTTCAACTCAAAATTCAGAAGCGTAGCAGAAGCACTCTGCCAGAGGTGTTTGACCTGCCAACAATTTAACCCTGGAAAGAAAACCATAGTATTACCAGGAAAAATTGGAAAGGCAGAAGGCCCTTTTCTTAGATTACAACTTGACTTCATTCAGTTGCCCCCTTGTCGAGGAATGAAATACCTACTTGTCATTGTCTGCCTGTTTTCAAAATGGGTGGAAACTTTCCCTGCACGAAGAAATGACAGCATCACAATAGCCAAATTATTGCTTAGGGAACGAATACCTTGTTACGGTTTCCCAGTCTTAATTGAATCTGACAGAGGAAGTCATTTCCAGAATGAAATAATAAAACAGATTTGTGAAGCATTTAAAATCACGCAAAATCTGCACTGTGCATATCGTCTAGAGGCTTCTGGAGTGGTAGAACAGATAAATGGCACAATCAAATCGAGATTGGGAAAGATGTGTGGATACACTCAACTGGAATGGCCAGATGCTCTGCCTCCAGTGCTGATGGGACTCAGAAGTATTCCAGATCGGAACACGGGCTTGAGTCCCCATGAAATCCTGATGGGAAGAGCAATGCGGAAAGCATGGGTGCCAGGATACAAATTAATAAGCATATCTGATGATTTGGTACTGGAATATTGTAAAGAACTGGCTGACCAAGTGCATTCTATCTCTCGCCAGGTTGGGGGAGAAGACGTCGCCAGGCCAACGACTCCAGCACATAACCTGAATCCAGGTGACTCGGAAAAGTTGCCTTGAACCAAGGTGGGGAAAGCCACGACAGGTGATCCTGGTAACCACCACAGCTGTAAAGTGTGCAGGAGTACCGCGCTGGATCCATGCCAGCCACACAAAGAAAGTGACTGAACCAGACCTAACTGAAGCTGAAAGTTGTGCAGCTGAAGGATCCGAAGACATCGGTCCTGAAGTAGCTGAAGAACAACTGAGCTCCAGTCAAGAAGATTGGATTCCATTTATCGATCTGACAATCGACCCCATACGAACTAGGAGTCAAGCTCAACTAGATAGACAGTGGGATAATAGTGAGGACGAGACAGGTGAAGAAGAAGCTACTCAGATCATCGAAATCCATGTAAAATCTGATTCTGAGGAGGATCAGGTAGGGAGAGAGCAGGTAATTGACACTCCTCCAAGAACACCTGCACCAGAAAAGGGACAGATAGAAATTAGGGCGGAAGTTCATGCCGAAGAAAATCAAGCGTTCGAAGAGCTTGAACAGGAACAGGTAGGGTTAGACAATTGTGTTCAGGAAGAAGAGACCGAAACAGATCAAAGCCAAGCTCAGCAAACACCTGAACAAGGCCAGTTTAGGGACCAGGCAGAAGAAGCAGATGAAAGACCTGGACCTAGTCAGTTAGGGAACAATACAGGAGATGAACTTGATTCAAATGTGCCACAACTGAACGAAAACAAAAGAGTGTTTGAAAAAGGCCAAGACACAGTGCCAGTTAAAAGACTCAGAAAAGGTGACTCAGTACCTTGATTTGTGAAAAGGCTGAGATTGCGTTTGAAGACAATAAACGAAGAACCTAACCAAATAAATGAGGTTTCGAGTCAAACTGACCCAGTGGTGACAAAGCAAAGGAGAAGAAGTGCTCGCATTAAAAAGCTGAATAAGAAGTATTCGAGCCCTGAATGGACTTACTATGTACTGGAAGAATTTGAGAATCTGGAAATAAGTGACGCAAGTACTGAAAGTGACAGAGAATTGATTTCTGAACAGAGCGAAGACGAAGCAGAACCACCCTGAAAAAGTTACTCGAGTAAGCAAATTGGGCAGAGTTACAAAGAGGGGTTGAAGCTTCTTTTGAGCCAAAATGTCTGATTCTTCTGAGAATGGGAGACCGAGACGAAGTTGTTGTAAAACATGCTGCCAAGTATGTTTATGTAGTGTAGCAATAGTACTGATCCTCTGGATAGGACTAACAATAACTTTTCCTTCTATGGTGAGTAAAAACCCAAGTCTTTACCCAAATAATAATTTACCTGACGACACTGAAGAATCACACACTTGAATTACACCACGAAGAATAGATACATTGGACAAACCACTTAGCCTGAAATGGATACAGTTAGAATTAGAAGCACCAGATAAGGAAGGATTACACTTTAACAAAATAAAGAACAAGACTCATTTAAATGTTTTCGCAAACCTGTTATTGCATTATGTAGAAACTATGGAAATAGACGACTGTTATGTCTGCATGAAGCTACCCACTTCTGTGGCTGAAGGCGTGACTTATCATCACCTGCCCTTAACCTATTGAATTTCCTGTAGTATACTAACTAGCTTATTTTACAGGAGAGGTCCTTTACAGTATTACTACTCAAACTCTGACGTAACGTTTTCTGAACTTCCTGTTCGAAGAAACCTGAACCCTGTACATACGACTAGAGATGTAGCTAAGTACATGAGTGATTATTTTCTAACTGTAGGAAAAATTAATATAGATGATGCACATAAAAATAACCTGACCTGTTCTTTACATGAAAAGGAAAAGGGATTTCTGGACATGGTAGAGAAGAGAAGAGAGAGTTTCCAAAAGAAAGCCAAAGACAAGAACCATAAAGTTCCTAAATGGGCAGAAAGTATAGGGAGCACCTCAAATGGTGGAGCTAATGCTGCGATGCTTCTGGATTTCGAAAAGAAGGGGAAACTCTGTCTTATAAGAGAAATGACTAGTTATTATAACAATATTTTCATTGGTTCCAGTGAGTGCGAACATAATTACAAGGTAATTGGAGGTTGAGGGTTCAAAGATGGGACAGAGCCTGTGTTTCTTGGAATTTACTTTATTTGTGGGAACAAGGCTTACTTCAAATTGCCCGACCATTGGCACGGGAGTTGCTATTTTGGTATTGTCTTCCCAAAGATATACCATGTGGGGGAAATCACTGGAAGCAATGAAGAAACTAACCAATTAGTACGCACTAAAAGAGAAAGTGCTGGTGAAATTGTAAGAGATATTTTTAGTGCACTGATACCTGCAGTGGGAGTGACTCTGAATACACACAGAATTAGCAAATTGTCAACAGTAGTAGACCGGTTATCTACCGACACTGCGGGAGGTTTCCTGATGGTCAATACCGAAATGGTTGCGGTCAGATCAATGGTTTTACAGAACAGACTTGCGCTTGATACCCTATTGGCAAAAGAGGGCGGAGTCTGCAGAATGCGGAAAGCGCAACATTGTTGCACTTACATACCTGATAAAAGTGTAGAAATTAAAAGGTATGTGAGGAACATTACAAATTTGGGAAAAGAGCTCAAACCACTTGAGGTTGATAGTGCCTGGAAGAGACTTACTGATGGTCTCTCTGCCGTAGGCCATTGGTTTGCTAACTTAGGTAGAAGTTTTCTGATTAAAATACTGATGTCAATTGCTATAATAGGTTTCGTATTATTCATCATATTCATCTGTTGTAAATGTCGAAAGCACCAGAAAAAGTATACTGTGAACCAGAGAGGGGTAAAGAGAAATGTGGATGAACTTGAATTAGAAGAAATGAACAATCAGATTTATAAAAGGGTGAAAAATTCTCACCCTAATAAAGAGACAAAAGAGAAATTGAACCGAATGTTTGAAGAAATTGAATTGGGCAAACTATGAAAAAGTTGGCATCTGGTTCTATTGATTTTGTTATGATATAAAATATCATCAAAGAGGGGATTGATGGAGCAAGAATTCGCACGTAAAGCGTCTTGCTTGTATTCAAGAACCTCAAATAACATTAATAAAATGTAACCAACATGTTTGTCTTACTAATTTCCCATTTATTCTGACATTTTGGGTATCCTAGTGATGCTTGCCTATGTGTTTATTAACCTTTATACGCTTGCCTCTAAAATGGCTGCTGCTTGGCGGGGTTTTCTTCTGTGCATGCGTCGGTCACAATCACGTGACGTGACGTACTTGCAGTTCTGGTGGGAATCTTTGCGCTTGCGCACTCGACTTAAGATGGCCGCTTTGTGTTCTCACATGCTGAAGCTTGCTCTGCCGCTTTCTGCATTTCTGTTCGTCTTGCACTAATCTTAATGCTATAGTTAGTATAAAGTAAGGGGAGTCATATAGGGATTCCTGGTATACAGTGTATTCATTTATTTCTATGTTCTAAATTGTTTTTCTTTACTTTCCATGTATCGTAACCCTTGGGCCTGGGAGGGATTCAAAACCCCATCTTAGAAGTCCCTACTGAGCATGTCATCCTGGCAGAGGGAAGAAAACCTTGTACCAGTGGAGCTCAGCCAGCTGGCAGCCACAGTCAAGATGCTCATGAGAAATGACCTGCGACCCAGCAGGACGAAGCTGAACTGTACTGCAATTGACACAATTGTATATAATCTTTGTAGACTCCATTCTATTCTGTAGAATATGTCATGGGAACCCCAAATTCAATAGGCGGTCCCACAAGATGCAAATTGGGACTTGTAGAAATTTATCCTGGTTGGTGTGTTGACCTGTCCTACTTGAGGACCAATCGAAATTGGGGATTCTTACACTTGCAACATTTGGGGGGTGGTACACTGACCCGAAAACAGTATAACTAACCTAGGTTTAGCTAGAGAAATTGTCCGGCTTGTCCAAATAGCTGACCTGTCACTGACCCAACGCACTCAATAGGTGACTGATACAGAGAGCTGCGGAGCACTCTGTCCGTAATTTCCACAGACCCTAAGCGGGGGGTTTTGAGAACCTTAAGTGCTGGCGGAGCACTTTGCTGGAGAATTCGATAACCCAATCAGGGTTCTGACTGATAGCTGCAGAGAGGGTGTAGCGCAGGCGTTGCTACCGAACTGCGGGTGCTGGTCCTTTCCTTGGTGGTCCTGTCCTGATCCTAATCTGGTTTTCCTGTCCTGTCCTGAGGTGTTTACTCTGCACCTGCTGGCCTACTGGCGACTGTCCATCCTTGGGGTTTCTCCTGTCCTTAACTGACCCGTGGCCAGGGTTGGTCTTCACACCGTTCTAGGTAAATATAGTGCTGGGAAATCTATTTCTGCATCTTTCTTTCTTTTCCTTGCTTTAATAAAGACGTACTCTTGCATATTGATTTTCCATGCTTTCTTTGCACCGACAAATGAAAAGGTAATACATTATAGTTGTTATACTAGCAGGTTCCAATTTTTCCCTATCCTTTAAGTACGTTCCTGCATACAGCTTATGAACTAGATGTTCCTTTTCTCTTCCTTTAGCTAAATGAAGTGATTGCTCTGAAATATTAGCGTGTTCCACTTTTACCTTCCCTATAGTTACATGTTATTTTTCCGAGTTTCCATAGACTGACAAAATTCTCATACGGTGTCCATTTTAGAAGGGTGTACATTCTAGCATGTTCCTTATTTTTCCCCATCCTTTAGTCACTCCACATCTAGCCTAAAGTCCTGAAAATTCTTACTAGCATGGTCCTTGTTTTTACCTTTCCTTTAGACTTCTAAATGGTTGGCCTGATTTATTTCTTATATGGATACGTGCTCTTTATAATTCTAGTTAGTGACAGTTTATTGGCTGTAAACCTTACGCTTAATGAATCTGACGAATTTTAGATAAAGGTTTTCAAAACTTCCTGAGTTTGTGGTTATTATATGTGTGCAGATATAGAAAAGTGTTTGGTATTTTGGTGTCTGCCTTTCTTTTACAGCTAGCTCCCTGATCCATTGTGGTCATTAGGTACCCGTAGTAGTGGAATGGTAAGTTGGGTACACTGGAAAATACAATAGGAAAGAATCAGGGTTACTGATAGTAGAGTGCAAGGTTACCCGATTAATAAATATGGTAAATTGAATTTTTATGGGCCCAATACGTATATGGTAAAATTATAGTCGGGTGACCTGCGCACTCTATCAGAGGGAGTGGTATGACTTTCGGTTCCGGGACATGTATTCAGTCTCTGCGGGTGGACAGATGTGAATGTGGGTGCAGTCGATGCAGCCAATTACATGGGGGAATTGTGCGGTGTGATAGAAGTCCAGTTTTGTTTGCATTAAGTCCTGTTGGGTTGTTGGGAAGGTGATGTAGTAGTGTATCCGGCTCTGCATGGTGTCCAGGAAACTTTGTAGGCAGCGTGACAGTGTACTCTGTGATATACCCCCTGCATATGCGACTATGCCCTGGAAGCTGTCGGAGGCCAAGAGGTGCAGGCAGCACAGGACCTGTACATGGGTCACCTGTACAGGGGAGAGGAGTTGGCCTAACGGCTAAGGCGCTCGACCTCGGACCTGGGGATCTGGGTTCGAGTCTTGGTAACGACGCCAAACATCCTGTGATTCTGGGCAAATCACTTAATCTCCCCGTGCCTAAGAAAAATGAATGTGTGTCCTCATGTAACGTAACTGGTACTATGTAAAGCGCTCTGATACCTGATTCAGTTCGGGTCAAGTTCGCTCTATATAAAACTCTGCAAAAAAAAATTTTTTTTTAAATGGGTGGGCACGGCATTGGTCCTCCGTGTTGGGTGCTGCATCAGGGGGTCAAGGTCTCTGATGAGCTTATTAATCATTGCCCCATTGAGCCTGTATTTGGAGTAGATCTCCTCTTCAGTCTGTCCCAGGAGTGTAATCCGCAGCCGAAAGATGCGCTCCTAGATCCTGCATCGGTTCTGGGCTGGAGCCTAAAGCCTCAGCCGCCTTGCCACGATGTAGAGACCTGGCATTGTGACTTTCCTCATGCTCCTACTGAGTCTCCTTAAGTGTGTTTGATTTACCCAACACCTGTTTCTTGTTAGAATTTTTTTTTTTTCACCAATTGGACTTCATGGTTACCACCTGGTTTGGCTTGTCCTTAAATTGCGACTCGTATTTAGCGATTTTGGGTATTTTCGCAATTTGCGATTTTTGATGAATGGGATTAGCGATTTATTAGCGAATTCACAATTTGGTTGCGAATTCGCTATTGATTTCACTACATTTGTGGATAATCGCTGTTAAGGAATCGCAATGGGGGTTTCAAAATGGTTTTGCGAATCTTTGTTTTGCGATTTCGCTATTTACTGGTTTTGTACTTGATGCGTTGCGGAAGTGGGAATTGCAATCGCTGTTTCGCTTGATGCATCTATGCCTAAGAGTGTTGCCAAGAGGAACAAGGACTTGCAGAGGAGGAACAGACTGGATGCTAGACAGATGGAAGCTGCACAACTGAACCCTCACCCCCTCCCAATGCAACAGCAATGCTTTGTCTCTGGAGCTTTAGAGATGTTGTCTTTAAGCCAGGAATAGATTTTGGATACATATATTTGTCTTGGTGCTACCTACTTACAAGAGAACACTTTTTCCATTCACCTTTTGATAGACTGGGGAACATCCCGTGTCAATATTTGACACAGATATCTTTTCGTTTAAACAGTCTGGCTAAGAATACACTTCCAGTCAATACTGTTTGCTCTACTGGCCTTCTTTTCTGTCCAGCACAACAAAAGAACAGCACGTTTGGTCGACTCACTGATTCTTTCCTTTTAAAGGGCTGTTCCTTGGATATTTCTAATTATTTATTTTTCACTTCACAGGGGCACGCTGAACGCAGGAAATTATCTTTGAGTAAATCTTTTTGTTTTCGGACATTGGAAATACATGATTATTGTTTTTGAAGTGCACACTGTGCCACCAACTTGGTTTGCAATCTAAAACATGTCTGCCACTGCAGCCCATAGAACAATTTCAAACTGACATTTTGACATGGCAAAATGAAACCTTTTACAGGCATAAACCTTCATTTTTAATACTTATGTCACCTCTAAGGTAGGCCATAAAAGGCTCATCGGGCATTTAAAAAGTAGGACATGTGTATTTTAGGTTTTACATATCCTGGCAGAAAACAATGCCTAAAGTCGTTTTTTACTATTGTAAGGATGTGTCTCCCTTAGACTAACACTTTGTTAACCATATTACACTGAATAAGTGATAACTTCAGTTTGGGAACAGATAGAGAAATGTCACTCATTTGAATTGTAATTAAAAATATTATTTAAAGCTTGAGTCAGATTTTAATTTACTATTCTGTTTATGCCACTTTTAGAAAATCGGCATTTTTGAACCTAAACCAAATATGCCTTTCTGCCAGCATCCAGGGTCACAAGACTGAATGGCTTCCCTGTGGTGTCTTATGCATTCTTTCTAGATATGGGGACAAGAAGGCCTTGGGTGTGGGGAATGGTGTTTCTCTCCTGAGGAAGATGTCCTGGGGGTATTACTCAGCCATCCTGAGCTTCAAATGTGGGGGTATGCCCGCCCCAGGGCAAGACTGGGAACCACAACCGGCCCTAGCAAAGTGCTCGGCCGCCCCTCCTCCCCACTCGGGGGGGGTTGGAGGTGCCGCCAAGCTCTTTGCCGGGGCCGGTTTTCTGCCAATTTTGGTACAGGGCTGATTTTGCAGCTATGCTTCCAAAACAGCCCTGTAACAAAAACGGCCCCCAGGGGCCAAAAACTGGCCCCCACCCGTGCAGCGAACCGGGGATTACCCGGTGCCCGCTATAGCCAGTCCAGCCCTGGCCCGCCCCCTTCCTCACTTCTACAGGCTGTCTGCCATGCCACTGACAAATGCAGCTCACACCTAGACCTGCCTGGCCCTTGTTAACCTAGCCCTGGAAAGGGGGAAGGTTAGACCAATGGGGGCATCCCCCAACCACAGGCTGGCACAGATGATAGAAGGGCATCTTCAGAACCTTTCATCAGGACACTCCTTGACCTGTGGAAGATTCAGAAGAAGGACTGCCCTCCTGCCTGAAGAAGGAAAAATGGACCTGCTTGCATTGAATCCATGCTCTCCAGAAGTGACTCCAAGGATCAGTTGGGTGACCTCCTGTTTGAGCTATAGGGATACACCAAGCTTCCAGGGGCTTCTTGCAACTGCCTCGGCTACCAAGCACAAACTTGGCCTGCCTGGACCCTGCTGGCCTCTTTAGAAGTAAGGCCTGGTCCCTAAGAGGTGCCCTGCAGGTCCTGGAACCTTGTCTACCATCAGAGTGTACTTCTCCTGAACTAAAGGTGAAATTCCAGAGGTTTTGGGCTCCTCACAACCGCAAAGGGCACTCTTTGCACCGAACAATGACGTCAATGACGCTTGCCAACAACACTTGCCAGTGAGGACCAGCTCTTGGCGCCACAACAGTGACTGTTTGCAACACCCAACCTGTTCCCCGCATGGCCAACATCCTCCTCACAGTTTCCGCCAACACAAACCTCCAAATGCAGCTCATCACATGAACTCAAGAAGATAAACTCTTCAGCGGAGCAAAGCTGGTCCCTGTACCCAAACCGTGCTCCGTCTGCCTGAACTTGTGACTTTACATCAGTCCAGCACAACCAGATAACAGCGAGTGGTTCTTTGTGCTTTTTGACATCATTCCTCCCCCCAAAATGTTTTTGATTTATATCTCTGGTTCTACTGCTTGGATGTTTGTTGTTTTGGGGTCATTTTGTTTATTCAAATTTACTCTATTTTCCTAAATTGGCTTGGGATTTTATTGGTATTTTTGTGTCACTTTGTTACTGTCTGAGTGCAGCATAAATACTTTACACATTGCCTCTAAGTTAGGCCTGATTGCTGTTCTGCCAAGCTACCAGGGCATTAAGTACAGGTTTATTTAGTGACTTTTGTGGTACACCCTGACCAAAAATTGTGCTTATTTTCTGAATAGGGCTTTCTACCCATTCCATCAATAACTCAATTTCTTACAGCAATCTTAAAGTTTAATTAACACCAGACAAACACCATATGTGTGGGGAACAAATTTACTATGTGGATCGGTCTTCATGAAGTGGGTTTGCATTTTTACGTTGCCATCTGTGGTTATTTTAATGCAGAAACAAATACTGTGGTCCTTGCGCAACATATCTTATTATCCCGGTAGATAGAATGGTAAACCCACACTTCCTGGAAGCCAATGACTGTCGCTCTGGCAGTGTTTCCATATCAATGTGCATGTGGAAGGTAGACGGGTGCAGACTGCCTTTGCCTTTGATGCACATTCAGTTAAAGCTGAGTTTTCCAACAACAGTTTTCATCAACTGTCTAGGATTCTGCAGTAATGCAGCCATCTAAAGCTGCAGGATTTGCAGGTGATGAAACTTATTAATAAGACGGAGGTATCATGGGTGAACAATTACCAACAGCAAAAGGAGCCAGTAATATCCTGTCATTAGTAGCCGGGTGTTGGGAGCTGTGGGTAACACTACTATCTAACTATCAATAACTAATGGTTAACTAGTGTGCAGATATTACTAGCCAGATTGATGTCTGGATCCTCTCTCCAAGGCCTGGTCTTCTACAACCACCTCAAAGGTTTCTTCTGTCGTCCTTAGATTGTGGAAGTTGAAATTACATCCTCTTCCCGATAGGCAAACCCTTGTAACTATGGTTGCAGAGACTACCTATTGTTGTAGTCCTTGTTGTGGCCTTAAATATTGTGTAAATATGAAAGTGGCCTAGCCCCTATTGGATGCTAGGACTCTGGCATGCAACCACAATGAGAAAATATTAGATTATAAACATGTTAATCATATCAACAATCACAATTTTAGCATTCAGATTCAATATACAATCATTTGTTATTAATCATGATGCTTCACAATACAATATTTGTTTGATGAGAATAAAAAAACCCTGATACATTTCAATTCATAACCCAATGCATTTCGGAACGAAAGTTCCTTCGTCAGGGGTTCTGTCAAAAAACAAAAACACAATAAAGGGAACATTTTAGTTTGATGCCTGCAATTCTCTGTGTAGAATTACTAATTTATGGTAGATGAGGAGGTTTATCTTACCTAATTGAAAAGTGGATGTTCTAAAACACGCGTAATGCCATTTGAAAAACACTGTCGAAATCTGCACATGAAAAAAGGTATACAACGTTTAGGCGTGAACCGCCAAGGCAATGAAAGAATTGTCTAATCCCTTAAGTTTTAAAACTTATCTGTATCAACAGGTTTCAGGGAATTTGATGGCAACCTAAGAAGAAAATAGTGTGGGCTATAAGTATGTTATAAAGTGTTACGAAAATATCAATGCATTCAGCCAAGTGGTCAATATGACTCACCTGCGTGAGTGAAATCGAATTTGAAATTCGTCTGGTGAGGGTCCGTGAATAACAGCAACTGAGAGTAAATAGAGCAACAATAAGTCTCAATGTCCTATAACGTGGTATGTGAAAAGTACCGAGTTACTCGAGTTTAAGTTTAAATTAGGAGAGCTTACCCGCTAAAAACGGTGAGTGCCAGCTGACAACTGTACCGTCTTCGTGAGAATACGCGAAGAAGATAGTCCATTTTCACTTTTACGGTACACAATGTATTGAGGAGAAATAGAAATAAGACTGATGCCGTTTATACGTAAAGAAATGAAGAAACGGTCCGTTTATACTGTTTGATGCACGGTGTGACAAGAACAATGATCAAAATAAAATATAGACAAAGCTGTGTTTATAAAACACGAAATCTATTCTGAAAGTTGGAAAAAAGGAAACGAATATATTTCGGAATGAATGTGTGTAAAAAACAGGTGTATTTGAAAGGGTAAAGATAGTAAAAATCGAAAGGGGACTAGTGATAGCAACCTCACTATATGAAGTGAAATTGATGAACAAACTTTATTGTTCCTGATTTTAATAAACAATCACTGCTATGTTAATCTGAACAATTTTAATCACATGTAAGAAATAGTTCTATATCTCCCCTGAGTGAACTAAATGAAGAAAACATATTGCATTTAAAATACATGCCATTCAAATACTCCATAAATAATTTTATGTATTATGTCTCCTACTCTATTTGATCGGAAAACAGTATACATCTGCTGGGTTCTGATATATATATTAATTACAGAAAACATACCATGTCTAATTTACGTATAAACGGCATCAGTCTTATTTCTATTTCTCCTCAATACATTGTGTACCGTAAAAGTGAAAACGGACTATCTTCTTCACGTAGTTGTCAGCTGGCACTCACCGTTTTTAGCGGGTAAGCTCTCCTAATTTAAACTTAAACTCGAGTAACTCAGGACTTTTCACATACCCCGTTATAGGACATTGAGACTTATTCTTGCTCTATTTACTCTCAGTTGCTGTTATTCACGGACCCTCACCAGACGAATTTCAAATTCGATTTCACTCACGCAGGTGAGTGATATTGACCACTTGGCTGAATGCATTGATATTTTCGTAACACTTTATAACATACTTATAGCCCGCACTATTTCTTCTTAGGTTGCCATCAAATTCCCTGAAACCTGTTGATACAGGTAAGTTTTAAAACTTAAGGGATTAGACAATTCTTTCATTGCCTTGGCGGTTCACGCCTAAACGTTGTATACCTTTTTTCATGTGCAGATTTCGACAGTGTTTTTCAAGTGGCATTACGCGTGTTTTAGAACATCCACTTTTCAATTAGGTAAGATAAACCTCCTCATCTACCATGAATTAGTAATTCTACACAGAGAATTGCAGGCATCAAACTAAAATGTTCCCTTTATTGTGTTTTTGTTTTTTGACAGAACCCCTGACGAAGGAACTTTCGTTCCGAAATGCATTGGGTTATGAATTGAAATGTATCAGGGTTTTTTTATTCTCATCAAACAAATATCGTATTGTGAAGCATCATGATTAATAACAAATGATTGTATATTGAATCTGAATGCTAAAATTGTGATTGTTGACATGATTAAAATGTTTATAATCTAATATTTTCTCATTGTGGTTGCATGCTAGAGTCATAGCATCCAATAGGGGCTAGGCCACTTTCATATTTACATATGTATGCTAGCAGGCAATAATCTGGCATTGCACACTTATCAAAACACTTGCCCCCCCCAAAAAAAAAATTTCACAAAGAGTGCGGTTCTCACACACATTCATTTTTTACTAAAACATGTGTACCTGGGTGGAGCCTGAGCTAAACTGTGTCCAGCCCTACACACGAGAAACTATTTTCAGCAACCACACTTGAGTTCTTGCTAGATTTGCTTGATCTCTTACCAGATATCCCCAAAGTCAGAAGCGCAAGAGCCATCTTGTTTGGGGATATACTAAAAGAGGCAGCCACACCCCTTCTCCAACCATCAGTCAAGGATGTGTTTGACCAGTGATAGATCTAGAGCTGTTGCTGTCCACGATTAGCATTTGCTTTGACTTCTCCCTTCAGAAGTCTTCTTCTGGAAGTCAACATTTTCAGAAAGAATCACCCAAGAGTGAGGGGAATTTGCGGAGAACTGGGGTATTGGGAAGGAAAATCAGAGCTTACGAGGCATCCTCAACACAAGGAAGTAAAAAAACATTTGAAAGCCATGGGCATGTTTCTTTAGTAAAGACTTTGGTTGAACGTCTTGCTGCTAGCGTGATCCTTAAAGACTTTGAATTGAAAGACAAGAACATGTTATAACTACTGCCCGATTTTACAAGTATGTTCCTGGGAGGAAGCAAGATATTTCTTTCAAGTATGTTGGGAGGCACCCAGTTAATTTGGTGCAATCAATCTTGTTGAAGTACCTGACTTAGGTCTAAAGGAAGATCATATTGTTGAAGACAATAACCAAAAGGACTGCTGAGACTGTGTGGTGAACTCCCGCCTAGACAGCCTCTACCAAGAATCCAAAGAGATAAAGTGTGAGAGAGAGCTAAACCCTTTCAGACATGTAAGAGGTGCATTTAGAGCAGAAGGTTGCTTAACAAAGAAGCCAACACTGTTGTATCATCGCTTCCATGTATACGTTTGTACTGAATTAACACTTGTTTCATGTCACATGATTCAGCTCTGCTTCATTCTGTTTTTTCACACCACAAAAACATCCTGTGGGAAAGTCATAACTTTCCTGACTGGATATCTCAGTTGCCACCCAAAAAGAGTCAGGTCAAAAAAATACTCATATTTATGACCCATCTTATAAGTTCTCATTAATCCTGAAGACACCAGTAATAAGATCTTCCTCTTCAACAGGATCTATTCCTTTTTAGACCCCTTCTTTTCCTTTGCTGTGGTTTGACTTTTGGGGTTATCTTGTGGCTCCTGCTTCAATTTTGGAGTGGCAAAAAGGTGTAAGTATTCAGGTTCTGGATGTGATCACAGAGACCGAGTCATTAGCAGAGAGATGATTACTGGTAGCAAATTTTCAGAATAGATCAGGGGCGTAACACAGACCCCCGTAACTCCCGAGGTGCGGAGGGGGGCCCCAAGATCCATGGGGCCCCCTTGGCACTGCACTCTGGCCAGAGAGCTCCTGATTGAGCCTGGAGGGGGCCCCACTTGGAACCGTGCTGGGAGGCCCCCTCAATTTTATTTACGCCACTGGGATAGATAGAGATCACTGTTGCTTACTGATAAGTAGCCATCATGGTTGATGATGGAGTCACTGTTTCACAGTCATTAAATGATGGGAGTAGGAAAGTTGTTTATACAGATTTATCAGTAGCCATGGCGGATGCTTGCACTCAGTACTCACTACACACGGGGAAACAGGTGAAATCATGCTGATGCTCTTTGATCAGTAGCCATGGGGCTACTGAATGAAAAATGAAATTTTTTTTTGTCTATTTATTTAGATTAATGAATAGCTTCTTATCATGATGACAACTATCTTCATCATCACCATAGCTGCAAAAGTAAGGGAGTGAATAAGAGATTTAAAACGCAATGCGGATATAAACAATTCTTGGCTTTGCATTATTGACAAACAGGGCACACTGCTGAATGTTGCTGATTAGGAGCATAATCTGTTACATTAAGGGTTTGAAGGAAAACCAGCTTTTCAAATTCTGAGTCTTTGGTGCTTCATGGAAGGTTGCCAAAAGGACTAAATATTAGTTCTAGCTGGACACATGCAGGAGAATAAACTACCACCTAACAGACTAAGACATTTCTACTATAAGCTATGCTGAAATCGGTTAACTGAAGGGGTAATGTATACAATATGGCAAATGATCAACATAAGGGCTTTCAATACAAATCTAAATGGTGATTTGCATTATTTCGGTTTATCTTACTCTTCTGACACTACAGCACACTCAGTTGGAAAGAGGCCCTTGACACCTGATGGTGAATGAATGAAAATGATAGTATATGTTCTACTCTTTTTTTAGGGCCATTTACCATGTGTAAGGTCAACAAGTCTCAATGCACATGAAGTTGACCATTCAGATCCAGGGTAAATGTGTTCTTAATTGGAAGATGGGGAGCGGCAAAAAAGCACCAGTCAGCATTACATTTACAGCCACCTACCTCTTCAGGCACTGTCCTGATGTCTACAGATTGAAATACACATATACTCGTTTTTCCAACCTTTTAATTGGGACTTTGTTGATTGCAATGTTTTTCCTATCCTATAAATGTGAATGAAGATGGAGGCAGCAAGCATCTGTCAATAAACTAAAACATGATAGGTGGCTATGGTCCCTTGGCAGCACACCTGGTTCTGTCACAAGTGTGTGGGCTCTTTATAATGCCTTGTGGGAAGGCAATGTAGGCGTTTTCTAAATGCCCTTTTTGGGAGGGTAGACTCTGATGGGGCAGTGTGGCATTATCCTCCAGATCCTCACCCATCCATCAATATAATAGACAGGTTATCATGTCTAGACAGGGTGGATTTTTGTACAAAATAACCATTCTGTTATAACCACAAATCAAGAATCCCTTGCCCAGAGCCTTCTACTTCATGTACATTATAGACATGTTCTTATGCCCATAGCAGGACTTTCATACGGAGCCAACTTTCTGTCTAATATGTCAATGAACATGAAAGAAAGGGACAGCTGCCATCTTTCCTTGGCCTTACCCATCATGGAAATACTACGCAGGTGATTACTCTTATAGCAGGACTTATAGCAGGACTCCTGCTATTGCTGTAATTGTATGGCTTTGATATCTATGGCGTGACAGAACTATTACCACAGGACTATAAATCTAACTCTCATCACTTTTCTTGGTGTCCCATTTTAGGTCGAAACCAACCAGACAGCATTGCTGTCTTGCTGCAAAGACATTCAGGACATGCTGAAATCTGGCCATGGAATGCAAACTGCCCATTGCTAACCATTGGCTTTACGTTTTGTAATTCACACTTGTTTGCTCCACGGGAGAGACAAAAACATGCTGGATGGGCTAAAAAGCCAAACAAATAGAAAGCAGAGTCTCTTTACCACCTCTCTAACTGGCTCCTTCTATTCTTCCACAAGAGCTCTTTTTTTGGGCACTCTTCATTATTTCTTGTGAAGTACTTCATGAGAGTGTATGTGTTTTCCAGCAGTCTCCCTTGTATGTCTGTTACGCCCCAGTTCTCTGTGTCACTCGAAAGTACTGTGTGCCGCTGTGTACACACTGTGCTCCATCTTACGGTGCCATCTGTTTGCTTCTGTCCCATCAGTGTGCCTCTATTCCCTCTATCAGTGCCTGTGTTCCCTCTTTTTTACACCCCCACTGTAGGGTCAGATGGGCAAATAGGGCAATCAGGCAGTGCCCGATAGAGTGGTCTGAAAGATCAGTGCATGGGCCAGTTTTCAGACTGTTTCTAGGCCTGTTTTATGGGCTGGTGGGCTATTTTGTATTGTTGATTTACCTGATAATAAAACAAACATTGCCTGCAGCAAGCTCAAATTGATTGCGTCCTCCATACCTTGCAAATCACTTATACAGTGTGTCTTTACAAGTTCAAAACTGCCCCAATCTAATTCACTAATGGGTGGCACTTTTATTTTGGTGTCCTGGCCCATTTTCAATCCCAGCCTGAACGTGCCCCACTGATCTGTTTATTTCTTGCCAGGTAGATGAGGTTCTTTCCAGTTCCTTCAAGTCCTCCCCTCCAGATTTCCTGTTAAAATGTTGCTAAACATTTTCTTATTAATCTAATCTACCAATCCATCTCTACTGCGCTGTGGCTAATGACACTTGTTCTATGACATTAGCATAGTGCAATGAAGTGGCACGTCAGTGCAGGAGCGGCAGGACATCTCTGGTCTGTGATGCTGTGTGAGTCTTTTTAAGTTTGGCTGCACAGTGTGTGTGCTCTGCTTGTGAAATCTCTTGCAAACAAAAAAAATAATCATCTAGTCTTAGAGCTTCTCATTACTTACCAGTGGTTGGCTACCCCTTCCCTATCATTTCCTTGCTTCTAGTTGGTCAGTGCCTCCTCCTCAGCTCTAGCCTCCTCCTGGGGCTTTGTGTCTATCCCTGCCATGGAGCATAGGCCAAGTACAGCTTCCTGTCTGAGGCCAGTGTCCTTCCGCTGGCTGAAGGCTCCTGCGGGTACTCTTATTTTAGTTTTGTACACACACTCTTATAGAGTCATGTGTCTGCAGTCCCTCTCTCTCACCCCTACCCTCCTCTCGCTGTCGTTGTGTTTCCCCACCACCCACCCTCATCCTGCTGTCCATTGTGTTTCTCTTACCCGCCTTCTCCTGCTGACCTTTCTGTTTCCCAACCCTCCTCTTGCTGTCCCTTCTGTTTACCACCCCCTGGCCTCCTCCCGCTGTCCCTTCTGTTTGCCATCCCCATCCCTCTCCCACTGTCCCTTCTGTTTGCCATCCCCACCCTCCTCCAGATGTCCCTTCTGTTTACCATCCCCACCCTCCTCCCCTGTTCATTCTTTGTTCCCCATCCTCCTCCTTCATGTTGCTTGGCTCCCCAAACACCCCACAGTGTTTTAAGACATATTGCACAGCAGCACAAACTGCTGTGCAACTTGACTTAAAGGAAACAAGCATGCTAGGATGCAGTCATTGCTGGCTGGGTTATAGCTTTTTTTGTTTTAACTTTAAGGCATGCTGTACTGCAGCTTGTGCTACTGTGCAACATGCAAAAACATATATTGACAAAGCGGATAGATTTCGCATAGGCAAAATCTATTGGCTTTGCCAATGCTTGTATTAATATTTCACTTGCTCTGCAGCTCTGTGGGAGGTATGATAGACACAAAAGCCCCTCTAAAGTAACCTTCCTATCCAGAGACAGAGAGCTACACATTACTAAAAATATCAACTGCTGCCTCTGGCAGTGATTTTTGAGAGCATTTTCTCAAAACATAATTCTTTTTTGACATCGCATAGGTGGTAAGTTACTGAACAGCGATTATTTTTTTTACAGTGGTTGACAGTTTATAGCCGATAACATATGTTTTTATAGAGATGGGTGAGCTATCAAATTAACGCAGATAGCCGAGCCAATGGTCTGGCTTGGCTCTAAGAGTCCATGCTAAAGCCAAGCCCTGGAAATGCTTACCATGTAAATCGTGCAACAAAACACGAAAGCCCTCTGAGATGCTGACCCCAACCGAGCTCCCCTTGCAGAATTCAGCTAGAATGAGGAAGAGAGTTCACAGGCCGACTACAAACACAATGGTAATTATAACGTGGCCATTGCCTAGACCGACAGAACACATAATAAACACAACCCTGCAGGCATCACAAGGTGCTGGATACGGATCTCTCTGCACAAATCAAAGAGTTATACTAAATAGGCCATTTGATGCCCTGAGGGGAACTTCTGTTGATTAGCAGGGCCCACTTCCCTAGGGTACCAGGAAAGATTATGTTTTACCACCAGGTGACATATTAACTCTAAGAATTAAACCTTCCAGCAAAAATTGCTCACTGCAGAGCACGAGATTCAGACACATGGTTTGCAAACGCATGCAGGAGCCAGCCCTACAGAGCGAGTGACCTCTGTAATTTTAGTAGAGCTTAATTAACTGATAAGGAATACTGTCTTATGCCCCTACCTCTTTGACTCCATACCTCTGCCTAGAAAAAAACAAGCATATTTACGCACACTGTAAAAAGTGTCCAATCCCTTGCCTCTCCAAAATGTCTTTCACTCTATCTGTAGGTCCGTCCAGTGCTTAATTTGTGCTTGTGATACCCATTGCTCAGTACCAGCACTTAATTCCTAACACCGACACTTGCTTGTGAGAGCCCACCACAAGGTGTCACTGTCTCACTATTTCGTTAGCACTTCAGCAAAGCGTTTATCTGAGCCACAATGGATGCGCCGCATTTACAATGCGGCGCACCATGATGCAAAAACGGCACAGATGCGTCACGTATCTGTGCCGTAAAAGTGGCGCATTGCTGGTGGTGCGTCGCAAGCGCGACGCAGCTCCAGCAATGCCCTAGGGTGCCCTATCCTTCAAATGCTGCGTCAATCCTTACACCTGCTTCAAGCAGGCGCAGGGTTTTGACGCAGCATGGGCCCCAAAGTGACTGAGTGAAATCTTGTAGATTTCACTCAGCCACTTTTAGGAGACGTAACTGCGCCGGAACGCCCCCCCTGCGCAGGGACGCCTCCTTCTGACGCAGGGCTTTACAACGTGACGCATATCCCAGATGCGTCACGTTGTAAATACCCCGCACCCTGGCGCATCTTTTGCGCTGCCGCTGCGTCACAAAAGTGACACAACGGCGCCATGAAAGAGGCGCAAGGGGCTTGTAAATCTGCCCCTATGTGCCTGTCGCAAAAATGCCACACATTTATATTTTTTGGGCTGCAATTTTTTTATTTTGAGGCCGAAAAATGTGGCAAACCAGACTGTAAAGTACTAGGGGGTCAGATCAATTCAATCTATAGTTAAAAATATTGTTTGACTTGAAATAGGCCACATGGTCATACATGACGGAGAAGGATGGCCTTTGGCAGCACTGGCAGGGACAGTGGGTGATGCAATTAACAGTAGCTTAATGAGAAATACCTTGGATCTGGTACCTAATTTTCTACAAGTTAAGCACTGGATCCTTCCATCTTTCAATGTTGCTGTCTTTCCGTCTAATTCTTTCCCTCTGTCTCCCTCGCCATACTTATATTGCAGTTTGCTTGGAACGCGTTTTCCACACTAGTGGCTGTAGATATTTAATGACATGAGTTACTATCTAGTCAGTAACATCCATTCATAATTGTACACATGCTTAATACACAGATGAATAGTTATTATGTAGTCTTACTGTAAAGCATCTTTCATATTACTCTGCATGAACATTACATAAAATCGGGTGTCTCCCAAGAGTACATCTTTCATAAATCTGCTCATACTTATTTCATAACTTTGCTCATACTGACTCAGATGAGATGTTTCACAGCATTTCTGTAACATAGCAGTAATAATTCTGCAAATGGCGCATGCACAAAATGACGCATGCAGCAGCGCCAAAGGCTTTTTTTTTTGCCAAGCTGCACACCATGGGTGTATGTTGTGCAGCATGGCTAAAAAACACTGGCAAAGTTAATAGGGCCAAAGGCCTGTTGACTTTACCAATGCTTGTTTGTTACATCTTTAAAGTACTGCAAGGTGTCACAAAATGAATGGGGCTAGTATTACACAGACAGTAAATCAAAGAATCAGTGAAAACATCAACAAGAAAGAAGTGAAGACACAGCAATACAGTAAAGAACTGTCTAGCGCTTTCACTCAGTTTGATAATACGTTGTTAGCTCACTGCGGCAGAAGAGAGATGGTCTCACTGAGCCCTGCAGCCGATACAGACATAACCCATCACTGCAGGTCTAGTTGAAGGAGCAGATGAACAATAAATACATGGTATGATACATTGCATGAGGACTGGAATGATAGCTGTACACAGCCAGCATGATCAGCAATGTCTGACAGATGCCATTACATTGCTCCCTCCCTATTACCCACCTGCCTGTGGCTCCCACCTATTACCCACCTGCCTGTGTATCCCATATCAGACCATCCATTTCTCTCACTGAGAGAGCATCTGTAGCTGGAGTGGGTGAGTGTGGTGGAAGCGCCCTGTGGTGCAGGGATACAAGAAGAAGGCACTTATTTGTGTGCAGGAGGTCACACACATCAAACTGATTTTACACCCTTTGGTGTTACTCCTGGTTGGTACTTGTCATGAAGGCTCCTCTTCATCGAAGACCTTTTGTATGATGAAGGGAAGGCCTACTGTGGACTGTCTTGCAAATGGAGAAGAGGTATTATTCTTGCTACTGACTTCATTCAGGAATGTGCAGACAGTATCCCACAGCCTCTGCTGTGCATTTGCTATAATGAATGAAAACAGAAAGCATCAGTCAATAATAAATCTTGTTTTCTCATGATGGGAAGGCATCTGTAGTAAGTAAGCAGCAAATTAAGGTAAGTAGAAGTATTTATTATACAACGACTCGGCCGTGGAGTCAGATACATGAGCTCCACCATGAACAAGTCAAAATCAACTGTAACTTAGATTCAATTAATACATTCTTAGAATCCATACTGAAGCCCCATCACCCAGCAACCCAAGAACTCTGTGGTGGAATGCCATACCCCACAGCCTTAGAAACAGACAGCGAAAAGCGACACACCTACACAGAGACAACATATAACATATACCTTCCCTTCTCCTTGAACACTACAACAAGAAGAAATAAAACAAAATATACAATGAATCCAGAAACCTCTTGGGAACAAAATGTACAATTACTTTGGGAACCTCTTGAGAATAACAGGAACCCTTGAGCTCATCCTTAGACCAACCAGAACATCTCCATTATCACTGATGGGATCTCCATCAGCTGAATCAGATTTGCTCTTGGTAGACGACTTTACCTTGACAATTTTCAAAGTATTCCACCAATGTCCACCCATGACCTGAACAGCTATGTTGCCTATCTCAATTTCCTTAATAGGTTTACCAAATTTACACTCTCCTTTTTTAACATGAATTGGAGTTTTAATCCTGACCATGTCACCAACAAACAAAGGCACAGTTTTAACACATTTCTTATTATCATAGCAGAATTTCTGTTTCATTTGAGATTCAGACAGATTTGCACGAACAGTCTCCATACGTTTTTCAACATCAGAACCAGCTTTGAGCCATTTATTCATCCATCCAGGTTTGAAAGTGGTGTTGGCCTTGCGTCCTCTGAGCAACTCAAATGGTGAAACTTTAGTTGAAGAATGTGGAGTAGTTCTATAAAACCACAACATACTGTTTAGAGATTTGACAAGATCATGATTCCCTGATTTAGCCCACTTAATGCACTCACCAATCACCCTATTCATTCTCTCAACCAAGCCATTTGTCTGAGGATGATATAAAGAACTTTTGGAATGTTTTATTCCACAGGAAGCAAGAAAATTCTCCACCTCAACACTTACGAATTGTGTGCCATTATCTGAGACAAGTGTTTCAGGGAAACCTTCTCTCAAAAGTACCTCACTCAAAAATGTAACAATATTAGAAGCATTAGCTTCTCTCACAAACTTAACTTCAGGCCATTTAGAACTGTAGTCTCTTAGGACAATAACAAATCTGTGCCCACGTGATAAATTCTTAAAGGACCCATGACATCAATACCTAATTTCTTCCATGGTCCCGAAGGACACTCAATAGGTCACAAAGGCGGGGTCACTAACTTTAAACTCTTATCGGAAGCGCCACAAACACAACAGTTAGTGGCAATTTCTTCAATTTCACTGTCCATTTTTGGCCATCAAAACCTTTCTTGAACACGTCTTTTAGTAAGTATTACACCTAAATGTCCTTCATGGGTATGTCTAATAATGATGGGACGTAAAGTATGAGGAGGTATAAACTTACCACCCCTCAACAAAATTCCATCTTCGAAAGATATTCCTCCCTCAACTTTCCAATAAGGTTGTAACAAGGGGGACGAAGCTTTTTCACGAGGCCACCCTTTCCGTATAAATTCAAAAACGTGTTGAAGCAAGGCATCATCATTTAACGCATTCTTCCATTCCTCCTCAGAACTCACAACAGGTTCAGGTAAATCTAAAGCCGCTACAAAATAATCATCATAATCCTCTTCAGATAATTCACTAAAACAAACAACATTACTCTCATCTTTTTCTTGAGGGAAACAAGACAGATAGTCAGCTCGAACATTCTTGCCCCCAGCAATATGAGAAATCTCAAAGTGGTATTGCAATAACTTGGACACCATCCTTAAAATCCTCGGTGTACAACACCATCACTTAAAATAGATACCAAAGGTTTGTGGTCTATGAGAAGACTAAAACGTTTTCCACAAATTATGAGCAAAACTTCTTAATAGCCCGAAGACAAGTTAGAAGCTCCTTTTCATTAACCGAATATTGTGCTTCAGCATCCCTTTGAACTCTAGATGCGAATACCACTGTGTCTTCTCTGTCACCACTCTTTTGTGTCAAAATAGCTCCAAGACCAACTTG
Source organism: Lissotriton helveticus (assembly GCF_964261635.1). Classification (NCBI taxonomy): domain Eukaryota; kingdom Metazoa; phylum Chordata; class Amphibia; order Caudata; family Salamandridae; genus Lissotriton; species Lissotriton helveticus. The sequence goes on from NC_136073.1 coordinate 176,113,819, forward strand.
ACTTGCATCAACAGTGATACAACAAGGAACTGTGGGATCAAAATATTTGAGCGCATTTCCTTTACTCAACAGAGACTTAATAAGATAAAATGTGAAACACATTCTTGAGACCAACAAAACTTAACACCTTTCTTAAGTAAGTTGCTAATGGCACGAACTATTGTGGCAAAGTTTGGAACGAAACAAGAATAATATTCACACAATCCTAAAATGGATTTTACCCCAACTTTGTCAACAGGAGCAGGTGCGTTGATTATTGATTCAAGTAAAACTTGTCTGGGTTTGATGCCTTCCTGAGTAAGAAGATGGCCCAAATATTCAACCTCAGTACAAAAAAATTACTTTTTTCAGGTTTTAAAACAACTCCTTTTCTTTGGACAAATTCAAGAACTTTACATAAAGTGGCATCATGGGAGGAATCATCTTTAGCAAATATTAAGACAGCGTCCTGGAAAACTAGAACTCCGTCAAGTCCCTTCAATATATGTTGTATAACTCTCTGAAATACAGAAGTGGCGGATGCCAGACCAAAAGGCATCCGTCGGTATTGGAACGTACCTAGAGGAGAAACAAATGCTGTGAGATGGCGTAAGTTTGGATGTAACTCAATCTGGCTGTATGCACATGCCAGATCAAGCTTTGAAAAATACTTGGCACCTTTGATACATGCAAACAAATCATTTATTTTTGGCAGAGGGTGGGAATCTACCCATATCTCCTTATTTAAAGACCTTAAGTCCACCCATACTCTAAGTTGTCCACACTGTTTTCTGGCCACAACTAAAGGGGATAACCACAACAACGACTCTGTGGGCTCAATGATCCCTCTGTCACACAAACTCTTCAGCTCTAAATCAAGATCATCTCTCACACTGAATGGAACTCCCCTTAGTTTGTGTTTCACTGGCAAGGCATTATCTTTAATTATTATGTTTGAATCCCTGAATTTTGCCTAACTTTTCTCCAAAAACCGAAGGAAATTTACTATTCCAAATTTGTCCACTGTCATCACAACTGGTAGTTACAATCTGTTCAGTGGCGCCTGGTTTCAATATTATTCCAAAAAGTCTTTGGTGAAACCAACCCAGAATGTTGAGACCTTTAACCGCAATATAAACTTTTCCTCTTATTTGTCTACCCTTGAATTCCATCTCATCTTCAATAAAACCAAGTAACTCAATGTGACGTCCTTCGTACGATACAAGACACCGGTCAGGTGGTTCTAGCTCTCATCCACCCCAAGTTTCTTCAAATAATTTTTTAGTAATCATGGTGATCTTGGTCCCAGAGTCAACCAATATGTTAAGTACTTTCCCACCAACACACACCTTGGCAATAGGATCCACACACTTAGAGGGATCACCAGTCACAAAAGCATTTGTGTTTTTTTTTTAAAGCACTCTAGATCGTCTGTAATACAGAAACTACTTCAGTGTCTGAATCTACTCCAGATTCAACAGTGCAGACATTAGATTTCTTACATTTTTAAGCTTTAGACAGACTTTAGCAAAATGTCCATTTCTTTTGCAATAGTTAAATGTAACATTGTTTGCAGGACATTTCCCACCTTTGGGATGTGGAGAGTTACCACATCTCATAAAAGTACTGCTGTTGCTAATGAAAGTATTACTAGCTTTACTCTTGACTGTGCTATTGTTGCTGGCACAAACATTTTTCTGTTTTGTTCTACTAACACCAACCACACCTATAGTCTCAGAAGGTTTATCTTAAAGTTCCTTTAAAGAGACAATAGAAGTTTCAATACGTTTAGCCACTTTAATTGTTTCATCTAATGAAGGATTCCCCATCGCTAATAACTTTTGTCTGATTTGTTTCTCTCTACATTGACAAACAAATTGATCACAGATCAATAGATCAGTGAAACCTTCGAATAGACAAACTGCAGCTAGCCTTCTCAACACAGAAATGTAAGCATCAACATCTTCCCCATCTTTTTGCTTTCTCTTAAAAAATTGATGGCGAAGAACTACAAGACTTGGTTGTTTATCAAATCTATTCTTCAACTTAATATTCATCAATGTTATCCCCTTCAGTTCTTACTATATCAGGGAGATGTTTAAATATAAATCTCCCTTCAAATCCCAGAGAGTGTAATAATAAAAAAAAAATCCTTTCTGTGCAAAATCTTGATGCTCCTATAGGGCCCAAATAAGTCTCAAATGCGTCAAACCAAACCTCCCACCTCACCGGTGGTTCCCCAGGATTGTCTAAAAATTATGGTGGTGGTGTAACACATTGCATAGTACACATTATATGAAAGTAAGTAGTAAACTATAGATTTATGGTCAGGTTTACGTTTCAAAATGGCAAAAATTAGTGTTGACACAACTAGAACAATTAAGATAATACAACAACGAATTGAAAATACAATAAAAAATAATAATGTTCCTTTTAAAAAATAAAATTGTGTATGAATCACTGTGATCCACACAAAACGAGAATGAAAATATGTTTTTTCAAGTGTAATAAACCGCGCGTATCGTCAAAAATACACTGTAGACAGTAGAGTACAATCTTTGAAGGAAAAACGGTTACATATGTGATATTGTAATAATATAGTCACTGCCGATAATGTTGTTGAGAAACATAGTGAAGAAAACAAACGATAGAAGTAAATGGCCATGCGTGTCGGCGTTGACACGCAAAATGTGTTGCTAGGTTACTCATTGTTGAATATTGAAAGTCGAAGAAAAGGGCTGTGCGTGTCGGCGTTGCCAATTAGAATGTGTACTGAATGTAATGACGATATCGTTGCTAGGTTAGTCCATTCGAGACAAAACTTGTTGAACAAAATCGCCGTGCGTGTCGGCGCTGACACGCGGAATGACGTTGCTAGGTTACCTGGGTTACCCGTATGATGCTTCCTGCAAGCAGCACTGCTCATGCGCAATGACCACAATTTAAACAATACGGATCCTAGGAAAACACTCTTGCTGTGCACAGTACAGTAGAAACAGTGTACAATATGAATCCTCCAAAGTCACTAACTCCAACAGAGCACAGGACAAGGAGCCGGGTGCTACAGGAGTTTACAGAGAGAAAAAAAAAACGACACCAGGCGTGTACAGCAACAGTAGAAAACAGCAGGAAGTAGGATGACCGAAAGCCAGGAACATCGATGAAAGGATGGATGGAGATACAAACTTCAGTGGAATCGGGAAACTCAAAACAGTCACGCTCTCACCTTAATTTGCCTAAATAATAGTCAACTTGCATACACCGGAGCAGTTCGTAGTTTGAAGAAGCAACGAAGATGACTCAGGCAGTGGATGGCAGATGAGCTGCATGAAGCACTTGCACAACGGTCATCGGAGAATGCAGAAGAAAACGGGAAACAGCATGCTGGAAGGCTCGTCCGTGTAGTTGAATTGTCGCCAACAAATTGTAGTAAGTAGGCAGCAAACCAAGGTAAGTAGAATTATTTATTATACACCAACACGGCTGTGGAGTGAGATACATGAGCTCCACCATGAACAAGTCGAAATCAACTGTAACATAGATTCAATTAATACATTCTTAGAACACTTACATAAGCCCCATCACCAAGCAACCCAAGAACTCTGTGGTGGAATTCAGCACCCCACAGCCTTAGAAACAGGCAGTGAAAAGCGACACACCTATACAGAGACAAGATATAACAGTACCCTTGATGTACAGATGGGTAATATTGTCATGACTATGTAGTCCTTAACAAGTACTCGGACCAGTGAAGCAACGATCTTCATGGTTCTAAGCACTTTAAGCGAGTTCTCCTTGTCTTGGTGGTAGGACTAGTGGGGAAGGGTGGTCTGCAAGTAGAGATGTGGGTCCATCCTGGGAGTGGAAGGTTTAGCTTTGTATTGTGGTCACATCCTCGTGGGCAGCAGCAGTGATAGCAGGAATAAAGGTTCAATGCTTTATATTGACATATTAGGGTTGGTGCTGAAAGGTAAATGGAAGTTTTAAGAGCACCAGCCCCCTTCTTTATGGTGTCATGAATGTATAGAGTAGAATCAGACTTCAATCAATAGTCAAGGGTTTCTTCTCCCCCTTGTGGCAGTGCTTGGTAGCACTCCTGGATTTCTATTTTTCCCTATCCTTTCACCTCCTTTGTTTTTATTAGTTCTGATTTCATCTCATTGTTTCTTTCTAAAACTAATATTGTTTGGACTCTTAATTCATATCTATATCGCATATACAATAGGATATCTTCTTGTTTGAAAGGCAGCTACAGGCCTTGAGTTTTCAGTGCTTAAATTGTAAAAAATATGTGCCAGGGCCCTTGTCAAGCTTGTCAAGTTACAGCTTGCACCACTCATTGCTCCTGCCATGCTGCCAATGACAGTATCAACACAACTACAAACCATCACACTTCCACAAGTGTGACAATTAAGAATACTCAAGGCCCCCAAAGTTAGACTAATAGCTTGGATGCAAGAATTAGCAATTTCTAATGTATATTGTAATAATAAATAACTGTTGTGCTCATCTGCAAATTAGACAAACAACGCTACTATGTGGCAGACTATCATAATTGCCGGTGTTGTCATTAATGCGCTGGTACTGAGTACCGGAAGCCACCGGCTAAAATTAAGCACTGCTTTAACTTTCAATCTTGAGGCCCTGTAATGTGCCACTGGGCACATACACATCATGCTGCATGAAACTACGCAACCCTGACCGCAGTACTTGGGCTCAGCCATGACAGGGGAACCACTGCATCTTGTCTTGCCACTCACATGCATGTGGCCAAACTTTCCACACCACCTCTATCACACTAGTGACAAGGATGACCCGCACACACCCTCGTATTCACAGCACTTAATGCCCCCGAAACTCGTTATGCCCGGGGCAAAGTGCTCCCCTCACCCCCCTGATAGGCCACTGAGTCCCCACAGTCGTAAAATTACTAATAGTAAAATTAAACTTATAGTTTGTGGATACCTAAAAAAGATTGTAAACAATAAACTTACACAAAAGTGTCTATTCACCTCATCTGGAGTTCATTTGGGGCCGAAATCAGCAAAACCCCTAATGTGCGATTTCTCACACATTCCCGTTCAGAGACACACGCATCTAACACAGAACTGAACTTCTACACTGGGAACATCTCACCCCTGGGACAGAGTGAGAACATGCCAGGCAGATTATCAACGAGCATGTCGCTGCAAGCAACCTGTAGTACTTGCTTTGCATGTGAGCTCGGAGACAGCAGCTACTCTGGTAAACCCTGCCCGAGCCTTTACCATAAGTCGTCCACACAAGTAAGGCAGCATCAGGTTGAGACTACTCAACACAAGTTCAAAGGTACATCACACAGCAATCTCCAGTAAGAAAAGTGCAACACTGCTGAGTTACCTCAGATGGGTTGCAATGATCTGAATGGTAATACCAACCCAGTGCCACGCTTGCATGAACAGTCTTACAGGATAAAGGCGCCATTATTCCAGGGCCCCCGGTACAGGACATCGGCAAGAGGGCCAATCCCCTACCTCCTGTCAGCAAGTTCCTGCCAGGATTGCTTGGAGAAAGGGAACATGGATGGGCTGAGTAATTACTACTTTAGGGTCACCAGGGAGACTGATAAGACAAAAGATCACTGCTCCAACATTACTTTAGGAGATGAACTATTTAAATGAGTCGAAACCTTCACACTACAGCATGGGTAGATGACTGAGATGGCACATTTGCAGCCATAGAGGCGCATTTTAATCTCCAGCTGAAAGCAGACTGTGAATGGTTTAACTGAGACAGGCCCAAGAAAAGTAAGGAAGTTTATTCACAACTTCTCCTGTTTAAGAAATTTTTATTAAGGTTTTTCAAATACAAAACAAAGGCCATTATAAAACGTATTTAACGAAAAATAGAATAAAACAGTCAGGCACATAACATAAGGTACATTTGTAATAAAAGAGATAAAAGAGAGAGGATAGCAGGAAAGATGAAGAGAAAGAAGGAAGAAAAGGAAAGAGGGAGAAAAAAGAAAAGAAAGGAAGAATAAAAAAAAAATATATATATATATAGAATAATATTATGGAAAAAGAAAGAAAAAGAGTTAACGTAAAGGGGGGTTAGAAGAAAGGTAAGTAGTAAAGGGAAGCCAAAGGAGATCAGATTTGATTTTTTGAGAGGCAGAAGAAGAGGAAACAGTAGCATTCCTGTGTTCATCACAAATAAAATTCCACCAAGTAAGTAACGATAGTTTGGAATTATCTTTCCAGGAAGATAAAATTACCTTAAAAGCTAATGCAATAAAAAGATCAAACAGTCTTGAAACAGAGGATTCAATATCTACATCAGGTGATAAAGAAGCTAAAAAAACAAGCAGTAGCGATAGAGTAGCATTGAAGTTAAAAATTGACATGCAAACATTCCAAATTGAATTCCAAAAAGATAAAACAGAAGAACACTCATATAATTGATGCTTTTTTTTTTTTTAATTTCAAAAGATTTTATTAGAAGGAATTTTTTACATACACAGTACCGAAATAGAGAAGGCAATACTGGTCCTGTTATAGCGTCATACATTGCCATTAGCATACGTTAGCTGTGTGTACATTGCCATTAGCATACATTAGCTGTGTTGCGACACTTATATGTTGAGTCTGCATAATCGACCTATGACATTTACATCATTTAACATTCTTGTGTGTTGCCTTCATGAGCAGTAAAGGAAACGTATGAGCTAAGAGAATGGTGGGAGGGAAGAGAAGAGGATAGAGAAGATGATAGGGTGGACGCGGAGGTTGGTGTTTTAGTCAAACGGCCTTGATTCCAGAGCTTGCAATAGGAGGCATCTGGCTGAAGGGGTGTCAGGGCGCGCGGGCTGTTTAAGGAGGTTTGTGCGAGTCTAGGTAGTTGTCCAGGGTGTGCCACATCTCGTCCTTAGAGTGGCCTTGGAGTGATTGCTTCCATGTTATGTTGTCCGCTCCCCTTAGGAAAGTGATCCAATTGAACCAGCTTTTGAATTAAGCTTTCCCTGTGTCCTTTCAATTGGCAAGGATAGTTTTAGTTGCAGCTGTGAGCATGAGGTCAATCAGGCTGCTATCGTTTTTAGACTGGATTTCTGGGGCCATGAAAGCAGTGACTACATTGAGGATGTCTGGTTGTGGTTTGTATCCCGTTACGTTATATATGAATTCCCTTAGCCTTCCCCAGAATGTCTTTACTTTGGGGCAGTGGATGATAATGTGTGCTAAGTCTCCTTTTTGCCTATGGCAGTTCCAACATAGGTCGTTGTTGCTGAGCCCGACTGCCGCCAGGCGAGCTGGGGTCCAGTACGTTCTATGTAGGAGCCAGTATTTGGTTTGTGCGAGGATTGTGGTGACTTTATTTCTAGCTGCTGATGTCCAAAGGTGTACCTTCTCTTTCTCGCTAAAGTGTCTGGTGTGCAGTGTTTCCCAATAGTCTATTGTTTTGGCATTTAATCGTGTTGTCTTTGGGCTTAGGAGTTTGTATAAGTGCGACGTTTGATGGCCAATTTTGTTTAGGTTAGCCATGGGACATCTTTGCTCAGGTCTGCCCTTGTGATAGCTGCCTTAATTTTCAGAAAACTGTATAGTTCTATGTCCGGTAGGTCATGCTCTTGTTTTAGGCACTCAAAAGTGGTGGGGGTGTTGTGTGTCTCTAGTTGGCTTGGGGTGGAGATACCCCTTTGAGACCATGAGTCCAAGTTAAGAACCTTGTCATTGTATTTTATTTTAGTGTTGAACCAGATGGATTCCCATTTTGTGTTTCTAATGCTCTTTTCCATTCTCTTGTCTACTTTGAGGAGGGCGTTCTTGGTATTTTTGACAATTGAGTTGTTGGCCTCTAGGTGTTTGTTGGCGTAAGTAGAACCACGGGGTAAAGGCCTCTTAGGATTGCTCCCTCTAGTGCCAACCAAGCTGGCGTGTAGTCCTGCTCTGGCTTGAGCCAGTATATCCCTTGTTTGGCAAGACAGGCTGTCTGGAATGTTTTAAAGTTGGTGATGTTGAGCCCCCCTAAGTCTTTGCTCAGCTTTAATTTATGTAGGCTTATACTGGCTTTCTTGCCCCTCCAGAAGAATTTATTTGTCAGAATGTTCAGTTTTTTATTTAAGTCTTCCGTGGTTATGAGTGGGAGCATACTAAGCAAGTAGTTAACCATGGGTGTTAGCATCATTTTTATTGTTTCTACCCTGCCCCACCAGCTGACAAACTTTGGTGACCATGAGTCTAATTTCTCTTTTAGTTTGTTTAGTATTGTTTTTTCGTTGTAGTCAAGTGTTGACTTGAGGTCTCTGCGAAAATAGATGCACAGGTATTTCAGGAAGCCTTTCTGCCAGGACAGTCCTGAGACCCCCAGTACCTCCCTTGTAGTGTGTACATTAAGTGGTTTGCATTCAGATTTGCTCCTAACGAGTTTGTAGCCAGATACCTGCGCGTATTCTTCAATGGTGTTCATTAGCGATGCTATAGAGGGCCCAGGGTCCTCTGTTGTGATGAGTATATCATCAGCGTATGCAGCTAGTTTAACTGTGTTACCCATGATTGGCATACCTTTTATTTCGGCGTTGTTCCTGATCATGGTCAGCAAGGGTTCCAGGGACAGTAGGAAAAGAGGTGGGGAGAGCGGGCAGCCCTGTCTGGTTCCTCTTTCCAGAATAAGGGGCTCGGATGTTCCCCCGTTGACTTCCACATGGGCTTTCGGTTCATTATATAGTGCCATCACCATTTTCATGTAGTTGTCACCCAGTCCGAACTTTTGCATGCACTGGTCAAGAAAAGGCCATGAAACTCTATTGAACGCCTTTTCGGCGTCAAGCGCGATCATGACTGCTGGTTTCGTGTTGGAAGAGGTGTGATTTATTATGTGGCATAGGAGTCTCTTGTTGTCCTGTGACATCCTGTTCTTGAGAAAACCCACCTGGGAGTTGTGGATCAGACATGGGAGCAGCGCATTGAGTCTCCATGCTAGGACTTTCGCGTAAATCTTGCAGTCTACGTTAATTAAAGAGATGGGACGGTAGTTTTGCGGATACTGCGTATCCTTGCCTTCTTTTGGGATGACTATTATGTTGGCTTCCGCCATTGAGTCTGTCATTTTCCCTTTTTTGATACCGTGCGAGAAGACCTCTTTTAATGTGGGTTTAATTAGGGGGAGGAAGTGTTTATAGAACCCTGCTGTGTAGCGATCCGGGCCAGGTGCTTTGTTATCCTTGAGGGCTGCCACAGCTTTAAGTATCTCTGCCCCGGATACGTCTTGCTCTAGTGATGCTCTTTGTGTCTCTGTCCGTTTAGGTAGGTTTAACTTGTCTAGGAGACTAGCTCCCCCATCTGTTTTGAGGTTCTTGTCTTCCTTGTACAGGTCCTCATTGAAGTTTTAAAAGACCCTGAGGATTTCCTTGTTTGATGTTTGGGATGTCTTGTTAGAGTCTGTTATTGCTGCAATAGCGTGCTGCCTCTGCTTGTACTTAAGGTATGAGGCAAGCGCCTTTCCTGCTTTGTTAGCTGAACATAGGTTTATTGCTTTGTATCTGTTTATCCAGGTACCTGCCCTTTCGCTTAATAGTTTGTTGAGTTCGTATTTCTTCCTGGTTAGGACCGTAAGGGTGTTTTTGTCTGCCAGGTTGGCGCTATGGTGCATTTCCAGGTCTTTGATCTGCCCCTCGAGATCTAGTACTGTTTTATTTCTGTCTCTATTCTTCTAGATTTGATGCTTAGTATTTTGCTCCTAATTGTGGCCTTCTTGGCGTCCCAGAGTGTACCTTTATCCATGTCTGGCTTATCGTTAAATTCTAGGTAGTCTTTTATAGCCTCCTCTATGGCAGCTGCATTCGCTGGGTTTCTAAGGATGTCACTGTTGAATCTCCATCTACGGCTATTTTGTTCGTTATGCCATCCGTTAAGTGTTAGACTGATGTGGGAGTGATCAGATATTGATCTCGGAACGATCTCTGTATGTTCTATAAGGTGTGTGTGTGTGTGGCTGAAATGAGGATGTAATCTATCCTGCTGTATTAGTTATGCAGGTGAGAGTAGAAGGTGTAGTCCCTAGCATCTGGGTGTTGGAGCCTCCAGGGGTCCTTGAGTTGAAGCTTGGCACACAGATTCTTAAGGGTGTGCTGTCCATGAGAGTGGTGGCTGACTCTTTGCGGGTGCCTGTCTATGGCGTGGTCTAGACTCTGATTGAGTTCTCCGGCTACTATCATTAGATCGTCTTGAGGGAGTTTGTTGAGCCTGTTCTCCACCCCTCTCCAAAAGGTCTCGTCCTCTGTGTTAGGGCCGTATATAGTGGCGATGTGGACCATTTACTCCCCTCGTTTGAGGCTAGTTATTAGCATTCTCCCATCGTCATCAGCATAGCACTCATGCAGGGTTAGTCTGGCTTTCTTGTTTATTAGTGTTTAACCCCTCTCTTTTTTTGTACTGCTGGTGAGCAGAGGGCTTGCCCTATCCAGTTCCCCTTCAGACGTTGTGCGTCCTCCTCTGATAGCTTAGTTTCTTGGAGCACGCACACATCACTCTTTAGCTTTGTTAGGTATTCGATTACATTCCTTCTCTTAACCGGGTGGTTGAGCCCTTTGACGTTAAGTGAAACTACTTTGAGATCTGAGAGTAGCTGGTTTTGCTTGTGTTGTGTCATGTCCTAGGCTTGGAGTCGCCCTTTTGTGGTGGGGTCTTTTGCGTTGTATGCCACCCTGCTTTTGGGACTATTCCTCTCTCCGCTGATACCACCTTGTGTTTTTTGTTGGGTTACGCTGGAAGCCTTAGCGACCGAGTGTGTTTGTCTGAGAAGAAAGTAAAGATAAAGAAGGAAAAAGAAGAGCAAGCGTATAGAATCTGTACTAAGGAAACCCCCCTATCCCCCTTACCCCCCTCCCTCCCTTCCACCCGCATCTCTTCCTATGAACCAGCTCTCAGATGCTGTGAGGGTAGTCAAAAGTAAAGGATATACGTGATGACCCTTTTTGTGATCTTAGGCTCTTCATGGTTTTTCCCGGTCCCGGGCTGGATGAGGTAGGGTGTTATGACTTGAGGTAGGGCGGTGCAGTGAGGTAGAGTGTTGCCCATCCCGGCGAGCCGTCCCTGAGGTCCAAAGGCTCTTTATGTTGTAACTTGGTCTCTGGTTGGAGATAGCAGGTCGAGTGAGTTGAGGTAGAGTGTTGTGTCTTGAGGTAGGTCGGTGGCTATAGGTAATGTGATGTCCTTCTCGGGCTAGAGCTTGTGTCTTCTCTATGATGGAGGACATCAGAGGCTAGATGGGAACCAGGTTAGGATGGAAGAGTGGCAGATCAGTTACCTTCCTTGGCTCCATTAAGGCAAAGACTTCTGTGGAATCGATGTTGCATTTCGTCGCAGAGGTCACACTTTGTAACTGACTCGGATGGAGAGTGGCCTCAAGTAGGTTATCTTGACTGTCCCGAGCTGGAGTGGCCATTAGCTCCTGTGTTATCTGGTGATACGCTCCTTTTTGCCGTACCTGTAAGTTGGGCTTCCATATCCTCCGGGGCAGGACCTTGGAGGTGTCTTCTTAGTTCGTTTGGGTCCTCGAAAACCAGTGTACACCATTTGTCTGTGATTCTCAGTCTTGCCGGCCCTGCAAAGCTGAAGGTGATGTTGTCTTTTCTCATTTTTCTCTTAGCGCCAGGAAGCCTTTCCTGATCTCCACCGTTTGCCTTGAGAAGTCTTGCGTGATTATTATCTTGTTGCCGTTCCATTTTAGGTTCTGGTTCTTCCTTGCTACGGCAAAGATGGCCTCTGTTTACTGCGATCTTAGGGGTTTACATATGATTGGGCGAGGGCCGCGACCGTTTGTGGGTTTTATCGCTGGCACTCTGTACGCCTTGTCCAGTTCAAATTGTCTGTCGAACTTGATACCTGTTACTAGCGGTATTAGTTGCTCCAGGAGGGCTATGCAGGATCCGGGCTTGTCTTCTTCACCTTCAGGGATACCAAGCAGTCTTATGTTACCTCTCCTGCTGCGGTCGTCTTGCTCCGCCATTTGTTTCTGAAGGGTACTAGAGGTTTTAGAAATGGCTTGTAGTGTCTTGTTGGACTGTGTATTGTCATCTTCAATGTTGCTTATTCTCTTTTGTGCATTGTCTATCCTGCTGTTCGCTTTGGGTGGTCCGCCCTTATGGCAGCCAGTTCTAGCTGCATGTTGTCAGTTGTCTGTTTTGTCGACTTTGCTAGGTCATTTCCTTCGTTGACCTTCCTGAGGATCATGTCCAATGTTATCTCATGTTTCTGCTTTAGGGGTGATTCCAGCGGGTCCTTTTTGTATTTCTTGACCTCGTTGGGTGTTTTGTTGTCTTGACCTGCCATTGTTGTGAACCCCCTTCTGGCTAGGTAGCTTTCTAGCCTGCCTCCCTTCCGCTGCGAGGTTAAGGAGCTGGATGGTCCTCCCTGGGGGTCCGGTAGGCTCTTTCTTGTGTTCTGTTGTTCCAGTCTGTACCTACTTGGCTCCAGTATGGACCTTGTTCTGGTCTTTGTCTGTGCCAGTTCCGCCACTGAGTTGCTGACCTTAGTTATGGAGTTGCGGGGTGTGGTTGCGTAGGAAAATCGATTTTGTTGTATACCTGCACATCTGTTTCCCCCTTCATGACCAACGCTGTGGTGGTGGCAAGGCTACTTCCCTTAAGCTGGGAGAGGCCAGTTGTGAGGGTAGTGAGGATCCTATGGTAGTTGTCTCTTGTGCCCTTCTTGGTCTTATCTGGTGGGGTTATGGTTGCTTTTGTTTCTTGCCGCTGCCGCTTTGTCTTGGCGGTAGGAGGTGACTGGCTGTTGTAGCCGACGCTTTTGCGCCATTCGCGGTGCTCGCGAGCGGTTTTACTTGGCGCTGCAGCCCTTCCTTCAAGCTTTGTATGAGGTGCTTTTCTCACGTCGAGTCACGGATGCTGATAGGTCGCGGTGCTCGAGAGTGGATTTATTTGGCACTGCGGCCCCTCCTTCTAGCTTTATATGTGGCGCTTTCCCCTCATTGGGTCGCAGATGCTGGGTTATTGTCGGACCCGTGGTGTACCCAAGATGGCGGCTCCCATTCGCACCTTCAGTTTCGTTTCTGGCACTGGAGCTGGTTCGAGCTGAGCCTCATATCCGTTGTGTTGGCTTGTGCTGTCGGGGCCCGAGCGCTGATTTTTTTGTGGTGCCTCTGTGGCGCTCGGTCTGGTCTATATATATATGATTCTCTGGGGTATGGTGTTGTGTTGCCTCCAATGTGGCGGTCAACCAGGCTGCGCGCTCCCGTTTCGCTTCCTGCTTCCGGCAACCGCGCTTCCCACCTGCTTTTTTTTTTCACCCCGGTTGTTGTCAGTGCGGTCGCTTGAGCCTGGGTGTTAATGGCGTCAAATCCATAGAGAATGTATTATAGAGTAAAGTTTGGGAGTATTTCAAAACAGGGTTTTTGGACAAAAAGGTACAATTTGACATAAAAATAATATGTTGGAAAGAAAATGTATTCAATAAGGAACTTTCAAAGAGGATCCAACTGGGGACAGGAGTATCTAAAAAATCATAAGCCAATGAAAAAGATTGTTTAATCAAAAAAGCTGAGTGATAAGTTTTAAAGTTAGGAAAGCGAACTCCACCTTCCTTTTTAGGACGAATAAGTTTGTTTAAAGCAATACGTGGGCGTTTATTATTCCACAAGAATTTTATACAAATAGAGTTTATTCGAGGGAAATATACATTAGGGATTTTAATATGAAGCATAGATACTGTGTACAACACATGAGGAGCAATCATCATTTTAATAGTATCCAATCTACCCCACCATGAAAGATATAAGGGAGACCATATGAGGAGAAGGGATTGAAGTTTCTTCAGTACTACATTAAATGTGAATTTAAGAGTATCAATTATGGTAGACGAAAACCAAATGCCAAGATATTTAATTTTGGAGGGACACGAAGCAAAATTAGTATCACTAAACATAAATTGGTAACAAATAGAATTTAAAGGTAGAACTTCTGTTTTTGATAAATTTAGTTTATAACCAGAAATAGAGGAATAGAGTCTAACTTCATTCATAAAGAGTGGGAGGCAGTCAACAGGATTGGACATATAAATCAGAATATCATCTGCATAAGCAGATATTTTAGTTTCAACAAAGGAAAGTTTAAAACCAGTAATCTGAGAGTTAGTCCGAATACGTTCTAAGAATGGTTCAAGACATCGGATAAATAATAAAGGAGAAAGAGGGCATCCCTGCCTGGTACCTCTAAATAAAGAGAAAAATTTGGAGAAACGGTTATTAACAAAAATACTGGCTCGAGGACAAGAATACAAAAGTTTATATAAGAAATATAAGAGGGGCCAAAACCAAACCATTGGAGAGTTCGAAACATAAATTGCCAATTAATACGATCAAATGCTTTTTCAGCGTCTAAAGATAGAGCTGCAAGGGGGTCTTTAAATTTTTTGTCATGGGAAATAATATTAGTAAACATTCGAGCATTATCAGAAGCTAATCTACCTTTCACAAATCCTACTTGATCACTTTTAATCAAAAGAGGAATTATGCTATCAAGGCGGGACGCAAGAATCTTGGCAAAAATTTTACAATCACAATTAATTAATGATATAGGGCGGTAATTTTTACAGTAAGAATGGTCCTTATCAGGTTTAGGAATTATGACAATTAAGGCATCCATAAAAGATCCAGAAGCTCTAGCATCAGCAATAAAGGAGTTGAAAAGTTGTAAGAGTTTGGGGGCAAAAATTGAGTTAAAGGTAGAATAAAATTCTACAGGTAACCCATCAGGGCCTGATGCCTTCTATTTTTTCAAAGATTGGATGGCATTAAGTACTTCCAATGCGTCAAATTCATCAGGAAGAGATGGTGGTGAGGGGAGACCTGAGAAAAAGGTGTTTACATTTTCAGTGGAGTGGAATGTGTCATCAGAGTACAGAGACTGATAGTAATCATGACTTCAGCAATATCTTCATCTGATGAGAGTAGTTTTTTAGTAGATTCGTTAAGAATAGGGCCAATAGTTTTACGTTCAGACTTAACTTTTAAGTAGTTTGCTAACATCTTACCCGCTTTATTTTGACCTCCATGATATTTAGACTTAATCTTAAGCAGAATGTTACATGCTTCAGTTGCTAATTTATTAAGTTCAGTGTTTGCTGCAATTAAATCATGAGGGGCATTAGGAGATCTAGAAGTAAAATAGTTATGCTCTAATCCGTTAATTATTTATTTATTGTGGCCTTTTTCTTTTTTGATACATAAGAAATGGTGAAGGCACGGAGAGCAGCTTTAAAAGCATCCCAGTTGTTAGGGACAGAAATATCTAATGGGTCATTGAAATTAAAGAATTCATTAATAAAAGTGGTAACGTCTTTGATAAAAACTGTATCAGATAATAAGAAAGTATCAAGTATTACGTTTCCATCGGCTAAAGTTGGAGGAAGTAAGTGAAAGGTCTAAAACAGCATAAACAGGAGCATGGTCTGAAATAAAAATGGATCCAATTTCAGATTTTTGAACAGAGGGAAGGAGGGACTTACTAACCAAAATGTAATCAATCCTAGAACGAGTATGATGTATATTTGAGAAAAAAGTGTATTCAAGTACATCAGGGTTACAAGTTTTCCAAACATCAAATAATGGACGAGAGGCAATGGCCGATTGAAAAGATTTATGAGATTTATCAGGTTGAAATTTACATGTGGACAGTCTATCAGAAAAAGGGTCTAACCATTGGTTAAAGTCACCAGCAACAATAATATTAGGGCAATCAGTTGAGGAGAGAAGGATTTTAATATCATTCCAAAATTTGGGATCTGGTCTAACCGGACCATAGATATTTAGCAAACTAATGTTTTGTTTTGTATCACAATCTTAGCCAGTACCCATCGACCATCATCATCATTTTGAGTGGATAAAATTTGAACTGATAAAGCTTTATGAAACAATATAGCTACACCCCCTTTTTTGTTGGATGCAGGAGAAAAAACAACTTGGCCCACCCACTGTCTTTTCAACTTTAACGACTCCACATCTGTACAATGAGTTTCTTGAAGAAAAGCAATGTTAGAATTGAGTTTAGATAAATGAGACAGTACCTTTTGTCGTTTGACTGGATTCCCAAGACCCCGGACATTCCACGTGACAAAATTACACATAATGTAGGATTGGGAGGATGGAAGACATGTGGAGTAGATACACTTCAAGGACATGACTACAAAAAAAGAACACACAGTACAAAAGAATTACATGAGGACAATCCAACAAAAAAAACACAGTACTAGAATACAGCAACCTTAATTCAATAACAAGAACACACCACCCGAAAAAATAACATGAAGAAAAGCCAATAAGAAAACACATGATAATAAAATGCGTTAACCCAGAATCAATAACAAAGAGCAATGAAGAGCAAATAGAAATAGAGAGAAAAAAGAAGCATACGTTCAAAGAAAGAGCAGAGAAAGAAAAAGGAGAAGGAAAAAGGGATAGTACAGGAAGAGAAGGACAAACAAACGGATCAAAGCAAAACAGCCAGATCTGTAAAAAGAGAGGAAAACAATGAAGAGGAAGCATGGTGATGCGAGGCAAGGCGGTTCACATAAAGAGAAATAAAATATAGGAAAAGGAGAACCAGAATTAGGGACAAAATATAAACAGACATACAACAAGCAAAGTAAAGATTAAATAAAATGTAGAAGAGTAAAATAAATTAGTGTAGAAAGAAGAACCAGAAAAGCCATTTAGAGAGAAACAAAGAGAGAAGAGCAATACAGAAAATCAGTTATTAGTGTCCATTCCATTGGAAGAAAAGGATTGAAGGAAAAGTTTAAGTTTAGCAGATTATCGAAGGAGCGTGAGCGTCCAGCATGAGTAATCTTGCAGAGACGTGGATGAAGTATGCCATATTGAATATTAAGATGTCTCATTTGAGGACGTAGGGCTAGAAATTCTTTTCGACGTGCATTAGTTGCATTAGAAATGTCCTGAGAGATGAAGATGCTGTGTCCAGACCATATGAGACGGCGTTTGAGTTTGACAGCCTTCAAGACAGTCATAAGTTCAGTAAATTCCAAAAAGAGCATAATGATGCCACATGGTTTAGTAGGAGTGGAAGTGAGACGACCCAGGCGATGAGCTCTTTGTATGTTAAGGAGAGATTCTGTAGATGGTAGGTTGAGGAGCTCAGGAAGAATTTTCTGAAGAAACAGGACCATGTTAGAGCCTTCAACATTTTCCGGAAGACCATGAAGGCGAAGGTTGTTACGACGATTGCGATTTTCTAAATCTTCAGTGTGTATCTTTAATTTATGGATTTCCTGTTCAAGAGTTGGAATCTTAGTTGAAAAATCCTGTAAGTCACTGACACGTTGTTCCAGATCCAACACTTTACTTTCAATAACAATCCATCTATCTTCAATCTGTTTCAAAGTTTCATTTGTTGCAGTCATGAAAGGTTGAAGACCCCTTACCTCATCCAAAATAGAATCAAAAACAGGATTCTGTGAGGACTGAATAGGTGACGGTGGGTCATTTTTATGCCTTTTCGGTTTCGTGCCCGAAACAGAGGGTCTGGAAAAATGGGAGTCGCTTGCCATTGTAGCGCAGAAAGTATCACTGAATATTGTGCCACAGGAATAGTGTTGAAACGTAGTATCCCCAGTTAATGAAAACAAAGAATCACTCAAGAATAAATAGAACAAGTCGACAGCCTGCCGTAGGATAACTTATGGAGGCGTGAGCTCAGCGGCCAAAAATGGCGGCCGCTCACGACTCTAGTGTAGAAATAGGCGTCACAGAATAAGCTAACTAGAGTGAAACTGGAAATATCGCAGCCCAAATCATTGCGGAAATCCAGAATATGCAGAAACAGCAGGTACACAACAACCGCAGTTCGTTTAGAAAAGCAGAAGGTAGCTGTAAATAGGAAAAATCCTTGAGGGGCACAAAAACTAATATATCCCAGCACAGTCACAATGCAACTAATGGCAGCAGGTAGTATCAAAGTTCAGGAAAGTTGAAATGTAGAAGAGAAAAAACCATTGTGAGCCATACATCCAAGAAAGTAGAGTTCAAGCAGTTAAATAATATGGCAAGGAAAGGACATGTGTAGCTGAAAGTATGCAGTAATCCTGTTCACTTCATAAAACATGAAAAAAAGGCAAGTTTCAGTTGAAGGAGTAAATATCTTGATGAAAAATGATGAAAAACATGTTGCCAGGCTCAGGGATATTAATGCAACATTGTAATGAAAGGAAAAAAAATAATTACCGGCAAAGAAAACGCGAGTATGACGGCCCAAAATGGCAGCCGCTCGCGTCGTAGTGAGGAGAAGCAGCCGGAACTTCAGCGATGTAACCAGGGCAAGGAAACGTTCATAACGGCGTCAGAACACTCGCAGCATTTTCCGGAGGAAATGCCCGTGGTTAGAAGATGTGAAGACAAGGAAAAGACGGCTCTCCGCAGCTACGAGTTCCGCAGACGAGCGGAGCTCAAAGAAGATCTGCCATGTTGCGTCTGCGCCGAAGCCATGCCCCCCTATTCACAACTTCTACCTCAGACTAGTAGAGCTGGAAAGCACCTGCGGGGAGGAACAATGCTTTAAAAACACGACTGAGCCCAAATTATCCAAAGCTGCAGCTTGCCAGTAATTCACCACATCATACTGTGGCAACCTGGGATGGCTCTTAATGGCTGGCAACTTGGTGGTAGAAAGATCTCCCAGATTTTCCACTTAAGGACAAAATAAACAAACTCCACTCTTGCCATGCTAATGGTGTGGGCAGAACCTGACAAAACCAAATCTCATCAGTCTAGAGGTATCAACTCCACCAGAAGCCAGCGGTCTTTCAGAGAGGGCAAATGGCCCAAGATCAATCATGACTTAAGCATACTGTGCTGCTGAATCACCCCACTCTCCCTGCAAGCTGTCTGTCCTGCTTGAAGGAAGATATGGTTGAAATGTGCCAGGTTAAGTCACTTCACTTGTGCCCAAGGAGACCCTTCCAGAGTAGGGCGGCTCTGCCCACAGTAACTTGTGAAACCCACAACCTTGATGGGTAACCCCTAGAGATAAGAATACAGGGTGAGGGCCCCCCTCATCTCCCTGCAGGTGTACATATCAAAAGAGTCTCGTACACCTCCATTGAAAGACAAAGCAGAGGTTCGAAACCACAGCCCTGTCTTTCACTAATGCGCCGGCAACAAGGCATACTGAGTTGAGGGTGCGCCCCAGGACACACTGAACAGTGCACCCAATGCCTAATTAGGGGCCCAGAAGTACAAATCAGCCCTTCAGCCAGCCACTTACACAGCTACTGATGTGAGCAGCCATGAAGTGCCGCAGAATGACAACAGAGCAACATGCAGTGGGATCAATGCCACACAAACAATGTGTTTACAATACCATCTTTGACCATGTCCTCAGCCATCCCAGCCACTAAAAGACTATGGGGCTTATTTACAAGCCCCTTGTGCTGCTGGGGTGTCACTTTTGTTGACCCACTAGCAGCGCAGTGTGCCTGCCCATATTTACAATGCCACATAAAGTCCAGCTGCGTGGCTTTTCAAATATGCCAATATGGCCTCCTTTCACACATTACTCTGCATGAAAGGGGTATTCCATGGGTGTTTCCATGCAAAATCCATTGAACCTGATTAATTCCCAGATTTACAAGGTTTAGTAAACCTGGGAATGTGTCAGTTTCCTATGCCTCCCCAGGGGAGGTGCAACAAGGAGAAATACACTTATTACACTTTGTTTTTCCTTTTTCCATGTGTGCTGCATTCTGCAGCCTACATAGAAAGAGAAGAGAACACCTCTTGTGATTGTTTTTGTGCAGGAAGGTGTGTCTTCCTGCACAAAAACAATCGACCTAAAATGCAGACACTCTTGCAATATGGCTCAAGGGTGCCTGCATTGTGCGCCAGTGCAGGGGAAAAGGACCAGAATGTGCTAATTCTTGTAGATACGGCACATTCCTTCTCTCTTCTTTTGATACATGGCAAAGCAGAAGGAAGGCTTGCTGCACTGCTGTGCGTCAAAATATTGTAAATGAGGCTCTTTGTCTGGTATCATGAACGATATTCTGATAGAAACCGGGCCAACAGGGTCAACATAGTGAAGAAACACCTGCCTCTACACTATGTTGACCATGCTGGAATTGGAAAGGGGTGTAGCGTGACACACAACGCATACTCACCACACACCACACAACACACAACCATGCAACCCTAAAGCTGGGTGCAGCAAAGGGGAGAAATAAAGTGGGACTGCGGGGTCATTGTCATTTATTGACTATCATTTGGTAGGTACTGGTTTCCATGCAACATAGCTCCCTCCGCCGGCTCCACCACTTGACCCTAGCATCAACAGTCAAATTGAAGGATAGAATTGAAATGTAAATCCATTTGTTGTAAGAGTAAATGATGACGAGTCAGCCTTAATATCAGAATATAGTACAGTGGTCAATTGCGACGCAAACATTAGAAATACATTCTTTTGTCTAAAATGTTGTCAGTGGATACAGAGAACCATGTTTGAGTAGACTAAAGTTTTTTCTTTGTTTACATGTTATATCAATTGTTTCTAACCCATTATTATTGGTTATATAGAGTCAATAATGACATGGTATAAAACAAGCTAGCACTTAGGATGAAGGGTCTAGCATCCCTTTGGGACACCAAATCTACAGAAAGTTGTATTCAAAGTATCCTATTACACATCTTTTCCTCCCTTTCTAAAAAATGTACCACTTACACCACCACCTGGAATCTACAATTCAGGAACTGGGGCCACACCCATGCCACCATGGCCTGCATCCATGTTCTGGCCTTTTCACCTTCTAGGACCTCTCTGGTGGAACTCTTTACCACAGGATATCCAGGTTTGTCCCACACTCCATGAGATTAAAACAGCCATATGGTGTCATATCCTTCATTCCTTGAATTCAAAGGCAAAGAGTAACCACTACTAGCCTTTCCTGACATAATGATGTCACACAACAGCACCTTTGCACCTTGCCACAATCACTCAGTTTGGTATAGGTTAACCACTCAGTCTGCCTCCCATGCTGTGATCTTGTTTGTACAACTTGCCTCTCACAGATGTTACTGCCACATAATAAATACATTCAATGAGGAAGGCGCATGAGTTATTTGCTAACCATATCAGCAGTGGTTACTGGTGCACACTGCTGTGCATGTTCTTTATTTCCTGGTACCTGCGTGCACTATCACTCCTGTAAACAGTGATACCAGGAAGCCTGCTGTGCTCTGGCAGCTCAGGCCAGCCCACAAGAGCCATAGATACAGGCATCAAGTGAGCTGGACTCAGTGACACTGCCCGCTTCTCTGCCAGTGTCATTTGGGGTCAGTTCAGCTCTCGAAAACGCTTTCAGCCTTCCATGTCTCAGTCTGGTGCAGGCACATAATCAGATCATGTATTACAAAATCCATGTTAGGGTTTGTTTTTATATAATCATGTGTTTTGATCTAGTTTTTTAAAATTACATTTGAAGTTTGACATAATTACCACTTATGGTAAATGGCTCTGTTTCAGCCTCCTTCAACCATTGGCTTTCTTTTTCTCTGGACCCTTTAGCCTTTGGCTTGAGACATTTTCAGTCACATTTTGCATAAGCCCAGAGCAGTTTTTAATCTCACCTGAATTCTGTGGCAACACTTTCATCTGTTTTTCATCGTCTATGCGATACAGGCCAGAGCAGTTCTCCTTTACATTCAGATGTTTTGTGTTCGAGGTGCAGGCGCAAGGCTTAAAGAACAGAAAGTAAGCAAACTTGTCATTTATTTTGTTTTTATTTTTGCAGCTATTCCATGTGTGCTTGGGTTGCCAAATTTTTCTAACTTATGCAAACAGGAACGAGAAGGAATATTTCCAATCTGCGCTTACACATTGTCTGAAATATGGTAGGTGAAGAGGTACCTATGTGGAAGGTGACCATGTGTGTTTTGTTCTGTAGGAAGAAGGGAAGAAACTAGTAGTAAGTTTCCACAAACACTTTTTAAACAACATTGTTCAAGTGTTCTGTGTAGTCATTAAGCCTGGGCGGAGTTCGCAGAGTTCTGCTACACACAACTCTGTGAAGTGACCAAAAAACTGTGCTGCACTATGCGGAGTTCTGCAAGCAGCGGAGTGCATTAGGTTACAACGTTCGCTCTGATTTCCCAACACGTGACAAACACCTGACACCATGCCCAGCGCAAGAGGGCGCTGCTTCTTTCTGCCACTCGAGTAGATGTTCTAATCGAGTCGCAGCTTTCTCGATTTCTCAATGCGAACCGTAGGTTCTCAACTTGAATGTTAGGGCGAACTGCGACCGCCCGCGTTGAGAAATCTCGTCAGGAGTTGCTCCGGAGTAAGATTTTGCTTGCTCGCTAACTTAACATTGGCGAGCGAGAAAATACTCTGCTCTGCGGAGCAGAGTTTATTTTTACTTTGCACACTACGCGGAGTGGGAAAAACTCTGCACACTCCGCAAGCAGAGCGAAATTTCATGCCCAGGCCTAGTAGGGGTATGGACGCCGAGCATGACCCCTCCACTCTCCACTGAACACCATGCCAAGGAAAGGTATATAAGGTATTGGTAAAGGGGTGGGGTTAGCACAAAAAACAATTGATGGAGGGAGTGCTGAACCATAGAGTTCCGACTTCAAGCCTGAAGGCACCATAAGCTATTCGGGATGTATTCTTGGCTTGGAATGTCAGCATATTAGTTAATACATACTCAGCCATACCATTGGAAGGAAGGTTAAAACTAACATAGGTAAAGCTAGTTGAGTAGAGATGGGTGATGACATATGATTGAGGCATATTGAACCTTTGCTCTAAATTTCATTATAGCTGTTGACCTTTTTATCATCAATACGATTGTTATAAAGCAGAGGCACCAAGTGGGGCTCTATATATACCTGTATCAAACAGGAGGGGAGGTGGATCACTTCAAGATCCAAGGGCTCAAATTACCATTCGAGAGAACCTCAGAATGGAAGGTCCAGCCACAGTCAGAGACCAAAGGGACAATGTCAAGCAAAGGCAGACTCGGCTGTTCCTATAGGTTAGAAGGTAGGAAAAGATAAAGAGACGGTCACAAGAAGGCATAAGGTAGTGCTCGGTGGAGGGCTACCCTGGGTATCCAATATGTTGGTATTAATGGCCTCACCCTTGCGAGTGTCATGCTTCATCATTGGCGGTTGCTCCTCGTTGGGCAGGCGGTGCAATGCCCAACGGGCTCACCTCAAAGAGGGGCTCTTTGGCGGAGATCTTTTTACCAACTGCCTAAGGGTGAAGTGCGAGTGAGGGGCCAGAGAAGAACGGATAGTGTAAATACGTGGGTTAAAATGTGGCACAAGGTACCGGAGATCAATTTATTCTGGTGGTCCCCTGCCACAAGTAAAAACAGTGAGTAGCCTATGACCGCTGGAAATTAGGATTCCACGTAACGATCCGGGACTACAATACATATTGTGAGGTCAACATGTTTCTCGCCTATGCACACTGGCAGCGATTCTTCAGGACCTAATGGTTACATCTATCTATAGTGAGACATGACCTAGTTAAGTGTCAGTTCAAAATAGTTGTACTACCTGTATGGGACAGCTCTTGCCTAGGGAGACAAAAGAGATCATTACCATGGTTTAGTGACAACAATTCCCTTATAGTGACCGTGAACACGCCGTGCTGTGGTGGATGCAGTGACATAAAAATAGTGACATACCAGTGATAAATTGGTGACCAGTATGTATTGACTCCATATCACACTGCTACTTTACACAGCACCACTAGGTAAAAACCAAAGGTAAAATTTAAAGTTTAAAAACAGCAGCAATTACTATACAGACTTCTGTCCACAACCTATAGTGAGGGTAACGTGTTTACTCACCTATAGGTCAAGGTGTCTAGGTGTCAACAGTACCCGGTAGGAATTACATCAAGGGGAAAGAACCATAGGGGTTTAAGGCTAAAAAGGGGGGGGGGAGGGGGAGGGGAAACAAGCACAACAGCAAACGGTATGAAACACTTTCATGAATTCTATTTTCACACAGTTGCCTTATGGTGTTAGGAGGGGCGGGTGAAATTTATTGGTCAGCTATGACCCAGCAGCACTATTAGATCGCTGTGTATGGCTTTATTTCGAAGCTACATATCGGGTAAGATATTTCCAATTAGATCTTAGACACATACAAGATTAGGCTATGCACTACAACTGTTGTACGGTGGTAGATTACAAAAATGCATTCCCTTCTTGTGTCTATTTTCGGGGCATATCATATCAAAACATATCTTGGCAGCACCTGTTAGAAAGGGTGCATTGTTTGGCTCCTTATCACCACCCATAGTGTGTGGCTCTCTCAGTGCCCCAACGAACAGTTTGTCAAAATAATAATAACGTTAGTAACGTTTAGGGCGGACTCAGGCCAATTAGTCTATCCTCATCTGGCCCGTTAGGTGTGCTTTATTCTTATTATATCCCGCTCGGATGTGCCAACATGCGGGGAGAAACGAGTGATTCGTATTTCCTGAGAAATGGGGAATACGTGGAGGGGCTCGAGGAATGCCCTCGTTACAATGCAGCGTGTTAAATAGTCGGACACGTTGCCGAACTATTGTTAGGCGGGTTGCCGGGCGCGCTCTCACACGCTGGTCTGGGCGTGTCAGCGTCTAAAAGGTCGCAAACATTACGCGCTGGGTTTGTAAGCGCGGTGCTCATTATAGCTTATCCATAAGCGCGGGGCTCAAATTAGCTTATCCTTAAGCGCGGGGGGGTTGCTGCAAGGGGAAACCACTTACTTCTTAATGCCTTGGTCAGCGCGTGGTCTGCCTACCCATCTCTACCGGGATCCGGATAGTACCGAGTCCTCGGATAGGAATCTAGTTAAGAGGTTTGCTGGGGGCGTGGTCAGGGTAGACTCTCCCTAAAGGTCATGTGGGAACACGAGTTACCACGGGGGCCATCTTGGAAGGGACCCATCCTCAATGAAATTAGTGCAGTATCAGAGTGGTGGAGCTATAAATAAATCAATATAAAGGTATATTTACATGTATGTGTTGTCAATGTTACATATATTTCAACATATGCACACTCATATGGGCAAATTACTAATGGTGTGTTTGGCTGATGTAGTAGTAATTATCATAGTGCGCTCCACGGAATGTCTTCGTTGAGTCCCCGCCTGTCTGAGGATAGCCTATGTATCCACCTCTGTTCCTTCTGGAATAGGTTCTGTTTGGATTTGTTACTTGGTATCTCTAAGATGAGCCATCTCAGTGAATCAGCAGTATGGTTTTGGTCTACAAAGTGCCCACACATCTTCGTATTAGTTTTTTTGCAACGGAAATTGCTTCTGTGTTCCGAGATGCGGATCTTAATAGGGCGAGTGGTCATGCCCACATATTGAAGATCACAATGGCATCTGAGCAAATAGATGCAATTGGGGGTATTGCAATTGGTGTGGCAACGGAGTTCCCACAGGAATGTCTCAGTTAGTTGAATAGACTTAGTGATACTGGTAAAGGGGCATACACTACAAGAACCGCAGGGGTAGTGGCTTTTCACTGGTGGAAGTTGCCAGAGTGTGTTTTGTCTGTGGGTTTCCACTTGTTTAGGTCTGGTGTGAACTAAGATGTCTTTGACATTTTTAGACCTTTTAAAGGCAAACCTGGGGGTCGAAAGGTTAAGATCTCCTGTGTTGAGAATCTGCCAGTGTCTCTTTATTATTTCTTGATTCCAGTAGAAGCTGGGGAGAAAGTTGTTACACAGGTCAAAAGATCTTTGTCTCGTGGAGTTGGAGTATTATGTTCCAAGAGAGCCCCTCTGTGGTTGTTCTGGGCCCGTTTTTGTGCTTTATAGACCTCCCTAGCTGGGTAACCTCTCTCTCTCAAATTCCGAGATAGGATTTTGGACTCATTTTTGTAATCTGTGAGGTGGGTACAGTTGCGCCTAACCCGCAGGAATTGGCCAAAGGGAAGGTTCAGCCTCAGAGCTTTAGGGTGGTGGCTTGTGAACAGGAGTAGACTGTTCCGGTCTGTAGGTTTCCGATACATAGTAGTATCAATTTTACCCCCCTCTAGTCTGATAGTCAGGTCCAGAAATGCTATCTTAGAGTTAGAGGCAGTGATGGTGAAGGTAAGGTAGTTGTTTAGGGTATTCAACCAGTTGAAGAACTCTAAATAGAGGTCCTCGGTCCCTTTCCAGAGTATGAGGATGTCATCAATGAACCGCCTCCAAAGTTGGATGTTGGTATGGTAGGGGTTCATGGGTCCATTGATGTGTTTCTCCTCAAAATCTGCCATGTAGAGGCAGGCCACCGAGGGGGCAAAAGTACTACCCATAGAAGTTCCCTGGGTTTGGTGGAAATGTTGCCCTTTGAACTCGAAGAAATGTTCTGTCAGGGCAAGGTTTGCACACTCCATAATAAAGGAGGGCGGTGTCGGAGAGGTCCATTCTTCAGTATTGAGTATTCCCTCAATCACCCCGAGTGTGGCCCTCTGTGGGATGTTTGTGTAGAGGGCCTCCACATCAAGGGTGATCAAAAAGTCAATTTGAACGTCTTCTTGCAGGTTGTCAAGGAGAAAGAGAACGTCCTTGGTGTCTTGGACATAGGACGGGATTCTCTTGTAAAAAGTGGTTGCAAAATTGCGAAAGAGGTTCTAACACAGAGCCTATGCCTGAGACAATTGGGCGTCCAGGTACTGGGGTGGTCCCCTTGTGAATTTTAGGCAGAGTGTAAAAGTAGGGCACTTTCGTGTCTTTTTTCACAAGGAATTCAGCCTCCTTCTTTGAGATCCATTCCTGACATTCAGCGGACTCAACGATTCCTGTGATTGCGGTTTTAAGTCATTCAGTTGGGTTAGATGGAATGGGGGTATAGTACCGTCTTTCCCCTAGTTGCCTTAGACACTCTGTTTCATAATCTGTGGTGTCCATTATCACTGTCGCCCCACCCTTATCTGCCTGTTTAATGGTGATTGTCCCATCATTGGCCAGGGAGTTCAACAGCTGCATTTCTGTTTTGGACAGATTATGATGCCTCTGGACAGGTCTTAGAGTTCCAATGTCCTTCAGCACGGCCTGTTCAAACGTCAGGATTTCATTTGGAATCATCCCGCTGTGTGGCATGAAGGTAGAGGGGTTGTGGAGGCCTGAGTCAGTTGGAGTCTCGAGTGGTCTACCGTCAAAGAATGATCTCAATCGGATCATCCTGAAAAATTTCTGAATTTCACAGTTTAGCTCAAAATTATCTATTCTGGGAGTGGGGACAAAGCCCAGTCCTTTCTGGAGGACTTTTTCTTCAGGTGCCGTAAGTTGGCGTGATGAAAGATTCACTACCAAGCTTACTTCCGTCCTGCCTTGCTCCTGGTTTCCATCCCTTGGGCCTGTGCATCTTCCCACTGCACCCTCTTTTCTTGAGCGTTTCCTTGCCTGCGCCCGCGCCCTCTGCCCTGGCCTCTGCCTAAAAAAGGTTGCTGGTTAATGCCATGGGGAGCAAAGTGAGGGGGGTATTGGGGTACAAAAGGTGTCATGGGATGTTGAAAATGTGGGAATTGCCACATTGGTGGCCCCTGATATGGGGGATGTGGATAGAAGGGTTGACCCTGTCTAGACCCTCTGTTCCCCTTGCGAGGTCCTGATTGCCACTCATCACCGCTCTAATTGCTTTCACTATTAGAGCCTCGTCTAGATGAGGTGGTGCTTGAGTCAGAGAGGTGTCCTGTTCCCGGGGGAACGTAATCGTCCTTAAGATAGGGATAGACCTTCTCTTTGGAGAAGCGATCGATATCCTTCTGCAATTTGGCAACTTTTTGTTTCATTAGGAAATCTTTGTGTTCAGAAATTTCCTTGTTGAGCTCTGCTAGTTTGGTCTTAAATCTGGGGTTTTGTCCCGTATTTTTAAGGGCGCTCTCTGCTGCCTGGATTTTACTGAGAAGTTCGTCGGCCAGTCGTTTGGCCGTATTGACCAGGAGAATTAGGAGGTCATGTGTGCACTTCCAAGAAATGAGCGACCATTCTATCTTAAATTGGCCGTCCTCCCAGAAAATTCTAGGGAAGTTTTTAACGATCAGGCCGTTCTGTGCTATTTTGGCTTTGAAGTACTCTGCCATGAGTGCTCCGTGTAGGGTAATTCTAACCCACTCTCTCTTCATGTCAGAGAGTGATTTCCAGTCTGCAGAGTTACTCGCTGTAGAGGTGTCTATATCAATGCCCAAGATGGACGGAAGTCTATGAATAGCTGCTGCGTCATCATCCCCGAAACTGAGTCCCTGCCCATCCATAGTGAGGCGGTCAGGTGTCAGTGGGGAGAAGAAAGAGAATGGTGATAGAAAACAGAACCTATTCCAGAAGGAACAGAGGTGGATACATAGGCTATCCTCAGACAGGCGGGGACTCAACGAACACATTCCGTGGAGCGCACTATGATAATTACTACTACATCAGCCAAACACACCATTAGTAATTTGCCCATATGAGTGTGCATATGTTGAAATATATGTAACATTGACAACACATACATGTAAATATACCTTTATATTGATTTATTTATAGCTCCACCACTCTGATACTGCACTAATTTCATTGAGGATGGGTCCCTTCCAAGATGGCCCCCGTGGTAACTCGTGTTCCCACATGACCTTTAGGGAGAGTCTACCCTGACCACGCCCCCAGCAAACCTCTTAACTAGATTCCTATCCGAGGACTCGGTACTATCCGGATCCCGGTAGAGATGGGTAGGCAGACCACGCGTTGACCAAGGCATTAAGAAGTAAGTGGTTTCCCCTTGCAGCAACCCCCCCGCGCTTAAGGATAAGCTAATTTGAGCCCTGCGCTTATGGATAAGCTATATTGAGCACCGCGCTTACAAACCCAGCGCGTAATGTTTGCGACCTTTTAGACGCTGACACGCCCAGACCAGCGTGTGAGAGCGCGCCCGGCAACCCGCCTAACAATAGTTCGGCAACGCGTCCGACTATTTAACACGCTGCATTGTAACGAGGGCACTCCTCGAGCCCCTCCACGTATTCCCCATTTCTCAGGAAATACGAATCACTCGTTTCTCCCCGCATGTTGGCACATCCGAGCGGGATATAATAAGAATAAAGCACACCTAACGGGCCAGATGAGGATAGACTAATTGGCCTGAGTCCGCCCTAAACGTTACTAACGTTATTATTATTTTGACAAACTGTTCGTTGGGGCACTGAGAGAGCCACACACGATGGGTGGTGATAAGGAGCCAAACAATGCACCCTTTCTAACAGGTGCTGCCAAGATATGTTTTGATATGATATGCCCCGAAAATAGACACAAGAAGAAAATGCATTTTTGTAATCCACCACCGTACAACAGTTGTAGTGCATAGCCTAATCTTGTATGTGTCTAAGATCTAATTGGAAATATCTTACCTGATATGTAGCTTCGAAATAAAGCCATACACAGCGATCTAATAGTGCTGCTGGGTCATAGCTGACCAATAAATTTCACCCGCCCCTCCTAACACCATAAGGCAACTGTGTGAAAATAGAATTCATGAAAGTGTTTCATACCGTTTGCTGTTGTGCTTGTTTCCCCTCCCCCTCCCCCCCCCCCTTTTTAGCCTTAAACCCCTATGGTTCTTTCCCCTTGATGTAATTCCTACCGGGTAATGTTGACACCTAGACACCTTGACCTATAGGTGAGTAAACACGTTACCCTCACTATAGGTTGTGGACAGAAGTCTGTATAGTAATTGCTGCTGTTTTTAAACTTTAAATTTTACCTTTGGTTTTTACCTAGTAGTGCTGTGTAAAGTAGCAGTGTGATATGGAGTCAATACATACTGGTCACCAATTTATCACTGGTATGTCACTATTTTTATGTCACTGCATCCACCACAGCACGGCGTGTTCACGGTCACTATAAGGGAATTGTTGTCACTAAACCATGGTAATGATCTCTTTTGTCTCCCTAGGCAAGAGCTGTCCCATACAGGTAGTACAACTATTTTGAACTGACACTTAACTAGGTCATGTCTCACTATAGATAGATGTAACCATTAGGTCCTGAAGAATCGCTGCCAGTGTGCATAGGCGAGAAACATGTTGACCTCACAATATGTATTGTAGTCCCGGATCGTTACGTGGAATCCTAATTTCCAGCGGTCATAGGCTACTCACTGTTTTTACTTGTGGCAGGGGACCACCAGAATAAATTGATCTCCGGTACCTTGTGCCACATTTTAACCCACGTATTTACACTATCCGTTCTTCTCTGGCCCCTCACTCGCACTTCACCCTTAGGCAGTTGGTAAAAAGATCTCCGCCAAAGAGCCCCTCTTTGAGGTGAGCCCGTTGGGCATTGCACCGCCTGCCCAACGAGGAGCAACCGCCAATGATGAAGCATGACACTCGCAAGGGTGAGGCCATTAATACCAACATATTGGATACCCAGGGTAGCCCTCCACCGAGCACTACCTTATCCCTTCTTGTGACCGTCTCTTTATCTTTTCCTACCTTCTAACCTATAGGAACAGCCGAGTCTGCCTTTGCTTGGCTCTATATATACCACCTGTGAGTGAGAGATTATCTGACACCTTTGTCTGATTTTAAACACTCTTTCCACTTAAGCCAAACCCAGTAACGGCAAAGGGAGAAACACCTTCCAGTTCTCCTTATCCTAAGAGAAGCTTATATCTTCATGTGAGGCTGAGGGGATCTACCGGATGTGAACCCAATTAGCTTGGGATAACACAAAATAGTTTTTCTATTGATGGTTTGAGTATACCCATCTCCTTCTGGCAAACAAATGATACAAAAACGAAAAGAACCCTTTTTTTCTATAACATTCATTTTTCAGATGTTTTTGTCGGCACTCACTCCCCAGTGCTGCTAAGCAAGCAAACATTGGCAAAAGCAAGAGGTTTACCATTTGTATGGCGTGCACATGCCAGATCCACAAGACCTACCACCTGCTTGGATGTGGATTAGGGGGCCACCTGGACAGGTTGCTCCTACCCCTGGTTGATATTTTGCCACCCTGACACTGCTCTCGTAACACTTGATCTGAGGGGTCATGAAGGGAGTGGCAGGAACGTTAAGAGAGCCTTAAGATCATTGCTTCCTTTTTAGGCTTTTTCCTGCACAGTGCTGCCGGTGTTGTGAAATCTCTTGTATTTAATATATCTTAAAAGGGGACTCTTATCTGTCCCCGCAGCCGAATTATTGTGTCAATACGCTGTTGTGTGGATTTTTGTTTACATTCCCTGACTGCATAAATGGAAACAGCTGTGTTACATTCCTCATCTTTTCATTGTGACGCCACTGAGGACTATTCACCTGATCTCACTCTGCAATCTATGTGGGCTTAAGTTCTTAAATGTGATTTTGACTTTGTTTTGGGCAGTTATATTAGTGTGCCTGCATGAGCCGGTGTGAAGATCTCACATCACTTTCTCCCCATATTGGTAGAACTGGACAACACTGTCATCTAATGGTTATTTTTTTTATTGCATATACAAATTGCTCTTGCATACATTTTCTCTTCAGGTTTTATGTTGCTCAGTTACTGAACTGAGTACCGGTAGTCAACTAAGATATGAAGTAAGATATCTTTGTTTTTAGGTTTCGCCTGCACAAACAGCGTATTATTAATCACTTAGGCGAAACCTAATGCATTTAATAATGCTTTTTCTAATTTCTACTGCTTGCCATTCCACCCGCCCCAAATATGAATCTGATGAGGTGCGAAGGGTGCTGAAAGCAGTAAACCCTGAGATGTCATTAGGGTTTGAAGGGTTCCAACTACACTACCCGGGTAGGACAACGTTGATATCACTTCAGTAAAACCCACAGAAGCTAGAAAATTTAAAAATCATCCCTTACTTATGAGAAGTCAGATAGGTCATAAATTAAGGATACGCACAGCTGGTAGGATGAAGGGACAGGCAGGAAGAGGAGCAGGGTGGTAGGTAAAACCTGGGAAGTTGTACAGTCAAAGATGCTCTGTGAGCTACAGGACATTGATGAGTTGGACAGGGTAAACAGTGCTGCACTGGTAGTACTGAGGGATGATTTTCAGATTGTATTAAAGATGATTAAGTCACTGCAGTCGTAGGGTCTAACACAGGAGATGGTACCCTGGCCATCACGGCACATTATCAGATGGCACTGTGCAAACCTCAGTGCGGCTGTACTTTAGGAAGCTGATGGGTTAGATTCCAAAATTGTGTCACAGTGTGGCCAGCTGCATCCTCCAAGCATACTCAGATCTGGTAATGATTAGCACTGTTTATTTGAAATCTTCTCTCAGTTTGCAGGCTGGGAACAACATCCCTTAATCACAATGTTGAGAGAAACAACGCTTTTTCAAAACAATGAATTATTATCGGTTGTTTGGGGGAAAAATGTGCACAGTCCCAGTCAGAAGCCCAGAGATACTCAGGACATTTCCAGCTTTTGTGGCCCCTGGCCATATTACAATGCTTTTCTACCTTTATCATTAGGGTTAGCTTAAATGCTTTCTTGGTTCAGATCTTGATTGGCACTGGATGTGTTTGTAGGTACAGTGTTTCACCTGGACTTGATTAGAGGGACAGATGCATAATGCACTTGTTGACCATATGGGATATCATAGTATGAATAGAGAGGAAATACCATCAAAAGGGTGTGTTCTTCACAGGTAGGTTTAGGTGACTTTGGGCCATATGTATGAAGCAAATTCGCATTCGCAAAGGCCGAAATTCGCAGAATTTCGGTCTTTGCGAATGCGAATTAGCAAAAGGAAATGTATGAAGTAAAATCTGGCGCAAAATAAGAAATCTCGAAATTTGTGATTCTTTATTTTGCAATTGCATTTAAGGAATCGCACATTTTGCGATTCCTTAAATGCAATGTATGAAGCCAAGAAATTTGCAAAATGCCCTTAAGGAATCGCAAATTACCACCAACTTCTAGTTGGCGGTAAGTTGCGATTTCCTTGAAAAATGCACATTTCAGCATTTTTCAAAGTGCCATGTGACGCACATACATGCCCTTAGGGCATGTATGTGCGCCACATGTGCACCCATGCATATTTCAGGGGTGCAACAGGGTGTCCGTTGGACACCCCTGCACCCTTGAAATTATTCTCAATTTGCGATTTTCAAATTGCGAATCGTAAAATTGAGAATACCTTCCCATTCATTCCTATGGGCCTCCCGGCCCATAGAAATGAATGGGAAAGTATTCCTTAATTGCGATTCGCAATTTGCTAATCACAATTAAGGAATACTAAGAATTCGCTAAAAAAAAGCGAATTTGTACATACATACCAATTTGCGATTCTGAAATAGCGATTTCTTAAAAATCGCTATTTCAGAATAGCAAATCGGTACCTTCATACATATGGCCCATAGTGTTTGCTGTATGACCTGGTAGAGCGATTTGAGTATAGAAACTAGAAGTGAAGGTATTACCATGTAGAGGTGTATTTCAGTTTATTGAGGTAAGTGGCAGCAAACTCTTAACAAACAAGGGCACCCACTGGAACTGTTTCCTCAATGTACAATATGAAAACAAAGAAGATACCTGAACAATCGCCAGCGTTCCCAACTCTGTCTATGTTCAAAGTAGGCTCCGCTTTCTTACAATTTACATTGTAACAATGCTAACGCAAAAAATTAAAAACTCTGCATTGATTTTAATAGGAAAAATTAAATGTGTCTATTTCTTCACTATAAAATCTACCTCGCATTCTGACTTAGATTTAGGGGACCATGGCCATAACCCAGCTAAAAATTTCGAACTCGGTTATGTATGAAGCCAGAGAATTATTGGGGCTGCAAATTATTTGAGGGGAGGGTAAAAATGTAGAGGCGTTCTCTTTAAGAATGCTAAATTTGGCTAGAGCATGACGATTTAGTTAAAAAAAAAGTCAAGCCCCTGCCAATTACCGTACCATGGCGCAGCAACAAACACAACTCAGAAATCATTACCAAGAGCACCTCAACAAAAAACAAACCACACAGAGCAAAACTCAAAGCACGGGAGATGTTGTCCTGAATATAAAAGCACCCAGGCCATAGTCTCCCTTCGTTGCAACCCTAGCACAAACCAAGCTGCCTTGCTAGTCGAGCCCCCCTCACCTGCCTGTTATTCATGCAAGTGTGTCTTTCTGTTGGTCTTTTGTGCAGCATCGAAGGGTGTAGAAACAGTGAAGGTGGAGTTAGGTGGAGCAAATCTCTACTGAGGAAAAGCCGGTAGCGTTTAACTTTCGAGTGTGGAAGACAGAGTCAAGCAACATGGATTCCTGGGTTTAGGGTGGCCACCTCGATCCATTGCACCACGGACAGTATTTTTAGTCCTGGAGACACAAACCATTGGTATCAGGAGTGTTAGTCTAATCAGTGGTATCAGGTGTGCTTGTCTAATCAGCTCAATGGAAGCAAACTAGGACTACAAAGCCCAGAAGTCATTTTGTTGCATAGTTGAAGCACAGGACTGGAAACATAGGCCGTTATGACATGGACTCAGGTGGCCATCTTACCTGGGTTACATCAGGCAGCACAGACGATGGAAGTACGCATCCAGGCAGAGCCATTAATCTGCGTTTAGGGCCGTATGCAGGGCCTGGAAAGACCGGATTCATGCAGATCAAGACTTAATTAAAGATGTTTCTATTTACAACATATTTGATGATTGTGTGGTGTGACATGGCACTGATCAGAAATGTTTTGGTACGCACCCCTCAGGAATAGGTGCCATACATTCGTTGCAGGATAGCTCCAGAATCAAAGGCGATGGTGGTGAATTTGTTTCAAGTACTACGCACATCCACTTAAAAAGGACAATGTCGTCTGCTCATCGATAGGACCTGCAACGTGCCTGGTTTTTATTGCTTCCTACCAAGGACTTTTAAGCAGTTTGGTTTTAATGCCATCCACAATGCATTGGTATTGAAGAATGTACCAGCATATGGAAGGGTAGCACTGCGTTACATTGAATGGCATGTAACCTGTCAGATACTGTGCACAAGTGCTCTTGAAGGATTGTGATGGCGTAAGTGAGACATGAGGAAGCATGTACAGCGATAGGGATGTGGAGTTAAATGAACCTTCATTGTTCTCGTACCGCAGGGGTAAAAACCTTTCGGACCACCTGGTACAGGCCATTACATGGCCCAAAACGAACATCATAGATGAATCTGTAAAGGGCCCATGGGACCTTCCGCCTCTACTTGGACACTAAAAATGTCAGATGCTCAGCATGTACCACTGCACTCAACACAAAATTCTTAGAGTACAACGGACAGAAACACCAGCTCAGATCTCTCACCAACTGCATATCCCAAAATGTTATCTACACAATACGCTGTCCTTGCAATCTCCTATACGTCGGCCAAATCACACAAATGGTCAAGGGCAAAATCATCCAACATCGCAGTCGTGTAAAATGTGGTGTGTTGACAGCACCCCTTGTCACACACTTCAAAGAACATAACCATAATGACACTGACTTTACCTGGATGGTTATTGACCAACCCACATTATCAGTCAGGGGCGGTGACATTCAGAGTCTCCTGAACAGATGTAAATGCCGCTGGTAGCTCACTGCAATACCATTGAGCATGGCTAGAACTCTTTGGATAAATGGAATACCCACTCACATGAGTCATCCATACCTTACTGTACATTCCTGATCATACACAGTGCTCCCACCACTATGTTCTCCCCTGACAATTTTTAACCCTTTTTCTCTTTAATCACTTCCTAATACCAAGCTATATGATTCGTTTCCTATATACTGTTTATATTATGTTGTCAATTGAACCATTTCCAAAATGCTGCTCAAACCAATTCTCAATACATTATGTGTTCCCCCAACAAAACTCCTGTGCCACCTTGGAGTATCTCTAATTGGTTAGTTCACACTCCCACTGTCATTGTGACAACTAAACTACAATTTAAAGTATTAAATACCAACTTACACTAATGATTATTGTATAATTGTTTTTATGTTTCAACTCGTAATTGTCAATGTGAACACCCGCAGTCTTTCTTCTTTTTTTCCCTTTCTTTCCTTTCCACGGCGGTACTTCCGCGCACGATCTAGTGTTCGTTAGTTGGAGTGCACCACGTGACCTGCTTCGTGCACATAGCCAGAACCTGCAAAGAGACACACATAGAGCCTGACTACTCCTGGCCCGTGATGCGCCTCGCCCCTTATGCTGACTCCCACAAGTAAGTGTAGCCCGCTACCGTCTCCAACGAGTGCCGCGCCTGCTGCCCTTGTGCTCATGGCCGGCCCTCCTTCCCAACCGCTACATTCCCACGAGCCACAACCCTGCTCCGGAAGCAGTTTTCTCGGCAGATAAGCATCAATAGCCCGCTACCTTCATACAAGTTCCATACTTGCTGCCCTCGTGGTTCTTGGCCGGTCTTCCCTGACCACGACATGACCCCGAGCTCCAGCTCGCCGCTTCCCCGCACTGTGAATACTTCCTGCGGTATACTCCTGGTTCACCACGTAGAATATTCTTGCCCCCCCCCCTCCCAGACAGCTTGGCGGGTACTTGCCACCAGCCAAGCCCATTCCTTCACTTGCCAGCCAGTTCATATACAAGGCTTTTAACCTTCCCTCTTGGTCCCTTATGGCTGTCTCTCACCACTCTTCATGGGAACGCCAACAAGGGTCTTCACCTCACTATCCTTGCCCTCACACAGGAGCCCCCACTCAACAGACTCGTTTTGCCTTGCAGGTGATCCTGTCAGCAGCCCTGGGGTTCTGGCGACTGGAACAATGCCCTGTATCCCTTGCTGAATTTCTTGGGACCCCGAATTTACGTCCCTTACAGCAAGTCTCGTACCACCGTCCTTTCCACTCATTCCAACCCTTTCCCACTCCTCATACCCACTTCTTTCTTCCTTTCCTGCCCCCCAGGCAACACATTCTTAATTGCTTTGGACCTTGCCTCACCCGGTACTCTGGGAGTGCGCCCTCTCGTGTAAGTCTTAATCCCGCATTGGGACTAGAACTATTTCTCGCACACTTCCACTCTGAGCCTAGTCACTCGGTAATTGTCTGCAGCGTCCATTGCATCTTTCTACCCCTCCTCCTCCCCTGTTGGGCTCATTGTTAAGCAACTCTCATACTCTGTCCTACCTGTCCCTCTTTTCTTGGTCCACCACGGAATGACCACATGTATAGAGATATATGTATCCCTCTATCCCCAGCACTGCCATATAAGTAACTGTAACCTGTTCCTGATGATAGCCTAATACTTCTACAGGCTTGAAACACCATCGACTTCTACAGCGGAACTCTTGCCGCCCCTTCAAGGATACCCCACTTGATTATTTGTGTATTCATTACCATTTATTGTTCGGGTATCTTAAATATGTAAAAAAACTCCACTTGTTTCTTGTTTCTTGTTGCGCCAGTCACTATCGCTGTACATACTTCCTCACGTGTCACTTGCACCATCACAATCCTACACGAGCACTTGTGCACAGTATCTGACAGGTTACATGCCATTCAATGTAACACAGTGCTACCCTTCCACATGCTTGTACATGTGAAGCTCAGTATGTCAAATATGTATATTCACTAAAATAAAATTTATATCATAAAAGAAATGTCTCCCTGGTTTTCTCCCCTCTTTGATTTATTACTCAGCAATTAATTGTGCTACATGTAATTGACCTCCAAATATCACCCTTTTTAGACATTGGTGTATGCTATAGATGATTGCCCTAGTGTCCTTAGGGTATATGAGCTACCTTCTGTAGTTTGATATTGTGCCTGAGGTCCTGGCAGCCTTAGA
This sequence comes from Lissotriton helveticus, assembly GCF_964261635.1. Classification (NCBI taxonomy): domain Eukaryota; kingdom Metazoa; phylum Chordata; class Amphibia; order Caudata; family Salamandridae; genus Lissotriton; species Lissotriton helveticus. Next base: position 176,151,546 of record NC_136073.1, read on the forward strand.
AGTGATCTAGAAAAGCCACTCCAGAAACCCTGAAAAGTTGGGACTTCTAAAATGTTTGAATGTTTAAGACCCCCATGGCCATCAGGGGGATCTTTCCTCAAATGTGTATGATTTGGTGCACTTACCTTGAATCCCGCTTGGTGTATTCGACCCATGGTTCTTTCCGGTCGGCGTGATATCGCACCTAGGAACAGGTCTACCACTCCCACAGATCAACATTACCTCTTAGTGCTTTTTGGTGCTATTTTTACTCAAAACTTTAAAAATTCACATCTGCAGTTCCATTTATTGGAATTCAGTTTGTGAGTTTTATTGCTTGGTGCTTTGTCTTTATTACTTTTTTGGTATTGCCTTAATACTTCACACACGACCCTAAATTAAGCTTGCCTGCTCTATTCCATAGCTACCAGGGTGTTGAGCTCAGGATAAAGTTAGTGACTTTGTGGCCCTCACTGACAAATTAGTGTTATTTTACCTTGGGGTGGCCCACACCAAATAATAATCCACTTTATTACAATCACCAAGTCCCCTTCCAACAATCCATCCTGAGCTGTGTGGTTATTTGGCTGGTGGGGCTCATGGGCTTTGAAGTCTGCAGGTGGGATGGCTACCAGGGAAACAGCAGACCTTGCAAAATCACTCAAATCAAACCAGCATAGCTTCATTTGTCTCCTTGTGCTCTCTCTCTCTTTCCATCCATCCATACATCCATCCATTCTCTCTTTCTCCTTTTTTTCTATCTACTTTCCCCCCCTTTCTCTCCATCTCTTGATGCCTCCCCATGCCCGCTGCAATTAATCTCAGAAAGCTTCAGAAATGACAGAGGCACCAGGCCCAGCCCTGGGCTTTCAAAACTAGCCTAAAAGGTCTGCAGCTTAACTGAAAATGCCCAGTAGAATAAAAGGCCAGACCAGACCTGATGGCTATCTCTAGGAAATTACAGCTCCAAAAACATCAGATTTAGAATGTGGTTAAAGTGTCCAAGAGTACACCTTTTAAAATAGTGATCTTCAAACCCCCCCTGACAAAACCTGCTAAGATGGTTAACAATGAACATAGAATACTTTTGCTGTTCCGCATTAGACGTTAAGGGGGACATGTGTATACTAAAAATAAAAGATAGCAGAACATACATGGTAGATACTCTGCGGTAGATCAGCCACACACCCTTAAAACATGAAATGCTACTTCTCAGGCAGCAGCAGCATTGCAACCTTCTCCACTCACAATAAACCAGCACATCTTACAGAGCATTTGTTTCTGCTTTTCTCACAAACAAAACATTACATTGATGGCCACAGCAATACACTCTTACCTCATAGACCTAACAGGCATAGCAAGGGCAGCAGACAGTTGAGCTTGGATGCCTCCTGACCCTAACACTGTTAGCCGGTGTGAGGGGTGGGAGTCTGATATGGGGCACCCTGGCCCTAAAGTGTGAATCTAGAGGTAAAGTAAGATCAGAAGTCTGCTCCGAGGTCACCAACAATTTATGCAGAAGCGACAGTGGGGGTAGACTCCAGCTCAAGTGTTGGATCACTGGCCTCCTGCTGGCATCTCTGTCATTTCTCAAAACTACTCTATCGCCCCTGAGTTCTGATCTGCAGGTCTTCCAGCTCCTTAGGTGTTTTCTCCTTGCCCTTATTAGACAATTAGCCAGCTATTAGGAGAGATCCAAGTCTACTTTTGCTGGGCCATGAGTTGCTCAAATCTCACCCCCCCCCATCTGGATGTTACACTAAAAGATCCCCAGCAATAATTCAGCACACCACACAATAATCCACAGCCACCCTCGGAGCTCTCTGCCTATTCTGAGAGGCACTCAGCCAGCACTAGGACAATCTTTAAGGACCAAAAACAAATCAACCATCAAAAACCTTCATCTGATATTCAATCCTCATTGGCCGTCAGTTACATTCATCTGTCCTATAAGTTCACTCTATCAGTACTCAGACACACTCTTCTAGAGTTCTGCCCCTGCTCAAGAAGCCGACAGCTGACCCTACCGACCTCAAGAACTACCGGCACATCTCGCTCCTCCCATTTGCAGCCAAAGTTGCAAAGAAAACAGTCAACAGGGAACTGACACAATTCATTGAAGACAATGCCATACTCGACCCGTACCAATCCGGATTCCGAAGCAACCACAGCACAGACACTGCCCTACTTGCTGCCACAGATTACATCTGTACCCTGCTGGACCAAGGCCACTCCGCAGCCCTCATCCTACTCGACCTACCTGCAGCCTTCGACACCGTCTCCCACAGCACACCTGTCACCAGACTACACGACAAAGGCATACAAGGAACAGCCCTAGACTGGATCCGATCATTCCTCACTGGAAGAAGCCAAAGAATTAGACTGCCGCCCTTCCTCTCTGAACCCATGGAAATCACCTGCGGAGTTCCACAGGGATCATCGCTGAGCCCAACGCTCTTCAATATCTACATGGCCCCCCTCGCCACCATCATCCGACAACATGGCCTCAACATCATCTCCTACGCTGACAACCCCCAACTCATCCTCTCCCTCACCAAATACCCTACTACTTCCAGACTCAACTTCCAGAAAGGAATGCAGGAGGTCGCACCTCACCTATCGGTCAGGATTAGAGTGCCTCAACAGTAACAAGCGGGTCATACACCGGGGCGGGAGCCTCTGTATCTAAGGCTATGTATAGAGATAAAACATATATAAAAAGAAAAAGAAAGAGAAAAGGCAGAAGCAAAAATGAATAATGTCACTGCTACTGGAAAGTAATTCACAGTAGTATACACTTAGCCCATGTGGTCCGTATGTAAATTAAAATAAACGGCGGTACCAAGAATACAATAAACCTTGTGTATGTATCAAGCCACAGGAGTAAATGGGGTAGGAGTTGTTGGTCCCTGAAGCCCGGCGTGTGATGAGCCAACGCCATTCAAGCTTAAGTTATAGCCAGTAGTAAATGGGGTTGCATATAGTTGAGAAGCAGTAGTAAGAAGGGTTGCATATAGGTAAGGAGCCTCCTCAAAGAGTAACTGCGAAAGTGTTGAGCCGCCAGTAGTATGTGCATATTTGGGGCCAGCTTAGAATAAAGTGTGGCAATCGCGTCAGGTACGAGCCGTGCAATGCACTGTATCCTAAGTGACCAGAAATACTCCGTGGAGTCCCTAGTAGGAAACGCAATAGTATGAAGGAATGTAACATATATATGTTTCCGTTATGCTCCTGTCTATGCCTCGGTGCTTGATGCAGTACAATAAGATTGCTTCAGTTAATATGCCGCAAAGATTTTGTTACTGGCTTGAAAGTGCTCGTTGTTTAAAGCGAGTGGGTCGTGCCAAACTGTGCCGATAACGGCTGGTTACTTATGTGTAAGGTCGCGTCAGAGATCAAGCACATCGTGACTATCTAAGGTGCTGCGGGGGACACACCAAAAACCCCAGCCGATTAAGAATGACCTTGTCGGTCTTGTGCCTCCTCTAAATGGAGATATGTGGGAGTAAAGCCTCGTGATTGCAATGTTGGTTGTGCGGAATACGTTAAGAAATCCCCGACAAAGTCTCATCTGAATCTAGATATGTAGGAGTAAAGCCTCGTGATTGTAATGCTGGTTGGGCGGAATACGTTAAGAAAACCCCCCCAACACTTTCTTCTCTAGCCCCGTGTCCGTTCGTCTTTTCCTACCCTTCTCCGCTGGTACGGGGTAGTGAGGAGCCGGCATGCGGAAACTGTTTAAGACACAGTCAGAGCGGGTACACGCCCTCATAGTGCACAGGTCACATGGACCAGGCTGTTAAAGAAGCGGCCATCTTAGAGTGGAGATGGAGCATGAAGCCTCATATGGAGATATTGTGTTAGTGCTGCTCAGAATAGGGCTTGTCACACAGTGGGCCAAGGCTCTTATAACTTGTTTATAAAACAAGAGTGAGGCGGTTTATGAAAAACAACCGAAAGTGGAGTTAATAACATTGGTTTTGAGCATTTGAATAAAATGTTCAGGAACAGTGTGTTTTAGTGGCCATGCTCAAATGGGGAGTAACCCAGAGGTATCATATGGTCAGACATCATGTAAATCAATGTGGTTAGTGCAACTAGCAACTATAGCCATCAAGAGGAGCGGTTAGTAAATAATCGAAGGTAGTCCCAAAGCATACCCGATGTGTATCTCCCAGCAGGTGGGGGGTTCAGAAGGATTGGGTTGGTTAAGGTGTCAAGGGTTCATAGCGAGCTCCAGGGAATACCCTTGTTCAGACCCCTCCTATCTGTAGCCAACCGATGTATCCATCTCTGTTCTTTAAAGAACAGGTTTTGTTTGGATGCATTCGGACTGGCTTCCAGTATCAACCACTTTAAGGAGTCAGCTGTGTGGTTCAAATCAATGTAGTGTTTACACATCTTGGTGTGGTTCCTCTTGCAACGAAAGTTGCTCCGATGTTCGGAGATACGTATTTTAATGGGACGGGTGGTCATGCCCACATATTGGAGGCCACAGGGGCATACAAGCAGGTAAACACAGTTGGGCATGTTGCAGTTGGTGTGGCCCCTTAATTCCCACGTGAATGTCTCGGTGAGGGACACAGTCTTCTGTATAGACGTGAAGGGGCAGATACTGCACATTCCGCAAGGGTAGCGCCCTTTTACCGGTGGAAGTTGCCACAATGTTGTTTGTTTTTCTGCTCCTTGTCTCTTGGGTCTGGTCTGAATTAGCATGTCTTTCATGTTCCTAGACCTTTTGAAAGCGAACCGGGGTAGCTCCAGGGTAAGATTGCCAGTGTTCAAGATCTGCCAATGGCATTTAATGATTTTCTTGACTTCATTGGAAGCAGGTGTGAATGTCGTGACACATGTCATCTGGTCATTCCCTTGTGGTCCTGGATTAGGGGCCCTTCGTTCAAGAAGTGCTCCCCTGTGGTTGTTAAGGGCTTTTTTTTGTGACCTAGCTACTTCTCTACTCGGGTAACCCCAGTCAGTTAGATTCCTGGACAGGATGGTGGATTTGGTCTTATAATCAGAGAGGCTGCTACAATTACGCCTAACTCTTAAGAACTGCCCAAATGGTAGATTGACCCGTAAGGCTTTGGGATGGTGACTCGTGAAATGGAGTAGACTATTGCGGTCTGTGGGTTTCCTGAACATGGTCGTACTCAGTTGACCTTCCGTGAGTCTGATGGTCAAGTCAAGGAAAGCGATCTGTGAAGCAGATGCTGTTATGGTAAACTTTAGGTATGGATTGAGGGAATTAATCCTTTCAAAGAATTAATTGTAAGAATCAGTATTGCCCACCCAGAATATCAGGATGTAGTCGATGAACCTCTTCCACAACTTGATGTTTGCATGAAAAGGGTTCGTTTGTTGATGTATATGTTGGTCCTCAAAATCAGCCATATATAGACAGGCCACCGAAGGAGCAAAGGTGCTGCCCATGGACATGCCCTGGGCTTGGTGATAGTACTGCCCCTTGAACTCAAAGTAGTACTCAGTTAATGCTAGGGTCGCGCATTCCATTATAAAGGCTGGTGGTGTGGGTGAGTTCCATGTCTCAGTGTTCAGGCACTCTTCAATCACCCCTAGTGTGGCCTTCTGGGTGTGGCCAGACAGCATCCTAGGACCGGTCTCGGGTATCACCCCTCATCAGCCAGGCTAGCCTGACTCCAGTGGCATGGAGGGCACTGGATCCACGTCTGGGCATACCCACCCCACTCGGGTGACAAATACAAAAAGAGCAAGGCTCTAAACAACCATCTCTTATATACCTTTGTACCCCTTTGGAATAATCATGTCGCCTGCTGCCACTTTTGCCTCCAAGGTGCCCATTACATGTTGTGACACTCTCCTGCACTATTCCCTATAGATCCGCTCTCTGAGTCCATTTTCAACACTCCTTTTCTCCTCTACCACCCACTAATCCATCTAACATTTCCACCTCTATCAGACCATCACCATGTCATTCTGTTGCCCCCCAACCGTTATGCATACTTTGCTGTACCACTAAACCTATACTCACGTCCGAACACTATTAACCAACCTTTGAGCAATTCTACCCAGCTAGCTATCTTCCAGGGTGTAGTAGACACTACATTTCTCGAGAAGGGTGACACATGGACAGCTTTGCAGAGAGGTGTGACAGAGTTCTAGCTTGGCTCTTGATAGGTTTCAGTTTTCTACGCCCCTCCCATTATGATATTATGCTTATTAGTTAGCAGAGTGTGTCTAACAACTGATATATTCATTTATGCATTTTTGTTTATATTCCAATATTGGTTATTCAGTTATATGTGTGACATTACTACAGTTATTCTTAGCTTAGCCTGTGTGCCACCATTTTGAAGCATTTCTCTTTCTGTGCGAGTGCACTTGCTCATTCCCCCTCCCGTAGGAATAGGAATATTCCACATGTCAGCAGTTTTGCCACTCGACCCACAGTGACTGAAACTACTAGCGAAACCCCTTATCACTCTGTTCTCATGTGCTGGAGATGCTAAGGCCTGGCTCCGTGTCCTTGGAGTCAGATAAGAGAATGTTGCAATTCCAGGTGCAGATGCCTCATGTATGAGACTATTATTCACCATCTTAGGGGTCCAGTACTTTTCCATAATGGGCGTGCCTTATTCTGCTTTTCGTATTATAATGTGTTACTGTGATGATATGAGTCAGTCCTTCTCGGCGCACTCTTAGGGGTGAGGTCGAACAGGGCCCTCTCATATGGGAGTTTGTGGCCTAATAAACCTATTTGTTTATTCTTCTCCACTGTCCGGCTGACTTATTATTGGGTTACTATAGGTGAGTGCGGTAAGTCACTTGGGTGGATTTGAGCCACGCTTATCAGATGGCGCCCGAACAGGAACTCCGCGATTAGGACCTTTCTCACCCGTAAGTGGGTAGCAGAAGGCCGGGGACCCTCTGGTCGGCACGGTGGGCCCGGGTACCCACTTGATGCCGAGCTTGGTTCTCGCAGCGCTGCCTCGCCCTGCTGATCGGAAGTGGTCCCGGTCCATGATCCTATGCCGGAGTCCGGAAGGCGGAACTTTGGAGCTGACCGTGTTGGTCCTGGCAGCCGGAGGTGGAGAATGGTAGAAGTCGGTACCGCGCATAGAAGGTGAGTGGTCCGACTGTTGCTTGGAGGAGCCGGAGTGCTCCGAGGGACCGGTGCGTCTCTGGTGATTGGAGGAGCCGGCGTGCTTCTGGGGCTAGTGTGCTCTGGGGAACTCAGAGTGCAAGTGGCGCTCTGACAGACTTGACGGAGATTGGGTGAACGTTGGTTTGTAGTCATCCGACTGGATAATACTGCAGTCGGCGGGTGGCTTGCTACGGAAGGATCTCGGGGCTCACCCGAACCCCTAGGGTGGTGGCTCGCGGAAGAGAGCGCCGAGTCCCATGTGGTGTAGCGCATGCCGATCTGTAGTGTTGCCCAGGAGACGGATGTGTTCCCCAGTCTCAGAATAGCGGGTGTGCGCTGTTTGGTCTGCGGTAGGGTCCAGGTTCCCCAGGACTTGGTCGACGGGCCTTGTCCCATTTTGTAACACGTGTTTTTGGTACGGATTTGATGTAGCGTATATTGAAGCTGTGAGTGTGACCTACCGGTAAGTGAGTAAGTGTGCAAGTGTGAGTTTTTGTGCTAGTGTGTGATTGTGTGAGAGCAGGATGCCGTGTTTCAGTAAATTACGGTGTTTAGGGTGCTGTGGTGATGTCTCCGACGTTAGACTGGCTGAGAGCCAACCTGCCCCGGATGAGGGCTCTCCAAATTTTGACATGTACGTCAAGCATGGCTTACCCCCGATTTTGTTTTCTACTTTGTGGCATAAATACACAAAAGACAATGTGGATTTACAGTGGCCTTTACTCGGCTCTTTTGATGGAGCAAAATTAGATTACTTACAAGACAGATTGTTTGCTAGGCGCAGCCGCCAGAGCATGTTTGATTCTTTGCGGATGTGGCAGAAGGAGGTACGAGAACGGCAAATGAGGGAAGAGAAGGTGTCTCAGAAGAGAGCGGCGCAGACTATGGCGCAGAAGGCCAGGGAACACACTAAGAAAGAGAATGAGCTGCGAATTGAGCGCGCAGATAGACGTTTTAGGCTATTGGATGACGAAGATGAGATGGAGGACATTTTGAACACTCGACCCCCTCCCCCATATACGAACTTCCCCCTCTGTCACTGCACCCCTGCTCTCTTTCTCCGCGGCAAGCCCCATTATGCCTGCTGTGCTCTCCCCGGTGTTCTCTACTGGTTCCGCTATTCCCACTGTTTCAGCCAGTACTACCCCTCAGAGCGCGCTGCTGACTCCCACTAGAGGAGCGGGAGGCGGACTGTTTACTCAGGTACGGAAGTTACTTACACGTTCTGCTGTGGGGTTGGATGAGAAGACAATGGTAGCTAATCAAACTTGTCAATGGGCCAGGAATAACATTTATTCATTAGAAGACATTTGGTCTACCATGAAAGACTATGAGCCTTTGATGCAGCAACATGCTTTGTGGCACATGTCGACGACATTGATAGCGTTGTGGGAACAGGGATATGGTGGGGAGGCACCGGCGATTCTCCGTGATATCAAGAATAATGCCTATAGGGCCAACACTGGAATAAAGGATGTGTTCCATAGTCTGAGGTTCTTGTTAGAATACAGAAATGAGCTACCAGAAGCGGGAGAACCCCATTACCCTGGGGTACACCCGATGCATGAAGTGCACCCTACATTTCACCCTGAGGTACCTGCGATAATAGACCCAACAAAACAGGTTGTGACCCGAGCTCGTATCGGCGCTCATTTCCAGGAACAGTGGGTGTATACGCCCTGGAAAAGGAGCGAGGTATTAGCCTTGAAGGCTCAGCTACCTGACTCTAGGAAGAATCCAACAGCCTGTTATAAAGAATTGACAGAGGCTGCTTCCTCGACGGTCATGACTTTAGCAGATATTGAATTATTTTTCGGATTATTGGTCCCCGTAGTTGTGTGGAGACAGGTGAAGGGTTCAGATCATACGGAAGAGCTGGGTGGTACTTGGGAAGAATTCAAAGATTGGGATAAGGAACACAAGCCAGGGGAGAAGCCGAAGGCTGAGATACTAGCGCTGCCAGGGCGTATAATAAAGTTTATGCACTCACTCATCCCACCTAAAAAGGTAGATTGGGATAAGTTGACAGCCTGCAGACAGAAGAAGGATGAGGCCGTTTCAGATTTCTTCACTCGTTTTGAGGAAACGTTCATGGATTTTAGCGGTCAGGATATATCTCAAGATGGTGGGTTGTGACTTTTTGTTAACAGATTTGTAACGAATCTGTTGCCAGAAATATCAGCCCGATTGCAGGCGTCAGAGAGTAAATGGACGACATCCTCTCCCTCTGGGATTCTGAGTATGGCCCAGTATTACGAGCATAGAGAAAATGAGAATAAGGACAGGCAAGAAAATAAGGCAAAAGATTTGAAGACAAAAGTGTTATTGCAGCAAGTGGCGAAGGGACGGGGACGTGGAGCCCCGCCCATGGCGGCTGGTCGAGGAGGAAGTAGTTACGGAAGGGGAGAGAAAAGAGAGCGTTTGGGACAGAACCAGTGTGCCAACTGCAAACAGGAGGGGCACTGGTGGAAACACTGTCCACTGCTCCGGTCCGCTGTCGGACCAGGCAGAGGACGGGGCCGGGGAGACGCGAATAGAAATGGTAGACAGTCTGATGAAGGCAGGAGACCAGGAGGGAATTACTTTGACGGGGGAAGAGACGGGCAACACCTTCAAAAGGAGGGTGACGATTGCAGAGATCAGCAGTACTACAATGATGCATATGCTATGGATGACTTGACGGGATTTTCTTATAACTAGGACAGCGTAGGGCAGAGCGCGGGACCTGTTTCTGTGGATGTTGATCAACGTGGGCCTTATGTAACTACAGACTTATCGGGATCCCCTCAGTAATTTTTAGTGGATACAGGTGCTACGAAAAGTTCTGTGGCACATTCCCAGGTCCCAGGGGCGGCTCTGTCTGGCAAGACTAATATTTCCGTGGGGTTCTCTGGTACCCCAGTGGTTAGCCCCATTTCTAAGCCTCTTGCACTCACGATTGGCCCTTTCACTGTTGACTCTCCCTTCCTTTTAACTTCCAATTGTGGTGAGAACTTACTGGGTTTGGATTTGTTGAAGAGATTGAATGCTACAATTTACTGTTCTCCGGACGGTGTGTACCTCACGTTGGGTCCTTCTGTCGCGCATGCGCAGCAATGTTTCTCGAAAGATGAGCCCCTTCCAGTTGAATTGGAGGATGTTCCTGAGAGTTTGTGGGCCAACAGCGATACTGATGTGGGACAAATGGACATTGCCCCAGTGTCAATAAAAGTTAAGGTGGGAGCGAAGTTACCTTGGATACCGCAGTATAAAATATCTAGGGATGGAGAGAGGGCTCTGCTGCAAATAATACAGGACTTGATCCGGTCTGGGGTAGTAGAGGAAACAGATTCTAACAGTTGCAATAGCCCCATCCTTCCGATCCTTAAGAGACCCTCATGTGATGCTGACGAGGGTACACCTGCTGTCTATTGCTTTGTGATTGATTTACGCCACATTAACAAGGTGGTTGAGCCTCAGTATCCGGTTGTCTCTGATATCACTACTATTTTGACCATGATACCTTCCTCAGCTAAGTATTTTTCTGTGCTGGACCTTAAGAATGCTTTTTTTAGTATCCCTGTGCATCCAGATAGCCGTTATCTCTTCGGATTCTCATTGGCTGTCCGCAGTTTTAGATTTTGTAGAATTCCCCAAGGTTATACGGAATGTCCCAGTATTTATAGTCAAGCTCTGAAAGCACAGTTGGATGATTTGGAGCTCCCACAGGGGAATGTCTTGTTGCAATATGTGGATGATATTCTCATTGCCTCGGACACTGAGGAAGGATGCCGCGAGTCGGATGTATGACGTTATAACGCATACTATTACTCCGCAGACCATTACAACGCGACTTTTACTCCGCATACCGTTACAACGCATAGCGCCTTGGGGCGCTGGATAGTGGTAAGTATAATTTACTATTCTAACTCCAGTCCCCGTGGACCCTAGGGAAGGTGTTGGATAGTAAATTATACTTATTCCCTATCCTAGAGCGCCCCCCAGCGCAATGCGTTGTAATGGTATGCGGAGTAAAAGTCGCGTTGTAATGGTAGTGCGGAGTAAAAGATCCGTTGTAACGGGTGTATACCCCGCGAGTCTACTGTTAAATTGTTACACCATTTGGCCTGTAAGGGACACAAGGTGTCTCTTCCTAAATTCCAATACTGCCAACAGGAGGTTACCTACCTCGGTCATCTCCTATCGAAGGAGGGGAGAAGGCTGACACCGGAGCGCATCAAGGCAATAACTAACATGGCTGTACCTAACACGCAGCGAGAGGTGCGCGCATTTTTGGGCATAACATCGTACTGTCGCCAGTGGATACCTAATTATGCTTTACTAACAAAACCCCTTCTGTATCTGACGACTAAAGAAGTGCGCGAACCCCTACCTTGGACTCCAGCATGTCAAGAAGTGTTTGAATCATTAAAAACTGCTTTATGTTCTGTACCTGTTTTGGGAACACCCGATTACCAGAAGCCCTTTGTACTTTACGTGCACGAGGCGGAAGGTTGCGCGTTGTCTGTCCTAACTCAGAGTTTTGGTGGGAAACAGAGACCTTGTGCTTACTTCTCTGCTATGCTTGACAACGTGGCAAGAGCATTGCCGAGCTGTCTAAGGGCTACAGCGGCTGCTGCGGTCTCAATAAGACAATCGGCAGGGCTCGTACTGGGTTCACCCCTTACAGTAATGGTACCACATGCCGTGGACATTTTGCTAAACAGGACACAGACGCAGCATTTAACTAGTGCTCGTCTAACTGGTTACGAGATGACATTGTTTGCACCACATGTAACGATAAAAAGATGTGCCACCCTGAACCCAGCCACGCTATTACCTCTCCCTTCAGATGAAAAAGACGATGAGGTCCATGATTGCTTGTTTCGGACAGAGGAGGAAACAAAAGGAAGAGTAGATTTGACAGATAAGCCCCTCGATGACCCTGATGGGGAGCTGTATGTTGATGGGTCCTGTTTTAAATTAGCAGATGGTACCACAACGGCCGCATACGCAGTCACGACTTTAAAAACAGTGGTGGAGACTTCTAGAGTCCCGTACAACTCAGCTCAAGCTGCAGAGATAATAGCATTGATGCGAGCATGTGAATTGAGTGAAGGATTGGACGTGAACATTTACACTGACAGCCAATACGCTTTTGGCGTGGCTCATAGTTATGGGAGACTGTGGGCAGAGAGGGGATTTTTGACATCACACGGACAGAAAATCCAAAATGGCCCATTGATATTACGACTGTTGACAGCCCTGACACTCCCCAAACGATTAGCGGTGATTAAGTGTTGTGCACACAAAGCAGTGGTGGATGATGTAGGGCGAGGAAATGCATTTGCAGACCAAACAGCTAAAGAGACTGCCAGGGTAAAACTTCCACGAATGTTTGTGGCAGGACCAGCTAGGTGGGTACCGGATGTCAACATGTTTGCAGACACTGTACAGAGTGTAAGGAACATACAAGAGAAAGCGACTGAGGAGGAGTTGAAACAATGGAAGGATGGAGGGGGGCGGTTGGACTCGGATGAGTGTTGGACGGATGTGTCAGACAAACGGCGATGGTTGCTCCCGAATGCATACATCCTCCCAGTAGTGACGATGGCCCATGGACCAGCTCACATAAGTGCAAAGGGGATATGTAAATTATTAGATCCGGTGTGGAGTAATAAGAACATTTCCAGGGTGGCGACACATTTGGTACAGCAGTGCATGGTTTGCTTAAGACATAATCCGGGGAAGGGAACACCCGTCCCTGTAGGTAATTTTGCACCCCCATCTTACCCCTTTGAAGTGATACAGATGGACTACATTGAAATGGAAAGAGTGAACAACCTTAAGTATGTCCTTGTGGTGGTATGCTCATTTAGCAGGTGGGTGGAGGCTTTTCCAACAAAGGATTGTACAGCCATATCAACAGCTAAGATGCTGATCAAGGAGTATTTTAGTAGGTATGGTTTACCTAGGGTGATCTGGAGCGATAACGGCACGTCCTTCAATGCTGAATTGATGAAACAGATCTGTAAGGGATTACAAATCTCTAAAAAATTCCATGCAGCCCAACATCCACAGGCTGCGGGTTTGGTTGAAAGATTTAATGGTATATTGAAACTCAAAATGGCCAAGATACAGGAGAGTACAGGGCTGCGTTGGCCAGATGCGCTTCCCCTTGCCTTACTTTCCACAAGAGGAACAGTGGATTCCAAGACAGGAGTTTCCCCCCATGAAGTTATGTTTGGCAGGCCCGCCAATGTGTGGGGTGTTCCTAGACCCAAATGTTTCTCAGAGATTGAATACCCTTTGTTGACAGATTATCTGTATGCTTTGACTAAAGATCTTCGTTCTATTCATCAGCAGGTAGTAGACACCCTGAAGCCGGTGCCTGAGGGGCCTGGCCATGGTATCAACCCAGGGGACTGGGTCCTCGTGAAGCGGTATCAACGGAAGTCCTGTTTGGAGCCTAGGTGGTCAGAGCCCAAGTTGGTGCTCCTTACCACCCGCACCGCACTTCGAGTGGAAGGTCGGAAGGCGTGGACCCATGCCTCTCATGTGAAGAAGGTCCCCCTTCCACTACCTTATGATGCTTGGGTAAGAGGTGGCGTTGCAGATCACGAGACCGAAACGGTTCCTCAATATATTCCTTTCTCTGATGCTTTATTGACCGAGGAGGAACAGAATGAGAACGAATGGAGGCCAGCCCTGAGTGCAAGTAGCGAGGCTTCTTTTGGTCCCAGTGCACAAACAACGGAAGCCACCTCTTTTGAAAGTGATTCCTCAATTCTGTTCACAGATCCTGAAGTGCGAGGGAGCATTCGCTATAACTTGCGGCCCAGGAAAGAGGGGCGAAAGAACTGAGCACTGGAAGAAGGGCTGAGGTAGGGATTAGGAGTGGACTATATTGAACAGGTTAGCCTAGTGATAGGGATGGACTGCTGAAAGAGCCCTGGTGCACTATTAAGACACTGCTGAACGGGACGTTAGAGTTGTGTGTGGGCCCAGGTTCAGTGCTCCTGAGTTGCTGCAGTTGTGCGACTCCATCGAGGGATTAGGGTTTGCGAGACTGAAAGCCTGCCTATGAGGCTTTAACGGACATAGGGAGAAGAGCCCTTTTGAAGGGTGAAGCACCCCTCTGGCCGGTTTTGGAGTGTCTGGAACATTTTAGAAGTGGCCCTTAGTGTTTGGAACTTTTAGGATATCCCTTGGTCTGTTCATTAGGTGAAATGTATCCCTTTGGCCGTCCTATCCCCGAGGAGGAACAGCCTTTTGCTGCTACTCGCAGATCAGAACCAGATTCACCATGGTATGCCCTGCCTCGTAAGGGAAAGATTGTGGTTAGTGGTGTTCATTATCATATTCTTGATAATGCTTGGAATACTGTTCTTTCTGGATGAAGCCTACCCTGTCCACAAACTGGTCCCTACTCCCTCTCCCTTACCAGAGCATAATATGATTACTGTTGATTATGGTGAACAATGTATGAGGAAGGGTTACCGTGATAATGTTTTTATTAAAACTTTACATCATGCTCATGCTGTGTCTAATGTAACAGATTGCTGGGTCTGTGGATTGCTTCCTTCTGCTGCATATAAGAAGGACAGGTTACTGGCACTTCAATTGACTCCTGTAAATAGCTGTGTGGGTTGGTATACTCTGATTGGTATGGTAAAGTTATTTCAACAGCCTGATTCTCTGACTCCCCGACTCCCTGGTGCTGGGTCAACACTGACGATGCGAGTACGCCCTATGCCCCCTACATCTCTTGGACGGGTATTTACTGATGGACGTTTTGACCAAACATTCTTAGAGACTTGCTCGAAGAAGGTAGAACGATTTGTGACGCCTAATGACACTGACATAGTGCGGGAGAGTTTCTTACAGTTGAACTCTTCCCTATCATACAGACACCCTCCTGCAGCAAACCGTAGTGGTCATTCTTTGGTACCCCTAGCGACGGTGGGGCCTTCACCTTACTTTTGTATTCAGGGTAGAGGTCCGATTAAAGTGGGCGACAGTCTTTGTAATGTGACTGCCTCGATTCGCCTGCCCCTCAGTCCTTCACTGGTTACTCCCCCGAATATCTATTTTGTATGTGGAAATAATGGGTATTTGTGGTTGCCCGAGGGTTGGGGTGGAACATGTTACTTAGCGTACTTACTTCCACCTGTCTATGTGGCACCTTCAGATTATCATAAAACTCATCGGAGGTTTGCCATCATGCAAGGACAGCGCAAAAGGAGGGACCTTCAGGTGGAGGACGTCGATCAGACTGACACTTCTGGGCAGCAATTCACAGATTTCTCGAAGGGTTTGTTACCATTCTGGGGTCCTATCTTTAACAGTAGAGCCATTAGATGTCTGTTGAGGGTAATGGAAAAGGTGGTGACTACGGAGGCTGATATTGCAGCCAATATGTCTTTGAGATGCAGGCTATGAGATTATTTACGATCCAGAACAGGATGGTGCTTGACGTCATCCTTGCAGATAGGGGTGGAGCTTGTCCCATCATTGGGACATCTTGCTGTGTGTATATCCCTGACTCCGCCCCGACAGTTAATTTAGCTGTACAGAAACTCCATAGGTTAGCGGCCGAACTCCATCAGGACACGGGCACCTGGTCCTTGCAGACATGGTTATGGGGTATTTTCTCTTCCTGGGGTTGGAAAATATTGATGGGTTTAGTGGGGATAGTTGGTGTCCTTTTGACCTGTTGCCTTTGTGTGTATTGCCTTCCTCCCTGCTGCTCTATGTGTGCCAGTAACATACGGGTTTCTAAACGACAAACGAGACAATATGCTGGTTCCAATGATCTTGAACTTTATGACCCTCGCTGGTTGATGCTTATTGATGATGATGTTCTTGATTAGTATGCTATACTGGCCCTTAGATTTGATGTAAAGATTCTCCTTTTAGTCAATAAAGGTATCACTTATGTTAGCCACACTTGCTAAAAGGAGGGTCTAATAGGTTTCAGTTTTCTACGCCCCTCCCATTATGATATTATGCTTATTAGTTAGCAGAGTGTGTCTAACAACTGATATATTCATTTATGCATTTTCGTTTATATTCCAATATTGGTTATTCAGTTATATGTGTGACATTACTACAGTTATTCTTAGCTTAGCCTGTGTGCCACCATTTTGAAGCATTTCTCTTTCTGTGCGAGTGCACTTGCTCATTCCCCCTCCCGTAGGAATAGGAATATTCCACATGTCAGCAGTTTTGCCTCTCGGCCCACTGTGACTGAAACTACTAGCGAAACCCCTTATCACTCTGTTCTTATGTGCTGGAGATGCTAAGGCCTGGCTCCGTGTTCTTGGAGTCAGAAAAGAGAATGTTGCAATTCCAGGTGCAGATGCCTCCTGTATGAGACTATTGTTCACAATCTTAGGGGTCCAGTACTTTTCCATTAAGGGCGTGCCTCATTCTGCTTTTCATATTATAATGTGTTACTGTGATGATATGAGTCAGTCCTTCTCGGCGCACTCTTAGGGGTGAGGTCGAACAGGGCCCTCTCATATGGGAGTTTGTGGCCTAATAAACCTATTTGTTTATTCTTCTCCACTGTCCGGCTGACTTATTATTGGGTTACTATAGGTGAGTGCGGTAAGTCACTCGGGTGGATTTGAGCCACGCTTATCACTCTAAGAGCCACAATATGAACATAGCCATCAAAATATGTGAAAAAAAGAAACAAATGTCAAAATAAAATATGATAAAGACTAAAATGAAAAATATATATATTCACAATGTCTCAGCCTTTCAAGTACATAGCATTAAATGACGAGTGAGATTTATTGGAAGTAATATTTTGTTTAAACATGATATTTTCAAGAATACACCCCAGGCCCTGACAACATTGCAAAGCGTTACCCAAAATGTGTCTGTCACGTTCTCTATTTACATAGTCAATATTGTTATTAACTATGAAGGTAAATTGTTGTATATTAACTATATATAAGTACGTTTTTTGGGTAGAAAACACATACTAGACTGAACTATTTCAGCACACAATTTGGTCAAGTGGGGAAGCAGGGATTTGTGTCCAGAACTGCATTTTGTATAGAGACTGTAGGGTCACATCCTTCTCTATTCTTTTTAAATACCAGAGGTCTGTGCTTTATGTTAATTATTCAATTATGGTTAATTAGTGAACGTATAAGGAGTTCAATAGATACACCTATACATACATATGCATAGTCTACCGTAAATCTAACTTTATGTACATATATGTATATATATATATATATAAATATATATATATATATATATATACACACACATATATACATGTCATGTGATCAAGACCCTAGTCAGGTCGAAATGCGTCATGGCTGCTGAAGTCTGAGTGGAAAAATAAACTTTCAAGTCTGCACTGAAATGTGGTGTGTGCTCCTTTATTGGGTGAACCCATCGAGGCTACGAAGGAGTGTTGCTGATTGTATATATGTATGTATGTATGTATGTATGTATATATATATATATATATATATCCAAAACAAACAGGAAGCCCAAGTGAAGCAGATCCACACGAAGTTGAATAGGCACGTCTTCTTTATTTGGATCCATATATATATATGTTGTAATCTGCTTACCAAGTTATTTACTCTTAGTGGTACATCCTGACCACCCCTCTGGACCCTTACCTGTTGGTGTGTTCCGCTGGAGTCTGCATTAGAATGTTGAGCTTCTCCAGGCAGTCCGGAGAGTGGGTGACAGAATAAAGATAGTTCTACACTCTCTTGTCTCTGACAATCTTTTTTTCAACATTTAGCGACAAAACCGGGAGAGTGGGTGACAGAATAAAGATAGTTCTACACTCTCTTGTCTCTGACAATCTACTTTTCAACAATATATATATATATATATATATATTTATATATATATATATATACAGGCATAGTCAAGTAATTTAAAGCTGTGCTTAAGCATTTTGAATATGTCCTCGACAATGATGATCAAACACAGTGACAAAACATGCCTGTCTGAAAATTATGCCGCACTATGCAAGGGCTCTGAGGCCACTGCGTATTTGCTAGTTATTTAATTTTGGTCACTGAGGTGTTGAGCATTTACTAATGTGTTCTCAAGTCAACCGAACCAGATATAATATTAACATAAAATAGCATCTCCTACCTCCCCTTGCTCTGCTGGCTTGCCTGGTGTGACAAATAGAATGATTTTAGGAGAGGTTCAACATCTACTATCTTAAATTAAATAATTACCAAATTGAGGCGAAAGTGCCCCCAAAGACGTTGCTCCTCAGGTTACAGGGCCTTACAGAGACTGAGCTATGAGCAGCCTGTCTTCAGAGAGACATGGGGCCTCATTTATGAGGCCTTGCATGAGTTTTGCGCTTTCGATGCGTCACTTTTTGTGACACATCGGCGGCGTAAAACATGCCTCCTGATGCGCACTATTTACAAAGTGACGCATCTAAGCAGATGCGTCACTTTGTAAACCCCTGCGCTACATTATACCTGCGTCAGGTATAATGTACGCAGAGGGGGCGTTCACCCGCAAAAAGCCTCGTAATAGTGACGCAGTGAAATCGATGAGAGTTCACTGCGTCACTTTTAGGACGCTGTTGCGTCAAAATCTTGCGCCTGCCTCACAGCAGGTGTAAGACTGACGCAAGCCCTTTCACATGGGGCTTTCCCCATGTGAAAGGGCGCATTGCTGGAGTTGCGTCACTTTTGTGACACACTCCAGCAATGCGTCACTTTTGCGCCTACAGATACGTCAGAAATACTGACGTATCTGTAACTCCTTGCGACATGATGCGTCATACTATAAATATGACGCATCAATCATGTCGCAGGGAGAACGCAGTGAAAAGTGACGCATCGCTGTATTCACGCAGCGATGCGTCACTTTTCATAAATGAGGCCCATGATCTGTCCGTCACTGTTCATTCCTCAGTTTGCACTTACAAATCTGGAGGAAAGGAGGGTACTGCCCAATACATCCTCCAACTCCAAAATCTGGCGGGGGGGGGGGGTTATTTATAGAATGAATGTAAAAATGTGTGCACTTTTTAATCTTGCAACCTCTATTCCCACAAACTGGCCTTGCAAATCTTGAAATCTTTATCCCACAGCCTTCTCTGTTGACAACTTTTCATACTCCATTCTGCCATGCTCTCCCGTCCTCTGCTCACCATTCTGCTCTCACTCCACTTTTTGTTATCCCACTGAGCAGCAAAGACCACTAGTGAGCTATGCCCCGGTACGTGGGCTCTCAACTCGGAACTACACACCTTGCAATACTATCTCTTCCTCCCTACTCAAGCTTGCCCTCCAAACGACTGAAAAATGCCAGGAATACCACCAACCCTTAACACACTCATTTTACCCTGGAATGTGTCTTAATTCAGACTGATATACTGTCCTTCGTCCACACTGTAGCCCAGGGCCCCTTAGCTGGTTTACATCTGGTGGTGGTGGGACCATTGTCACTTTGCCACTTGAATCCCCTCACCTAGTACAGAGACCTTTGTCCGTGCCCTCGATGGCCACCTCACTCCGTGGAGAATTCACTTGCTGCTGAGCCTTCCTCCACAGCTCCAGCCACCCCACTGCACACTGCCCCAGAACTCACCAAGGATGCTGCCCAAGCAACAACTACAAACATAGCCAGGCAATGACCTAATACAGCTGAACCTCCCTTGTCACACACTTGTCTCCATTCTCTTTAGTCTTCTTGTCCTGCACTTCCTGCGTGTGTCAAGACCATCACCAAATGATGGGCCATCTTTTTGCATGAAAGTACCACAATCCACCTTGCTTCCTTTCGCTGTGGCCTTCCCGACTGCGCCTGTGTACCCTAGCTCTCATACAACTCATCAACTACTTAGACTATCCGAGGCCCTCCCTGTGCACAGCTCCAAGCCTCCTTCAGATGAAGCACAAGGAAGTCCCTCTCTGACCTCCACACCCCTCCATAATGCCCAGGCTCACCCCAACTTCCTATTATAGCTCCCACACAGCCATTGAGGGGGGCACCTGGCCAGTATTTTACCGCCCTAGCCGGTATCTTCATGACAGGTAAAATGATCAGGAAAAATCATTGAAATTCAATATTTTTCGCTTTCAGATATTATATTCAAACAATAAGATGAAATTGAGAAAAACATATTTTGATGCAGACTAAGCTATTCCTAAAAGGGGTTTAAACTATGGACACAGTTGCTGTGTTAAGCAAACAGGAGTTTGTGTAAAATCCTCTGTTCTTTGTTAACACCTCATGGCCATTTGGAACACCAAACCACGCAGACATTGATGTTTACCTACGTCGCCATCATATGCCCGGGGAAAAAAACAGGAAATGGGACAAGACCACTGCGGATGGATGTGCTCAAGATACAGCACATCCCAACGCGCGTCCAATAGGAACGCCTTCCGCGGATGCAGACCTAAACACCCTCGTGCCACGCCGGGGTGCCCGACTGATAAACACCACCGGCTTCGGCTCCATTAGGCCTCCACGGCTCTATATTTATTCACGTGAAAAAAAAGTCACACTTGAGGTTACCAGTGCTCCCAGCCGCAAAGTCCTGACGTCAATGTTGCCAAGGGGACCACGGCTCCACCTCGGTGTATTGTGTGCAGTTGGCTTACCGGCTGCCATGGAAACCGGGATGAATGACAGCGCATAACAGTGCTCTGGTATCCGTCAAGGCAGGCAGATTTGCTGAATAAGGTAACGGTGATGCGGCAGCTGCTCGGGGTTCTGCATTGTACATCTCTGCGGAAAATATATATCTCTTCGTTGTTTGATATAATTTGGAAATAAGTGACCTAATATATAAATAAAATGTGAAATGCGTCAAATTTAGGACTGTGGACGGTAACCATTCTTCTCCGTTTTATCCCCTTGTCGTTGCGCCTCACCGGCTAACCATTTGGCAGAGCTAGTGCACAGAGCAAGCTTGCTGTCACGGCAAGAGCAGGCATAAGAAACCTGACTGTGCCTCGAACAGACCGTCGATTATGAAGGGACCATTCAGTGACAATTCGTTTGTCAGGTGCAGCACTGCGGATTTCAGAAAGGCACTTTGGGGCATATTATCAAGAACAGTTGATAAAATTATCGCCGCTTTATCGGCAGGAAACTGCCGCTAAAGCGGGGATAATGGGCTTGATAATAGGTCCTTGTGAATTCCCATAGCAGCCCAGGTGAACACCAGAACCTGGGCTGCTATGGGAATTCACATGGGCCTATTATCAAGCCCATTATCCCCGCTTTAGCGGCAGTTTCCTGCCGATGAAGCAGCGATAATTTTATCGCCTGTTCTTGATAATATGCCCCTTTGTTTTATTACTTCTCGTGGTGATTTGAGACCATTTGCACTCGAAGAGCGAAACAGTTTTGCAACAATCTGTACCATACAGAGTCTAATTTAGGCATTATTGCCTTTAGTCGTGGGCATTAACAGCTGGTAAGTGCCACATCGAGTAATTATGGACCTGAGCTGAAGGGAAGTGTGCATAATGAGAACATAATGAGAACTTTCAAACCCTGGCAGTGTGTGGGCACCTAGGATGTCTTCTTTGATGCAATAGGACTTTACACCTAGAAAGGTGAGAGGGCGGAGCTTGCTATCTCATGGACCATTGGTATATTCTGAGCTTCCAATTAGCGTTCCTTCTCCCTGGGCATGAGTGGTCTACAGAGCTTGATTACAACTTTGGTGTAGCTGCGCCTGCTTTGCGCCGGCACACAACCGCCAACGCTGTGCAAACACAGCCCGTCTGATTACGAGTTGCACTGATTTAGGCGGACGATCCTTTTGCCGTTCCCACGGCGGTGCCCTGAAAAAGGGCCCTGCAATGGGAATGGCAAAAATGTTACAGCGCGGCATGGACTGTGAAGTCTATGACGTGCTGGAATTGGGGGTGCAAGCAGACAGGGGGGGCACATGTTGTGCCCGGGGGGACTGTGTCAGTTCCGCACCAGCATATTGCATTGCCCCTTGGCAGCGTCACCACCAGCGAATTGCAGTTCCCTGGCACAACTGGCAGTCCAACCATCAGAACGACACAAAGTCATAATCCGGCAGTAGGACCACAGGCACTGCGAGTCTGGTGGTCCATGGACCGCCAGACTCATAATCAGCCAGTCATACTCCTGCAGTCGGCCCACAGGCACTGCGAGTCTGGCGGTCCATGGACCACCAGACTCGTAATCAGCCCCTACATAGCTTGGGGGTTCCAGGGTCTTGGCAAGATCAAGTACTACTTGGGGAGAGTTCACAGAACCAACCTAGCCCTCTGACTTTTACTAGTTTGCTAAATAATTGATGCATGGTGGAGGCCCCACTGAAACCAAGATGGCAGGCACAACAGGGGATGGGAGGCCTCAGAAGCTATGCCACTGATGGAGAGAGTGGAACCATGAAGTGGGCTGTGGTCAGAAGCACAAGTTTGCCGCAAAATTAAGGGCCTTCTGGAAGTTGAGCATCAACACTGGGCATAAGGGAACACACTCTACTGGAAGAGAGGCGGCCCAGTCGAGAAGTAGAAGGGGGCAAAAGTGGAGAACTCCTGTTGTCAGAGCAGCTGTATACTACTGTGCCGTATCTCTGTGGGTGTAGGCCACTGCATGACAGCATTACACCAGCTGGGAAACCTGCAATATGTTGGAGAGACCAATGAAGAAAATTTGTTTGCATTGTGTAAGTGGCAAAAAGCAGCGTGGAGCCAGACTTCCAGAAAATGGGCTGCTGCTGCTCTCTTCCCCTGTGCTGGTGCACAAACCAGGCTGTCTAGTACCCTGCTCATGATGGAGCAAGGATTCTCATATTACGCGACTTGCTTGAATTCATGAACCCCAAATAACATTAACAAAGTATACCAACCTGTTTGTCTTACTAACTTCCATTTATTTTTACATTTGGGGTGTCCTAGCGAGGCTTGCCTATGTGTTTACTAAAACTTAATAACGCTTGTCACTAAAAATGGCCGCTGCTTAGCGGGTTTTCTTCTGCGCATGCGTTAGTCACACTCACGTGACGTGACGTACTTGCAGTTCTGGTGGGAATCTTTGCGCTTACGCATTAGCATTAAGATGGCCTCTTTGTATCCTCACATGGTGAAGCTTGTGCTGCTGGTTTTGTGTCATTGTTTGTTTTGCCTCTAATCCTAATGCTATAGTTACTATAAAATAAGGGGTATAGAGTAGCAATTCATGGTATACAGTGTAATCATTTATTTCTGTGTTTTAATTTGTTTTCGCTTATTTTTCATGTACCGCGTTCTTGAGGGTCTGAGAGACACTCGTGAATCCATCTTGAACAACCTTTCTGCGCATGACAGTCTTCTGCCGGTGGCATTGAATCCCTGCCAACCAGAGGTCTCAGCCAAGATGTGCCTGGGAAGATGCACCCTCACCTAGCAGAAGAAGCTAAACAGTCCCGCAAATGAAACAAATGTAATTTATTCATTGTATTCTGTAGAGTATGTCATGGGAACCCCAAAATCAATAGGCGGTCCCAGAATATGTTAATATAGGCTTGTAGAATTGAAATTCAATCCACGGACAAGAACCTGGAGTTACTAGACAACCTGTTCCCCAAGTTCAAAGAGCACCTTTCCAAGCTGCGGACCCCCACCCAGAACTCCACCAGCACTATCACCCCTGACGTCGCAGCCCCCATCCACAACACTTCTAACATAGCTCAGCGTCGGATCCACACGCACCTCACCTCTACCCCCAGCACCCTAGTCAATCGCCCACCTGCTGTTAACGCCCCACACTCCCCAAGCGCAGTCACACATCTATCCACCTCATATACTAGCCGCCCTTCTATCACTACCCCTTTGACCCCCCACTCGTACCCCCCATCCCTCTCCCCCCTGACATAACAACTCCCACCCACAACACGCCACCACCTGAACACACCATCGTTCGGAGTCTATCCACCCCCCCTTCCCATCCCCCCCACGGCAGATGCCTCTCCCTCCCCAGCTCCCTCCCCACTCTCACCCACGACACTCTCACCCTCCCAACCAATCCTACAGAACATACCGCCTCCCCTACATTAGCATCCCCCTCTCTCCCCCCTCCTATTCTCAGCCCCCACTACCCTCCTGTCTCCCCCACTGTCTTCAGCCTTCACTCACTCTTCAACTCACCGGCACCGTCTCCCACTGACGCCACCACCTATGCCTCCCACCCACCACCTAATTCACCCACACCCCTCGCCCACAAACCCGCACACATTTTGAATGCCATCCCACTCAGTATCACCGCAGAACCTTCCAACAACGCTAGCATATCCCCCCCCTCGATACCCTGCCCGCTTTCTAGCTCACTACTCAACCATTCTCTAATGGCTCTCACCCCCAACGTCACCTCCAATCCACCTCTTGACATGACTTTATCCACCCTCCAACAAGTCAAAGAGGATCTTCTACAAGTCAAAAAAGATGTCCACGCAATCAAAGACCTTCTCTTCTCACAGCCCAGTCTACCTCCCACCATCCCACCACCCTACAAACGACACACCCTCCCTACACACCCCCGCCTCCAACGACACCCGCGCTGGCCGACTATCCCCGTTCGCAATAACTCCCACCGCCCCCGTCGTGTCCTCAACCCACTGTCGGACCGCGACCTAGGCTCTCTCCTACGCTCTTATGGCCCAGGTCCGATAAAACACATATCCAACACACACATCCCCATACCCACAATCCTTACAAATCCTTTGAGGCTCCCATCACTCAACAACAGAGGTTCCGTCCCTAACAACCTCAGAAAAGTTCCCCTCACACTAGAAGGCTCGACCACCCTTCTCTCTCC
This sequence comes from Lissotriton helveticus, assembly GCF_964261635.1. NCBI lineage: Eukaryota > Metazoa > Chordata > Amphibia > Caudata > Salamandridae > Lissotriton > Lissotriton helveticus. Next base: position 176,176,435 of record NC_136073.1, read on the forward strand.
CAAACTCAAATGCATCCTACTCAATTGCAGATCGGCCCAGAGACACTCCTCCGACATCGCTGATCTCGTCTCAGCAATGGATCTGGACCTAGCCATTCTGACTGAAACGTGGCTTACTGAAGCCTCTACCCCGATTATGGACATACTAGTCCCCCCAATTATCACATCACTAGACTGGACAGGCCTCCGGGCAAGACGGGCGGGGGAATTGCATGCATTTTTAGGAGCAACCTCTCCGTTACTAAAGCCACCTCCCCCTCCCCTTCCTCCTGTGAACTCCTCTGCCTCGACATCACCAGCGAGGGCAAACAAGTCTGTGCTTTACATCTCATCTATCACCCGCCTGGTGACAACCTCATATTCACCCAACAACTCATGGACATGATCACTTCCAATGCCGGTCGACAGACCACCCAAGTCTACCTGGGTGACTTCAATCTCCACTGGAACGATCAGAAAGACACAGTGGTGAACAGTCTCAAAACTTTCCTTAATGCGCTTGACCTCACCCAAATATGCGATAGACCAACACACGACAAAGGCTCGATACTCGATCTCATCATCGCCAAAGAGAACTCTACCCAACTGGAGGCGATCCAACCCTGTGACTGGTCAGATCACCATATTATCACCTTCTTTATCAACGAAAAAGTTAAACCTAACCCGGCCCAACCAACCAAATCCAAAACCTGGAAAAGGGACATGAAGAATCTTAACCCCTCTACCCTGCCTCCCCACATCGGCAATCTCCTCCTTCCCCCTTCAGGTGCCTCGGATGTTCAATCACGGACCGACCACTACCGTATCTCTATGAATACAATAGTCAATGAAGTCGCCCCATTGCAACTGAAGAGAGTCTCCACCAAAATTTCCAACCCTTGGTATGACGACAGACTCAATGACGACAGGCGTACTATGCGAATGGCAGAGCGCACCTGGAGATCTGACCCCTCATCACTGCATCTCAAAAGGCTTAAGAACAAGAGAAATGCCTACTTCAGAAAAATAAAGCGCACAAAGTCGGACTTCTTTAGCCGCCAGTTGGACCTAGCAAAAAACAGGCCAAGAAAGCTGTTCGAACTAATCAAGACTCAAACAAAGACACAACCCTTACAATCAAACAGCACAACAAGCGACACCCCACACTGTGAAGCCTTCTCTGCTTTCTTTAAGCTAAAGACTGACAACATAAGAAATGATCTCATCATGGAGGTAAGCAGATTCTCCAACCACACCAGGATGTCTAACACTCAACCTAAAAACAATGCATCTTGGCTCTACTTCGATACTTATTCGGAAGAAGCAATACACAAACTGCTCGGCACCTTGAAGCCCCCTAATCACCTCACTGACCCCCTACCTGCTAATGCTGTAAAAGACTTCATCCCCTTGCTCCTCCCTCTCTGGACCAAAATCATCAACAGCTCCCTTCAACAAGGTCTCATTCCAGACTCCCTCAAGGTGGGGCAAGTCACGCCTATACTCAAGAAACCTACAGCTGATCCGTCTGACCTAAACAATTACCGTCCCATCACCAATATCCCCACCCTGGCCAAACTGCTGGAGAAATGTGTCCAACTCCAACTAACTAAACACATTGATCAATTTGACCTCCTCAACCCTCATCAATCAGGCTTCCGAGCGAAACATAGCACGGAAACAGCTATGACACACATAATTGATGACGCCCTCCAAATCCTTGATCGCAATGAGTCCTGCCTCCTCATCCTTCTTGACCTCTCTTCAGCATTTGACACGGTCAAACATGAGAACTTGCTGGAGCTGCTAAGCACTAGAATGGGTCTATCGGGAACTGTTTTCAAATGGTTTTCGTCCTTCCTTCATAACCGGACTCAGAAGTTCAAGATCGACAATGTGCTATCTACACCTGTGCCTGCAGATCTAGGTGTTCCACAAGGATCCTCCCTCTCCCCCACACTGTTCAACCTCGTCATGGAACCGCTCGCCACCTTGCTCCAAGCTTCCAATGTCCAATTCCATATGTACGCCGATGACACACAACTTTACCTAAAGCTACAATCCCTGGAAGATATCAAACATCTGAATTCCACACTTATTAACACTCAATCTTGGTTGGCCGATAATCACCTCAAACTAAATGCTCTGAAAACTGAGTTCCTACTCATCTCACCCCCGGCGAAAATTTCCACCACCCAAACCTGGCTCAATAACCTAACAGCACTCAATGTCCAACCTACCATCGTGGATTCGGCGAAATCCCTAGGCATCACACTCGACGCCAAGCTCAACATGCAGCAGCACGTTAGCAAAGCCACAAAAGGAGCTAACTTCCAAATCAACACACTGAGGAAAATTAAACCCTTCCTCCCTGCCGAAGACTTCCAAACTGCTGTACAAGCTTTAGTCATCCCTCGAATAGACTATGGAATTGTGGCCCTCAGCGGACTCCCGCTATCCACAACGGCACCCCTAAGAGCCTCCCTGAACGCTGCCGCGAGACTCATTACTGGCTCAAGAAAACACTCGCATATATCCCCAGACTTAAAGTCTCTAAAATGGCTGCCTTTTGAAGCCAGAATACAGCTAAAAATTGCAGTTATGACACACGCGGCGGTGCACCACAATGCACCCAACTACCTCGCTCAAAAGTTGTCTATATCAGGAGGTTCGAGATCCAATAGAAGTACAAAAAATCTACTCCTGAAACCTCGTAGATTTCGGAAAGAGAAAACATACAAGCGCTCCTTCTCAGGAATGGCACCCAGGATCTGGAATGCGCTCCCTCCTGAAACCAGGCTTATCTCCTCCACTGCACTCTTCAAGAAAGAGGTGAAAACCATCCTTCTGGCCAAGATCTCCTGAACTTTATAGGTACTGGATCAGAGACTCTGCATCGCTTTGTATCACTGTTCACCTTGTCCATTGGCACTATACTTATACTTGATGGTGACACTACTACGCTACCCTCTTACTACCGACCAATTTATGATACACTTTGGTTCACTGAATCACCCTCCCGATGCCCCACTCAGTGTTCTCTCTAGCCTAAGAATTTGGTATAAGCCACCCACACATCCAGGGTTTACCTGAACACTTCTGTAGTGAGATTAATGACTTGTGCCGTCTTATATTACTTGTCTACCTGATTGTATATGGATATATTACTTGTCTACCTGATTGTATATTGATATGTTCTCTGTACGTTATTATTATCCTACTATGTTAGTGACTAGTATACTGCTCCCATTATTCCTGTTCTTTCCTGCTGCCCCTACCCCTGTCTCTGTGAAGCGCTCTGATATCTGTAAGGATCTTGTTCGCGCTATACAAAACTTTGAATAAATAAATAAATAAATAAATGTGATTGGTGTGTTGACCTATCCTACTTGGGGACCAATCAAAATCGGGGATTCTGACACTTGCAACATTTGGGGGGTGGTACACTGACCCGAAAACAGTATAACTAGCCTAGGTTTAGCTAGAGAAATTGTCCGACTTGTCTGAATAGCTGACCTGTCACTGACCCAACGCACTCAATAGGTGACTTGATACAGAGGGCTGCGGAGCACTCTGTCCGAAATTTCCATAGACTCAAGGGTTTTGTTGAGAAACCTTAAGTGCTGGCGGAGCACTTTGCTGGGGAGTTCGATAACCCAATCGGGGTTCTGACTGATAGCTGCAGAGAGGGTGGAGCGCAGGCGTTGCTTCCGAACTGCGGGTGCTGGTCGTGCCTTGGTGGTCCTGTCCTGATCCTAATCTGGGTTTCCTGTCCTGTCCTGGGGTGTCCATTCTGCACCTGCTGTCCTACTGATGACGGGTTTCCTTTGGGGTTCCTCCTGTCCTTAACTGACCTGTGGCCAGGGTTGGTCTTCACACCATTCTAGGTAAATATAGTGCTGAAACTCTATACTGCACCTTCTATATTTCCTTCTTTTGCTTTAATAAAGTCATACTCTTGCGAAAATTGATTTTCCATGCTTTTTGCATTTCTGAATGAACAAATCATACATAAAATTGTCGATTATTCTAGCATGTTCCATTTTCTCACCCATCCTTAGTATATTCCTTTTTCAGCTCATGATACATAGATGTTCTTTGTCTTTACCCATGGTTTAGTCGATTCAAGTAATTGCACCGGTTTATTAGTATGGTCTATTTGCATTTTACTTATAGTTCCTCTTTATGGAAAAATAATTTCACTTTGAAATTCTAGTATACTTTTATTCTCCCCGTCTTTTAGTCTCTCCATACTAAGTCTAAATTCTGAAACTGCTGCCTAGCATGTTCCCTGTTCTTACCTCCCTTTAGATTCTCAAATGGTTGGTTTTGTTTACTTCCTTTATGGATACGTGCTCTTTGTAATTCTGGTTATCGATTGCTTGCTCGTTGTAAACCTCATGTTTTCTGAGCTTGATGAAATTTAGATAAAGGTTTTCAAAACTTCTTGAGTTTGTGGTTATTATAAAGTACAAATAGAATAAGTATAAGTATTTTTGTGTCTGCCTTTCTTTTACAGCTAGCTCCCTGATCCATTGTGATCTTAGGTACCCGTAACGGTGGAATGGTAAGTCGGGCACACTGGAAATAAATAGGAAGGATCAAGGGTTACTGGTAGTTGAGTGTAAGGTCACCCGATTAATGTATATGATACAGTGAAGTTTATGGGCCCGATACATATATGGTAAAATTGTTGGCCGGGTGACCTGCGCGCTCTATCAGTAATTTTCTGGTAGCAGAGGTAATGGTTTGGGACTAGTTAAAATTAGGTAGGACTAATTAAGATAAGTAGGTAGGTCGGATGCTGCTATAAAGATTTGCTGCTAAACTGTGAACATTTTATTGTTGCTAGATTGATCAATCACGCAAAATGTTTTTGCTTTAAAAATTATGAAATGTTTTAAACAGTTTTTCTTGCTGTTATATTGATTTATGTTCTAACAAAACTCGTTAGTAATTGTTATATGTTGTCTGGAATCCCCGGGGAATTGAATAGCGAGTGGTGAGGAGAATCCACTTCGCTTTGAGGTCATTGGCTTGAGGAAAATTGGTGCAGTTTAGGTAGGACTGGAAGCACTAATTAGGGTTTTCTGAATGTATGTTTGAATAACTGATAGCAAAGAGTTCGCTGGCAAAACTTCTATTGTGATATAACCTAGTAAGGATCACACGGGAGGAGTAGCAGGTTCATCTAAGCTTGATTGATAGCAAAGGAGTTCGCTAGTGAAACTTTAGACTTAGTATATATCCCGGAAAGAAGTGGATGAGTCAAAGAAGTAGCAGGTTCTCTAATGCTTGAGTGAAGGGTAGGCAGAAGAGATCTACTCGTAGTACATGAAAAGTAGACAACAAGAAGTTTACTTGCAGTGAAACAAATCTTTCCTGTCTAGACACTCGAGTACAGTGGCGAATATGTTTACGTTGTTAAATAACTAAAGCACTTGCACTTTAAGAAAGAAATAAAAGTTTCCGTTACCTTGTGAAGGAGGGAGTCAGTTGCGGAGCTGCTCTGACGTCACTCTGTGCCGCGCTGGGATTGGTAGAAACAGCGGGTGTGTAGCAGAGCTAGTATTGTAAAGGAGGGGTGAGCGCCGAAGCGTGAGAACTTGTCTCACGGAAAAGCCGCGCACCCATTGGTCGAGACTATTTGAAATCGCGCATTTGATTGGTTGCACGAAAATAGAAGACGCATTTGGATTGGGAGTGATTTTTGTAAACAGAGTCGCTTGCAGGAAGTTATATGTGGCATACGTATAGGCCAGTGACTAGACCTGATCCAAGACATTTGGGGTTTGAGAACGATCAGTGGAAAGGTCATAACACCAGCATTATGTACGGAAATAAGAGAAAATTGTCACTTGTAAATAAAGTGAAGAATTATTTCAAAAAGGAAAAACCTATCAAAACTAGAGAAGGTGTTGTTATTCCGCCACCTAATACTCCAGCATCTTTCATGATGTTTGATAAAGGGTACCACTCTTGTGTATGGTTGGAAAATTGGGCGGAGTACACAAAAGATGATGGAATTTTGGCTTTCCCATTGGAAGGTACATTTAATGGCAGAATCCTTTTTAATTTGAGAACCCGAATGAATGATTTACATCCCAGACCCAGATTGACTCAATACGAAGCTTTAGAAGAGTGGGAGATAGAGGCTTTTGAAAGAGATAAGCCCCGCATGGACAAAGGGTTAACCAAATGGTATCCGAAATTGAAGCAAGAGACAAGAGAGAAAAAGATGAAACAGTGGAGACAGAATATGATAGTAGAAGGACTGTATCCAATGATGGCAATGGGTGGTCCTGTGGGAGAGAAAAAGACAGAAAAGACCAAGCATTGGGTGTCCAGTGGGGATTCAGATGACGAATTATTGGATGACCTGTTTATGAAAAATCCACCTCCTTATAATGAAGGACCCAGATCTTCTAGTGTAGGGAATGCTTCCCAACGACCTCCATGTCAGGAAGGGAATAGATCCGTAAACGCAAGAGACAGCTGTCAAATACCTTCCTATAACGAGGGCCTAGGACCCATAGGTGCCAAAGACACCTGTCTAAGACTACCATTTAGTGGAGAATCAAGATATTCAGGTGAAAGAGACTTTTGTCCAAGACCTCTTTATGAGGAAGAACCGAGATCCTTAAACACAGGAAGCCTGTTCCCGAAACCTAATTATGGTGAAGGACCAAGTATGACGCATCCAACTGCCCCAACATTGACTCCGCAAATAGTACCTGAAATAAGCCTGGAAAGAATACTGCAGGAAAAAGAGCGCGAGGCTCTAGCTAAACAAAGAACCGAAATAATTCAGAAAATCTCCCAGTTAAATACAAGCCCCGAAGCCTTGACAATCCCAGTAACTATTGGACCAGTTGTTCCTTTGTATGGGGATAGACAAGGGAGTCCAAAGGCTCCGATCATTACCCCAACTGTAGTGCAGCCGAGAAAAGAGCCCTTAATTGTAGATGATCAGACGAGCGAATGTGAATCTGAAGTTTCTTTAATGGATTTGCCGATTAGAGACCCAGGAAGGAGTTTGCAGAAGAGACATAATCCTTTCAATACAAGAGAGATTCAAATGGAATCGACTTCAGGTACCAAGAGTGTCACATTGGTGACTCCTGAAGAGATTGAGAGATGGAGTCGAGAATTAGAGAGACAAACTCCTCAGACAAAACCATTAGATATTTACAAATTGAGAATAGAAATGGAAGAACTGATGGCTGGAAATGTGGGCTTAGACAGATTAAATACTTATTCTGAAGAAGAGCTGCTGTTTATCTGCAAGAGTCTTACCCGTAATGCCAGAGTGTTCCATGAGAAATTAACAGACACTGCAGCTAGTATGGGAATAGATATTTCGAAATCAAAGCCATTACAAAAACCCTATAGAACTGAGTTCTCAGACAAAGATCTTGAAAATATGAATGTGTCAGGGAAAAAGGTGCAGATCAAAGAATTATTGACCGTATTGTAAAAATGGGGAGACTTAGAAAAGTGGAAAGCCAGGTGGGCAAAGAAAAAGGAAGAGGTTAGATCCAAACAGACGACTTCTGAGTTTGTTTTAAAGGAAGCTGACAAGCCAGAACAGTTATACACCATGCGAGAAGTGCCAGGTGGGAAGTATGTGCACGTTCCATGGTCCAGACAGGATATTGTGTCCTTTACTAATGACTTTCCAAAACTACGAGAGAAACCAGTGGATTGGTACAGGCAGGTAGAGAGGTTTGTAAAGGTACAAAAGTGCCTGTGGAAAGATCTGGATGGGTTTTTCGATATCGTAGTTCCTGTAGACTTGTGGACAGAATGTAAAATTGTGATTGGTTGGCCTAGTGAGGAATACAGTTACAGTTGGTGAGAGCGGCTGCGGAGGCTACGCGCTTTCCTGGCTTCTAATTTTAAACTTTTATAACCTGAAATATTGCGCTGTGTTTTAATTTTATTTTGTTATTTGTATTGCTGGTTGAATTGTTGAGTTGAGAACAATCCTCCTACCTGCCTCAGATCGCCGCTCCTCGGCGCAACGTTTTCCTTTATTTCTCTGTTCTTTGGCTCCAGGCACCGATCCGCCACGGCTTGTGCCGTTTGCAGCGGCGGTGGCAACACGAGCACGAAACCCCTCCTCCGCCCCCTCATCCTCACTTCCGCCCTGCTGGCCGATTGGCAGGTCAGCGGGCTAGTGGTTGGAATAGGTATTCAAAAGCACTGCGCAGCCGGCACTCGGCGCTTACAGTTGGTGAGAGCGGCTGCGGAGGCTACGCGCTTTCCTGGCTTCTAATTTTAAACTTTTATAACCTGAAATATTGCGCTGTGTTTTAATTTTATTTTGTTATTTGTATTGCTGGTTGAATTGTTGAGTTGAGAACAATCCTCCTACCTGCCTCAGATCGCCGCTCCTCGGCGCAACGTTTTCCTTTATTTCTCTGTTCTTTGGCTCCAGGCACCGATCCGCCACAGCTTGTGCCGTTTGCAGCGGCGGTGGCCACACGAGCACGAAACCCCTCCTCCGCCCCCTCATCCTCACTTCCGCCCTGCTGGCCGATTGGCAGGTCAGTGGGCTAGTGGTTGGAATAGGTATTCAAAAGCACTGCGCAGCCGGCACTCGGCGCTTACAGTTGGTGAGAGCGGCTGCGGAGGCTACGCGCTTTCCTGGCTTCTAATTTTAAACTTTTATAACCTGAAATATTGCGCTGTGTTTTAATTTTATTTTGTTATTTGTATTGCTGGTTGAATTGTTGAGTTGAGAACAATCCACCTACCTGCCTCAGATCGCCGCTCCTCGGCGCAACGTTTTCCTTTATTTCTCTGTCCTTTGGCTCCAGGCACCGATCCGCCACGGCTTGTGCCGTTTGCAGCGGCGGTGACCACACGAGCACGAAACCCCTCCTCCGCCCCCTCATCCTCACTTCCGCCCTGCTGGCCGATTGGCAGGTCAGCGGGCTAGTGGTTGGAATAGGTATTCAAAAGCACTGCGCAGCCGGCACTCGGCGCTTACAGTTGGTGAGAGCGGCTGCGGAGGCTACGCGCTTTCCTGGCTTCTAATTTTAAATTTTTATAACCTGAAATATTGCGCTGTGTTTTAATTTTATTTTGTTATTTGTATTGCTGGTTGAATTGTTGAGTTCAGAACAATCCTCCTACCTGCCTCCGATCGCCGCTCCTCGGCGCAACGTTTTCCTTTATTTCTCTGTTCTTTGGCTCCAGGCACCGATCCGCCACGGCTTGTGCCGTTTGCAGCGGCGGTGGCCACACGAGCACGAAACCCCTCCTCCGCCCCCTCATCCTCACTTCCGCCCTGCTGGCCGATTGGCAGGTCAGCGGGCTAGTGGTTGGAATAGGTATTCAAAAGCACTGCGCAGCCGGCACTCGGCGCTTACAGTTGGTGAGAGCGGCTGCGGAGGCTACGCGCTTTCCTGGCTTCTAATTTTAAACTTTTATAACCTGAAATATTGCGCTGTGTTTTAATTTTATTTTGTTATTTGTATTGCTGGTTGAATTGTTGAGTTGAGAACAATCCTCCTACCTGCCTCAGATCGCCGCTCCTCGGCGCAACGTTTTCCTTTATTTCTCTGTTCTTTGGCTCCAGGCACCGATCCGCCACGGCTTGTGCCGTTTGCAGCGGCGGTGGCCACACGAGCACGAAACCCCTCCTCCGCCCCCTCATCCTCACTTCCGCCCTGCTGGCCGATTGGCAGGTCAGCGGGCTAGTGGTTTTCTTTTTCTTGTACTTAATGACGCAATGGCGGAAGCGCAGCGGGAGCGCCGACTTCGCGCCGAAGTCGCGCCAAAGTCCTGCCCGTCTGCGCCCGTCCGCGCCAGGCCGGGACCAGGGCCATACCATCATGCCTATGTGCGTACCTATTCCTCGCAAGTATTACACTCTTTAGACGCTGGCTATTTACTTGACTCCGTCACACTTGCATGTATTACAGCACACGGTATTATCCGCCCTGGTCCTTGCTCGCCTGGGCTCAGACCTGCTCCCTTGTCTATCATACCGCCTGCCCCCAGCCCATGTGTCCCTACCCGTATCCCTGCCATTTCTGCTGTCATGCTGAATACCAGATCCGCAGTGCGGCATCAAACTGATATTTTCCATCTGTTGGATACGGAGAGCCCCGACTTGCTCTTCCTAACGGAAACTTGGTACCGCCAGGACTCTCTCCCTGACGTCCTGGCGGCCCTTCCCCCTTCGTACTCTGCCCTCCGTGTCGACCGCTCAAACGGAAAAACGGGGGGTGGAGTTGCTCTAATATCGCGCGAGGGGCTACAATTTCAGACACTGGCTTCTTCTTCCTTGCCAATGTCAGATTATCTAGTAGTGCGGTCCACTTCTTTTAAAACTCCTCTCACCTGTGTATTGGTTTATCGCCCCCCCCAATCTTCACCTGGTTTTATCATTTCACTGCAGGAACTCCTAGGCACTCTGTCCATTAATAATGCCTCAGTGATGGTTCTCGGAGATTTTAATTTTTGGCCCGGTGATCCTGCTGAGGATGCAATATCTAAGGAATTTACTGCTTTACTCCTCAGCCTGAATTTTCTACAACATGTCCACACTCCTACACACAGGCAGGGGCACATACTTGACCAGATATGGTCCCTTAACATCCCCATTTCGGCGCCTTTGGTATTACCATGCGCTTGGTCGGACCACCACCTCTTGTCCTTTTCACTGGCCCTTAACACCCCAGTCCCCTCACGCCATCCTGAAAACATTTGGACCCGGAACTGGAGTCGAGTTGACATCTCCACCTTGTGCAGCTCACTCCGTTCTTCCCTCCCGGCCTTTGAGGGCCTGACTCTACATTCTCATGCTACCACATTAGATGATTGGCTTGTTACAACTTGTGACCATATAGCCCCCCTTAAACGGGTAACTATTAACCGAGCTCACAACACTAATAAGTGGTTTGGCCCAGCTTTAAAAGCCAAGAAACTTACAGTGCGACAAGCCGAACGCGCCTGGCGCCGTGCCTACTGTCCACTAGCCAGGCAGCTCTATGTTACAGTCCTGTCTGAATACAAGCGAGATATTGTAGCCGCAAAAAAAGACTACTGCACTGGACGCATCCTGGCGGCTGAGAATCAGCCTCGAGAGATTTTTGCGATGGTCCATGAGCTGGCGGCCTCCGACAGGACTCAGTCAAAAATCCCCCCCTCACAGATTCTATGCAACTCTCTCAATGAGTTCTTTGTAGAGAAAGTGGCTATCATTAAGGCAAATATTCCCTCCCCTTCACCTTCTTTTTGCGAGGGCCCTACTCCCATCAATAGCCAGTCTCTAGCCTACATTCCCCCTCTGACTTTGGACTCACTTCCCTCTCTTCTCAGACGGGTGAAATCTGGCTCCCCAGCTGACATCTGCCCAGCACATATATTAAGCCAGATCTTTCTAGACTGTCCTTCCCCTGCTCTTACCCTGTTAAACAAATCATTTGAACAGGGTACTGTTCCTCTTTCTTTTAAGGCCGCTACGATCATCCCTATATTAAAAAAACCCGGGGCAGACCCCGGTGTCCCGGCTAATTATCGGCCAATTTCTCTCCTCCCTTTCCTGGGGAAGATTGCTGAGTCCCATCTTACGCAGGTCCTAAGCTCCTTCATCGAGGATAGCAATTATCTTGCCCCCTGCCAAGCGGGCTTCTGCCCCCGCCATTCCACAGAGAAGGTTGTCATTTCAGTTCTGGACCGACTCAGGGAGGGATCGGACTCCAACGTGCCCCAGGCCCTCGTCTTATTAGACCTGTCCGCCGCCTTTGACACGGTGGACCATTCCATCCTTTTACGCCGTGTCAGGTTGGCGGGCATCGAGGGCCCTCCTTTGGCCTGGTTGGAGTCCTTCCTGTCTGACCGCTCCCAGGCTGTCCATCTGGCAGAATTTGCTGCTCCTTCTCGTGAAATTACGTGTGGGGTTCCCCAGGGTTCTTCCCTTTCCCCTTTACTTTTTAATTTATACATCTTCCCTCTCATTTTTGCTTTGCAGCACATGGAGGTCGTGGTGTACAATTATGCCGACGACCTCCAACTTATTTTTGATTTGTCTCCGGCCTCGCCAGGTCAAACCAGCTTCCAGTCCGTGATGTTATTTATCCGTGACTGGATGAATACGAACCATCTCAAATTAAATCCGGACAAAACGGAGCTGGTTTTGACGGGCGGGGTCGCAAATCCATGGTCACCCCTTTTTTGGCCTTCATCTTTAGGCACCCCCCCTATTCCCTCCCCTTCAGTTAAAACGCTGGGCATTACTCTTAATCATCAACTCACTCTCCACTCACATATTAGCTCAGTTGTTTCTTCCTGTTTTTTTTCCCTACGGACTATCAGGAAAATCTCCCGTTTTTTTTCTGTTCCCGCCCTCAAATTGATCGTAATGGCCATGGTGCTGTCAAAGATTGACTACGGGAACATCGTTCTCAATGGTGCTCCCGTATATGCCCTCCATCGTCTTCAGCTGGTCCAGAACCAGGCAGCTCGCCTGGTTTATGGCCTGGCTAAGTCACATCACTCCACCCCCCTTTTAAAAGCCCTCCACTGGCTCCCTATTAAGCAGCGGGCACTGTTTAAATTGGGATGCCTTACATTTCAGGCCCGAGCGGGCACTGCCCCGGCATTTATCAACTCTGCCGTTACAAACTACTGCCTGCCGAGAGCTCTCCGTTCCTCTTCTTTGGGCTTGCTGGCAGTACCACGCTTTAAAAAGAAAAGAGCTGGTGGTCAGAAATTCTCAGTTCTGGCCCCCACCTTTTGGAATGCCCTTCCCCCTTCAATAAGACTCCTACCGTCTTATATGGAATACCGCAGGGCCTTAAAGACCCTTCTGTTCCAGCAAGCGTTTACTGGTTAGCCACTTTTCTCTGTCTGCTTGTTTTTTACCACTGTTGCTCCCAGCACCAAGAAACTGTTTAGTATATGAGCGCTTTACAAATGCTTTTAAATTCAAATTCAAATTCAATACGCGAGGGATCCTATTTCAGGAGCTCCTTCTGATGAGGTAATGAAAAAATACCAGCAAGTAATGTTACATCTGAAAGGGAAGGTGCCTGCAAAAGAAACTGATTGGACCAAAATAGATAGAACTACACAGGAATGAGATGAGACTGTGCATTCCTTTTATGAAAGATTGCTACAGGTGTTTAAAACCTATAGTGGCATAGATAATATTGAGATGAAGGATATGACCCACTTAATTTACAGGTTTGTAAACGGTTTAAGACCTGAAATTTGTCAATGGATCAAAGACAATAAAATCTGTTGGCAGTCCAAGAAAATAGATGAAGTCTTGCGATACGCAAAGTATTGCGAAGACGAGATGGCTGATAAGAGAAAGGCTTTGAAGGAAAAGGTTATGTGGGCACAAGTAAAATTAGCTGAGCAACAAGAAAAGCAGTTAAATAAAATGAATACTAATACCCAAAACCAAGGTTCTGGGGGTGGAGGGAAGCCCAAAGTGAAAATGAGTCGAGAGGAAGCTAAAAAGAAGTTTCCATGTCACGGGTGCGGACAGATAGGACACTGGAGAGACGAGTGTCCATATGCACAGAGTAATAACCCCCAAACCCCTGATTTAAATCCACAGACGCAGAATGAAAAACAAAGAAAGACCCAGCAACAGGTAAAGGCGAGTCAGTTGCCTCGTGCGCCTAGATCGAATTTTAAGGGAAAGACACCGCAAGGTGAAGACATGAAATTTGGGGAGGAAAGGAGGATAGAAATGCAGCAACTTTGCAAAGACGAGATGGCTGATAAGAGAAAGGCTTTGAAGGAAAAGGTTATGTGGGCACAAGTAAAATTAGCTGAGCAACAAGAAAAGCAGTTAAATAAAATGAATACTAATACCCAAAACCAAGGTTCTGGGGGTGGAGGGAAGCCCAAAGTGAAAATGAGTCGAGAGGAAGCTAAAAAGAAGTTTCCATGTCACGGGTGCGGACAGATAGGACACTGGAGAGACGAGTGTCCATATGCACAGAGTAATAACCCCCAAACCCCTGATTTAAATCCACAGACGCAGAATGAAAAACAAAGAAAGACCCAGCAACAGGTAAAGGCGAGTCAGTTGCCTCGTGCGCCTAGATCGAATTTTAAGGGAAAGACACCGCAAGGTGAAGACATGAAATTTGGGGAGGAAAGGAGGATAGAAATGCAGCAACTTTGCAATTTCTGTTGAATGACACTTTCCTCTGTGATGAACCTTACTGACGGTGCCTGAGGGGGAAGGATAAGGAGTGTGTACTTGGCGCCTCCTTGCCAGTAGGCCAGTCAGGGCCATACATTGAAGGAAAGGTTGAAGGCAATGATGTCACCTTTCTGTTGGACACTGGAGCTACCCGGTCTACTGTAAGAACAGCAGATGTTCCAAACCTACCCCTCTCGGGAGAAGCAATCCAAGTAGTAGGTGTATCTAATCAATTGATTAGTACCCCAGTTACTGAACCCATGGAGATTACAATAGGGAATTTCAAAGAAATGCACAGATTTGTTGTCTGTGATACCAGTCCTGTAAACTTATTAGGACGTGATTTGTTGTGTAAAATGAACTGCACCATCTTTTGCACACCAAAAGGCGTCAAAATTCAAACCCCAGACGAGGATGGAATATACAAATTAATGTTAATCAGACCTGACTCAGAAATTAAACGACTGACAATACAAGACTTACCTGAAGAACTCCAACAGACCGTGAAACCAGAAGTATGGGACTTTACTGGAAAGGATGTTGGATTAATGGCAAATGTAGACCAAATTAAAATAGCCATAAAAGAAGATGCAGTTTACCCCAATACTAAGCCATACAAAATGAGTGCAGAAGTAAGGGCAGGAGTGGCCATTGAAATAAAAAGATTGCTAGAAGCCAATATCATACAAGAAGTGATGAGTAGCCCATGTAATTCCCCTATAATTGGCATCAAGAAACCTAGTGGTAAGTACAGGGTAGTACAGGACCTGAGAAAGGTAAACAAAATTGTTGTTCCTTGCTGTCCTATTGTTCCGAACCCTGCAGTGATCCTGTATCAAATTCCCTGGGATGCTAAGTGATTCACCGTGATTGACCTATGTCACGCATTCTTTTCGATCCCATTGCATCCAGACAGCAAATTTATTTTCTCATTTGCATTCGACAGTCACGTGTTCGTTTGGAATCGCGTCCCCCAGGGCTACACAGAAAGCCCCTCAATCTTTAATCAGATTCTGAAAAAGTGCCTTGAATCCCTAGTCTTACCTGGAAATTCAGTTTTGGTGCAATATATAGACGACCTCTTGGTGGCGTCTAAAAGTCAGAAAGATTGTGTTGTTGACACTATTGCCTTACTGAACCATTTAGGTGAAGGAGGACACAAAGTATCACCTGACAAACTACAGTTCTGTACCAATTCAGTAAAATATCTGGGGCACCAGATAGAGAAAGGTATCAGGAAAGTTACTTCAGAAAGAATTAGGATAATTCGAAACATGCAGTTACCTAATACTCAGAAAGAAATCAGAATGTTCCTTGGAGTTGTAGGATACTGCAGGCATTGGATTGTGGGATTTGCAGTCCTAGCAAAACCATTGATAAAAATGACAAAGAAAGGAGCAAAAGACCCAGTGGAATGGGACGAGGAAAACCTGACAGCCTTTACTAAATTACGAGAATGTCTATGTACAGCTCCAGCATTGGGAATGCCTGATTATTCAAAGGAATTTGTACTGTTTTGTGACACACGAGATAATTGTGCATTGTCAGTCCTAACTCAAGAGCATGGTTTGACTAGACGTCCAGTAGCATATTTCTCTGCTACTTTGGATCCAGTGGCTGCTGGATTACCTGGATGTCTGAAAGCAGTAGCTGCAACTTGCATGAGTCTTGAACAGAGTGAATCCATCGTTATGGGACATCATGTTACTGTGTATGTTCCACATGCAGTTGTAATCCTACTGACAAGAACAAAGACCCAGTATCTCACACCTAGTCGGCTGACTAAGTATGAGAGGATTCTAGTAGGTGCTGCAAATGTAGTCATTACTCGGTGTAACATATTGAATCCAGCAACATTGTTACCCGAGTCACTGATTGCAGAAGCAAAGGGAGAGGTCGAGCATGACTGCATTGACCTGACTGAATTTAGTACCAAACCACGTCCAGATATCAAGGAAATGCCCCTGCCTGTAGAAGATTACGAGCTGTTTGTTGATGGCTCATGTCTGAGACATGAAACTGTAGGCCTAAGTGCTGCTTATGCTGTAGTCACGGTATCACGCACTATAGAAGCATCCTGTCTATTTAGAGTGAAGTCTGCACAAGTAGCTGAATTGGTTGCATTAACAAGAGCCTGTAAAATTGGGAAAAATAAAAGAGTAACCGTATATACTGACAGTCAGTATGGGTACGGGGTTGTGCATGACTTCGGCCAATTGTGGCTACAAAGAGAGTTTCTGACTTCTTCAGGTACTCCTATCAGAAATGGAAAAGTGGTACAGGAATTACTGGACGCCATCCATTTACCAAAAGAATTGGCAGTGGTCAAGTGTACTGCTCACAAATCAGGTGACGACAATGTGACAGTAGGTAATCGATATGCTGACCAAGTAGCCCAACATTGTGCCAGACATCGAATGTCTGTCAATATCAAATTGGGGGATATGGAAACAGCTGCCAACTTATGGTGTTTGAGGATGTGCCTACATGGGAAGAATTGAAAGATTTACAGAATGCAGTGACACCAAAGGAAAAGGGACGATGGAGAAAATTTGGTTGTCGCCAGAGAAGCGAGGATGGTGTCATTGTTGGCCCTGATGGTATGCCTGTGTTGCTTGACAGCCTGCTTGCTTCTGTGGCCAGATTGATACATGGAGATACACACATTGGTAGGGATGCCATGATTCGTGTTTTGCAACAGACATGGTACAGCTCGAAGTTCAGGAAAGTAGCATAGTCTCTCTGCCAGAGGTGCTTGACATGTCAACAGTTCAACGCTGGGAAGAAAACAGTAGTTGAGATGGGAAAAATTGGAAAGTCAGGAGGTCCTTTTGTAAGATTACAAATCGACTTCCTCCAGTTACCCATTTGCAAAGGAATGAGATATGTTCTTGTCATTGTCTGCCTATTTTCAAAATGGGTAGAAGCTTACCCAGCCAAGAAGAATGATGCCATCACTGTAGCCAAGTTGTTACTACAAGAACTAATACCTAGGCACGGGGTTCCGGTCACAATTGAATCAGATAGAGGTGGGTATTTCCAGAATGAAATAATTGACCAGCTCTGTAAAGCCTTCAAGATTACACAAAAGCTACACTGTGCATATCGTCCAGAGGCTTCTGGAGTGGTGGAACAAGTAAATGGCACTATCAAGTCGAGATTAGGGAAAATGTGTGAATCTACTGGCATGAACTGGATAGAGGCTTTACCTCTTGTTCTGATGGGAATCCGATGTATTCCAGACCGAAATACAGGCCTGAGTCCCCATGAGATCCTAATGGGAAGAGGGATGAGACAAGCATGGGTACCAGGACACAAACTGATAAGCATTTCTGATGATTTGGTACTTGAGTACTGCAAGCAACTGGGTGACCAAGTGCGTTCTATCTCTCGCCAGATTGGGGAAGACGCCGTCGCCAGTCCAGCAACTCAAGTCCATAAATTGATTCCAGGCGATTGGGTGGTACTCAAGAAACACACTCGATCGAATTGCCTTGCACCGAAGTGGGGAAAGCCAAGACAGGTAATCCTGGTGACCACGACAGCGGTGAAGTGTGCAGGAGTACCAAAGTGGATCCATGCCAGCCACACCAAGAAGGTGACCGAAGACAAGAAAACTGACGCTGAAGGTTGTCCAGCTGAGGAGTCTCCAGACATTGGTCCTGAAGTAGCTGATGAAGAACAACCGAGCACCAGTCAAGACGAGTGGATACCCATAATCGACCTGACAGATGATCCCATAAGAACAAGAAGTCAAACCTACTCAGACAGAGAGTGGAATAGTGAGGAAGAGACAGAAATAGGAGGAGACAATCAGATTATTGAAATCCATGTCAAATCTGATGAAGAAGTAGATCAGATAGGGACAGAACAGGTGATCGACACACCTCCAAGAACTCCTGAAATTGAAAAAGGACAGACAGATATTAGGGCGAAAGTTCAAGCGGAAGAAAATCAAAGGTTCGAAGTGCTTGAACAGGATCAGATAGAAATAGACGAATGTGTTCAGGATACAGAAATTGAAACGCTCAAAAGTAAAACCCAGTCTACACCTGAACAAGGCCAGCTTAGTGACCAGGCAGAAGAAACAGATATAAGACCTGGGACTAGTCAGATAGAAAGTGAAAAGGAGACAGAAGCAGAAGTGCCACAACTGAGCAAAAATAAAAGCGCATTAGACGAAAGCCCAACCACAGTGCCAGTTAAAAGACTCAAGAAGAAAAATACAGAACCAAGGTACATCAAAAGACTGAGACTAAGACTGAAAACTGTAGAGGAGAAGCTTGAGCAAAGGAAACAAGCTTCCAGTAAACCAGAACCACCTGGAGGAAGCAGTAAGCGAAGAAGTGCCCGAATAAAAAGACAGAACGAAAAGTATCAGGATCCTGAATGGACTTTCCTGGTGTTGGAGGAATTTGAGGATCTTGAGATAAGTGACGAAAGTGACGAAGAACAGACTACTGACCAGTCTGCCAAAGAAGACGAACCAACCTGAGATTGCCCAGTGTAAGCTACCTGTGCAAAGTTACAAAGAGGGGTTGAAAAGCTTCTTTTGAGCAGAAATGTCTGATTCAAATGTGAATGGAAGACCTAGACGTAATTGCTGTAAAACATGCTGTAAAGTATGTATATGTAGTGTAGCCTTAGTGTTAATATTATGGATAGGACTAACCATTACTATTCCTTATATGATGAGCAAAAGTACTAATACTGACCCCACAGAGACTGTGACGAAAAATGCAGAAGAAGTGACATTACAAAGTGTAGAAGGACATGAGAAAGCACTTAGCATTAGACAAACAAAAACGGCCTTAGAAGCACCAGATGAGGAAGGACCACATTATCATGGAATTAAGAACAGGACTCATTTAAATGTATTCGCTAACCTTTTAGTGCATTATGTAGAAACCATGGAAATAGAAGACTGTTATGTTTGCATGAAGCTACCTACTTCTGTAGCTGAGGGAGTGACATACCATCACTTGCCCCTAACGTATGGAATTTCCTGTAGTATTTTAGCTAGTTTATTTTACAAAAGAGGACCGTTACAGTACTATTACTCTAACTCAGACGTAATATTTTCTGAACTTCCTGTACGTGGAAATCTGAACTCTGTACTACAAAAAGTGACGTGACACGTTATATGGGAGAATATTTTCTGACTATAGGTACCATAGATTTAGGTGAAGCACATAGAGATAACTTGACCTGTTCATTACATGAACAAGAGAAAATGTTTCTCAACATGGCTGAGAAAAGAAGAGAAAGTTTCCAAAGAAAAGCGAATGATAAGAGGCAGAAAACTCCTAAGTGGGCTGAAAACATGGGAAGCACCTCAAATGGTGGGGTTAGTCCTGCTTTGTTGCTGGATTTCGAGAGAAAAGGGAAACTTTGTCTTCACCGAGAAAAGACAAGTTATTATAACACCATTTTCATTGGTTCCAGTCAATGCGAGCACAATTATAAGGTAATTGGAGGTTGGGGTTTCAAAAATGGGTCAGAACCTGTGTTTCCCGGAATTTATTACATATGTGGAAACAAGGCTTATTTCAAATTGCCGGATCACTGGTATGGAAGCTGCTATTTTGGAATTGTCTTCCCGAAAATATACCATGTGAATGAAATTGCTGGAAGCAATGAAAACACTAACAGTTTAGTGCGTAGTAAAAGAGAAAGTGTAGGTGAAATAATGGGAAGTATATTTAGTGCATTGATACCTGCAGTGGGAGTGGTTCTGAACACACACAGAATTTGCAAATTGTCAACTATAGTGGATCGGTTGTCTACTGACACTGCTAGTGGATTTCTGATGGTCAATACCGAAATGGTAGCGATCAGATCTATGGTTTTGCAGAACCGACTTGCCCTTGACACCTTATTAGCAAAAGAAGGCGGAGTCTGCAGAATGTTGAAAGCGCAACATTGTTGCACTTACATACCGGACAAAAGTGTGCAACTCAAAAGGTATGTAAGGAACATTACAAATTTGGAAAAAGAACTTAAACCACTGGAGGTTGACAGTGCCTGGAAAAGACTTACTGATGGTCTCTCTGCTGTAGGTCATTGGTTTGCACAATTAGGTAGAGGTTTATTGTTTAAGGTATTGATGCCAATTGCAGGAATAGGTTTTGTCCTATTTCTCATATTTGTCTGTTGCAAATGTCGCAAACACCAAAAGAAATATACAGTGAACAAAAGAGGCATGAAACGGAGTGTGAATGAACTTGAATTGGAGGAAATGAACAATCAAATTTATAAAAGGGTGAAAAATTCTCAGCCTAACAAAGAAACAAAAGAAAAACTGAATAGAATGTTGGAAGAGATTGAATTGGGCAAAGTGTGAAAGTTGGCATCTGATTTCATTGGTTTTGTGATGATAGTAAATATCATCAAAGAGGGGATTGATGGAGCAAGGATTCGCATATTACGCGACTTGCTTGAATTCATGAACCCCAAATAACATTAACAAAGTATACCAACCTGTTTGTCTTACTAACTTCCCTTTATTTTTACATTTGGGGTGTCCTAGCGAGGCTTGCCTATGTGTTTACTAAAACTTAATAACGCTTGTCACTAAAAATGGCCGCTGCTTAGCGGGTTTTCTTCTGCGCATACGTTAGTCACACTCACGTGACGTGACGTACTTGCAGTTCTGGTGGGAATCTTTGCGCTTGCGCATTAGCATTAAGATGGCCGCTTTGTATCCTCACATGGTGAAGCTTGTGCTGCTGCTTTTGTGTCATTGTTTGTTTTGCCTCTAATCCTAATGCTATAGTTACTATAAAATAAGGGGTATAGAGTAGCAATTCATGGTATACAGTGTAATCATTTATTTCTGTGTTTTAATTTGTTTTCGCTTATTTTTCATGTACCGCGTTCTTGAGGGTCTGAGAGACACTCGTGAATCCATCTTGAACAACCTTTCTGCGCATGACAGTCTTCTGCCGGTGACATTGAATCCCTGCCAACCAGAGGTCTCAGCCAAGATGTGCCTGGGAAGATGCACCCTCACCTAGCAGAAGAAGCTAAACTGTCCCGCAAATGAAACAAATGTAATTTATTCATTGTATTCTGTAGAGTATGTCATGGGAACCCCAAAATCAATAGGCGGTCCCAGAATATGTTAATATAGGCTTGTAGAATTGAAATGTGATTGGTGTGTTGACCTATCCTACTTGAGGACCAATCGAAATCGGGGATTCTGACACTTGCAACATTTGGGGGGTGGTACACTGACCCGAAAACAGTATAACTAGCCTAGGTTTAGCTAGAGAAATTGTCCGACTTGTGTGAATAGCTGACCTGTCACTGACCCAACGCACTCAATAGGTGACTTGATACAGAGGGCTGCGGAGCACTCTGTCCGAAATTTCCATAGACTTAAGGGTTTTGTTGAAAAACCTTAAGTGCTGGCGGAGCACTTTGCTGGGGAGTTCGATAACCCAATCGGGGTTCTGACTGATAGCTGCAGAGAGGGTGGAGCGCAGGCGTTGCTTCCGAACTGCGGGTGCTGGTCGTGCCTTGGTGGTCCTGTCCTGATCCTAATCTGGGTTTCCTGTGCTGTCCTGGGGTGTCCATTCTGCACCTGCTGTACTACTGATGACGGGTTTCCTTTGGGGTTCCTCCTGTCCTTAACTGACCTGTGGCCAGGGTTGGTCTTCACACCATTCTAGGTAAATATAGTGCTGAAACTCTATACTGCACCTTCTATATTTCCTTCTTTTGCTTTAATAAAGTCATACTCTTGCGAAAATTGATTTTCCATGCTTTTTGCATTTCTGAATGAACAAATCATACATAAAATTGTCGATTATTCTAGCATGTTTAATTTTCTCACCCATCCTTAGTATATTCCTTTTTCAGCTCATGATACATAGATGTTCTTTGTCTTTACCCATGGTTTAGTCGATTCAAGTAATTGCACCGGTTTATTAGTATGGTCTATTTGCATTTTACTTATAGTTCCTCTTTATGGGAAAATAATTTCACTTTGAAATTGTAGTATACTTTTATTCTCCCCGTCTTTTAGTCTCTCCATACTAAGTCTAAATTCTGAAACTGCTGCCTAGCATGTTCCCTGTTTTTACCTCCCTTTAGATTCTCAAATGGTTGGTTTTATTTACTTCCTTTATGGATACGTGCTCTTTGTAATTCTGGTTATCGATTGCTTGCTCGTTGTAAACCTCATGTTTTCTGAGCTTGATGAAATTTAGATAAAGGTTTTCAAAACTTCTTGAGTTTGTGGTTATTATAAAGTACAAATAGAATAAGTATAAGTATTTTTGTGTCTGCCTTTCTTTTACAGCTAGCTCCCTGATCCATTGTGATCTTAGGTACCCGTAACGGTGGAATGGTAAGTCGGGTACACTGGAAATAAATAGGAAGGATCAAGGGTTACTGGTAGTTGAGTGTAAGGTCACCCGATTAATGTATATGATAAAGTGAAGTTTATGGGCCCGATACATATATGGTAAAATTGTTGGCCGGGTGACCTGCGCGCTCTATCACTCACACATTTGTAGCTATTCACCAAAAGACTTTTGTTGGCTCCTACTCTTAATATATTTAGCTATTCTGAAAAGCTAAGTATGTGCTCTGTATTTCAATGTTGTGCTGCTATCGATCTCTCTCTCTCTCTCTATATATATATATATATATATATGCAATAAAAGAAAAGGGAAGAGTAAGCAGAGAACTCTGGGTAGTACTCATGTTATTTGGACAGCAGCTCCAATTTAGAGCACTCTCAACACCAGCAACACTCTAAATTTGCTCACCTCTATTGTCTGCTTTTCTATCACAGTCTTCAAGCGTTGTATTAGCACAGTGCCATCCACGCAGAGATAGAAAGGGACAAAGTCCTTTACCATTTCAACAGCAAAGTCTTTAAGCATAGGATTAGTACAGTGCTATCCATGCTGAGCTGTAAAATGGCCAAAGCCTTTTACCACTCCAGGCACAGTATTACTGCTTTGGATTGGTAAAATACCATCCAAGCCAGCCTGAAATTATATAAATTACAGACTGCCAACAGATTGTGGTTATGTCGGTGTCCTACCAGAACGTTGGTGGTGCACATAAAAGCGCTACCGCTAGTGCTTATAAAATGCCACAAAAGTCTTTCCATATTTGTGAAAGAAAAGGCACTCTGGGGCAGAAGTAGTCCACTTTAGTTCAGTAAATCAAGCCACTGTGGACAGGACGCTTTACGGCTATACAATAGCCTTGATCTCCTAGAGAGCGCCATTTTGAAAACCGTATATATACACACTTGTTTGGCATAAACATAACCAAAATACTGCCATGTTCTTTAAAAATAGCTAAATTAAAACAAGGAAATAATGCCTACAGAAAATGTCATGGTTTCTTTTGTTGCTCATTCAAGGTAAATACCAGAGATTCTATTCATTGCACGCTAACATTTCCCAGAAATCATGAATTGCATATCAATGTTAATAATTTTTCATTTAAATGCACGACTTTTCTTTTAAAATTAATGCATTTATTGTACTTGTATTACAGACTTAATAGCCACCATTTTGTGATTTGCACTGCTAAGGGACAGCTTCAAGCAACAAAATGCATTCATAATACTCCATTATAAATACCAAATACGAGACACTCAATATCGTCGAACAGCTTCATGAAAAGATTCTTATTGGGCATTTTGCTATCTAAATTAACCACAAATCTTTCGATGCACGCTGGTTATATCCTCACAATATCAACATTTGAAATAACCTTTTCAAAGGGCATTGTTACATATTCCAGCTCAATGTTGTAAACTCAATCCATTGCATTTCAATTATGTAATGTGCAATAACTTCCAAAGAGCAGAGTTAAGTTCATTATTGCTTCAAGAACCTTATATCAAAGAAAACAAAACAGCTTGTAACAGCAGTCAATGCAGCCCACTTATAGATGGCTGAGTGTGAACATTTCACCAGAGTCTCATCATGTTCAGGACACATTTTTTCAAAATAGTTCATGTCAGATATATATATATATATTTTTTTTTTCACTGCACAAAATGAAGGGACGTTATAGTTAGGGTCAGATTTCACTCGTACAAAACCAGAGAAATTCAGCAGTTATAGTTACCTGATCTAATTATAACTTACGCCCCACAATGTACTTCTTAAGACCTCACATATTGCATCATTCATGACATGGACAGTGGCATCACTGCATCACTGATGCCATCTCAAATGACATCACTGATGACATTATCCATTGAGTGTGCGTGTTTTCAAAAGGTTTTATGCGAGTTAAGTATATATAGTAAGCTACTACATTACTTAATTTGATACAGTTTATGCCCTAGTAATGAGTAAGTCCAAGCGGAGTTGGTGGAGTGCAACTACACGGAGTTCCTCGGAGTTGGAAAAAACTCTGCTCCCTTCCACCCTCCCTAATTTAATTATAACACAAAAAAGGCATTTACCTGCTTTGGCGTCTCCGATCTGCCCTCCTACTCGCTGTGGTCTCTCTCTCCTCCTCATCCTCGTCCATGGAAACCCCTATGTTGTATTGCTTGCATGAGCGCATGTGCACAAGACGTACAATGTAGGGGTTTGCATGAAGGAGGACAGTGAAGAAGAGGAGGAGAGAGAGATCACGGCGAGGAGGAGGGCAGACCAGAGATGCCACAGCATGTAAGTGCCTTTTTCTTGTTATAATTAAATTATTAGGCTGATTAAGCGTTGGGGACCCCACCCTCAGGGACCTGGCATTTTCTTTCTTTTTTTTTAATAGGGAAGGGGGCCATGCAGCCCCCTCACCCAGCCAATTTTGGTCCACAGGAGCCAATTCCTGTGGCCCAGGCATTACCAAATGGGGAAGGGGGTGCACGCCCCCCCCTCGCCGGGCTGATTTTTTCCCAAGGGATCCCATCTCCCAGGGCCCGGCCATTTTTCCCTCGCTGTCAAAGCTCTGGCCAAGCCACAGCAAACGGCCATATCCTGGGGTGATTATTATAGGAATAACAGGAGAAAACCCATAGACCTCGTTGGGATGGGTGTATCGTGTAGGCAAAAACAGTTCCCAACAGGTATTATGTGGAGACAGTTTCAAATATGTATGCCATAGGCATTACAAAGGAACAGAAACAAGGAGTCACTTGATTTAGGAAGAGGTAGTATTATTCACCAAGACACAGAAAGGGAAAATTCTTTCATATGCAATTACAGTTCAAACAACACTGTAAAGACCGGATCTTGTGACAACCCAGTGACACTTGGTGCAAGGTGCTATATACAGTTAGTGAAGTGAAATGTGCAAGTGCTTTAAAAACAGCATTGGCGACGCATTAAACAAAGTATGTACATCAGTTAAAGGCTCCAGAAAACAAGTTACATTCACTTGGAAAACAATTATTTCATCAGGAGCACTAAACGTGATATGCGTCATATAATTCAAGCTGTGAAGTCGACGGCGTTTCGATCCCCATTAGTCGGGATCGTCATCAGGACAGAGTTGTCGATAGATACAGTGAGTGCAGCCAAGCAGGGAGGCGAGGCTAGACGAACTCCGAGGCGGCAATGAATGGCCGGTTACTGATCGCAACTTGATTTGGATCGGCAGGCGGAGAGTACAGAACCTGAGTTGAGCAGGGCTCCCGCATTTACTGCCGGCTGTCTCCACACCAGATGAGCTTCAATTTGCCTTCTGATGCCCTGCTCAACTCAGGTTCTGTACTCTCCGCCTGCCGATCCAAATCAAGTTGCGATCAGTAACCGGCCATTCATTGCCGCCTCGGAGTTCGTCTAGCCTCGCCTCCCTGCTTGGCTGCACTCACTGTATCTATCGACAACTCTGTCCTGATGACGATCCCGACTAATGGGGATCGAAACGCCGTCGACTTCACAGCTTGAATTATATGACGCATATCACGTTTAGTGCTCCTGATGAAATAATTGTTTTCCAAGTGAATGTAACTTGTTTTCTGGAGCCTTTAACTGATGCACATACTTTGTTTAATGCGTCGCCAATGCTGTTTTTAAAGCACTTGCACATTTCACTTCACTAACTGTATATAGCACCTTGCACCAAGTGTCACTGGGTTGTCACAAGATCCGGTCTTTACAGTGTTGTTTGAACTGTAATTGCATATGAAAGAATTTTCCCTTTCTGTCTCTTGGTGAATAATACTACCTCTTCCTAAATCAAGTGACTCCTTGTTTCTGTTCCTTTGTAATGCCTATGGCATACATATTTGAAACTGTCTCCACATAATACCTGTTGGGAACTGTTTTTGCCTACACATATCCTGGGGTGGGCACCCCAAGACATAGCAGGAGCTGGCCCTGGGGGGTGGTGGTCCCTTAAGCCATTATTAGCTCCAGGAAGGGCGCCGCATACTTTCATGGGCCTGCCCCAGGGAGGTGGTGCTCCATGGAGCCAAAAATGGCCTGGGAGGGGGGCCGTGCAGCCCATCTCACAAACAAGAGAAAGCCCTGGGGAGGTGGTGAACCCTGGGGGTTCGCGTGGACCCCCTCTTGAATCTGCCCCAGGGAGGTGGTTGTCCCCAGAGCCAGGTGTGTCCGCGTGGCCCTCTATTTTATTTTCTGTATCTTTCCCCGTGGAGGTGGTTGTCCCTAATTAAGCCCCAGTAGGGCGTCACCTCCTTTTACTTCCCTCATGTCTCCAGGTCTTGGCCCACCCAGGAGCCAAACAGTAGAGAAGCGCAGGAGCCTGTACTTTAAAAATGTTTTGGGTGGGAGCTGTCGACCCAGGACGACTTCCACCAAATTATTTTTAAAAAAATGCTTTTCTTGCCATGTGGGACCCCCCAAGAGGCCTACCTTGCCCCTGCGAACAAGTGGCCTCATTCCACATGGTTGCCCCCACTTTTTGCTGAACTGTTGATGTACTTTGACTGAGTGTGCCTTGGGCTCCTGCCAATTAGGTACCCAGGGTCTATGGGGCATATTATCAAGGGGGTTTATCTCCGCTTTTTTGGCTTTAAAAGTCAAGAAAGCAGAGATAAAATTATCTCCCTATTACCTAGCTGTCGCTAACACCAGTTAGCGACAGCTAGTAGGAGATAGCGACCATCTTGGGCCCCACTTTGCATGTCAGTGATATTTATCACTAATGACATGCAAAGTGGGCGTGCCAAGATGTTAGCGACTGGAAACAGTCGCTAACATCGCTATCTCCTATTACCAACTTTTGGAGATATTCGTGTTAAGTGCGAATATCTCCAAAAACTAACACCTGCCCTGAGCAGTTCTTAGCCATGTTATCCAATGGGAGGTGGATAACATGGCTAAGAGCATTAGCTCGGTAATGCATGAATATCGCGGACTTTTCAGCGATATTCATGCATTGCGGCCGTTTTTTATCGCATTTGCGATAAACCTTGATAATAGCAAGGTTTATCTGCGATAATTTCTGACGATGCTTAGCGTTAAAAAATTCGTTGCTAAGCATCGTTAGCGATAAATATCACTTAACGTTGGTAATATGCCCCTATGTTCTTTCCCTTAAACCACATTGAAGACCACACCAAATTGACACTCTCTGGTCACAGGGCAGTTCATGGTAAATGGTACTACAGGTACCCAGGGCACAGTGACCAGGTAAGGCCTCTAAGGGCTGCAGCACTTATTGTGCCACCCTTAGAGGCACTGTACCTTTACACTCACACACGGCCTTTGCAGGCTGTGTATTTTGGTGCAGAACAAAGTGAAGAGTCGAAATGGCATACATCCCTGTGTGCCATGCCTATACCCCACTGCCCTGGCATAGATCAGCCACCCCTCTAGCTGTGTGCACTATACCAGTGGTGAGGGTACAGGTGTATGAGCCCTGTACCCTTACAGTGGCTAAGCCAATTCTTAGACATCGTAAGTGCAGTAATGCCATTAAGAGTATATGGTGCTGGGAGTTTGTCATTACCACCTCCACAGTACCATAAAGGCTTTACTGAAAACGGAGAAGTTTGGTATCAAACTTCACAGCACATTAAACCCACACTGACACCAGTGTGAGATTTAATGAACAATGCACACAGAGGGCATCTTAGGGATGGCCCCTGAAAAATGACCTAACACTAGTGTCCAGGCTGAGGGGCTGCTCCCCAGCTTCCACCACCAGACATGTTTCTGGACCCCTGGGTCGAGAGCCTGCTTCTCTCTGGGCCTGAAACAATGTACATCCTGGGACGAGGTGCCATGCCTTCTCCCCCGTGATGGGCAGGGTCCACGAAGGGGAAGCTTCAAAGGCTTGCCGCCTGTGTGTATTTCCCCAGGCCTTTTGCTGATTCTAGCAATCGGTCCCCACTGGTTCTGATCCCCACCTTGGGTGGAAGAATCAGTGGGAAAACCAAGTGAGAAAGGGAGGTGTACCCACCATTGCCAACCCCAGCCCTCAGGTGGGGGAGGGGAGGTGAAGCATAAATCTCAGTCCCTGCCATCTTGCAAATGTGGGCCCCAGCCAACCAGAGTGAGGCATATGCCCCCTTCCTACTGGAGGGTGGCATAATAGGGGGTGTATCCACCTTAAGAAAGGGACCCATTGGTCCCAATCTTTTACTTAACTGTAACACCCCTAAATCTAGTATTTAGGGGCACCCCTGAACCTTGCCGTCTCAGACAAGCAATAACCAAGAAGAAAAGAAGAAGAACGACCGTACAGCCGTGCCAAAGCTAAGAAGAGGAGGACACCCACTGACTTAGCCCTACTGGCCTGTCCCCACCTCGAACCTGTAGAAGCAAAACTCTGGTGTGTCCTGCAGCCAGCAACCCTTAAGAACCCAAGGACCTGCCCAGCCTTCCAAAGAAAAGAATTTGTCTCCTGTGAACACTGGATTAGTCACCCACACACTCCAGCTCTGGCCAAATCCACGAGCCTGCACCACTTTGCACCCGTCGCCCGAGTTTGAGTGGCCCAACACCACGAGGAGGTCTTCCCTGTGATTTTGACCCAAGATCTAGTGATCTCTGACCTGCCTCAAATCTCCCAGCAAAGGCTGCAGCCTCTTTCTGGAGGATCCCCAGACCGCGACCGGAGATGGTAAGAGAAACCTGATGACTAAAGACACCCCTGCACCCGAAGCTCCACGACCTTGGGTGGCCCCACCGAGGGTGCCCCAGCACCCCCAGGCATCCCAACATACCTCTCCAACCAGTGGTCACCTGCACAAGATCTTCGTCCCCGAGCCTGCAGTGTTTGTTGAAACCTGAGAATTTAAACCATCAGGGCACCCGACGCCAAAATAGCACCCTGCACCCAGCCGCCCCAGCCCCGCTACGGGTACACTTTTTGTGCTAAACAGGACCCCCCTTTGCCCTGAGCCTAACACCAGGAGCTTTGCTCCCACAACCCAGTGGCCTGCTCATAAGCAGCCACCAACCGGAGGGCCCCTATCCCCCAATAGATAACATTGGGCCTCAGCACTTTCCACCTGGCTGCCCTAGTGGCGCTGAGGGTGTGACAAGAGTGCATCCTTGACCCTGGGGGAACTCTTGTTCTAACCCTAGAAGCTCAACCCCAACGACTGATTACTTACCTGGTAGCTGTTAACTTCATTTCTCTCCATAGGAGCGTATTGACTGTTTTTCTCAGAAAATTTTCCAAGTGTGGAGATGATTTGTATGGAAACCTAAAACAAGTCCAATTGTGCAAAACTGTTTTTACTTACTTTTTCTCTAGGAAATGTCCCAGTGTGATATCTAATAATAGTTAATAATAATGATGTGCCCAAGCCTCCAAGGGTATATTGGGTTTATCACTTTGTTACAGTGTGATATTTAGGCATATCACACTAAGTGGAAAAAGAAATCTAAAAAGTAATCAAAAAGTAACTAAAAAGTAATCTGTACAGTAATTTTAATACCTTGACTTACCTGTATTTCAAACAACTGCATTTGGACTTGCATTCACTTGTAAAAATTGCATAATATTTTGCAAAGCATTTATTTCAATCACCTGTGCCAGGCTTGACTTGGTTCTAGAAATAAAGAAAGGTAATACTATTTTTGATACAAACAAAATTGGTCTGAGTTCAGTCTTTGAGTGTGTGACATCATTTGCGGATTGAGTGTGTACAACAAATGCTTAACACTACCGTCTGATAAAGACTTACTGCTCAGCCATACTACCACAAATAGAGACCAAGGTGCTATCTACTATTATCTCTGCCTACTTTTGAGGTTCCACTGGACTCTGTGCATACTATACCTCATTTCTGTATAGTATATACAGAGCCAGCCTACTACAGCCCCCTTCTCTTTTTTTTTAACTTTTATTGGGTGGGACTTGGCTGAAACTGAGTGCCAAGTGTTGGCAGCCAATCAATTTGATCACAGGGACTGTGGGATCTTCGGAGAATTAAAGGCCCTATATATAAAAATTTGATTTTCCCTTTTCTAAAACTACTGAATGAATTTAGACCAAATAACAAAAAGCCCTCTTTCTGGGCCAAATAGGCAGATTACTGCTAGCTTTGGTGTAACTCAGTCCAGCAGTTTGGGCTGTAGATGTGTTCAAATTTCCCTATGAAAATGAACCCTGGAAAAAAATTCCCCCCCCCCCCCTTTCTCCATTTCCCATTTTTTGGCACCATTTGACAAATCTTTGCAAAAAAATTAAATTTAATGGCCCACTCACTTCAGCTGCTGTGTTGAAAGTTTTAGGGTGAATCGTTATGCGGAGACCGAGAAAAAGAGGGAGGGTCACAAATGCGTTTTCCCCATGTTCATTTCCATAGGAAACAGTTGACTCAGCTACAGCCCAAACTGCTGAACAGGATGACACCACATTTGGCAGAAAGGTAGCTCTTGGTCCAGAGTGCAATCTTTTTGTTAAATGGTGTAAATCCATTCAGTAGTTCCTGAGAAATTCAAACGTTTTCTCAGATATACAAATATGGCCGTGGAGGATCTGTGAACCCTAACAATCTCGAGCCTGAGATCTGATTGGCTGGCAACACTTCAAACCAGGAAGTGTTGGCAGCCATCTTTTGACACAGTTGAACCGAGTCACAAGAAAAAAAAACCATATTTTTAAACCAAGAATAAGGGGCAGGGTAGAAACAACCTGACTCCTAGGCCTGCTCAGGGGGTTCCACAGGGACCGCATTGGCCAAAAAAAAAGCATTTTCTTAAAAAGAAATTCGGTTGGATTCGCGTTGAATCCACAAATCTGGACGAATTTAAAAAAAAATTATTTAATCCCCCGGGTGGGCCAGGTCTCTGGGGCAATCATTAAAATAGATACGGGGGCTCGCGCAGGTCCCCGCAGCCCTGGGGACAACCACCTTCCTGGGGGCTAATTATGTTAAAGGTGGAGGGGTCACGCAGCCCTCCCCCCGGCCCAAGGGACCGCCACCTTCCCAGGGCTAACTCCCCAGGGCTAAATTCAAAAGATGTGTGGGGGACTCCAGTCCCCTCCCCGGGGCTACAATGTAGTCCCACGTGGCCCCCCTCCGGGAGTGCTCTAGGGCCCTGGGGACTGTCACACCCCAGTGGCAGGTTCCAGAAATGTCCCGGGGTGCCTACTCCCATGACATGCAGTTTGCCATGGCTTGGCGGGAGAACTGCTCCCGCCAAGCCATAGTAAACTCCGCTTTGCTTGATGGAAGTGAGAGCAGGAAAAATGCTCTTGCTTCCCTGAAATGACCAGAATTGCTTTTGGGCAGAGGGAGTTGCATGTTTGCAGCTCCCTCTGCCCAAAAGCAATGCCGGCTCCCGCTGGAGGTGGGGAGCTGGCAGGGACTGTGGGGGCCTTGAGGCTCCCCGCGGTCCCTAATAATGTGGTCATGCCCCGGGTAGTTTGGAGTGGGTGTGTGTGAGTAGGTGCATCAGAGATTATGTGGATGATGTAATCAGTTATGTCAATTGAGATGTCATCAGTAATATCACTGACCATGTCATGAGTGATGTAATATGTGAAGTCATCAGCAGTGCATAGCGGGGGCGCAAGTTATAGTTAGCTCAGCTAACAGCTGTATTTCACAGGTGTTGTACAAGTGAAATGTCAGCCTAAGTATAACTTCCTGTAACCCGTGTTTTTTCCTGTGAATAATTATTGTGTGTGTGTGTGTGTGTGTGTGTGTTTGTGTGTGTCGCCATTGGGTAGTTCTAGTTTGGTCTGTGTTTACCAAGGAAAAGCATTTGTTGGTTTGCTAATAACTTTGACAAATCTTCATGAAACTTTCCAAAAAAGTGTTCTTTTTTTATCAGCTCCTTCCTGGAAGGTTTCAGGGTGATCTATCAAGAGGGGGCCCAGAAAAAGGGGGGAAGGTCCCACAAAGCGAAATCTTCATACATTTTCCATAGACTTTTTGGAAGGCAATTCTGCAAAAACTGCTGAACAGAATCACACTAAATTTGTCAGGAGGCTAGATCTTGGTTTAGAAAGCATTTTTATTGTGATTTGGTACATCTGTTCAGTCTGGATGGTTTTGAGGGACTGTTGTGAGAGTTCTGTGAGCACAAATTAAAAAAATGTAGCATTCTGATTGGCCTTCGAGGGTTTTTTCCCTTTGGCTAGCCCACACCCATGGGAGTGATGGTCCCAGTGGGAGCGAAAACTCTGATTGGCTGGCAGCAATATGAAAGGAAATGTTGGGGCAGCCATTATGCGGCTGTGGGGACCTAGTCCCCATGTCCTGAAAATGTTTTTTAAAACATTCTTAGGGGGTAAGGTATCCCTACCCTGCCCCCAGCCCTTGTGGGGGGGGGGGGGTGTCCTTCTGAAACCTCCACCTGGGGCCTAAATATTTCTATAAAATTATTTTTTATGATGCAAAAGAAAGAAAAAAACAAAATGGCAGTTGCCACTGATTAATTTAATTGACCCCGTGTGGGCCAGGGCCCGAGTTAAAATGTATTTATTTTTTAAGGAGGAAACATGAGTGGGGCACCCTTCTCTGAGCCAATTTTGCACTGGAAACCTAATCCCTGGGGCCTGTCATGTTAATCAAAGGGGAGGCCCCCCATCCATATGCCTCGTAAGACCCCATACTGTCAGGTGACACACAACCTGCACCAGTGTGGTGCACACGTCATAGGCGCGCCGCCGAATGATGGAGCGGTTTCAAGCCCAATAATCCTGTCAGCCCCCCACTGCTCCCTGCACCTGGTTGAGGGCCTTACCTCACTCCCCTTCCCTCCATAATTGCTCCACCAGTAGCTTGGATCATGAGCAAGACATCACAAGATAATGTGCTCACTCATGATTTGGCCAAAATGTTAGAAGTCCTGGCCCCTTTAAGAGCTGCGTCTTGCATAGAAGCCACACTTGACTTCAAGCACATATGGGAGACTCTGCTCCTGCGACCTTGATGATTTCTGGACATTGCAGTCCCCGCTCTTCGTTCTCAGTGATCCTGCTGTCAACTGGAACCTTCCCTATCCTTTATACCTTGCTCTCAGTCTCCAGATCCCTATATTTCCCACCTTCGTTACTGGCCCAGAACTGTTGCTACCTGCCATTGTTGTTACCTACTTGTACATTGGGTGACTCCAGCCATCCTCATTCGGACCCCACTGGATCTCAGCAGTTTCCCTCAGCTGTACAGGAAAGACACAGGCATTATTATTCAGGTCAGTGCACTGAGCCTGAGGTCCCAACCATTTTGCCTAGTGAAAAGAAAGACATTATTGTAAGACATTGAGTGCTATGAAGGTAATACTGCTCTCCAGAAAAAGGAATTAAACTGTGCACAGACTATGAACTATTCCACCAAGATGAGGAACAATTGAATACAACCTTTTTCTTTCCAACTCCTGGTATTGAAGGTGCCTTTCAATAGGTGTGAATACCTTGCTGGGATTACCTGCTGTTAAAGCCTTAAGTTAGTTGTTCAGAGGGTAAAAGGGGGTGGCATGTTGGTTAAGATTCTATCCATGTCCTTCTAATGGTGTTCTTGTTTTTCCCTTTTTAAGGTGCCTGTTACGGAGAGACTATGGTCTACCAGTTGAGGTGTGTGTCGGCTGTGGTTCATATGTGGGAGTGCATCATCTCTTCCCTCGTCATCCCTTCCATATCCTTACCCCCGTCCCTCTTGGGTGCAACCATTGGCACCTGTTGTGTTTGGTGTTGGTGATTGTTCCTTGGAGGGATTGGGAGGATTGTCTTTTCTCCTACAGTTTCTGAGTCTTCAGGTGAGTGGAGTCTTGACACATTCCCCAGAGCCAGTTTTTTCAATAAGGGGAGAGGGCACGTGGCCGCTCTCTCTAAACCTCTTTGAAACCCCGAGAAATCCTTTCCTAGGGGCTGCTAATTCAAGAAGGCCACTGCATGACAGTAATACACCGGCTGAGGAACTTGCAATATGTTGGAGAGACTATGAGGAAAATAAGCAGCAAAAACAGAGCAGAACCACAGTTACTTAAAATGGTCTGCTGCTGCACTCTTTCCCTGGGCTGCTGCACATGCACACCCCCTCTCCTTAACCCGTTGCGTGCTCGTGACGGAACCGTTCCGTCACGAGCCTCGGGTGGGCTGTGCTGGTGACGGAACGGTTCCGTCACGGCCCGTTTGCCGCGCCTGCGTGGCGCAAATTCCACGCCTGCGCTGAGCGTTCTAAAGAGTGGGCGGGGCCGTGACGGAACCGTTCCGTCACAAGCACAGCTCACCCGAGGGCCGTGACGGAGCGGTTCTGTCATGAGTACGGGAGCGCCACGCGGCCCCGCCTCCCCCTTAGCGCTGTGGCTGAATAGCCGCCGCAGCTAAGGGGTTAACGTGCAAAGAATTGCCGGCTCACGACGTCAACCAGGATGGGTGCCGGCAGACAGGTGCAGGAGCTCTGTGGCTCCCCCTCCCTGCGGCCTCCAAGAAAGAAAAACGATCAGGATGTCCCGGGTGGAGAACAGGACACATAATAAAAAACATAAAAAAAGAAGAAGTTAGCGGCAGTAGCCACTCATTTATTATTCACTGTATCTAGAAAGGAACACTCCGTAATGCCCACTGGCATTTTAGAAAAATATATTTTCATGCTTGTTGTGCCCCTAGAAGAGTGGGATCCACCACTAAATATTTTCTAATGTTGTGGGTAGACTGCAGAGAGTGCAGCAGGCCCACAGCAAACATAGAAAAACACAGTAAATCTCCTGGTTCATTGAATCCATCACCCCAGGAGAGTTTACCATATTTATTTTAAAGGACTCCTAGCTGGAGCTCTATCCTTTTCAGCTCGATTACAGAGCCCCCTTGTGGTTGGTTTTATGGATGCATCTTGTAGCTTAAAAAATTGTAAAAAAGACTCACAGACATCTTGATGGTTTTATTTTCATAAAGCTTTAACTTCTTAAAGATAATCACTTTGGTTAAACATTGAACTAGTATAATTGTTTGGCTTGCATTAAGGTTAGCTTTTTGTGAGGGGCAGGTCTGCAGGCCAGGCCCTGCTGCAAATCCTACCCAGCTCACAGCCAAAGGCTATGCACGTTGTGGGATTGGCATTGCGAGCAGTAATAACATTTTACTTTACATTTAAAAAACCTAGTAATTAACTGAAAAAAGAAAACAAAGTGACAATATGGTTAGGTATGGTAATAATATGCATCTTTCTATTAAAAAAAAACCCATTGAAGTTCAAGGAAAAAACAAAGGCTATAGTAACATTATAGTTAAAGTGAAAATGTTAGTTAAAACTTAGTTTGAAATTTACCAGTTGAAGCTATATCAAGTATCTTTTACTTGTGCCCTAAAGTAAATGTAATTTTTTTTTTTATAAACGACAAGGGGACCCAAACGGTTAGCTTAGGACCATGGGTATCAGTTAAGTAAAAAAACAAAGGTCCTTAGCATAAACATAAATATTCAGAGATGGAATATAGACCACAATAGGCTCCAATATGTTTTTCCAAGTCCAGCCGGACAAGGAATTTATTCTTCAGTTAATTATCAAAGGATTCAATTCTTGATATATAACCAGCAGGTAACATTAAGGCACAGTCCTGTGCCGTACACAGGAAGGAAACAAGGTGAAGGTGAAGGGATGGGTTACAAACAAAGGCTTTTTACAGGCAAAAAGGCAGAGCAAGCTGGCCACTTTTTAAGTCAGTGTTATAAGTATTGCCAGAGCGGAACATACACATGATTCGACACAATGGTTACATGTATGACCACTATAAGGAGTCGGCATTTCGATCCCGTGCTCTAATTACAAAGGGATCATCTTCAGGACTAAACAAGGTTATTTTGCCTGATCTAAACAATACGCCTGTCGTGGAGAAAAACAAGGAAAAAAGAAGGAAAGAATAATAATTAAAAACAATAAATTTTTTGAGAAAAAGGTTTGTACATTAAACATTGAAGGGAGGTCAGTAACTGCATGTTACATAAGGGATAGTATGGCGATGATAAATTTGGTGGAACACTACCCATTTGACCCCACACACAATACACTCTGCACCATGGATGTGGAGTCATTATATACGAACATTCCACAGACAGCGGCTCTCCTGGTCATCTAAAAAACCCTCGACCAACGCCCACGTCCACACAGGGTCCCCACCAGGTTCATCCTTCAACTCCTAGAATTATGTTTAACTAGTAATTTTTTCATTTTTGATAATGTATATTATCAGCAAATCAAGGGCACATCCATGGGGGCGATTTTTGCCCCCAACTTGGCAATTCTTTTCATGGATGCACTGGAAACAGGTGTAATCCTATCTACAGGAAATCCCTTCTACTCAGGGATTGGATTGTGGCGCAGGTATATTGATGATATTTTTCTGATCTGGGATCATGACATCAATGAGCTTCAACAATTCCTGCATTGGCTCAATAATAATTGCGCTGACTTGAATTTCACACTGGCCCATGACAAAACGCAAATCCCGTTCCTTGATCTAACAATTTATCACCATGAGGGCGAGTTATTGACGTGCCTTTACAGAAAGCCAACAGAACGCAATACACTCCTAAGCTATAGCAGCAATCATCCTAGGGCCCTAAAAGATTCACTCCCTTATTCCCAATTCTTGCGGATAAGGCGTAATTGTTCCTCCAAGACTGATTACTTCAAAGAAGCTGACGTTCTTGCCAACAAATTAAAAGATCGAGGCTACACTTAAAACACGCAACCAGACTGAGAGGATTGCCTGTGTCACCACTTTTTCTCCAGTCTATAATAAGATCAGGAAATCTATCTTAAAGCACTGGCCCACAATAAATGCAGGTCCCATTAACCTAGACAAACCCCTCTTTGCTTTCCGTAAAAACAAAAACTTGAAAGATCACCAGGTTCGTGCAGCCCTCCCCTCCACAACACCACCTTTCTCAATCAAATCCTTATGGGGATTGCCACCTTTGATAGGGCATGTAAAGTGTGGAGGATGTAATATATGTGAATATACCATTGAAGCACGAAATTTCACTCATAACAATGTGACTGTTTCAATGAAATCTTTTTCCAATTGCAACACGGTCAATGTCATTTACACCATACTCTGCCCGTGTCTTAAGATGTATGTTGGTCAGACGACGCAAAAGGCCAAAACACGAATCTGCCACCACAGGAGTAGGATCAGATGTAGGACCCCTAACGCTCCTTTGGTTGAACATTTTTCCGAGGCAAATCACAGCGAAGATGACATCCGC
The DNA here is from genome assembly GCF_964261635.1 of Lissotriton helveticus. NCBI lineage: Eukaryota > Metazoa > Chordata > Amphibia > Caudata > Salamandridae > Lissotriton > Lissotriton helveticus. The sequence continues at coordinate 176,214,158 of NC_136073.1, forward strand.
TGGACAATCCTAAAAGTGGTTAAACTACCACAGAGGGGCGGCAATCTGAGTCAACTGCTTAATCGAGAGGAACTAAAGACCATCATCCAGTTTGACACCATACGGAATGGCTTGAATAGAAGCGAAGACTGGACTACTCTGTTATAAGACACTATGCACTACCTCTCTGAAACCAATCAAGCAGTGAGAAAGCCCCTTAACATGCCAACTGATAAGACGACTTTTCCAGACTTCATGCAATAATGTGCTAAAGAAGCCCTGCCTCTCTGACTATTTCCTGTATAACCAGTTGCATTATTAATGTATAAACTAAAATTTCACCCTATGTCACTCTCGCCATTTCGCCATTTTTAATCAAGTATTTTACCCCTCACCCTTGCATAGATTCACAACAGTATTTAATTGTATCAATGTCACTTTATGTCACTTATGTCACCAGCGTCGAGCTGAACTCCAACTTCCTTATTATGTTGCTACGACCTGTGCCCCTTGCTCAATCGATGCGAATATAAAATGACCATAACACATAATTACCCGTTTTTGGTCAACCCTTATTCACCACTATAAGATGGCCGCCACGTTACTATGTCTCCCAAACACACCTGCGCCCTTCGCGTTATGCGTATACATCACCCCCGGCACTTACTACATAATCATCATGGCCGCCGCACCATATTGCTACTCCAAGCAGCTCGCACGGCAGCGACATTGCGCGCTCGGCGAGCACTGACATCAGGACATTGCTCCTTGCCCCCAGGTAAGACTAATGACACGATTGACTCAGACGGTTGATCCTCGATCAGCCGCATGCAACTAAATGCAACGCGTGCTTTTTCCCGTTTCAGCGGAATCTGATTTAAAGACCGCTCCCGCCATAGAGGGATATCTAACCCTACGGCCCCCAGCTCACACCCACAAGATCCACGCTATCCTTGACTGGTGGAATTGTGGAAAAGTAAATTTTGCCATGTTCTGTGTCCCTACGTGTCCCCCATCTTATGTTATGTGTGCATGATTAATATGCATATGTATTCCCCATGTTTGATTAAAGACGCAATTACAGTTGTGTCCATCCCTAGTATGCTAGTTTCCAGTTCTCGTGAAAGCTACGAGTATTAGGCCTATGTAAAGTTACGTTGCCACGTTTCTCAGTGTGCACGTTATTTCATTGAAAAGTCCCCGTTTCTAGGCCTCAAAAGGGCCCGGACACCAGATTCGGCTCCTGTCTCCTGAGCCCTCGCTGAGGAGCGATACAGCCCCCACCTGTATCCTCGACCCTTCACTTACTTCCTGCCTCACAGTGCCCGGCTCGGCCTGGCTCTGCCTACGAGTCTGCCAAGAGTATGTTATGATTCTAGTTATCAGTCCAGCTCTCCTTCTCTACATTCCTAAGCTACTGAATCGCATCAATAGTTTCCGTCATTGTCTAGCCTTTACGTCTCCATGTAAGAGAAATACTGTATTAATGGTCATTTAATATTCCTCAACACGCACTACATGTAGAATAATGCATGCTCCAGTCTTAGAGTCTGTTAGCCTCTCCCCTCCTGACTCTTAGTTTATATCAACATGTCCTCTAAACATTAGATACTAGATAGGATTTAGGTACATGTCGCCCTGACTCTCCAGACTTCAGTCTCTGCTCCTAGCGCAGAGTTCATAGCCCCCAGCTTCTCCTAGTAACACGTCATTGTCAGTTTGCGCGCACCATTAGGTTAAAGGTCCCGGCTCCTTAGGTAGCCCCCTCCATGTTTCCGCCCCATTTATGACATATTCTGTTACGTTTACATCACATGTCCATGTATACGCCTCTTGTTACACCCACTTTCACCCTTATCTTTCGCGACTGCTATTGACCACACCCACTGCTCCGCCTACTGTATTCACTGTAATGCAACTGTTTTAGTATATATGCTTGTACATTGTTATTAAAGTCAGCGCGCTCATTCCCTGTCCCCCCTGCAGGGCCCTGCCATCCTGTTCCCGTGCAGGTTGTCCTGTTCCTGTCCTTATGCTGCATTAAACCTGCAAACTCCTACTACCTCGAATCTTGACTCTTATTTATTGAGCTATCTGTTATTGCTATGTCCAGTCAAACCTAGATCCGGTATTATTTATTTATATACCACATAATGGCGCCCGAATAGGGACTTGCCCTTTCCCCACGCGCCGGTGAAGCCACGCCGGCCCCCTGACCCTCTGCAGCCGTGACGGAACCATACCGTGCACGTGCAGATATTTCTGCTTCAAGTATCCCTCAGGCCCACGGAGGAGACGGAGGTGGCGGTCCAGCATCCAGACGAGGCGGTGGAGGAACGCGGCGAGTCCCGACCAGAGCCCAAGCCGAGAGTCCAAGGTCCGAGGTATCCGGAGGCCCACCCGTAACAGAAGTCCGAAGTTCGTCCGTCCGGCGTCGAAACAGTCCAGTCCAGTCCGAGGCCTTCCGTTCTTGCTGCCCGGTGAGTACCGTTGCTGGGGTAGTATCTAGACAGGGTCAATCTAATTGTCTCTGGTCCGTGGGTTTTGGTGGTACACAGACCCAAAACGAAGTGTCCACTTCGGTGGATGCGGGTCCTGACGTGTCTCTTTATGAGACCGGTAAGTTTCGTACTGTTTTAGCAGTGCATCTAGTTTCTGTTCTAGTCAGTTATGTTCTCGAGAAGATTCATGTATTCTGTTTTCAGTATTCCAGGTAGTATTTTGCCAAGACTGTTACTTTAAAATGTCATTCATGTATTTTAATGTCGTGGTATGAAAGTGGTGTAATTATCGTGTTCATTGTGTATTGTATTGTGTCTAGATTACAGTTCAGTCATGCCCTTATTTTCTAAATTACGTCAGTTGAAAACTAGAAAAGGTCTGTTAGAAGCAGCAGTTCCTGTCCCGCCTAGGGACAGTCCAGGTCATTTTATGTATCAGAAGCATGGCATAAGTGCCATATTATATCTAGATTTATGGGTAGAGTATACCAAACAGTTAGAAGAAAAGTATAGATGGCCCGTATCAGGTACATGGGATGCCGAGTGCATCATGCGAGTAGAAGAAGCATTATGGAAAAAGAAAGCCAGACAGTCACAGAAAGATGCCATCGAGTTATGGCGCAAAGAATCTCATAAAAGAACCGAAAAAGAAATCAGAAAGTCAGAACTAAGTAGAGAATCCTTAGAACGAGCCCAAGAAAGGGAACTAATCGAGATAGGTGAACGAGTTAAAACCGAACAGTCAGACAGACAGAGGCATGCCCTCATTAAGGGTATGTATCCTCTTCTTGCCGAGGGCTTGCCAAAAGCAACCCCGGAGGCATCCAGTAATTTTCCGCCACCCTTAGTTCCGATCAAGCTACGTCACAAACCGACCGCAGCTGATATTTTTATTTCGTCCTATTTGGACGACACAGTCCCAGAATATGCAAATCCTGTTCCGCCAGCTCCTGTAAATAATGTAAATCCTGCTCCTCCAGTCACCGGAGTACCTGCTACGGTACCCCCGGTCCAGCCCACATTACAATTTCCCGCCGCGCCAATACGAAGAGTATCAGTCGACGATTCTAGTTTAGGGGCCGCAGGAGGAGGTCCTCCTGGTACCCCGCCACCACACCAACGAGTAACGTTAGTCGAGTTACATGAACGTGCGTTACAGCGTACGCCCAAATACAAGTCCGTTGCAGAAATCCGACGAGCCCTTACTGAATGCCGCTATGATCCAGTTGCAGGTGATGATAGTACGGTTATATACTCCATACGTGTAAGACGGGTGACCGGGTATCTGGACACCCTATCGAATATGAAAGAAGATCTAGACAGAATATATCGTTTCATCCGTACAGGGGATGATCCAGAAAGTATTGGTGAAGCCATGTCTCAAAGGAAAGCTGAGATCCAGCTCATGTTATTAAAGTTTCTGATTAATTGTTTAATAAGGGAACAAGATTATCCGACCAAAGATCCGGCCGAAATGAGAATCCTGACAAGGTGGAGTGATAATATAGCCGAGGGTAAGCACAGAACCATCAGTAGTATAGAGAGTATGTACAAGAAAATTCGTAAAGAAATAATAAGGTTACACGAGAAACGCAAAGAAGCACTAGTAAACGAGAAAGAGAATGACTCTTTTACAGAAGAGGTAGAGGACGAGAATCCCACTAGAATAGCGTACGTAGGTAGAACTAGACTTTCCGACCGACATTCACGTCTAGACTACAAGAAAACTGTTCCTCATCCAGCACCAGAACAAGGTTCTCTAGAACAAGTATTTCAAGCTACCGATCACATTCTGAAATCACGAATCGGGTACAGTGAGTTAAGTACTATGCATGAACAAGAACTAGCCCGATCAGCAGTCCGATGGATTACTGATTCTACCACTTTTCCAGACGAAATAGTGGCACAAATGTTTCTGAAACTGCCCCCAGCCGAGCAACGACTGGTGGGTATGTATATGATCCAGCACCTCATTACTCTGTATGAGGGTCAGCACTCTGATCCAGGTCCGTTACACGATGTCCTGAATGAGTTACTCCAGTATAGATGGAAAGGTCTAGGTACCGATTTAATTAGTGTCATTCTAGGACAGCGCCACAAATATAGAACGTTCCTGAACCCACATTTTGTTCATGTTTCACCTCCAGAAAGTAAACCCTTTTATATAGATAGACAGAATCCGTTACGAGAAGTACACCCAGTTAGGACAGCGGATGGTGAAATGCAAAGAGTATTTGTTTACACCCCAATTACAAAGATGGAACTCTTAGAGATGAAGAAATTAATTCCCTGTCATGACAAAGATCCAGCAGGGTTCCACCGAGAATTAAAAGACATGCTCCGTATGGGAGAATACACGTATCCAGATATTATTAAAATGCTAAAGGTCCTGTTGCCCGCAGGGGTATACGAGAAACTCAAGGAAAAAGAATGGGAGGTGGGAGAGAAAAAGATCGATTGGGCAGTTCTAGAAGCTGAAGATAAGATACGAGTACCAGGTACCGGTCTTGGAGAGAAATGTAAAGAATTACCAGAATTGTTAATACAAGTTTTGCCAAGATTATTAGCCACTAAAAAGGAAGACTGGGATGCAATCTCAGCCTGTAAACAGAAACAAGACGAAGACACTAGTGATTTTTATTCTAGATTTGAGAAATGCTTTAGTATTAACAGTGGCCTCAAGACAAGTAGCGAGTCATACCCTCATCTTTTCGTTACTAAATTAGTCGAGAATTCAAGTCCACAAGTTAAGAATCGAGTTTTGAAAGTCGAAAGTACCTGGCAAGCTAGTACCCCGTCCCAGATGTTACAGATGCTTCAGTATCACCAGAATAGAATCAGAGAAGAGCAAGATCATGAAAGAAAACGTATGAAAGACACGAAAATGAAAGTACTAGTTGCACAATCTGTTCCTCAAGACAGTCAGAAGAGGGGTACGAATCAAGCCAGTCATCCTGCAGCTCCCGTTAAAGGGACCTGTAATTATTGTAAACAGCCAGGTCATTTTATAAACGAGTGTGCAGTTCTGAAACACAATATAGCTACTGGTAAGACTAAAGAAAGACCACGTCCGCCTAGACAAGAACAAGTTTCACAGACTTCTCAGCCACAGAATGCACAACAGACAGTTCCAGCACCGCAGCCTATTGCTGCAACACAGCATGTTACACAGCAGATGTATCAGTATGCTCAGACAGAGTATCCAGAGTATCAGCCATATTCATGAAACAGCCTAGAGAGGGAGGTAGGCTTGCCTCTCATCGAGATACCTGTAGATCAAGAGGGTCCCTATGTTCACAGTCAAGTACTAGGGAAAGACAGAAAGTTTCTGATTGATACAGGGGCAAGTAGGACCACTATAAGTCACGCCGAAGTTCCAGGGGCTCCGCTCTCAGGCTCTAGAAATGTTTCCCTTGGATTTTCAGGAAAGCCTATTGTAAACGAGATATCTAAGCCAGTTACTCTAGAAGTAGGTCCATTGTCCCGCACTACCGATCTGTTACTTACGACGTCATGTCCAGAAAATCTGTTAGGTATTAAAACACTGAAAGAATTAGGTGCAGTTATTTGCTGCTCCCCAGAGGGAATACGACTGTTCCTACGTGACTTCAAGGGTCACTATGTATTACGAGATTTTGATCCGAGATTGTCCAATGTTCCGCAGCATCTATGGGCGCAAGGTCCAACTGATGTAGGTTATATGCAAATCACACCCCATCGTGTGACTCTCAAGCCAGGTGTAGTGTTACCACGAATCAGACAGTACAGACTGCCACCTGAGGCTGTAGCAGCCTTATCCAAAATTATTGACGAGCTCATCGCTCAAGGAGTAGTTGTAGAAACTGACTCCAATGTATGTAATTCTCCGATCATTCCAGTCATGAAACGTACTGATCCAAATGCACCCCCAGTATATCGATTAGTGATTGACCTTCGAGAACTTAATAAATGTATTATTCCCCAGTACCCAGTTGTCCCAGATATCTCTTCCCTATTGACAGCCATTGATTCCGAAGCCTCATTTTTTACAGTCATAGACCTCAAGAACGCGTTTTTCAGTGTCCCCATTCATCCAGACAGCCAGTTTCTTTTCGGATTTTGTTTAAATGGAAGGAGCTACCAATTCACACGAGCTCCTCAAGGATTCACAGAAAGTCCTAGTATTTACAGTCAAGCACTTAAGAGACAACTAGACAACATTCACATGCCAACAGACACTGCCCTGCTCCAGTATGTCGATGATCTACTGATCACAGCCCGTTCTGAACGTGCTTGCGAGCGAGCATCACTTACAGTCTTGTATTTCCTTGCCGAGATGGGGCACAAGGTGTCCCCTTCGAAGCTTCAATTCTGTGTCCAGCAAGTGATCTATTTAGGCCACTTACTGTCCAAGAGGGGTAGGCAGTTGACACCTGACCGTATCCAGTTAATAGCGAGTCTTCCTCAGCCCAAGACCCAGAAGGAGGTACGTGCTTTTATCGGCCTTACTTCTTATTGCAGACAATGGATTCCTCAGTATGCATTTCTAGCTAAACCACTGATACAGTTAACAACACAGGAGGCAGCCGTATCGACTGTCCTCCCTTGGACATCTGAACATACACTTAGTTTTAATGAGTTAAAGAAAGCTCTATGCCAAGCTCCTGTTCTAGCTACACCGAACTACAGTAAGCCTTTTACACTTTTCGTCACAGAACGTGAAGGTACAGCATTATCTGTTCTCACACAAGATCAAGCAGGACAATACAAGCCCTGTGCTTATTTTTCTAGCACACTAGATCCTGTAGCCCAGGCTCTGCCTGCGTGCCTCAAGTCAGTTGCAGCCACAGCACTAGCTATCAGACAAAGTGATTCCATAGTATTAGGACACTCCTTGACAGTACAAGTTCCACACTCCGTGGAAGTTCTTTTAAACCGAACACAGACTCAGCACTTGACAATTGCACGTCTAACAGGTTATGAACTGACACTGTTCCAGCCACACATAGAAATCAGACGCTGCAACGTTCTAAATCCTGCTACACTGTTACCGTCAGTTAATTCGAATCCTGCCACACACGACTGTGTGGAAGTAGTTAACACTATGACTAAGCCAAGACAAGATCTGACAGATATTCCATTACCAGATCCCGACCTGACACTTTATGTGGATGGCTCATGTATGAGAACAAGTACAGGAGAACTAGTAGCCGCGTATGCAGTGACTACAGACACTGAAGTTATAGAAACACACCGTATTGACACTCTGTCCGCTCAAGCAGCAGAGCTAGTTGCTCTGACCCAAGCCTGCATACACGCCAAGAACCTGAAAGTCAATGTTTACACAGATTCACGTTACGCATTTGGAGTCGTACACGACTTTGGAGTGCTCTGGCAGGAGAGAGGTTTCATGACTTCTCATGGAACCAAGATTCAGCATGGTCTCCTTATTCAAGCTCTGTTAGATGCCATACATTTACCGACATCTATTGCTATCATGAAATGCAAAGCACATACGAAAGTTACTGACACTATTTCTCAAGGTAACGATCTAGCAGATCGCACAGCCAAGCTTACAGCACAGACTCCAGACATTTCAGTTAATCCGACACAGACACATACTCCAGATCCGACTACATGTATGACAGTTAAGGACCCCACTCAAGATGTCATAGATATCCAGTTACATGCTACTCCCGATGAAATCAAGAAATGGTCCGAACAAGGAGGGGTCCAGACAGATCAGGGATGGGTAACGAAGGGAAAAGCCACATGGTTTCTCCCCGACTCTATGGTTCAAGTCATTATCAATACCGCACATAGTCCAGCACATTTAGGAGAAAAAGCTATGTTAGACAGTATCCAGAACATTTGGTTCAACAAGCATTTACGAGCTGCAGCCAAGCAGAAAGTCCATACCTGTATGATATGTTGCCAGTTTAATCCAGGTAAAAGTGTCCCGGTGGAACAAGGTGGATTCCAGCCCCCTGACCACCCTTTTGAAGTCCTCCAAATGGATTATATTCAGATGGAGCGATGTCGAGGTTTCAAGTATGTCCTTGTAGTTGTATGCACTTTGTCCAGATGGACAGAAGCATATCCAGTTCCAGATTACACAGCCGCGACCACTGCCAAGCAGTTGGTTCGTGAATTCTTCCCCCGTTATGGACTCCCTAGGGTCGTGTATTCTGATAACGGCCAGCCATTCTCATCTGAACTGATGAAACACGTTTCCCTTTTGTTAGGGTACCAGTGGAAGTTCCATTGTGTACGCCATCCTGAAGCAGCCGGTCTCGTAGAGAGACATAACCAGACCCTGAAAATCCGCATCGCCAAAATATGTAAAGAGAAAGGTGTGGACTGGCTAGTAGCTCTGCCAGTCGCTTTGTTTTATATGCGTATGGTCGCACATTCCAGATCAGGTCTGTCCCCGTATGAGGTCGTATTCGGCCGCCCCCCTAACATGTGGGGTACACCTAGACCTCGAAGTATTACAGATGTTTCAAGTAATATGCTGACAGATTACCTAGCTTCCTTGATGTCTGCCCTACACTCTTGTCGTTCACAGGTTGCCGCCGCATTTCCTGACAATACCGAGGTGGCACCGCATGAAATCGTTCCCGGATGCATGGTTCTTGTCCGGAATTTTGATCGTTCAAGTCCGCTGGAGCCCCGCTGGAAGGAGCCCAAGCAGGTCCTCCTGGCCACCCGTACTTCCGTCAAGCTGGAAGGCAGGAAGGGCTGGGTCCACCTGTCTCATGTGAAAAAAATTTACGAACTAAAGACTGTTTCAAAGAACATTTCCGAGGATTTTAAGGATTGCCAAAGTACTATTCTCAAGGACTGTCCCGCAAAAGACAATGATACAGATTCCTCCCTGTTAGAGAAAACTCCGCAGCAGGAGTATAAGAAAAAATTAAGGTCTAGTAAAATAAGTCAGCCAGTTTGATTGTCTAAGTCCTCCCCTAGGTGAAACGGTTAGACCGGTTTCTGACATGTATAAAATAGACCCCCACAGAGAGAGAGTTAGTGAGAACTCTAAAAGTTGCACTATTATTTTATGTTTTCTGCTATATCTCAGCCTTATGATTACCTGCATAAGTTATGCATTTTATTTGTGTTTTCCAGTTTCTCATGTAAATAAGTCTGCTAATGCTACAGTAGAGCACACGTTTAGTGATCTACCTCCTCATGAACTCTCATATCGTCTTGCTATGCGTAATAATTCCTTTATCCGCATGTTACATTATTCACACCAGACCAGCAATGCCACTAATTGTTGGGTGTGTGGTCGACTCCCCCCTTTCCAGACACCGAAGGGAGTTCTGCCACTCTTTCCTTATCCATTTTCACATAATGGTTCGTGTGGAGCATGGTCCACGTTAACGTCATCCTCAACAGATATGTCCTTTCTAAACAGTACATGTTTTCCAGACAAGCAAGGTCTTCCCCACAGAACAGGGTTAGATCTAGAAAATGAAGTTTATAATTTAGGTAATTATTCTTCGAATTTCATGGTCCTGAATGTTCAGTCTGATACTACTCCAGACTTACCTGCTATGTCAGTACTACCAGTCAAAGGCGAATTATGTGTCAGAAAGAATGGTTCCGTACATGTAGGACATAGTGATTGTACTACTATTGTCAAGTATAGTGACAGTAGGAAATCTATTTTCAAAGCTTCACGTCATTCTTATTTTGTTTGTGGTCAGACCGCATATGTTCGTTTGCCCCTCGATTGGGAGGGAACCTGTTACATTGCCTTCCTACTGCCACCAGTTTTTCTAGCCCCACCTGACTACCATAGGAATTCCCACCTAGTACATATCAGACACAAGAGAGACCTCCCGATTGTCGATTATACTGAAACTGCTCTAGAAGAATACATAGATATCAATAAAGGTGTCTTCCCCTACTTAGGTACTGTCGTGAATAGTAAACTGATACGTAGATTAACGAGAACCCTTGAAGCAGTAGTGATTGAGACTACTTCTGCTCTAGGTAACTTAACCGAAGAGCAATCCTTTATGAGAATTGTCGTGCTCCAGAATCGTCTCGTCCTTGACGTCATACTGGCCGATAGGGGCGGGGCATGTAGAGTCATCGGATCTAGTTGCTGCATTTTCATTCCTAATAACGCACCGTCTGTTTATTCAGCTATTTCCAGACTCCATAATATTGCCCATATGTTACACCAAGATCCAGGCACCTGGACATGGTTCGGTTGGTTCTGGAATATAATTTCCGCCTGGGGATGGAAAGTATTGTCATTTCTAGGTATTGCAGTAGCGATCATATTCAGTTGCTGCCTCTGTTTACAATGTGGCCCTGCGATTTGCGGCATTTGTGCTACCTCTTGTATTCCTAGTCCCAAGTCCCGTTCTAAATCCAGTTCCAAGAAAATTCGAGACGAGCAAATGATACTGTATGAAATGATAGATGGTATCATGAATATTGATGTTTCCTGATGGAAACGTAGTGACAAGGAGGGAATGTGGAAAAGTAAATTTTGCCATGTTCTGTGTCCCTACGTGTCCCCCATCTTATGTTATGTGTGCATGATTAATATGCATATGTATTCCCCATGTTTGATTAAAGACGCAATTACAGTTGTGTCCATCCCTAGTATGCTAGTTTCCAGTTCTCGTGAAAGCTACGAGTATTAGGCCTATGTAAAGTTACGTTGCCACGTTTCTCAGTGTGCACGTTATTTCATTGAAAAGTCCCCGTTTCTAGGCCTCAAAAGGGCCCGGACACCAGATTCGGCTCCTGTCTCCTGAGCCCTCGCTGAGGAGCGATACAGCCCCCACCTGTATCCTCGACCCTTCACTTACTTCCTGCCTCACAGTGCCCGGCTCGGCCTGGCTCTGCCTACGAGTCTGCCAAGAGTATGTTATGATTCTAGTTATCAGTCCAGCTCTCCTTCTCTACATTCCTAAGCTACTGAATCGCATCAATAGTTTCCGTCATTGTCTAGCCTTTACGTCTCCATGTAAGAGAAATACTGTATTAATGGTCATTTAATATTCCTCAACACGCACTACATGTAGAATAATGCATGCTCCAGTCTTAGAGTCTGTTAGCCTCTCCCCTCCTGACTCTTAGTTTATATCAACATGTCCTCTAAACATTAGATACTAGATAGGATTTAGGTACATGTCGCCCTGACTCTCCAGACTTCAGTCTCTGCTCCTAGCGCAGAGTTCATAGCCCCCAGCTTCTCCTAGTAACACGTCATTGTCAGTTTGCGCGCACCATTAGGTTAAAGGTCCCGGCTCCTTAGGTAGCCCCCTCCATGTTTCCGCCCCATTTATGACATATTCTGTTACGTTTACATCACATGTCCATGTATACGCCTCTTGTTACACCCACTTTCACCCTTATCTTTCGCGACTGCTATTGACCACACCCACTGCTCCGCCTACTGTATTCACTGTAATGCAACTGTTTTAGTATATATGCTTGTACATTGTTATTAAAGTCAGCGCGCTCATTCCCTGTCCCCCCTGCAGGGCCCTGCCATCCTGTTCCCGTGCAGGTTGTCCTGTTCCTGTCCTTATGCTGCATTAAACCTGCAAACTCCTACTACCTCGAATCTTGACTCTTATTTATTGAGCTATCTGTTATTGCTATGTCCAGTCAAACCTAGATCCGGTATTATTTATTTATATACCACAGAATCAAGAAAGGGAACTTGCTCTCCTACTTAAAGAAACCCACCGGTATGTCGCCCTGTGATGAAACCACTAACCCCCTTTTCAGTGTGAAGCGCCTAGATTCTGACAGTATTCTTCCTTCTTTCACAGCGCACCATCCAGTTGCGCACACCCCCGGATTGCTAAACCAAAATACCCCCCATTCGAGGTAAGCCGCTGCCTCGCCTCCTATTCCGTCATTAAGGAAACCAACAACCTCAAGCTGAGGTACTCCGTTATATTCACAGCCATCGCCGCAATATTAGGAGCACTTTCACATAATGGAACTCCCACTCTGCGTCAACGGTTCAGTTCACCTTACAGGTCCGATTGTTCATGCGTTGTTAATCCCCACCTGCGATAAACCGCATGGCATTGGCGCCGTATTGAAATGCCCCTCACTACGCGATTATGCCACTTGTCTCTAAGCCAGGATACACTCACAATATCAAGATCCCCCACGTTGAGCTGATCATACAACTCACTTTGCACATCCATAGAACCTTAGGCACCGCAATCCTCACTTTCAATTGCGCTGCAATGAAACAATCCCTGTCCTTTACTCATAACAGCATGCGGAATGTCGGCATGGAGCCAGCCCTTCACAAAACCGTCTTGCATGCCATAAAACTCACCCCATACTTGGAAGGCATGCATCAGGTTGCTTTCCCACTGTGATTCCGAGGTTTGAAAACAGTACGGGGCTTCACTGACCTCCCTTCAATGTTTAATGTACAAACGTTTTTCTCAAAAAATGTATTGTTTTTAATTATTATTCTTTCCTTCTTTTTTCCCTGTTTTTCTCCACGACAGGCGTATTGTTTAGATCAGGCAAAATAACCTTGTTTAGTACTGAAGATGATCCCTTTGTAATTAGAGCACGGGATTGGAACGTCAACTCCTTATAGTGGTCATACATGTAACCATTGTGTCGAATCATGTGTATGTTCCGCTCTGGCAATACTTATAACACTGACTTAAAAAGTGGCCAGCTTGCTCTGCCTTTTTGCCTGTAAAAAGCCTTTGTTTGTTACCCATCCCTTCACCTTCACCTTGTTTCCTTCCTGTGTACGGCACAGGACTGTGCCTTAATGTAACCTGCTGGTTATATATTAAGAATTGTATAATTTGATAATTAACTGAAGAATAAATTCCTTGTCCGGCTATACTTGGAAAAAAATATAGCAGCCTATTGTGGTCTATATTTCATCTCTGAATATTTATGTTTATGTTAAGGACCTTTGTTTCTTTACTTATCTAAAGTAAATGTAACTCACACCCTTGCCATGCATTGCTAATTACCCCACATATTACATCACACATGACATAACCAATGACATCACTGATAACACTACTGCAACATCTGAAATAACATAATTGATCACAAGATTGTGCATGTTGGGGAACGAGTTATGGTTACTTTATGTGACATTTCTATGGCTGTATTTTGCATCTTGAAAATGTTTTAAAAAAAGGTACAAAGACATGTTATTTTCATAAAGATTTATTAAAATGTTTAATGGTGATCACTTTCGTTAAACACTGAACTATTTGTGAATTAATTAAATATACATTGCCTTATAATTATTGATCATTTTCTGAAAAAGACAATATATGTGCTTTATATATGTTGATATTCTGACCTTTTCATAAAGCCAATAGGCTTGCTTTTTATATTTTGGTGTTCTAAAACTCTGACAGAGTCAGTAGCTCTGCCTTACTTAAAATAACACCCCTTATATTCAGCAATGCTTGTCTGTGGGTGCCTGGGTGCTAGGTCCTGCACCCAACCCCCACTACACGTGGCTTGTGCTCAGGAAGGGGTTGGGGTTGAGCACCAGCAGGGTTTGGGTGCGGGGTCTGTAAGCCGCACATGGCTGAAGGTTGTACGCTGCTTGGGGTCGACTGCCCAGAAGAGATTGGTCACAGGGCTTGGCTGCAGGCCAGGCCCTGCTGGAAACTCTACGCAGCACATGTCCCAAGGCTATGCATGTCGTGGGATTGGCGCTACGTACATTAACAACATTTTACTTTACATAAAAAAACAACTAGCAATTCACTGAAAAAAGAAAGGTTAAAGTGACAATATAGTTAGGTATGGTAATAATATGTCCCTTTCCATAAAAAAACTTTGAAATTTACAGAAAAAAAGGCTAAAGAGACAATATAGTTAGGTGAAAATGTTAGTTAAAACATACATTTTGAAATGTACCAGTTGAATTTATCTCAAGCTAACTTATACCTTAAAGTAACTGTAACTCACGCACATGCCATGCATTTCTAATTGCCCCACATATTACATCACTCATGTTGAAAATGGCCCTTTTTGCAGGGTTATCCCCAAACGTTTTGCTCCTTCCTCCTTTGTTTTTCCTGACCTGTGGTTGTTAGCTATAGAACGCTGGGCATTTTACCACTGCTGATCAGTGCTAAAGTGCATATGCTCTCTGGGTAAATTGTTATTGAGATTGGTTATCCATGATTGTTATATTTGTTTTACCAGTAGGACCCTAGTAAAGTGCACTGAGTGGGCCAGGGCTGGTAATTCAAATGCTACTAGTGGGCCTGCAGCACTGATTGTGCCACCCACATGAGTAGCCCCAAAGAGATGTCTCAGGCCTGCCACTGCGTGCCTGTGCGAGGTTTGTTAACTGCCATGTCGATCTGGCCAGTGTACCCCCTTGCTAGGCCTTACCCTTCCCTTTTCTTACACCTGGGACACCCCTATAGCGGGCCCAAGGTATCCCCCTGGGCAGGGTGCAGTGTATTTAAAAGGTAGGGCATGTACTAGTGTGGGTAACGTGTCCTGATAGTGAAATACTGCCAATTTCGTTTTTCACTATTGAAAGTCTATCTTGCCCATAGGACAGAATGAGGAATGCTGTGTAACATGTTTACCTGCATATCTTCCCATAGGAATGAGGTAGGAAATTGGAGTCTGGTATCCCTGAACTTAGAATTTAATAACACATCTTTTAGGAAGGATGGTTTTTAACCCCTGCGTTCGAAAATAGCACTTTTAGAAAGTGGTTATTTTTTTGTTCAACCTTTGTGTGTGCCTCTGCCTGGTTGTGGATTGACTGTCTGGCTTGAGAGTCACAGGGGCTGGGTGGCTCCAGGAGTCTAGGTGAGTTAGCACTAGAATGAATAGACCTATCCGCATTTGGAGTGGTGGGAAGAGTAGCACCTGGGCCTGAATAGGGCTGTGCCTGCCTTCCACAATGCTGGCTCCACCTCCTGTGGTTCGTCTGATGACCCTGGCCCACACTGACAAAGGAAGAAGTTGTGCACTGGCAGAGTGCACCCAGAACTGGTTGGGACTGGGTCCAGGACCCCTCACACATAGAGAACAAAGACTTTGGTGTATAAATATGGGAGCTGAAACCCCTGAATTTTAGACTACTTTGTGATCAAGAGGAATCCGTGCCAAAGAAGATTAGCTGAAGAGACTGGGGAGAAGTACTGCCCTTGCTGTGTGTCTGGGGTTGGCCTGCAGTCTGTTGTTTCTGCTGAGGAGAGGATCAAGGGACTTTGCTGTGTGCTATGTCCCCTGCTTGAAAAAGGGCTTTGCTGTGCTCTGTGTCCATCTGAAGAAAAGTCTCTGAAGCCTTGAGAAGAGCTGGCCTCCTGTTTCTGAAATCCCAGGCACAAAAGGACATCACCTCCAGCTTCCATGACTTCCTTGCTGGAAGTTCTGACCTGCCCTGAGGTGCCTGTAACTGTGTGTGAGGCTCTTGCTGCTGGGAGCTGGCAGCGCGACGCAACCAGGGAGAAGCGTGATGCCACCGCAGCAGCCGCCGTCACATTGTCAATGAAGCGTGTCGCCCCTGCCGCTGTTCGCCATCGCAAAAAACACAGTTGATGGACAGAATGTAGAACAATGTCATACATTCACCCCAGTACAAGGATCTGGGCCTAAATCCATCGTTTTTTTGCACTCCACACCACCCTGGGTTAGACACTGGCTATATGCAAATCAGCTCTGACCCTGTGCCTCATGGGAACAGTCCAGTCCGAACTACCAAGCCATGTCTTTCCCAGACCGGAATCGAGCATCCAAGGACTGGTTTCTGGCTATCAGCCTTCATCAGCCTGGATAGCTTAACTCCAGTGGTGTGGAGAGCCTGGGACTCACGTCTGAGCCTACCCAGCCCACTCGGGGTGAAAATTGCAAAAAACACAGTTGATGGACAGAATGTAGAACAATGTCATACATTCACCCCAGTACAAGGATCTGGGCCTAAATCCATCGGTTTTTTGCACTCCACACCACCCTGGGTTAGACACTGGCTATATGCAAATCAGCTCTGACCCTGTGCCTCATGGGAACAGTCCAGTCCGAACTACCAAGCCATGTCTTTCCCAGACCGGAATCAAGCATCCAAGGACCGGTTTCTGGCTATCAGCCTTCATCAGCCTGGATAGCTTGACTCCAGTGGTGTGGAGAGCCTGGGACTCACGTCTGAGCATACCCAGCCCACTCGAGGTGAAAATTGCAAAAAACACAGTTGATGGACAGAATGTAGAACAATGTCATACATTCACCCCAGTACAAGGATCTGGGCCTAAATCCATCGTTTTTTTGCACTCCACACCACCCTGGGTTAGACACTGGCTATATGCAAATCAGCTCTGACCCTGTGTCTCATGGGAACAGTCCAGTCCGAACTACCAAGCCATGTCTTTCCCAGACCGGAATCAAGCATCCAAGGACCGGTTTCTGGCTATCAGCCTTCATCAGCCTGGATAGCTTGACTCCAGTGGTGTGGAGAGCCTGGGACTCACGTCTGAGCATACCCAGCCCACTCAGGGTGAAAATTGCAAAAAACACAGTTGATGGACAAAATGTAGAACAATGTCATACATTCACCCCAGTACAAGGATCTGGGCCTAAATCCATCGTTTTTTTGCACTCCACACCACCCTGGGTTAGACACTGGCTATATGCAAATCAGCTCTGACCCTGTGCCTCATGGGAACAGTCCAGTCCGAACTACCAAGCCATGTCTTTCCCAGACCGGAATCAAGCATCCAAGGACCGGTTTCTGGCTATCAGCCTTCATCAGCCTGGATAGCTTGACTCCAGTGGTGTGGAGAGCCTGGGACTCACGTCTGAGCATACCCAGCCCACTCGGGGTGAAAATTGCAAAAAACACAGTTGATGGACAGAATGTAGAACAATGTCATACATTCACCCCAGTACAAGGATCTGGGCCTAAATCCATCGTTTTTTTGCACTCCACACCACCCTGGGTTAGACACTGGCTGTATGCAAATCAGCTCTGACCCTGTGCCTCATGGGAACAGTCCAGTCCGAACTACCAAGCCATGTCTTTCCCAGACCGGAATCAAGCATCCAAGGACCGGTTTCTGGCTATCAGCCTTCATCAGCCTGGATAGCTTGACTCCAGTGATGTGGAGAGCCTGGGACTCACGTCTGAGCATACCCAGCCCACTCGGGGTGAAAATTGCAAAAAACACAGTTGATGGACAGAATGTAGAACAATGTCATACATTCACCCCAGTACAAAGATCTGGGCCTAAATCCATCGTTTTTTTGCACTCCACACCACCCTGGGTTAGACACTGGCTATATGCAAATCAGCTCTGACCCTGTGTCTCATGGGAACAGTCCAGTCCGAACTACCAAGCCATGTCTTTCCCAGACCGGAATCAAGCATCCAAGGACCGGTTTCTGGCTATCAGCCTTCATCAGCCTGGATAGCTTGACTCCAGTGGTGTGGAGAGCCTGGGACTCACGTCTGAGCATACCCAGCCCACTCGGGGTGAAAATTGCAAAAAACACAGTTGATGGACAGAATGTAGAACAATGTCATACATTCACCCCAGTACAAGGATCTGGGCCTAAATCCATCGTTTTTTTGCACTCCACACCACCCTGGGTTAGACACCGGCTATATGCAAATCAGCTCTGACCCTGTGCCTCATGGGAACAGTCCAGTCCGAACTACGTCTTTCCCAGACCGGAATCAGGCATCCAAGGACCGGTTTCTGGCTATCAGCCTTCATCAGCCTGGATAGCTTGACTCCAGTGGTGTGGAGAGCCTGGGACTCACGTCTGAGCATACCCAGCCCACTCGGGGTGAAAATTGCAAAAAACACAGTTGATGGACAGAATGTAGAACAATGTCATACATTCACCCCAATACAAGGATCTGGGCCTAAATCCATCGTTTTTTTGCACTCCACACCACCCTGGGTTAGACACTGGCTATATGCAAATCAGCTCTGACCCTGTGCCTCATGGGAACAGTCCAGTCCGAACTACCAAGCCATGTCTTTCCCAGACCGGAATCAAGCATCCAAGGACCGGTTTCTGGCTATCAGCCTTCATCAGCCTGGATAGCTTGACTCCAGTGGTGTGGAGAGCCTGGGACTCACGTCTGAGCATACCCAGCCCACTCGGGGTGAAAATTGCAAAAAACACAGTTGATGGACAGAATGTAGAACAATGTCATACATTCACCCCAGTACAAGGATCTGGGCCTAAATCCATCGTTTTTTTGCATTCCACACCACCCTGGGTTAGACACTGGCTATATGCAAATCAGCTCTGACCCTGTGCCTCATGGGAACAGTCCAGTCCGAACTACCATCGCATCACCGGAGGAGCGTGTCGCAGGGCCTGTTGCAACTCAAGAAACCACCAATTTTGCCGCACGGACATCGGGCGTGCATGCATCGCATCCATATTAGCGCATGACATCAGACGCCATTTTATCACATCACACCGGATCGTCGCAACTCATCAAGGCGCCATCTTGTTGCATCGCAACCAGAGCGCAGGAAGAGTCGACTCATCGCCTTCTCTGCAACCCTTTTGTTTGTTCTGCATTACGCATCTAAGGTACTTTGAGAAAATTGTTGCATTTACCATCTACAAGTTTATTTTTACCACAAACCTTTTTAAAGACATTCTTCTGAGTATCTGTATGTTGGATTTGTATCGTTTTGGTCTTGTTAAGTATATATAAAGATATTTTATTTTTCTAAACTGCTGTGGTGTCTATTTGTGGTGTTTTCACTGTGTTACTGTGAGTGTTGGTACAAATACTTTACACATTGCCTTTGGGATAAACCTGTCTGCTCGTGCCAAGCTACCAAGGGGGGTGAGCAGGGGTTATCTAAAGTGTGTATCCCCCCTTACCCTGACTAGAAGCAAGGGTCCCTATTTAGACAAAGGTACCTACCTCTGGCAACTAGAGACCCCCATTCCTAACAACTCATGACTTCATTTATGACATCATTGATCACACGACTGCAACATCTGAAATAACATTATTGATGACAATACTGTGCATGGCAGGGGTGCGAGTTAATGTGGCTTTAGATGTCATTCTCATCTAACTATAATGTACCTTAAACTTTTTTTTCAGTAAAAAAAAAAAAAAAAAAAATATATATATATATATATATATATATATATATATATATCAAATCCACCAGTTCGCCCAACATGGAAAGGCCCACACAGGAGTTTCAGATTACCGTTTTATTTGATGGAGGTTGTGGCGTGGTTACAGGATAAGTGGCCAGTCAACAGTTCAAAATAGTCCCAAACACCCGACGCGTTTCGTGCTGAAGAGCACTTAGTCATGGGTTCTGCAGGCTCGCTGGTTGCTGTGAAAGACGGCAATTTTCCAAGCATCTACTTTTATTCCAAAGTTCCCGCCCTACTGGGTGTGGCCACCCCGTGGCCTCGTGGTCTTTGTAGTGCTAGTGCTTCCTCAAGTGAGTTGCCGCTTCGCAGCATTGTAGTCCAGATAAAATTGATCCCAAGTGGGTCTGTGTGGCTTCAGACCTGCAACTCACCACTCGTGATAACCACCATACACAGTCTCCCATCCGTAATGCTGCAGCGTTTACCGTCACAGCCAGGCTGTAAGAACAGCGGAGCACTTTCCGCGGCCCAGGCGTGGCCGCTCATATCAAATCCACCAGTTCGCCCAACATGGAAAGGCCCACACAGGAGTTTCAGATTACCGTTTTATTTGATGGAGGTTGTGGCGTGGTTACAGGATAAGTAGCCAGTCAACAGTTCAAAATAGTCCCAAACACCCGACGCGTTTCGTGCTGAAGAGCACTTAGTCATGGGTTCTGCAGGCTCGCTGGTTGCTGTGAAAGACGGCAATTTTCCAAGCATCTACTTTTATTTCAAAGTTCCCGCCCTACTGGGCGTGGCCACCCCGTGGCCTCGTGGTCTTTGTAGTGCTAGTGCTTCCTCAAGTGAGTTGCCGCTTCGCATCATTGTAGTCCAGATAAAATTGATCCCAAGTGGGTCTGTGTGGCTTCAGACCTGCAACTCACCACTCGTGATAACCACCATACACAGTCTCCCATCCGTAATGCTGCAGCGTTTACCGTCACAGCCAGGCTGTAAGAACAGCGGAGCACTTTCCGCGGCCCAGGCGTGGCCGCTCATATCAAATCCACCAGTTCGCCCAACATGGAAAGGCCCACACAGGAGTTTCAGATTACCGTTTTATTTGATGGAGGTTGTGGCGTGGTTACAGGATAAGTAGCCAGTCAACAGTTCAAAATAGTCCCAAACACCCGACGCGTTTCGTGCTGAAGAGCACTTAGTCATGGGTTCTGCAGGCTCGCTGGTTGCTGTGAAAGACGGCAATTTTCCAAGCATCTACTTTTATTTCAAAGTTCCCGCCCTACTGGGCGTGGCCACCCCGTGGGCTCGTGGTCTTTGTAGTGCTAGTGCTTCCTCAAGTGAGTTGCCGCTTCGCAGCATTGTAGTCCAGATAAAATTGGTCCCAAGTGGGTCTGTGTGGCTTCAGACCTGCAACTCACCACTCGTGATAACCACCATACACAGTCTCCCATCCGTAATGCTGCAGCATTTACCGTCACAGCCAGGCTGTAAGAACAGCGGAGCACTTTCCGCGGCCCAGGCGTGGCCGCTCATATCAAATCCACCAGTTCGCCCAACATGGAAAGGCCCACACAGGAGTTTCAGATTACCGTTTTATTTGATGGAGGTTGTGGCGTGGTTACAGGATAAGTAGCCAGTCAACAGTTCAAAATAGTCCCAAACACCCGACGCGTTTCGTGCTGAAGAGCACTTAGTCATGGGTTCTGCAGGCTCGCTGGTTGCTGTGAAAGACGGCAATTTTCCAAGCATCTACTTTTATTTCAAAGTTCCCGCCCTACTGGGCATGGCCACCCCGTGGCCTCGTGGTCTTTGTAGTGCTAGTGCTTCCTCAAGTGAGTTGCCGCTTCGCAGCATTGTAGTCCAGATAAAATTGATCCCAAGTGGGTCTGTGTGGCTTCAGACCTGCAACTCACCACTCGTGATAACCACCATACACAGTCTCCCATCCGTAATGCTGCAGCGTTTACCGTCACAGCCAGGCTGTAAGAACAGCGGAGCACTTTCCGCGGCCCAGGCGTGGCCGCTCATATCAAATCCACCAGTTTGCCCAACATGGAAAGGCCCACACAGGAGTTTCAGATTACCGTTTTATTTGATGGAGGTTGTGGCGTGGTTACAGGATAAGTAGCCAGTCAACAGTTCAAAATAGTCCCAAACACCCGACGCGTTTCGTGCTGAAGAGCACTTAGTCATGGGTTCTGCAGGCTCGCTGGTTGCTGTGAAAGACGGCAATTTTCCAAGCATCTACTTTTATTTCAAAGTTCCCGCCCTACTGGGCGTGGCCACCCCGTGGCCTCGTGGTCTTTGTAGTGCTAGTGCTTCCTCAAGTGAGTTGCCGCTTCGCAGCATTGTAGTCCAGATAAAATTGATCCCAAGTGGGTCTGTGTGGCTTCAGACCTGCAACTCACCACTCGTGATAACCACCATACACAGTCTCCCATCCGTAATGCTGCAGCGTTTACCGTCACAGCCAGGCTGTAAGAACAGCGGAGCACTTTCCGCGGCCCAGGCGTGGCCGCTCATATCAAATCCACCAGTTCGCCCAACATGGAAAGGCCCACACAGGAGTTTCAGATTACCGTTTTATTTGATGGAGGTTGTGGCGTGGTTACAGGATAAGTAGCCAGTCAACAGTTCAAAATAGTCCCAAACACCCGACGCGTTTCGTGCTGAAGAGCACTTAGTCATGGGTTCTGCAGGCTCGCTGGTTGCTGTGAAAGACGGCAATTTTCCAAGCATCTACTTTTATTTCAAAGTTCCCGCCCTACTGGGCGTGGCCACCCCGTGGCCTCGTGGTCTTTGTAGTGCTAGTGCTTCCTCAAGTGAGTTGCCGCTTCGCAGCATTGTAGTCCAGATAAAGCTACTTATCCTGTAACCACGCCACAACCTCCATCAAATAAAACGGTAATCTGAAACTCCTGTGTGGGCCTTTCCATGTTGGGCGAACTGGTGGATTTGATATGAGCGGCCACGCCTGGGCCGCGGAAAGTGCTCCGCTGTTCTTACAGCCTGGCTGTGACGGTAAACGCTGCAGCATTACGGATGGGAGACTGTGTATGGTGGTTATCACGAGTGGTGAGTTGCAGGTCTGAAGCCACACAGACCCACTTGGGATCAATTTTATCTGGACTACAATGCTGCGAAGCGGCAACTCACTTGAGGAAGCACTAGCACTACAAAGACCACGAGGCCACGGGGTGGCCACGCCCAGTAGGGCGGGAACTTTGAAATAAAAGTAGATGCTTGGAAAATTGCCGTCTTTCACAGCAACCAGCGAGCCTGCAGAACCCATGACTAAGTGCTCTTCAGCACGAAACGCGTCGGGTGTTTGGGACTATTTTGAACTGTTGACTGGCCACTTATCCTGTAACCACGCCACAACCTCCATCAAATAAAACGGTAATCTGAAACTCCTGTGTGGGCCTTTCCATGTTGGGCGAACTGGTGGATTTGATATATATATATATATATATATATATATATATCCAAGCAAGACTCCTCCAACAGAAGAAGAAGAGACCACAAATGGGGACGTTCTGGAAGCCTTTATTCGGAACACAAAACCACGGCAAATGCATTTCGGCATATTTTAAAGCCTTCCTCAGTGCCTAGAAGTGTTCACAGGTTGCGCGATGCAAGTCACGGTGTAAAATACCCAGCTGCACCCTGTGTGTGAGTAATAGCTCCGCCCCCTTGATGATGCAGATTGTGGCAAAAGGAATGTCGCCTACAAGTCCCAGAATATATATATATATATATATGTAGAATGACGCCATTCGTCATGTTCCAGTTGAACAGTGGAAACCAAAATAACGTCAGAGCGAAACCACAGTTAAGTGCGCATTTCTTCAGTGTTTTATTCGTGTCAAATTCTGCCAGCAATCGGTCATGACGCGTTTCACCTCTCGAAGAGGCTTGATCACATGATGTGTCAACAACATAAATTAGGGTATTTATAATCAAATCCACTAAGATAACAGCTGTTTGTGATATAAAAAAAGTGAACATGGAAAAAATACTGCCCAAATGTAGTAGCAGCAAGCAGCATATTCAGGGCATAGTGCCCAAGATAATGTAAACATATCTTTCTCAAATGATAAGAAAAAAATATAGAAATACATAAATAGAAAAATGCTAAAACCATTTTTACACAATAAAACCAATTATATAAGTTATATTTACAAGGATAAATCCATAATTTCATACAACTATATATTTACATTGATTTCCTGGAATAGTGCAAAAGAGGTGGGAATATTAAGAGGAGTGGATAGTCAAAGCAGTCTAACATCCTGCCTCGCAATCTTAATTTCCCTACCATCAAGCTCAAATTATCCTGTTACTGTTTGTCTAGTCTCGAAAGGGTTTCTGGAGAATACAAAATATTATCAAAGTGGAAAGTTTGTTCAACGTTAAATATATCTTAATAGCCCTCATATGAGTACTGGGATAACCTACCAAAAGTGAATAAAGTGCAAGTGCAATTTAAAATCTGATTATGGTATGGAACAACCACCCCAAATTTCCATCTTGGCAACACCTGATCCCAGGTTTTTGAGTTGTTGTCCAAGAGCAGATAATATTTTGAGTGGGATATCATGTTACTGGTGTTAAAGATATATCTTTACAGGCAAGTGTACATATCCTCACTGGCATTCAAGCCTCCCGGATTCTTGCTGTTAAACTCCAGGATGTATCTTGTCTCAAGTAACCGTAGCTTTGCATCCCTGTTACCTCCCCTCTTCAGGGGTAGGACCGTATCGACCAAATAGTATTCTAGCCCATCCGGGTTACTATTATGGGTCGACTCGAAATGCCGCGCTACCGGATATGTCGGATCTTTCCCTAAAATAGCTCTTAAATGCTGCAAGATTCGTTTGTGGGCGGGCAGCCGAGTGCTGCCCACATAGCTTAGCCCACATGGACATTGCAGCACGTAGACTACATACTCTGTTTTGCATGTGAGTCTATGCTTGATGGCAATTGGCTTATCATGAAAGGGAATGGAGTAATGAGTCCTGTTAACACCATGTCGACAGGCCTTACAGAATATATAACGAATCCTGTACAATATATCAAAAGACAGGACCTGACACCGTGAAATTATGCCACTGTAGTTCATTCTTCAAAAACGAAAGCCCTGACGCGTTTCGGCGGCAAGCCGCCTTGTTCACAATATATATATATATATATATATATATATATATATATATACACACATAGATAGCTATTAGTTTCACTTCTCTACTAGAAATATGCGGGATAACCATCACATACTGCAATAGTGCAATCTTGGGTTCTAGAGGGATTAAAACTGATGCCTGGCCTTGCAAAATGAGAAAATGCTGTCCCAATACTGAGCTATCTTTGGGCAAGCTCAAGCAGTGTGGTAGAAATTACCTATAGCCTGTGAGCAGCATCTTAAATATAAAGCTTCAAACTTTGCATCAAAAGAAATAGTCATAATGCATTAAGGATGGAGCAGAATTTTTTAATCTGAAATAGTAAGCCGCAAATTCAGAAAAATAATACAAATCTATATTGGGTAACACTAATACACCTTGGATAAATATAAAGGGGCTAATTGTGATGTCGGGCGGAAAGCCTCTGCCCGACAGTCGGAACCTCCGTGAACACGTCTGAGCCCTTGCGACAGCCTCTGTCTGTTTACAGTCCGACCGCCCGATTACAATGTGCGTGGTCGGAATGTGAACGGCCGGTAATTCCGACTCAGTTTTGACTGAAACGCGCAGTATTCCTGTCAGTTAAAACTACACCTTAAACCCCTATGACGGTGTTTCCGTCTGCGGGATTAGGATGTTGATTTCTAACAGCCTTTCTGTGCCAGCCTTTAAGACACAGAAAGGCTGTCAATAAGTGACTTGGGGGACCTTGGCAGAGATCCCTGGCCCCCGCAGCCTACGGTTGGTGGTCCAGGGGGTACCTAATGTATTCCCCTGTAAAATCCTACATGTGTGGCAGGCACCATGGGGTGCCTGCGACATGGTTCAGGGTTTTACACACACACACCCATTTCCACATAGGAGCCTGGGTTACGGCTGATTCTCAGCCGTAACACAAGCTCCCATAGGAAACAATGGGAATCTGACCGGACACTGTTCAGTCGGTCCTGAATCCGAGACGGTGTCGGGCAGAGGCTTTCCGCATGACATCGTAATGAGCCCTAAAGTGCATAATGCAAGCCTGTGCCCTTATTTCCCCCAAATGAACTGTGGGTCCAGAATTTCTATTTTGAAATCCAATTTGTCCTGTGTACTTCAAAGTGAAGAAGAGTGGAGAAGAGAAAAGGAAACAAAGGTAAAGTCATCATATTGATTAATACCACTCTTCCTAACATCGTTAAGGGTAAACATTTCCAGCACTGTAACAAAGTATTGACTTTTCAGGTTAATGGATTATATATTGGTTCGTATGTCATTTATTTCTTGAGAAACATGGATTCCTAAAATAAGTCCCCGCTTACTATATAGCATCTCTCTAAAATATTCAGATAGAAGTCTGGCTATGAGTTAAATAGCAGGATATTTGTCTACGTATGATTGATTTTATAAGCCCCGACCTGGTGAAAGTTATTAGAAATTGATAACTCATTGTTTAGATTTGTTACTACAAGTTTAAAGAATAAAATCTCGTCATCCACAATGAGTTAAATTTTTTCAGCATATTTTCCATCAGCAAACTCACATTGATAGCTTCTATTTATGCTATTGCATTTAAAATGAACACAGAAAAATTGGTACAATGGACACTCCTACCTTGTACCGCCCTTAAATTTGAAAGAACCTATAAGCTCTGCCTTTATCACTATAAGAGCTTGTACGCCCATGTATGAATTATATATTCACTTTGGGACCCGTAAATGATAGTCAAAGACACCCAATATAGCAAATAAACTTTCCCATGATGCAAGGTCAAAAGGTTATGCTGTATCTAAAAGAATTATCATAGCAGGAGGTTTTCTCTGACAAAAAGTATTACATAACTTGTATTGGCAGCTAATTGGCTGCATTGGGTAAAACCGTTTTGATCCTTTCGCATCAATTTATTTGTAAACTTGAAAATTCTGATGGCTAGGGCCTTATCAATAGTTTTAGAATTTTAATTTTGTTTTAGAGCAATATGAATTTGGATCTTCTGAGCTTTTGTTTGATTTTAATAAATTTACCATGCACTCAAAATTAAATAAATCGGGAAATGTTTCTCCAATTAAAATCTGATTAGCTAGTTTTGCAAGAAATGTGTTAATCATATTGCCAAATCTTTTTTATAAACCTCGTCTGGAAGCCGTTAATTATCCCAAGATTAGCAATGCAATGCGCCTATCATGGTGCAAATGTGTATACATGATGTATAGGTTTTGTACTGGCAGTTTAGTCTTCCAGTACAAATCCCTATGACTAGCCATTTTTTGTACCTTTTACACATTGGAAGAGTGCTGTATAGTGCAGCACACATACAATATGTAAAATGTTTGGAGAAAGTAAAACATTTCTCCTAATCATGCCGTCTCAGGAGTAATTTTTTAATGCCTGGCCAACTCTTACAATCTTTGCTCATTTGGTTCTGCACAGCACTTTTTTTGTTGCGTGCACACACCTTGCGGTTTAAAAAAAATATATATTTTAATTCGCGGCCCAGCCGCGCGGCCAATGCTTACGTGCTGCCGTCAGTGCGATGTCCTCACAACTGGCCCTCCCCCTGTCCCACCACAGAGCGCGTTTCACGGACGTCGCTTTCATGTCTGATGCTTGTCATATTCACTATCGGCCTTGAAACCTGCACACAAAGTGAAGTCGTTTTGAGTTATGTTTCATGGCGAGTGGACATGTGTTAGGTGTGACATTGATTGCACGGATCCTCATGAAGGAAGATACGTTGTTTATTAGCTGAGACAAATAGCACCTAATAGCAGTTTTCTTCTTAAATATGCCAATTCTGGTACTTGCAACAACGAAATCCACTTCCTGGGGCATTACCGGGCATTTGTGCATCTTTAAATATCGGCAGGTGTGACCTCCATGTGTGTTGGTGGAACTTGTTCCCCACATACCTGAAAGCGTGGCGTCCCTTCCGCTCAAAGAAAGCATCGATTCAGGCTCCATCAGCTGCAGCGTCAAACTCCCTCCTTGCAAAAGAGATGCACAGCCATGTCATTGCAGGGGTCAGTGTGCTCTTCCCTTCAGCCTACCATAGTATTATGTGTCATCACTGAAAAGCGACCAAGATGCGGTTCCCTGGAAACTTCCAACTGTCTGTAAACTGACCTAAGAAAACGTGACCTGTTTTTTCCACTAGCCAGAGGATTTTTAGCTTTTTTTTTTTATCCCACACATTATTAGGTCCCTACACTTCACTGACACTTACCACTCTGCACTATCATATAGCCTTGTCACATCACTAGTGCTCCCGCGTAGTTCGTCAGGTCGAAGCACGCCCCGCCCCGTAGAGGGACGGGAAGACCCCAATGATGAAGCATGACACTATTGGATTTTTTTAGTGTGTGAGGGGTATTTTAACAAGCACATTGTGCTCTCATCTTTACCACCCTAAGAGAGAGTCAATCATCCTACTATTCACAGAACCACAATATAAAAATAAATCTCTAGCGAATACACATTGATAGAATCCATTTGTTTGTGCATATCTGACTGGAGGGTGATTCTATCAACACCTCTTTACTTCCTCCTGTGTTTTGGAATTACTGGCAGCGCGCAGCTGCGGAAGGCAACAAGGATTCAACTACCCACATCACTTTGTGATTCTGCACTCCGAGGTTTTTCACATAGGGAGGATAGAGGAGTTTCCGTTGATTTGGCAGGAAAATGGCCGACCTAGGCCTTGCATTTACTGAGGATGAGATTTCCAATCTAATGGCCACCTTAGGAACCTTTGAAGGGTTGAATTCCGGATGCCCCACCACTAAGAATAGTGACTGGGATGAACTGGAAGAACTGAGGAGAACCCAAATTAAAACTGCCATCCATGGGTTACTCATGTCCGAGTATCTTAAGGTTAACACTGCTCCAGCTGGTCTTGTGGTTCGTAATGAACCATTCATATTTCTGGAAGACAAGACTTTCAAAATTGATTGGTCTAAGATTTCGTGGAGATGCACACGAGACTGGATCGTCTTGATCATCAAGACGGCAAGCAGACTAGCGAGTGATCTGAAAGTAGAAATACAAGCTATCGAAATACGTCTGAAAAGCTATGAATCCCCAGCCAATCTTAAGAAATATCTGGATGAGCTGAATAAAACACTGAATGATTTTGAAACGAACCTCAAAGATAGCAAATATGAGAAACTCAAAAAAGACACCAGTAGGTGGAGCAAAGAAAGAATCTACCCCTACATCAAAGACAACTACAAACCATCGAGTGATAATGTTTCAAACGATGATTCGTCAGAAGCAGGATCAAGCAGCTCCAATTCAAGTGGCAACAAAAGCCCAAGGTACCAGGGCACACGAAGAAACTTCCGACGACCTAATCAACGTGGCATGCGGGGATGGAACAGCTACCCCCAGCAAATGATGTACCCTCCCCAACAATATGGCCCACCACCTTTTCAACACCCCAACGGCCCTTTCCCGCCATGGGGATACCAACAAGATTACGGGTATTTTGAAAATCCGGCTCCTTTTTTAGGGTCACGCCGAGGACAGAACAAAGGGAGGAACCGGAGAGGCAACTCCGTACACTGGGAAACCGAAGAAGAAGGGACCCCGAGAGTGTCGACAAGGAGTATGACAGGGGCATCAAAGAACCAGAAATGAGCTTAGTTGTAAACCTAACAGGCACAGAGCTATCTGCCTCACAGCTAAGTGTACTTGAAAAGGGTCTAGGATATGTTCCTACGGCTAACATGGACAAGTTCCACTTGTGTAAAGAGGTCCAGGAATTCATAAGGAGAATCAAATTGCAGGTCTTTTTCAAAGACAAACAAGACAACTATGAACAAGGCGACACAGGGTTAAGGCCACGTTCCACCTTCACGCCTATGAACAACACTCTTCCCATCGAACTTCTGACTTTCGAGAAGGCTGTCATGAAGGATCTTGAAGCCCTTGATCCCAATCAGAAAAGAGTCTTTCAGAATGTTTCTAACAGTGAACGACAAGCACTTCGTGAATTGAGTAACAAAAAAGAAGTGGTCATAAAACCAGCGGATAAGGGCGGGGCCACTGTGTTGCTGAATAAAGAACAATATGACAGAGAATGTGCTAGGTTACTCCAAGATGAAAGGAACTATGAGATCCTACCAACAAACCCCACGGAGAGAATAGCTACCAAAATCAAAACGATGGTTGAAGAGGCACTGTCCCATAACTGGATTACCAATAAAGAAGGGGAGTTTTTATGTCAAAAGAACCCTAGAACCCCCTATCTGTACATCTTACCGAAGATTCACAAGGACCTGGAGAATCCCCCAGGAAGACCTATCGTATCGGGGATCGGGTCGGTCCTTGAACCAGTCTCTAGATTTGCGGACGCATTTCTGAGACCCTTGGTACAAAAAACATCAACTTACCTTAGAGATACCAAGGATGTGTTAAATCTACTGGAGGAAGTGTCTTTTGATCCCAATACACAGCTGTTAATTAGCTGTGATGTGGAAAGTCTGTACACCAGCTTGCCCCACAATGAAACGCTGGCAATCATTGAGGATGTTCTCTTCACGGATGACTGGGAGTATCAAACCCCACGAAACGTGGTGATGGAGTGCTGTTCATTGGCACTTAAAGACAACTTTTTTTGTAAGCTGCTCACCGCTTTCGCCGCTTGGGAAGCACTTCCAAAAGCGGCTTACTAAATGTCTCGCTGACAGCGCATGCGCGCTGGATTAGTGAGACCTAAGTACATTTATTTGAACCATAAAGGAGTGCTCCATTGATGGATGTGGGCATTCCAATGTTACTACCTAGTTTTCATTTTGCAATATTAAAGAACCTTTTGATCATAACAACCAATTCAATCAAGATTTTTTAATATCCTCTAATATTTCACATCTGTATGCTTTCTTTCTTTGTTCCTTGTTCATTTTTAAGTTTCACCCAGTAGGTTCAAGATTCTGTTTTAATTTTATTTTTACTCAAGTATTTAAATATATAAACAATTTAGTTAATCCGTTTATAAAATCAAACGTGATTGAGGTGCAGTTTACATTTTGTATTAAACTGTATAGTGTATCTTACACCGAGGCTAGAGTCTCATCTTGACACTGTTCATTGTCTTGGTGTGCTAGAGCTTTTGGAGAACAAACGCTGATCTTTATTCACACACACCGACAACCACACACATAACCACAACCACACACACAAACACACACACAACCACACCCACACACACAACCACACCCATAACCACACAACCACACACACAACCACACACATCAACAACACCCACAACCACACACACAACCACACACACACAACCACTCACACAACCACACACACACACACACACACACAACCACACACACAACCCCACACACAACCACACACACAACCCCACACACAACCACACACCCAACCACAAACACCACCACACACACAACCAGTACCACACACACAACCACACACACAACCACACACCCAACCACAAACACAACCACACACACCCACACATGTACAAAACCACACACACACACACACACACACACAACCACACCCCCACACACAACCACACACACACAACCACACACACACACACAAAACCACACACACAACCACACACAACCACACACACAACCACACACACACAACCAC
The DNA here is from genome assembly GCF_964261635.1 of Lissotriton helveticus. Lineage (NCBI taxonomy): Eukaryota > Metazoa > Chordata > Amphibia > Caudata > Salamandridae > Lissotriton > Lissotriton helveticus. Next base: position 176,245,506 of record NC_136073.1, read on the forward strand.
ACACACAACCACAAACCCAACCACAAACACACCCACTCACACAAAACCACAACCACAACCACACACACAACCACAACCACACACACAACCACAACCACACACACAACCACACACAACTGCACCCACACACACAACCACACACAACCACACACACAACCACAACCACACACACACACACACACACACACACACACACACAACCCCACACACCACCACACACACAACCAGTACCACACACACACAACCACACACACAACCACACACCCAACCACAAACACAACCACACACACCCACACATGTACAAAACCACACACACACACACACACACACAACCACACCCCCACACACAACCACACACACACAACCACACACACACACACAAAACCACACACACAACCACACACAACCACACACACAACCACACACACACAACCACACACACAACCACAAACCCAACCACAAACACACCCACTCACACAAAACCACACACACAACCACACACACAACCACACACACACAACCACACACACGCAACCACAAACCCAACCACACACACGACCACACACACACACAACCACACACACACAACCACACAGGAGGTGGAGGAGTGTGGCTCACTGATTAGAGCGGCAGACCCTGATGCAGAGGTTTGGCCTGGGACCAGGGTTCAATTCCCGACGCGGCAGGGTCCTGAGCCCAAAAATGTCCACGGACTCGATAATTCTCGCCTCGGTGCCTATTCTAATCATGGGGTCCCACGCTGCAACTCTGGGCAATAGTTGCTTAATCTCCACTATGGCGGCCCACCCGCTGCGGGATGCCTGGCTTTCACCCTGGGGATACCCAGTAGGGGTTATCTCACAGGGAAAAGCCAGGACGGGTTTCCAAGGCAAGCGCCTTGATGCCTTCGGGTGATACGTGCGCTATATAAGTCGCAATACATTTACATTTACACACAACCAGACACACACAACCACACACACACACAACCACACACACAAACACACAACCACACAATCACAACCACACACAACCACACATACAACTATACACAACACCACACACACACAACCACACAAAACCACACAACCACACACACAACAACAACCACACACACACAACCACACACACAACCACAAACACCCAACACACACACAACCACAACCACACACACAACCACACATACAACCCCACACACAACCACACACAACCACACCATCAGTGCACACTTTCACCAGGCACAGACACCATCAGTCGTCAGTGCACACTTTCACTGGGCAAAAACCCCACCAGCCGTCAGTTCACACTTTCACCGGGCACAAACACCACCAGCTTTCAGTGCACGCTTCCACCAGGCACACACCACCAGACGTCAGTGCACGCTTTCACCAGGGACAAACCACCAGACGTCAGTGCATGCTTTCACCAGGCACACACACATCACCAGCCATCAGTGCATGCTTTCACCACGTACACAAACACCACCAGCTGTCAGTGCACACTTTCACCAAGCACACAACACCAGCTGTCACTTCACGCTTTCACCAGGCATACACACCACCAGCCATCAGTGCACGCTTCCACCAGGCACACACACCACCAGCCGGTAGTGTTTATTTCCACCAGGCACACACACCACCAGCCATCAGTGCACAATTTCTACAGGCACACACACCACTAGCCATCAGTGCACACTTCAATTGTTAACTCATACACAATTAACTATCATAGCAATCGCAGTATGGCGCAATTTACTTTTAAACACATTTATCTAAAGCGCAGCATGCCACTATTGCTACAAAAATAAATACACATTTGATAGAGCGCGCAGGTCACCTGACTATATTTTTACCATACTCACCTGGGCCCATATACAATAAACATATAATTTAATCAGGTAACCTTTGCTTTACTACCAGATATTTTTCCCTACTAGGTCCTGTACCATTAACTTACCAGCCCTTGTTGCTGGTACCTGTAAACCTATTGGATCAGGGAGTTAGTTTGAAAATAGGCAGCGAAAATTAACATTGCACTCATATAATAACCACAGACTCAGGAACGTTTTAACTCTTTATCTAAGTTTCTTAAATGGTCATGATCTAAAGATTAAACACCAAAAGAATTTCAATTATGAAGATCAGAATCAAAATGTAACTATGCAAAAGATGTATTAACGTATTTTCAATCATTTAGCAATAGGGTGGTGTCACGGGGGTCCTGTCTATCCAGAGAAAGAGCAGGGCGAGGACTTTAACAGCTGTTCCTTTCTGCCCCGTGAACAGGATGCCTATGGCCCCTTTAACGCCGCCTGATTTTCCCGGGGGTGGAAACCTCAGCCTTGACATCAGCGTCACTCAACCAATCCGGATGGAGGAGGCGTACATACTTCACCACCAGGAAGAAGAAGGCGCGAAAGCCAGAGGAGGATTGGGAGTAGAGAAGCCGGAGCCGAGCAGCCTTCCCGACAGCGAGCCCAGGAAGAAGGAGGACGAAGAAGACGGCCAGCCCAGCGGAGTCAACAAGCCTGGAGGCCACCGACAATACGAGTCGCCCTGCCGCACTTCTGGAGAAGTGTGGCTAAACAAGGCACGGGACCGGATCCGTAGAATTGCCTTTTCACAGGGTGGGACTGGGTAGGGGTGGTTGAGGGTGGTTATGGGACTGTTTGCGTGTGGTGGTTTCACTTCTTTCTACTCACCGAGCACGCTTACAAAGCCTAGCACTTCCACCGCTTTGATTTTATTGTGTCAAGACACCAGTGATAGTCCCTGGTGATCCCCTCACTCCCCTCCCTCCTCTTTCATACTTGGAACCCAGAAACAAAGCAGTAACCCTGGGGCTTATTTCTTTCTTTCTATCTTTGGTGGAGAGTTCCCACGAAGCCCAGACGAGAGCGCCTGAAGTCGGGAAAGGAAGCCAGAAAGGACATCTGCCTACGCTACCCTCCATCATTTTTTTTTTAGTTTGGTTGTTGTTTACCAATCGCCCAGAAGACGGGTGTTAAGACTTTTGGTTATCGTTACCTTGAAAAGAAATAAAGAAGCATATACGAAGAACCTTAAGTGGTCAATCGCTCATTTCCACCTAAACCCCCCCCAGTGCATCGGTCACAGGTGGGTAAAGAAAAGGAACATGAAATACGATTCAAAATGTTTAGGCATTTAACAAAAGGGAGGGTAAAAAGGGAACATGTCAAACTTTAACAGTAGGAAGGGTAAAGAGAAGGAACATGAAATGCAAACAAGCAGCAATAAAAACATGTAGCGATTTGGAAGGGTAAAAGAAGGAACAAATCAATGACGAACCCACATGAATTTTATATTTACCTAGAATGGTGTGAATAACTAACCCTGGCCACAGGTCAGTATAAAGAACAGAACCCTGAAAGTTGCAGTCTCCAGTAGGCTAGCAGGTGCGGATCAGAATCACGACAGGTAAAGCAGAACTGGATCAGGACAGGACCACCAAAGGTTAAGACTGGCACCCGCAGTTAAGTTGCAACGCCTGCGCTACTCCCTCTCTGCAGCTAAGAGCCAGAACACCGATTGGGTTATCGATTTCTCCTACAAAGTGCTTCGCCAGCACTTCAGCTCCCAGAACCCCGATTGGTTTATCGATTCTTCTGACAGAGTGCTCCGCAGCCCTTTGCTCTTGGTCACCTATTGAGTGCGTTGGGTCAGTGACAGGTCAGCTATTCGGACAAGTCGGACAAATTAACTAGCTAAGCCTATCCTAGTTATACTATTTTCCAGGTCAGTGTACCACCCCCCCAATGTTGCAAGTGTAAGGATCCCCAATTTCGATAGGACAAGGAATGAGGAGAGGTCATCACACCATACCAAATTGAAACTTTCTGCATCTCATATTTGAATTTTCGTTCCCACCCATCAATTTTTTTTTCACAAGACATCTTTATTCCACCCAACAATGAATGTTCTATTATTTGTTACATTTTAGTTCATATTAGAATTCTGTTTCCTTCGTAAAGTTCAGGAGGTGAGGTTCCCAGGCGCATCTTGGTCAAGACTGTCGCTGGTGCTCATTCAATGCCATGACTCGATGGATTTTAGACTCTGGCTCAAAGGTTTCAATATGGAGTTCAGCGACAGGCATCAGGCCCAAAATTGATTTACATGTAAGAATAGAAAATAAACAGTTTAATAACACAGATTAAAAGAATGCCCTGTATACCACTTATCTCTACTCTATTCCCATTACTTTATATTTAACTATTGCGTTAATGTTAAGCAGAACGAACAGCTTAGCAAAAGCAGCAGTGCAAGCTTCATGCATGCTGTAACACAGATCAGCCTTTTTAATTCTAGTACGCAAAAGCGAAAGTTTCCCCCCAAAGCAAAGAGTACGTCATGTCACATGAGTATGACAGACACATGCGCAGTAGAAAATCCCGCGTAGCAGCAGCCATTTTAATGCTAGCGGATTATAGTTAGTAAAAGCACATTTGCAAGATTCCCTCGGATGTCGTGTAATGCGATATTAGTAATACAAACATGTTGATTAGTTTATTAACGTTATGTCGAGTGGACTGAATACAAGCAAGTCGCGTTACGTGCGAATCCTTGCTCTATCAATCCCTTCTTTGATGATATTTTATATCATCACCAATTAATAAAACATATGCCAACTTTCACAATTCACCCAACTCAATTGCTTCAATCTTTGTTCTAGGATTTTTATCATTATTTAAATGAAAAGTTTTCATTTTCTTATAAATTTTCCCATTTCATTCTTCAAGCTCTATTTCTTTGCAATTTCTTTTCTTCCCTCTTTCATTGATGTATATCTCTTTCCATGTTTACGACATTTGCAACATACTATTATCCCTAAAATCAGTAGGCCTATTCCCACCATTGGCATCAGTATTCTACCTACAAAACTTTTCCCTACGTTAGAAATCCAACTACCCATTGAAGAGAGACCACCAGTCAGTTTCTTCCATGTACTATCAACCTCCAGTGGTTTAAGCTCTTTTTCCAAATGTGTAATATTTCTTACATACCCTTTAATTTCAACACTCTTGTCAGGTATGTAAGTGCAACAATGTTGCGCTTTCAACATTCTATAGACTCTGCCCTCTTTTGCTAATAATGTATCAAGAGCAAGTCGATTTTGTAAAACCATTGATCTGATCGCAACCAATTCGGTATTGACCATCAAGAACCCTCCAGCAGTGTCAGTTGAAAATACGATCCACTACTGTTGACAATTTGCAAATTCTTTGTGTATTCAGAGCCACTCCCACTGTAGGTATCAATGCACTAAATATATCACCTACTATTTCTCCAAAACTAGCTCATTTGCTATGTATTAATCCATTAGTTTCTTCACTGTTTCCAGTGATTTTATTTACATGATATATCTTTGGGAAGACTATTCCAAAATAACAGCTCCCATACCAATTATCTGGCAATTTGTAATAAGCCTTGTTTCCGCATATAAAATAAATTCAAGGAAACACAGGTTCAGTTCCATCTTTGAAACCCCAACCCCCAATTACCTTATAATTGTGTTCACGTTCACTGAAACCAATGAATATATTGTTATAATAACTAGTTATTTCCCTATTGAGACAGATCTTTCCTTTCTTTTCGAAATCCAGCAACATAGCAGCATGTGTCATGCCATTAGGGGTGGACCCTATATTCTCAGCCCATTTAGGAATTTTATGATTCTTGTCATTTGCTTTTCTTTGAAAACTCTCTCTCCTTTTCTCAACCATATTCAAAAATATTTTCTCTTTTTCTTGTAATAAGCATGTTAAATTATTCTTGTGTGCTTCAGCTATATCTATTGTACGTATAGTTAGAAAATATTCACCCATATAACATGTTACATCACGCTTAGTATGTACAGGATTCAGGTTACTACGTGTAGGAAGTTCAGAAAATATCACATCTGAATTAGAATAGTAATACTGCAAAGGTCCTTTCTTATAGAATAGACTAGCTAAAATTCTACATGAAATACCATATGTTAGTGGTAAATGGTGGTAGGTAACACCTTTGGCTACTGAAGTAGGTAATTTCATACAAACATAGCAATCTTCTATTTCCATAGCTTCTACACAGTGTACTAATAAGTTTGCAAATACATTTAAGTGAGTTATGTTACTAATCCCGATATAATTTAGTCCTTCCTCATCTGATGCTTCTGAATCTAACTTCTTTTGTTTAATGCTAAGTGCCTTTTCTTGTGTATCTATCCTTCTAGGTGTATCTGACGTTTGTGGCTTATTAGTATCATTCTGCATGTCTCTACTCATTATGAAAGGAATAGCTATTGTCAGTCCTAACCATACCATGAGTACTATCGCTATACTACATGTGCATATTTTACAGCATGTTTTCAAGCAGTTTCTTTTCGGTCTTCCATTAACAGTACGATCAGCCATTTCTGACTAAGGAGATTTTAACCCCTCTTTGTAACTTTCACACAGTCTTCTACCCTGGGAAAATTTCAAGTGGGTCTCACTTCTCCATCTGTCTGATCAGCAATCAATTCGTCATTCGTCACTTTCATCACTTATTTCTAGATTTTCAAATTCTTCAAGAACAATGTAAGTCCATTCAGGGCCTCTGAATTTATTATTAAGCCTTTTCAGTCGTGGACTTCTCCTTCTTGGTTGTATTTCAGACTGTTCAGTTTGACTTGTCATTTTGTTAACTTGTTCAGGTTCTTCATTTATGGTTTTTAAATGGAATTTCAGCCTTTTGACAAACCTAGGCCATTTGTCTCCTTTTCTGAGTCTTTTAGCTGGCACTGTGCTCGGGCCTTCTTCCAATGCTCTTTTATTTTCATTCAGTTGCGGCACCTCTATTTCAATGCTGTCTTCTGTATCCTTCTCTATCTGACTAGGACCAGGTCTTGTTACTGTTTCTTCTGCCTGGTTACTAATCTGGCCTTGTTCTAGTGTTTGCTGAATTTGAGTTCAACCTTGTTTTGATTCACCTTCTTCTTCCTGAATACCTTTTTCTACACCTATCTGGTCCTGCTCGGGCTCTTCGAACTCTTGATTTTCTTCTGCCTGAGCTTCCGCCCTAGTATCTATCTGTCCCTCCTCAGACTCTGGAGTTCTTGGTGGGGTGTCAGTTATCTGAGTATTCTGATCTGTCCCTATCTGGTCCTCCTCAGAATCACTTTTGACTTGTATTTCTATGATCTGAGTACCTTCTTCTATTCCTCTCTCGTCCTCACTTTCACTCTGACTGTCTCGATAAGTTTGACTTCTGGTTTTCACGTGTTCTGCAGGTATCTCAACTACTGGAATCCAATCATCTTGACTGGTGCTCGTTCCTCTTCAACTACTTCAGGAACGATATCGTGAGACCCCTCAGCTGCACAACCTTCAGCTTCAGTTTCATCAGGTTCAGTCACTCTTTTTGTATGACTGGCATGGATCCAGTGTGGAACTCCTTCGCACAGCTGTGGTAGTAACTAAAATTACTTGACGTGGTTTTCCCCACCTCGGTGCAAGGCAACATTTTCGAGTGTGTTTCTTTAGCACTACCCAGTCACCTGGGTTCAGGTCATGTGCTGCAGTGGCTTGTCTGGTGACAGTGTCTTCCTCAACCTGGTGAGAGATAGAACGCACTTGGTCAGCCAGTTCTTTGCAGTACTCCAGTACCAAATCGTCAGATATATTTATCAACTTGTGACCTGGCACCCATGCTTGCCTCATTGCTCTTCCCATTAGTATTTCATGAGGACTCAAGCCTGTGTTCCGGTCTGGAATACTTCTAAGTCCCATCAGAACAAGAGGTAAGGCACCTGGCCACTATCGACGGGTAGATTCATACATCTGTCCCTATCTTGACTTGATTGTGCCATTCAGTTGTTCTACCACTCCAGAAGCCTCTGGGCAATATGCACAGTGCCGTTTTTGTTTTACATTGAATGATTCACAGATTAGGCCAATTATTTCATTATTAAAATGGCAGCCTTGGTCTGATTCAATTGTTACTGGAAAACCGAACCTCGGGATGAGTTCTCTGAGTAGGAGTTTGGCTACAGTAATGCTATCATTCCTACGTGTGGGGTAAGCTTCCACCCATTTTGAAAACAGGCAGACAATGACAAGAATGTATTTTAGTCCTCAACAAGGGGGTAACTGAATGAAATCAATCTGTAATCGTATGAAGGGACCCTCTGCCTTCCCAATCTTTCCTGGTAACACTACAGTTTTCTTTCCAGGATTCATCTGTTGACAAATTAAACATCTTTGGCAAAGTGCTTCTGCTCTGTTCCTGAGTTTGGCATTGTACCAACTCTGTCTGAACAATCTTATCATGGCATCTCTTCCCAAGTGGGAATCTCCGTGGAACATCCTAGCCATAGGAGCAAGCATACAGTATGGTAACACAGGCCTACCATCAATGTAAACAATGACACCATCTTCAACCCTTCTCTGACAACCTATCTTTCTCCATTCTTCCCTTTCCTTTGGTTCTGCTTCATTTTGCAAGTCTCTCACTTCTTCCCACGTTCTCAAACCTTCAAGCAACATAGGTTGGCAGCTGTTTTCACCTACTTCAATTTTCTTGTTTACAGCCATTCTAAATTTGGCACAATGTTGGGCTAACTGGTCTGCAATATCTGTTACCAGCTGTCACTTTGTCATTTCCAGATTTGTGAGCAGCACACTTGACCACAGCCACTTCTTTTGGCAATTGAATCACTTCGAGTAAATCTTCTACATAATGACCATTTTTGATTGGAGTACCTGAAGAAATCATAAACTCCCTTTGCATCCATAATTGGCCATAGTCATGCACAACCCCGTTACCATACTGGCTATCAGTGTATATGGTTACTTTCCAATTTTTCCCAAATGTGCACGCTTTTGTCAATGCAATCAATTCGGCTACTTGTGCAGACTTGACTCCAGGTAAATAGGATGCTTCAATTGGACCCCCCAACGTACACACTGCATGGGAAACATCCTTTATAACGAAACTTTCACAACGCTGCACCATTACCACGCAGGTTTACAACGCAAGTCGTTACAATGACTTGCTCTGGAGGGCGCTGGAGGATAGGGAGTAGTTTAATTTGCTATCCAACACCTTCCCTACTATCCACGGGGACTGGAATTGCAATAGTAAATTAAACTATTCACTATCCAGCGCCCCCCAACGCAAGTCGTAGTAACAACTTGCGTTGTAAAACCTGCATGGTAAGGGTCCGCGTTGTGAAAGCACGCGTTGTACCGTCATACATCCCACTGCATAGGCAGCACTTAAACCCCCTTCCTCATGTCTCATGCATGAGCCATCTACAAAGAGCTCTTATTCCGAATCAATTAGTAGCTCTTCTCTTATGTCAGGACGTGGTTTTGTACTGTATTCAGTCAAGTCAATACAATCATGTTCAACTTCTTCCTTCACCTCTGCAAAATGTGAACTAGGTAGCAATGTTGCTGGGTTCAAAATATTACACCTGGCGATAGTTACATTTCCTGCATCTACAAGAATACGCTCGTACTTAGTCAGCCAACTAGGAGTCAAGTATTGAGTTTTTGTTCTGGTCAGTAATATCACAACTGCATGTGGAACATACACTGTTACAGGATGTCCCATAATGATTGACTCGCTTTGCTCAAGACTCATGCAAGTTGTAGCTACTGCTTTAAGACAACCTGGTAATGCAGATGCTACTGGGTCTAGTGTGGAAGAAAAGTATGCCACAGGATGTCTCATCAGACCATGAGTTTGGGTCAAAACTGAAAGTGCACAATTATCTTGTGTGTCACAGAATAGTGCAAAATCTTTTGAATAGTCAGGCATTCCTAATGCTGGAACTGTACACAGACATTCTCGTAATAAAATAAGTCATGCTTTCATCATCCCATTCTACTGGGTCTTTTGCTCTTTTCTTTGTCATTTGTATCAATGGTTTTGTTAGGACTGCAAATCCCACAATCCATTGCCTGTAGTAACCTTCTACTCCAAGAAACATTCTGATCTCTTTCTGGGTTTGGGGTAAATTCTTGTCTCTGAATATTCTGAATCTTTCTGAGGTAATCCTTCTGACACCTATTTCTATCTGGTGCCCCAGATATTTCACTGATGAGGTGCAAAACTGTAATTTTCAGGTGACACTTTATGCCCCCCTTCACCTAGATGGTTCAGTAAGGCAACAACACAGTCATTTTGAGTTTTAGACGCCACCAATAGGTCATCTATATACTGGACTAGGACTGACTGTCCTGGGAGCACTAAAGACTCAAGACACTTTTTCAGAATCTGATTAAAAATCAATGGACTTTCCGTGTACCCCTGAGGAACGCGATTCCAGACGCACACATGACTGTGCAATGGAATCGAGAAAAATGCATTACACAAATTAATCATGGTGAACGATCCAGTCTCCCACGGTATCTGATACAGAATCACTGCAGGATTTGGCAACAATCTTATTAATCTTGTGGAGGTCTTGTACGACCCTATACTTGCCACTTGGTTTCTTGATTCCAATTATGGGCGAATTACATGGACTGCTCATTATTTCTTGTAAAATGCCTGCTTCAACCAAACGTTTTATTTCTGCTGCAACACCTGCTTTTATTTCTGGGCTCATTTTGTACTGTCGAGTATTTGGGTAAACTGCACCTTCCTTCGCTGTCACTTTTATCAGATTGACATTTGCCATTAATCCTACATCTTTTCCAGTAAAATCCCACACTTTAGGATCTACAGTCTGTCGTAGTTCTTCTGGTAAGTCTTCTATAGTTAACTTTTTATTTTCAGTTTCCTGTTTCGCTAACATTAATTTATAAACTCCATCTTTGTCTGGGGTTTGAATTTCAACACCACTTGGTGAGCAAAAGATAGTGCAATTCATTTTGCACAACAAGCCTCGGCCTAATAAATTTACTGGACTTGAATCACATACAACAAATCTATGCATTTCTTTAAAATTGCCTATTCTAACTTCCATTAGTTCTGTAACTGGGGTACTAATTTGTTTATTAGAAATACCCACTACTTGGATCTCTTCTCCCGAGAGGGATAGGTTTGGAACGTGACTGACCTATCGGCAAGGAGGCGCCAAGTACGCACTCCTCGTCCTCCCCTCTCAGGCACCATCAGTAGGTGTCCTCACTGAGAAACGTGTCACTCAAGAGAAATTTTGATGTCGCTGTGTCTCTCTTTTCACTTCCCTCCCAATTTGTGGTGTCCACACTCTGTTGTGCTTTGCTCCTATAATTTTAAATAACAATAAAGGGTTTGTCTCATAAGCATCAAGGCTGAGCACGTCATAACCAAAGACCACAACCAATTGCCAATGCTGCTGCAATTACCTGAATTAAATTACCCACGATGTAAACACTGACCATCAATACATCTATAAGCTCATTAATCGCTTTTTATTGTTTGAATTCTCATTTCATTTTTTTCAAAAAAACCTTTTTCATTTTTAAACCTTATATACACAAAAATGTTTACATACCCTAAAAATACAATACAAAAAATTAAAAAATTAAATAACAACATCACATCAGACTCACTATTTCAGACATACTACATTCATACTCGAACACAAAACATTGGTAAACCAAACATCAATTAATAACAACAATGTATCTTTTCAGTAAACCACATTGTGTGCAAGTAATGATTTTAGTGTAAATCTCCTATTGGGACAAAATACTTTTGGTGAAAAAGCGTTTGGTTTATCCAGTGGCCTACGCGTTTCAAACCTCTTGGTTTAAGAGGTTACCTTCAGGACCAACCTCACTACAAAACAAAACAAAAAAGACTAATCAAAAAATGCCCTCGTTTTAAGATTGAAACCTTTGCTCAACTAGTCTCTCATGACATCAGCAGCTTACCTCCAAGTGAGCTCAAAATATGTCAAAACGCCTCAAGATGGCACAACTTGTAAGTCGAAGATCTAAACAGACACACATAAAAAATAATACATGAAGAGAGGAAAAGGGCTGTCAGTCTTTTGTCAGTGCTTCTATTATAATATAGAAAAACGGTGGCTTGGATGACTCACATGTGGGTGAGAAGAGCAGTTAAAAAAAACTCTGAACTTTGATCATGCAGGCGTCGCTTACAGCGATCTAGAATGTCCAAATAGAGACACTAGTCATAAGAAGTGTCAAGTGTAGATCGTTGCGAGCACAAAATTACAGCGTGTAAGTTTCAGCGTTTACCTGATTTGTAGAAAGGCTTCTGTACTGTCCGCCGGTAGAGATTGAATCTAAAAAAGTGATAAGGCGTACAGAGGCATTAGAGTGGGCATTGAAAAGCTGAGTCTGTATCTATTCAAACGTGGCGGTATAGCAGCGGTGTTTCTCTCGTACTCACCAATATCTGAAGGAATCTCGTTGCAAAACTGCGAGCCCGCAGTGGCCAATCATAGTGCCTGATGTTGTCAGCGACGGGCGGCCCTGTATATACGCATAAAAACCGTGGCTCAGTGCAAGGGTTGCTGGGATATGTGGTTTTCTATGGTTGTGAACTGATATTTTTGACGTGGTCGAATATTTTACAAAAACCCTGAACATAGGAAACTTCTGATTTAATATTTGAAAAAGCTCTAGCCGTTTATAGTGTCTGATGAAAATACGGACAGGCGATCTTTTGAATACACAGTCATTGTGGCACTGCGCAAGGGTTGATGGAGTATGTGGTTTTTTGGTGCCACTCCAGAAAGGTGTTAGTGTTTTGACACAATCAATTCTTTGAAAATGCTGTTCATAAATCGTCAGGAGCGCTGAGGGCTATATTAGCCATCAGAAAGGCAATAACTTAGAAATTTACCTTCAGCATAGACCGATCGGCCAGGGGCGTACTGGCATATATGGTTGTCCGGGTATGTCTGTGGTTTGTAATTGTTTTTTTTAAAAAAAGATTGCCAAGAGCTTCCTATGTGAGAGCATGATGAAATTAGCAATTGGATTGATCATGTTCCAATTTCCTCATTTATCTGACGCCAAGCCAGTGTAAATCACGATAATCTGTCGGGTGCACGCCTCATAATTGGACTTGTTTTAGTCACAAGCAGAACTTGTGAAGAAGCTATAAATGCTGTACTTCACTTAGCCAAGACATAACTACAGTTTATACAATTCGGAAAGTTCATTCAAGCCTGACACAGCCGTATCAAATTTGACTATGAGTGAAGCCTTCCTTCTTGAAAGTTTAAGTTCTCTGTCACCTCCACGCGGATCTGCCTCAACATTCGCAATAACAGTCCATTGTAGTTCTTTTTCTGAATGCGATTTCCTGGTTGAATGGTTCACAAGGGGAGCTGTTTCAACTTTCTTCCTGATCCGCAACTCGTGTTGGCTTATTCTTTGTCGTATTTCTTGACTTGTTTTTCCGATATATAACAATCCGCAAGGGCAGGCTATTCCGTATATCACAAAATTGGTTTTACAGTTTGAAAACGTTTCGTGTTTCCAATGTATTCCTCTATGGCTAAAGACATCGCCGTCAACCGTAGACGCGCAACAGATGCAGGTGCCACATTTGTGGTGGCCTTTAAGTGGTGTCATGCCCATTAGCTGTCGTAAGGTAGATTTTGGTTCCTTTTTTAAAGCCGCTCTCACAATGTAATTCGAAATGCTACTCTCCTTTTTAAAGGCAAATAGTGGATTTGTTTTAAAATCTTCATCAAATTTTCTAAGGAGATGTTTTTTTTGTGGGAACAAAACTTAGCCCTTTGCTCAAGTTCGCAAACGATTAGACGACTTGAACTGCTATAAAATAATTTCAACAGACCCAACAAAAGAACTACAAGGGCAGCTGTTCGCTCTATTGAAAGAAGGATTTGAACAAGGATTTTTGGGACAAAGGGAATATGATTTTCTGCAAAATAGGCATCCACGGACACCAGTATTTTATATACTGCCTAAAATTCATTAGAATCCTATTCAACTCCCCGACGACCAATTGTGTCGGGCTGTGATTCCCTCCTCAAACCGATTTCCAAATATGTTGACTATTTTCTCAAGCAATTTCTACCCGAGGTGAAAATCTTACCTGCAAGACACCACCAATTTCATTAATAAACTCCAAGCTGTTCAATTCTCAAAAGGTCAAGACTTGTTGGTGACATTAGATGTCACTTCTCTGTACACACAGATCCCCCAAGATGAGGCAGTGGCAGTGCTTACTCAATTTTTGGATGGTAGAGAAAGACCATGCAGAGTACCAACAAAGTTTATTGTGGACCTGGCAACTTTTGCACTGAAAAAGAATTACTTCTCATTTGGAAATGAGTTATTTTACCAAACAAGAGGCATGGCGATTGGCTGCCCATTTGCACCAGAACTGGCGGTCCTCTTCATGTCCATGTATGAGGAGGCATTTGTATATAATAACAACCCATTTGCAGTACATGTGGCCACTTGGCTTCGGTACATAGACGACGTTTTCATGGTCCGGACCGGAGGGAAGATCAATTAACCATCTTTTTCAATTGGCTTAATTCTAGAATGCCGACAGCATTTCCTTCTTGGATGTGGAAGTATATGCCAACAATGATGGGTTGGTAACGACCCTTTATAAAAAGCCCACCGATAGGAACAAATATCTTCTTTTTTCCAGCAATCATCCGAGGAGCCTACGTGAAAATCTGCCATATGGGCAGTTTTTGAGGATACGCCGTAATTGTTCTCTCAAAGAAGAATATATGACACATGCGAACAACTTGATGACCAATTTGAGAGAACGTGGGTATCCTGGGAAACTTGTGAAGGCAGCTATGAAACGGGCTTGGTGGACTCCTCGCGAGACACTTCTAGAAAAGAAAAGTAAACCAACTATGACACAACAAGTTTGTGTAACCACCTTTTGCCCAGAGTCGAACAAATTGAAAAAAGTCATTAACCAAAATTGGCATCTCCTCAGAAAATTTGATGAAGATTTTAAAACAAATCCACTTTTTGCCTTTAAAAAGGAGAGTAGCATTTCGAATTACATTGTGAGAGCAGCTTTGAAAAAGGAACCTAAACCTACCTTACGACAGCTAATGGGCATGACACCACTTAAAGACCACCACAAATGTGGCACCTGCATATGTTGCGTGTCTACGGTTGAAGGCGATGTCTTTAGCCATAGAGGAATACATTGGAAACACGAAACATTTTCAAACTGTAAAACCAAATTTGTGATATATGGAATAACTTAAACTTTCAAGAAGGGAGGCTTCACTCATAGTCAAATTTGACACGGCTGTGTCAGGCTTGAATGAACTTTCCGAATTGTATAAACTGTAGTTATGTGTTGGCTAAGTGAAGTACAGCCTATATAGCTTCTTCACAAATTCTGCTTGTGGCTAGTACAAGTCCAAGTATGAGGCGTGCACCCGACAGATTATCGTGATTTACACAGGCTTGGCGTCAGATAAATGAGGAAAATGGAACATGATCAATCCAATTGCTAATTTCATCATGCTCTCACATAGGAAGCTCTCGGCAATCTTTTTTTAAAAAAACAATTACAAACCACGGACATACCCGGACAACCATATATCCCAGTACGCCGCTGGCCGATCGGTCTCTGCTGAAGGTAAATTTCAAAGTTATTGCCTTTCTGATGGCTAATATAGCCCTCAGCGCTCCCGACGATTTATGAATAGCATTTTCAAAGAATTGATTGTGTCAAAACACTAACACCTTTCTGGAGTGGCACCAAAAAACCACATACTCCATTCACCCTTACGCAGTGGCACAATGACTGTGTATTCAAAAGATCGCCTGTCCGTATTTTCATCAGGCACTTTAAACGGCTAGAGCTTTTCCAAATATTAAATCAGAAGCTTCCTATGTTCAGGGTTTTTGTAAAATATTCGACCACGTCAGAAATATCATTGCACAACCATAGAAAACCACATATCCCAGCAACCCTTGCACTGAGCCACGGTTTTTATGTGTATATACAGGGCCGCCCGTCGCTGACACCATCAGGCACTATGATTGGCCACTGCGGGCTCGCGCTTTTGCAACGAGATTCCGTCTGATATTGGTGAGTACGAGTGAAACACCGCTGCTATACCTCCGCGTTTGAATAGATACAGACTCAGGTTTAAAAATGCCCACTCTCATGCCTCTGTACGCCTTACCACTTTTTTAGATTCAATCTCTACCGGTGAACAGTACAGAAGCCTTTCTACAAATCAGGTAAATGCTGAAGCTTACACGCTGTAATTATGTAACACTTGACACTTCTTATGACTAGTGTCTCTATTTGGACATTCTAGATCGCTGTAAGCGACGCCTGCAAGATCAAAGTTCAGAGTTTTTTTTAACTGCTCTTCACACCCACATGTGAGTCATCCAAGCCACTGTTTTTCTATATTATAATAGAAGCACTGACAAAAGACTGACAGCCCTTTTCCTCTCTTCATTTATTATTTTTTATGTGTGTCTATTTAGATCTTCGACTTACAAGTTGTGCCATCTTAAGGCGTTTTGACATATTTTGAGCTCACTTGGTGGTAAGCTGCTGATGTCATGGGAGACTAGTTGAGCAAAGGTTTCAATCTTAAACTGAGGGCATTTTTTGATTAGTCTTTTTTGTTTTGTTTTGTAGTGAGGTTGGTCCTGATGAGAACCTCTTAAACCAAGAGGTTTGAAACGCGTAGGCCACTGGATAAACCAAACGCTTTTTCACCAAAAGTATTTTGTCCCAATAGGAGATTTACACTAAAATCATTAATTGCACAAAATGTATAAAGTGTACATAATGTGGTTTACTGAAAAGATACATTGTTGTTATTAATTGATGTTTGGTTTACCAATGTTTTGTGTTCGAGTATGAATGTAGTATGACTGAAATAGTGAGTCTGATGTGATGTTGTTATTTAATTTTTCAATTTTTTGTATAGTATTTGTTGGGTATGTAAAAAATGTTGTGTATATAAGGTTTAAACATGAATAAAATGCAATGAGAATTCAAACAATAAAAAGCGATTAATTAGCTTATAGATGTATTGATGGTCAGTGTTTACATAGTGGGTAATTTAATTCAGGAAACTGCAGCAGCATTGGCAATTGGTTGTGGTCTTTGCTCCTATAATTTGGCATAGGTGCTAGGGGTAACTGGTTTTGCATTACCTGCTGCTGTTGCTTCCGTGGTACCTCATTCTGCGTCTGTGGATTCAAATCATTAGTTTGCATATTACCGTTTTGCATAGCCTTACACTCGTTCTTCCAGTGCCCCAACTTGCCACACCCGTGACAAGGAAACTTCTTCTTTGCTTCTTCTCTATTGAATTTTCCCCTTGGCTTACCCCCATTTCCATCATTTTGATTCTGATTATTGTTTATTTAACTCAATTGAAGCTCTTGTTGCTCTGCTAATTTCACTTGTACCCACATTACCTTTTCTTTTAACTCTTTTAGTTTATTGTCAAGTTCATCCTCACAATACTTTGCGTATTTAAGGATTTCATCAATCGGTTTGGCCTGCCAACAAATGTTATGGTCCTTTTTCCATTGCAAGATTTCTGGCCTTAATCGTGACACAAACCGATAGATGAAATGCATCATATCCTTCATGTCAATATTATCCAAACCGCTGTACTGTTTAAAAACCTGCAACAGACATTCATAATACGGATGCACAGATTCATCTTTATTCTGAGTGGTTCTATCTATTCTAGTCCAATCAGTCTCCTTAGCAGGCACCTTTCCTTTGAGGTAGAGTATTTACCTGGTTGTATTTCTTCATCACTTCATCAGAAGGTGCCCCTGTCTTTGGGTCTCTAGGGTACTCATCACTAGGCCAATCAATAGCTATTTTGCATTCTGTCCACAGATCTACAGGTACAACAATGTCAAATAATCCATCTAAATCTTTCAAGAGACATTTTGAAACCTTTACAAATCTCTCAACTTGTCTGTACCATTCTACAGATTTTTCTCGAAGTTTCGGGAAATCATTTGTAAATGACAAAATATCCTGTCGGCACCATGGGACATGTACATAACCTCCACCTGGTACTTCTCTCATAGGACACAACCTTTCTACTTTTTCTGTTTCTTTTAGAACATATTCAGATGCAACTTTTGATCGAGCCTCTTCTTTTTTCTTTGCCCATCTAGTTCTCCATTTTTCTATATCACCCCATTTTTGCAATAATGACAAAAGCTCCCTAATTTGTACTTTTCTTACTGGCACATTCATATTTTCCAAATCTTAGTCAGAAAAGTCAGTTCGGTATGGTTTCTGTAACACTTTAGACTTGCCAATGTCAATTCCCATATTAGCAGCCATATCTGTTAGTTTTTCATGCACCACTCTGGTGTTTCTAGAAATGCTTTTGCATAGGAATAATAATTCATCTTCACTGATTGTATTTAATCTGTCCAATCCCACATTCCCGGCCATCAATTCTTCTAATTCAACTCTTAATTTATATATGTCTAATACTTTTGGCTGTGACTTGGGTTTCTCTATTTCTCGTGACCATCTCTCTATTTCCTCTGTAGTTACTACTGTGGCACTTCTTGTACCTGAAGATGTCTCAATCTGTACTTCTCTAGAATTTGTAGGAGTGGTTTTCCTAACCGAGTCAGTCACTGGTTCTCATATTGGTAAATCCATCTGGGAAATCACTGATTCACATTCACTTGCCTGATCATCGACTATTAAAGGTTCTTTTCTTGGCTGTACTACAGGTGTAGTCATAACGGGAGTTTTAGGACTTGCTTGCTTATCTTCGTACAAAGGAAGAACTGGGCCAATAGTTACCGGCATTGTTAGGGCTTCAGGACTTGTATTTAATTGGGATATTTTCTGAATCAACTCACTTCTTTATTTATTTAATGCTTCTCTTTCCCTGTCCTGTAGTACTTTTTCTAATGAAGTTTCATGTACCACTTGCGGAATCAGAGGTGGTTTCAGAAACGGAGAATTAGGATTACTCGTGCTTGGCTCCTGATTATACGGTGGTGGATTTTTCATTAACAAATCCTCTAAATAATCATCTTCTGGATTATCACTAATCATTAGATTTCCTGCGTTGTCTGTGCTTTTACTTACTGACAGTTTTTCTTGTGTAAATACAGGATACAACCCTTCTACCATCATAGACTGGCTCCATTGCTTCATTTGTTTATCTCTAGTTTCTCGTGGAAACTTAGGGTAGAACTTACTCAACCCTTTGTCACTTCTGGGTCTGTCTCGTTCAAAACCTTCAATCTCCCACTCTTCTAGTGCCTCATACTGCGTTAATCTAGGTCTGGGATTTAAGCCATTCATACATGTCCTTAAATTAAATAAAACTCGGCCATTAAAAGTACCATATTCGGGAAATGCCAAAACTCCATCATCTATAGTGTATTCCACCCAATATTCTAACCATACACAAGTGTGGTAGCCCCTGTCAAACATCATGTATGATGCAGGCGTATTCGGTGGTGGAATAATACTTCCTTCTCTGGTTTTAATCGGTTTATCTTTCTTAAAGACATTTTTAACTCTCTTAACAAATGACATTTTTCTTTCACCTCCGTACATGATATAAGGTCTGCCCCATATCATCTGTTCTTTAGCAAAACCTAAGTATCTTCTAACAGGTCGATTTGCTATAATTCCTGGATCTAAATGCCATATATAAATTGGAAATTTTAACCTTTACAATAACACTCAATTGTTTACAAAAATACTTCCAATACCACCGCGTCTTTTATTTTTCAGTGACCAATCAAAATTTTGAATTCAAATAAATCCAACCAATAGTTGCGCAGCTTTTCTCTTGAGACTAGTTCTCACGCTCCTGTACTCACCCCTCCTTTACAATTATTACCTCAGCTATACACCCGCTGTTTCAACCAATACCAGCGCGGCTCTGAGTGACGTCAGCGCAGCTCTGTAACTGACTCCCTCGTTTGCAAGGTAATACGAAAACTTAATTCCTTTCACTTTTAAATGCAAATTTATTATTTAACAACGTAAAAACATTTGCCACCTTACCTGAGTGACTAAATCCAAGGAAAGATATATTTCATTTACTACGAGTAAATCCCTTCCGCTTACTCTTCATATACTACGAGTAGATCCCTTCCGCCTACCCTTCACGCAAGCATTACGCAACCTGCTACTCCTTTAGGCTTATCCCTTCTGGGATGTATTAAGAACAAAGTTTCACCAGCGAACCCCTTTGCTATCAATCAAGCTCAGACGAACCTTCTACTCCTTCCGTGTGACCCTTTCTAGGTGATATCACACCAAAAGTTTTGCTAGCAAACTCTTTGCTATCATTTATTCATACAGAAAATCCCTAAATAGTGCTTCAGGTTTTTACCTAACCATGCACTTATTTCCTACAGGTAAGTGACCTCACTGCAATGTGGCTTCCATTTACCACCCGCTATTCTGCCCCCGGGGATTCCAGACAAACATATAACAGGTACGAACAATTTTGGTTAATACATAAAATCAATACAAACAATTATACATTTCAAATATGCAAAAATATTTTTCCTTAACCAACTAACTAACTACCTATTTTAACTAAACCCTAACCATACTGCTGTACCAAAAGAATAAACTGATAGAGCGCGCAGGTCACCTGACTATATTTTTACCATACTCACCTGGGCCCATATACAATAAACATATAATTTAATCAGGTAACCTTTGCTTTACTACCAGATATTTTTACCTACTAGGTCCTTTACCATTAACTTACCAACCCTTGTTGCTGGTACCTGTAAACCTATTGGATCAGGGAGTTAGTTTGAAAATAGGCAGCGAAAATTAAGGATGCACTCATATAATAACCACAGACTCAGGAACGTTTTAACTCTTTATCTAAGTTTCTTAAATGGTCATGATCCAAAGATTAAACACCAAAAGACTTTCAATTATGAAGATCAGAATCAAAATGTAACTATGCAAAAGATGTATTAAACTATTTTCAATCATTTAGCAATAGGGTGGGTAAAGAAAAGGAACATAAAATATGAAATGAAATGTTTAGGCATTTAACAAAAGGGAGGGTAAAAAGGGAACATGTCAAACTTTAACAGGGTAGAGAAGGAACATGAAATGCAAACATGCAGCAATAAAAACATGTAGCGATTTGGAAGGGTAAAAGAAGGAACAAATCAATGACGAACCCACATGGATTTTATATTTACCTAGAATGGTGTGAAGAACTAACCCTGGCCACAGGTCAGTTTAAAGAACAGAACCCCGAAAGTTGCAGTCGCCAGTAGGCTAGCAGGTGCGGATCAGAATCAGGACAGGTAAAGCCGAATTGGATCAGGACAGGACCACCAAAGGTTAAGACTGACACCCACAGTTAAATTGCAACGCCTGTGCTACTCCCTCTCTGCAGCTAACAGTCAGAACCTGTAGCGGGGTGTACCGGAGGGCCTCGACCGGCTCCCCGACTCGGACATCGACAATGGTCCGTGGGGCCCCTCCCGCAGGGAGTCATGACTTAACCCTTGTACCAACCCCCCCCCTCTCTCTCCCCGTATCACAGGACTTGGGTGCCGGCGTGGAGGAAACGGGCGCACTGGACTGGCCCTTTAACTCAGAGGAAGATACGGAGTGGGAGGAGCTGTCCTATCAGGCCTGCCCTTCAAAAGAAGCCGACGCCGACTCTCAGGTGTGCTTGTTCACCTGGAGGCGGGGAGATTGGAGAGCGGTTCGGAGCGAGGAGCAAGCAGACCACGGGAGGAGAGTACTCCTGGAGAAACGAGCCGGACTTGACAGCGGTACCATCAGGACCCGACCACAGAGCCCGGGAGAAGAGGCGCGACGCGGGACTCCGGAGCACCTACTGGAGGAGGAATCCCGAGACCAGGGCGACGCTGCCTTCACCCCAACAACCGACGGAGCAGAGCCAGGAGGCCACCGATCCCGCGATCCGCCCAGCCACTCACCCAGGGGAGGTGCGTGCCTCAACCAGGTGCGTGACCGGTTCAGGGGCTGGGTAGGAAGACCACGTACGCTAGGTACGCCTCCCCGGGATGTGTAGCTTGCCATTGTCCCTAGCTGGTATCTAACTCACCCCCCCCCTCCACACCTTAGGATCTGCACGTTGTAGCACGGATTGTACTGAACACCGGTGATCCCTTCACTCCCTGCCCCTGTACTACTTACGCGTTGAACATACGCCTGACCTGGTTTTGTTCCTCTCTTCTCTCCCTGGGGGATTGCTGGAGAGCCACTCCGACGGCCGGGACGGACTCCGAGGAGGACGACGCTCCACCCAGAGGACCGGAAGAAAGAGAAGACACCGCGTCGTCGGAGAAGCCGGAGTAGGTCTCCCCGACGGCACCCGACCCGGACCAGTTGTACTGATCAGCTTTTTGCCTTAATAAAACCACAATTACCGAGAGTACATCTCTTGCCCCTGTCTTCTGCGCCACAACCCGTCCAAAACCCCACAGTGGTGGAGAATGCGGGCAATCTAAAACCCGACACAGGGATGGAGACCCTCCTTCAGGAACTAATCAAGGGACAGGAGAAACTCGGCTGGGTCGCCGAGCAACAGTTATCAGCCGCCCAAGCGGATCGCGAGATCCTGAAAAAAGCCCTAGCCGCCAGAGAGGAGGTGCAGCCGGGATGGGTTGATCCCGTGCTTCCAAGCGGAAATAGAGGGGATGGCAATATCCCTCATGGCTCCTCAGCAGTGGCTCTGCAGAAATACCAGGCGGGGGAAGACCCCGATGCTTTCATGCTCAATTTTGAAAGAGCTGCCAGGGCCTGTGGGTGGCCCATGAGCAAATGGCCGTTCTTTTTGGCACCCCTCCTGTCAGGAGAGGCCCAAGCAGCCTACCAGATCGCCAATCCTAATGGCGACACCGCCTTCCCCGAGGTGAAGAGGATTATTCTGGATCACCTAGGTCTGGATCTAGAGGCATACAGGCAGCGATTCAGGAAGGAAAGAGGTACTCCGGGGGAGAGCCCCAAGACCCTGTTTGTCCGCCTGAAGATGGCTGCCGACAAATGGCTATCCCCGTCCACCAGCTCAAAAGCGGAGATTATGGACCGCATTTATCTTGAACAGTTCCTCGAAGCGCTCCCCTTTGCCACCCAGAAGTGGCTGAGACAACATCACCACTTGACCATCACGGAGGCCGTGGACATGGCCACCACCTACTCCAGAGCCCAACCACGCACAGCCGGATGGGAACCGGAGCGTCATCCAAAACCTCCGATGAAGCAGGAGAGACGCCCTGTACAGCGTCCCCTCGATCCCCCCAAACCTCGTCCATGGAAACCGGAGGCACACCCCCCGTCGGGCCCTCAGTGCTTCGACTGTGGGAACTGGGGCCACATTGCCCGGTTCTGTCCCGCCAAGAAGAACCAGGAAGAGCCCATGGAGGTTGGCTACCTGCCCCGTACTGTATTGTACTCAGCCGAGATGGGGAGCACCTACCGGGTGAGTGTACAGGTGAACGGGTCCCCTATACAAGCCTTATTGGACTCTGGGTGTAGGCAGTCCGTCATACAGTCCCAACATGTCCTTAGAGCCCAATACCTCTCCCCCCAATCAGTGGCTATCCGCTGCGTTCATGGGGATGTCCGAACCTACCCCCTGGCCCAAATACCCATAATACCAAAGGGAGGGCCCCCGCAGGAGGTACGGGTAGGGGTCCTACAAACACTTCCAGAACCCTTGATCATAGGCACCGATAACCCCAAGTTTTTACAGTGGTTTAATCAAAGCACAGGGAAAGGCGAACACTACCCCCAAACGCCCAAACCAGCCCTTCTCGCTCCTGATCCGTGGATAATGGACCGGAGCTTTCGGTTCGCCCAAGTCAACGACCCTTCTTTGCTGAACGCATGGGAACAGGCTCACCAGGACGGAAACACCTCGCAGCCCCGATACCCCCGGTTTCTAATCACCAAAGACCTGCTGTACCGACAGGCAAAAGCAGAAGAGCCAGAACAGTTGTTGGTTCCCGCTTCATACAGAGAACAGATCCTGTTCTTTGCCCACTCCCACCTGGTAGCCGGGCACTCCGGGGCCGAAAAGACCACTCAGAACCTTCTCCGGTACTTCTACTGGCCCGGGATATACAAGGATGCCCAGCGTTACTGTCAAGAATGTGGAATCTGTCAAACGAAGAACATGTGTAGGCCTCCCGCAGTGCCCCTTCAACCCCTGCCCATTATCGGCAAACCCTTCGAGAGGGTCGGGATGGACATTATCGGGCCTTTACCCAAAACCCGAAAAGGCTATCAATATGTACTGGTGATAGTAGACTACGCCACGAGATTCCCTGAGGCCTTTCCTCTCACCGCCACCACCACGAAGCAGGTCGCCGATAGAATGATCGAGCTGTTCAGCCGAGTGGGATTCCCAAAAGAACTATTAACTGATCAGGGAACACCCTTCGTTTCCCGTCTGATGAAGGAGGTATGTAAGTGTCTGGATGTGCACCAGATACGAACCTCCGTTTACCACCCGCAGACGGACGGCTTGGTAGAGCGCTATAATCGCTCCCTGAAGGCTACATTGAGGAAAATGATGGAGGTCAATGAGAAGGAATGGGACCAAATCCTTCCGCTGGCGCTGTATGTCATACGAGGGCAGAGACAAAGCAGCTTGGGTATGTCTTCCTTCGAACTACTCTATGGTCGACAGCCCCGCTCTCTGTTGGAGATGACAAAGGAGGCATGGGAGAATGAGATACCCGAAGAAACAGCAGCCGCCCTGGACTATGCCCATACCCTCAAGACCAAACTGGGAAAACTGCGGGATCTGGCCTACGCAAACATGGGGGTTAGTCAACAAAGACAAAAACACACCTATGACAGGGGAAAGAGATGGAGGCACTTGAAGGAAGGAGAGTGGGCGCTTGTGTTGTTACCCTCTTCCACCCAGAAATTCCGTGCCAGTTGGTCTGGACCCTACAGAGTAATCAAAACCATAGGAAAGACCTCCTATAGTCTACAGATAGGCCCTAGAAAGACACAGACCTACCATATAAACCTGCTGAAGAAGTGGTTAGGATCTCCCCCGTTGAACGTGCAGGTCGTCACCAGAGCCCCCCAACTACATTCGACTACCGAGCAGCTGAACATCAATGAGGAGTTGACACAAGAACAGCTAGAGGATGTGAGGAACCTCCTACGCCGCCACGAGGGTACCTTTTCAGACATACCGGGGCGAACCACCCTAGCCGAACACTGCATAAACACCCCACCGGATAAAGTCGTCCAGATTAAGCCTTACAGAGTGCCTGAAGCCAGGAGGAAAACCATCCAGAAGGAGGTCCAGGACATGCTGGAGCTGGGTGTGGTGAGACCATCCACCAGCCAATGGTCTAGCCCCATAGTCCTGATACCCAAACCCGACGGGAGCCGGCGGTTCTGTATGGACTTCAGAGCCCTCAACGGGATATCGGCCTTTGACGCCTATCCCATACCCCGCGTGGACGAACTCATCGAGCGTCTTGGGGAAGCCCGATATATCACCACCCTCGACCTGACCAAAGGGTACTGGCAGGTGCCCCTCCGGGAGGAAGACAAAAAGAAGACCGCTTTCAGCACTCATGAGGGACATTATGAGTTCACCGTCCTACCGTTCGGGCTCCATGGGGCCCCTGCCACTTTCCAAAGACTCATGAACTCCATACTGGCCCCTGTGTCCTCGATCGCCTCTGCTTATCTGGACGACATAGTCATTCACAGCAAGACGTGGGAAGAACATCTGCAGCACATCCACCAGGTGTTGCGAGTACTGGAAAAGGCCGGACTACGCGTGAACGCCAAGAAGTCCAGGATGGCCTACCAAAAGGTGAAGTACCTCGGCTACGTTCTGGGTCATGGCATGATCGAGCCCCAGATAGAAAAAGTACGGGCCATAGCCGACACCCCTTTCCCCACTACCAGAAAGGAAATGAGGGCCTTCCTTGGGCTGGTGGGATATTACAGAAGGTTCATCCCCCTCTTCGCTGATGTCGCGGCCCCCCTTACGGATGCCCTTCGCAGCCCGGGGAAGTCCAGCTCTCCCATCAAACCCACCGAGGGCATGCTCAACGCCTTCAATCACCTGAAGCGCACTGTTACCACTGCGCCGGTCCTGAATTCCCCTGACTTTTCGGTGCCTTTCCTGCTCCATACAGATGCCTCTGAGTATGGTATTGGCGCTGTTTTGTCCCAAGTGGGCGGGGACGGGCTGGAACACCCTGTGGTATACGTCAGTCGCAAGCTATTCCCCAGGGAACTCAAGTATGCCACCATAGAAAAAGAGTGTCTGGCAGTCAGGTGGGCTATAGACAAGCTAGCATACTATCTGGAGGGGCGCCCGTTCCACCTGTACACCGACCATGCTCCCCTCCTCTGGATGTCAAGGAACAAGTCGAACAACGCCAGGGTGATGCGCTGGTTCCTTGCGCTCCAGCCGTACTCTTTCACAGTCCACCATAGGAGGGGTGTTGAGAACGTCAATGCAGACTTTCTGTCCCGTCATCCCCTCCCCGATCGGGAGCGTCCTAGGGGGGAGGTGTGTAGCGGGATGTACCGGAGGGCCTCGACCGGCTCCCCGACTCGGACATCGACAATGGTCCGTGGGGCCCCTCCCGCAGGGAGTCATGACTTAACCCTTGTACCAACCCCCCCCCTCTCTCTCCCCGTATCACAGGACTTGGGTGCCGGCGTGGAGGAAACGGGCGCACTGGACTGGCCCTTTAACTCAGAGGAAGATACGGAGTGGGAGGAGCCGTCCTATCAGGCCTGCCCTTCAAAAGAAGCCGACGCCGACTCTCAGGTGTGCTTGTTCACCTGGAGGCGGGGAGATTGGAGAGCGGTTCGGAGCGAGGAGGAAGCAGACCACGGGAGGAGAGTACTCCTGGAGAAACGAGCCGGACTTGACAGCGGTACCATCAGGACCCGACCACAGAGCCCGGGAGAAGAGGCGCGACGCGGGACTCCGGAGCACCTACTGGAGGAGGAATCCCGAGACCAGGGCGACGCTGCCTTCACCCCAACAACCGACGGAGCAGAGCCAGGAGGCCACCGATCCCGGGATCCGCCCAGCCACTCACCCAGGGGAGGTGCGTGGCTCAACCAGGTGCGTGACCGGTTCAGGGGCTGGGTAGGAAGACCACGTACGCTAGGTACGCCTCCCCGGGATGTGTAGCTTGCCATTGTCCCTAGCTGGTATCTAACTCACCCCCCCCCCTCCACACCTTAGGATCTGCACGTTGTAGCACGGATTGTACTGAACACCGGTGATCCCTTCACTCCCTGCCCCTGTACTACTTACGCGTTGAACATACGCCTGACCTGGTTTTGTTCCTCTCTTCTCTCCCTGGGGGATTGCTGGAGAGCCACTCCGACGGCCGGGACGGACTCCGAGGAGGACGACGCTCCACCCAGAGGACCGGAAGCAAGCCGGAAGAAAGAGAAGACACCGCGTCGTCGGAGAAGCCGGAGTAGGTCTCCCCGACGGCACCCGACCCGGACCAGTTGTACTGATCAGCTTTTTGCCTTAATAAAACCACAATTACCGAGAGTACGTCTCTTGCCCCTGTCTTCTGCGCCACAACCCGTCCAAAACCCCACAGAACCCCAATTGGGTTATCGATTCTTCTGACAGAGTGCTTCGCAGCCTTCTGCTCTTGGTCACCTATTGAGTGCGTTGGGTCAGTGACAGGTCAGCTATTCGGACAAGTCAGACAAATTAACTAGCTAAGCCTATCCTAGTTATACTATTTTCCAGGTCAGTGTCCCACCCTCCCAATGTTGCAAGTGTAAGGATCCCCAATTTTGATAGGACAAGGAATGAGGAAAGGTCATCACACCATACCAAATTGAAACTTTCTGCATCTCATATTTGAATTTTCGTTCCCACCCATCAATTTTATTTTCAGTTGACATCTTTATTCCACCCAACAATGAATGTTCTATTATTTGTTACATTTTAGTTCATATTAGAATTCTGTTTCCTTCGTAAAGTTTAGGAGGTGAGGTTCCCAGGCGCATCTTGGTCAAGACTATCCCTGGCACTCATTCAATGCCATAACTCGATGGATTTTAGACTCTAGTGCGCAGGCTCAAAGGTTCCAATATGGAGTTCAGCGACAGGCATCAGGCCCAAAATTGGTTTACATGTAAGAATAGAAAATAAACAGTTTAAGAACACAGAATAAAAGAATGCACTGTATACCACTTATCTCTGCTCTATTCCCATTACTTTATATTTAACTATTGCATTAAGGTTAAGCAGAACAAACAGCTTAGCAAAAGCAGCAGTGCAAGCTTCATGCATGCTGTAACACAGATCAGCCATTTTAATTCTAGTGCGGAGAAGCGAAAGTTTCCCCCAAAGTTTCCCCCTCATGTCACGTGAGTATGACAGATGCATGCTCAGTAGAACATCCCATGTAGCAGCAGCCATTTTAATGCAAGCGGATTATAGTTAGTAAAAGCACATATGCAAGCTTCCCTCAGATGTCGTGTAATGCGATATTAGTAATACAAACATGTTGATTCGTTTACTAACGTTATGTCGAGAGGACTGAATACAAGCAAGTCGCGTTACGTGCGAATCCTTGCTCCATCACATTTTTTTGGCCTACCATTTATAGACTTTTGTTGCAATTGGTGTTGCAATATTTAGCAATGCCAATAGCTCAAACTTAATTAATGCGAGACCTATTGCATTGCAAATGCTTGTTTTATTATAACAACACTACATAGGAGAGCGGAGCTGCACACAGCTCTCCCCACCCTTTCTGTTCTATATGGCAAAAAATATAACGCAAGCAAACATTCCGAACTTTTCCCCGTATCCCTCCCAGTTGTACTCACTCTGCTGTAGTGTGCCTAAACAGTGTGGTGTGCTAGTAGATCACTCCTGTGTCATCTCCGTCTCTGTTACACGCAGCAGGCACAGGTATCTAGGATACGTCTGTTCATAGAATTCCGCAGAGCCAGTGCCAAAACGAAACTCGAGAGAGTCCCTCTGCAAAATACGAGGAGAGGGCCCCCCTCGCTTCTGACCCAGCCAGGAGCTCTTATGCAGGGCTGGACAGGGACCCCAATGTAACCCTGGCACATTTTGTCAGACCAGCCCCCGTGCAGTGCATAGGAAGCAAGTGAGGGAAAAAGTGGCAGAAATTATGTATTCCACAACACATTTTTCATTAAAAATTCAATTGTATTAGCTTTTAAAGCATAGTAAATGATGACCTTACAGCGCACCATATACTCAAACAATATGGCATTCTGGAATCCAAACTTTATCAAACAAAGGTGCTTTTAAAATCCAGACTTCATCTAATCACTAAAACATTCTGAAACACTGACCGGGAGTAACGATCCTCCAGTTTTGTTTGCTTATTGATTTCCCAGTAGATACCACTTTGAATCACTAGATTCCGGATGTGTCTGTTACTGTCTCTAGATAGTCAATCATTAACTGTGGCTGTGTCATGTGAATGTCCACCTGGAAAGTGGGGGTTGTACTGAAATGGTGTTCGACTGCATGAGCGAAGGTGCCTGGCCGCAGGTCACTGAGCTGGTGTGTGCACAGGAGAGTTGGCGATGAGACAGACTAAAGAAGGGAAATGGACATGAAGGGAGGAGACAGAGGAAGGAAAGAGATAATCTGTGCAGGGGAGCTGGTATGGGAAAGATTGGGTACAGTTGATCTCTTCCTCTTCGCTTTATATTACAGAGCTCCTGTTAACCCCTTCGCTGCTAGGCCTTTTCCCTTCCTGTGCCAAGCCTTTTTTTGGCTATTTGGGGTAGTTTGCTCTTAGGCCCCTGTAACGTTTTGACCACATAAGGTATCCATGCCAAATTTGCGTCCTTTTCTTCCAACTTCATTGGGATTCTAAAGTTGCCCAGGGTTTGAGAATTCCCCTGGAGGTTTTTGGGGAAAAATGATAAAAAAGTGCTGCAAATGAAAGCATCTGTTTTTCCCCCCTGCAAATGGTATCAACAAAGGGTTTGTGGGGCTGAAATCGTCATTTTAGGTACTGACAGACTTTTGTCAGAAAACCAACATTTTTTAGACAGTTTTGGCATTTTACATAGCCTATATTCGCTACTTTTTGTGGTTTCAACCTTCTTCCAGTTAATGGTAGAAATGGTAAAATGGTATGGAAGCAATAATAGATCCTGGAAATCTATACATCTTAGAAAGTATATAAAATTCTAAATTCAACAAGGGGTCATTTATGTAGATCCTTCACGGTTTCTCTAAAGAAACTAACGGTTGAAAATAGGATTAATTGAAAATGAGTTGAAAAAAACAGCTATTTGTGCCAACGTTTTCACCTGTAACTAACTCTAATTATGACAGAGGTTTGAAAGCAATATACTGTTACATTTGCTGGACCTTTCTGGTTGTGGGGATATATAGGACTTGTAGGTTCAACAAGAACCCGACGAACCCAGAGCCAATAACTGAGCAGTGTCTTGCAATGGTTTTTAATATGAAGTGGGTATGTAGCAATTCATTTTGGA
Source organism: Lissotriton helveticus (assembly GCF_964261635.1). Lineage (NCBI taxonomy): Eukaryota > Metazoa > Chordata > Amphibia > Caudata > Salamandridae > Lissotriton > Lissotriton helveticus. The sequence continues at coordinate 176,275,937 of NC_136073.1, forward strand.
AAATATATACAGTGAAAAATCGGGATGAAAGACACCCTGTGTATTTCTGAAAATGGAACAAAATATAGAGATCAGAAACAGTAGCTATGTGCACATTTCCGAAATTGTGAGCAACCATACTAGCATGCGAATTATAGCACATTTTTCAAAGCAACTGTTACCCAGAATCCCTTGCAAACCTCAAACTTTGTAAAAAAACAACACATTTTCCTCATATTTCTGTGGTGGAAAGTTCTGGAATCTGCATGGGTCCACAAAATTCCACCCACCCCACATTCCCCAAAGTCTTCAGAGAAAAATGGTACCTCACTTGTGTAGGTGGGTCAAGTACCCGTGACAAGCAAGGGCCCAAAACGTATTGAGGAGACATCAAAATGACCTATCACAAAACAACCTGGTTTTGCAAGGGAGGGTCACCTGGGTTTTTGGCCCCGGGATTGGCGCCCATCTTGGGAAACTTACCAAACCCAAACATTTCTGAAAACTAGACAACTGGGGGTGTCCAACGAGGTATGGCTTGCGAGGGTCCCCCAACGGTTTCCTACCCAGAATCCGCTGCAAATCTCAAATTTGGCTGAAAAAAAACCTCATTTTCCCCAGATTTCTGTTTGGGAAAGTTCTGGAATCTGCATGGATCCACAAATTTCCTACCACTCAGCGTTCTCCCAAGTCTCTTGATAAAATGGTACCTCATTCGCATGGGTGCGTCAAGTACCTATAACAGGCAAGGGACCAAAACATATTGAGGAAACATCAAAATGACCTATCACAAAACAACCTGGTTTTGCAAGGGGGGGTCACCTGGGCTTTTGGCCGTGGGCTCGATGGCCATCTTGGGAAACCTACCAATGTTTTGCTCTATTTCCTGTTGTGGGTACTAGGTCTACCCCCACAAGAGAGGTACTATTTTTATCTGAAGACTTTGGAGAATGCGGGTTAGGTGGAATTTTGTGGATCTTTGCAGATTCAAGAACTTTCCATCACAGAAATGTGAGGAAAATGTTTTTTTACAAGGTTTGCAAGGGATTCTGGGTAACAGAACCTAGTGAGAGCCACACAAGTCACCCCATCCTAGATTCCCCTTAGTGTCTAGTTAGTTTTCAAAAATATACAGGTTTGCTATGTTTCCCTAGGTGCCGGCTGCGCTAGGACCCAAAATCCACAGGTAAGCACATTCCCAAAAAAAGTCAGTGCCTAGTGAGCATTCTGCCGCACTTGGGAGGGGGGAAATCAGGGGTTATTGACCCAACATGCTCCCAAGGGGGGGGAAGAAAGACTGTGGCTATTCTTTTGGGGAGGGGGCATCGGGATGGCCATTTTGGGCAGCCCCCACCCCTATGTATAAAAAAGCCAGCATAATCACTGGTGCATTGTGGGCTCTCTGCCCCTTCCGGGTAGCAGATGAGGGGCTACTGCCCCCATTTGCCTCCTGGGGGGTGGGGGGCAGAAAGGCTGTGGCATCTTTTTTGGGCCACTCCCACCCCGAACTTTGGAGAAAAAAAATCCCCGGTGGCTAGTGGGCTTTCTGTCCCCCCAGGGGGCAGATAAGGGGCTATTGCCCCATCTGCCTCCCAGAGGGGGGCAGAAACACTGCAGATTTTTTTTTTGGGGGGGGGGGGGTGGTGGTGAGGCATTGACATGCCCATTCTAGGCAGCACCCACCGCAACCTATATAAACAAAGAAATTCCTGGGCAGATCAGGGGCTATTGCCTCCATTTGCCTCATGGGGGACATTCTTTTGTTTTCTTTGTGGGGTAGGGTGGGGACATTTGCATGCCCATTCCGGGCAGCCCCCACCTCGGGCCTATGCAAAAATGAATCCCTGGCTTTCTGCCCCGGGGGAAGGGGGGGAATTTTGGGGGCTGTTGCCCCATCTGCCCCCGGGGGCAGAAAGACTAGAATTTTGTGATGGGGAGGGGTAGGGCATTGGCATGCCCAACTTGGACAGTACCGACCCCTAAATTCATCGGGGGAAAATAAACCTGGTGTATAGTGGGCTTTCTGCCCCCCTGGGGGGCAGAAAGACTATAATCTCTTGGAGTGGGGCATTGGCATGTCCATATTGTACAGACCCCACCCCTAATTTACATTCTAATGGGCTTTCTGTACCCCCACGGGGGCTGATTGGAGGCTACTGCCCCCCAGTGGGGGCAGAAAGAGTGTACTTTTGTGGAGGGGATGGGGCATTGGCATGCCCATACTGGGCAGCCCCCACCCCTAATTCAAAGTAGAAAAAAATCCCTGGTATCTAGTAGGCTTTCTGCTAATCTACCCCCTGTGGGGGCAGATAGACCGGCAGGGGGAGTGGGGGCATTGGCATGCCCATATTGGGCAGCCCCCACCCCTAATTCAAATTAGAAAAAATCCCTGGGAAGGGGAAATCCCCCTGGTTGGCTGATTTGTTAAGGTCTATTCGACAGTTTCTGATAGAAATATTTGACCCCTCAATTTCTATTTCTGCGGAGCTGGTTTTGTTTGGCACTGACCCCAAAGTGCTGCTCACATCAGAGGAACACTCCACTTTCCTATTTATTTGTATGGCTGTGTTGCGTGCCTGTATTACCAAAGATTGGATATCCCCAGATCCTCCGCTATTTTCCTCTTGGAGGGCTCAGTTGTTATCTATGTATAACCTTGAAGTTGCTATATTTACAACTAAGAGTATTCGTAAGAGGAGTAGAGGGTTACAAATTTGGACTCCTATAACTGAATGGATCTAAATTAATTTTTCTTATTTTCTTATTTGATTGGGTTCCTTTTCCTTATAAATCCCGGTGTTGTGTTTAACCTTTTGGGTTGTTATTTCTTGCTGTCCTTATTTATGATCTTATTGTTTTTTGCTGATTCTGTGATTGTATGTGCATTTGATTACATTGTACACTTGATTTGTTTATTGATTGTTTTTTCTCTATATCCAGCTTGTTTCTCTGTATCCTGTTTGTTCCTTGTATAAAAAAAAAATATATAAAAAAAAATAAAATCCCTGTTATCTAGTGGGCTTTCTGGGCTACTGGCCCGCCTGCCACCCGGGAGGGCGGGCAGGAAGACTAAATCTACCAAAATGAATATGGGGGGCAAAGGCTCTTGCCCAAGGGGCCTTTCCCCCCTCTCTGGTACCTAGTTGGTGGATCCTGCTTTGGGATTGCCCTAGAAGGGCAATCCCCATGAAGGGATCGACTAGGGAGCGGTACCATTGGAAAAGGGAGATTCTTCCCTTTCCAACGATACCTCTCCTGACTTTCTTCCTGCTCAGGGGGCTGGGATAGCCCCCTGAGCATGTAGAAAGCGAAACTGAATGAGCCTCTTGGCTCATTTCAGTTTCGGTTTCACTGAAATGACGTCAGCACAAAGTGTGCGCTGATCTTCATTTCAGGGAAACAGAACAGACAGCCTCGGGAGCTGGGGAAGCTCTTCCCTAGTTCCTGAGGCTGTTGGGGAGAAAGGAAATCCCTCTGGTGCCCACACCAGAGGGATTCCCCGTGCCATGTGCGTGGACGGCTGGGAACTGTCTGACACACATGAGCACTGGTGCATCGGACGGCCCCCGGCCATCCGACGCACCGAAGGGTTTATTTACTGACGCAGCAGCTATCACTCAGATTACACCATACATACCAACCTATGAGAAATCAGAGCTATCCAATGAAATATCGTTCTCTGTTAGGTAGACCAGCCAGAGCTCTCTGTGGGTTCTAAAACAATATTTATCCCTCCGGGCAAACAGCCGGTGAGATACCCCTCAGTTAAATGAAACAAACAGAAAATGCTTGACAGCACAAATACCCATCCGTTTCCACTGCACTATTCTTTCTCCACTTACATCAACCTTAGTAGTGTATCAGGCACAAATCTTACCCAACCACATGGAATCGCCTCGTGGTCTCGTGAGGTGCGTGAAGCACTATCCTGATAACCGGTGGGGATGCAGAGTAATCCATTGTGATACAGATCTGTAGTAGTATAGAGACACGCAGTGATATCAATCGGTGGCTACACTGCTAAAAGTAACTCCTGAGGGGGTGGGCGCGGGGGAGAAAGCTCTCAGGTTACACAGCTCTGGAAAATCCTCTGCACACCACTGCTACCCCTCAGTATACAAAACCTTCAGTAAAGACAGGGGCAGCAAAGCTCTCACCGCTACACTAAACATGGCCCCAGAGATGTCCAATTCTCGTGTGTCTAGTGCAAGACTTTAACCCACACTCACGCTGTGCTTCCCCCATTTTGCTACTCTGTTTTGTTTCCAATTACAAATGCATAACTGCAGATACCCGAAACAAAGCAGCCTGTAGTGACGGTCTAGTTTCTTTTGGCAGAGCCGGAACCGGAAGACCCTATCTGGAACCGGAAAGCGGCCATTTTGTCTTGGCGCCGATCTCGGCATTGAAAGGTGCGCAGCCCCGGCGCTCCGGGAATAAAGAAAGTTACACCAGCAACTACGGCTCGCAGTGTTATTTATGTATGCAACCACGTTCCTATAATGGCGACGAGGCGGGATCCGGCAAAATAAGAAAAAAAAAATACACAGAGCATCGAAACAAAATACGAAAAACGGAACGCTCCAGGGAAGCAAACTTACAAACACTCGACCACGGACGTGCAAGCAGCAGAGCACGTCGTGAATCCTCGGAGCGCGGCAGAGGGCAGGGAACAGCGCAGGGTGCCAGAGAGATACTGAATCGGCGAAGGCTCGCATCCAGCTGGTAGGCACGACTGCGCTTATTCCACACGCGTGGACCAACTCCCCAGGGCGCAGACAGCTAGGGACACAAGCACATGTTGAGCGGGAGCAAAGCTGGAAAGGCGCAGCTAGAGACCCGACCCCACTCCCTAGGCGGGCAGTGAATAGGAGGCGCAGAAGCACCTACCACCGTACCGACGCTGCAATATACTGGCGGACCAGCTCGCACAGGGCGTGGGGCTTGGCAAGAGTGGAGAAGAAAGCCACCAAGCAACTCTGGATCACAGAGGGGCCGCGGGAGGCAGTGTCAGCGGTCAAGACCAAGGGAGAGACCCCGACACCAGGCAGGCGCCTGGCAGCCCGCCAGGTCAGAGCGTTCCCGTCCAATCAGTCCCAAGGGAAAACGAGAAGATGGCGCAACAAGCCACTTCCCTCACCAGCATGGTGCCATTCCTCCCGAAGAGAGGAGAACCCACGATGCCTTGGGAGGACTGGAAGAGGTACTTCCTAAATTACCTAGAGGGTCTGGAAGAAGAAAGTGAAGCAGAGTACTCTAGCCCAAGGAGGAAGAAAATACTCCTACATAATCTGGGACCGGAAGGACTAAGAGTGTTCGACAACTTAGTGAAAATCACGAGGGCCGCGACGGACACAGATGTGTTCAGACACGCGATTGAAGACCTAGATGCACACTACAGGCCGGTGGTATGCGTGGCCATAGATAGGTACAACTTCTTCCAGAGGAAGCAGGAGAGTGGAGAGACCGTAGATGAGTATGTGGCAGCGCTGCAAAAGTTGGCACTCACGTGCGAATTCGGAAACCTCAACGATGATCTGATGAGAGATCAAATCATCATGCACACATCAAACACGGCAGTGCAGGAGAAACTATGGGTGAATGGAGATGCCCCCCTCAAGGAGGTGTGGGCCTTGGTCAAGAAAGCAGAACTTTCAAAGAGATATGCACAGGCGGCGAGGAAAGAAGCAGGGAGCGCACAGACGGTATGTAAAGTGATGGTACACAACAAGGGAGACAAAGCCAAGCAGCAAGGTCCATCAAGATACCAACAAAACAGGAGAGGACAGCAATACGTGGGGGCACCTCCGAGGACTGGAGGAGATAGGAAAATCAGTTGCTACAGGTGCGGAAGCAACGCACACATAGGAAACGACAAAGTGTGCCCAGCGTTTAGAGAAAAGTGTGCGTACTGCGGCGTATTTGGACATTATGAAAAGGTGTGCAGGAGGAAGCCTAAGGGTGCGGCTGTCAAATACGTGGATCAGGGCAGCCCAGATGAAGAAGAAGCTCAAGCGGAGGAGGAATATCTGGAAGAAGTCTTGTATATAGACTACCAGATCCTGGATGTGGAGTGTATAGAATCCAGCAAACCCATTATCAACATGAGTATCGGAGGTGTGGAGATCGACATAGTGTCTGACTCGGGGGCACCCATCTCGATAGTACAGAGAAAGGTATGGGAAGAAAAGTTCATGAATGAGGTGAAGGAGGAACTGCGCCCGATGGACCTAAGGCCAGTGTCCTACACGGGACAGAGGATTCCCATGATGGGGTATTGCCCATTGCCCTTCGAGTTCAGAGGATGTAGGGCCACATGCAAACTGTACGTGGTGGAGAAAGGGCCCTCAGTGTTAGGGTGGAAAGATCAAGGTGCACTAGGGATCCTACTGAATCCCGGAGGAATAGAAAAGGTGATGCTGATGGACACGGAGTACGGAATGGAAGGAGAAGCGTGGAAGAGAGAATATCCCGATGTGTTCAGCGGGAAGATTGGTAAATTGACCACATTCAAGCACATGATACGCTTGAAGGAAGGGGCGACGCAGCAGAGAGGCGGTACAGCAGGAATTGGACAGATTGGAGAAAGGAGGTGTGATCGAGGCAATAGAAAGTGCGGAGTGGTTGTCACCCCTGGTAGTCGCCCAGAAACCAAACGGGAAGGTGAGGCTATGTGTGGACCTCAGGGAGCTCAACAAAAACATACTGATTGACAAGTTTCCACTTCCCCGGTTCAATGAGATGCTATCTTTGACAAAAGGAATAAAATGGTTCTCGACGGTGGATCTATCCTCGGCCTACCATCAGGTAACTCTCCATCCCACATGCAGCCACCTTACATCCTTCATAACACCATTTGGATGTTACAAATTTGTCAGAATGCCGTTTGGGTTGGCGTCAGCGGTGGCTGTATTTCAAAAATTGATGCACAAGCTGTTCAGAAATGTGGAAGGTGTTCAATACTTCCAAGATGAAATTCTCATAATGGGGAAATCAAAACCTGAGCACAACGAAAAGCTGCATACTGTACTGAAAGTGCTACGAAACAATGGACTCACAGCAGAGTGGGCGAAGTGCAAATTTGGAATGCCCTCAGTGACGTACCTGGGACACGAGATAAGCGAGAAGGGCATTGAACCAAAGAGAGAAAACATGGAGGCGATACAGAACGCACCTAACCCTGTGAAGAAAGAAGATGTCAGGTCGTTCCTGGGCATGGCGGAGTTCTATAGCAAATTTATCAAGAACCTTGCCACCAAGACACACTGCATGCATCAACTGTTGAAGGAAAAGAACGGATTCAAGTGGAGCGAGGAGGAACATGTAGAATTTGAAGCCTTAAAGAAAGAAATGAGCGAGTCCATACCGCTCAAAGGTTTCGACCAAGCATCAAGTTCTATACTCACTACAGACGCCAGTGACCGAGGCCTAGGGGCGGTGCTGACACAAGAGTCAAAAGGAGGAGAAATGTCCACAGTCTGCTTCGCATCCAGAGCATTGGCGCCCAATAGAAATAGCGTCATAGAAAAGGAGATGCTAGCAGTGGTGTGGGCAATGGAGCGCTTCCAACAATACTTGTGGGGGGCCAAGTTCTTAGTGCGCACAGACCACAAACCTTTGGTAAAGGTACTTACTTCGAGCGGCCATGCGCATGCCACCCCGAGGATAGCTAAAATGACACTGAGGCTTTTGGACTACGTGTATGAGGTGGAGTATATACCCGGTCCTAGAAACAAAGTGGCAGACTTTTTGAGTAGAGCAGCAGCCAAAGAAAAAGCAGAAGATCAGGAACCTCCTGGATGGGAAGGATACATGGTGGCGACCATGCAAGAGATGGAGCGAGTCATCAGTGGACAGGAATGGGCAGAGGCGTATAAACAGGATGAGGACATGGAGGCAGTCAAAGGATATGTCACACACGGGTGGCCTGAGAAAAGACACCTGGACGACAGATTGAGGAAATTCTGGGAGGTGAGAGATGAATTGTCCCTAGGAGAAAACCCCATGTTCCTGATGAGGGGAGACAAGGTCGTTCCTCCCCAAGGACTAATAGAACACCTGTTGGCGATCCTACATGAAGGACACCAAGGGATCACGAGAACTAAAGCTTTGACGAGACAGACATATTGGTGGCCGGCGGTTGACGCCCAAGTGGAAAGATACGTGAGGAATTGCAGTTCGTGCTCCAAGGCGGACAAAACGCAAATCCTGATGAGACCACAGCTGGGCAAGTTCCCTGTGCCAACTGGCCCCTGGGAGATGGTATCCGTAGACATAATAGGGCCCATTTTGAACATGGAAGAGATACAGAAATATGCCATAGTATTGATGGACAGGTATTCCAAGTGGCCCGAGGTAGAGGTAAGAGAAACGGTGGACACAGAAGCAGTATTGGCGTTCCTGAATGCCACCTTTGTGAAAGAAGGAATCCCCAAGATAATAACATGTGACAATGGCCCACAGTTCGTTTCAGCCAAGTGGGAAGCGTTCATGTCCAGAAATGGAATTGAAGTCAAGCATACTCCCATATATCACTCGGCTGGGAACGGACTGGCCGAAAGGTTCAACCGGGTCATAATGGGGACTGTACAAGCAGCCATAAGTGATGGACAGGATTGGGAGAAAGAACTACCTAAGATGCTGTGGGCTTACCGCATCACGCCGGGAAGCACTGGGTACAGTCCCTTCAAAATATTGAGGGGGAGAGAGCCGTTTACTAAGGACAATGTCGCATGGAAGCAGATGGTGGTACAGAGCAAATGGTCACCAGCGATAGTGAAGAAGAATCTGGAGAGAGCTCAAGAGACATATACAAAGCATTACAACAAGCGACGAAACGTGGAAAGCGTGACACTGGAAAGGGGAGACTGGGTGAGAGTGAGAGTAGCTACACTGAAAAAGAAGGGCGAGAGCAAGTTCACCTCGCCTCTACAAGTACTGGAGCCGTATGCCAGATCAGCCTTGTTGAGCGACAGCAAGGTGTGGTCACAAGACAGGATGGCCAAATGCAACAAGATCCTTAACTGGGAGACTGAAAAGGAAGGCGTTGTGGAATTGGAAGAGGAAGTGTTGGGCGGCGGTAATGATGGAAGGAGACAAGAGCAAGTGGAAAAAAGGGAAGAGCATGTAGAGGAAATGGAGCAGAGAGGGGGTAACAGTGGAGAAGGGAGAGCTACATGAGATGAGAAAAGCGTGAAGGGATAAGAGGAAGCACAGAACGAAGAAGAAATGGCAGTAAGGATGGAAAGCAGAAATGTGAGGACCAGAGCGGAAGAGTGGTGAGAATTCCTAAGAAGTTCGAGGACTTTACCATGGAATGGACACCTAGTAAGAACAGTTATTGAGTTATTATTTTGGCAATGTTTAAAGGGGGGAGATATGTAGTGACGGTCTAGTTTCTTTTGGCAGAGCCGGAACCGGAAGACCCTATCCGGAACCGGAAGGCGGCCATTTTGTCTTGGCGCCGATCTCGGCATTGAAAGGTGAGCAGCCCCGGCGCTCCGGGAATAAAGAAAGTTACACCAGCAACTACGGCTCGTAGTGTTATTTATGTATGCAACCACACAGAATGAATAAAAACATGAAGCAGGACAAGTTAAGCCCTCTTCCAACCAACATGCATCACCTCCCCTTGACAAGCTCCAAAACAGGAAGGAAAGCATGCTTCCTAGATGCTGCAGTGCAGTGTCCCCATCACCCCCATACAAATAGTGTACACCAGAGAGTGAGTTCATGTATGCCCCACCCCGGACCACAGAGAGAGAGGAGGGCAGGAACACATTGGTGGTAGCTGGACAGAGAAATGCAAGGGGCTTGAATCATTGAACCCTAAAGCGATCAGGTTAATCGGCAAACCCCACCACTGCACAAGATTGCACGTACATCACACTAACCTGCCGGCCACCTAGAGATGGGCAAGCCAAGAAATGAACAGGGAGAGCCGAACCAATGACATGGCTTGGCTCTTAGGGCTCGTGGAAGGACCAAGCTCTGAAAAAGGTTGTTAGGTAAATCACAGGCGCAGCCCGTGCAAGTAAGAGAGGTGGGGTGGGGGAATACAACAAACATTCCATAAAATAAGATAAACTCTCTTCAAAATTTAAAAGAGTGTGCTTCTTTAACATGTTGAAGCTTTGACAATAATAGGGCACATTATAGCACTTCACTTATAAGTACTTATTAAAAGTAATAGTTTTTAAACATGAATTATTAGTGAACTAAGAAGGCAACGCAGTTATCATGTAAACCCTGTATGTGGCTCAGGTTATTATAGACCAGCACTTTTGTCTATTTAACGAGACCATAGGTATTTGTACAACTGGCATTCTCAGCTCACATATTTGAAAGTGCTTACATACGCGCTAATGATGAAAAAGGAGTATTATTTAAATAAAAATGTTTGCCTAAGATCAATCATTTTAAATAGGGAAGCCACAATTTATCCAGGTTTTCTTATTTCCCTTTGTTTAAATCAGCCACCAAATTGGCAAGTGTCTTTCCTCTTTGATTGTGATGCTTTGTTTTTATCTCTGTGCATTTGTATGAAGTTTTTATATGAAATGGACCCAGCGGTATGGGGGCACTTTACATGAGCACCAATTAGGTTAGACAAGGGCACATTCATTTTGTTTAGCCACGGGAAGATTAAGTGATTTGTCCAGAATCACAGAGTGTTAAGCCAAAGCAGAGATTCAAATCTGGTTCACCAAATCCAAAGTCGACAATTCTGGCCCTAATGCCACGACCTTGGAGTAGAGGCAGGGTGGTAGGCAGAAACCACCTGAAAGTTTGTCTCAATATGGGCTTGGGTTTCCAGCAGGACCTCAAGCTAAGCCGGAGCCAGGCTTCAGACTTGAGCTTTCAGTGGCTTGCCCACTAGTCTGAGCAGTTCAGTGCTCACAGGTCTCAATAGATATATTCACCTACTACTCTGAGAGCAGTGTGAGAGGGAGACCAAATAGATGCCGCAGGGCATGGTAAGCGTATAAGGAGATAATATAGACCGCTCCGCCAGCTACTCAGATACATCCCACAGCACAATCCCTGCCTCAGCGACATGTCAAGATTTAGTGATAGAAGAGATGGGGCGTGAGGAGCTGTAACAAATATTCTTCCCTGTTCAGCTGTTGTCTGCACGTCAATGGCATGGTAAAGGCGCATCACCCAAAAGGACTACTTAAACGTATGCAAATGAAACAATGAGCCATAGCCAGGTTTGCCCTCAGTTTTACCGTGTGCATCTATATGACCTCTAAAAAGTACCCAAGGTCAGGTGGAGCATTAAAACAGGGGACCACCTACATTTTTCAACCTTCTCTTTTCCATCTCCTCTATTCTGAAAGACTCGTTCAGTTGTCAGCTCAAATGGTGCGCCTTTAATCGAGCGTTGGCATTGTCATCATGGAGCCCTTGGAAACACAGTGACCCATTTATTGTGGTTTTTTTTTCCAATTTAAGGGTGTGCATTAGTTTATAGCTGTTACCTTAGCAGGGATGCCGGTTTAAGGAAGAGGAGCTTAAAGGCTCATCAGATGAGGGTCTAAAGTGCTTAGAAAGTTGGCTCGAAAACTGGTGGTGTTTTTACTGAGATGGGCAGGGGTCAACCCATTCAAATTAGAGGTTTAACAAAAAACACAGTTATAGCAGAAAAGAGGTACCAAATGTGTAGGGTCTTCTTGGGGGAGGGCGGCTATCCAAAAGTGCAGTGCAGCCCCCCCCCCCAAAAAAAAAAGGTGACAGGGGCAAATGATAATGGAGTGCCTTCTCTTACCTTCACTCAGCAGTGCTTATCCGGCATGTTGGCCAAAGTAGAGCATAATGGGAGGGATGAAATCGAGGGGGCTGGCAGAGAGCACGTGGGGCAGACAGGACAAATAAATATGCCAAGGCAGTCAGTCAGTTACCACAACTGACTGTTGGTTGCTGATTTTACAAGGGCCCAACCTTGGCTGATGGTCTGGGCCTGGCTGGCTGTGCCTGTTTGGACTCAGAGGTGAGGTTGTGTGTAACGAGGTTAGGGAGGGCAGGGCAGGCAAAATGATTTATACAAGGCCCGTCATTGGTGGCGGGCACTACTACTCATTGACAGCCCTGTGAGCAAACACACCTCTAGGAGTGGTCATGTGGTTTGATTTCGTTTTTTGTGTTTTAAAAACAACTTTGAGTCCGCGTTTGTGTGGGCTGGCCCTGGAAGGCTGGAAACGAGATGGGGAAAGGAGCAATGATTATAATGGCCAGAAATACTGGTTTTGTTACTGGGAGCTGATATTGCAGCACTACTGGAAAGCCGCCTCAGTAACAAAACTGGCCTCCCATCCTTCCAGACTCCTAGGAAAATGCCTGATGTCTGGTACAGCCAGTGCTCTTGCTCTCATGCCAAAGCCTGCCACCCATGCACTGTGCCGGAGGGTGCTCCCTGGAGCTCAGGCCCCCCCACCCTGCAGAGGCTGCAGAGACTTTGTTACGCCACTGCAGAGAGCAGCTTAATATGTGGTTGCCAGAGTTCTCAATAGGTGTCTAGTTGGGAGGTAAATGCTAGGGTCAGGCACTCCATTCCCAGTATATGCCACTGTTGGTTAAGTCATGCTATGTGTGTCGGGAGATTCTCCGTTCCCCAGTGAAAAAGAAGGGCTTGAAGTGCTGCTCCGAACGCTAGAACGCTAGACCAACATGTCACCCTCTACAGGATTTGAGTGGAAAAGTCAGCGGATTGGGGAGTCCCAGGACAATGTATGTTGGAAAGCATGTCAGTTGGGTGTCAGGATCAATGTCAATGAGAGCCAAGTCCGCCTTCCAGTAACGTGTGAGCTTTAGGCAATCCGAAAGAAGGTGAAGCAATATCCTGGAGTCCCACAGCCGCTCCATCAGTCTGCACTTCACCTGGGATTGCTTGGAGCACTCCTTTAAAGGAAAACAACATTGTAGCACAATAAAACCTTTGCACTGAAAAGTATTTGCTTGATCAACACTGCTCCACTTTGAGTTACTTTGTGCGACTTTGCAGCAGCACAAATTCTTCATAACTTTTCCCAAATACACTGCTAAATCAGATACTTAATTACTATGGTAGTTAGACAAGGGTCCATTTGTGTGAATGGTGTGTGTGGTTTCACCATAGGAACATTCTAGTGCCCTCAAGAAATTCTCTGCTGAGATCATGGAATGTTGATACTGGGGCTAAATGAACATGTATCAGAGGCAGTTTACAGGAGTTTGGACTAAGCTGACGAATAAGAGGACACCGCACATCAGGTTTCCTGAAGAGTCTACATTAACGGCTGTTAAAGGGTATTCATCACTGACAAAAATATATATACACACAGAATACATGTAGAGGGCCAAAACAAAATCTAAAAAAGAACAACTTTCTACAAAATCATAAGTAGTGCCCTTTCCAAGCCTTGCTCACGCCCTCACATAAGACCTCACCGATGGTAGATGTATGTCAGAATATCTTCAGCATAAATATTATCTGACAGAAATAAGGTGTTCTAAATTGTATTTATGAAACAATTAACTACAGTACGGCAATAAAAAAATGTGTAGGTGATATTTAGAGCACAATAATCCTGTTTTAGGATATTTTGATTATGATTTTCTGGTACCATACTACAAATAGCATCTCAGATGAGACCAACAATGACATCACTTGTGAGATCACATGTTTTATCACCTATTACATTATCATTGTGGACCCACAATATTATGAAATAGCTCCATGATGATACCAACATAGACTAGTAAAGCACTTTTTTGAATAACTCTAAAGTGGAGGGGAATTCTTATCATTTAATTCAACAAAAGGGTTATATCTGTGCATGCAAACCTTGTCCACAAATTCCTTCACAAGGGCTATGAAACATTACATATGTCACCACCTGGAACTCTCTATGATCTCATCATTAAGGATAAATAAGGACAGATACGGCAATCTTACTTCTCCAGGGTCTCATCGTTACTAATCAACCGTTAAAATACTTTTTTAAAACATAAGTGCTTATACAAGAAAAAATATATGTTCATTTAAGTATTAATATTTCTCATTGAGTACATCTTTCAAACATTCATAATTTCAATGCAATCATATTCCACGGATCAACAACTTAAATGTTTTCTAAAACATTTTATTGTTATAAAAACTGATCAAAATATCCCCCCCAGTGTTCATCCACTCGTCACTCCTCAACATTTACAACATTCTCAAACTGCAATATTCATTCAACAACCACATTCATCTTTTCAAAATGTACATAAAATTGATCTACTTTCTATTCATATGGAAGACATAGTCGGATGCATTCTCAAAAATGATGACAAAACATTTTGATTAATTAAAGATTATTCCCCTTCCTTAGGACTTATTGGATAATGAGCAATTATAATGTCCTACAGTAAACACACACCATTCTGAACAGATAAAGAACACTTATGAGGATCAATCCTAAATGACTTATCAACAATTCTCTTTTGAAATGTGTGATATCCACTTTATTAGGCACGTTTTCCCCACTCTGCATTCTATATATCCAAAATTGATGTATCAATTCACCCAGTCTTCTTTTCAGCATTGCTTCAATAAAAACATCCCAAAAAGGTTGTATCTTTCTGGTGCAATTGTTGGCATCTTGATTACGGTCCACATTTAATCAGTACATGCAGTAGTTTGTGCAGTATACATCCCTTACTAAGTGGATATTATGTTATAGTAACCTGGATACTCATGTAAAGAGTAGAGAATGGTATGATGAGAAACTGGATGCTTTACTGAGCAGACCTCTGATGAGTAGGAAAAATGTCCATCATGGAGTCAAAAAAGGCAATAGAAAGATAAATAGATGTAGGAGTGAGTGAATTGTACTGACTCTTTGGTAGTACTATAGAAATGTTATGAATACTGAAAATTATTGAACCTGACACAGGAAACAATTATGCATGACAATAATAATGTAATCATTTTGATACTTGGATGTAATTTTGTGGGCCAGAATGGGCATAGTAGAGTGCAGGCGAGGGCCACGAGAATGAGAAACATAGCTCAGGAGGCACAACATTGAAAGACTTATCCCAGTACTTCCCAGGTTACCCAGAATGTTGGAATGCTTAATGACAATGGGTCCATTTTTTTGTGTTATATGAATGGAAAGAGTGAGAAGAGTGAAGGTATGGGTGTCTGATAGAATATTTCCAACAAAAATATTGGCAACACATATTTCACCAAAAAATATAGAGGACACAAATATAAACTTTATTGTCTTTGAATATAGAGCAAAAATATTGACAACAAAAATATAAAAGAGCACAATTTTGCCAAAATTGGGTAAGCATATTGAATTTTATCTGTTATTCACTATATTACATTTAAAACCTAAGTTGACTTTAAAAATAATATTACATTAACTTACAAACATAAAATAAAATACATAATTTAAAATAATTGCATAAAGTTAAAAACTATATTTACAAACATAAAAGTATTCATTAAACACAAATATAAATGTTTACAATTAATTGAAATAAAGAATAGATAAAAAAATCAAATGCATACAACATGATTTATGAAATAAATTAGGAACTGCAATACAAATAATAAAAAAACTATCGATATTAAACTAACGTTTTACAGCTGAAAACAAAAAGTACATAATAAACAACTGAAACAAAATCAGATAAAAACATTTGACTGGGGGGGGGGGTCAAAAATCTCTACTTCTACTCCAATCTGAGTAACATTAGGGAAAGTATTGAAATGTTCTATGAAATAAACAAAATAAATAAACATAACCAATAATGCAACACATTAAAACAATAAATAGAACCAATTAATTTTTTTTTTAAATACTCTCCACTCTATTGCTCTACAAACCCAATAACCACCCAAAAGAAGATAGAATTGACATAAAACAAAAAATCCTTACAAAATTATCACATGTCAAAAACACAAACACTGATAATTACACATACCTACGATTGAAACAATTAAAACTTATAACATAAAAACAAATAAAACTCAACTAAATTATTACAAAAGTATTCCAGACAACTACATTTATAAAGCAATATAGAAAACCTAACAATGAGATTCTTATATTCTATACTTTGTTCCAGCATATTTTTGACATCACAGTATTTTTCATACTGTATTTTGTCAGAATACAGAAGATAAGAAGGGGACCCAAGGATGAGTATTATTACAGTGAGGCACCAAGGTACATTAAGCAGAAATGTACAAACAGTCTTAAAATACTGCAGATTTCTGTTGTTCTGTTCCTGTTGGATGAGGGCTGCCAGAGTGGACCGTTAAAGGTAGTACTTGTTTTTGTGGGAGGCCAGAAGGAGACATGATGCATCAAAATTTAGGCGCCTATTTGCAAACTACATTTTGTAGTACATTTAGTAATATTATAATTCACCTTTTAAATTATCACAACATGCTTTTTGCAAGCCTACATGTGTAGATCACCACCTCTGCCTCTTCTATCTTTTCAATGGGGGAACGCTCACCCATGTAGGTTTACTATTTAGCGAAAAATATTACTATTATTTGTATACATCACTATTAATAATTAATAATGCATAACAGAATTTTTTTTTTACTTTGGATAGTACAGCAGACCACTCATCCCATTTAGAGTGGATGGTCTGAGGATTTTTTTCCCATTCTACACCACTAGAGAAAACCTAGTTGTCCCAAACAAAAAAAATGTAACCCAACCCTACACCCTTAGAGAAAACGTCCAGGGAATTGGGGTTATCAGCTTTTTGTTTTTCAAAAACAAACCTTCAAGCTTATTTACATAAAAGGAAAAAGTATGATGAGTGGATCTTCAACACAGCAATGGTAGTGAGTCCTCAGTAGACCATTTAGGGTAGCTGAGAAATGGCCTCCACCCCCCTGACGGACAGCGGGCCACACACTATAGTTTAAATGAGGTCCATAGTGCTTATAAAACTCAGCAGAATTTTAGGAGCTACTAAAAAGTAAACAACAATCTCGTTTTAAAAAACAATGCAGAATTCAACAAGAAATTTGGTCAAACAACCTCAAGAGTAGCAGCCAATTCATCATAAATTACCACTCGTGTGACCTCAAGTGTCTCATAAATAATTATATAAAAGTAATCATTATATGTTTTGAGCAACTCACTTAAACTTGAATTTATTGCATAAGCGGGGATATGGGAGGCTTGTCTCCTTTAGTAAAGGATAAGCAGTGTTCAGCAGTACTTTCCAGGTCAGATGACTGACCGGTCTACACCCTTCATCGACAGCAGAACCAACTTATGCTAGGGGACAGGCTGTCAAGGTCTCAGAGCCAGTCTGCATTTGATGAAGAACAGAGTATTCCTGGGTAGTATCAAGCACAAAGTCTGAAGTAAGTTTGTGCATTATCAGAAGCAAAACTCTGTCTGTCTGGCTTTCATCAAAAGTAAAGTAATGGGACTCTGAGTGTTATCAAAAGCAGAGCTCTGAGTAAGATTGTTCGACAAGAAGGAATGCTTTGATTGAGTCTGTGAAGTGTCTAAAGCAAAGCTCTGAGTAAGATTTTTCGAAAAGATGGAAAGCTTTGATTGATTCTGCAAAGAGTCAAAAGCAGAGCACTGAGTAAGATTGTACAAAAAGTTGGAAAGCTTTGATTGAGTCTGTGAAGTGTCTAAAGCAGAGCTCTGAGTAAGATTGTTCGAAAAAAGGAAAGCTTTGATGGAGTCTGTGAAGTGTCTAAAGCATATCTCTGAGTAAGATTGTTCGAAAGGATGGAAAGCGTTGATTGAGTCTGCAAAGTGTCTAAAGTAGAGCTCTTAGTAAGATTGTTCGAAAAGATGGGAAGCTTTGATTGAGTCTCCGAAGTGTCTAAAGCAGAGTTCTTAGTATTGTATTGTAATTCCATTTATATAGCGCTTACTACCCCTGACGAGGCGTCGAATCGCTTTTTCGGTGAAAGATTGTTCGAAAAGATGGAAAGCTTTGATTGAGTCTGCGAAGTGTCAAAGCAGAACTCTTAGTAAGATTGTTCGAAAAGATGGAAAGCTTTGGTTGAGTCTGTGAAGTGTCAAAGCAAAGCTCTTAGTAAGATTGTTTGAAAAGATTGAAAGCTTTGATTGAGTCTCTGAAGTGTTTAACGCAGAGCTCTGAGTTCCCCTGCGTCATCAGATGCAGAGCTCATTTGAGACTGGGGAACGGCAACAGCAGAGCTCTTCGCATGCAGATGCTTTATGAGGAACAGAGTTGGGAATGTTTGATTGATACCAAACAGAGGGGCATATTATCAAGATAGGCGATAAAATTATCGCCGCTTTATCGGCAGAAAACTGCAGATAAAGCGGTGATAAAACGGTGATGTTCACATCTAACATGGGCTTCGATTGGAATTCCATTGAGCATATTATCAAGCCCATTATCGCCGCTTCATCTGCAGTTTTCTGCCGATAAAGCGGCGATAATTTTATTGCCTATCTTGAATATATGCCCCAGAGTTCCAACTGAGTATTTTTCAAATGCCGAGTTCTGAGTAAGTGTAGTTATTGCACAAGCAGCTCTCTGTGTAAGTATGGATATTATGCGGAGTACAGCTCTGAGTTACTGGGATTAGTGGGAGAAGCAGAGCTGTGGCTGATTCATCAAGAGTTGATCTCAGAAATAACAGAGATGTTTTATTAAATACAAGGCTCTGAATATGTCTTTGCTGAAAGGAGCATAACTCTTAGAAAGTCTAGGTGCCAAGAGCAGAGCTAATAATGCCTCTGGGTAATATCAAGAATAAATTAATTTTCAAGATCTGTAGCAAAAAACAATAATAGCATTGAAATACATTTTGTTTAAGCTTGCAGAGACCCGAAAGAATAATTTAAAAAATATATTTTCTTGCACATCTTCGTAAAATATGCCAAACTTTTCGCAGTGGCGGCTGGTGAACTTTCATTCTGGTAAGGCCTCAAAACATGGTGAAATTCCACAGATCGAGCGTGGCACCTCTGACCTACTCACAGGGGGCCCACTATTGGGAAGTAGTTAGGAAGGGGATTTTCCTCACCAATTTCTTCTACATCTTTCTCCCTACTTTTCTCTACTTATGTTTTGCCACTTTGTCACCTGCGTTTATACATAGTTAACACTGATTTGGCGCTTTCAAATTTTCACTCACTCTTGGCCATGTCTCTGCAAGTTTTACCTCTTTTGACAATTTCTCGGTCTAGTCTAACTCCCCAATCTTCTTTTATCTGTACCTTTATCTCTCACTTCAATTCGCTCATTCTTTTGCTCTCATTCATTTACTCTTCTGCGCTTCTCTTTCTCTTTTCCACTCACACGCACACGCACAGGTATGAATGCTGCTCCCAATCCCCACATCACTTGCTGAGGAGTAATTTTTTATTATTATTTAGGTGAGAGACGGTAGCTGGTCTAATTTTTGGAGACCTGCGAGTAAGAAGGCATGGACTGTGACATCCTTCCGTGTGCTCTGACTCTAGATTCTACCTTCTAAATAGCCGTCAGCAGATTAACCATTGCAGGAGTTATAAGCAAAACACTTGTAAGAACTGCAGGGTGGTGTGGCAGACCTCTCAACATATGTCCAGCTTCCTGTTGGATTTTCATGGGTTAGGGTTGCAACTTTTGCCTGAAAGAAAATCTGGAGTTTGAGTATTGCCCAACACAAAAGTGACATGGCCCACATGGGTACATATGTGTTGGGCATCGTCCTTCTAAGGGGATTTCCCTAAAACATTTAGCATTTTTCCTCCTGGTTTTTGCTGATTCTCCTTTTGTGACCTTAGGACTCTGGGCACTTTCCCACTGTAATGCAGTGTGAAAGTGTGCACCATTCCTACACATGCTAGGAAGTAGGGCTTACCAGTGAGTACCCTGTAAAAAGGTATTCTACATACCCAGGGCAGGTACTGCACTGGCTACTAGTGGGCCACAGTACTGATTGTGACACCCAGAAGAATAGCTTTTCAAACATGTCTCAGGCCTGCAATTGCAAGTCTGTGTGTGCACAGTTGCACCTATGCTCAGATTGGCATTTCTAAACCATTAGCCAATGATGACTGTGCCCTTCATTACCACTAGGACCCCACTCCCAGGGTAAGCCCTGATGGGTGGGGCACGTGGTAGGGGAAAGGCGGGCACTTACATATGTGTGTTCCCTGTCCAGGTAGTGAATACTCCCCATGTGGGTTTTCGCTACCTAGGAAGTCTGCTCTTCCCAGCGGTCAACATGGGGGAATTCCTGAATGACTGAAACTACAGTTTTGCCTTACAGCAGGGAGTAGCCTCTAGGTGTTTTCGAACATGTCCTAAGCCTGCCAATGTAGGACTGTGTGTGCGCATTTGCAAGTATGCTCAGGTTGGCCTTTCTAAATCATTGGCCAATGCTGAGGGTGCCTTTCACTAACACTACAGCACCCCTAAGGTGAGCCCTGGGGGCGTGGAGCGAGTGACAGGTGAAAGGCAGGGCGGGTACACATGTGTGTTCTCTGTCCAGTGAAGAACCCCTATGTGTGTTTTCACTACCTATGGGGTTTGCTCTCCCCATAGGTTAACGTGGGGAGACTAGCTGAAATTCAATCAATAAATCAATCAATAAATCAACCTGGGATTTGTGGAGTGCACTACTCACCCAAGAGGGTCTCAAGGTGCTGGGGGGGGGGGTTCGAGCAGCTCTGTATCATCCGAAGAGCCCTGATTTGAGGCTCCTCCTTAATGCTTGCAGTGTGGGGGTTCGTCTGATGTTGAGGGGAGTTCGTTCCAGGTCCTGGCTGCGATGTAGAAGGATCACCCCGGCCCCCACTCTGGCTCTGCAGATGCGTGGGATTTTGGCCAGGGCAAGATCGGCAGAGCGGAGGCTTCTCTTGGGTGTGTAGAATGAGATTCTTTCGTTGAGGTATTGGGGTCCGATGTTGTGGAGGGATTTGTAGGTGTGAGTTAGGAGCTTAAAAGTCACTCTCTTTTTGATGGGGAGCCAGTGTAGTTCTCATAGGTGCTAGGTGATGTGGTGTTTTCGTGGGATGCCGAGGATGAGGCTGGCTGCGGAGTTCTGGATGGTCTGGAGTTTGAGGAGTAGAGATATGTTTATCCTGGCATAGATGGTGTTCCTGTAGTCCAATCTGCTGGTTATGAGTGTGTGGGTGACGATGTTTCTGTATTTGGGGGGGATCCATTTGAAGGTCTTTTGGAAGATGCGGAGGGTGTTAAAGCATGTGGAAGATACAGTGTTGATCTGTTGGTTCATGGAGAGGGAGGAGTAGAGTATGATGCCTAGGTTGCGAGCGTGGTCTGTCGGTGTGGGAGGGTTGCCGAGGGTAGTGGGCCACCAGTTGTTGCCCCAAGCAGAGGGGGTGGATCCAAGGATGAGGAATTCTGTTTTCTCTGAGTTGAGCTTTAGGCAGCTGTTGCTCATCCAGGAGGTGACATCTTTCATTTCTTCCTGGAAGCGGAGTCTAGTGGTGTCTGGTTCGTTGGTGAAGGAGAGGATGAACTGGGTGTCGTCAGCGTAGGATACTATGCTGAGTCCGTGGTTTCTGATGATTGTGGCGAGAGGGGCCATGTAGTTGTTGAAGAGCGTGGGGCTGAGTGTGGATCCTTGGGTACTCCACAGCTGATCTCTATGGATTCGGGGAGTAAGAGCAGGAGTCTGATTCTTTGGGTTCGGCTGGTGAGGAAGGAGTGGATCCATTCAAGGGTGGTACCCTGAATGCCTGCGCTGTGAAGTCTGGCGGTTAGTGTGCGGTGGGAGATGCTGTCAAAGGCTGCTGAGAGGTCTAGTAGGATGAGGGCAGCTGTGTGTCCTTGGTCGAGAAGGGTGCGGATGTCATCCGTGGTGGCTATGAGGGTGATCTCGGTACTGTGGTTGCTGTGGAATCCACATTGGGAAGAGTCGAGGATCACGTAGGATTCTATGAAGTTTGTGAGCTGGTTGTTGATGATCTGCTGGGTGACTTTGGCTGCAAAGTGGGGGAGAGAGATGGGTCAGTAGTTCTTGATGTCCGTCGGGTCTGCGGTGGGCTTCTTGAGGAGAGGCTTGACTTCTGCTCATTTCCAGTCATCAGGGAATGTACCTGTTTTGAGGGAGCAGTTGATAGTACATCGTAGTTCAGGTGATAAGGCGGAGGCTGCTCTGTGGAAGATCTGGGGCATGCAGGGGTAGGTGGGGGTCCCTGAGTGTATACTTCTTATGGTCTTGGTGGTGTCTTCTTTGGTGACAGGGGTCTAGGCGGTGATGGTAGGCTGGGTTGCATTGCAGGTTGAGGGAGTATAGTGGGTGCCTAGGTTCTGTTCGTCGAAGTTGTCGTAGAGAGTCCTGATCTTGAGATAAAAGTAAGAGCAACGCTTGTTGCAGAGGTACTGGGAGGAAGGGACGTCGGAGGCTTCGCTGGGGGGGGGGTTGAATTCTTGTATGATGCTGAAGAGTTTCTTGGAGTTGGGAGAGTTGGAGAGGATTTTGTTCTGGATGAATTTACATCAAACTGCAGTGGTGGCTTACAATAGAGCAGCCTCATGTTGTTTACTATCATTGAATTCACAATGACAAATCCTCCCTTGTGGTAAAGGTGGATTTATCATTAATAGTTTATAAATACCACCTCTTTAAATTGGGCATTTCTCTGCGCTAAACTCTTTTGCATGCCTTTTCGTTTGACTCCAGTTCACACTGGAGGCTGGGGGAGCACATTTGTGCATTCCTCATAGACAGCCATAAACATTGGGCATGCAACTGGAATGACAGACCTCTGCCATTTGGGGACTTGGCTGGATAAATTTGGGGGAGAGGTTTTGACACTTGGCCTCTGGGAAGCCCGAACATGGCCCCACAAAAGATTAAGATCTGTATTCCAAGACCTTATGGCAGACAGGAATGACATTTAGGGGAGACAGCTGTGGTTCAAAGGGGAACCCTCTGAACCACCCTGACTTCAGAGACACACACCAGTGTAACTGCTGGTGTCATACTTCAGCAGTGCATAGACACACTTGTCGGGACATGGGACCAGACATCCTGAACTGCATGGTGCACACTGCCAGAGGGACCGTGCATCCTGCCTGGGCTGACTACCTACTGCTATTTGGCACCCTGAAACGTGCTTTCCAAGGGTATGTTGGCTTGCCTTCTGTTCTTTATGGAGGTTTCAGGGACATCAAAGATCTCCTGTGAGGGACCTACACTGTCTACGTGTTTCACCTGGAGACCAGTGCCGTCTCAAGTGTCTACTTGTCCTGCTGGATACTGACTGTAGCTCGGTGTGAGCGTGGAACTAAGTCTTGTGCCTGGAGGCTGTATTGCCTTGTGTGGAGCCCAAAAACCGTGCCTGCATCTAAGGAGTGTGGCCCCTGCATCATGGAGCCTCAGCACGCACAAGCGTCTCGTTGGTGGTGAGTAGATTCCCCAGTTGTGGGACTCAGCATGGCCCGTTTGTTCATGCCGCATGTCTCTCTTGCAACACACCTACTACATGCTCATTGTGTGAGGTGTCCGATTCTCAAGTTGCACACCTCAGAGGGAGGGTGCATCCGTAATAGTGCCTCATTCTACCTCATGACGTCCTACTCAACTTGCAAATGTGTGTGTTGATCCGGATTGTCTGGTGCATCGTGCCCCATATGTTGTGCCTCATTCCAGGAAGGTACGTCGAACTGGACAGTGGGTTGATTGGGACTGAATTGTCTGGTGTGATGCGGATCATCTCGCACCAGAAGTTGAGTCTCATTTCCAGCGAGATACGGCAAACCCAAATTTTGCTTAAATAAGACCGAATTGTCTGGTGCAACTGGTATCATTGCGCACACGATGCGTATCACTTCCCGTGGGATGAGGGGACAGCTGTACCCCCATTCACTGAGATTTCTGTCTTGCCCTCAGTGCAGCGTATCAACTGCCCTCTCCCCACCCGGCCCGATGACATAGTGTTGCCACGTAGTAAGACCCGGATTGCTCCTGGAAGGTGAGGGTAAGTGACTGGTCTAAGGAACACATCCGAGACAGATTGGAAGCAGGTCAAGAGACTTCATTAGCCCCCCCCTGTGCTTCGCAGAACTGGGCTGGTGCCAGACGGTGATTTTAAGGACCTCTTGATAGAACTGCGACAGCCTCCAGCCTGTTTCTGCTTTGCATAAAGTGGGTGAACTTCCCAAGTGGTGGCCAATCCCCAATTTGTTGACTGTTGCCTGGTTACCCTGATAGTTACTCCGGCCAACTCCCAAAGGCCCCTGACTAAGTGTGACTCCAGCTTTAAATCAGTATAGTAAGGGGTGGGGTGTTTTGACTCTAACCTGTGGGCAGAGTAGTGGGGGGTAGCTGAGATGTGTGAAAGCCATTGTGCCACGGTGTCTGCATTTATATTATCAATTGACCTGCCGGATATCATTTGCACCAAGTTACAGTGCAAAGTGCATGTGTGTGCGAGTGTGCTTCTTACAGACTTGCTGATATCCTTTGTACTATGTTAGGGTGCTGTGGGAGAGGGATGCTGTATTATAACAGCCTTCTAACAGTTGCACCACAGAGCGGTGTTGTTTTACTGGTTTATTTCGTTACCTAACGAATACTCTGTTTTGACCTTGGTTTTACCTATGCGGCCTTGGCCTACGGTGCTGCTGAATAGTATAATACATTCCTGTGTGTACGCATTCCTGATATCGTAGTGACCTGGGGTGCACCCTTGTAATGTGTGGATTTGAATTGTGTTATATGCCAGGGTGGCCCAGTTCTGACAATTTATCACACTGCATAAGGATGCTGGAGTAAAATTGGATTTTTGCCAAGTGTGAATATTATTGACGTCATTTTAACACTGTTGGGCCTAGCACTGCTAGTAATATTTCCAAGTGTGATTTATGCCCAGAAATTCATGAAGTTCATGTTGTGTTAATTAATGTGTGTGCTGAATACAATCTTTATTTAAATACACCATGTGTGAAGTCTATTTTGTGACACTGAGTGTATTTATTGTGTGAGTGTGCTGTGCCAGTGCTTAATACATTACCTCTGTAATGAGCCTGACTGCTCAGTACCAAGCTACACAAGGGGGAGTGCAGGTTATACAGTGAGTGCTATCACCTAACCCTGAGAGGAGCGGTAGGTTCTGCCTGGCTTGGGCACTGCCTCAACCAACCAGAAAGTACCAGTTACAACAATATGTATAGATACACACACACACATCAATACCTTTGCTTGTGTTCCTACTTACCACTTGTTACCACAGTTATGAAATCCAATAGCAATGTCTAGAAGTCTAAAGGGCTTTGTTTCCAAAAACCAGATTCACTACTGCCACCTCCCACTTGCCCTCAGATGGCAACCACCAAAGTACCTTACTAGCTGTATCTGCTGTCTAAGTGTGCATGCTGAGAAGATGGCTTATTGGTTTAAGGTACCTGGTGTAGTGGTTAAGGAGCCTGATGGCCTGTGTGCATCCAGCACCCACACGTATAATGGTTCCAGTACATTGCTCAGGTTGTTGATGCACTTGCTAAAGAGATCTGTGTCCAATCTATGACTCACAAGTTTAAAATGTGATCAAACATTTTTAAGGCTCAATCTGCCTGCAAGAAGGCACCTCATGTAGCCTATTGATCACATTTGTAATCCAGAATAAGGTGACACAGAGGCCCAAAGTGGTGAGGAGGGCAGTTAAGGAGGAAGAATAGAACCAGAAAAAAGAAAATCAGGGGCAGAAGATTAAAAGAATGAGGAACGTGCATTGTGGATGGCATCATCTCATCGGCAGACATGTTGATGCACAAATTGCACATTGTGGGTAGAAGAGCAGACGTGTTTATTTTTTCATCTTTTCGATAGGAGAGGAACATAGTGGATTTCGCTGCTGCACTTCCCTAATACCCCAACACACGTTGCCTGCATCTAGCACTGATGCATTGGGTCTCCCACTCAAAGGCCATCCTGACAGCATGTCTAAGTTCAGAGTTGCTTGATTTTTTAATGTAGGACACTTTTTTCCTACTTTCCCAATTTGCTATAGGAGCCACTTTTATTTTGGCGTCCTGGACCTATTTTCTGCCCCAGTCTGACCCTGCTAGTTGTAGACATAAATGTACCTGTGCAGAAATTTCTGCCCATCAATTCACCTTAGTGAAGTAGGCCCATATTGTTTAATTTTTTTTCCTGGCACTGGGCCTGATTCACAAACAAAGAATGACATCCAAGAGAGGAGATTTACATCTGTGCCTGTCTCAGATTGCCTATCTGTTTTGTTATGTAAACAACTTGTCTTTTTTGGAAGCTCTGCCTGATATCTGCATGGAAACCCTAACCCCACCCCAAGAGGATTTCCCATCATGGAGAATGTGCATGTGTGTAGTCAGTTTAAAAGTAAGATTAGAAATTCTATTTTTTTGTTAATTCTCTACAGTGAAAATAATGTTCCCTTTGGAAAATACCTTCTGCTACAGCCAAATGATAGAAGAGGGGTTTGCTGCGTATTTCTCACACAAAATGTCTGCGTTTATTGTACATGAGAAACAAACTGCAGAAGATTGAAGAATACCTATAAATGCAGAATTTATAAATGTTAATGCAGGAAAGTCCCCCCCCCCCTTTTCTGTATCCTCATTTTAATAAAGACACAGAGGTGAGTGTTATGGTCTTTCCTGCTGTTAAATTGTGAGAGTATCCATTTATAAAGTAGGACAGAAACACTTATAAATGCAGGTGTAGATTAGTAAAAGGATCGTAATCCATTATGTGTCTTCTTTCAGGATCTTAGAGGAAAAGTTGATAGTAGCGCTGACAACAAAAAGACAGTAATATGGTGGAAGCATGCAGAACAACCCATTGATTATATCAATTGTAAATTGAAAGAGGTGGGTTAATACTTGCCTCTGTGTCTTTAATAAAGTAAGGATTTTCAGGGACTAACACTTGGAAATACAAATTTTATGTCACGAATGGAGGCTCCTATTTAAAGCAAATTAATCTCAGAAAATGAAACATGGTAAACTGGTTTGCAATAAAATTCTTTAAATGTAGACACTGAGGGCTAATTATCTGCCCTCAGAATGTCTTCAAGTCTAGCTCCTGACCAAAAAGCTGTTATAGTCATAGATCCTCTAGCTGAAAGAACTCCGAATTTGGAAATATTTATTTCAACTTGAGATATGACCCACTTGACCACCCTGGCTAATTAAAAGTTGACTTTGGGAAGCTCTGAGAGGATCGAGACTCATATTCTTTCAAACATCTTACAAAACAAAGTTTTGGGTGATCGAGAAAAGGTGAAAATTTTTCTTCTTCGAGAAATAGAGAAAAATACACCAGCAGGAGTAAATCGCCTAGCCAAAAGATCCAAAGCTTTCATATCAGAAGCTCTTTTGAACAAAATCAGTTATAATAATATTGTTAACTTTACAGAGAAAGTTTCCAGAGATAAAGGAGTACAAACCATAAAGTGAACGGATTGCAGCTAAATGTAAGTCCCATAAATCCGAATACTTAGGTAATGATGGTTGTTAGACCCGGCATCTTTTGGCGTGTTCCCCCCTGTTTTTTTGCTTTCTGACTACCTGTTTTTGATGGTATGCTGGACTTCATTTTTGCTGGTTTGTTGTCCCTGCGCACTGTGCTAAAGTGCAAGTGCTCCCTCTGTAAATTGTTAATTGATTGGTATTTGCAGGATTGGCTTATTTGATTTGCTAGTAAGTCCCTAGTATTGGGGACAGAGGTGCCATGGGCCTGTAAATCAAATGCTATAAATGGGCCTGCAGCACTGATTGTGCCACCCACACAAGTAGCCTCTGAAATGTGTCTCAGACCTGCCACTGTAGTGTCTGTGTGTGCAATTTTAAACTGCCATGTCGACCTAGGCCTAACCCTTCCCTTTTATCACAAATAAGTCACCCCTAAGGTAGGTCCAAGGAAGCCACTTGGGTATGGTGCAGTGTACGTAAAAGGTGGGACACGTAGTGGTGTTTTATTTACATGTACTGGTAGTCAAATACTGTGCATTACATTTTTCACTATTAAAAGGCTATCTCTTCCATATGTTAACATGGGGTCTTGCTAGAAACATCTTTCCAGTGCAGAATCCCACTGGAAGATGATAGAAAGTTAGAGTTTGGGATGTTTGTACTCACAATTTAAAAATACACCTTTTAGTAAAGAGGGTTTTTAAATTGAGTGTTTGAAAATGCGGATATTTGAAAGTGGGCATTTTCCTGCTTAACCCCTTCCACACTCATGACGAGCTGGGCTCGTCATGAGGTAGCCTCCTGCTACGCTCATGACGAGCCCAGCTCGTCATGTAACATGTGTTTTTGTTGATTCCAGCACACAGCGGGAAAATGCATAGCATCGATGTGGTTAACCATTCTGTGCCTGCTTGTGGAATCCACGTCTGGTTTAGACTGACAGAGGCTGTTTGTGCATATAATCCAGACAATCACACAAAGGTAGCTGAGGTATGCCCTGCATATCCTGATGGGTCTTCCTGAGCTAGAGTGGCGGGAGGAGTTGTCACTGGAGCACAAACAACCCCATCCCCATTCTTTTACACAAACTTAGCCTTGGATTTGGGTACCACCACCAATTTGCTCTTATTCCACACTTTAACATTTTCCAAAACACAACCTGGTTCCTTACTTCCCTTACGCAAAATGGAGACGAAAACCTTGACTGGCCTTTAAAAACATGCCTAGAATTTAGTATCCTCACTTAATCGCCCACTTGGACCTTACATTCCCAACCCTTTTTCCCTTTGGTAGAATGATTATCTTGCACACATTTTCACACACCCAGGATACCACTCGCCTTCCCCACGTCCAACACTTTCCTATTCATCCACTTCCTGTTCAGTCGTTGGAAATGGCCCTTTTTGCAGGGTCATCCCTGAACTTTTGCCTTCCTCCTAGTCTTTTTTCTAACATTGTGTTGGTGGTTTTAGGACTTTGAGCACTTTAGCACTGCTGTCCAGTGTAAAGTGTGTGTGCTCTCTGTGGTAAACATGGTAAGATTGCTCTACACCTGTTTGGCATATTTAATATACCAAACAGTCCCCAGTAAAGAAGTATCTAGCATACCCTGGGCCAGTAAATTAAATGATACTGGTGAGCTTGCAGCACTGATTGCGCCACCCACCAAAGTAGCCTTTCAAACCTGTCTCACGCCTTTGCCATTGCAGGGCCTGTGCGCGCAGTGTTACTGCCACTGTGACGTGACACCTAAAGTGTGTGCCATGTCTGTGATCCCCCTTTTTATTGCATGTTCATCACCCCTAAGGTAAGCCCTAGCTAGCCCTATGGGCAGGGTGCATTGTAGGTAAAGGGTTGGACATGTACCTTAAGTGTGTGACATGTCCTGGTAGTGACAAACAGCCATTTTGGTTTCTCACTGCTGTGAGGTTGCCCTCTCATAGGAATGCATTGGGGATTCCCTGATAATTGTTTCAGTGGTAATTCCTGATATGAGAGGAGCAGCATGGTCAAGTTTGGTATGCTTGGAATGGTAATAATAAATGCTGTGCAATGATGTGCACAGATTCATTATCACTATTTTAGAAATGCCACTTTTAGAAGTTGGCATTTCTGTGTGCTATGTGTCTGCCCGCATGATGTGTATTGCATGTCTCACTCTGGAGTGACAGGGGCTGGTGAGGTGTGTGGCTCCAGGGAGGACAGGGTGAGTCAGCGCTAGGCTGAATGGGCAGATCTGCATTTGGAGTTGTGGGAGGAGTAGTCCCTGACCCTGAATAGGTCTGTGCCTGCCTGGGTGAATGCTGGCTCCACCCCCCTGTGGTATGTCTGAGGACCAAGCCCCCATCTGACAAAGGAGGATGGAAGCCTGGTAAACAAACAGAGTGCTTCAACACCCCCAGAACCAGTTGAGGCTGGTTCCCCAAGTCCTGTGCCAAGGACAGAACAAAGGAAAATGTACTATATATACTGGGGCTGTGACCCCATGAAAGGTGTGCTTTTTGTGGGTGTTGTTTGGTGCGTACTTGCGGCCGGCAAGCTGCCAGCCTGCCAGGAGTAACTGTGGCTGGGGATGGCCTGTCTGCCCTGCTAGGCAGCTCAACATTCTGCTGGCCTGGGAGCCCCAGTGTGCTGGCCTGCCTGCTGAGTTCTTTGCCCAGCTTTTAAATTGCTCCAGGTTTAGAGTAGTGTGTGTGCTCTGCAGCGCTGGGTTGCCAGAGCGTCCTAAGGGAATCCCGGTGTGGGGTTTCCCCTGCACAGCGTTGGAATAAAGTGGGAGCCCACCCTGCATTGTGCTGCAGGAAAGGAGGTGAAGCGGGAACCCACCCAGCATGATTGTGCTGTAGGAAAGGAGGTCGAGCGGGAGCCCACCCCGCATCTGTGTGCTCTGCAAAGGGCAGCAGGAGCCCACCCCACATTCTTCGAGACACGAGAAGCGCCGCACCTCGAGCGGCATCCCTGGAAGTCAGGCAAGTTGCCTGGTGTAAGGCAGGGCCAGGAAGCTGATGAGGCAGCCAATTGCAGCGCAGCCGGGGAGGAAATCTGGCCACACGGTGCCTGATGTGAGGAGTGGCTCCCGTATCGGTGAGGGAAGCCCCGCATGCCACAGAAGAGTTAGGAGCCTTGTGGGCTCCATTTCCGTCCCCCGTCTCATGGAGAGAGTGAGGGGCAGGTTTCTGGAGGCCAGATGGTGAGAAGAGGCCCCCCGAAGAGGGGCCGACCGAGGCACATCGTGGGTGCCTGAGAACCTGCTGCTAAACAGCCCGGAGGAGTCAAGAAGAGCTCCATTGAGTGGAGGCTGATTGTGGAGCCGTGCTGGTGCTCCCAAAGCACAGTTGGTGCCGAGTGAAGTGCTCCAGGGGGTACCCAGTGAACGGAGCTCCCTGAGGAACTGTTAGTGCCAGTGCATGCCTCTCCAGCTGCACAACGAGAGTGCGGGCAGCTGCAACAAGGGGGCACTTTGATTTGGCTTAGTCCCAGAGTGGGACTTCAAGGGCACAACGGTGCCAGGGATAATTTAGCACAGCTGACCCGCCTGTTGGAGGGCAGCTGCAACGTGGGGGAAATTTTGTCACCAGAGTCCCTGAGTGGGGCTCAGAGGGCACTGTGGTGCCAAGGTTGAGAGCGCGGGCAGCTGCACATGGGGGCATTCTTTCTTTAGGGAAACAAGGGTGAGTTGCACCCCTCGCCCCTTCCCCCATTAGAACAAGGGCCTGTGGAGGCCACATGCTCATTTAGCGCCCTGGCTTTCATGGACAGAGTGCACTTGGGGACAGCCAAGACGGCCCTACAGCGTAAGCGGCCCTACAGAGATTGTACAACGTGACTATGCCTAATGAGATTGCATAATGTGTATATGCCTAATGTGATAATGCGGTGTTCATTATTTTACCAGTAGTTACTGTTTGTGTTATTACTTGTGCTTTCTGATGGTTCTGATCGTGGCTCGATTGGCCCGGTCATGTATATAATCCCCTGTGAATTTCTACTTGATGCCAGTGGGCACAGCGTATATTTTGTGATTATGATTCTAATGTGTTTATGATAAAAACAAAGGCTATTTTTGATATAACCTTGTGTGGAGTCTCTTTTGTAGTGTGCCTAGTGTGCCGCTGCTGTGTGTGTGTGTTACGCAAACGCTTTACACATTGCGTGACTGCTTGTGCCAAGCTACCAAGGGGTTGAGCAGGGGTTATTGTCAGCGTGTAACTCCCTTGCCCTGACTAGAGTGGTGGTTTCTGCCTGGCTTAGGCGCTTGCCGTAGCCAACTAGAAATCCTATTCCGATCAGTCCTGAACTAGCCACTCTGCCTCTCAACAGTGAAAAAGGAGTTACCCCAGTATTAACATGTGGCGTGGTTTTAATAGCCCACAACATGTCCCTCTTGGCATTTTCCCAATTTATGCAGTTGACTAAGGCTAACTGAAGCTGATCCTTAACCACACTATTCACCCGTCCACATGTCCATTGCTGTGGGAATGGTTTTATATGCTTGATGCCACAACAGTCCAAAAATCTACTCATTTTGTGAGACACTAATTGACTGCTGTTGTTGGTCACTAATTCTCCCGGAAAACCCTCTCTCAAGAACGTGTCCTGAAAGAAATGAATGATAGCTCTAGAATTGACACTAGTGACAAATTTTAATTTGGTCCACTTAGACATATAGCCAACCAACACCAAAGCGTACTTGGGTGGACTGCCTAAAACCCCGAAAGGACCAGACACATAAAACGCCAACATGTGACACGGTGTCCCATTACTAACAACAGGAACGATAGGAGACGGTACAGTGACCTGTGCTTTATAACTCAAAACACATGTACTACATTCCCTCACACAATGTTCCACATCCCTATTCATTCAAGACCACCAAAAGTCCTCTCTGACATGGCTTTTCATAGCACCCAACACCACATGACCTTCATGTGCAAATTCCAGCAGCCTTGACCTAATTTCCCACGGAAGTACTGATCGTTCACGCCTCAATAAAACACCATTAACAATGGACAACTCATCCGCATTCTTCCAATATGGAATCAAATCCTCCCTCATGTCTTGTGCCCCTGGCCAACTGTTTATAACACACTTAATCACATTTTGCAACTCTTTGTCTTTCGAGGCTACAGCTTGCCACTCTTCTTCACTCAACACCCCTGAGGTGACTACGCTCACACAAATTCCACATCCTCATCATCACCTTTGTCATTGTTCTCATCCTCTACTACTGGTAACCTTGAAAGAGAGTCTGCCACGAATTTCCATACACCCGGCACATACTGCAACTTGTACTGGTACTCTTGCATTCGGTACTGCCATTTAGCAAAGCGTGGAGTAGCTCTACCACCATTAACAATGCAAAACAAATTTATGAGAGGCTTATGTTCTGTGCGCAGCACAAACTGGCTTCCCCAAACAAAGTTTCTGGAATACTGCACACCCCACCATAAACCAAGAACCTCTTTCTCAGTTGTTGAATAAGTGGGCTCTGCACCCCTTAGTGCTCTCAATGCGAACCCCACAATTTCTTCTATGCCACACTCCCTTCTTTGCATTAGCACTGCACCTAAGCCGTGGTTGCTAGCATCAGTCGTGATAATGTACTGATCCTGAGTGTTAAATGGTTTAAGGGTTTTAGCCCACACAATGTCCTTCTTAATCAACTCAAACAGTGCCATGCACTTTGTTCCATAAATACTTTGTATTTTTTTCAACTTTTCCCGTAAACTGGACGTTTTTGATGCGTAATTCTTGAGGAATATTGCATAATACTTGCTCAATCTTAAAAAGGACCTGAGCTGATCCTTACTGCTGCGTGCAGGTGCTTGCTCAATTGCTTTCAGAATCTTCACCTTGGGTTCAACACCTTTGCTAGACACATGGTGCCCTAAATAATCCACTCCATCACATGAAAACCTGCACTTCTCTTTCTTTAAGGTTAAGCCTGTACACTTCAAAATGTCCAACGCCCACTCCAGTTTCACGTCAGGCTCACACACAGTTTGCCATAAATCGACACATCTTTATGGAAACATGTTACACCAGGCACATCTGCAAACAAATTGTTAATCAATCTTTGGAAAACTGAGGATGCAGAGACAAGTCCGAATGGCATACGCTTACAATGGTATGCTCCTTCAGGGATCACAAATTAAGTCAAATGTCTCGACTCATCGCATAAATCTATCTGATGATATGCTGCCAACATGTCAATTGTTGTAAAGATTACAGCACCCTCTGAGGTGGACAACAGCGCTTTGATGTTGGGGAGTGGTTGGAAGTCTACCCATATATTGGAATTAAGATCACATAAATACAAACATAAATGCAAGGACTTGTCTGATTTCCATGCCAACACAACTGAGTCCAGCCACTCTGAACTCTCAATGGGTTCAATAACCTCCAAATCACAAAGTTTCTTTCATTCCACCTTAAGTTCCATACTCAAATTGATGGGAACACGCCACACCTTGTGTGCATTCAACCTTGCCTTATCACTCAAAATTATTTGGTGGTGTTTGAAACCTTTCAATCAACCAAGTTGCTCTCTAAACACCTCGGGATCCGTACTAGTCCATTTATTCTCAACCACATTGCACACGTCACCACTGTACATTTCTAACAGACATTGTCTAGATAACACTAACTCTGGATGATTGGGATCGAGAATTATATTCAGATCCCCTTGCTCATTCCAACCCTAAAAGATTGGACCCTCCTTTGGCCACATACACAGTGCAACCTGCATTACTGTTCTCAAAATCTAAACTTGCATGGAATTTGCCTAAATCATCCACCCTTTTACCCCCATAAGCAAATATTTTAATGTGCAACTCCTGGAGATGAGCAATATTTAATTTGCCAAACTGATTTGCCAATCAAAGTGAAGGGCGAACCAGAATCTGCCATATCTCTCAATTTAGACCCATTAATAGTAATATCACACAACAGGGTTTTCTGTTCTTGCTCTTACAAAGGTATTTCATGTGATTTGCAACATCACCTTCAACTGGGTCATACAACATTAATAATACATTTTCATCATCCTCAGATGTGTCTCCTACAATAGACCTCACCATAGAGGCACTTAAACCTTTCCTGACTGATCTGCAAATTCTTGAAAAATTTTAAAAATGTCCTCACTTGAAACATCTCTGGTTAGCAGCTGGGCAATTTTTATAAGAGCTTACATGCAACTTACTCCCACACCTAAAACATGACACCTCAGCCTTGCCACCTTGTAGATTGCCACCACCCCCATTCCCACTGGAAAAAGACTTGTTCATTGGAGGTTTGCCGGCTCTTTTGGTGACTTCTTTACGTATGGCTTTGCCTTGCTGCTCTCAAACACATTTGCTCATTGTACAGTGCTCAGAATGCTCAATACTTCTAGTAATAGTTAATGCCGCTTCCAAACTGGGATCTTCCATGGACAACAGTTTTCCTGGATCTTGCGATTGTTTTTTTTTTTCAATTAACTGATCCCTTATGATTTCATCTTTGAGATCACGATAATTACACGTCACTGCCAACTTGTGCAAAGCTGCCACAAAATCATTGACGGGTTCACCTAGTGCTTGCGCATGTTGTAGAAACTTATAACATTCCGAAACCACATTTTATCTGGGGTTGAACCTCTTGTGTTAGGTATATATAACAGAAGCATATTCATCCATCACTTCCTTATGTCCTTCTTCCCCTGTTCCTATATGTACCATCACAATTTCCAACAGAAGATTTTTTAGAAATTCTTTCCCTCAGTTCTGAGATTATAAAGTAACAATGCCTTCTTCTTCCTAGATGTAAGAGATTCATCATCAATAACTTCCAGATATGCTTCAAAAGTCTCATGCCATTGCTCCCAACCAAAGCGATACAAAAGGGGATGATGGACGGAGCGTTTGAGCAAATCAAACACTCACCCCCAGTCAACTGATCTGGGTTTAATCCATCACCATTCTTTAGCCCACTCAGCCACCCCATTTCAGACATGGCTGGACTGTTCCCATGAGGCACAGGGTCAGACTGATTTGCAAATGGCAATGTCTGAACTGGGGTGGCGGAGTGAGCTAAAGAACGGTGATGGATTAAACCCAGATCAATTGACTGGGGGTGAGTGTTTGTACTGTCAACGCTCCGTCCATCATCACCTTTGGTTTTTCATTGCTCCCAACCAAGCAGATGTGTGCCTGGGGATGCCAAAAATGGTGGTGGTGCAACCACTATCCTTGACGGCTGTTGTCACTAGCCCAAACTTTAAAGTAAATACGTGCAAGTTGTTCCTATATAATGCTAGTTTTATCTTCCTTGTTTACAATTCCACCTAAAATTCTTGCAGTTAACTTTCTCACTAAAATGTATCCTTTGTTCCCTTTAAAGTGAACATCAGACATTCGTCAGAAAATCGTGTGATGAGAATCGATGGAAGGACCTGTTAGCAGCATGTAGCGGTATAAATTGGTGTAGTTTCTGGCACTTAATTAAGTGGGGAGGTGACCATGCGCGTCCGGTACCTGCTAATAACGTTTCACCAGAAGTTTGGGTTACATACTTTCAGTCTCAATTCTCCCTTCATATACACGACTCAGAACAGCTTAAGTGTATCGCTTCAGAGGAGATATTATCATTTACCCCGCTAGAAATAGAATGTGCACTTGATGGGGTGCCTGCAGGTAGAGTCCCGGGGCCGGATAGCATCCCGGCAGATACATTTAAATCAGACCAGGAGAATTGGCTGAAATATATCTTCATTCTTGCCAATGGCTTAGCTAGAGGCGCCCCCATCCCAGAATCATGGCACGGGCAGAGATTATCCCCATATACAAGGATTGAGCCTCCCCATCAGTCTTATTGATACCATGCAAAAGTTGGTGACTAGATTAGTGCTAAGCAGGGTAAATATGTGAATTGTTGATAATGAGATACTATCCACCTATCAAGCAGGATTTCGCTCCCATGTCTATAGACCAAGGGGCAGATTTATGTCGGACTTGCTCCACGTTTACGCCGCCGTTGCGTCACGCAAGGGCGGCGTAAACATGTTGCATCCCTGCGACCCATTTACAACGTGACGCATCTAGGCAGATGCTTCACGTTGTAAAGCCCTGCGCCACATGTGGTCATTCCCGCGCAGGGTGGGCGTTCCGGGGCAGGTGCGCCCTGCAAAAGTACCTGCGTGAAATCTCCAAGATTTCACGCAGGCACTTTTAGGCCAATTCTGCGTCAAAACCCTGCGCCTGCTTGAAGCAGGCATAAGGCTTGACGCAGCATTGGACAGACAGGGCCCCCCAGAGCATTGCTGGAGCTGCGTCGTGCTTGCGACGCAACTCCAGCAATGCGCCACCTTTACGGCACAGATGCATCACGCATCTGTGCCGTTTTTGCCCCATGATGCGCCGCATTGTAAATGCGGCACACCATGGGTGGCGGAGCTGCGGTGCACAATAACTGGTGCATCCCTGGGGATGCGCCTGTTATTGTAAATCTGCCCCTAAGTCTTTAGATTTATGATGTTATATTGGAACACCGTGGTCCTAGCTGGGGGCACCCTCTATGCAGCATTTATAGATCTCAAGTCTGCATTTGACTTAGTGCCCCGTAATAAACTCTGGGTCACTCTCAACAAAGCTGGGATGCCCTCAGAGATCCTCTCATTCATCATTAAACAACATGACTCTACCTATGCCCGAGTTAGATGGGGACAACAAGGGGAGACAACAGAACGTTTTTTGGTTAACAAGGGAGTACGGCAGGGGTGTGTTGTAGCCCCTACCCTCTTCTCCCTGTTTATCAATAATGTGGTTTCATATTACTGTGACTATCCCACGGACGCTCCGACTCTCGCTGGTTCGAAGGTTCCTTTATTAATGTTTGCGGACGATACTTTCATTTTGTCAAAAACTCAAGTTTGTTTGCAAAGAGCCCTCGACTGATTTATCTTGTTTTGCGATGACCATGTACTCATAGTTAATGTCGCCAAGACCAAATTCATGGCCCTGCTTAAAAGTAAATCAGTGAAAGCC
The DNA here is from genome assembly GCF_964261635.1 of Lissotriton helveticus. Lineage (NCBI taxonomy): Eukaryota > Metazoa > Chordata > Amphibia > Caudata > Salamandridae > Lissotriton > Lissotriton helveticus. Next base: position 176,313,355 of record NC_136073.1, read on the forward strand.
AGAGTAGTAATGAATAATATGCCCCTCGAACAGATTCTTTTACCTATTTAGGGGTCACTATGGGCAAAAGATTGAATTGGAAGCCACAGATGGATCTACTGGTTGTAAAGCACGGGGGCCCTCCTTAACTAAACCAGTGGCTCCGGCTATGGCTATTTATCAAGGAAAGGTTAGAGCTTCAATAATCTATGGAGCAGAACTCTGGGGGTTCGAAAAGGCAAGCACAGAACAAGTTCCTGAGGGCATTGACTGGTCTCTCTATGTCTACACCTTTAAGGCCGTTATTGATGGACCTTTTGTTTTGAAGAGGAAGCGGGTTGTAGACCTCTTGCCTATTGGTGATGGCTTTGGACCACCCAGGAGTTGGCAGCTAATGCGCAGGCACTTAAGAAAATTAGAGAGGCTGATGAATCCAATAAGTTTACATGGTTACACAAGATTACGGTGGCTCTTTTAAGTATGGCCTTACCCACCTATGGCGGGACCCAGAAGGGAACTCGTTTCCCCCAAAAGCGGAATTCAAAGCCTTATACAGGGAGAGGATCTTGCAGAAATCCTTTTCTCAGGTGAACGGAGATTCCGAACAGGCCTCTTTCTGTGCCATAAAATTGAGCATAGTATGGAGGCCTACTGGGACACCATTACCAGTTTTGGAGACAGGAAGCTTTACCACCAATTTAGAGTGGGAAGCCTCCCTATTAAATCGTTCACTTAAAACTGGGGGTCTGACTCACTCTATCACTCCTGTCTATGTGAGGAAGAGACTCTGTCGCATATCCTCTTCGTCTGCCCTGCATACAAGGCGCCTCCTCAAAAATGGCTCAAGCCAGTTTGCGCCAAAATGGGAACAAGATCCTCCCAAATGGCTTTGAGCATTATAGAATCTGACACCAGCGAAGTCGTAGTGGTGGCTATGGCAACATTTTTTAGCTGGACGTGGGCCATAAGAAGGATCAGGATGCAGGGCACTATGTAACTATGCAATTATGTATTTATGTAATCCCCTTAATAATATATTTTCCGTCATGTAACAGTGTTGCTGATCTTGGTGCTCCAGTACTCTCTAATATAAACAGGTTAATATGTGCTTATTCCTTGTGAATTTCCTGTTAAATCTTATTGTGGATCCATCTTTTTGGCTACGACCTTATTTATCCTTGATGATACAAGTCTTTGTATGTACTGATATAAGATTGGAAAATTGATTTTATTGATTTTATTCTTGATATTTTACATGTTTTATTAAGCCAATTTGGTTTTTTAATGTCTTTTTGTATATGTGTATTTTATGATTGTTTATAATCGAATAAAGACTAATTGACTGGAGTGTCTGCAATCTCTACATACCACTCTGCCAATTCTTGATGGCCGCCATTTCAGATTGCACATAGCTAATAAAGAGGTGTGCCTGTCACCGCTGGATAAACAGACAAATGTGCTACTTCCAAAATGGCCGCTGCTAAGATGTACTGGAAAGCGGTTTTCGGTTCACCTTACGCGGTCAATACTGTTACTGCCTGCAACACAATGTCACACCAGAAACTGCTTACCTGCCGCTGCCACTCTACCACCCAAAACTGCACTGTGTAAGCTACTCTCCAAGCGACCCTCACTGAGAGCACAGCTCCAGAGCCAGAATCAGGTGTGGCCCCACTGCTGCATGCTCAGCGCGAACACGATTCACCATGAAGACACAACTCTCTGCAGGCTACGAGACAATCTGGTGCAAGCTGGGTCCTCCCGGTGCTGGTTTGTCACTAGTGAAAGGACGCAACACGCATCTGTCAGGTACATTTTATTTTACCTCCAGCACGGGCCTCCTGCTGCAAGCGTCCTCCATCGAATGCCCACATTCCCCAAAGATCCAATGCTGGTGACATAAGCATCAGAACCTTGACATGCAGACCCAACAGTGCCCCAGCCATTGAGCTCTTTGTCCACTTCAAGCTTCAGCTCTCCTTTTGAAAGATGCTTCTCCACTGTTCTATTACCACATGATGACGTTCTCTAGCTGGGATTCTGTAAATCTGCTTAACAGTATCATGCTTCGATAGCACATGCCTCTCTTGTTATAATAATACAGAACATTTCTATGTCATGACTACATACAGAACAAAATCCTAAAAGTGTACATCATAGACTTGACAAAAGGCAAAACAAATCACACTATGCATATGACCTAAAACTTGCAGCAGAGGAGACCACCGTACTATACATGATCACTCAGCCATCATGGTGTCTTCACTTTTCTTGAGATCTTTCTCACTGTCATTGCCACATGTTCCTTCTAAAACCCAACAGCCTCCTTAATACTAGAAAAACTTGTATGCATCTTTTTCTTCTACACATTTTAATTTCCATCAATTCTCTTTACCACAACAACTCTGCTAAGATTCCAAACCCTCAGTTTTTATCACATTGATAAACATATTCAACACTTTCACCATGCTCCGAAACAGGAGTTTTTATCTTGACCAAGTCCCCACACTCACTCGACTGATCTTGGTTTCACACTTTTAGTGAAACCATCTATTGCGGATATGCATTTTTTTTCCATTTCTTTTTTTCTCCAATCATCTCTCAAGATACCACCAACACCTTTATCCCTTGCCACGTACTGCAGGACACAGTGTTATGTCCTTTTACAAGAGGGGTCAATCTATATATCTCCAACAATTTGAACAGATCCTCCTTCCAGTTCCTGCCACTAGACAAGGACATTTGTTATGATACCTTATGGCCTCGGTTTAGCCCCTCTCCCATACCATTAATTTCTGTCATTATTCACTAATATATATTATATATATATATATATATATATATATATATATATATATATATATATATATATATATATATATATATATATGTATACAGTTTAATATAGAGCAAACTCAATCCAAACGTATTGTAGCGCTTTACATGAGCAGCAAGTACATTGCACAAGGACGCATTCCGGGGCAGATATACAAGCCCCTTGCAACACTTTTATGTCACCGTTGTGTCACTTTTGTGACGCAGCGTTGTCATAAACAATGCGCCACGTTGCAACACATTTACAACGTGATGCATCTAGGGAGATGCGTCACGTTGTAAAGCCCTGCGTCACATTATAACTGCGTTAGGTATAATGTATGCAGTGTGGGCGTTCCGACTCGAGAAAGCCTCATAAACGTGACGCCGTGAAATCTATAAGATTTAATTGCATCACTTCTACGACACCACTGCGTCAAAACCCTAGGCCTGCTTGAAGCAGGCTTAAGGAGTGGCAAAGCATAATAGGAATAGGCATTCCTGAGCATTGCTCGAGTTGTGTCGCACTTGCAACATGACTCCATCATTGCGTTACCTTTAGGATCATGCATCTGTCAGTCCTTGCGCCGCATGTAAATACGACGCATTCATGTTGGCGCAAGGTTTTTTTTGCGTGATGCAACTGAACTGATGGATCTCTGCTAAAATGGAGAGATGCGTCAGTTGTTGTAAATCTGCCCCTCCAATTTTGATAGGCATGGGGAGATTAAGTGATTGGCTCAGATTTATAGGCTGTTTAGGATACGCCGAGACTCGAACCGGGCCTTCCAGTTCCAAGGTGCAGTGACGTAATATAGAAAGGAGCTTCCCTCATATATGACACCAGAACGCTTCTCACATAGGCCGAAAAGTAACACTCTTCCATCTAAGCATACCCCCACAGCGTTGCGTTCTCACCTGTCCGCTAATGCTCGTTGACGCCTAGTCAGGCTTATGAAGCGCTACACAAAGACAAATAAAATCCAATTGAATCCCTTTAGTAGGGTACTCAACTAGGTGGGGATGGCTCATTTGCAGCGCTGCAGCTAACTCTTGTGCACATGGTTAGTGCCAAAACCCACTGAAAAGACGCCCTCCCCCCAAAAAACGGGAAAACAGTTCTAACTCAAATCTGGCTCATAAATTGTTATGGCTCTCACGGCTCATTTAATGTCTTCGTGATCGGGCTCCAGACAATACAATCTGTTTACGCAAATGCAGGGGAGGTTAGCCATTTTGCTATTTGAGTTACGATGATTTAATAAAAATGTACTGCGTGTTCAACAGGAATTTGTTGTCCACGGATTTTAGATAAATATTCATAAAATACTCTGTTAGCGCAGGATGAAAAGCTAATATTTCACATAAACGTTTGTCTTTTAAATTCATCTGGTATTTTTCGCGAACGACTTAATGTTAAGGGACATATATAATGTGATAAATAACCTAGTCTCACTTGGAATGTTCCAGCCCTAAGCCCAGAGGCAATAAAATATTTCTTAAAATGGCGGGCGAAGACAGAATCCTCTATTGACGTACTTGTCCTCTGGCACGAATCGCTTTCCTCCTCCCCTTTCATATTCATTTCATGACGAAGATCTCTGAGCTGTGACACGCGACTGTTTCCTTGTGAGCTTCCAAGGTCGGGTTCTGAAAAATGTAATCTTATGACTCTTTCATCCCTCCCTATTTTATTACAGTTTTATATAGCGCGAGTTTAGCCCCAGGGCATTAGAGCGCTTTATATGAGAACAACATTTTTATTACATTTTTTTTTAAATCACGAGGAGATTAGGGGATTTGGTCAGGATCACAGGATTTTGAGCTGAGGTCGGGAATCGAACCTGGTTCCACAAAAGTTGGCAGCTTTGGCCACTTGGCCTATTTAGTTGCCTCATGGTACTGATCCTCTGGGCACCCCTCCAGGATAGCGCCACGTCTCCATACAACGAGGGAATAGCTCTCAGCGCTAGGCCTGATGAAGAAAGTCTAAATCAAGTGCATTCGGAGTACTAAATAACTAGCAAACTCATGTCTCTCATGCATGTAAATGTTGACTTGCATTTTCATTTACACAAAGTTTTCAAACTGACTCTTATTACTTAAACCTACCCTATCCCTACACTTCTTGCACATTATGCATGCATTATTTGTGAATGTAAATGTTATTGGTCCTATTGCATATGCATAAATTAATCTTTTTGCAAAGAGCAAATTCTGCATCAGAACTTGTTCTGCAAGTCTCAAACTTCACTTTCCCAAACAGAGCATATATACTCACATTACACGCATGCACACAACCCTCCCCCCAGGTATATACATTTATGTTTATTATATATATTCAATTAACTCAGAGAGTGAATGATGTAATAGAATGTTGGTGTGGAGTAGAAGCTAGGCGATAGCGAGTTGGATGGAGTACTGAATGTTTCGACTGCTGTTGCTACAATCGAAGGTTTTAACATGAAATAAAGAACTTACCTCCTACCTGAATTGCTCCTAAATCATGTCTGAAGACCCCTTTTTTCCTTGCTGCTGCCATAAGCCACAAATCTTTTCCTGACCCTCGGTGCTTGTCGCGGACCCGCCCGCCTGTCTCCCGCTTCCCTGACGCTCTCTTTCCATCTGGAGCGGGGCGGCCGAGTGGAGACCGGCGAGGGGCGAACTACGATTCCCAGACGCCCTAGCGGTGAGCCGCGTCACCTGTGAGCGCCAGGAGGCGCTTAAAAGAGTCACCAGCACCGTCGAGCGGGACGCCGGGCGAAGCCCGGGCCAAGGGCGGGCCCGTTTAAGCCCGTTCAAGACCGGGTAAGACTGGACTGGGCCACCCCATTAACATTTCTCCCCTGAGACTTTGCACCTTATTGTACCTATTTATTTACTTTATTTATTGTATGAACCTAATTTATGGTTGGTTATAGGGCTTTTTCTTAACCATTAGGTATATGTATTTTATTTATCTCCCTATATTATCGTCATTTGTGTTATAACTGTTGATATCTATTCTAAACCATGAGTACAAGGGGAAGCAGGAGCAAGACGGCCCAGGGGCTAGGCCAGATTACTGGACCGATTGACCAATTTATCACGAGGGCAAATGAGGCGATTGATCAGGGCATCATTCTCTTAGAAAGAAGAGTATCACAAGATTTGGCCATAGCGCGAAGGTCCTCAATGGGCCTATTGGCGTTAGCTAAAACTCCAATACAGTCAGGAGCAATTGGTCCACTTCTGCTGGAAGTTCCCGCAGATATTCATACCATCCCTAATAATGTAGACCTATCTGCATCACAACTATCGATGGAGTCAGAGATAAGGGAAGACTTAGAGAAAACCCCCGTCCTGGTTATGAGTCCAACTCAAATTGTACCCCCAACCCAACTAGAACCCTCGAACAACCAGGAAATGGGGAGGAGGGAGGGAGCTATCCCGAAACAAAAAAGTGTTAGGAATAAGAATGAGCATAAACAACAGTCCACTAAAGATCTTACAAAGAACCAAAGACCTCGTAATCGCCCTCCTAAACGTAATGCCGTAATTTCTACAAATACATCTATAGTCAACCTTTCTCCAACACCGCTAAACCTAGATGTTTCAGACAGGGGGGGGGGTGTGAGTAATATAAGTGAATCAAATAAGCAGCTACTAGCCAGCATTGGGGAGCTGATTAAGACTAATTTACTTCCAATAGAGCGAACACTAATGAATATCGAAAAACAAATAGCTAAGCTGTCCATTCACTTAAACAATTCGACTAACCAAAATACATTAGGACTTACTAATGTGAGCGGTAATAAAGGTAATACCGCACAGAAACCTCTAGGGCCAATATTACAATCAAAAAACTCCTCAACTATGCCCAACCCACAAGAAAAACCGAAAGTGGTTCAGGTTTCCACACAGATAATCCATGACACACCCAGAGGACCCACCCAAGTAGACAAACAAAAGCCAATGCCACCTAAGACACCAGTATTACAACTGGAGGGAGACAAAAAAAGGGAGGGAGGTTCAGGCGGCCTATTAATCTCCCCCCAGAGGCAAGCTCTTTCACTGTGATCCCCACAGGGGTCCCAGAACTCACTGAAAATACGAGAGAATCCACCTGGTCTTTAACAAATAAAGTGCAACAATGGCATAGCATAAATAGACCCCTCCCCCCCAACTGTAACAGCAGATTTTGGTGAAACAAAGAAAAAAATACAGGGGGACTGTATCATTATAAATTTTGATGACCCTGGCACGGTCAAATACATTTGCTCATGGTCAACATTGGAGAAAAGGGGAGGTATTGACGCCAACCGTCTATCCTTCTTTTACCCTCCAACGTATGCCTATGACCAAGAACCCCCGTATAACTGGAATCAATGCCCTGAATGGAACTGGACCCAAGTAGACTCCCGAAACAGGAGAAGGGACTGGGAGACTTGGTCCTGGAACCCAAGAAGAGAGCAACCATACATGGAAGGATGGAGGGGAATACCAACTAGCAACCGATTTTCTTCTCTAGAAATGGTAGATTGACCACCACCAACCCTAAAATCCATCGAGATAGAAGTTGCATATCCCAGGACTCCTATAGTCCACAGGGAACCCCACACCCAAACAAATGAAAAGACCTATCACTTACCCAACCAAAATTTAGGGAAAAATAACAATGATTTGTATATCGATCAAATATCCCCTAGATTGCATCTATCACCAATAAACGATACACCTGGGGGGCTTAACAATCAACCTAGTAATAAGGGAGACGATGAATCCTCATTGAAAGGTACTCGAGACAAGTCACTAGCTCAGAGAGACAGAGCAGAAAACAATGGGAGTTTAACCAAGCTAAAAGTGGGGCTAAATCAAATGTGGCTAAATCAAAATAATTTCAGGGAAAATCTATCCATCGTAACATGGAACATCGCGGGACTCTCCAAAAAAGCCGTAGACCCAACCTTTTTGAACTTTGTTAATAACTTTGACTTAATATCTCTTCAGGAATGTTGGGACCTGGAGCCTACTAATTTAGATGGCTTCAGCACTAACTTTACCCCGGCTATTCAGACCAGTAAGGGTAGGAGTTCAGGCGGTCTCTGCCTGTATGCCTCAAACAGGGCAAACATAACACTAGAGAGTATGGACTCACCTCAAGATAAATACAAGAATAAAAAAATCGGACACTCAATGCAGGTATTTTTAGTGAAGGGGAAAGGGGCCCCCAGCTTCCTCCTGATTAACCTATATAATAACATAGCGAGGGATGACCAAGCAGAATTTATAGACGAACTATCAAATGCCCTGAAGAGGGGAATTGGAAGGGATAAAGCGGAAAGATGTGCCATAGTGATGGGCGATTTCAACTGTCACTTATGCCCTCACAGTGGATTGAGTGTCTGTGATATAAGAAGCCTTAATGGTGAATTCACTACCCACTTTGAACATACGCATTTCGGAAATTTAATGAATAAATTAATGCATGAATGGGACTTAGGCTTTTTCAACGAGTTAACTGAGCCAATGACCGACTTCCAACCTACTTTCCGTGGAAGGGGGTTACACATCACAATAGATTTCATGTTGATGTCAAATTGCCATTACTGGAGTGCTATGGAATTTAAAAAGGAGGACATAGTCATGAGTGATCATTATCCGATCAGTGCGAAATTCGATGTCGGCCCTAGTTCCAGCCAGACACCGGATGTAACGGAAAGCCTACATTGTCACTCAATCTCCCTGGCACGTCCTAATGGCTATTCTATAAAATGGTCCAAGGTAAACACAAATACCTTTCTGAAAGACCTGATCATGGAAGACTCTGATCAATTTGTGACCTGCCTTGAATACCCCTTTAACCCATGTGCAGTAAAAACTGCTTTTGGACAAATAGCAGCCACAATCAAGAAAAACCTTACCAGGAAACAAAAAGAAGATGCCAGGGTTAAGTGTATAGGCTGGTTTAATTCTGAATGCTCAAAAGCCCATAATATCCTTAAAGATACATTAAAAAGACTACCAAAAAACCAAGCAGAAATCAGAACAGCCCGACTGGTATATAAACAGTCAATCAAGAAAAGAAAAAGGGAACTTAAAGATGCTGCCTGGGAGGCGCTATTAAAAGCTAGTACTTTAAAGGATAATACGGCTTTTTGGAGGGAAGTGAACGCTCCTTTCTTTAAGGAGAGGTCGACAGACCTCCGAGAAATTGCTATTACAGAGGATGTCTGGACCAACCACTTCACAGAGTTATACAAAATAGATGAGTTGGTTGAACCTCAAAATCTCGAACCCAGGAGATTACAAGAGAATGACCTACAGAGACCCCCGACAGATACATTTCCGTTACACACATATTTTACACTCCCAGAAATAGAACAGGCCATCTTGGAAAGTGCAAATTCTAAAGCTCCCGGGCCCGACGGAATCCCAATCGACATATTTAAAGATAATATGTCTTTATGGGCCCCCCTTCTTACAAACATGCTAAATTCTTATACTCTAGAAGGTTTCCCCACAACATGGTAGGAAGCCATTATAATTCCAATCTTCAAAAAGGGAGATAGAATGGACCCAAAATGTTACAGGCCAATCTCCCTGATCGGCTCCATCATGAAGATAGCTGGAAGAGTATTGTTGAATCAACTACAAGCTTGGGCCACAGAAAATGGAGTCCTCTCAAAATTCCAATATGGATTTGTTTCTGGCCTCGGCACAGTAGAGCAATGTCTCAATCTAGCCTTGATTACAAATAAATACGCTGTGGTAAAGAAGAGCAACCTATACAAGACTTTTGTTGACCTAAGCTCAGCATTCGATTGCCTCAACCACAGCGTCTTTGGAGCACCCTCATAGAGCTAGGAATTGACGAAAATATACTTGCATTTATAAAGGAATTATACCGAGGGGCGGGGGCAATGGTTCGTTATGGAAAAAATGGAAAATGCACCAAAAATTTCCCTATAAATAAAGGCGTCCGACAGGGATGCATCCTTGCCCCGTTCCTTTTTAATTTATATATAAATAGTGTGGCAGACTACTTGGCAAAGTTGGAAGTAGATTACCCTAAAATCAATGGCACGGCTGTTCCAATATTACTTTATGCAGACGATGCTGTCATAATGTCTAGAACATAACTAGGTCTGCAGAAAGCACTGACTGGTTTTTCCTCATTCATGGGCCTGAGAGGACTCAGGATAAATGTGGGCAAAACCTTTACTATGTGCTGTACTTTAAAAAACAAAGTAGACTGTAATACTTTTTTAAATCTTACAAAGATAAGCTTAACAAAATCTTTTCCCTATTTGGGTATTGTTTTTAATAACAGGGGATCATGGAACACAGCTATCAATACACGCAACCTGGCCTTTTGCCGAGAAATAGGGGCTCTAAAGAAGTTTGCCAAAAAATTGGGCGGCAAGCCGGTCCAGATCTTGCTCAATATTTACGCAGCAAAATGTGTTTCCACTGCGACCTATGGCGCAGGAATCTGGGGCATGGTGGATTGCCGCGAGATCCAAATCAGTGAGAATGCCTTTTTGAGATACTTGTTAGCAGCACCTAGATCTACCTCTACCACTATTTGCCACAATGAACTTGCTCGGGCCCATATCACTGACATAATCAAGATAAGTCCAATATTGCTGTGGCACAAGATATGGACCTCAAATGAAACAGATTTCAGCAAGGATGTGATTAGAGACTGTATGGATCTAGCTGCCTCACGGAAAATACCGTGGCTTTCTTATGTCAGTAAATTCTTAAATTCCATAGGGCACTCTGATTTGTTCGAAAACCCTATGTCATTCTCCTTAATTACGAAAAAGGCCCTCAAAGAATGTTGCCTAGGCTTACTTGAAGACAGGCGCTCCTATCTAGAGGGAAATAAGCCAACCATTACCCATCATCATCTCTTGTTGAACGGAGCAGGTATTCCGTTTTATCTATCTCCTGCATACTCCGTCTATACAAGGCTATTGTTAACAAGGATGAGGATTGACTGTTTTTTCAGAATGATAACATTTCCTACTGTAAACGATTGGTCTTCCAACTTGTTGAATTGCCCTTGTGATAACATCTCAAAGCAATCAAATATCCATTGCATATTATTTTGTAAATATTATGAATGGGGAAGAAAGAGGCATTTGGCCCCGTTGTTAAAATTATGGGGCCTCAGGCAATGCAGACCAGCTTTGATCAAATTATATATGCTTCAAGATGAAAATACCGTGGCTGCAGTAGCTAAGTTTCTGAAATACGCAGTAAAATGTAGAGCGTCAATGATCTGAAAATATTTTATACGTTTATAATACTTTCTGGAAACAGGACTTTTTAACTACACAAATTTCCATTTTATGCATAATGTACTAAATGAATGAAAATATTTTAAAAAGAAAAATTTTTGTATTTAAATGTGCTTTTATGGTTTTTTATCTTCAACAATCGAATACAGCTATCTTTGAATTGAATTGAATGTCTGAATACCCTGCCCTATAGCTTCAACATTTTGGTGATGTGTTAATAAAAGAACATACATGGAGATGCACAAGCACTCTGGTGGCAGCTGGGAGGCATTGCTGGCAGGGGATGAGGCCTGTCATTAGAAGTATGAAGGCACTGGGACCGTGGAGAACTAGCTTGGGGCAACCTACCCCCAAACATGCTGCCAATTCTGTCAGCTCAAGCTGCTGGCCAGGAGGAGCCCAATAAGGAGGGTGTGAAAGGTCTGGGAATGACAAGGAGCCAGCTGAGGGCAGCTGTACAAAGAGGTAATGTGTCCTTGTGTTTAGCCCTAAGGACAATGCCATGGAGACAATGTTATATGAGCAGTGGCCAGGGCTTTAAGTGGGCTGGGTCTCACCGGGTCTGAGCACCGGCAGTTTTTTTAAAGGCGCCTTGCAACGGGTCTCTATCGGGCTCTGTTTTTTGCCTGCTGTCACTGCAGTCCGTTTTTTTCTGTACTGCAGTGACAGCAGGCACATCCATGTCCGCTGCTCACACTGCTTACTTCTCACTCGTGGAGAAGTTAAGGTATGACGTCATTCCTGGGGAGCGTTGTAGGGGGAAGGGAAATCCTTTAACACGTTGGATGCGCCGCACGTTTTGCGGAAGTGCGGCACTTCCGCAGAACGGGTGGGGCCGCGTCGGCTATTGGCCGACGGCAGCACCAGTGAGGTAGTCCGACGGCAGCATGGATGTGGTTAAAGAGAGTCATTTTCTCTCTGGATTTTCCTTCTCTTTTTGAAACTCAGGAGCAGCAACATCGTCGTGGTGTCACCAGGGCTTTAAAGGGAAGATTTTTCTATATATCATACAAGCCATAGTTGCTGCTTATTTATCATATGCAACAAACAACCACTGACAAAGCCAATAGTCCTGACTTGTAGGTATGATGTGACTTGTATCATATATCTGGACACAATGACAGGAACAGCAAAATACAAGTCAGGTGACACACTGTGCTAAACACAGATTTTTAGCTTAGGTGAGTCCGGGCCCGGAGCCGATTGGACCTAATCCGTCTCGGCTCCCGGCTAACGCGCGCTCTGTGCGAAGATTTGTGCAGTCACTGACAGCTGGGGCCACCGTCCTTCGTGTCCCCGGCGTGGGAGGTTGTGAGGCATTAGCGGAGGTGTTTTGGAGATCTTGGAGTTGTGGGGCCGGGGTGATTTTTTACCCGGATTGCTGAGGAGAGCGCTCACCAGCTTCCCAACATGGTGGCACGACATCGGAGCAGCAGCGTTATTGCTGGCTCCCGCTGAGACAGCTGGGGGAGGACTTGCCGCCGGAGATCGCCCACCTCGCCCGACTGCCAAACATGCAAGAAGCACTAGCGATAGTATGATCGGCACCAAGCGCCGCATCTCTGCTGCAGCCTCCACCGGTGCCTGACTCTAAAATGGCGTCCGCCACTGCCAACACGGCGGTCTTTTCGGGATTCAACATCTGAGGCGCCCGTTCTCCTGGCGGTTCCTGCGGTGAAGGACTTCATTTGGGCGCTCTGTGCCTTCTGCGTCCATAGCTCCCACATATTGCTGCCATATGTCTGCTGCCTGCTTGCCCCCCTGCCGGCCCGCCGCCGATTCCCACACAACTACCAGGGCGAATGAACCTACACACAACTCACCAGCTGCACCGGGAGCCGTGCCAGCGCCACACGGCCAACGCGCGGGAGCGCGACCGCACCAACAGCGTCAACACGGCCTTCACCCCCACGCACAACGCCACCACCCACATCGTGTTTAACTGGGCTCTGGTGAGAGGCCCCTCCTTCCCTTCAAACTTTGTTTTAGACTTTGCTGCCTCCCGTTCAGCCTTGGTGCCTGTGGTCTTTCTTCCCTGACCCCATGGTCTCCGGATTGTAATCCTCTGCCCCAGCTCCTCATGATAGATGAGGCTGCGACTTTGGTGCGGACTGCCTTTCTCCCCCTGAACTTGCTGGCTATGTCAGCCCTCTTCCTAGACTTTCGGACTTGGACCTTTGTGCTCCTCACCATTTTCTTTTTATGACTCGCTTCTTCTTCTACCTTTCTCCTCTGCCATTTTAGCAATCTCTGACCTCCCCCTCTGTCCTTTCGACCTTTCTATTGCCTCTCCTGTTGCCTCTGACACACTGCTCACTGTCTTACTCATTACTATCTGCTTCCCTTTCTCGTTTGTCTCACTTTCCTGCCCTTCTCTGTCCCTCCCTTGGTGCTGTGACTGCATCCCCCTCCGACCCCACTTAATGGAACTCTTCTTTTCTGTATATAGCGATAACTCCAATCACTAGTATATGCAGTAGACCTTTGTACTCTACTATTCCTATGTGACTCTTTGTGGCGCTTTCTGGGCTTACCTGCATCTTGAGAGGAGCCAGACTCGTGCTGTGTGTTTTGTTTTCTGCCATCCTCTGCTACCGTTCGCGACACCCGCTCCGCGGGTGCCGCTCAACGCTCCATTTGCCTCGTCCTCCCTGGTGTGAGCGGATCCACAGTCCGTGGTGTGTCACGCGCTCCCAGGTTGAGGATTCAAACTACAGTCTGTGCGTGGAGCCTACCGGGGGACTGCGAGGTCCAGCAGCCTCAGCGGCTCACAGCTGCTGCCTCTTCCCCCGGCGGCCACGCCCCCAGCCTTCGCTTTAACATCGCCTGGGTTCCCTGGTCATTTGGCGCTTTCTGGGCTTACCTGCATCTTGAGAGGAGCCAGACTCGTGCTGTGTGTTTTGTTTTCTGCCATCCTCTGCTACCGTTCGCGACACCCGCTCCGCGGGTGCCGCTCAACGCTCCATTTGCCTCGTCCTCCCTGGTGTGAGCGGATCCACAGTCCGTGGTGTGTCACGCGCTCCCAGGTTGAGGATTCAAACTACAGTCTGTGCGTGGAGCCTACCGGGGGACTGCGAGGTCCAGCAGCCTCAGCGGCTCACAGCTGCTGCCTCTTCCCCCGGCGGCCACGCCCCCAGCCTTCGCTTTAACATCGCCTGGGTTCCCTGGTCATTTGGCGCTTTCTGGGCTTACCTGCATCTTGAGAGGAGCCAGACTCGTGCTGTGTGTTTTGTTTTCTGCCATCCTCTGCTACCGTTCGCGACACCCGCTCCGCGGGTGCCGCTCAACGCTCCATTTGCCTCGTCCTCCCTGGTGTGAGCGGATCCACAGTCCGTGGTGTGTCACGCGCTCCCAGGTTGAGGATTCAAACTACAGTCTGTGCGTGGAGCCTACCGGGGGACTGCGAGGTCCAGCAGCCTCAGCGGCTCACAGCTGCTGCCTCTTCCCCCGGCGGCCACGCCCCCAACCTTCGCCTTCATTACTGGCCTCAGTTCTACCGCGACGCGCGCGGGGCGACTACCGGGGCGAAGACCGGGCAAAGAGCGGGCCGTTTAAGGCCGTTCAAGGACGGCAGAGGACGGCCCTGGCCCAGAACTCTTGTGTCTTCACCCTTGATAATCTTAACTGTCTAAAATGTCGACCTTACGTAGCAGAACTCGAAGTTGTGCAAAAAAAGCTACGGCGGTAGCCCAGGTGACAGGACCTATTGATCTCTTCATTTCACGCGTGCACGAGACTATCGATCAAAGTATTGTATTATTGGAAAAAAGAGTATCTATGGATCTTGCTAATGCCAGGCGCTCATCCCTGGGCCCTTTGGCAAAGGTTAAATCCCCTGCTATGCAGACTCTGAATAATTGCTCTTTACCTATAACCTTGCCTATTAATAGCGTTCCGACAGTACCGAATACTGTTGATTTATCGGTTGCCCAATCTGACTCGGATCCATCTTTAGAAGACCTGGAGGTTACACCAGATCTAGAATCATGTCAGTCGCCCGATAAAGAGGAGCCGAGTCCGAGTGGGTTTAATGATGTAGAAACAGCCCCTGTACCCAGTGTTCACCGGAGAAGGGCACCTAACCCTCCTAAGGTTACATCAAAGGGTAAAAGTAAAACAAAAGCACCAGTTAGGAATCACAATTTGATTTCCCCCACCCCACAAAAGATATCTGGCATCCCGTGCTGGGTGCAAAATATGGTTACTGATTTAAAACTAGATCTTGAAGCCACTTTAGCAGCACAAATCAAACCTTTAATTTCTAAAGTGGATAGGCTTACTTCGTTAATACACTCCAAATGGCCACAAAATAAGCAAGGACAAGGGCATGTTCAATTGCAAGGGACTACAGATTTAGTCTCTGAATGCCTAACGAGTATCCGGTCCCCTAAGGATGCTTTAAATAAAGCCCAAGGTAGCGTAGCCCCAGGGAACTCAGTATTTCTTGAGTCGCAAATAGTGAACAACCTCGTTCAACCAATAACTGTACCGACTACAAAGGAGAGTGTTCCTGTTCAGGCGATTCAACACTCTGTTGATGCTAATATTGCCACTACATTTATTCAATCCAAAGAAGTAGCAGGGAAACCCAATTCAATCACTGTACCTCTTTCTACAAATAAACCTGAAGGGCCTAAACCGAAGCAGGCACGTTTTAGGTCCATCAATTTACCACCAGAGGTTTCTCCTTTTGTTGTTGTGTTGACAGCTGTTCCCCCATTGAAAGAGGGAGTAAAAGAAACGTTTACGGAGCTTAGAAACAAATGTGCTCAATGGCTCCATCTACATAAACCTCTACCTAATAGCATGAACGGCGAAATTCTTACCGTTCGGAGAGGGGATTGGGTGGGTAGAAGTAAGAAATCAATAGTAGGGGACGTAATAACTGTCAATTTCAGGGATGTAGGGGCAGCTAGTTATGTATGTAATGCACCTAACAGTGGTCCTGCGACCCAAATTAAACCACTTCCTCTGTCACATTTTTTACCAAATCCCGCACGACCTAACCCCCCCACTTTTCAAAGTAATAGTGGACCGGGGTTTTTTCAACAGCAAGCCGTTAAACCTTGGCTGCAACCACCTTATCCGCCCCCTCCTTTCCCACATTATGTTAATTTACAGCAGCAGGTATCAAATGCCTTACCTTTTCCTATGCAGCAAGCTAGAGTACAGTGGCAACACCCTTTGCATTTTCCGCCACCTCTACACCAGCCAGCTTATCAATGGCAGCAATCTTTCCAGCCACCGCAATTAGATAAACACCCGTGGCAACAAATGTGGCAGGACCCGCCCCACTCCCAAGACCTAATGTCTTCACAATTCGCCCACCCAAATAGATATGCCGCGTTAGATGAGGTAGATTGACTTAGCCCTCTAGACGAACTGGACTTAAACATCCCTAAGCCCTTTCTTGATATGGAGCGTTCTTCTTCTTCCTCTGCCACACCCCTTGCTGTACCTCACGAATTCACTACGTCGGCGCTAGCAATACCTCCCCAGTACATAGGTAACCAAGGTAGCTTTGATATATGTATAACTACCGCTAGTCCGAGCTTAAGTTCAGCTACCATCATTCGGGAAGAGGGTCCTGCCTTTTCACCACCAGAAAATCAGTTGGAGATATCCGTTGGTGGTAACCCTGGTAAACCAGCAGGAATTTCTCTTATTTCTTGGAACATCGCTGGTCTTACCGGCAAATTAGGTACACCCTTCTGGACCAGTTTTTTGGGGGAGGGTTTCGATCTAATCCTACTTCAGGAAACTTGGTGTCCAGACCTCATTAACATTGAAGGGTATGTATCCTTCTGCCTTAGAGCAACTAAATCTAGCTCGGGCAGGGCTAAGGGGGGCCTTTTATTGTTAATGTCAACCAAGCTGTGTGAATGTACAGTTAAATACAGCACAACCGTGGGGACATACAGCCAAGTTATTAGGGTGGAGTGCAGGAAGAACATTGATTTAGTTATTGTTAATTTCTATAATAATATTTTTGACGCTACTAGGGGGGATATCTTACTGCCTCTAGAAAGGGAAATCAATAAGGCTCTTGATATCTCGAAAAGAAAGGCTGAGGTGGTTTGGGCTGGTGATTTTAACTTGCAGCCCTGTCGTCTGTCCAATGTGAATAACTGTGGTTTCGATGCAGTACCAATTAGCCATTGGGGAGATCAGGGGGGGAGGGAGGGCTCTCCCCATTTTCAACACTGTAGTTATGGTTCCACTTTAAATAATATGCTAGTCATGCTAGATATGACCCTGTTAAATTGCAATGTTAATAACCAGGCAATTATATGCCCTACATTTACAGGCAGGGGTGCATGTTCTTTCATAGACCATATTTTGCTGTCCAGCAGTGGAGCCTACACGGATTTGTACGTGAATGAAGAAAGTCTTAGTGACCACAACAGTCTACGTGTTACCCTCTTGGGGCACGGTACCTCATTAGTTTCAGAGGGTAAATGTACAACTGATATAGTGCCTGTTAGACCAAAGGGCCTGAGGGTTAAATGGACTGGTTTAAACTCCAAAGCTAAGCAGAAGGAGGTCGTTATGCTTTGTAAGAACCAAATTAATTATTTCTTAGATGATGACAGTGATTCTGGCGGCTTAATAGATTATTTTGTATCCATGAATAGCTGTATTGATGGTATTTTTACTAAGACCCCGTTAGCTAATGGCGGCCCAAAACAGGGGTGGTTCGATAAGACATGTATAGTCGCCCTCCGTGACCTAAAGAATGCGCTAGGCACTAAACCACGTGTTAAGACGGACATACAATATCTCAGGGCCTGTTATAAAACAGCTATTAGTAAAAGGAAAAGGGTTCTGCAGTCTGAGGCGTGGGATAAGTTGAGGGAGGCGGCAGAGACCAAAAATAGTAAACTCTATTGGGAAACAATTAATAGCTCGTTTCTCAATAAAGAAAATGTCCCAGAACTGACCTCATACGTGGCATGTAGTGACTGGGTTAATCACTTTTCTAAAATTTTTAATCCGGAAAGGTCAGCCTCTGAGTTATCCCCACCAGTTATAAACCCATGGTTGCCCCTTTCGATGGCTATAACACTAGAAGAATGTCAGGAAGCTATCTCTTTAAGTAAAGGAGGAAAGGCCCCCGGCCCCGATGGGGTTCCGCTGGATTTATACAAAGACGAAACAGCGTTATGGGCTCCTATTTTGGTGAGGGTTTTTAATTGTGCGGCCGAAAGTGAATTTCCTTCTACTTGGGGTCAATCGATTATCATTCCCTTACATAAGAAAGGTGACAAGGCAGAGGCCTCTAATTATCGTCCTATTTCATTACTGGACGCCTCTGTAAAGGTGATGAGTAGGATTTTGCTGAAGAGGCTAGAAGATTGGGCAACGGATTTTAACATCTTAACTAGAGTCCAATACGGCTTTCGCAAAGGCCTGGGTACACTGGACCAATGCGTAAATCTGGACCTTTTAATCAGTAAATATACTGTGGCTAAAAGTGGCAACCTCTTTTTATGTTTTGCTGATCTGAGCAGCGCTTTTGATTTGGTTAACCATAACATACTCTGGGAGGTTCTGCTTGATGCCGGGGCACCTAGGGAAATAGTGTACTTTTTAGCTAGATTGTACGAAAGACTTTCATGTAAAGTCCGCTATGGCACCCTTGGCGAATGTACCCCGTTCTTTAGAGTGTCCCGGGGCATACGTCAGGGTTGTGTTTTAGCTCCGCTTTTATTTTCCCTTTTTATTAATGGTGTCGACCGATCTTTGACCGACATCCCAGCAGACGCCCCTTTGATTGATGGTAAACCTGTTCCGCTGTTACTTTATGCGGATGACGCTGTTCTTTTATCTCGAACACAGTTGGGCCTACAGCGCCTAATTGATAATTTTATGCAGTTCATTCAAGCTAGGCGGCTTCGTGTGAACAAAACTAAGACATATGTAATGTCATGTGGTCAGGCAGCCAAGCAGGTAAAGCACACTTTCTTCCTTGACAAGGAAAAGTTAACTTCTGTCAAGTCATTTTGTTATCTGGGAATAACATACAATAATAGAGGGTCTTGGAATGTGGAATTTGAGGCCGTAAAAACAAAAATGTTACGGTCAACTAGTAGCATATTTCGTTTTGCCTCTAAACTCGGCTCACGAAGTATCCTAGACATGATGAACATTTACAATGTATGCTGTGTCTCCTCTGCTCTGTATGGGGCAGGGGTGTGGGGTCACTGTGAGGGTATTTCTTTGCAGAAGGAGGAAAACAAGTTTTTAAGGAGAATGTTATGTGTTCCCCCTTCTGCCTCAATTCAGCTGATCCACGAAGAAGTTGGGATCGAGTATATTTCCGATTTGGCAGCAGTTCGGCCACTCTTATTGTGGCGTTCTATTTGGGCTAAACCGGAGACTCGATTCACCAAGGATATTATCCTTGACTGTATAGGTCTGGATCACTCCTCACGTGTATCATGGTTAAGATACATTCATCGTTGGTATCTACGTCTTTTTAACATTGACGTGTTTCGTGAGCCTGAAAAAGTTGTCTCCATTTCTAAAAAAGAAATCAAGCTAACGTTTCTTAATTTTCGTAAGGCCGAACGAGACAAAGCCGTTGGTAATTATGTTACTATAAAATTTTATAAAGACCTAAATCCAGCTCCCGGACTACAATCTTATCTTGTATTTGTGACTCGCCCTTCTCACCAGTATGTGTTAACACGGGTCAGATTAGGCATTGTACACCACTTGGTTGCTTTTCCTATTATAAAAACCAGTTCAAATATACCCTGTCCATGCGATAGCACCTCTAGGCAGAGTAGTTGCCATTTTTTGCTTTTTTGCAAATTTTATCAGTACTTTAGGATAAAATACCTTAAACCTCTCTTTATTAAATATAACATTTGTACTACACAAACAGCATTGATATTTTTATCTTCATTAGAGAACGAGGAGACTTGTTTCTTTTTGGCTACTTTTATTTTAAAATGTACAGCTGCCAGGAAAAGTATTGTATTATAATGTTATCTACTTACCTGTCTGTACTCATGCTTTACAGCTGCCAGGACCTGTTTATGAGGATATTACTGTTTTACGCTCCTGTCTGTATAGTTATGCCTCCACTTTTAAAATCTTATATCAATTTCTGTAGTAAGGTATTACTAAACATGAAGTGGTCCACAGTATCGAATGATTATTAATAATTTTAAACGTTCAGTTCCCCATGAAAAGTCTAGTGAGTAACTCCTACTGATCCCCAGCTAATCAATATAAGAATGTCTGTATTTTACAATAATATTGGCCTATAGAGACGTGATCATTTCCAATTTGATGTATTTAGCCTTTTTTTCCTTCTTGGTACAATTATATGGTGATTTTAACATTTTAATCATGTATTTCTGCTTGTATGATTTGTATGTACAAATCGAATAAAAGCTTTTTGAAATTGAAATTGACTCTTAGAGTATATCCATTCGTATCCCTTCCCTATGTATATAGAGATAACTCTAATCACTAGTATATGCAGTAGACCTTTGTACTATCTACCATTCCGATGTGACTCTTAGAGTATATCCATTCATATCCCTTCCCTATGTATATAGAGATAACTCTAATCACTAGTATATGCAGTAGACCATTGTACTCTCTACCATTCCTATGTGACTCTTAGAGTATATCCATTCATATCCCTTCCCTATGTATATAGACATAACTATAATCACCAGTCTCTTCTTTGTGTGACTACATCTTGTACATTTGCAATTTTTTTCTGTGTGTATCGTTTATGTAACGCATGTAATCCTAAGTCCTTATGTTTTGCAACTGGTTCTTATGTAAAGCGCTCTGACACCTTCGGGTAAAGTTCGCACTATATAAAATCGCATTAAATAAAAAAAAATTATGTGTTTTTAAGCCACGCCCTTAATTACATTGTCCACGCCCCTTTGAGAGACCCCCCAGTTTTTTCATCCTACTTAAAGCCCTGGAAGTGGCAGTGCTATGCAGACAGTACTCTTGAGATGTTGAGATATCTACTTTACAGTAATCGAAATTCTGAAATGATCCATCTTTAGGCTGTCGTACAATCAATGGTGAAGGTGATATAAAGAGTAGTGGTGGTAAATGTGCAGTATGATTTCTTAAGTAAGTTGATTGGAGCACAGGCTGGTCCATACCTGTGGAGGGACCAGTGTGACCAGTTGGTGTTAGCCTACTGCAATGGTTACTCATCACTCTACTGTGCTGAGCTCATATGCCACTTCCCAGTCAGCTGCATTGCCAGAGGCGTGTGCGACGCATGGCCAGCAAAAACCATGATGAGAGCATGAGGCCTGACCAAGTTTGAAAGGATAAGACATGGTTTTTAGGAGTGCTGGTTAAAGGCATTCTACATATTTTATGGACCCCAGTGCGGTGATCCTAGAGGAAGAGAAACAGGTCCTGCTAGCACAGTTATGAAGGCAATGGACAGTGGTTTTGTGTCAGTGAGCATCACTAGGTAAATGGTGGCTTTACTCTCCAGCATTATCCAATCACTGCTGAAAGAAGAAGGCGTGGGGTTTGGGGCATAGTAGCACAACTTTTTTGTAAGCGAGCTCATTAGTGTCTTGAATTTCAACCTGGGAATCTGAGTAGATACTCTGGCTATGTAGACTTTGATATCAGGAATAATTATAGTAAGCTGCTGTTTGATGGGTAGTGGTCTGGAGACTTTGAGAAAAAGACTATCCAAGTCCTCCTGTATAATTTAGAAAGAGCAAAGGGACTCTCACTCACTCAAGTCAATCTCAAGTCAAATTTATAAAGCACTAACTTGTCTCCCAGGCACTTGCTGCTGGTTTCAGTCGAAAAGCCAGATTTTGAGTCACTTCCTCAACTATCGCCAAGAATGTTGGAGACAAAAATAAGACTATGCTCTTCAAGGGTATACTGTCCCCTAAATTCATGGGATGCCAAAACATCACTTTCCTGGCATTAGTCCAATTGCAATGTTAAAACGCGTCATCAGTTAATTATTCAGCGAAGCTATTTGGCCATTATGGAGTTTGTATTTCTCTTTGAACTTCTGGCAGTCACCGAATGGGCACCCGATCAGCTGACGCATGAACCATAAGGAGATGGTTGCAGGTATGCAGAGTTTACGCAATCAGCTGGTAATGGAACCTTTATTTTATCTTTCTGAGTGGATTATGATTACGTTATTTGCTTAAAGTGGTTTTTACAGGTGGCACTGTCTTTCTTTTTAATATTATACCATCATAGGTTTGATGTGGAATCTTACATGAAGTTTAATGTGGAACCCCAGTAGCCCTGAAGAAGTTGCTTGAATTGTTTTTGGCAACAAAACATGTTGGCACAAGAAGATTGATTATGGTTTGACTGGAACCATTTTTAATTTGGGAAGGCTTACAGCATTCAATAAAGTTACTCTGAGCTAGTAAGCTTTACCAGTTTTTAATGGTGAGAATGACTTGTTTATATTCTCACATGGGTCCAATGGGCACTTGTTACGATATTATGCATAGATAGTTTACTCACATTTAGGTTCTGCTATCTTTCTTTCTGATTTCATGGGTTTGAGATTTCTTCACGATAGAACACACACTTGTTTTCTTTGGAGAGAAGGTAACCTATGATGATAAGTGGGCGTGCTGGTGAGTACCAGCCAGCAGCCCCCTTGGTGTTACGACCGTGAGGTGCTTTCTCTCCTTTCCCACACTTTTTTTCAGTTTTGGGTGGGACTATGATGGTATGTTGATTCTCTTGTTGTATTGTGACACACCACAACACTTGGACTATTGTGAGTAAACATGTATGAGAGGGAGTTATAAAGTATAGAAACCCCTCCAGTGTTGGAATTACAGCATTAGGTGTTGTCCTGTTTGGTCAGGCCCTGTTTTATCTCATGATTCAGAAAAGGGGGTGGTGATGAACAGAGTGTCTGAATTAAGCAGACCACTCTTACCAGTCCAAAGATCAGGGCTTGATCCATCACCGTTATTTAGCTCACTGCCCCATCCCAGCTCAGGACCTGGCTATATGCAAATTAGTCTGTCCCTGGCCCAGTGCATCATGGGAACAGGGCAGACCAAACTACCAAGCCAATTCTTCACCAGAAAGGAGACAAGCTTCCGGGGACCGGTTTCTGCCATTTCAGGCGTCGTCGGCCCGGCTTGCTTGAATCCTGATGGAGCAGTGAGCAAGGGACTCATGTCTGAGTATACCCTTCCACGCTTATGGTGGACAAAATGATTCAGAAAAGGGGGTGGTGATGAACAGAGTGTCTGAATTAAGCAGACCACTCTTACCCAGTCCAAAGATCAGGGCTTGATCCATCACCGTTATTTAGCTCACTGCCCCATCCCAGCTCAGAACCTGGCTATATGCAAATTAGTCTGTCCCTGGCCCAGTGCATCATGGGAACAGGGCAGACCAAACTACCAAGCCAATTCTTCACCAGAAAGGAGACAAGCTTCCGGGGACCGGTTTCTGCCATTTCAGGCGTCGTCGGCCCGGCTTGCTTGAATCCTGATGGAGCAATGAGCAAGGGACTCATGTCTGAGTATACCCTTCCACGCTTATGGTGGACAAAATGATTCAGAAAAGGGGGTGGTGATGAACAGAGTGTCTGAATTAAGCAGACCACTCTTACCCAGTCCAAAGATCAGGGCTTGATCCATCACCGTTATTTAGCTCACTGCCCCATCCCAGCTCAGAACCTGGCTATATGCAAATTAGTCTGTCCCTGGCCCAGTGCATCATGGGAACAGGGCAGACCAAACTACCAAGCCAATTCTTCACCAGAAAGGAGACAAGCTTCCGGGGACCGGTTTCTGCCATTACAGGCGTCGTCGGCCCGGCTTGCTTGAATCCTGATGGAGCAGTGAGCAAGGGACTCATGTCTGAGTATACCCTTCCACGCTTATGGTGGACAAAATTATTCAGAAAAGGGGGTGGTGATGAACAGAGTGTCTGAATTAAGCAGACCACTCTTACCCAGTCCAAAGATCAGGGCTTGATCCATCACCGTTATTTAGCTCACTGCCCCATCCTTTTCTGAATCATTTTGTCCACCTTAAGCGTGGAAGGGTATACTCAGATGTGAGTCCCTTGCTCATTGCACCATCAGGATTCAAGCAAGCCGGGCCGACGATGCCTGAAATGGCAGAAACCGGTCCCCGGAAGCTTGTTTCCTTCCCAGTATAAGAATTGGCTTGGTAGTTTGGTTTGCCCTGTTCCCATCATGCACTGGGACAGGAACAGACTAATTTGCATATAGCCAAGTTCTGAGCTGGGATGGTGCAGTGAGCTAAAAAACGGTGATGGATCAAGCCCTGATCTTTGGACTGGGTAAGAGTGGTCTGCTTAATTCAGGCACTCTGTTCATCACCACCCCCTTTTCTGAATCATTTTGTCCACCATAAGCGTGGAAGGGTATACTCAGATGTGAGTCCCTTGCTCATTGCACCATCAGGATTCAAGCAAGCCGGGCCGACGACGCCTGAAATGGCAGAAACCGGTCCCCGGAAGCTTGTTTCCTTCCCAGTATAAGAATTGGCTTGGTAGTTTGGTTTGCCCTGTTCCCATCATGCACTGGGACAGGAACAGACTAATTTGCATATAGCCAAGTTCTGAGCTGGGATGGTGCAGTGAGCTAAAAAACGGTGATGGATCAAGCCCTGATCTTTGGACTGGGTAAGAGTGGTCTGCTTAATTCAGGCACTCTGTTCATCACCACCCCCTTTTCTGAATCATTTTGTCCACCATAAGCGTGGAAGGGTATACTCAGATGTGAGTCCCTTGCTCATTGCACCATCAGGATTCAAGCAAGCCGGGCCGACGACGCCTGAAATGGCAGAAACCGGTCCCCGGAAGCTTGTTTCCTTCCCAGTATAAGAATTGGTTTGGTAGTTTGGTTTGCCCTGTTCCCATCATGCACTGGGACAGGAACAGACTAATTTGCATATAGCCAAGTTCTGAGCTGGGATGGTGCAGTGAGCTAAAAAACGGTGATGGATCAAGCCCTGATCTTTGGACTGGGTAAGAGTGGTCTGCTTAATTCAGGCACTCTGTTCATCACCACCCCCTTTTCTGAATCATTTTGTCCACCATAAGCGTGGAAGGGTATACTCAGATGTGAGTCCCTTGCTCATTGCACCATCAGGATTCAAGCAAGCCGGGCCGACGACGTCTGAAATGGCAGAAACCGGTCCCCGGAAGCTTGTTTCCTTCCCAGTATAAGAATTGGCTTGGTAGTTTGGTTTGCCCTGTTCCCATCATGCACTGGGACAGGAACAGACTAATTTGCATATAGCCAAGTTCTGAGCTGGGATGGTGCAGTGAGCTAAAAAACGGTGATGGATCAAGCCCTGATCTTTGGACTGGGTAAGAGTGGTCTGCTTAATTCAGGCACTCTGTTCATCACCACCCCCTTTTCTGAATCATTTTGTCCACCATAAGCGTGGAAGGGTATACTCAGATGTGAGTCCCTTGCTCATTGCACCATCTGGATTCAAGCAAGCCGGGCCGACGACGCCTGAAATGGCAGAAACCGGTCCCCGGAAGCTTGTTTCCTTCCCAGTATAAGAATTGGCTTGGTAGTTTGGTTTGCCCTGTTCCCATCATGCACTGGGACAGGAACAGACTAATTTGCATATAGCCAAGTTCTGAGCTGGGATGGTGCAGTGAGCTAAAAAACGGTGATGGATCAAGCCCTGATCTTTGGACTGGGTAAGAGTGGTCTGCTTAATTCAGGCACTCTGTTCATCACCACCCCCTTTTCTGAATCATTTTGTCCACCATAAGCGTGGAAGGGTATACTCAGATGTGAGTCCCTTGCTCATTGCACCATCAGGATTCAAGCAAGCCGGGCCGACGACGCCTGAAATGGCAGAAACCGGTCCCCGGAAGCTTGTTTCCTTCCCAGTATAAGAATTGGCTTGGTAGTTTGGTTTGCCCTGTTCCCATCATACACTGGGACAGGAACAGACTAATTTGCATATAGCCAAGTTCTGAGCTGGGATGGTGCAGTGAGCTAAAAAACGGTGATGGATCAAGCCCTGATCTTTGGACTGGGTAAGAGTGGTCTGCTTAATTCAGGCACTCTGTTCATCACCACCCCCTTTTCTGAATCATTTTGTCCACCATAAGCGTGGAAGGGTATACTCAGATGTGAGTCCCTTGCTCATTGCACCATCAGGATTCAAGCAAGCCGTGCCGACGACACCTGAAATGGCAGAAACCGGTCCCCGGAAGCTTGTTTCCTTCCCAGTATAAGAATTGGCTTGGTAGTTTGGTTTGCCCTGTTCCCATCATGCACTGGGACAGGAACAGACTAATTTGCATATAGCCAAGTTCTGAGCTGGGATGGTGCAGTGAGCTAAAAAACGGTGATGGATCAAGCCCTGATCTTTGGACTGGGTAAGAGTGGTCTGCTTAATTCAGGCACTCTGTTCATCACCACCCCCTTTTCTGAATCATTTTGTCCACCATAAGCGTGGAAGGGTATACTCAGAGGTGAGTCCCTTGCTCATTGCACCATCAGGATTCAAGCAAGCCGGGCCGACGACGCCTGAAATGGCAGAAACCGGTCCCCGGAAGCTTGTTTCCTTCCCAGTATAAGAATTGGCTTGGTGGTTTGGTTTGCCCTGTTCCCATCATGCACTGGGACAGGAACTGACTAATTTTCATATAGCCAAGTTCTGAGCTGGGATGGTGCAGTGAGCTAAAAAACGGTGATGGATCAAAGCCCTGATCTTTGGACTGGGTAAGAGTGGTCTGCTTAATTCAGGCACTCTGTTCATCACCACCCCCTTTTCTGAATCATTTTGTCCACCATAAGCGTGGAAGGGTATACTCAGATGTGAGTCCCTTGCTCATTGCACCATCAGGATTCAAGCAAGCCGGGCCGACGACGCCTGAAATGGCAGAAACCGGTCCCCGGAAGCTTGTTTCCTTCCCAGTATAAGAATTGGCTTGGTAGTTTGGTTTGCCCTGTTCCCATCATGCACTGGGACAGGAACAGACTAATTTGCATATAGCCAAGTTCTGAGCTGGGATGGTGCAGTGAGCTAAAAAACGGTGATGGATCAAGCCCTGATCTTTGGACTGGGTAAGAGTGGTCTGCTTAATTCAGGCACTCTGTTCATCACCACCCCCTTTTCTGAATCTGTTTTAACTCATGCCATTGCTCCCAACAATATGGAGGTGTGCCTGGAGCTGCCAAAAAGGGTGGCGGTTTTTCCACTCTATCCACGTTGCTGCCTTGCCCAAAATTTAAAGTAATGTGTGTTGGTTGTTTTTACTTATATATTTACTTTAATTTTTCTTTACAAAGCACCAACATTGACTGCCGTTATCTATGTTCCTGAAATGATTCCTTTTTCCTTTCCTTGCTTGAGTGACCTGCAAACATTATGCTGGAAACGGTGCGCCTGTAGTTTTTCAGATACCACTATGCCACTTGAAGATGGCTGCCATTCCAGACTACACCACTGCTTTTTTTTCTATACATCGTGTTAGACCTGGCATCTTTGTTGTGGGTACCCCATCCTCTTTTCTCTTCCTCTCTTATGTTGGCAGGATTTAGAAGCTCTGGGCGCTGTGCCACTGCTAATCAGTGCCACAGCGCAAATTCTCCCTGTGTAAAGATGACTGTATGAATTAGGGTAACCATAATGCCTAGATCTGTGTAGCATGTTCTAATAGTCAGTTGCCCTCCCTTTCTCTGTCGCTACTGTGAAACGATCTGTTCTCTTAGGCCAGAATGGGCCGGTTGAGGATTACCTTCTATCATCCTATCTAACCGCAGGAACCTGATAGAAACTTCAAGTTTGATATGATTATGCTCAGGACATTGAGCGACACCTTTTAGTAAGGACCGTTTATAAGTCCCATGTTTGGAAAAGCCTCTTCTGAAAATGCGGTAGTTTCTTGCCTAAGTGTTACTGTAGGCATGGCGAGTATGTGTATTGACCATCTGGAGCAGCAGGGCCAGCTGGGTCAGACCTGGCTGGAGAGAGAGATCCGTATTCAGGGCATGGGGAGGGGAGACTCTTCGATCCGCACAAGGTCATGCATGGCAAGGTGAATTATGGCTCCACCTCCCACTGGGTGTCTGATAGCAAACTCCCTCATTCTGAAAAGGCGGATGTTGCCTTGTAAAACAAAGTGCTTCCCGACCCCACCAAACTGGTTCTGAGTCTGACTGGACCAAGTGATTTGTGACTTTAGAGAACAAAGACTTTTTAGGTATAAAATGCTGCGCTGGAACTTTGTCCAAGTGTGTTCCTCTGGATGTCAAGACGAAACTCTGTCCGAGTGAACACAGGAAAGGACTTTGAAACTTTCACCAAGCTTGCCGAAGAAACTACCCGAGAACCTGAATCGAGAGCGCCTCTTGCAGAAGTCTCAGGGACATTAGACTTCACCCCGTCAACAGTCAGAATTCCTGTGCGAGGAATTCTGCTTGTAGGTGAGGCCTACATCGAGTAATCTAGAGCCTCTAGTTCTACTGTGAGGACTGATGACTGGACATTTGAAACTTTGCCCTGAATCTGTATGGGCCGTCGCTGAGCGCCCACCGGAATTTGAACCTTTGAAACCCTCGCTGAATCTGTGTGGGCTGCCGAAGCTAAGATAGAGCTTCCGCCGCTGAGTGCCCGCACCCTCGCCAACATGGTATCACTGTGATTCGTCCTGTGGGCCGCTGCAGCTAAGAGAGTGCTGCCGCCACTGAGTGCCCGCACCTTGGCAAACTTTGCATCGCCCTTCATCCTGTGGGCCGCCGCAGCTAAGAGAGCTGCTGCAGCTGAGTGCCCGCACCTTGACTAACTTTGCCTCATTGTGATTTGTCCTGGTGGCCGTCGCAGCTAAGGGAGAGCTGCTGCCTCTGAGTGTCCGCACCTTTGCTAACTATGCCTCATTGTGATTTGTCCCGTGGGCCGTCACAGCAAAGGGAGAGCTGCTGCCGCTGAGTGCCCGCACCTTTGCTAACCTTGCCCCATTGAGATTTGTACTGTGGGCCGTCGTAGCTGAGGGAGAGCTGCTGCCGCTGAGTGCCCGCACTTTTGTCCCTTTACGTCATTGCGGATTGTCCGGTGGGCCACCGCAGCTAAGAAACAGCTGTTGCCGCGGAGTGCCTTCAGCTTGTTCACCATTGTCGAGGATTGTTGCTATCGTCTCGTGGGCCGCCACAGCTAAGAGAGAGCTGCTGCCGCTGTGAGCCCACCACGCAGCTGCAGCTGAGAGCCCCTCTGTTCCCGAGTGCCCGAATCACGCTGTGGACCTCTGCAACCAAGAATTGTGGTCACTGGGAGTCCACCTGTCACCGTCTCTGCTTCTTCGAGAAGCTGCGTGCTGTGTCCCCTGTCAACGGCAGGTACCTGGTGCACAACGGGTCGCGTAGGCCTCGGCCTTGCACTCAGTAATTTCCAAGCTCTAGTGAATACGTTGTTGCATTTTTTGAGTCCCTACTAGTTTACGTGCTTTGTAGCTTGTTGAAGAGTTTTGAATTAAACTGTTAGATAAAGATACTATTTTTCTATACCTACCTGAGTTGTGTCCTTTTGTGGTGTTGTTACTGCCTTGTTGTACATGGCCATAAATGCTTCACACACTGCCTCTGAGATAGGACTAACTGCTCATGCTATGTTACCACAGGGTTGAGCAGGGGTTGTCGAAGGGGGTAGCCTACTTGCCCTGACTTAGGAAGAAGGGTCCCTATTTGGACGTTGGCACCAACTAGTGACAACTAGAGACCCAGTTCTAACATTGGTGGCAGCAGTGGGATCTGGACTTGCATTTATGATCCACGTACAATAACTGGTAGACACCAATGGTGAGTGTAGACCAAAGCGCAGCCACAAATTCTTTTTTTATTGTTTGGTTGGTTATCCTAGGATTGAATTGTTGATCGCAGCCATGAGTACTGCTAATTTGGGAAGGCCAACCTCCAATGCTTCGAATGATCTCACCTTTGAAGAGGAAAGATTAGATACCTATACTACCAGACAGCTGAAGTCATTTTGTAAGCAATTCACCGTCCCCGTTATAGGCCTCTCTAGGAAGGAGGAGTACCAGAGGTGCTGAAGGCCTGGTGGGAAGCTAGAGAGTCCGCTGGAGATGGGGAAGAGAATGCTGGAGGGAAGTAGGATGATGCAGTAGAGGGGGGGAGATGGAACACCCTCCAATCCCGGTACTAGTGAATGCCAAAAGAGCCTGACCCCAGAAGAGCTGGAGGACAGGGAGAGAGATAGGAGGCATAGTTTGGAGATGGCTAAATTGTAGGGTCAGAAGGACCTTGAGAGTAAGAAGTGTGACATTGAGAATAATCGTTTGTCTATTGAACTCGGTAAAATGAAAATGGAACATGAGAGAATGTTGAGGGAGATAGAGATCAGTGGGAGAAGTGTCCTGGTCTCCCCTTCTGGTGGCAGCATACCTTTAGTAACTCCTGAAAGTAGAGTTTATATTCCTAAAGATGTAATTAGGGATTTTCACAAAAGTGAAGATATTGGGCAATGGTTTGCCGCATATGAAATAGCAATGATGTCCCACCAAGTCCCTGAGAAGGATTGGGAAGCGGGGTTGTGGGGACGCTTTGTGAGTGATGGTAGGGATACCATGTTGGACCTGCCTGAGGAGAGCAGGATGGTGTATGCCCATATGAAGGAATCTTTGATGACTCGTTATGGTTTGACCCCAGAAATGTAAAGGCAGAGGTTTAGAACCTGTAAGAAGTTAGAGGGTACCAACTGGGTTGAATATGTGGCTTATTTCTGCACAGCAATGGATCACAGGGTAAAAGGTAGCAAAGTGGATAATTCTGAGCAGGTGTATGATTTGATTGCGTGGGAGCATTTTTCTAGTAACTGTTTTCCAGAGCTACGCCAGCACCGGATTGATAGCAAGGTGACTAACCCTAGAAAACCTGCTCAGGAGGCAGACCGCTGGGAGAGCACCTGGGTCCACAAAAGTTTTGTGGGAGACTTCGCCAGAGGTGGGCAGGGTCCCCAGCCGAGAAGTGGGGGGGACCAGGGTAAGCTGAGGGAATTCCAGAGAGGGCCCCAGAGTAATTCCCCCGGAAGCCAAACAGTGGTGTCCCAGCCTCCCCGGAGAAGAAGCCAGTGTCCCCAACAGGTAGGCCTGTTCAGAGGGGGCCACTCACTTGTTTCAAGTGTGGTCAAGTGGGCCACTGGTATTATGATTCCAAGTGTCCCCAGAGGGACCCCAATGCATCCCCTCGTGCACCAGCCCGCGCACTATTCCGCCAGATTGCCAGTGCAGCCCTGGGGGGGAAGAGATGGAGGTCTAAGGTGGGTGGGATCCTGTAGAGTTAACCCTTGTTTCGCTAGGAGACTTTGAAAAGGTCCCTAACCCCACACTGCCTAATAACACTAAGAAGTACCGGCAGTGGGTGACCATCAGTGGCCATAGGGTGGAGGCTCTCAGGGACTCCGGAGCTAGTGTGACTGCTGTCAGCTCCAGGTTGGTGTCCAAAGAGCAGGTTGTCCCCATGCATTCTGCCCTGTAGTGTCAGCAGACAACTCAAAGAGCCAGTGTGAGGTGGCTCAGGTTCCCTTCGAGGGGGGGCGGGTCTCAGGAACTCTTCAACTGGCTATGAGGCCCATCATACCTGTAGACTGTCTGCTGGGCAATGATCTAGAGAACTCCCCATGGGCTACGGTGGAGAGAAAGTCTCATTTGGAAATGTTGGGCCTGCCTGAGTGGGCCTGTGCGACCACTCGGTCCATGACGGCTCAGAAGGGTGAAAATTGAGAATGAGAATCCAAGCAATCCGCGAGTTATAAAGATATTTTATAAATTATGAACATCTATAAATTCATTCATTTATAAACGTACATGAAGTACAAAGGCTGAAAATGCTGTACAATAGTAGGCAGGTATTGAAATTTGTGACAATTGGTGCTCAGTGTAATTAGTGCCAATACAATCTACAATATGTACAATGATAGTACGGAAATTATGAGGAAAAAGGAAGGGGAAGGGAGGGATGTGACCAATGTTAAAAATTGTTAGTATGGTCTGTACACTCCAGGCGTCAGTATTTGGTAGAGAATCCTAGGAAAGAATGGTCCACTGGGATTTTTGTTGACGTTTCAACCCTGGGATAGCGCACTTGGGGCGTCTAAACGGGTCTTCTTCAGGACTGTGCGGGGTTGAGTAGAGGTGGGAGGCAGCCTCCTAGTAAGCCCAGCCGGGCTAACCTTGAGGAGATCGTAGTGCAGCAGTGGTGATTTCTCTCAGTGGTGCTATATGAATTTCACCCACGAGAGTTCTAAAAGTCCTGCAAACTTCTTGGCGGTCTGTTGAGTCAATTGCATCAATTTCCTGGCTTCTATATGTGGGCCGATGAATTGTAATCCAGTAATGGTGCAGAAATGCGGTAACTGGAGGCGAGAAGCTCTGTCCCGGTCCGGCTTTCCAAATCACAATTTGGAAAGCCGGACCGGGACAGAGCTATTCATATAGCACCACTGAGAGAAATCACCACTGCTGCACTACGATCTCCTCAAGGTTAGCCCGGCTGGGCCTACTAGGAGGCTGCCTCCCACCCCTACCCAACCCCGCACAATCCTGAAGAAGACCCACTTAGACGGCCCAAGTGCACTATCCCAGGGTTAAAACGTCGACAAAAATCCCAGTGGACCATTCTTCCCTAGGATTCTGTACCCAATACTGACACCTGGAGTGTACAGACCATACTAACCATTTTTAACATTGGTCACATCCCTCCCTTACCCTTCCTTTTTCCTCATAATTTCCGTACTATCATTGTATATATTGTAGATTGTATTGGCACCAATTACACTGAGCACCAATTGTCACAAATTTCACTACCTGCCCACTATTATACAGCATTTTCAGCCTTTGTACTTCATGTACGTTTATAAATGAATGAATTTATGGATGATCATAATTTATAAAATATCTTTATAACTCGCTGATTGCTTGGATTCTCATTCTCAATTTTTCTTTAATAATTGTGTTCTGAATTTTCCAGTTTATAATGGATGAATACTAGTGTGTGCCTTCTCTTGAGGGGGTGCGGCAACAGGCCGTTGCCGAGGCCGCAGGTGATCAGACAGGGGCACATTGGATCTATTGGGAGAATGACCTCCTTTACAGCGAGCCTAAGGTTGCTGAGCCTGGGTCAGCACATGTGCTGGTGATACCCCAGCGCTTCAGGACCTTCCTATTGGGGTGGCTCATGATGTGCAATTGGCCGGCCATCTGTGGCAGACCAAGACCTTTGAGAGGCTGGTCACCCACTTCTATTGGCCCCAGATGCGCAGGAGCTCCGATGCTCACTGCAGGACGTGTGACACTTGCCAGGCAAGTGGGAAGAGTGGGGGGAGGTTACAGCCCCACTACAGCCCTTTCCCGTTGTGAGTACCCCATTCGAGAGAGAGGGCATTGATATTGTGGGGCCTCTGGATCCCAAGACCGCTATGGGCAACAGGTTCATCCTGGTCTTGGTGGACCATGCCCCCGGTACCCTGAGGCCATCCCACTAAGGACAGTGACGGCCCCTTGGTGAGACGGGCATTGATGGGGATTTTCTCCCACGTGGGATTACCCCGAGAGGGGGTGTCCGATAGGGGAACTAATTTCCTTCTCCAAGTATATAAAGTCTCTATTGGAGGACTGTGGGGTAACGTATCAGTTCACCACTCCTTACCACCCTCATGGTAATGGGCTGTTTGAGAGATGCAACCGGACCCTTAAGGGCAGGATTATGGGTCTAGGTGAGCTCATGAGGTGTAAGTGGGATGTCCTCTTGCCATGCCTGTTGTTTGCTTACCGTGAGGTGCCACAGAAGTCCTTAGGGTCCAGTCCCTTTGAGCTGCTGTATGGTCAGCCGGTAAGAGGGCCTCTGAGTCTTGGCAAAGAAGGCTAGGAGCAATCTCACAGGAAACCTCCCCAGGATGTGTTTAGTTACATGCTGGCCTTCAGGAATCAGACTTGGCGTTTCAGGAACCTTGCTGAGGCAAACCTGGAAGCCAGCCAGGAAGAGATGAAATGCTGGCATGATCAGAATGCCACTCTGATCGAGTTTCAGCCTGGACAAAAGGTTTGGGTCTTGGCCCCAGTAGAGCCCTGTGCGCTCCAGGATAGGTGGACCAGCCCCTTTGAGGTGGTGGAGAGCAAGAGTCCTGTTACCTACATGGTGGACTTGCAGTCTCCCAGGAACCCCTTGCGGGTCCTGCATGTTTACCACCTGAAGCCCCACTTTGAGAGGTCTGAAGTGGGCATGCTTCTAGCCACAGATGCTGGGATGGAGGGGGAGAGTGAGCCCCTTCCTGACCTCCTATGTGCAGGGGAGCGAGATGGGTCAATAGAGGGTGTGGTCCTGTCCACCACACTGACTCCTGAGCAGCAGGGTGATTGTCGCCAACTGTTGGGACAATTCAGTGACTTGTTCTCCCTGGTGCCCAGTGTCACTGATTGGTATGTCCATGATGTGGACACCAGGGACAGTCCTCCCATTAGGCACAAGGCTTACCGAGTGACTGACCGGGTAGGGGCCTACATTAAAGATGAGGTTGCCAAAATGTTTGCTCTTGGGGTGATTTAGTCCTCTATCAGCCCGTGGTCCAGCCCAGTGGTCCTGGTCCCGAAAGCTGCAGCGACATGGTGCCACCCCAGAACTTCGGCTCTGCGTGGACTATCGGAATACAGTCACAAAGTCACGAAGACTGACGTGCACCCCCTCCCCAGTGCAGATGAGCTTGTAGATCGTTTGGGGGCTGCCAAATACCTCAGCACATTTGATTTGGCGTCTGGGTATTGCCAGATTGCCTTGACCATGGTAGCAAAGGTATGGTCAGCATTCTCCACCCCCAATGGGCACTACCAGTACTGGGTGATGACCTTTGGAATGAAGAATGCCCCTGCCACCTTTCAGAGGTTGGTCAACAGGGTGTTGGTAGGGCCAGGAAGACTTCGGTGCCGCCTACCTGGATGACATTGCGGTGTTTAGCTCATCTTGGGAGGACCACCTCTGCCACCTCTGGGAGGTATTGATGGCCCTGCAGAGGGCAGACCTCACAATCAAAGCCAGTAAGTGCCGGGTTGGGCAGGGTTCTGTAGTATATTTGGGGCACCAGGTGGGGAGCGGCCAGGTGGCACCCTTTCAGCCCAAAATTTAAACTATCCTGGCATGGGAACCCCCAAGACTCAGACGCAGGTGAGGGCCTTATTAGGACTCACGGGGTACTACATGAGGTTTGTCAAGGGATATGGCAACATTGTTGCACCCTTGACTAAGCTGACTTCTAGGAAGCAGCCAAAGAAGGTTAACTGGACTGAAACCTGACGGAAAGCTTTTGACGTCCTGAAGACTGCAGTGTGCACTGCACCCGTGCTCAGCCGCCCGTCTTTTCCAGGGAATTTTTGTCCAGACAGACGCCTCAGAGCATGGTATAGGGGCTGTTCTGTCACAGATCAATGAGGAGGGACTAGACCAACCGGTAGCCTTCCTAAGCAGGAGGTTACTTCTCCGGGAGCAGAGGTAGAGTGCCATGGAGCGTGAGGCATTTGCTGTGGTCTGGGCACTGAAGAAGTTGGGACCATAACTGTTTGGGACTCACTTCCGGGTTCAGACAGACCACAGGCCCCTAAGACAGTTGATGCAGATGAAGGGTGAGAATCCCAAGTTGCTGAGGTGGTCCATTTCCCTACAGAGTATGTATTTCACAGTGGAACACCGCCCTGGTACAGAACACACCAATGCTAACGGTCTGTCCAGATTTTTCTGCCATAGTGATGAGAACTCCCAAGGGGATGGTTAGTTCTCCCCAAATTTCAGCTGGAGGGGACGCGTGTTAGACCTGGCATCATTGGCGTGGGTCCCCCATCCTCTTTTCCTCTCTGCTATGTTGGCTGGATTTAGATGCTCTGGGTGCCGTGCCACTGATAATAAGTGCCACAGCGTGAATGCTCCCTGTGTAAAGATGACTGTATGAATAAGGATAACCATAATGCCTAGATCTGTGTAGCATGTTCTAATAGTCAGTTACCCTCCCTTTCTCTGTCGCTACTGTGAAACGATCTGTTCTCATAGGCCAGCATGGGCCGGTTGAGGATTACCTTCTATCATCCTATCTAACCCCAGGAACCTGATAGGAACTTCGAGTTTGATATGTTTATGCTCAGGAAATTGAGAGACACCTTTTAGTAAGGATCGTTTATATATCCCATGTTTGGAAATGCCTCTTCTGAAAACGCAGTAGTTTCTTGCCTAAGCGTTACTGTGGGCTTGGCAAGTATGTGTATTGGCCTTCTGGTTTTGGAGCAGCAGGGCCAGCTGGGTCAGACCTGGCTGGAGAGAGAGATCGGTATTCAGGGCATAGGGAGGGGTGACCCTTTGATCCACGCAGGACTGTGCCTGGCAAGGTCAATGATGGCTCCACCACCCACTGGGTGTCTGATAGCGGACCCCCTCATTCTGAAAGGGCAGGATGTCGCCTCATAAACCAAGTACTCCCCGACCCCAATGAACTGGTTCTGACTGGACCAAGTGATTTGTGACTTTAGAGAACAAAGACTTTTTCGGTATAAAACGCAGCGCTGGAACTTTGTCCAAGCGTGTTTCTTCTGGATGTCAAGACGAAACTCTGTCCAAGTGACCAGAGGAAAGGACTTTGAAACTCTCACCAAGCTTGCCGAAGAAACTACCAGAGAGCCTGAATCGAGAGCGCCTCCTGCAGAAGTCTCAGGGACATTAGACTTCACCCCGTCAGCCATTGGAATTCCTGTACGAGAAATTCTGCTTGCAGGTGAGGCCTCGGTCGAGTAAACCGGAGCCTCTAATTCTACTGTGAGGACTGCGGACTGAACCTATGAAACTGTGGCCTTAATCTGTGGGGGCCGCTGCAGCTAAGAAAGAGCTGCTGCTGCTGAGGGCCTGCCTGAATTTGAAACTTTGAAACCCTCGCTGAATCCGTGTGGGCCGCTGTAGCTAAGAGAGAGCTGCCGCCGCTGAGTGCCCGCACCTTGGCCAACTTTGCATCACCCTTCGTCATGTGGGCCGCCGCAGCCAAGAGAGAGCTGCTGCCACTGAGTGCCCGCACCTTTGTCAACTTTGCATTATTGTGATTCGTCCTGTGGGCCGCCGAAGCTAAGAGAGAGCCTTGCCGCTGAGTGCCCGCACCTTGACTAACTTTGCCTCATTGTGATTTGTCCTGTGGGCCGTCACAGCTAAGGGAGAGCTGCTGCCACTGAGTGCCCGCACCTTTGCTAACCTTGCCCCATTGAGATTTGTCCTCTTCAAAAAGCTGCGTGCTGTGTCCCCTTTCAACGGCAGGTACCTGGTGCGCAACGGGTCGCGTAGGCCCCGGCCTTGAACTTAATCATTTACACGCTCTAGTGAATACGTTATTGCCTTTTTTGAGTCCCTACTGGTTTACATGCATTGTAGCGTGTTGAAACGCTTTGAAAGTTTTGAGTTAAACTGTTAGATAAAGATACTATTTTTCTATACCTACCTGAGTTGTGTCCTTTTGTGGTGTTGTTACTGCCTTGTTGTACTTGGTCATAAATGCTTCACACACTGCCTCTGAGATAAGCCTAACTGCTCGTGCTACGTTACCACAGGGTTGAGCAGGGATTGTCGAAGGCCCACTTGCTCTGACTTAGGAAGAAGGGTCCCTATTTGCGCATTGGCGTCAGCTAGTGACAACTAGAGACCCCCATTTCTAACACAGAGGTGTGCCTGTCACCGTTGAAAATACAGGCAAAGAGCTCTGCTTACAAAATGGCTGCCGCTAACACGCACTAGAAAGCAGTTGGTGGTTCAGCGTACATGGCCAGTCTCTCACAGAGAGCAACACAACGGCACCCCAGGAGTTTCTAACCGGCCGCCCGCTCTCTGCCTCCCTATGCTGGAATTCTGGACGTTGCTCCACAGATGATACCTGTACAGGGGAGGAGACCGCACAAGGTATTCCACCAACACCACTATCCCTGTGTCTGTATGTCTTCTCTGGTGCAAAGGTGGGGGTATTAATACCTAGGCCCAGCAATCATCTGTGGCCTGCCTCACATTCGGCAATGCCACCACACACAGTACGGCTGAAAGATTGCGCCAGTGTCACAACATAAACTTCTAGAAGATTACCAGCAGTATCCAGGATGACCTCCTACACGCTGGATCCACCCGGTGCTGAATCGTCGCCTGTGAAAGGACGTAACAATCCAGATTACAGGTAAGTTTTATTTGTCCTTCGAGCGACGGCATAACAGGCAGCAACTGTCATTCCGTCAAATGTCCCACTCCTCCCACGCTCCAAGGCAGATGACAAAAGCATTGGAAACTTGGCAGGCAGATCTCAACAAACTTCTTTGAAGAACTTGTGTCAAGACAACTCTTGTCCTGCAAAAACAGCATGAAATCAACTGTACATGGATGAACGTGTTTTATGCTGAACCCCAGCAATGATTGCTCAGTGTGTTGGGGAGAAGTGTTGGGGAGAAGTGTGGCGCTGCGGCCAGGTGACTGACTCCGGAATCTGGGGATCACGGTTCGATCCCCGGGGCCGACTGCAGATTAGCCCAGCACCATGTGACTCTGGGCAATAGCTTGCTTAATCTTCCCGACGGCCCCCAGCGCCTAGAAACCCTAACGGGTGATGGTTCGTGCTTTACAAATGTGGATTATTATTATCTACCAATAGTGTTCGCATAACATTAGAGGTCTCTTCAAAGGGGGGTTTCAAACCTTAATTACCTCTTGAGGCATCTTCAAAGTCATTAGGCTGAGATGATGCCCTACCCATGATAGAAGTCACTCCCTAGCCTAAATTAGAAGAAGCCCTTCCCTTTAAACCTCTACACCATCACATTAGAATTTTATGAAAAAACCCCTACCTTTTGCTTAGATACCTGAGTCATGAAACACCTTGATTAGATTGAATGTTGGCTTGAAGTTCAACAATAATCAAGATAAAATAGATGCAGATTTTGATTCTAAACCAAGTGTCTGAGTCACTCGTTAAGAAAAAAATATTTGAAAAAAGTGTGGTTGCACATATTACTTTCATTCAAGGCAAACATAATCCATACATTTCATTAATTAAAACTACCCGATTTCAAGAAAGCTAAAAAATGACTAGGACAAACTGCCACATCTAAATCACTTCGATCTACAAAAAGTTTCATTGCAGGTGAATGGCACATTGCATTATATCCGATAAGTAGAGGTTAAGAAATCTATTGATGCAAATGTAAAAACGTTGTGTAGTCTAACAAAACATGATCACGAGTATGTTCTCAGGTTAAAGTGCCTCTACATTTGGGTTCATTAGCCCTAATCAATAACGCCACTCCGGGCTTAGAAAATGGAGGACTACTGTCTAATTTGGGCCTAAGGACCACTAACCGTAATCATCTGTCTGACAGTTAATCCATAACAGAAAAAATGTAATCAATTTAAGGTGATTTACCTTAGTTGTAATTCTTATCGCTTCTTTTACAAATCTGCATGGCTGAATGGCTCAGAGCCTGCTTGGAAGGAAAAACATTCCACTGTTGGATACAACCAAATTCAGTATGCAGACCTCTGCATATGTTTTTCTTCCATAAGACCTTAAGACTAGTCATGTCCAGTTATTTTTCACTTTCTAGTATCTAATTTTAAAATAGGCAGATTTCAGGTTGATCCTCAGAAGCCAAAGAATGAGTGAATACCATGATATAAACACAACATTAAGCTTGCCCTCCTGCATCATTGGGTTAGGTGGGAGGTTTAAGATAAGTTCGGTTAGATTTAAAACTTAATAAGACATGAAGACCAAAAATCTAAAATGCATCAATGCAAAAGCAAAAAAAAATACCAAGCAGCCTGACAAATAATCAGACAGTTGTCATTTCATCAGACTTGAGCTCACACCCAAAACGGTCAGACTGAGCATGCAATGCTAAAATGCATGCAATTGTGGAAGGTTTTTAATGCAGTTTTCACGCAATACAAGGCTGTTGAGCATAAATATGTGACAGAAACTTGTTACTTCAGTGAAACCTATCTAATGAGCAGGAGACAAGATCTTCGTTCTCATAGAGAAAATGTGAGATGTCCTTGAAGCTAAGACACTGCTGAATTATTTCATTTCCTGAAATCACGCTTTGGGTTTATTTATTTATTTATTCAAGAGTTTTATATAGCGCTGGCTAGACCCGGAGGTATCAGAGCGCTTTACATGAGGTTTCCACAAAAATTACATTAGAAGATTAAATCAGTTCCAATTTCATCAGTTGCTAGACAAACAATAACAAGAGCATAGGAGACGAGATAATTGAGGTGTAGAGGGGAAGTGGTAAGGGTAAAGGGGTGGGAGGGAGAAGCGGCAGAGAGATGAAAGGAAAGTCTGTCCAAGGTCCTGCTGAGTAGGTGACGGTCGAGGGGAAATCCCAAAACCCATCTCCTCTATAGCTATCAGGTAGCTCCACCGGGCATTGGCCAAATAGCTCGGTCTCAGTGGGAAAAATATTTAAAGAACCGTGGAGGGCAAAATAGATGGAGGGTAGAGGGGAGGGGGCATGGAAGTAGAGAAAGGGGGATAGAGGAAGAGACAACAAGGAGAGACGAAATGAAGTCTGTCTAACGGCCGGCTGAGTAGGTGACGACCAAGGAGGGATTCCATGGCCCATCTCCCCTATAGCTAAACCAGGTAGCTCCATCGGCCATTAGACAAAATAGTTCAGTCCCAGTCCATTGAGAGAGGAGAGAAGGAGAAACAAAAATAGGGGGAGGGTGTGGGAAGGGGCGACATGAGAGACGAAAGGAAGTCTGGCTAAAGACCGACTGGGTAGGTGACGTCCAAGGAGGGGATCCCCGACCTGTCTCCCCTATAGCTAAGCCAGGTAGCTCCATCGGACTTCAGGCAGAGTAGCTAGATCTCAGATGGCTAGGGAAAATTCTCAGGTAAACAGGGAGGGGGTTAAGGGCCAGGACAGGTGAAGGCAGAGGTCGTTAGCAGGAAAGTGGAGAGGAGTAGAGCGAGGAGATAAGCGTGGTGGGGACTGGGGCCAGGACAGGTGAAGGCAGAGGTCAGTAGCAGGAAAGCGGAGAGGAGTAGAGCGAGGAGGTGTAGGGGGAGGGTAGTCTGGTGAAAAGTTCCCATGGATCTGGTGGGCTATAGTTGCCAGCTTAGCCAATGTGCGGGTACTCTGCTGATTCTCCGGTGCCGTCTCAGGTACAGTCAGGTTCTGCATGATTTTTTGATTTCCCCATTGTGCAGGCTAGAGTGGTTCTTTACGTGCGGGGTGTTGCCGGTGTCCGGGACATGCATAAGTTATCCGTGATGAAGCGGAATGGGCGCCATTTTGTGGCTAGGGGGCTTACACAGGGGTCGCATAGATGGTGGTAAAGACGATCGTGGCGCTTCGGTGAACCAGCACCAGGATTAAGAGAGAGCAGCTATTTATTATCCCCTCTAGAGCGGCACCTGGTAAGAGGTAGGCGTGGGGCCTCGAGTCCAAGTGAAACAGACGGGGGCACTGATTTTACATGGTGGCTGTCATTTTAAAGTCAGGCAGGCGAGCAGTGAGTTGAAACGGCATGGATTGTTATCCAGGAGGTGTCAGCGTGTGCACCCCAGTGATTCACGATGAACCCGGGCCTTACCTCTGGCGGTGCCAAGCAGATTTAGAGCCAAGGTCCCCACACAGTAGCCCCAGTGGTGACTGGCATAGCACTCTGCTCAACCCTGGTCCCACTCCTCAGGGGGCCTCAATCTGCGTCTGCACCGTTTTTGAAGTCAGGCAGCCTCGGCATTGATGGTGCTCCATCGGTCCGATACACAGAAAAGGTCGGAGCCGTGGCGTAGCGCAGCCACCTCACTGCACTGCTCCCTCCTCTGCCAGGCCTTGTGCGGTCCAGTACTCCCTCCCGTCTCCGCTTTTCTTCGTTCGCGCGGTGAGAAATCCAGGGGACCCGCCTGTCAATCAAGGCCCCCGGCGGCGTTGCACCCACCCAGCGCCGCCGTCGGGTGCGGAGCCGTTGCTGTCTTTTGCTGTGTGGTGGTCCCCGTCTCACCTATGCCACCGCGGGTCGCGCCTCATTCTCTGCGCGTCTCGGCCACGGGTTTCGAGTGGAGGTGATGGCGTCCGCCATCTTGTCTCCGCGCCCGAAGTGTCATCTCGGCTCCGTTACACCCTGGAACCGGCTCCGGCGCTGCAGCGGCGCAGCACCCTCAGATGCCCCTCGGGTTCCGATCGCCAAAAATGGTTTTCGTGGCTGGGACGGATACTGTAGAACGGCGGGTTTGACCACCCGCCGAGGAGCCGCAAGAGCCCTGCCGAGACCATGGCCCCTGAAGTAGCAAGGCTCCGCTTTCCTTCAAGGTCCAGTAAATGTACTACTTCAAATAAAAGCTTTATTAGAGTCATGCAACTTAGCAGGCATATTGAGGCTAATGGGCACATCAGATTAATAAAAAAGACATTCACATTTAATTATAACATATATCATTGCACATTGTGATATACAGGGGGATGTTAACAATAAATCAACAGAAACACATGATTATATTTTCACAGTTTCACAGTGTGACTATCAAGAAAGTCTATGGTCCCAGTCTGTGATACTTTGCTGTTTAAGGCTAATGAAAAATGGGTAATGGAGTCCCCTATACTCATGGCCAAACCTTATCAAACAGCCCGTCTGTGGTAAATAGAGTATGAACAGCTTCCTGTTCCATATGCTCTACCCAGTTTAAGGCACTTAAAAGGTACACTAAGATATTTATACAAATGTATACCTTCCACTAGACTTCCTGCCATTTGCCAGAAACATTTCCAATATTTATTACCAAGAGTAAGAACAATTGTTTTATTGGTGCTTAGTGTAAATTGGTTATTTATATAAAATACTCATGTACACCCACCAACCTTCTTTATAATCCATTTGTTGTGTGATCCATTATAACTAGATAATATGCATGTAATAAACTTGAAAAATGAACTGCACCTATTCTGTGGAGGAAAGGATGCAATTTCTAGCAGTTTTGTCAGTAGATCTTCCAAGTATAGCCTTGTCATATAGTTACTGCTTATCTATAAACCGTGTTAAGTTAGCATGAGCCTATTAAATGTTTAAACGCCATTTTTTCCTTTTGCTGCTTCTGCACACGACACATAATTGTTGGTTTAGCTTTCAACCTAGTAGAGCATTGTGATTTACATGAGAATAATATGTTATTGCTCTGATATCAGCTTTGCTTAGTAAACTATGTCTGTACAGAGAGTGCTGAAGCTTCAAGGATAACTCGACACAGAATTGTTGTGAGTTCTGATCTCCGCACCTTCATAGACATAACATAAGTGCAGCTCCTGCCAAATTCTGGTTTTAGGCGCGTTTTATATTGCTTTGCTTAGAACACACTTGATGCGGTTCGGATGCAGAGAGCTGGTGGAAGCTGATGTGATCTCTTCATACTAGGATCTTGAGGTATGGGGCCGCCCTGCTAAAACCCAAAGAGACCTTCTTAGATATTAATATAATATGCTAGGTAGGGAGGGTGAGAATTAGGTGTTGTTAACCCTTATTCATTACAGCATTTTAGTATGCTGTCACCATTTGCTTTTTATGGACTAGTAACTATGCTGATAACTTTGCTTCTGATAATATGTTTCCTTGTATTATCTAAGATACTGCGTTAGAGAAAACGGCATTAGTAAATAAATATTTCAAATGTGCACGTGTCCTCATTTACTCCACGTTCTGGTTTGAAATGATTGTATAACGAAAGAGTGCTCATGTGTTCCACCTGACCTGAGGTATCGTAAGTTCATGTTCTGGTTTGTCTAAACATTGGGAGTTTGTTATGACCAATGAGACACTGTAGCTACCCTGGTAAGGGGATTTTGGGTACTGAGGTGAGTTTTGGGCCACCCTAATTTGCCGAGGTTCCAAATCTCTATGCACAGTTCTGTAGGAGAACGGAATTCCCGCTACATGGTGCCCAACCGTTGGTGGTCTTATCTCATGACACTCGAGTAGTATATCATTCAAACCTTAACCCCTTCACTGTCGTTT
This sequence comes from Lissotriton helveticus, assembly GCF_964261635.1. Classification (NCBI taxonomy): domain Eukaryota; kingdom Metazoa; phylum Chordata; class Amphibia; order Caudata; family Salamandridae; genus Lissotriton; species Lissotriton helveticus. The sequence continues at coordinate 176,357,464 of NC_136073.1, forward strand.
CCGGTAAACGGTGGTGTCGGACAAAACCTACCTATTTTTGAAATAGGTCTTTTCAAGCTTGAATCTTTCTAAAACGGTTTCCTTGAATTACTACCCAGTTGTGCTACACAGTTTACTTTGTTTTTCTACGTTCCTGTGCTGTCATGGCCAATGCCGTGGACATTCCGCAGCATAGTCGCATTGCGGTGCGCAATCATTTGCAGACTTACAATGTTCCCATTGATGGCTTGGCTGTGATTTTGGTGGTGAGTGCGGATGCAGCTTACCCATACGTACTGTTTTATTCGTGGGTGACATTTCCGGCTGTGGACGCCAATTCTGGTGTGTTCCACACTTACACTCCCTCACCTGTACTGGCTGAATATACTCCGTACAGGGCACAGGAAGTACCTATTATACTTGGCAGCATCGCGTTTGGTTTGGTGGCGCCCTACCCCATTCTCTAACTGCTCCGAGGTTAGGTCCTTTGTCCATTCCAGGCGCTAATTGGCCTGTTTTGGCTGGATTTACTCTTCACCCTCAGCACGGCAATTGTTCCCTTGCAGAAATTCATAGACTACATGTAGTCTCTATTGCCGTGATTCGTGCTTTGGTGCAATACATAGCCCGCAATCTTCCGGGTGGGCCCCCGGAGGGTGCGGCGCTTCCGGCCGGACATGGCGGTTTGAAGCTCAGTCCCGTAATGGTCAATGCTGTAATCAGCAAGCGTCCCCAGGAAAAGGATGATTTCCCTTTCTGGCTTGCCGAGAAATTTGACCAGCTGGAAGCTGTATTTCCTACTACAACTCCTGGTGACAAACACAGGATTTTAACGATTAGTTTACCAAAGGATTTGGCTCCTGAAATTGGTGACTGTGAAACCTGGGGAAAAACATTTGCAGCGGTCTATGCGAGGTGTTATGGCACTCCGTCTATGGCTGTCCTGCCTACGATCATTAAACGTGTTCAAGATGATCACGGACCGGAGGCAGCGGTTGATTGGGTATGCGCCTGTGTGGCTCCTTTGATATAGTTTGCGATCTCATACTTGCTAATGTTAAGGGGGATGCAGTGAACTTTCAAGTAGCTAATGCTTTGGAGGTGATTCCCGATGCCGATAAACCCAGACATTTGGCGAGGATTATTGTGGCAGCTTATAAAACAGTAGGTCGCAATAGCAAGGGTCTAAAGCCTTTTTCTGTCAAAGAGAAAAAGCAACCCCAAGGGCAGGCTTCAGAAACGGAAGTTCAGCCCAAGTCCCCCAAAAAAATTGGCCTAAAAAACAGAAACAGGGTAAGCAACAGCAACAACAGCAGACACAAGAATCTCGTCCTGCGTCTCCGATGCCTGCGCAAACAGAACGTGTTTATGACTTGCGCAATCGCGCGACGATTAAATCACCTGATCGATTTCAGGTTTCTGATCAACGCTCTCCTCGTTCCTTTCAGGACTCATCGGCCCCGAAGACCGGTGGTGGAGGAGGCGGAAGGGGTCGGTGTGGTCAGCAAGGACGTGACCAGCCCCGCCACACAGACGGTGCAGGAAAGCAGGGCGGCTCAACCCCGAAGAGACCGCAGTTTGCAAAAAAGAAAGTCGCGGCTTTAACAGCGCATCGATATGCCACAGATAGTGAGAACGCGGCTTCGGAATCTGACATGGGCTCTGACCTTGCTGGACAGCGCGGCGGAGATTACCATTGTGAGAGAGGCCCTGCGTCCACTACTGAAGGTGACAGCGACTTACATTTATGTTGTGATAGAAGCAGCTGATACAAGAGTTGCTCCCCCTGATAGACTTTATGAAATTGTCCTGTTAATCGAAGGTGACATACAACGTACCATCAAAGGGGTATTTTGGGAAAATCTTTCGTCTACGTATGACATTTTACTTTCGGAGGCTGATTGGCCCCCACCTTTTGTGCTCGCAGCACCGCGAGGGGAGGAGGTAATCCTCCCGAGTTTCGCGAACACAGTCTCGAAAGAGCATGCGCTGCATTTTGCAGAAGAGTGGGCTAAGGCTTTAGCGCCGGCTGTGTACCGCAACCAATGTGGTTGGGATAAATTGTCCCCATGCCACGAGATTCTTTTACGGTCTCAGCCGCAGCCTCAACCTCAATATCCCATACGGCGTGAAGCCAAGGCTTCCATCGCGGCAATCCTTGAACAATTGGAATATCATGGAGTTATCAAAACATGTGTGTCACCGATGAATAACCCTCTTTTTACTGTGAACAAACCTGACGGGTCATTTCGTTTGGTATTGGATTACCGGCATTTAAACTTGCATTGCCGTAACTGTGCAGTACAGAATACTCACGGCTCTGCCCTAGTGGATATGCTTGTGCGTAAGCGTTTTAAGACCACGCTTGACATTTCCTTTTTTTTTTTTTAAATATTATTATTACGTTTTTTTCCCCCCCATATTTTTCCAAGAAATCCAATGCATTTTTACAGTACAGATATTACATACAGAGAAAGCTCGACATTCAACAAAAAAAAACCAACAAAAAACAGAAAAAAAACAGAAAAAATTAACCTGAAGAAGCAAATGTTTACCCCTATTTTCCCCTATTCTTCCATTGCTCAATGGGGAACCAAATCCTACCCCCCAGTATCCTTGCCCTTCTACCTTTCCTCTCATAGATGGCTTTCTCCAAGTTATATGTGGAAAGAAGCCTTGCTATCCATGACTGAAATGTTGGTGCTGTCTTATCAAGCCAGGCCCTTGCAATAATAATCCTAAAAACTGCCGTAACCATAAACATAAATTCTGGATATACGCTATTATCCCCTATATTCACCCCTAACATTATCAACTCATCCGTTAATTTAATCTTCAACCCCAGAGATCCCTCCAGGAATTTTTCGATTGCCAGTTTTAGTGTATAGAGTTGTGGGCACTGTGCAAACATATGTGTAAAATTGGCACTGCTTGAGTTACACCGTGGACAAGTTATTCCAGTGCTCCCCCCCCCACTGGGCAATTCTAGCAGGTGTATGGTACAAAGAATAAACTGTCTTATAGTGTTGAGTCTGTAGCGTTGCCGAGCATAACACCGACCGGCCTAGATCTAATGAGGCTTGTAATCCTTCGGGGGGCGCCCCTACTTGTTCCACCCACTTGTTAGCATATTTCTCTCTATCATCTGTTTTTAATGCATAGAGCTCTGCGTACAATTGCCTAATCGTACCACATGTACTGCGCCCCAAATAGTCCATTATCCTACAGTGAGCCATCCCTGCTGTCCCACCCTGTTTCTTATAAAAATAGCTCCTCAGCTGTAGATATTTAAAAAAATTGCTCCCTGGTATTTTGAATTTATTTTGAATATCCTGAAACAGTAGGAACACCCCCTTTACATCCAGCAAGTCCCCTAATTTCTTGATCCCGTTACCATCCCAATTTTTCATAACTGCATCCCTAAAAATCTCTGCAGGAAAATCATTATTTGTGTAGAGCCTCAAATATCTATTATACCTCCCAATACCTAGTTTTTTCCCGACGGCCTTCCAGATTTTATATATAGCACTTAGTGTCTTGAACCTAGTGTGCTTAAAGTAGGCATAATCCACTGTATTTACTAAGGCATTCTCTGCCTCCTCGCCCAGAATCGCTTCATAAACGTTCCTACTGCCCAATCTCTCCCCCTGCTGACTACTGCCTCCTAATAACCCTTGAGAGTATTGGAGAGCTACTGCCCAATAATACAGCCTAAAATCAGGTGCCCCCCATCCCCCCTTCTCCCTCGGTAATGTCAAGAATCGATATGCTCTACGTGTCTTCCCCTGTGCCCATATTAGCCTGTTCACCGTTGCTTCTATTCTATTAAACCATGTGCCATCAAAGTATAAGGGAATCGCTCTGAGAAAATATAAAAACTTTGGAAAAGTAACCATTTTAATCATGTTGATACGCCCCATTAATGTCAAATGTACGTTGTTAATTCTCTCCAAATTTCTTTTAACCTTCCCCAGAAGTGGCTCCATATTAATCTCTATTAATCTGTCCAGATCCGCTGACACCCTAATCCCCAAATACATTGCTTCTGAAACTACCCTTGTGTCCTGGAATAATGTGAATCTATTCTGCACTACCTGTGTCTTTCCTCTATTTATAAGGTATCCTGAGATCATCCCGAAATTCCTTGCCTCTTGCTCTATTTCGTTCAATGCCCCCCCGGTTCCGGTGTTGTAATGGCTACATCGTCCACATAAGCGAACAATTTGTATTCCTGCTCATGCAGCCTAACTGGGGGAATCCTATCGTTATAGGTAAGCCTTCTTAACAGTGGGTCCAGATATATGGCAAACAGTAGAGGCGAGGCTGGGCATCCCTGCCTAGTCCCCCGCCTAATCTGTACTGCCTTCGTATATGATTTATTAATTCTTATTCTGGCCGATGGGTGTTTATATAATGCCTGTATTGCTTTTATATAGCCGTTGCCTATTCCAGCCCATTTCATAGCTTTCCACAAGTAGTCCCAGGAGACCCTGTCGAAGGCCATCTCGTCATCCCAAAAAATAGCCGCGACAGGGTCTCCTGCAACCTCAGCTGCGTCTAGGATGGTAATCATCTGTCTTGTATGTTGGGTAGTCCCTTTGCCTGGGATAAAGCCATGCTGTGCCGGGGACACTAACCCCTCGATAACCTTGCTCAGCCTTTTTGCCAAGGATTTAGAAAATATTTTAGCATCTGCATTCAGCAGTGTTATTGGCCTATATGAACCTGGATCTGTTGGAGGCTTATCCTTTTTTAATATCACAATTATATCCGCCCCGGCCCAGGACTGTGGGACTACTCTACCCCCCTGTGCCAAGCAGAAAATTGCCCACATGTCCGTTCCTAACACATCCCAAAAAGTCCTATAGAATTCTGCCGGAATTTGATCTTGACGTGTCGCCTTGCCAGAGGGGAGACTGAATGTCGCCTCTTTTACCTCCTGAATCGTTAACTGCAGGTCTAGCTTTTCCCTCTCTTCCACACTTAGCCCTATCTGTGGTACCTGTGCCCAGTATTCTGTGATCCCTATCTCTACGTTATTTAAGTCCTGCTCATATAGTTTTTCGTAGAACCTCCTGAACACTTCTTGTACCTCCTCCACCTTGTTGACTATGGTCCCTGTACTATCCTTGATTTCTTTTATTTCGCCTGCTGCTAGTGTTTGCCTAGTCCTAATTGCCAACAAATGGCCCACCCGCTCTTTAAATTCATAGCATTTTTCTTTTTTTGCTAGGAAGTTCCCTGCTGCTTTTTGTGCCAGGCTAACCCCTGCCTCTGCCTTCTGAATCTCCAGCTCCAACAGGATCTGTTCAATAGATTCTTGCCTACTTATCGCAGCCACTAGACCCTCCTCTAAGCCCTCCCGCCTTCTAATCCTCTCTTCCATCCTCTCCTTCTCCTTCTTGCTTCTTAATATAGTATAGCTTAGTGTCTCTCCCCTCACTCCAGCTTTAAATGCGTCCCATACCATATCCGCTGACGCTGAATACCTGTTCATATCCCAAAATTGTGTTATCCATTCCTGCATCCTTGTAACGTACTCCTTCTCCTTCAGCAACCCCCGTTCAAATGTCCGTGCATTAGTCGTACTATCCCTATTTTTAGTCAAAGTCATACTTAAAACCAATGGATTGTGATCCGACACTATCCTGGGCAGCCGTTCTATTGCGGCCCTGCACACCAATGAACTAGAGATGAAAAAGTAGTCCAACCTGGCGACCGTTTCCTCCAGTCCAAGGAGTCTAACGTTATTTCGCCTCTGGCGATTTTCCAAGTCCTCGACCTTCCTTTGTAGGTCCTCCACAACCTTTGTCTGCTCCACTCTGAATGCCTGCCATTCCGTAATTTCGTCTTCCATCCTGCCAGTTCTCTCTTCAACTCCTACCACTCTCTCCTCGACCTCTTCATATTTTTTATTTACTTTCCTGATTGAGGCTTGGATTTTTTTTGTGTCGTGCCTTGCTCTCCGGCTTTCCGCTCTAGCTTCTGATTGTATCTGCTTTAAGGTGGCAAACATAATGTCCAATTTCCCCCCTTCACCTTGCCCATCTTGACCATCCTCTCTATACATGCTGGACGTGGCTGAGTAGTCCCATAATAACTTCTTATGGGTGCTCGGGGGAGAGCCTGTCCGTCTTGTAACAGCCTTGCGTCTTTTCTGGGTACATCTCCCCATGGAGCCTCCACTATCCCCAGAGCTCAGACTTAAGTCTGAAGTATCTTTCTCCTCATCACTACTGGCAATAGTGGATTCGGACTCTTCTGGGACCGAGAAGAACCTGTCTCCCTCGGCCCCCTCAGTGAATTCCACCTCTGTCTGCCCTTTCTGAGAGCCAAGACTCACCAGGCTTCCCCATTTTGCTTCTTTGGCCCCCCGCAGCTGAGCCTGTTCCCCAAGCATCTCTTCCTCCACCTCTTTTAGTGTATCTAGCATTTGTGCAGTATTATGGTACTCTGTCCCAGCAACAGCCTCGCTCACCCTCTGCTCGGTGTTCTCCATCTCTCCTTGGCTCTCCTGCCCCTGCTCCTTCACAGGGCCGTCAGCCTGCACTGCCGAGATTGCCGCGGGATGCGTGAGGTCTGCGTACTCTGGTTGCCTAGCAACGCCGCCGCTTGCGTCCTCGAGGACGCTGCTGCTTGATTCCCCGGTCGGCTGACTTGCCGTGGATGTTCCTGTTGCTCCCGCAGCCGTTTTCTGCCCGAATACTTCTCACACTGATGGCTGTCTAAAGGTATGTTCTTTTTCGATCTTTTTCTTCGCTGTTAAATCCCGCGCCGGCTTTTCGTGGGCCCCGCTGCTTCTAGCTGCCGCATCCCTGTCTTGCTTAGTCTCCTTCTCCTTTTCGGTTATTTTGTCCAACTTGCGCTGCTGGGCTTTGGTCGCGCTGAGACGGATGGTGTGGAGCGCTTGACTGGCAGCGGCATTTTAACCTTCGGGATGGTGCCAGATTTCCCCGTGTCTCTCTGGCTCGTCTCCTTGCTCAGGCTGCTAGGCATTAGCTGCTGTTTCTCCTTTCCGCGTTGTGCCATCACCTTCTCCGGTACCTCTCCTCGAAGTGCTTCAATCAGGGATGTCGTTAATGCCTTTGCCCATATGCATGCAGCTCTGTACAACACGCCGATCTTCCTCTGCACAAATGTCCTGCTGCTTCCTCCTTGTTGATCCTTTACCCACCGGAGGATAAGCTGCATACTATTTTTTAGGGATCATCTGTCTCCTGGGTCTGGGCTTTCGGTCTGAACCTTGGGTCAGAGAGGGGTTGAAATGCGACCTCTCTCTACAACGCTACGGCGGCCATCTTGCCCCCGCTTGACATTTCCAACGGTTTTTATGCCCACAGATTGGATAGCGTTAGCTCCCAATGGACCAGCTTTACTTGCGCTGGGGTCCAAAAACAATTTCGGCGTCTCCCAATGGGCTATAAGAATAGTCCTGGTATATTTACCGCATGCATAGTGTCTCTTTTGGAGAGGATCGACCCAGATGCTTGCTCGTATGTGGATGACATATATCTCACGGACCACGAAATTTGGGAGCATCTGTGTCGGGTGAACTCCATTATTTGTACCTTTGCAGACATGGGTTACAAATTTAACTTTGCAAAATCGCACATTGCGGAGTACACAGTGTTGTTCCTGGGCTATGAGCCCAACAATGAAGGTAGAGGTTTGGCTCCTCACTTCTTGGAGAGATGCACACAGTTGCGCGCTCCGACAACACTGAAAAAATTACAGTCTTTACTGGGTTTCTTAAATTTCGGGAGGACTTACATTCCGGAATATGCCCAGCGTATCAAGCCTTTGTATGCTTTGATACAACCAACCTTTACCAAATCATGCTGGCTGCCTGAGCACTCAGCCATTTTGCAATCTTTGCAGGCTGATCTGCTCGCTTCTAAATTCTTACTGACTCGTGATAACCACACTAACCTGGTGATAAGAATCATTCCTGGGACGGTGGGTTTCACGTACCTATCTTTTAATGAAGGAGACACAGTACATATTGCTTACAAGTCACACTTGTACACTTCGGCTGAATTGCGATTTTCCACTGTGGAGAAAGTTTTAACGGCTGTGCAGATGGCGATTGTTAAGGAACGTGCTCTGTCACAGGGGAAACGCATGTTGGTTGTTACACCGTGTCCTCATTTGGAGGCAGTTACGAAAGCCAGTGTCCTGAATTCTAAGGCTTTGCACCCTCGGTGGATTCAATGGGCTGCTTCCTTGACGTCAACGGATGTCACGTTTATTTTTGACGCCTCGTTTCGGTCGCAGGAGTACTTGCAGTTCGAGTTCGTTCATCCTGCTCCTCTAGCTATGCGACCTTTGGAGGACTTCCATTGCATCATATACACTGATGGTTCGGCGCAGGTTGCGCATGGCTCTAAACACGCCTACGTTTCCGCATGCGCCATTGTGGTTGGTGCCATGGTGAACGATGAGTTCAAGTCCAGAGTAGTGCACAGGCAGACTCTAGGGGACTGCACCGCTCAATTGGCAGAGCTTCGTGCTCTTTTACTAGCGTTGGAGTACGCTGATCCTAGTGTGACTACTCTTATTGCGAGTGATTCTTACTACTGTGTACAGTCTTACAATGAAAACTTGTTCTTTTGGATTCAGAATGATTTTCGTGATTCCAAGGGTAGCACAATAAAACACAAGATGATCTGGGTTCGAGTGACTGAGTTTAAGGCTACTTTGCCACTCGTGTTTGTGATTCATACTCTCGGCCGTCAGTGTGTGGGAGTCCACGCTGTCGGTAACTCGCTTGCTGATGAAGCGGCGAAATCAGCAGTATCTACATATTTAGTTGCAGCAGTTACACGGTCCAAAAGTATGATTGATGATGACATTTTGGCGGCTGTTGCTGCCACTGAGAAGGGAGGTAAACATCCTACGGGGTACCCTTCGAAGTACACATACCACTTAAGTCCCGAAAAGGTTCCTTTTGTGACAATTCCTGAAGTTGGAGAACGTTTGATTCCCAACTCGGATCGCAGGGCTAGCTTGATTACAGCGGCGCGTGAGGGTGTGGCATCTGTGCATGCGGGCGTCTCGCCCACTGTAGCTCAAATACAACAACGTTTCTGGTGGCGGGGACTGTACAAACAGACGCGAGACTATGTCCTTTAATGTGACATTTGCCAGCAGATTAAACCTTCGACTGCTGCGTGTCCGCCACAGACACAGTTGTACATATCTAATAAACCGCTAGGTTGTGTTTATTTAGATCACTGCGGTCCTTTTTCCTCTGATACTGCGTATAAGTACATCTTAGTAGCAGTTGATTCATGCACACGCTTTGTGTGGGTCTGGTCTCATCGCAGCACTGATTCACGGACTGTCATAAGAGATTTGCGTGTCTTTGTAGGGATTTTTGCCTGTGGTACCTTCCATTCGGATCAGAGTCCGGCTTTCACCTCTAAGGCGTATAAGGATGCCATGACTTTGATGGGGGTCCAAGTCAAGTTTTCGTCTCCCTACAGACCTGAGGGTAATAGTTTAGTGGAGCGAATGAACCGTGACTTAAAGCAATCATTGACAGCTCGAGTTAGAGGCACTGGCAGAAACTGGCTGGCCCACCTCAATGGCATGCAGCGTACACTTAATAATCTCCCTAGAAGGTCTCTGGGTGGGCGGACCCCATACGAAATGCTCTTTGGCATCAAGATGTACGTCCCTGACCTTGATGGTCTAGACTCCGTGGCTCGCGCCACTACCTTTGACGTAGATGAACATTGCAATGTTTTACAGGATCTACAAAAGACCAGAGACAGTCTTGCAAAGGAACATTTGCCCTCCACATCGGATGATGCGTTGCAGATCCCGGTAGTTGGCTGGCTACCCCAAGTTGGAGAACTGGTTCGAGAGAAGATCGATAACAAGAAAGAATTTGGACCTTCCTATCGAGCTCCGGTTCCAGTCCTTGGAGTGAAGGGCACAAGAACAGTCATTTTACCGCCCCTTCCAGGTCGTAAGGAAAACAGGTTTATCTCCATTGACAATGTCAAGATACACAGAGTGGCCGATTCTTCTTAGTAGGACACCGGCAGTTTCCTGTCCTACCATTGTGAGAAATTCTGTCTTGGCCACTGCTTCTAATCCTGAACCAGAAGTGGCCATCAAGTTACCTGCAATTTCCAGTCCTTTATTAAGTACTTTGCCTGGTACAGACCATGATGACATTGATTACACTTACCCCACTGACTTATCTATGCCTGACCTGCAAACACGTTTGGCCACGGAATCCAGATTTTCATTTGACTCTGTTTCAAACACCTCAAAGAAGCCCTCACGGTTTGCAGTTTATGCCAGCTTATTTAAAAACCTTTTTTTGATTTCCCCTTGGACATATATTTGGCTAGTGCTTTTTTCAATTTACCTTTTTATGTCAATTGGGTTTGTGTTTTATTTTATTCGATTTGTCAATGGACATTATGTTGAGGAAAGAACTTGCATTCGACATCTCAATGGAACTTTGGCCCCACTTTCCTCGTCGCATTCTGCACACAGACTGAAAAGAGACTTGACATTTGTTAACATCACTGCTTGGCCTGTCCTTGATGGGATAGTGTGGGATGCCGTTAGATTTCAAATTCATGGCCCTACAGAGGTTGGTAATGTGCCTAATGTGCTTAGAGTTAACATGGGGGATGTAGTGAAACAAAACATACGTTCAGATGATTGGGATGTTCAGGCCGTAGAAAGTTTGTTTTCTGATTTGAAATACTATGCTGCCTTTGATGCTGAAGATTTGTACTTAGAATCTGCTAATTATGGTGATTTGTTTTGCTTTCAACATTTTGGCAATCACTTTTTACATAAAACTGCTTCCATAAGGAATACTGTAAATTATACGCAATGGGAGCATTGCCCGGCTCCTATACAAGGCAGTTCGAGTACTTTTTTGAAAAAGTACACTTATTTTACCGACTTCAATCAGTCCAGTCCCGAGTCCTTTTATTTTAAAATGACACAGAAACCAATGTCCAAGGTTAGTCTTACCGATACCAAATTATTGTACTCAAAGTCCTTTCTTGATCAGCTGGCTGTAGGCGGCTATGAATTGTGGAAGGAAATTATTGACCTTAAATCGGTTTGGGGTTCTAAAAGCAGGCAGGTACAGGCACAGAGGCTTTGCACCGAGCATGCCTCATCCCAAATCACATGTTGTTTCTGAATTCTACTATTTCACAAACAACTTGCTTTGGATTGGCTACTTCTAAAAAATAAATAGTCCTACCATCCCTGAATTAGAAGAATATTCTGGCTGGAACAATTTTACTCAGTTTTCCATTAGGGACTTACAGACCCTATTGCTAAATTCATCCTTTAACATATCCAGTATGGACCCAAAGGTTTGGCTGATGTGGCACATAAGTGCTGATTCATGCCAGCATCGTTTTTTGGGTTTGTCTGATGGCTTTAAACAGTTCAGACCTGATCCACGTTTTGATTCTGACCATTCTGTCACAACTTATTCGGTAGGCAAATTATGTCAAACTTGGCTGAAACATTCTACTTTGGCTGCGGTTAAGCTGCATCTATCAAAGCTGAATGAGGATGTGGATTTAAATGATTTCATAAAAGGCCCGACTAGTGGTAGATCAAAAAGATGGATATATGCTTTTTACAATGAAATCTGGAAGACATCACAGATTGAGGCGGCGACTCGCCTTAGAGCTATTGATCAAGCTAACCTAGAAAAGGTGCTTGCTGTGGTAGATAATAGTATAGACATGCTTTTTCTCGCATTTACACGTTAGATAATATTGTGTCTTCTGTAGTGGATATTGTGCAGGATGAAGTGTCTGTATTGTACCATGGTCAAAATCAATTGCGTTCTATCATGCAATTTGCATGGACACTACAGACGCTGAAGTCTAGCAAGGTGCCATGGACCTACATGAATGTGTCCTCTCTCTTTGCCCCTTTTAATTTAACTGACAAGCAGCGCTTGCTTTCCATGCGCGATGCGTCTTTTTCAATGTTGCATATTGAAAGGTTGGAATCCTTGCTTTTCTCTGTGGCAGAGGCCACTGCTGCAACGTGGCTTATCCACGGTTTGATAACATTACCATTTGCTTTATATAAATTTACAAATTGTATGCGTTATGTTGCTATATGTCGATATGAACCATTAGGTAATGCATTTCTTCATGAGGTCTGGTCCCTCCCATTTACTTATAGATGTTTAAAAGATGGACAAGAAGTTTATCTGAATGGGGAGGAGTGTACAGAGACACCAGATCACTCCTTAATGTGTAGGCACATTCAGTTGCACAGTTCCTGTAACCAGGACCGCCCTAATCTGGCTTGTGTTTTGAAAGGCACACCAGTTCCCGCAATCGTTCCCACTTTTACTTTACTGGCAAATGGTAGGTATTTACTTTTGAATAATGAAGATTGTTGTGGGTTAATTAAAGGTGTTGCTTATGTGGTAACCGTATCTGAACGTGTAGTTTGCTGCAAAAATGTACTTTACCCACCCCCGCATGGGAAAGGGGATGTTTCTATCTGGCCGCGCATCCCAACCTTGACAGCGGAGTTCAATGGCATGAGCAGAATAAGAGCTCTTTTGTCCCAAAAAGAAGTGGCCTTGAGTTCGGCTCGAGAAACATTTGTGCTTCACATAGCTAACACCCGCACAGAAGTTCAGGCCCTTTTAAACACTGACTTGCCGTTGCATTTCAGCGAACTGGTTCATTCCATCTTTAACGCGTCCTCCACGACTGGGCTGGCGCACTTTTTTAAGATAGTTAGCAGCGGTCTCGTGACTTCATTTGAAAAAATATTTGGGGTCATTCCTGCTTTCTTCCATTCTATTTTTTCAAGTCTGTTTGGTGGATTCCCGGTTTTGCTGGCACTGGCGGCAGGCATTCTGGTGATATTTTGCTTTATTAAAAATGGATGCCCTTCCTGTGCAAGAAGCCGCTCAGCCCCTCCTGGCACTTTTTCGCAACAGGATGCTTGAATACTATGGCACACTGCCGCTTGCGACTTTAAGCACGGCATATGGATTATCGTTTCGATTTTCCTATTTTACATGTGTCCAGCCTGTGTTTCATTGCCTGAGCTGTGATTTTGACTGGGCCCTTGATTTGTGTCTCTGCAAGACGGTATCTCCTGACGTCGATTTTTTTTTTTTTTTTTTGAAAACCTTTATTGTGCAGAAATTGCTCACAAATACGGGCCTACAACCCATCGGGCCGGCCACCACAATTATAGAAGCACAATGGTCAGGAGAGAAGCTCCAGCAGGGTACCACAGTAATCCAAACGGGAATCAAAGTGGAAAAGCCACAGAGCAACCACCACGAGCAGGATGAGAGAAGGTTGATTTTATAATAGAAGAAGGGGTATAGCAGAATGATGGCAATCATTAAGGTCCAGAGGGCCGTGGCGGGCCGCGAGCAAGCAGTAATACAGAATACAGGAAAATTCAAAAAGAACAGTTACATTTTAACAAAGGCAGAACGTGAGTCCCACATTAGTAAGCAATTGCAACCGCTGCCCAGCGCCCACCCACCACTACGAGAACACACAATGATACAGAGAACGGAAAATAGGCTTACAAAACAAAGAGCCCTCTGCTACAACAACCCAGGGGAGGGAAGAAAAAAAAAAAAAAGGGGGGAAGGGAAAAAGGAAAAGGACATCGGGAAAAAGGGGGGAAGAAAGAACGCGGCATCACAGCATGCGCCCCATGGCTAACAAAGCACTCAAAAATAGACCGGCACAGGGAACCAGTGGTAACAGGAGTAATAGATGCGTAGTAAACCGTGACGGCAGGGAGACCAGAAGGCCCATGCTAGCAAAAAACACCCCAGGGGGCCCACATGCAGACACCGCGTCCCGAAAAAAGGGATACATAAGAGCCATAGAACCAAAATAAAGGAAAAGAGGGGGAAAAAACAAAATGACAGACCCCCCCCACCCCGCACACCCCACCCTGCACCCCTGCAGAAGGCTATGGCCTACCCCCCAGCAGCGTGCCTGTCGCCCTAACTAGAAACCCGAAATATAGAAGAGTTAAAAGTAAAGAAAGAACCACAAAGACAAAAAGAAGAAGGGGAAATAGGGAGACAACGACGGGAGAGGAGCCACATAATCAAAACCATCAGCTCCCACCCCCCCCGTCCGAACACACTCAGTGCCCACGGGAAGATAGTAATTACGAGGATAAGCTCCAGGAACATGAAGGAGAATCGAACATAGTCATACAGTCACAAACGGATCATCCGACCATACCGCAAAATAATAGTCCACCGAGGCAAGTTCATCTCAACCCTGTCCTCGTCTATCCAAAGCCGTAGGCATCCAACGCACCAAGAACCAGATCATGAGGAACCAGAGGCGAATAGCAGGGAGTCCAATCGTCAATCCACACAAGTCATATCGATTTTGACCCAGATGAACAGGAAAAGACGGTAACCACCGCAGGTAATGCAGGCACTGTTCCGCCGACAATAGGAGGAAAGCCGTTTCGGCGGAGCAACCACAGGATCTTCGTTCGGCCATTCGAGGCAAAAAAGGAATGGGAGATCCAACGAGACCGGTCCGGACGGGACCCGGCCGGCGAACCCTCAGCACAGGAGAAATCACGTGATGATTGAGAGCAGCGGGTATCCGTATACCCAAACAAGCGGCAGCCGCCGGGTCCACGACCTCCAGGAAAGTCCCAGCAGCACACAGCAGCGATGAAGCCGCACACATCGGGGGGGCCCAGCAGGCCCGGCAAAATGATCATCATCCAGTCCAGCGATAGGTGCGGTCACGGAAGCACTCCAGGAGCGCAAGGCGGCGAGGATGTCGCCAAGCGTAGGCTCACCTTTACGGTATTCAGCAAACGAGCCATGCGGCGGACCAGCGTCGCCAGTCTCGGCCAGGCTGAGAGACAGGGAGCCGGCCGCCATCTTGAAAGCCCGGCGGGGCCGCGGCAATCTCCGACCCCCGTCCGGCCACAAGCGGGGTCACACAGGATACAGCCGACCACAAGCAGAGGCACCCCCAGGGCAGGAAGGCGGGCCACCAGGATAGGGAGGGTCGCCGGCTCCCCCACGCCACCGGCTCCGTTCTCCGAGTCCGGGCGGAGGGACTCAAGATGGCCGGACAGGAGAACAAAGGGGAGACGAGCCACATACACGGTCAACCCCCGTCCATAGAAGGCAACGCCTCAACACCAGACCGCAGGATCGCCGGTCCAGGCCCGGAGAGCCGTCACCGGTCTAATTGCACATCGGCCTCTCCGACCGAGCCCACACCTCCACCAAGGGCCGGCTACAGCGCTCCGCCCCGCCCGGGCGCCGCCGAGGAGTTTCAGGCCCGCCCGCTCCGGAGGCCCCGAAGCGAACAAGGGCGCAGCTCAGGATCCGCGGCACCTAGGAACAGACGGATCAGACGGTAAGTGCCAGCGAAATGTCTTAGTTCCATAGTCTACCAAAGAATACTTCCCGGGGCAGGATAAGACACAGGATAGACGTTCCAGGCAGGAAAGCGAACGGAGCCGAGCTAAAACGCGGCCATCGCGGACGCGAGCTTGGCTCCTCCCCCCCACGTCGATTTTAATCAGCTGATGGGTCCCATCGTTACTCACGAGTTGGTTTGTTCTGGCGAAAGGTTTATGGCCTTGGCAGCGATGCATGGACTAATGGGTCATTGGAACATACTCGCAGCAGCACAAGGTTTCTTGGCACAGAGCTTTCTTGAGAACCCACCGAGTTGTCCTCTGATGGTGATAGAGGCTCCGGTACTGGAAGAGCACGTATGTTCTTTCCCATTATTGAATTGGATGGCTGAACTGTTTTCGGATGAAGACGGTGATTTCATGTTGGAGGCTGTTGCTGCATATTTTGCCTATTCGGTCTTGCCCTAACAGCTTTCCAAGTTTCAGATCAAGACCCCTTGTTTTCTGCTGACATACCAGTTTGCAAATTTTGCTTGAATTTTTCAACTCCCAGACCTATTGGCTTGAGTACAAGTGAAGCCTGTTTTGACATTTTGATTTTTTAATTGAATTATGGACACTTTTTTCCATCAATTTTTAAATTGTTATATTACTCATCGTTCTTGAACTCTGCTTTCATGAGGAGGCCCTTATCTTATCTTATCTTATCCGTGCTCGGATTATGGGGGGGTGTCATATAGTTACTGCTTATCTATAAACCGTGTTAAGTTAGCATGAGCTTATTAAATGTTTAAACGGCATTTTTTCCTTTTGCTGCTTCTGCACACGACACATAATTGTTGGTTTAGCTTTCAACCTAGTAGAGCGTTGTGATTTACATGAGAATAATATGTTATTGCTCTGATATCAGCTTTGCTTAGTAAACTATGTCTGTACAGAGAGTGCTGAATCTTCAAGGATAACTCGACACAGAATTGTTGTGAGGTCTGATCTCCGCACCTTCATAGACATAACATAAGTGCAGCTCCTGCCAAATTCTGGTTTTAGGCACGTTTTATATTGCTTTGCTTAGAACACACTTGACACACTTGATGCGGTTCGCATGCAGAGAGCTGGTGAAAGCTGATGTGATCTCTTCATACTAGGATCTTGAGGTATGGGGCCGCCCTGCTAAAACCCAAAGAGACCTTCTTAGATATTAATATAATATGCTAGTTAGGGAGGGTGAGAATTAGGTGTTGTTAACCCTTATTCATTACAGCATTTTAGTATGCTGTCACCATTTGCTTTTTATGGACTAGTAACTATGCTGATAACTTTGCTTCTGATAATATGTTTCCTTGTATGATCTAAGATACTGCGTTTGAGAAAACGGCATTAGTAAATAAATATTTCAAATGTGCACGTGTCCTCATTTACTCCACGTTCTGGTTTGAAATGATTGTATAACGAAAGAGTGCTCATGTGTTCCACGTGACCTGAGGTATCGTAAGTTCATGTTCTGGTTTGTCTAAACATTGGGAGTTTGTTATGACCAATGAGACACTGTAGCTAGCCTGGTAAGGGGATTTTGGGTACTGAGGTGAGTTTTGGGCCACCCTAATTCGCCGAGGTTCCAAATCTCTATGCACAGTTCTGTAGGAGAACGGAATTCCCGCTACAGCCTAAACAGGATAGTGTCCAGCACATAGCCTTGTCTTAAGCCATTATGCTCTAGAATCGATTTGATGAGTCGGCCTAGTGGCATAGCAAGGTCAGGGGGTACCCAGTGCGGAAAATTTCTTGTCATCCCCGGCTTGACAAAATGGCAAAAATATGTGTTTAAAACATATTTTTGCCATTTTGTCGTCCCTCTCAGTGATGACACCTGGGGCGGCCCACACCCACCACACCCCCTCCTTCCTACGCCACTGAGTCGGCCTGCGGGGTCCATATCCACCTATGCCCAGTTACATGTGTGCACAACATGAAGAATTCAAAGGAAACATGGAGAGCTGTTCCTGTCAATTTCTCCCAAATTTGCTCTCTGTCCATGAAATAGAAAGCTGCATGGACGTCCAAACAACACAAGCTCCTAGTTTGTTCCATCGACTTCCACAAACTAGCCCAGTGAGTGAAACAATGGTCTAGGGTGGAATGACACTTATGAAAACCACCTTGTTGGGGAGACAAGACTTTGCTCTAAATTCCATACATTTAGATGTTGTAGAATAATTTCTGAGCAAATTTTGGCAGTCATGATGATGAAATCTATGTAACAGTAGTTAGAAGGGAGACCGATATCAACACGTTAATACATTGACTTTATTGTAGTACCTTTCCAAGACTCCAACTGGTAAGTGGACAATTTCTGTTGGGGTCAACCAAAAGACATTAAATCGGGACACATCTCCTAGTAAGTTGTCTGGGCCGGTCGCAATACTTGATTCTTGAACAGTAATATGTTGTTTACATTCGGGAGAGATAGAGGGTCATCAATGCCATTGTCTACTGTATAATGTACTTTAAACGGGTGCTCACCTACATAACTATATAAGTTCATAAAGAAATCAGTAGCTCTCAGTGACTGCAAAACAATGCAGTTGGGTATTCTGGCAGCCTGATTTCCTGGGGTGTGAAAAGTAAGACAATAAATATGAACATTATCGGCTCCATCTTGTGTAATGAAGACCCCTACTAGCGCGTAAGCGGCTACCATTTTAGTCACTGCAGCCATTTCCCACATTTCTGGTCACCTGCACATCACCCCAGCTGCCCTCATCCGCCCCCGCGCTCTGACTGAACCCGAGCACACATACCGGGTCGTAAAACCATGTCAGCATGACAATACCCTACTTCCCACACCAAACCCACTTGTCCTTTCATTCTCTGCGCGCAATCAGGCCCCCCTGATAACCTCCTCCACTGCACCTGGCTACTCAATCCGGCCCCAGGCGCTAAACGACCCCTGCAGACTTAGTTTATTGCCCATGTAACGACAGAACTTGCCTCACCAACAAAGGGGCCGGAATTTAATCAGTGACCCGACCCCTTTCATCTGACCGATCCCACCTGTTTTAGGTCCTGTCAGAATGTCCAGCTGCGAGATAAAGATCATCTGAAAGATCCGGGTGGAGGAACATTTGCTACTGGACTTGTGTGAGAACTAGCCTAAGGCGGGGATTCCAAGGATGTTTCACTATGTAATAAAGTAACGCCCGGAATGTTTGACCACGCAATAAAGTGACGAAAGAAACATATAAAAGGCCAGTGTCTGATGCGATGTGCTCTCCTCCGGAGCAAATAAACTTGTTCTTCGCCTTCCAACTTCCTGCGCTTGCCTCGTTATTTTGATCGCTATTCTCAAGGTGAATTAGAGGTGGTTTGCACCAAGCAGCATCGAAAGTCTTGGGAGTCCCGCTGCTTTTCATCAGGGTCGAAAACGTCTTGAATCACAGTGAGAGAGCACAAGTTTGAAAAATGTATAAGTGCACCATATTTACAAGCACGTAGTTAGTTAACATGTACTTTGCACCAGAGTGTTTATATTTAGAAGTGAAATACACAGAGTGTCTTATATTCAGTGGTGAAATGCATAGAATGTTTAAGTAGAGTAACAATAATCATAACTGTGTGAGACTAATGTAGAAATGTTTGGGATGAATATGAAAACCTCATGTTCTCATGTTAAAGGAATCATGTTAGAGTTGAATAGAGCTTTACAAAACCAGTATAATGTGTAGGCCTCATGGCAATTCACAGAAAATCTAAACGTGCTGCTAAAATAATGTGAGATGGGGTTAACGTGGTTCTTCCAAAAATGTACTATCGAATTTAGTTTTGAAATATATGCTTTATAGATGTGTACTTTAAGAAATGTATGTTGGTTGAGAATGCTGTTTAAATCAAGTAAATTGTTTTCAGAGTGCAGGGACCCGCTTCATGTAAATCAAGTAGGCCTGAACTGATAGTGATGTCTCTTTGATGTGCCATGTGCTCGTTAGAGGAGAAGTCGAGAGGTGCCAAGTACAGAGCTTCGATTATATTTTACGACCTATAGATATGGTGGAGTCTGGAATTTGAGGCCCACTGCAGGACGGACTATATGCAGGTGCGGGGGTCTTAATCAGCTAGAATGAAAGGGGCTTTGTTCAGTGGCGCTTGGCGCAGGCCTGTAGGAGTTTCCAGGAATTTCAGGGGGTATCAGCGCACTGGAGAAGAAGCCTGGGAACCAAGGTCAACTATAACGAGGGTCTTGAAGAGTACCATCATGGAGTTTACCGCGCAAAGATGTACCACGTGAGGGGCGTCCTAAGGGGCGTTTCTATTGGAAATGTGATTTGGTATTAGGGAAAGCGACCCGGGAGGAGAATAGAGCAGATGATTTTGGGAGCCTAAGGAAGCGGATGGGTAGGCAGATAGGCTGATCAGGAGAGACCCATCATCAGAGAAGAAACAAAGAGAAGTGCGTGATCTTCTTAGGAAATCACCACGGCTGACACCTAGAGGGGTAAAGATCTTGTTAAGTAGGGATGTCACTTAGTGTAGTGTAGGGATAGACTAACCTTAATTTTTCTTTTCTGTAATGACTTTGAGGTTGCAACTTGTATCCATTTTGGCAACACTTATGCTTTTTGAAATTGTACTCATTATTCTGTTTTTCAGACTCAGACTATTGAAAAAGTTCATGTTCATAGTGATACCAATTTATCTTCTGAATCTCATTTTGAGAAGTTTGTACCTTCAGTTATCTTTGACTTTATATTAAATCTTTGAAACTTAAATTTGGTCAGTGGTCATTTAGAGTGGTGTAAGTTCATACATTGATTGACTTATTGTTAGATTACCTTTTACTCAACGACAGGTACCAACGATTCAGTCGACTTGGTTTGGGATCTGGTAAGGTAACTAGTAACCAGAAATCCCGCGTTAACAGTTGGTAGCAGAGTGAGGATGGTTATCTTCTTGAGGAAGGTAATCTAGAGAGGTTAGTTTACCCCAAGGCCCCTAGACGTCGAGAGACGAGCAGCGGAAGAATCGTGTGCCGAAAGGTGCAGACGGTGCGAGAAAAGCAGCAGTATCGGAGGAGAGTGAGTATAAAAAGGGTCATGCGTGAACAGATTGTGGTGTTTTGTGTTGTATTTGTATTGTAATGTCTTGCGGAGTTGAATGCCTGTAGTGTGAATGAGAGAAGGTTGTGAGCGCGCGCAACCTGGTAAGCTGGTTACCTGGTAAACGGGTGAACTGGTGAAATCTTAAGTTCAGGCCAGAGCTTAAGTGGTTTTGGGTGTATCGAACATCCAGGGTAGTTGTCGACCATAGTACGGAGGTCACGAGGTACCATTGACTGCCGTGGATCCAAGATAGGGGGAGTGTAAGAGTGAGTGTATGAGTAACGGACGCTGGTCGAAAGTTACTGCGGGTGAGTAACCTATCAGAGAAGGCGATTGTACATTTCGCCAAGAAGGTGACAACTACAGGGAAAGACTGTGGGCGTACAGTCAAGAAAGGTGATCGCTTGGACGGAAGTAATCATTTTTCAGAGTATGAATGGGACGCGTGCATGACCGAGGAGACGAGCTGAGAAAGGAGGGGAACTGCTGCGAAGGGGGACGGGTGACGTCGGATAGAGCCGCGCTGTGATTGAGCAGTTGGTGTGACGTTAGCTAGAGCCGCGCTCTGGTTGGGCGGCTAGAGTGACGTCGGAGGAAAGTCACGTACGGATAGGCCAGTTAGTGAGAACGGGGCTGAGATTGGTGGAATATCATCAGGAAGTAAACAACCGCGGAGAAAGAGCGAAATCATGAAGTGTTTTAAGTGTTTGAAAGGGATTTTTAAAAGAAAAAGAAGTGAACATTATTACGGGGAAGAGGCTCCGCCGGAGGGTACACCAGCTCATTATATGGCAACGAATGTGGGGCTGCATACGATATTATGGATTGGGGCTTGGAATAAGCTTACGGAAGGGAATGAGGAAATGCAGTTCCCGAAGTACGGGACGTTTAAGTTAGAGGTGTTACATCGGCTAAAAGCAACTATGTCCTCATTGAAACCCTCACCTAGACCTACACAGTTTGAGGCCCTTAATGCATGGATTAGGGCGGCACACGACAGAAATTTGAACAGGCGTCAACAAAGACTGACGCGATCGGTAAGAGCAGTGCGAGATTCTAAATGGGATGAGGAAGCAAAGCGGTGGAGGGTACAGGTTATTGAGGTGGAAAAAATGTATCCGATGAGGGAGGTGGCAGGAGGAGGAAACCTCATGGAGGAAGACGAGGAAAGCGAGTCGGAAGACAATCTGATAAACAGATTGTTAATGGATAGACCACCTCCGAGAGTGGGGGTGATAGAAGATAGAGGGCTCGCAAGGGAAGATGGGAATGCCATTGAGGGGTATACACCACTCCCTATATCGGACTGGACACCTACCAAAGGTGGGGAGACACCTCAACCTAGTACGGTACAGAGTGTAGTGGGAAGGTTTGTGGTGCAGAAAACGCCAGCCACCGAAAGGGTTGAGTCCTTTGGATTGCCAGATGCTCTTCAAGTGCCTGTTACCATAGGACCTATAGTATCGATCTATAACCCAGAGAGAGATAGAGAGGAAGAACAGAGGCAATTGGATAGAGAAAGGATCGAGATGGAAAGGAGGAATAACGTGACAAATGCATGGAAGCAATTGCCAGGTTCGGTAACATGGAACACCCCATTAGATACATCTGTAGGTCCCAACACAGGACAGGGAGGTCTGAGAGGACCGATGGACCTAAGGGGACCGCGGCCAAAGTCCTATACAGAATTAAGAGCTGATTTGAGGGAATGGGATGGGTCCGCAGTAGCCCCGAGTAATAGGTCAAGAACAGAACCAGAATGGGAAAGCAGAGGTAATGGGACCGTATCTCATTGTGGGGCCAGCGAAAGTAGTCAGGGGCGGGAAGGCCAAAGTCAAGAGAATAGAGGGGATACACGTCCTGCAGTTCAGAGAGAACAGCAGGAACAAAATAGTAGGAGTGTAGAGTGTGAGGAAATGTCCCGTCTCTGGGAGAAAGGGGGAGATGAGATGGTACGAGCTTTTCAGAATAGATTTAGGTGCCTTCATCATGTACTCGGAGAAGATGTTCAACATTGGAGAAAGGAGAACAGCGATAGGTCCCGCCACGCCTCGAATAATCGGGAATCACAGGGAAGTAGTGAAGAAAGAGGGAGTAATGGAACATCTTACCCTGCATCCCGTGAAACTAGTCAGGATGGGGAGAGAGAGGCTAGGAGGCATGAAGGAGTGTTTCACCACCCACCCCGAGAAGATGGAAAGGCATGGGACCTAGAGAGATGGGAACAGGGGAGGACTCCCTATAACTCACCAATACCTAAACGTAGATCTCGGAGCTGGGATGGGAGAGATGCGGATGGAGGAGCTAAATTGAGTGTCTTGAAAGCTGAAATTAAGGCAAAAAGGCTCGATGTTACTAGTTTAAAATCAGATGTTGATGAGATAATAGATGGAACATTGCCTTTGGAAAGGATAGAATTGTATGAACAGGATGAGTTATTGTTCATGGCAAAGGATATTACTAGGAAAGCTAGAGCGTTTCATGAGAAACTGACTGATTTGGCAGACAGGTATGCCGTGGATTTATCTAGGACAAGGGCATTACAGAGTAACCACAGATTACAGTACGCAGACCAGGATCTAGATGAGAAGAGAACTACTGGATTAAAAACACACATAAGAGAGCTGGTATCAGGGATAAGAGTGTGGAGAGAATTGGACAAATGGGAAGAAAGGTGGTCGAAAAAGGGCACAGTTAGACGAAGTGCAAATGTGATGACCCCCGAGGGAAGGGTAATGCATATGGAGGCATTCCCTTTGCGAGAAATATCAAACGGAAATTATGTACATGTACCCTGGAGTAGAGGAGATTTAGCTGCATTTACCAACTCATTTCCGAAGTTGAGGGACAATCCAGTAGAGTGGTATAAGCAGGTAGAAAGGTTTGTCAAGATCTCGAAAGTATTGTGGATCGATTTGAACACGTTGTTTGACATCGTGGTCCCATCTGATTTGTGGACCCCGTGCAAGACTAGTGTTGAATGGCCAAATACTGAACCAGTGAGGGATGCTCGGACTAATGGACCGTCCGAGATTGTCATGCGAAAGTATGAAAGGGTAATAGCTTGGTTGAAAGATAAGGTACCACCGCAGGATATAGATTGGGTGAAAATAGACCGAACGAGGCAGGAACCCAAGGAGACAGTTCATGAGTTTTATGAAAGATTATTGAAAACATTCAAGCAATACAGTGGACTAGATGTAATGGATCCCAAAGACATAGGGCAGTTTGTGTCAAAGTTTGTCTTGGGGTTGAGACCTGATATTTGTTTGATGATACAGCAACATTTAATCTGTTGGCAGAACAAACCACTAGATGAGATTTTACGTTATGCGAGGTACTGTAGTGACGAGATAGATTCTAAAGCCAAGAATTTAAAGGAGAAATTGATGGTGGTGCAAATGCAGTCCGCTGGGAAGGGTGGCCAGCAGAAGCAGGGGATGGGACGAAAACCAAACGGTCAGAACAAAGATAATGAAGAAGGGCAGAGACCTAGGATAGACTTTGCCACTTTAAAGAAAATGACAAAGTGCCATCAGTGTCACCAGGTGGGGCATTGGCGACGCGAGTGTCCCTTTAACCCTGAAAATGGAGAGCTAGAAGTAGAAGAGCAGGTTCAAGAAGTCCCAACTCCAAAGGTGACAGTTCCAGGAGGCAAGGTGGCCAAAGGGGGGACTTCGGCCCCACGGGCCCAGTTCCCACAGCCACCGAAGGTAGCGACAGGGGGTAAGGTCTTTAAGCAGATGCCTCTCTTCATCGAGGAAGAAAAGTGTTATTACATTGATCCATTGACAGGACAACGTGTGAGCAGTGAAGAGGACTGTACCCTCGGGGCAGTCCTAGAAGTGGATCAAAGAGGGCCATTTGTTGAGGCAGAGGTGGCAGGGTGTCCCACTACGTTCTTGGTGGATACTGGGGCTACTCGATCAACACTGAGATCGGCGGTGGTTCCAGACTTGCCGATGTCAGGGGAAACAATTCAAGTGGTAGGAGTCGCGAACAAAAGGCTGACTAGTCCCTTGACAGAACCAGTGTCGGTGAAAATAGGAAATCATATGAACGAACATCAGTTTGTGGTTTGTGACTCGAGTCCGGTATGTCTGTTAGGAAGGGATTTGTTGTGCAAATTGAATTGCACCATATACTGCACCCCGCAAGGAGTGGAGGTACAGACTACCGACGATGATGCTACCTTTAAGGTGGCCAATTCAAAATCCTGTGTAGAACTATATCCTACTCTGACTGTAGAAGATCTTCCCCAAGATTTAAGAGATGCAGTGGCGTCAGAGGTATGGGATTTCACAGGAGAAGATATAGGATTGATTAAAGGGGTAGAACCGGTAAAAATTCTGGTAAAACCAAATGTTGAGTTTCCAAGAACGCCTCAATACAAATTGTCCCAGGAAACGATTGCGGGAATAAAACCTGTGATCGAGTCAATGATACAACAGGGAATACTGAAAGAAATCGTGGGTAGTCCTTGTAACTCCCCGATTATGGGTTTGCAGAAACCTAGCGGGAAATTCAGGATAGTGCAGGATTTACGAAAAATTAACAACATAGTCGTTTCATGTTGTCCCGTGGTACCGAATCCTTCAGTGATATTGTTTCAAATACCATGTCAAGCAGAATGGTTCACAGTGATAGATCTTTGCCAGGCTTTCTTTTCCATCCCATTGGATGAAGAGAGCAGATATCTTTTTGCTTTTAAAATGGAAGATCGCGTTTTAACATGGTGTCGAATCCCACAAGGATTCACAGACAGCCCATCCATCTTCAACCAGTTGTTGAAGAAGAATCTCGAAAATCTAGTACTGCCGCAGAACTCGGTTCTGGTCCAGTACATAGATGACCTACTTGTTGCGTCAGAGACAGAGGAAGCCTGTAAAGCAGATTCAATTGCCTTACTGAACCATTTAGCCAAAAATGGACATAAGGTATCTCCGAGCAAGTTACAGTACTGTCTGACAGAAGTACAGTATTTGGGGCACCGGTTAGAAAAAGGAAAACGCAAGGTGTCCCCAGAGAGGATTGAGGCGATAATGAAGATGAATGCGCCCACAACACAGAGAGAAGTTAGAATGTTCCTAGGAATGGTGGGCTACTGCCGACAGTGGATAGTTAACTTTTCACTGAAAGCAAAGCCCTTACAGAAACTGACGCACAAGGAGGTGAGTGATCCGGTACCATGGGACGAAGAATGCTTGGTGGCGTTTTTACAGCTGAGAGACGATTTATGTCGTGCTCCGGCTCTGGGAATGCCCGATTATGAGAAATCCTTTTCACTCTATTGCTGTGAGAGAGAGGGATGTGCTTTGTCAGTCTTGGCACAGACCCACGGAAATGCCCGTAGACCAGTTGCATATTTTTCGGCTACATTAGATCCAGTAGCCGCAGCGTTGCCCGGATGTCTCAAATCCGTTGCTGCAACGGGTGTCAGCATTGAAAGGAGCGAGAGTATTGTGATGGGACATCCAGTAGTGGTGTATGTACCACATTCAGTTGAATTGCTAATGACCAGGACGAAGACGCAGCATCTGACCAATAGTAGGCTCACGCGCTACGAGCAAGTTATTCTTGCCGCGGAGAACGTGACCCTCAGGAGATGCTCTGTCTTGAATCCTGCTACTTTAATGCCATTACCTACTGTAATAGAAGGCGAAGGATGTGAAGACCACGATTGCCTTGATGTGACTGAACTATGCACGAAACCCAGACCAGATATTGTGGATGAGCCGTTGTCTGACCCCGATGAAATTTACTTTGTTGATGGCTCATGTTTAAGAGACGATACTGGTCGGTTGAGAGCAGCTTATGCTGTTTGTACTATTACTGGAGTTGTGGAAGCTGCTTGCCTGGAAGGAGTACATTCCGCACAGGTAGCAGAAATTATTGCCCTAACTCGTGCCTGCATAGCAGGAAACGGAAAGAGAGTCACCATCTACACGGACAGCCAATATGGTTTCGGTGTGGTTCATGATTTCGGGCAGTTGTGGTCTCAGAGAGGTTACATGACCTCCTCTGGTTCGCCCATTCGAAATGGAGAATTTGTGCGACTGTTGTTAGAAGCATTACAAGGTCCAGTTGACATCGCAATAGTAAAATGTGTAGCACATACTAAGAATACAGATTTTGTGTCACAAGGCAACAGATACGCTGATGAAGTCGCACGTTATTGTGCGGAACAAAATTATTCTTTCTCAAAGGTGGAAATAGAAGGTGCGGAAGAAAGGACAGAATTAAGCATGATGTTAGAGACCGTGGATACCTGGGAAGATTTGAGGGTAATGCAGGAGAATGCACCAGAAACCGAGAAAAAGGCATGGGAAACAGCAGGTTGTGTGCGAAGTGAAATTGATTTTTGGGTTTCAGCAGATGGGAGGGCTGTGTTACCTGAAGAATTAGCAAATCCCATGGCGAGAGAAATACATGGTCCAGTACATCTAGGAAGGGATGCTATGATGAGAGTGTTTAGGCAAACTTGGTATTGCCCTAAATTTAGAATAGCAGCAGAATCAGTATGTAAGCGATGTGTTACCTGCCAACAACTGAACGTAGGCAAACGAACTCCAGTCACACTGAGTCACATTGGGAGGTCGGGGGGGCCTTTCAATAGAATGCAACTAGATTTCATCGAAATGCCAAGAGTTAATCGCCTTCGGTATGTGTTGGTGATTGTATGCGTATTTTCCAGATGGGTTGAAGCGTACCCTACACGTAGGTGCGATACACTCACAGTGGCTAAATTGTTGCTCAGGGAGTTGATACCGCGCTTCGGGGTGCCTGCCTCTTTGGAATCGGACAGAGGAAAACATTTTAACAGCGAAATAGTGAAGATGTTGTGCTCCACACTGAATATCGATCAAAAGCTGCATTGTAGTTATCGACCAGAAGCTTCAGGAATTGTGGAACAAGTGAACGGCACTTTGAAGAATAGATTGGCTAAAGTAGTGGCATCCACATCTTTGAGTTGGCCAGAAGCTCTTCCTTTAGTGCTCATGAGCATGCGCAGCACCCCTGACAGGAGGACAGGTCTCTCTCCACACGAGATTCTGATGGGGAGGGCCATGAGACTTCCCACAGTTCCAACTGCTGCCCTATTGAATATTACAGATGATCTGATCTTGGATTATTGTAAAGGACTGTCTGACGCCATCCATTCTGTGTCCCTTCAGGTGCATGCGGCTGAAGTTCCAGCATCGAGGAACCTGTGTCATGACCTGAACCCAGGGGACTGGGTGTTGGTTAAAAAACACGTCCGGAAGAACTGCCTAGATGTTCGCTGGCGTGGGCCCTTTCAGGTAATCCTGATAACGAACACCGCGGTGAAGTGCGGGGGGCTGCCAAATTGGATCCATGCATCCCATACTCTAAGAGTTCCAGCACCTCTAGAAGGAACAGCTCCTATCCCAGACGAAAGCCCGGAAGTGGAAGAAGAGTCGCAAGAAGGGATTGAGGCAGCTGAGGGGGTGTCGGAAGAAGTTGGGAACGCATCGGATTCAGAAGAAGAGCGAAGGCAGGACGGCAGTGAGACTGAAGACGCAACTGAAGGAGAGAGCAGCAGTGAATACGAAACAGACACGGATCAGTACCAAAGTGATCAAGAACCGAGTGTGAGGACGAGATATAGGAGAACAAGGTGTGAGGCTGCCACTTGGCCGGGAAGAGACAGGAGGCTAAGTTTGAGGTCGGCCCAGGAAGAAACACTTGTTCCTATATCCGAAGACTCGGATCAAGAGGAAGATACCCAAGAGGGAACCGAGGAGGGCCCTAGAAGATCAAGGAGGGTGCGAGTGCCTAGTAGAAGATACTCTACTCCTGATTGGACCTACCTCGTTGCAGATGTCGGTGGGGCACAGAACCGGGAGGATCAGGGAAGTGAACCTGATCAGAACTGATCCGATAATCACAGTACAAATACTGTTCCTGCTACCGGGGGCGGAGGCCGAAAGACTGCTGACACTCAACATCGTCTATCCTCCTCTCCTAAGCGGAATAAGAAAATTGATTTTAGAGACTGTTGAATTTCCGGTTTGCTGTTCACGATATCCAGTGTTGGAGGGAACTCTTCTTCGACTAGAAATGATTGAGCGAATAGTGGAAGTTCTTGGACCACTTGTTGTCGTCGATTAATACCTTGTTGTAAATGTCTTCAAAGGGGCGTAGAACTGGGAAAGTGAAGAAGGTGATCCTGGTCAGAACGGACCCCTTTGTAGCTGTGGATGTAGAATTGATAGTACCAGGAGTGGAGATTGAAAAGACATTTATGAAGACGTAGTGTCACTCCTTGAACCATACATAACTTCAGACGGATATAAGACTCTTGAAAAGACTTTGTAAAAATTATTGCAAGATAACATAGCGCCGAGTGGAAGAAGAAAAGTGGTAGGGGTTTCCTTTTAGCGGACGGAGAAGGGCTAGGGTTGTCTGTTTCTACCGAACTTTGAACTGTTTTGCGGAAATAAATTGTCAAGCTTCCAAGTGTTCAAAAGAGAGACATTGCGAGAAAGAAAGACTTTTGGCTCAGAAAGGAGAAGAAGTGAATGCTGGAAGAAAGTCAAGAACTACACTGTTTGAGAACATGGAGGCTGGCAACCCGAACCGCAGGGCAAAATGTATAGTTGGCACATTGTTGGGAGTGGTGATTTCCCTGATAGTTTTAGTGGTTACTGTCTCATACATAGTGGGACACGAGAGAGATGCAACTGCAGTGAAGGAGGACAAGGGAGTGTCAACACCGAGAACTCCTATTGTTAATGATAAGGGAAACATCAATGATAAAGACAAAGCGTTGTTAGATGCAGAAATAAAAAGGTTACACACCGATGAGTCACAGGGAAATTACAAGTCAAATGCTTATGCTAAATTGCTTTATGAATACGTTGACGCCATGGAGGTGAAGAATTGCTACGTTTGTATGCAATTACCAGCTTCGGTAGAAGAGGGTATCAGATACCATCATCTTCCATTGACATATGGAATTACATGTAGTTTGTTGTTGAGCATATTTTATGGACGAGATGGATTTGAGTATTATTTCTCGAATTTCGACTCGACATTGCCAGAGGTCCCGAATTTCAAGCATTTGAACAAGTGGGACTATTACAAAAGCGAAGACAGATTACACAAATGGTTTATTCCATGGAAAACGTTAGATACTTCACATGCCCGAAGAAATAATCTGACTTGTCAAGTGTCAGAAATTGAGAAAAAGTTTATAGGGCAGGTGGATACTAGATACAGGAGGCAGAAGATTCTGAAGGCCTCAGGACAATGGGAAACAGATTGGACCAAGGAGGAAAGGGCACACCAAAGAAAGGGTAGTATTGGTCCAATTGCTTTAGATAAGGAGAAACGGGGGAAACTGTGCATCCACAGGAGTTACTCCTATTATGATAATTTTTATGTAGGTCAAGTCAATTGTGAACATGCCTTTCAACTGGAGTATTACTCTAAGGATTTTTTGAAGGGGATGCAAGCAATTCCAAATGTATATTTTGTATGTGGAAGAAATGCCTATGTGAAGCTACCAGATAATTGGTACGGATCATGCTATCTGGCTGTTGTCTTCCCTAAAATATATCATGTTGAGAATTTAGAAACGACAAAGAAAGAAATACCAACTAGGTGGAAGAGAGGGCTGGGTGCAGCAGAAGTAGTTGGAGATGTACTCGGTGCTGCATTCCCTTTCTTAGGACTGATATTGAATGACATTAAGATCAGGAGGTTAGCTACAGTCGTAGATAGGCTATCTGCCAGTACTGCTAGATCATTGATGCTGATAGAAGGTGAGATGCAATCGATTAGAGCAATGGTTCTTCAGAACCGACTTGCTTTAGACGTTCTGTTAGCTAAAGAGGGAGGAGTCTGTAAGGCTTTGAAGGTCCAGGAGTGCTGCACTTACATTCCAGACAATTCAAAACCTCTAGAGAAGTATATACGAAACATCACTGCCATACACTACGAAATTGAGGATCTGACAAAGATAAACGTGTGGGAAAAAGTAGGTCATGGAATGGGTAAAGTTGGAGGTTGGTTTGCCAACTTAGGAAAAGGTATCGTTTGGTACATACTGAAACCCATCATCATAATTGTGATTTGTGTAATCACTTTGTGGGGATTGGTGCGTTTGTATCAGTGGTATAGAGCAAATAGGTTACAGAGAACTATGAGAAAACAGGAGGAAAAGTTGACAGCGATGCAGGACACACAATACAGGAGTCTAAAGGCATTAGAGACAATGAAAAGAGGTGGCACTGCCACGACTTCACTTTGAAAGATTCTACATTTTGTGATGGTGTCCTGATGGTGATGACCCCTGAAGGTCATCAAAGGGGGGATTGAGAGAGCACAAGTTTGAAAAATGTATAAGTGCACCATATTTACAAGCACGTAGTTAGTTAACATGTACTTTGCACCAGAGTGTTTATATTTAGAAGTGAAATACACAGAGTGTCTTATATTCAGTGGTGAAATGCATAGAATGTTTAAGTAGAGTAACAATAATCATAACTGTGTGAGACTAATGTAGAAATGTTTGGGATGAATATGAAAACCTCATGTTCTCATGTTAAAGGAATCATGTTAGAGTTGAATAGAGCTTTACAAAACCAGTATAATGTGTAGGCCTCATGGCAATTCACAGAAAATCTAAACGTGCTGCTAAAATAATGTGAGATGGGGTTAACGTGGTTCTTCCAAAAATGTACTATCGAATTTAGTTTTGAAATATATGCTTTATAGATGTGTACTTTAAGAAATGTATGTTGGTTGAGAATGCTGTTTAAATCAAGTAAATTGTTTTCAGAGTGCAGGGACCCGCTTCATGTAAATCAAGTAGGCCTGAACTGATAGTGATGTCTCTTTGATGTGCCATGTGCTCGTTAGAGGAGAAGTCGAGAGGTGCCAAGTACAGAGCTTCGATTATATTTTACGACCTATAGATATGGTGGAGTCTGGAATTTGAGGCCCACTGCAGGACGGACTGTATGCAGGTGCGGGGGTCTTAATCAGCTAGAATGAAAGGGGCTTTGTTCAGTGGCGCTTGGCGCAGGCCTGTAGGAGTTTCCAGGAATTTCAGGGGGTATCAGCGCACTGGAGAAGAAGCCTGGGAACCAAGGTCAACTATAACGAGGGTCTTGAAGAGTACCATCATGGAGTTTACCGCGCAAAGATGTACCACGTGAGGGGCGTCCTAAGGGGCGTTTCTATTGGAAATGTGATTTGGAATTAGGGAACGCGACCCGGGAGGAGAATAGAGCAGATGATTTTGGGAGCCTAAGGAAGCGGATGGGTAGGCAGATAGGCTGATCAGGAGAGACCCATCATCAGAGAAGAAACAAAGAGAAGTGCGTGATCTTCTTAGGAAATCACCACGGCTGACACCTAGAGGGGTAAAGATCTTGTTAAGTAGGGATGTCACTTAGTGTAGTGTAGGGATAGACTAACCTTAATTTTTCTTTTCTGTAATGACTTTGAGGTTGCAACTTGTATCCATTTTGGCAACACTTATGCTTTTTGAAATTGTACTCATTATTCTGTTTTTCAGACTCAGACTATTGAAAAAGTTCATGTTCATAGTGATACCAATTTATCTTCTGAATCTCATTTTGAGAAGTTTGTACCTTCAGTTATCTTTGACTTTATATTAAATCTTTGAAACTTAAATTTGGTCAGTGGTCATTTAGAGTGGTGTAAGTTCATACATTGATTGACTTATTGTTAGATTACCTTTTACTCAACGACAGGTACCAACGATTCAGTCGACTTGGTTTGGGATCTGGTAAGGTAACTAGTAACCAGAAATCCCGCGTTAACAACAGGATGGAATAACATCCTCAAATATGTACCACTTCTTATTCTAATATTATTTTTCGCCTGACAATTGTCCTGTATTGATTTTGAAGTTATTTAAACTATGATTTTGCCATGAAGCCAGATCCTCATTTTACGCGACTATGAGTTTTTTTCAGGTTGTACTTCAATATTTGCGTGATTAGTAAAACCACCCATGGTGTGAAGGATGTTCCCAGTTTGCGTTAGCCTTCAGACTATTTCTTCTCATAGAAGGTGCTTCGAGGCATCCCACTTCCTTCTTCAATAGCGTGATGTTTGTCATCTATGTACGGCAATCCCTCTGCCATAGAGAAAAACATTTTAAATTAGGCTGGCTTCATTAGGTGTATTATGCCTAATTGAGTGCACAGCCGGTGAGTATGCTTAACAGATATGGGGAGAACATTTATCTGGAGGTGTCAAGAGTACGGACAAAATGACCTAAAGCAACCTTTGTGCGTTAGTATTTTGAATTCCTTAAAAGCTTCAAAATTAGGAGCAGACATAAATATCGACTAAGCTGGACAAAATTGCTGGCCAGCACGGAATGTCTGACCCGGACGCGTATTCAATAGACTAAGGCCATTTTGAAGTAAGCCATTGGATTTTACATCACTGATTGTAATTTAGATCTGCTACAGGAAGGAACTTTGAAGTATACAAGTGTAGTGCACATGCAAGAAGGAACAAACTCTCTGCTGTCAGTAGTTTGACACCCTTGGCAGTTTTGGTGGACACCTAAATTCAGAGGTCCCGAGGGAAGACCCCATTTTGGAGAGTGGTGCCTGTGTACTAAAAACACAATGTTCATTTGTTTGAGCTTTTTATTGAGTTTCTTCCAGGAGAAAATAAACATGCCACTCAATATGTAGGATAATACGACAATGGAACTACTATTCCTGGTCTCTCTATGTGCACTACAGTTCTCCAACCATAATCAACAGTAAAACTTCCTTTGAACTCTCGCTGTATAAGAATCCTAGGTGTTCCCCTTGTGCCATCATTCTCCTGGTGTCAACATTCTGATGGGCCTGGCATCTTTTTACAGCTCAGGGATACTGGTGTAAGGAGTGACCTGAGAGGTTTCTACATCTTTTTGTACTGCTGATTCCCAAATGAGTCTTGTATTATGTAAGACAAGTGGTTACATGCCAACTATACCTACAACTTTAAGTAGTCACATTAAAAAGCCCATTGCTGCTTTTTGGAAGATTGTCTTAGTTAAAGAGCACCTGCATTTTTTTCAGTTGTGGGGGAGGCACCAGTCAAACCTCCAAGTGGAAATCTGTACAGCCTTCCACAACTCTGACCTCTCACTCTCCCTAAGTACATTGTGCGCATAGGATGTGCATGCCTGTGTACCGAGCACCCGAGGAACACCAAATAAGTGTTGCCATTGAGAATGGTTGTTGACCTTCTCATCACATTTGCTGCCCAATGTCATCATCCCTAGCCAGATATCTGTAGTTGAGTGCAGTGAGTGCATGGGCTAGGTTCACAGAAGCTACAACACGGCAAGAGAGATACCTTTGTATTTGGCTGCAATTGCTTGTGCATGCTCCCGCAGATCATCCTTTGACGATACGAAGCAGGAGAATCTAACAGCGAGTATTATGGGATGACCACCACCACAATTGATTTGTATAAACAACATACATAGGTAATATTATTGAATGAATCATCATCCACGCAGCTGAACAAAACATCAAAAAGAGGTACTTTAATTTTATCCCAACTATTTGACTGTAGATTAGCAGCAGAGCATGTGGTTGGTTTGCTGCCACCTCCACAACTTCTGGATATGAGTTGATGCTGGAGGCCTGCATATAAGACCACTTTTTACTATGAAAAAGTTATGTGCGCTTGCAGCAGTAGCGGCTACTACCGAACGGGGATGGTGGGTGGGGAGGTTCTGAAACTAGAAAAAATGATTTACCTGACCTTAAATTGCTGGCTGCCGTCTGTCCTCCGTCCTCTTCCTTCTTCTTTTTCGGGCAGCAGCAGGAAGCACCAGGGTACTCAGGCTTCCCTAAGCCAATCACAACACTGGAATGCAGCGTTGTGATTGGTTTGAGCGCTGTGGTTCGGTGCTCAGACGGGAATAGGGAGCCTGTGCATGTTGCTCACCAAGCTGAGTAATGCAACCTGGTGGGGAACATGCAAAGTGTGCATGAACTGTTTGGTCAGCCCAAAAGGGAGTGACAACCACTCCCCCCCCCTCTGCTCTGCCCACGCCTGCCCCACCACTGACTGCAATAGAAAATATAAAATTATATTTTTCCTTTTGAGCAGTGGGCAACGCTCCTCTGCCTTAGCGGTGGAGCCACCAATGGCTTGCAAAGAGAAGAGAAGACAGTCTTGTTGCCTTCCTTAAGCTATGCATAGATAGAGTATCGGACTGCAAATAAGCCTGCTTTTGCTGCGAGTGAGTGGAATGGTCTTGTCTGCTCTGACCACATAGAATTGTTCCAAAGTCAGAATCAAACAGAGTCCTAATGCCCATTTCCAATTGCCTGTAGTAAGGACAGGTTGCCAGGGTCCTAATGAATAAGAAACGTGTGAGAAGAAAGACTGCCACTAACCAACCTGACCAAGGTGAAACAGTGAAGTGTAGAGAATACACTAGGATAGCCAGTTTACCTTATTGCAAGTGCCATAGGATATCATGCACTTTATTAAGGCAGATGTGCTATCTGTTGCATTTGGGATGTAGTAACCCATCCACCAAACTCTAAATCAGACCTTTTGTTCTTTATCTAAATTAGGACTTCAACAAGTAAGGTTAGAGCACCATGCACTACTGTGGTGAAACTCCATTTAATCGCCAGGCCACTTGGCACTGTTCCTTCCCTATGGTTGTTGGTTAGACCAGGATTGTTATTTACATTCAATAGAGGGCCCGATATGTTCTTCCCACTACGACCATCCTGAGGTATCCAACCATGATTCAATCACTTTCTACCTCTGATGCAAGTAGCTGCAACTCTAAGTGTAGTCTTTTGTTGTTGTTAGTTTCTCCATAATCTTTCCTGTGATCATTCCTAAGAAACAGGAACTTGCACTTGCACTCCACCTCAAACAACCTTGATCTTTCCAACACTCGTCTGTGTCTGGCAGAAGGGTTGCAAGCTTCTGACTCTAAGCAACACCAACACTCATAGTTTGAAAGGTTAATGTATGGCACTGATAATGCATTGGATGCGGAACATGTAAGACACTTCTGAATTGAACATGCATAGTGATATTCTGCCACTGCATGCCCACCCACGTGACAAATCCTCAGTGGTTCTCATGGGTTCTATCAGCAGCTTGCATTGAATGGAAATGCATTGCATTATAGAACATTGCTTTTTAGTATGCTATTTTCTCGAAATAAAACCCTGATGTTAGACTTAGCATCCTGGGTGTGCTTTCCCCTGTCTTTCTGCCTCTGCCTCCTGTATTTTTGCTGTGTGCTGGACTTCGTTAATTCTCGTCTAGATGCTTTGGGCACTTTGCCACTGCTGATCAATGCCAAAGTGCATGTGCTCCCTATGTAAATTGTGCATATTGATTGGTATTTCCATGATTGGCTTGTTTGACTTACTA
This sequence comes from Lissotriton helveticus, assembly GCF_964261635.1. Taxonomy (NCBI): domain Eukaryota; kingdom Metazoa; phylum Chordata; class Amphibia; order Caudata; family Salamandridae; genus Lissotriton; species Lissotriton helveticus. The sequence continues at coordinate 176,393,364 of NC_136073.1, forward strand.
CTAAGTCACTAGTACAGTGCACTATGTGTGCCCAGGGCCTTTAAGTTAAATGTTGCTAGTGGGCCTGCAGCACTGATTGTGCCACCCACACAAGCAGCATTTCAAAAGGGTCTTAGCCCTGCTGCTGCAGTGTCTGTGCGCAGTCTCTACAGCCATGTCAACCTGGCAAGTGCCCCCACTTGCCAGGCCCTAACCTTCCCTTTTCTTACATGTGAGTCACCCCTAAGGTAGGCCTATGGTACCCTCATGGGCAGGTAGTGATGTGTGTGAAAGATAGGACATGTACTGGTGAGTGTGACATGTCCTGATAGTGAAATACAGTTTAATTTGTGTTTCACTATTGAAAGGCTATCTGTCCCAAAGGATAGAATGAGGAATACTTTGTATAACTTCCCATGGGGACAAGATAGAAAGTTGGAGTTACTATGCCTGAATTCAGAATATAAAAATGTATCTTTTAGTAAAGGTGATTTTTTATTGTGTGGTTAGAAATAACACTTTTAGAAAGTGGCTATTTTCTTGCTCGGCCATCCAGTGTGACTCTGCGGTTTGTGGATTGACTCTCTTTGGAGTGACAGGGACTGGGCATGTGCATTTTCTTCAGATAGCCACTGGGGAGGTTGAGGTGTGTCCTGTCTTTCCTGGATGAGTCAGGGCTGGGCTGCATCCTGAGTGGTGGGACGAGATTTCCCTGCACCCGAATAGGCCTGGTCTGCCTTGGACAAAGCTGTTTCCACCTCTGCCAGGAAGCTGGGTGAGAGAGGACAGAACTGGTTTGGAATGGCACTGGGGCGCCAAGTCTACAGCAATGCTGGGGCTGCAGTAAGAAACCAATGCATCACCTCCCTGCACAGTAAGAAACTGAAGCATCATGTCCTCTTCAGTAAGGAACCAACGCATCACCTCCCTTGCAGTAAGGAACTGACGCATCGCCTTCCCTCTGCGTAAGGAACCGACAAATCACCTTCCCTGTGGCTGGTTTGGTTTATGATTTTGAATTCATCCAAGGTAATTTGTGCTGAAAGTGTCGCATCTGTAGTTGGCTACGGACAGAACTTATTTTACCTTTTAAAAGTCATATCTTGAGAACTGTATCATGATGTGTCGCTTTGGTCTTGTTTGGTTTGGATAAAGTCCAGAAAGCATTTTCTAGGTATGTCACTGAGAGTTTGTCTCTTAATTGAGGAATTGAAATCTGAATTAGGCCCTGTGAACAAACCAATGACACGTAGCAGTAGTTAGAAATTAGCGTGATGTACCTATTTAGTTCAATGAGAATGTTTGAGCCTTAATAATATTCCCGCACATATAGTAGCTTAGGGATTAGTATACACCTTATATTTCTAATGAGCAATATGGATTGGCTTGACCAGCGCCATTTTGTGGCCTAGTCTGCTTGTAGCATTAGTGGAAACCTACCATTACAGTTAGCAAAAGCCGTTTTCTCACAAACAGTCGGACACATGTAAGAAACTGCTGCTTCTGTATGTTAGACCTGTCAAGGTTGTAGGTGGGGGTAGGCCAGATAAGCACATTCCAGGAGTCGCTGTACGGACTCTCCTAGAGCTGGCAGAAGGGAGTCACCCTCACCGACCTTGCTATAACGAGCTGCGCTAAACTAAGGATGCTTTGTGTCCCATCTATGGTCTTTCCTTTTGCACCAACCTGTACCAACTTGTATTTTTCCTTCTTAGGTAACGGTTTCGAAATGTAACAGTATATATATGATCTCTTGATAATGTGCCAGCAGTCTTCTCGGCGGACCTCGAGGGGTTAGGTCGCGGGAGGCTCCTCTGGCAGAGTTTTTGTTTAATAAACGATTGAACTTTCTACGCTGCCAACTGACTGATTATTGGTAATTGGTATTGGGGGCTATTAGTAAGTATAGCTCTATAGGTTATTATTATTTTTCGGTACTTCAGTTGGCGACTCCGCCGGGACTCCGCGTTGGGGTCGTCCCTCCGTAATCGGAAAAGAACGGGACATTGGGAAGGGTAATCTTGGTCGAGGGGGAGGACTGACCGAAGTTTGAGGGTTACTCCGCTCTCCCGATCAGGAGAGCCCCAGCTGCTAGTGACCCCACGCCAGAGTCCTACGGGTGTAACCCAGAAGCAGACCATGTTGGTCATCAGGAGTTGGCAGTGGAGAAATTTGCAATCGAACCTGAGTGCACCAGGTGAGTGAATCGTCTTGTGTTGTGTTGGATATCCTTTTTTGATGTGGAGTATTTGGGTGGTTTGAGACCACGGAGAACTCAAAAAGGGGTCTGACGGGGCAGTATTGAGACTGCACGGGCAGGCACTCCTGTTTTGGGCAGATTTGGTGATTAATAGAGATCCGAACCAGACGTCTAGGTGTGACTTGAGGAAGAAGTTCACATCCGGCCAGACTGCTCTCGGGAATGCTGTCAGTCATGATTGGGTAGCCCCTGGGCAGATCTTGAGCGACGCTTGAAATAGCGGGCTAAGTTAGAATAGCACAGGAGGTGAACCATGAAGGCTGCCGGATGGCCCGTAGGTCGGTCTGTGGTTTAAAAACCTGTGTGGCTATCTCTAGGTAGTCTAAGGACGAGACTACTTGATGTCTGGCTTTTTGAAACAAATTTGGAAAGGTATATGAGTTCTCCATAGACAGGAGCCGACGGGCTCTGTCTTTTGCTTGGTACGAAGTTGTTTTATCCTTTATGTTGTTCAAAAGATTGTTGTCTGTGTATTGTGGGTGTGCAATTGAAGTTGAGTGGAACATGGCCATGTGTATGAGTGTGTTGTAACTAATTTTTTCCTTTTCAGCTGAAGTAACTAGATTACAGAAAAAGGCAATGCCGTGCTTTAGTAAGCTATGTTTTGGCTGTGTTTGCCGGAAGGGTACGAGGCTGGACGAAAGCCAGCCGGCCCCTCCAGAAGGGAGCCCTAGTCACGATATGTATTGTAAGCACAGGATTGCACCACTTTTATTCAATACCGTATGGCATAAATACAACAAACATAATGTCAAATTACAGTGGCCGCTGACCGGATCCTTCGATGAGAAAAAGATGCAGTATTTACAAGACCGCCTGTTCGCCAAACGTAGCCGACAGGCCATGTTTGATTCCCTCAATACATGGCAGAAAGAGGCAAAGCGGAGACGGATTAGAGCAGAGAAGTTAATAAAGATTAAACCAGGACAGACTATAACCCAGAAAGCCATTGCCCATGATAAAAGTAAAACGGAACAGAATATTGATTGTTTAGATAGACAGTTTAGCTTACAGGTAGATAAAAGTTATGTGACTCGAAATGAAGCTGAGGACTAAATAAAGGATTTATTGAACGTTCGACCTCCCCCACCTTATGCGCCACAACGCATATACCCCGCTGTCCCTCTTCACTCGGCTGCTGCTCCTCTAGCCTCCGCCCCAGAGGTGGACGTGTCTCTAGCCCCCGCTGGTACGTCTCGTGCCGCACCTACCTCATTAAGAGACACCGCTACCCTCGTTCCTGATGCACGACCATTCATGGGGAATTCTCCCGTGATTTTAGCAGCTCCAAGCCCCATATGGACATCCGAATCGGCCGGTGCGACCCCTGAAGTAAGGAACAACACTCCATTAGGAGATATAAGCGGACTGAATGCTAGGCGGTTATTCACGAGAGCATCGGTGGGCTATAGTGAAAAAGAAGCTCTAACAGAACAGGTAGTTAAATGGATGAGGAAAGATATATATACAGTAGCGGATTTATGGAGCACCATAAGGGACCTCAAATCTGTTATGCAGCAGCATGTTTTGCGCCAAATGTCTCGTTACCTTATTGAAGTTTGGGAAAAATGTTTTCGGGATGGGATGGCTCCCCAGATATTGCATGACATTCTGGATCGGACTCATAAGTTTGATTTGAGTCCGACGGAAGTGTATAAGAATGTGGAGACATTGGTAAAGTATCGAGGTAGAGTGTTTGTGAGGTGTCCCAACTGGTATTCCCAACATCCTATGAGGGAAGTCCACCCTATTTACCATCCTGAAATACCCGAAGTACGTGATAATCAAAACATAGTTACAAGAAATAGAGTAGAGGCGCGGTTTCAGGAGCAATGGGTATACACTCCATGGAAAAGGAGTGCAGTCCTAGCTTTAAAATCACAACTTCCTGATCCACGAAAGAATCCCACAGCTTATTATAAAGCACTGACTGAAGCTGCAGCCTCAGCTGTAATGACTTTTGCTGATGTTGAGTTGTTTTTCGGGTTGCTTGTCCCCATAGATATATGGCGACAGGTTCATGACACTGATCATGCAGCAGAGTTGGGGGGGACCTGGAACCAGTTGAAAGACTGGGATCAGGATCGTAAACCAGGGGACAAGCCAAGAGATGAAATTACTACTCTCCCGGCGAAAATCATTGCTTACATGCACACCTTGATTCCTCCACGAAAAGTTGATTGGGATAAATTGGGATAAATTGACCGCCTGCAAACAAATGAAAACAAAAGAAAGACGAGAGTGTTTCCGATTTCTTTACTCGGTTTGAGGGTACATTCATTGATTTTAGCGGACAGGACGTTGCCATGGAGGGCGGGATCCGGTTGTTCGTGAATCGTTTTGTAACCAACTTGTTACCAGAGGTCTCTAGTCGGCTACAAGCCGCCGAGAGCACTTGGCCCAGTATTATGAGCATAGGGAGAATGAGAGTAAGGATAAAATGGAAAAGAAGGCTAAGGACCTTAAAACTCGGGTGTTGCTACAGCAAGTCATTCGAGGACGAGGAGGAGGGAGAGGGACGAGAGGGCCAGTATCCAGAGGGGTGGGGATAGGAAGAGGTAGAGGCCCGGCCCCGTCATTGGGGATAAATCAGTGTGCTTATTGTAAACAGGAAGGACATTGGAGGGTTCAGTGTCCGTTACTGCTAGCACAGAACGGGGCTGACCGAGGACGGGGACATGGCCGAGGTGGCCCAGACCGCAGTGACATGAGAAGAGAGGAGGCAGTACAGGGCAAGTTCGAACGGAATAATTTCAATAACCCTCAAGGTAGGCAATAGTTTAATGAGGACTATGCATTCAGAGAACAGGATGGGTATGGGTATACATAGGACAGCCAAGGACAGAGTAGGGGCCAAGTGTCGATACCAGTCAATCAACAAGGACCCTATGTGAAGGGGGAATTGATGAGGACTTCCGAGAATTTTCTAATTGACACCGGAGCAATGAATAGTTCTGTTGCTCGATCATTGGTCCCAGGGGCGGCTCTGTCCGGGCAAAATAATGTTTCAGTGGGATTTTTAGGAGTTCCGGTGGTAAGCCCCATCTCTAAACCACTCCCATTCACTATTGGTCCAGCCACTATTGATTCACCCTTCTTGTTGACTTCACATTGTGGTGAGAATCTACTGGGTTTAGATGTGTTGAAAAAGTTGAATGCTAAAATTTACTGTTCTCCCGATGGTATTTATTTAACGATACAACCTCCTAATGAAAATATGAAACAATGTTTTACTAAAAATGAACGTCTTACACCTGAATTTGACACCATCCCTACTACGTTGTGGGCAACGGGGGATGCGGATGTCGGTAAGTTAGACATCCCTCCCGTCCATATTACGTTGAAACCTGGTGTAAAATTGCCACAAATATCCCAGTATAAAATCTCGCCGGCTGGCGAGCGAGCCTTATTGTCTATTATACAGGATTTAATTGATAAAGGTATGGTTGAGGAAACAGCTGCAATGTGTGTAACAGCCCTATTCTCCCGATTTTTTAAAAGACTTCTGATTCTGGGACTTCCGGAAATGTTGATACATATCGTTTTGTGATTGACCTGCGGGAGGTATATAAGATTGTAGTGCCTCAGTACCCCGTGGTGTCTGATATCACTACTATCCTTACGATGATCCCACCAACTGCTAAGTATTTTTCGGTCATTGATCTGAAAAATGCTTTCTTTAGCATCCCGATCCATCCTGACAGCCGTCAGATCTTTTGCTTCTCATTATCTGGCCGACGCTTTAGATTATGTTGTGCACCTCAAGGCTATACCGAGAGTCCGAGCATCTATAGTCAAGCCCTTTAGGCAGTTTTGATGACTTGGTTTTGCCCGAAGGAAATGTGCTCTTTCAATACGTAGATGACTTGTTGGTTGCGTCGGACACCGAGGAAGGATGTAGAGACGCCACTGTCAAGTTATTACACCATCTGGCTGCTAAGGGTAATAAAGTGTCCCTGTCCAAGTTCCAATATTGTCGACAGGAAGTGACCTACTTAGGTCATCTGCTGTCGAAGGAGGGAAGACGCCTGACTCCAGAAAGTATTACTACCATTTCTAACATGTCTGTGCCTTGCACCCAGCGTGAAGTTCATGCTTTTCTTGGTATTACCTCCTACTGTAGCCAATGGATTCCTAATTTTTCTCTTCTTGCTAAACCTTTGTTACATTTAACCACTAAAGATGTGCATGAACCTCTCCCTTGGACTGATGAATGCCAGTCTTCTTTTGACTCTCTGAAATCTGCTCTTTGTTCTGCACCCATCTTGGGTACTCCTGATTACCGTAAACCTTTTGTACTATATGTGCATGAGGTTGACGGTTGCTCACTTTCAGTGTTAACACAAGGATTTGGTGGTAAGCAAAGACCTTGTGCTTACTTCTCGGCCACATTAGATAATGTGGCCAGAGCACTTCCCAGCTGTCCGAGGGCCACTGCGGCTGTGGCGGTGGCCATACGGCAGTCGGAGGGGCTTGTTCTAAATTCTAGTCTAACCGTGATGGTGCCGCATGCTGTGGATGCATTGCTAAACAAAACAAAAACACAGCATGTTACAAGTGCGCGCCTCACGGGTTATGAATTGACCCTGTTTGACCCGCATGTTACGATTAAGCGATGTGCCACTTTAAACCCTGCCACATTGCTACCCCTCCCTTCTGGGGAAACTAAAAATGATGTCCATGATTGTATTTTTCGGACAGAGGAAGAAACGAAGGGAAGAATTGACCTCACAGACATTCCTCTATCTGACCCCCAAGGGGAATTGTATGTGGATGGGTCTTGTTTCAAGTTAACAGATGGCACAACAACAGCTGCATATGCAATCACGACGCTCAAAACAGTAGTTGAGACTTCTCGAGTTCCCTATCGATCAGCTCAAGCTGCTGAGCTACTGGCATTATTACGAGCCTGTGAATTGAGCGAGGGGTTAGAGGTTAACATCTATACTGACAGCCAATACGCCTTCGGCGTGGCCCATAGCTTTGGGCTGCTGTGGAGAGAACGGGGTTTTCTCACCTCTCATGGACAAAAGATACAGAATGGTCCCTTGGTTTTGCGACTGCTTACAGCCCTAACATTGCCCAAGAAAGTAGCGATCATAAAATGCAGTGCACATAAGGCAGTAGTGGATGAATTTGGTGAGGGTAATGCTTTTGCGGACCAAGTCGCTAAACAGACAGCTCAGTCCACATTTTCCATTATGTTTGTAACCTCTTCTGCAAAATGGGTGGAGGAATCTGATTTATTCAATAACACCATAGAAAGTGTGCAGGAGATACAGAAAGAGGCTACCCCGCCCGAGTTGGCTCGATGGGAACAGGAGGTGGGAAGGTTGGATGAAAATAACTGTTGGGTGGATTTGACTGAAAAACAACGATGGCTGTTGCCCAATCCTCTGGTACAGGCCGTTGTAACTATGGCCATGGCCCAGCCCATATTGGGGCTAAAGGCATTTGCGCTTTATTGGACCCAGTGTGGAATAATCCCAATATTCAGAAGACAGCTGTCCATTTAGTCCAATATTGTATGGTTTGTTTACAACATAATCCAGGGAAAGGGGAAGCTGTCTCGAGTGGTAATTTCGCACCCCCGACCTTACCGTTTGAGGTGCTCCAGATGGACTATATCCACATGGAGCGCGTCAACAATTTGAAATATGTCTTGGTGGTGGTTTGTGCTTTTAGCAAATGGGCTGAGGCTTACCCCACTAAGGAAAACACTGCCTTGGCTACAGCGAAAGCTCTCATTAAGGAATGTATCCCTAGATATGCATTGCCCCGTTTGATTTGGTCGGACAACCGGGGGCATTTCCATGGGGCCCTTGTCAAATATATCTGTAACGGGCTTCAAATATGACAAAAATTTCATGCTGCTCGACATCCCCAATCAGCAGGATTAGTTGAGAAATATAATGGAATATTGAAATAAAAATATGGCAAAAATCCAAGAGAGTACTGGATTGAAATGGCCTGACACCCTACCATTAGCTCTCATGTCTTTACGGGTCACCCCTCATTCACGCTCTGGCCTTTCACCCTATGAAGTAATTTTTGGGCGGCCCGCAAATGTATGGGGAGTGCCTAGACCGAGATCATTTACCGATGTTGAATATCCTATGTTAACAGATTACCGGTATACTTTGACTAAAGATCTCCGTTCTATTCCTCAGCAGGTAGCATCTGTATTGCAGCCCCTGCCAGAGGGCCCTGGACATCGATTGGAACCTGGCCAATGGGTATTGGTGAAGAAGTACGAGCGAGACACCAGCCTGGCCCCGAGATGGTCTAAGCCATATCAAATCCTCCTGGCTACGCGAACGGCAGTGAAGGTGGACCGAAAGAGGCACTGGATCCATGTGTCTCACCTGAAGAAGCTGCCCCTTCTGCTTCCTCATGATCAGCAGCATCCGGATGGAGTCCTATTACAGGAAAGTGAGAGAGCCACCAGATTTGTTCCTTTTTCCGACGCCTGTGAAGTCCAACCAAGGCAAGAAGGAGGAGTGACGGGATCGGGCGAGGCAGCAATAGAGGAATCCACGATTGCCCCCGATCTTGTCCCTGTTATTTCAGCTGGCAGTGGCTTTGATGAAGGAGACGTACTTTCTCCTGTGTTATTTCCTGATCAGGAAGTTCCAGGTCATGCTCGTTACAACCTACGGCCAAGAAAACATCACGGTACCTCAGACGACCCAGTAGGAGATAAGGAAAGACTCGAGTAAATAGGGCTTGCTAGATTCTTGTCTGAGGCACTGAGCGAGACACTGGACTGAACCCGTTGAGAGCTGGAACTTTGATATTGTGCTCTGTTTAGAAAGAAAGACTTTTGCATAACAAGGCCAGGTTGTATTCTGAGTTCCCCTGAGGCATCACGAAGCGGAACACCATTTGATGATTTTGTTTGTTTTCTTGAGATGAATGATAGGAGCCTGCCTGTGAGACTCTAGACGGACACAGGGAAGAAGAACCCTCTGGCAGGAAGGTCTGCTTGGCCCAGTGTCGTTTTTTGGACTTTTAGCTAGGAATGTACCCTTTTGGTCCTATAGTACCTGAAGAAGAACGCCCTTTTGTGGAGTGGTGTGGCTCACTGGTTAGAGGCGGCAGACCCGGAAGCAGAGAACGGCCCAGGACCAGGGTTCAAATCCTGACGCGGCAGGGTCATGGACCAGGGTCAGCGGACTCGATAATTCTCGCCTCGGTGCCTACTCTAACCAGGGATCACACTCGGCAACTCTGGGCATTAGCTTGCCTCATCTCTATAATGGCCCCCCACATTCACCGGGAAGCCTGGTTTCACCTTGGAGATACCCAGTAGGGACCATCTCACAGAGATAGCCAGCACGGGTTCCCCAGCGGTCTACAGCACCACGACGCATCAGGGTACCAGTGCGCTTTACAAGACACATACATTTACATTTTTGCCCCACGATACATACCCTTTTATGAGCCAATGTTTTCTGCTTGGACCATGCGTGTAAAAATAGCTTTTGTAGTTGTGATAGCGGTTATATTAGCAATTTTCATGAGTGTATTCATATATTTAGAGTATAAACATCCAATGCAAGCAATGATGGCATCTACTGTTGCCCCTCCAGAGCATCTGATGTTTTCCTTGGCCCCCATAAGGAAAGGCATCGCCAGACCTATGCTAAAAATGTATTCGTAGAAATGCTCCACCAAACACATAGTACTTCTAATATGACAGATTGTTGGGTTTGTGAGCTGCTGCCATCAGTTATGCATAAACATGATCTATTTCTCTCTCTGCCCGTATCATATTTAGGAAGTTGTGAAGCATGGTTCCAAATGTTATCAGCTATGTATAACCATTATGTGGAAAACCCCCAAACAGTACTCGGAAAAAGATTATAATGTGATCCTAGCCTATATTGAGACACACCAAGGTTTTGATCCAGCAGGAAATGAAGGGGAAGGATCGTTGGACCCAAATGCTTGTATAAATGTATACACTAGTAATGAAAACAGTACTTGGTTGATAAGTGACCTCTATGACTTCGCTAACTTCAATCATTCACAGTATTTCCAACAGTTTATCACTAGGAATGTCACCAATGAACTCATTATGCCCATTCCTATTCTGAATACCTCATCTGCTTTCTGTGTGCAAGGAATGGGGCATATTCAGGTTGGGAATAGTATCTGTAATTATACATATAGGATGAAAATCTTTAGCAGCCCCCCATTGTTAACTCCACCAAATGTGTATTGTGTATGTGGGGAAAATGCTTACACTTGGTTACCACGAGAATGGGCAGGCCAATGTTATTTATCTTTCTTGTACCCTCCTGTATATATAGCTCCCTCAGACTATCACAAAACACATCAGCTATATGACACAAAAGTGGCTCCCCATAGACAACGGAGGCAGCTCGGAATGACTGAAGTGGATCAGACAGATACCTCCTTACAGCAGTTTACTGATTTTGCCAAAGGATTGGTCCCATTCTGGGGTCCTATATTGACAAGTCGAGAAGTTAGACGATTGTCCAGGGTAGTGGAAAATGTCATTAATATCACTACTGATATTATGACCAATATAACGGAAGAGCTTCAGGCCACGAGACTTGTTTCTCTCCAGAACCGAATGGTTCTAGACGTTATCTTAGCTGATCGAGGAGGAGCATGCCGGCTGATCGGCAGCTCCTGTTGTGTTTACATTCCAGACTCCGCCCCCACAGTCCATTTAGCTATTCAGAAGCTACATCGCATTGCAGCAGAAATGCATACCGGATGGTGGTAGCTGGAGCTGCAGGCATTTTCTTCACCTGTTGCCTTTGTATGCAATGTGGTCCAGTCTGTTGCTCTTATTGTGCTACCAAATTGACAGCTATGATCGTCCCTTCTGCTACCCCGTCTAAGTCTCAGATGCTCCAACAGGAGATTCGTGAGTTAATGGCCATTAATAACGAAGTCTTCCAGGATTAGTCCTGGATTAGTTAGCGACATCACGCTAAAAGGAGGGTTTGAGGAACTGAAATCTGAATTAGGCCCTGTGAGCTAACCAATGACATGTAGCAGGAGTTAGAAATTAGCGTGATGTACCTATTTAGTTCAATGAGAATGTTTGACCCTTAATATACTCGCACATATAGTAGCTTAGGGATTAGTATACACCTTATATTTCTAATGAGCAATATGGATTGGCTTGACCAGCGCCATTTTGTGGCCTAGTCTGCTTGTAGCATTAGTGGAAAACTACCATTACAGTTAGCAAGAGCCGTTTTCTCACAAACAGTCGGACACATGTAACAAACTGCTGCTTCTGTATGTTAGGCCTGTCAAGGCTGTAGGTGGGGGTAAGCCAAATAAGCACATTCCAGGTGGCGCTGTACGGACTCTCCTAGAGCTGGCAGAAGGGAGTCACCCTCACCGACCTTGCTATAACGAGCTGAGCTAAACTAAGGATGCTTTGTGTCCCATATATGGTATTTCCTTTTGCACCAACCTGTACCAACTTGTATTTTTCCTTCTTAGGTAACGGTTTCGAAATGTAACAGTATATATATGATTTCTTGATAATGTGCCAGCAGTCTTCTCGGCGGACCTCGAGGGGTTAGGTCGCGAGAGGCTCCTCTGGCAGAGTTGTTGTTTAATAAACAATTGAACTTTCTACGCTACCAACTGACTGATTATTGGAAATTGGTATTGGGGGCTATTAGTAAGTATAGCTCTATAGGTTATTATTATTTTTCAGTACTTCATAATGATACCACAGGGATGATCCCTACTTGTACCATCCACAGCTTAAAACCTTCCTTTTTGCTGCTTAGGGCCTCCGTGGAGCCAAGTATTGGAAGCTATATGTATTAAGTGTGTCTTTAGGTCTGGCTTGACTGGACTGCTCCCATGAGGCACAGGCTGATGAAGGCTGTTAGCCAGAAACCGGTCCTTGGATGCTTGATTCCGGTCTGGGAAAGACATGGCTTGGTAGTTCGGACTGGACTGTTCCCATGAGGCACAGGGTCAGAGCTGATTTGCATATAGCCAGTGTCTAACCCAGGGTGGTGTGGAGTGCAAAAAAACGATGGATTTAGGCCCAGATCCTTGTACTGGGGTGAATGTATGACATTGTTCTACATTCTGTCCATCAACTGTGTTTTTTGCAATTTTCACCCCGAGTGTGCTGGGTATGCTCAGACGTGAGTCCCAGGCTCTCCACACCACTGGAGTCAAGCTATCCAGGCTGATGAAGGCTGTTAGCCAGAAACTAGTCCTTGGATGCTTGATTCCGGTCTGGGAAAGACATGGCTTGGTAGTTCGGACTGGACTGTTCCCATGAGGCACAGGGTCAGAGCTGATTTGCATATAGCCAGTGTCTAACCCAGGGTGGTGTGGAGTGCAAAAAAACGATGGATTTAGGCCCAGATCCTTGTACTGGGGTGAATGTATGACATTCTTCTACATTCTGTCCATCAACTGTGTTTTTTGCAATTTTCACCCCGAGTTTGTTGGGTATGCTCAGACGTGAGTCCCAGGCTCTCCACACCACTGGAGTCAAGCTATCCAGGCTGATGAAGGCTGTTAGCCAGAAACTAGTCCTTGGATGCTTGATTCCGGTCTGGGAAAGACATGGCTTGGTAGTTCGGACTGGACTGTTCCCATGAGGCACAGGGTCAGAGCTGATTTGCATATAGCCAGTGTCTAACCCAGGGTGGTGTGGAGTGCAAAAAAACGATGGATTTAGGCCCAGATCCTTGTACTGGGGTGAATGTATGACATTCTTCTACATTCTGTCCATCAACTGTGTTTTTTGCAATTTTCACCCCGAGTTTGTTGGGTATGCTCAGACGTGAGTACCAGGCTCTCCACACCACTGGAGTCAAGCTATCCAGGCTGATGAAGGCTGTTAGCCAGAAACCAGTCCTTGGATGCTTGATCCGGTCTGGGAAAGACATGGCTTGGTAGTTCGGACTGGACTGTTCCCATGAGGCACAGGGTCAGAGCTGATTTGCATATAGCCAGTGTCTAACCCAGGGTGGTGTGGAGTGCAAAAAAACGATGGATTTAGGTCCAGATCCTTGTACTGGGGTGAATGTATGACATTGTTCTACATTCTGTCCATCAACTGTGTTTTTTGCAATTTTCACCCCGAGTGTGCTGGGTATGCTCAGACGTGAGTCCCAGGCTCTCCACACCACTGGAGTCAAGCTATCCAGGCTGATGAAGGCTGTTAGCCAGAAACCAGTCCTTGGATGCTTGATTCCGGTCTGGGAAAGACATGGCTTGGTAGTTCGGACTGGACTGTTCCCATGAGGCACAGGGTCAGAGCTGATTTGCATATAGCCAGTGTCTAACCCAGGGTGGTGTGGAGTGCAAAAAAACGATGGATTTAGGCCCAGATCCTTGTACTGGGGTGAATGTATGACATTGTTCTACATTCTGTCCATCAACTGTGTTTTTTGCAATTTTCACCCCGAGTGTGCTGGGTATGCTCAGACGTGAGTGCCAGGCTCTCCACACCACTGGAGTCAAGCTATCCAGGCTGATGAAGGCTGTTAGCCAGAAACCGGTCCTTGGATGCTTGATCCGGTCTGGGAAAGACATGGCTTGGTAGTTCGGACTGGACTGTTCCCATGAGGCACAGGGTCAGAGCTGATTTGCATATAGCCAGTGTCTAACCCAGGGTGGTGTGGAGTGCAAAAAAACGATGGATTTAGGCCCAGATCCTTGTACTGGGGTGAATGTATGACATTGTTCTACATTCTGTCCATCAACTGTGTTTTTTGCACTTTTCACCTCGAGTGTGCTGGGTATGCTCAGACGTGAGTCCCAGGCTCTCCACACCACTGGAGTCAAGCTATCCAGGCTGATGAAGGCTGTTAGCCAGAAACCAGTCCTTGGATGCTTGATTCCGGTCTGGGAAAGACATGGCTTGGTAGTTCGGACTGGACTGTTCCCATGAGGCACAGGGTCAGAGCTGATTTGCATATAGCCAGTGTCTAACCCAGGGTGGTGTGGAGTGCAAAAAAACGATGGATTTAGGCCCAGATCCTTGTACTGGGATGAATGTATGACATTGTTCTACATTCTGTCCATCAACTGTGTTTTTTGCAATTTTCAGGCCAGTTAGTGCCAGGCATTTTGTGATCCACCTTAAAAAAAGTTTTCAGAAGTACTACAGAGGGAGAGAGGCTTTGGCTCACCCACATGTGGCTAGCCATGTTTACATGATTTTATTAGGTATAAATTGTGTACTTTCTCTGAAAGAGTGCTTGTATTGCACTTCTGTTGGAACGCAAACATGGACACCATATGCTAACGTAATGTTGTGGCAGCTTCTGCTGCAGTCCTATTTGCTTCAGGAGAGTTTCACGTCACCTAACAACCCCTCTGCTTTCAAACTTGATAATGTGACTGCGTTAAATCCTTCCAACTCAAGCTGCAGCTCATTTCTATTCATCATGTTGCATTCCAGTGAGGTGAAGCTTTGGTGCTCCATCTATCTTTTTCCTTACAGTAGGGCAAAAACTTGGAGTGGCTCGGTCTGACATGCTCAAACAACATGAAACCAGAGGATTAGCCCTGCCCACTGTTCCTGCGGGCCCTCTGGGTGGCCCTAACCTGCACAGCCGCCATTTAGAGGCATCTGCATGCTGGCTGTAGGAAGGTGGAATCTGACTACACCTTTTTTCTGATGTTTTGAAGGTTTTTGACTTTGTTTGGCTGGGATTCTGATATTTAGGACCCCAGCCTAGTTGCTTCCTCTCTAAATCGATTCCATGCACAATAGGTACACTCCAATTTGGTTACTGGGGTACCCTTATGAGTCCCTAGTATATGGTACCTTAGGTACCTAGGGCATAGGTACCCCAGAGGCTGAAGCATGTATTATGCCACCCCTGGGAAGCCTTCCAAAATGACACCACAGGACTGCTGCTACAGGTTGGGTAAGGTGGTGCATGCACCCCTTACTAAGATATAGGTTACCTATATCTACCTCAAATCACTGCACATAGAAACCTATCAGTCACCCTTATAGCAGGCCTTATGAATCCCGAAGGCAGGTGCTTGGTTCCGTGTGAGAGGGTGCCCATGCATGAACAGGACCCCTCTGCAGCCTTCGGAACATATTCTGTGGGGCTGTTCTGTGATGCAGCCAGACCATATACTCTTAAGTGCATTACAACCTCGCGGCAAATGCTAACTTTGGAATGGCTGCACCGAAATATGTTGTGTTTGGCATTAAACACTTTGGAATCCTACCCCCCGCCAGTCCTGGCAGCGGGGGTAGAATTCCACCCTTCTAGAGGGAGAGACATGTCTACACTGGTATACCCGGTAACAGTTTGAAAGAGCCCTGGCATCTCAAAATGGATGCTGCAGCCACAGACAGTCTGGCCGCCTGCTGCTGGACGAAACTCTGGCAGTAGAGGTCTGGATAATAGGTTTCCTGTCATAGGGAGGTGTAACCACCTCCCAGACAGGCTTTAGTGTATTGGGGCTGGGTGGGGGCATTCAGAGTGATTTAAAGGCTGCACTGGGGGCACATTTGGTGTCCCTGTGCATAGCCCAGTTCAAACCAGTTGCAGGGGCTACCAGCCCCTGCTCTGGTGTGAAACTGGACAAAGGAAATGGGTGTAGCCACCCTTCTTTACAAACCCTCCCACAGGTGGGTCCCCAGAGTATGTCCAACCCCTTCCTAGGGTATACGAAAGGAACCCCTGGCTACAGGACTTTAGATTACACCTGGACGAAACTCTGCTACAGATATCCTGGAACTGCGACAATCTACACAACAAGATGACTGAAGAATCTCCCTTGGAGTAAATGAGTTACTCCTCTGCTTGGCAGGCACCAAAGACGCATCTGACTGGTCTGCATCTCCAAAGCTCCCGCCAGACACCAAAGACTTTGCATCCCAGGAAGTAGATCTTCAGACTTCTCAGAGACCTACTCGAGTCTCCAGCAAAGCTGAGACCCGCAGCCTTCGTGAGTGATGTGGAACCGGAACTCCTGGACACCGTGCACATTTGCAAGTGCATCAGCTTCTCGAAATCCTTGGAGGCTGTGCATTGAGTTACTTGTAGCCGAAACCCCGATCACCTTCTGCACCAAAGATTGTGGGCCTGCACTCCACCAGTGTTCCGTGAGCCCGCTCTTTGCATTTCAGCTTGAGGTACCTTCACGATCCCTGATCCGTCGACTGGTGGGTCCATGAGAAGGCAACTTTGACTTTATTTGGGTTTTACTGATTGCTTTAGATGTGCCCTGACTCTCCACCACTTGGTGAGTCCCTCGGACCTTGCTGGTCTGCACAAAGCATTTCTTCACTTTCTGTATAGGTTGCTGTTGCTAAGGCTTGTTAGGTCCATACTGGTCACTGACACTGCAACACTCGACATCCTTCCGGAGAAGTGTGGCTCACCGATTAGAGTGGCAGACCCTGAGGCAGAGGTCTGGCCCGGGACCAGGGTCCAATTCCCGACGCGGCAGGATCTTGGGCTCAATGTCCACGGACTCAATAATTCTCGCCTCGGTGCCTACTCTAATCATGGGTTCCACTCTGCAACTCTGGGCAATAGCTTGCTTAATCTCCACAACGGCCCCGAAAGCGCTAGGATGCCTGGCTTCACCTTGGGGGTGCCCAGTAGGGGTCATCCCACAGGGAAAGCCAGGAAGGGTTCCACAGCGGTATACAGCGCCAGGATGCCTGAAAGGTCATAGTGCACTTTACAAGTATACATACATACATTGTGGGACAGCTCGAATCCAGCTCCTGGTCATCGTTGACGCCTCCTGGTCCTCATGGCTGCAGAGTCAAGCTTCACCTCTTCAACCTGAAATCACCCAACATTGGTGGGCATTCGACTATCGTGCCCCTGGTCACTGGCAAGTGACCCAGACACTGTCCCCTCGGCTTTCAGGTTCTTCTCATCTTCAATTCAGGCTTGGATCACACCGGACACTTTCCACTTCGACGGCAGCAGCACTTTGCAGCAGATCGCCATTGAAAACGACGACGATTCCCGACACCAAAAGACACCTATGCACCCGACTTCCCTGGGTGAGGTAACTCGAGTACTCCAGTGCTCCCGCGAGTGTTGGCTCTTGAATCCCTTAAGTTTAAAGGGGTTTGCTAAAAATGTCTTCTCCTAAGTGTCTTTTATCTTTAAATTTCCAACTGCGACTTTCCCCATAGAAGCTAATGGTGATTCGAGGCTGTGTTCTCACACTGCACGTGTCCCCCATAGGTCCCCTGTGTCACTACCTTGGGTGGTTTCTTGTGGGCCCAGTGATTCTACAGGCTCCCTGCCTTGTGTCTAGTCAAGTCTTGGTTCTAATACCACTTTCTTAATATATGGTTTGGTACGCCCCTAGGGCTCAACGTATATTGCGGTAATTTACTGTGTGATATTAAGTGTAACGTACGTGCTTTTACCTCTAGTTTCATAAAGAGAATAGTAGGGTGTGTTTAGAATAAATACATATATTTTATATATATATCTGGTGTGGTTCTCCTTTCATTTGGTCATTCAAGAGATTATAGACTGGTAAAACAAACTGCTTTACATTCCATCAAGACTTAGCCTGAAGGCCACTAACGCATGGGAGACGCTACTGTGCAGGCAACTGAACGAAATCGAGCGGGCAAAAATGTGGAGCTCAGCAACAACAAACAAAATCACCCCACAACTTGCGCAAACAAAGTATTGGTTGCTCCACAGGGCCTACTGGACGCCATCCAAGCTCCACAAGGTCGGCATCGCAGAATCAGACAAATGTTGGAATTGCCAGAAAGAAGAGGGCACCCTCGAACACCTTATTTTCACCTGCGTGAAAGTCAAGAGGTTCTGGACACAGATCAACACCTTCCTGAACGACATGCTCAAAACCGACCTAACCATCAGCTTCGTGAGCCTGGCGACAGAACACCTTACCGCGAACCTAAAAAGTAGAGAAGAGAGAGAACTTCTAGACCTACTCCTCACAGCAGCCCTCAAAATAATCCTAACCAACTGGAAGAACACAGCCAAAGCGAACTTTAAAACATGGATCAACTGGGTCACTTTCCTGAGAGGAGCAGACAACATCACAGGCAACTTCTCGAAAGAACACGCCGCCAAACTACACATGTGGCGCCCACTAGATGACCACCTGAAGAAACCCCAGTAACCCGCCCCCCCCTCTCTCTCTCTCTCTCTTTCTCTCTTTTCCTTTCCCTCCCCTTTTTGTATTCGAGGGACTGTTATAGAAATAACCGCTATTGCATACTCCACCGATATATATATATTTTTGTATGGTTTCCTGTATGCCAATAAAAGTCTTTTTAAATAAAAAAAAAAAAAAAAAAAGAAAGTAGGACAGATGAATAATGTATCTGTTTCAAAGAATGAATAGTAAAATGCAGAGTGAGTACAGATTTGTATTTTTATGTGGCTAGTTCAATCGGTTACTGCTTCGTCACTCAAAGGCTTTTTTTTACTTAGAGTTTAAAAGTTACAATAATTCTAATATGGTACAGTCAATCAATCAGTCATTTGAACAGTATTTGTATGGCATGACATATCACCTGTGAAGGTATCCAGGTGCTGACAGCCCTGCTGCGAGGGAGGATCAGTTCAACAGCCAGTTGTAGGTATGGTTCAACATCTTGAAATAACATCTCTTCTGGATGGGGAGCAAGTGGAGCTTTTTGAGGTGGAGGGTGATGTGGTTTTGCTTGTTTGCTTGAAGAGGTTGGGGTGCTACTGGCTGCGGGGTTCTGTCTGCATTCTCTTCAGGAGGTGACTCACCCGACTGCACGACCTCAACAACATCTCCTACGCCGACCGCACCCAGCTGATCCTCTCCCTCACCAAAGACCCCCTCACCGCCAAAACCAACCTCCAGGAAGGAATTAAAGCAGTCACTGAGTGGATGAAGAACAGCCGTCTGAAGCTAAACTCAGACAAGACAGAGGTCCTCATCCTCGGCTCCACCTCCTCAGCCTGGGACGACTCCTGGTGGTCGCCCGCTCTGGGAGCAGCACTGACACCCACCGACCACGCACGCAACCTGGGGTTTATCCTCAACTCAACACTCTCCATGACCAAGCAAGTCAATGCTGTCTCGTCCTCCTGCTTCAACACCCTCCGCATGCTCCGCAAGATCTACAGGTGGATCCCTACCGAAACAAGAAGAACAGTCACCCAGGCCCTCGTCAGCAGCAGGTTGTACTACGGAAATGCACTCTACGCGGGAGCCTTGGCCAAACTCCTGAAACGTCTACAATGCATCCAGAACGCCTCTGCTTGCCTGATCCTCGACATCCCAAGCCACAGCCACATCACACGGCTCGTGAGAGACCTGCACTGGCTTCCCGTCAACAAGAGGATCACCTTCAAGCTCCTCATCCACGCACATAAGGCACTCCACAACACCAGACCAGCATACCTCAACAGATGCCTCACCTTCCACACCCCAAACCGCCAGCTCCACACCGCCAACCTTGCCCTCGCCACCGTCCCCCACATCCGAAGAGGAACCACCGGCGGGAGATCGTTCTCCCACCTCGCCGCCAAGACCTGGAACAACCTCCCCATCCTCTTACAGCAGACCCAGGACCTACTAACCTTCAGGGGGCTTCTCAAGACCTGGCTATTCTGCAGTAGCAGCACCCCTCCCGCCCTCAGAGTCTTGAAACCCTCACGGGTGAGTGGTGCACTCTACAAATGTACTGATTGATTGAGAGGTGATTCCTATGTAGGGTGCATTGCTGTAGTCCTGCCGGCTGATGACAAGGGCTAGAGTGATGGTTTGTATGGTGTTGATGGGGAACCATTTGAAGATCTTGTTGAGCATTCGAAGGGCAAAGAAGCAGGCAGAGGATACTGCATTGATCTGGCTTCTCATGGTAAGCTTGCTGTGAGGATGATACCAAGGTTGCGAGCGTGGTCTGTCGGTGTGGGTGAGAGTCCTAGTTCAGAAGACCACCAGGAGTCGCTCCTCAGGGAGGTGTTGTTACGGATGATCGACACTTCCGCCTTGTCGGTGTTGAGTAATAGGCAGTTGTCTTTCATACAATCAGCGACACTCGTCATGCACCAGTGAAAGTTAGTCATGGTAGTGAAGGGGTCTTCTGATAACAAGAGGTTGAGCTGCGTATAATCGGTGTAGGATAGGATGTTTAGTTCATGGGTATCTAAGTCGCTGACCAAGGGAGTGATGTAGGTGTGGAACAGAGTAGAGCTGAGGGACGAGCTTTGAGGGATGCCGCAGATGATGTTCTTAGGTTCTGGGTGAAAGGAGGTAGGCAGATTCTCAGGGTTCTGCAAATGAGGAAGGAGGTGATCCCTTTGAGGGCATCTCCTTTGATTCCAATGCAGTAAAGCCTCTTGGTAAATGTGTGGTGGGATACGATGTTGAATGCTGCTGATAAGTCCAAGAGGATCAGTGCCACCATATCTCTCCGGTCAAGAAGGGTTCTGATGTTGTCACTGGCAGCAATCAGGCTGGTTTCGATGCGGTGGTTGGTGCAGAATCCAGATTGGGAGGTGAAGATTGTTTCTCTCCAGGTGTTATGTGAGTTGGCGGTTGATGGCCTTTGAGGACTTTGGAGGGAAAAGGCAGCAAGGAGATGGTAAGATAGTTCTTGAGTTCGCTGGGGGCAGTGGAAGGTTTCTGGAGTATAGTGAGTGATGAACTGGCAACAAGGAGCTGCATGGAAACTGCAAGGCACCTGTTTAGAACCTTATTGTTTTTCTCAATCTTTCATTATTTTAAGGTTGCTAAAAAGGGGCCCTTGGGGAAGCAATAAAGTGTTAGTAGTATAGACAACCACAATCACTGCAGTGTTTAAAAAACATGACTTTGGGTGTGAATTATAGTTTGGAGATCGGTTGCTCCATCAAAATAGTGACAGAGTACTCTCTGGGCCAAATTCATGGTCTGCCTGCCCGATTTGGAGGTGAGCAGATACTCTCTCTGCCAAATTTATGGACCGTTTGTCCGATTTAGAGGTAGGTGGACCAAGAGATTGTTGGTGAAGGAGCCTACTCGGGCTATGTCGCCAACATTAATAAAGGCCCTTACGATTGCCCACTCTAAATTGGGCGGGTGGTCGCTGCGGGCCCTCTGGGTGGGCCTGACCTGCGCAGCAGCCATTTATAGGCAACTACATGCTGTGTGTCTTGCACCAGGGCCTGCACCCTCTACCGGTTTCTTCCTTTCAAGTCTGAATAGTGGTACAGGGGCCTAAGGGCTCCATGTGGCAGAGCGGGATGATGATTATTTCGGCATGGGTTATTTTAGCATCCATTTCTACAGTAAAAGAAAGGTAAGGTATCTGCAGAGGCTCTGGGAACGAAGTAGGAATTGAGGAGTTTGGGGAAATAACTCTGGGGTCAGACGCAAATCTGAAAGCCTCTGGCTAAAAAAAATTAGGCTGCGTGTGGGTTGACCAGTGTTGCCAGAATGGGCTACTTCCCTCACAAATTACATTTTTCCCATTTGTGTGGCAACATGTTTTTTAATGGTGGCTGTTGGACCCGGGGTCTCCAAGTCACATAAGGTAGCTTGGCACTAAGTGGGAAGGCCTAACTCCAGGGTACATGTGTTAAGTCTGCGTCACACCCTTCAGTAACAAAACGTCCATCCACTCCAAAAATAAGGACGCTACACCAAAGTTAGAAAAATACGGTTCGCTTTATAAAAGGAATTCTCTACTTCTCTGTGGTTACTTAGCACTTTTTAGTTACAGCACATAAATTAGTTTTGCATCGAAGAAATTAGCAACTAGACAGTTTTATAAACGAAACATTATTACTGGCATTTCCTAGTGTTCCTTCACCCTGAAAGAAGAATTCTCTATCAACTCCGGCACCTTAAACAGATAAAATAGGCATTATAAATTTGGGAAGTTAGCAAGCATAGATATCTCTTACATCCAGATTGGGCCATACATTCACTTTTGTTGGTAGTGACCCAGCATGAGGTAGTTCAGTCCTTACATTTAAATAGCTTCAGTAAACTGCCTGCTCAGTTTTACATAGGACACTCCTAATAACTTCAGTAAGATGCTTGATCAGTTCTACACATGACACTCCTAACAACTTCAGTAAGTTGCCTAGGTAAGTATCTCGATGGTGTTCACATATTCCGATGGGGAATTAGCAATTTTTACCCCTACTTCACTTCCTCTCTTCGTTAAAATACTGTCTAAAGTTTACCCCCAGACTTGCTCACAGTCGACCTCAGCGCTCTTCTCTTTTCTCTGTTCCACGCCGGTAGCCGGTGGTGACTCAGGCTCTCCTTTATGAAGCTCTGTCAGGCACTCGCGGCACCCGCTCAGACTAGGCGCTTCCTCCCCACAGCCTTACCGGGAGTTTCGCCTCAGTCCGGTCCCACAGCTCCGCTTTTTCCACTCACCCCAGCGACGTCGTTCTGAAGAGCCCTCTAAGCTGGCGCTGTCAGCTCTGAGTGGCTGTCGATGATGGAATCACCCCGCACTTCCTCCTTCCGAGTTGAAGGCCGACACTGCCGCCCGGTACACTCCTCGGAAACCCGCACCACTGGACCTGCGCAGTAAGCAACGCCGCTGCACTGCTCCCGGCGCTCTCTCACAGGCTGCTGGGCCTGCGCAGTAGTCGACGCCGATGCACTTCTCCCGGCATTCTCACCCAGGCTGCTCCTTCCTCGCTGTCTCCTCACGCTGGCGGCTCCGCCTTCCACGTCCAGCTTCCTCTGACGCTGCTCCGCCCTCTGTCAACACACAGAGGGTATCTGCGCCGGATAGGACGCCTTCACCCCACAGGGATGTCAGCTGGCCTCACCAGATCCACGCGCAGTGAGACCTTGATGTAGGGGTCGGCTAACTTCTCACAAGCAACGTGGGAGGTGAGTTTAGTGATCCTTCAAAGTTAGGTTTCTTCACCCTGTCATTAGCGACCCGACACAGAGTCCCCAGGGCCTTTGGAATATCTCAGGGGTTGTTTAGGAAATTTGGGTGTGGACTACCATGGCAGGGTTTAGTCAACACCAGTGGGGACAGGTCAGTACTGGAGATCGGCCGGCCCACAGGTCAATTCCACTCCTAGTAAGCGCTATCCTCCTCCTCAGAGTTGCCTCCCTCCTCACCAGTTCCACCCTGTGCACTCACTGTTCACCTCTAAAATGGCTGCCCTGCATTCCGCCTTATATAGGCTGACCTCAAGGGGTCCAGCAGGGTCCAGAAGGTTCTGGAAGGTCCCTATTCTACCCTATGGGTCTTCCTCCTAAGGTGGCAGTTATGGCAGTTAATTGCCACCATTTTGTGTATTTCGCACTTTCTAGTCAGAAAAGGCCTCAGGAAAAAGGACTATGAGGGCAAAAAGAGCATCTAACCCCTTGGTCAATACCTTAAAAAAAACATCCAGTGGACATGAAAGATAAAAAAAAGGTTTGAGGGGCAAAAAGGGGACAAAATAAATAATTAATCAGGAGGGACTACCCAAAGGGCAGACAGGTCTAACACGCGTCCCCCCCAGCTGAAAGTGGGGAGAGCTACCCAACCCCTTGGGAGTCCTCATCACTAAGGCGGAAATACCTAGAGAGACCGTCTGCATTGGCGTGGTCCACTCCAGGCCGGTGTTCCACCCGGAAGTCCATTCCCTGTAGGGAGATGGACCACCTCAACAACTTGGGATTTTCCCCCTTCATTTGCATCAGCCAACGGAGGGGTCAGTGGTCGGTCTGAACCCGGAAGTGCGAGCCAAACAGGAATGGCCGCAACTTCTTCAGAACCCACACCACCGCAAAAGCTTCCCGCTCAATTGCAGTCCACTTCTGTTCCCGGGGAAGCAGTCTCCTGGACAGGAAGACTACAGGCTGATCCAGACC
Source organism: Lissotriton helveticus (assembly GCF_964261635.1). Lineage (NCBI taxonomy): Eukaryota > Metazoa > Chordata > Amphibia > Caudata > Salamandridae > Lissotriton > Lissotriton helveticus. The sequence goes on from NC_136073.1 coordinate 176,417,416, forward strand.
CTCTTCATTGAGTTGCGATAACACTGCCCCAATGCCATGCTCGGATGCGTCTGTCTGGACGATGAACTCCTTGGAGAAGTCTGGGGCCCTTAGGACCGGTGCTGCACACATTGCTGTTTCAATTTCACAAAGGCTTGCTGACAAGCCTCTGTCCAGACTACCCGTCGAGGTTGTTTCTTGGATGTAAGCTCTGTGAGGGGCGCTACAATAGTGCGATACCCCTTCACAAAGCGAAGGTAGTAACCTGTGAGGCCCAGGAAAGCTTGGACCTCAGTCTGGGTCTTGGGGGGTTCCCAGGCCATGATTGCCTCAATCTTTGCCTGGAGGGCCTGCACTGTTCCCCTACCCACCAAGTGGCCTAGGTACACAACCAACCCCTGCCCAATCTGACATTTGCTGGCCTTGATTGTCAAGCCAGCTTGTTTCAGGGCCTGGAGAACAGCTTGAAAGTGATGCAAATGGTCCTCCCAACTGCTACTGAAGACGGCAATGTCATCCAGGTAAGCAGTGGAGAAAGCCTCCATTCCGGAGAGGACCTGGTTCACCAGCCGCTGAAAAGTGGCAGGGGCGTTCTTGAGCCCAAAGGGCATCACACAGAACTGGAAGTGTCCCTCAGGCATGGAGAAAGCTGACCTTTCTTTTGCTCCATCTGTAAGGGAGATCTGCCAGTACCCTGAAGTAAGGTCAAAGGTACTCAGGTATTGGGCAGCTCCCAGCCGGTCAATCAATTCATCCGCCCTAGGGATCGGATGAGCATCAGTTTTGGTTACTGAATTCAGTCCCCAGTAATCCACACAGAACCTCAGTTCTGGAGTGGTGCCTGGTGGGGCAGCTTTTGGTACTAACACCACCGGGCTGGACCAGGGGCTACTGGAAGGTTCAATGACTCCTAGCTCCAGCATCTTGGTAACCTCACCATGGATGCTGGCCTTCACCTTGTCTGACAGCCGGTAGGTCTTTGACTTCACTGGTGGGCTGTCTCCTGTGTCCACATCATGGGTACACAGGTGGGTTCTTCCCGGGACAAGGGAGAACAACGAGGAGTACTGCTCCAATACCTGGCGGCAGTCCTCTCGCTGCTCAGGAGTTAGGGATGGGGAGAGAATCACTCCCTCCACCGACCCATCCTTTTTTTGAGACTAGAAGAGATCAGGGAGAGGCTCGCTTTCTGCTTCCTCTGCACCGTCACTCACCATCATCAAGATGACCTCGGGCCTCTCATGGTGGGGTTTGAGGTGATTGGCATGAAGCACCCGTAGGGGCTGTCGAGGGGTCTTAAGGTCCACCAGGTAGGTGGCCTTTCCCTTCTTCTCCTTCACCTCAAAGGGGCCTGTCCAGCAATCCTGGAGGGCACTTAGCTCTCCAGGTTCCATCACCCACACTTTCTGGCCAGGCTCCAATTCCACAGGGTGAGCGTTGTGGTCATACCACTCTTTCATTACTGTTTGGCTGGCTTCCAAATTGTCAGAAGCTTGCTTCCACAACTTTGCCATTTGGCTTCCGGAAAGCCAGCATGTAGCTCACTACATCCTGGGGAGGCTTTCTGGGAGACTTTTCCCATCCATTCTTCACCAGGCTGAGAGGTCCACGTACAGGGTGCCCATACAGAAGCTCGAAGGGGCTGAAGCCCACTCCCTTCTGTGGCACCTCCCTGTAAGAAAATAGCAAACAGGGTAGGAGGACGTCCCATTTCCTCCGCAGGCTCTCAGGCAGACTTCTTATCATGCCTTTCAAGGTCTTGTTGAACCTCTCTACCAGTCCATTGGACTAGGGGTGGTACAGAGTGGTGAACCGGTAGGTCACTCCACACTCCTTCCACATTGCCCGCATATATGCTGACATAAAGTTGGTCCCCCTGTTGGACACAACTTCCTTGGGGAAACCCACTCGGGTAAAGATCCCCATCAGGGCCCTAGCCACAACAGGTGCAGTGACAGGCCTCAGAGGAATTTCCTCTGGGTACCACGTGGCGTGATCCACCAGAACCAGGATAAACCTGTGACCAGCTGTAGTTGGTGGATCCAATGGCCCCACAATGTCGATGCCCACCCTTTCAAAGGGGGTGCTAACGACTGGTAGTGGTTCCAGGGGAGCTTTCAGCTTCACCCCTGTTTTCCCACTGGCTTGACAGGATACACATGTCCGACAGTAAGTGTCAGATGCCACTTTCATCTGTGGCCAGTAAAAGTGGGGGACAAGCCGGGCAAAGGTCTTGTCCTGACCTAAGTGTCCTGCCAAGGGAATCTCATGAGCCAATTCTAGAAGAAAGGCTTGGTATCGTTGAGGGACTACCAAGGCCCGTGATGAACCGGGCAAAGGTACTTTGGGTTCACTGTAGAGGAGTCCGTCCTCCCAGTAAATGTGGTAGTGCCCTGCAACGTTCCCTGCTGCCTGGGCTTCGGCCTGTCGCCTCAGTCCCTCAAGGGTAGGGTACTCCTTCTGGCCCTTACAAAACTCCTCCCTGGTAGGCCCTCCCTCCACATGCCACTCAGCAGGGATGGGTAGGTCCTCCAGGGAGACTACTTCCCCCTCCACGGACTACTGGCCCACCACCGCAGGTGGTCGATCTGTCTCATGGGGCGTGGAAGCCGAAGCAGGCTTCTCCTGTCTTCGGGTCTTTCCCTTTTTGGCAGCGGGCTGGGCCATTGTTCCAGGCTCCAGCCTAGGCGAACTCCCTCTCTGGGCAGCCGCAGACCTGGTGCTTGCACAGGCCCAGTCAGGTGTACCCTGCATCTCTGAATGAGTCCGGTATTCCACCTCCTTCCAGACATTGTGCTCCATGTCATTTCCCAGCAGACAATCGACTGGCACGGCAGGGCTTACGGCAAGTCGAAGTGAACCTGCAACCCCTTCCCACTCAAATGGAACCTCAGCCACAGGATAGTAGCCCAATCTGCCGTCAGCCATCGCGGCGGGGTGGAGTACATGTGGAATCACCTGCTCTGGAGACACCAGTTGACTCCTTACCATAGTCATACTGACTCCTGTGTCTCTCAGAGCCTCCCCTCTTTGGTCATTGATGGTGACCCATTGCCCATACTTTACAGTATTTGAGGGCACCTGGATCTTAGGAACCATCTCCCGATCTCCCAGGGACACTAAGGTGACACCCGCCCACTCACCCCCCTTATTTAAGGGCAACTCCTCCCCGAGCACTACACTAGCTACTCCTGGGGCTTTTCCTCCAGTGGGAGGGGGTGGTCTCTTTGGGCACTTGACATCTCCCTTATAATGTCCAACACCACCACACTCAAAGCAGTGGACAACCCTTGGCTGATGACTTTGGCCAGGATGAGGGTTTCTGGGCGGGTTAGCCTTAGGGGTGAATCCTGTTCCCTTACTCTGGAAACTGTTTTGGGGACCTTTAGAGAACTCCTGCTTTTTATCTCCCCCCTCCTTCTTCTGGGGGGCGCCCTGTCCAGCCCTTTGGGAATCTCCTCCAGTCCCCTTTGAGGACACCCGGGTACTTGCCCAGATGTCCGCCTCCTCTGCAAGCTTTCTGGGGTTGGTCAGCTTGCTGTCCACCAGGTGTTGACGCAGCTCGGGAAAACATTTCTCGAGTAGGTGCTCTTTGAGAAATAGGTCGTACAACCCCTCATAGTCTTTCACCTCGCTGCCTTGTATCCAACCCTCTAGTGCCTTCCTTGCATAGTCCAGGAAATCCACCCAATTTTGTGTGCCTAATTTGTGACTTCCCCTGAACTTTTGCCTGTACTTCTCTGGGGTCAGTTCAAACTTTTTGATCAGCGCCACTTTCATGGTGGGGTAGTGGGTCTGCTCATCCTGCTCTAGGGCCAATAGTGTATCCCGTCCAGTAGGAGGCATATATTTGTATAAACCACCCCCCCAGTGTTTTTCCTGGATCCCATGGGCTCTTAAGGAGACCTCATAGGCAGCCAGCCACTTGGCGATGTCATCCCCTGAGCTATAACTGGCAACTATATCTTTAGGTAGGTAGGGTCTGGATTCCCTGGTCAGTTCTTTGGTTTCGCTGCCACCATTTGGAGAATTAGAGGGTCCTATCTGCAGGGCCTTGAGTTCTAGCTCCCTCAGTTTAAACTCGTGAACCATCCTCTGTTCCTCTTTCTCCTTTTCCATCTTGGCTAACTCCCACTTCAACAGTCTCTCCTCCCTCCTATCTGCTAGTTCGGCTTCTGTCAAGCTTCTCGCGGACACACTGCTACCCTCTCTTGAGAGTGTTCTGGGACCTGTCAACAAGTTTCCCCTCTCAGATTGATACAACTCATCTATCCCGATGACCTCGTCCCGCTCCCCCTCTTCCTCCTCCTTCCCCTCTGGGTGCGCTGCCACCCATGCCCTCAAACTGGTCTGGAGTTCCCCCTTCTTGGCACCACGCTTAAAAAAACTCCCATCTTCTGACAAAAGTCTCTAAGCTGGGCTGTAGTGTAGGTCTCCAGTTCCTCCAGAGCAAATTCCATTTTGTTTATGAGATATGTAGGGACAACCACTCGGGAAGAATTGGTTCAAAAGGGACAAAATGAAGCTACCTCCACCCACCACCAGGAGTAAATTTAGAAAAGCAAAAGAAGTAATTGGGAAGTCCGCCAGGAGAAAACTCCAGGTGTAGGCCTGTGGATTACACTTAGTTACTGCAGAGTAGACTCAAACACAGTTCTCATCCCACCGCTGGACACCAATTATGTTGGACCCAGGGTCTCCAAGTCACATAAGGTAGCTTGGCACTAAGTGGGAAGGCCTAACTCCAGGGTACATGTGTTAAGTCTGCGTCACACCCTTCAGTAACAAAACGTCCATCCACTCCAAAAATAAGGACGCTACACCAAAGTTAGAAAAATACGGTTCGCTTTATAAAAGGAATTCTCTACTTCTCTGTGGTTAATTAGCACTTTTTAGTTACAGCACATAAATTAGTTTTGCATCGAAGAAATTAGCAACTAGACAGTTTTATAAACGAAACATCATTACTGGCATTTCCTAGTGTTCCTTCACCCTGAAAGAAGAATTCTCTATCAACTCCGGCACCTTAAACAGATAAAATAGGCATCATAAATTTTGGAAGTTAGCAAGCATAGACATCTCTTACATCCAGATTGGGCTATACATTCACTTTTGTTGGTAGTGACCCAGCATGAGGTAGTTCAGTCCTTACATTTAAATAGCTTCAGTGAACTGCCTGCTCAGTTTTACATAGGACACTCCTAATAACTTCAGTAAGATGCCTGATCAGTTCTACACATGACACTCCTAACAACTTCAGTAAGATGCCTGATAATTTCTACACATGACACTCCTAACAACTTCAGTAAGATGCCTAGGTAAGTATCTCGATGGTGTTCACATATTCCGATGGGGAATTAGCAATTTTTACCCCTACTTCACTTCCTCTCTTCGTTAAAATACTGTCTAAAGTTTACCCCCAGACTTGCTCACAGTCGACCTCAGCGCTCTTCTCTTTTCTCTGTTCCACGCCGGTAGCCGGTGGTGACTCAGGCTCTCCTTTATGAAGCTCTGTCAGGCACTCGCGGCACCCGCTCAGACTCGGCGCTTCCTCCCCACAGCCTTACCGGGAGTTTCGTCTCAGTCCGGTCCCACAGCTCCGCTTTTTCCACTCACCCCAGCGACGTCGTTCTGAAGAGCCCTCTAAGCTGGCGCTGTCAGGTCTGAGTGGCTGTCAATGACGGAATCACCCCGCACTTCCTCCTTCCGAGTTGAAGGCCGACACTGCCGCCCGGTACACTCCTCGGAAACCCGCACCACTGGACCTGCGCAGTAATCGACGCCGCTGCACTGCTCCCGGCGCTCTCTCACAGGCTGCTGGGCCTGCGCAGTAGTCGACGCCGATGCACTTCTCCCGGCGTTCTCACCCAGGCTGCTGCTTCCACGCTGTCTCCTCACGCTGGCGGCTCCGCCTTCCACGTCCAGCTTCCTCTGACGCTGCTCCGCCCTCTGTCAACACACAGAGGGTATCTGCGCCGGATAGGACGCCTTCACCCCACAGGGATGTCAGCTGGCCTCACCAGATCCACGCGCAGTGAGACCTTGATGTAGGGGTCGGCTAGCTTCTCACAAGCAACGTGGGAGGTGAGTTAAGCCCCGCAGTTTCTAGTAGTGATCCTTCAAAGTTAGGTTTCTTCACCCTGTCATTAGCGACTCGACACCGAGTCCCCAGGGCCTTTGGAATATCTCGGGGGTTGTTTAGGAAATTTGGGTGTGGACTACCATGGCAGGGTTTAGTCAACACCGGTGGGGACAGGTCAGTACTGGAGATCGGCCGGCCCACAGGTCAATTCCACTCCTAGTAAGCGCTATCCTCCTCCTCAGAGTTGCCTCCCTCCTCACCAGTTCCACCCTGTGCACTCACTGGTCACCTCTAAAATGGCTGCCCTGCATTCCGCCTTATATAGGCTGACCTCAAGGGGTCCAGCAGGGTCCAGAAGGTTCTGGAAGGTCCCTATACTACCCTATGGGTCTTCCTCCTAAGGTGGCAGTTATGGCAGTTAATTGCCACCATTTTGTGTATTTCGCACTTTCTAGTCAGAAAAGGCACCTATGCCTCAGGAAAAAGGACTATGAGGGCAAAAAGAGCATCTAACCCCTTGGTCAATACCTTAAAAAAAAACATCCAGTGGACATGAAAGATAAAAAAAAGGTTTGAGGGGCAAAAAGGGGACAAAATAAATAATTAATCAGGAGGGACTACCCAAAGGGCAGACAGGTCTAACAGTGGCTAACTAGTGTTTCGGCTTGAATGGGCCCTGTGTGTGCCTTTTTTTGAGGTGATGTGACACCCTATTTAATTATCGTGCACACTTGGGTCGCACCATGCACGCCACACTTCCACAGCTAATAGATCAGTTTGCCGTCAGAGATTCCACATTCGACGGCCCACTCATTTTAAAGTGTGTGATCAAATAGTTTTTGTTGCTTATAAAATATAAATTATATTCTTTACTGCTACCTTCATAGTACAGAAAGTATGAAACACAATTGAAGACTTGTGTTAAAATTGTAATGCAGCCCATGGCCTCTTTGTCTCTTTTTGTGTACATTTCTCTTTAAGCTATACCGACTTTGCAGCTAGCAAATTCAAAAAATAAATGACAAGTCAATGATACTTTTATTTGATTTCGGTAAAAAAATCGTAAAAGATTGTAAAAACACGTTGTACACAATAATAAAAAAGCAAAGATTTGAAAGATGCAAACAATAAAAAAACACTGTTGTCATCACTCAATCCCCGTTAACAATTAAAAGAAGAAATGTTAAGTTGCTAAGTCTAGGATTTTGCAATTTTGCACAGTGATACAAGAAATCTAGAGCAGCTTTCTAGATCGGTTCATGGTCACCTCGATTCTTGATGATGGTGACTTGCTTTTTTCTCTGATAAAGGTTTTTTTATGGTTGTTGTGGGCTGCAATGAGAATATTGGATAGAGAGCAAGAGAGTATATGTTTGCGTATATATGTAAATGTATAAGTGTCTGCATGTGTGTGCATGATTGTACCTGCACCAAATTTCTGTCTGCTTTATGGAAGTTATAAACAGATTTATGATGATTCGTGCAATTTTGTGCAAAAATCTGCAGCACTGCGGTAATGGCAAAAATTGTTCAGCATGGTATTTGCGACAGGTCACATGCGAACGATTGCCAGCGGCCACACAAATGCTAAAAATACCATAATTGAATGATGATAAGCATGATCTAGTGTAGGCAGACGAGTATTATTTAGCGTTAGATTTGTGCTCGATGCTGGCCCAGATTCTCAAAGGTTTAGCGTCAGGTTAGTTTTCATTTTTTAACGCTGCTGTGACGCTAACCCTGTTTTGGGATTCGCAAACCAACGCAAATACATATTTGCGGTGGTAGGTATGGAAAAGCAAAGCAGCGCAAAACGCTGCTTGGCATTGTTTTGCATTAAGGAGGTGTTTCGTGGTTAGTGCATGGCCGTTTCTATGCAATCACCCATGCTTTTGACACTAAACTATATTTTCTGCCATTAATGGAAAGGGTTTAACGCTGCGGAAAAGCATGTGTTAAACGGAGAAATATTTCTCCATGCTTTCCCGACTTTGCATCCATGCTGCACTGTTCAGCACTGATACAAAGTAGGGAAAGCTTTTAGACTCAGGCATACGCCATCAGGCCCGGACAGGCCGTTGCGGGCACCGGGCAATCCCCCAGTGCACCGCAATGGTGGGGGGGGGCGGTTTTGGGCCCCTGGGGACGTTTTGTTTTGTCGCTGCAAAAACGGCCCTGTAACAAAATCGTCCAAAAACCGGCCCTGGCAATGAGCGCGGTCGTACCCCCAACCCTCCGGGTGGTGGGGGGGCCGGCCGAGCACTTTGCCAGGGCCGGTTTTGGTTCCCAGTCCGGCCCTGTACGCCATGGCTCTAAAGTGTGTGCCTGGCGCGCGGCTGCTGAAATCAACGCAAGTGCTAGGGAAAGGGGAGAAGAGTGCCCAAGGCCGGATTGGGGACAGAAACCGGCCCTGGCCAACTGCTCAGCTGCCCACCTCACGGGGGAGGGGCTGTGCAGCTGAGCAGTTTGCCAGGGCTGGTTTCGGCCGATTTTGTTACAGGGGGCGGATATTGCCAACCCCCGGTAACAAAAACGGCCCCCCAGGGGCCCAGAACCGGCCCCTACCCTAGCGGTCTACCGGGGAAACGCCCGGTGTCCGCTATGGGCAGTCTTAGGGGGCTGCGCTGAGTTCCGTGAAAGCTTTGAGAATCTGGCCCCTTCTTTACACCGACAACTGCCAAGGGTCATTCACAGTATATTTGTAATTTTCGCCAAAAAAGTAAACACATTACATGTAAAAATATTACGCAATTTCCCTCTGTCCAATGTTTGTGCCTGCTTTAATTTGGCACTATTATTCCACATTAAGTCAGTTCATACTACTTGGAGTGAATTTAGGTGCTCTGGCATCGAGTCCGATTCTAGGGTTGGCTGCAGTGTTCCTACCCTGTTATGCCCAGTTGGCATGTATTATAATTGTTTTGCATTGAGCAACGCAGTGTCGCATGAACTTTCCACACAGAACTGGATAGTGATTGGGTTTGAGATGAGGATTTTATTTATCTTTCTTATTCCATGTTAATAGTTTCTTTTTTAATGAAAGAGTGGTATATCATCCCTCCTCTTTTCCTTTAAGTGTACTGAACTCTTGAATTTCTTATCAAAACTCCTCTATTTCCACTTTGTTAGTACTATTCTGACCCAGTAAAGTTCATTAAAATTGTGAAAAAAGTTGCTTCACTTTGTTTCCTACGTTATTCGTTCACAAAACAGGAAAACAAACGTAAATAAAGGAGTTATTCTACACCAGAATGTCCATGCCCAAATATAGTGACACCGAATACCTATATTTCAAACGTTATGAACATTGGTTTACCTTTGAGGAAAGTTGTGTCCTATCACGGTAAGCGGTTTCTTACACAATATGTTCTATTTTCAAGCAAAAGGTCATTCTCACTAATACCACTTGGTGGCGCCAAGACACTAAAGAAGGAGAACCTCTTATGGACAGAAGAAGGAATGCCACATTCCTATGGTTGCAGTTCACCTCCCTTGTGGATTTTGAATAAAGCAATTCAATTATTGTGTCTGGGCCATTTTCATATCAGACTCTCATTATCTTATTTAATGATGCTTGGCAGCTTAAATGTTATAATGAAATCTACATAATGAATTTTTCTAAAGCGTTCTCGCTGAGGTTTATTGTCTTAATCTAAGTTATAAAACGTTATAAAACGTAAACTACCAATCCCAGTGTAGTTTTAGGAAGTGCCAGGGAAGGACACTTGGATGAGAGATAAAGGTAACATACATTGACCAGAAAGGCAATAACAGTTATTGTTCCTAATAGTGTTGAGAAATTAGCTCGCTAAATTTTACGGCCCAGACCAAAATCCCTGAACTAACTTTCCTTCTTTCACACCAAACCCAGCTCAGCCCTGCACTTCTACAGAAAGAAGGCGATCGTGTTGCGTTACCGGGCTTAATTTGAGCCGGTATTGCAGGTGGGGCCCGCTGGTTCCTATTTTTAGGGCTCAACACTTATTCTTTTCTCAATAAACCTTAACACGAACAGGAGAGAGAAAAACACAAAAGGAGGGAGAAGAAAGAAAGAAAACAGTAATAAAGAAATATAGCAGAAATGAAAAAGGAGCCGCAAGACAGAGTGAGATGAGAGGAGAGTCTGGGGGTGATTAAAGAGGCATGAGGCGGAATCAAGACTATGCAGCTTCTGTACTGAAACAGATGTTTTTTTACAAATTGAGTTGTGCTTTAAATTCCTGACAGTTTAAATGTTTTTGAGAAGGAATTAGTTGAATGATTGGGGGATGACATTCTAGTGACAGTCGTTTTTGAACTGCACAGAAAACATAGAACATTTGACCATGCACTACTGAGCTACTGTGGGTGTTTGGCACAGTCCTTTATGATTATATATGAGTAGTCCCTGAATATTCTATTTATTCCCATTTGAGACTTTTAGAGCCATTTAACAAAGGCATGTGAGTACACAAGAGAGTATCACAGGACTGATGCTTTACACACTCCAAATTACTTTTCAATATAGACCCTTTGGTTTACATTCCTTCTCACGTCGATTCTCCAGGCAAATTCCCTTCTCCATGTAAATGTAAATGTGTAGTACGAGTATAGCGCACGAATCACCATGAGGCATCTCGGCGCTTGTATGCATACCGCTGTGGAACCCTTCCAGGCAGCAAGCCACAACATCTGTGATCTACAATTAGAATGTAACTCCCGTTCGAAAGTCTTCTAAAGAATGGTTCTATTTGTGTTGCAGGTGTGCCTAACTGGTGACATGAAAGGTTATTTGAAGTCCCTTCACAGGCCCCATGCAAACTAATACCCTGACACAGAAGTATGCCACTTAGTGATTTTTCACAATTATTACCACTAAGAAATACACTCTGTCCGTTATTACTGACACATGTGTGTGTATAGGGCAAGTTCCATGTGGACTTAATGTATCCTTTACCCAACCTTTCATACTGGCCTGCCTGTATATATTTTCGGCAGTATTGAAACTGGAAAGTTGTTATCGGAATATTTATTATCCCATGTATTATCCATTCAATGACAGGTCGTTCTGACATTGTCAATGGTAATCTCTCAAGTTTTTCAATGCTCAGAATTGTATAGTCAGCACCCTTTTGTGCCAAACTGATTTGTTTATCAGTAAGGTTAAAGATATTAAATAGTGACGTTGTGTTGATTAAACGCCAAGGCACATAGCCTGAACGCAGATTTTGTAACGTCCAGCCAAGCTGTACAATAGAACGTAATTGAGACTGACCGTGTTGCAACATCAGTAAGTCTTGTTCTATTATATCGATTGCAGAAGATACAATACTGTCCAGTGAATATATTCTGGAAGACAGAGTCATTAACCCATTGTCCACAACAGAAAGTGATTTTTCCAAATTAACACGGTCAATTTCCCGTATTTTTTCTGCTGTCTCAATTTGAGTTACTTTCCAACCTTCGTTATAAGCTGCATATATAGAGGCCGCTATGAAACGTTTTAGACGCTGTTTGCGTGGTCCCATGATGAAATCACGCAAGTCAGCACCTTCTTTAAGTAAAGTTAAGTGTTGCTTAATTTCTGACAGTGTGGATGTATGTAGCCATTGAAGGCAGAGTTTCCCCACACTGTAAGTGGTTACAATCCCTGGATGTTCTCTCTGGGAGTATCTTGGGTCTGGCCTGGTCAATGTGAACCCCTGTATTTTGTTCAGGAATCTGTCTTGACAGTTATTTGTGTCTGTGGGCCAGATCAACCATTGTTTCCAATCAGCATGTGTTCTGTTTTGGTTTAAAATATGAGATACGTCTATCTCAACCTCCGTAGTGCTATTACTGTTAGGTGTTGGTTTTGGAATAGACGGTTTATTCAAGTCTTTAATTTTGGCTAGGCCAAGACAGGATGTCTGTTGAATTGTATCATTCAAAAATATAATTTGTTCTGGGATCATGCAGGCTCTAAATAATGATTCTATACCTTGCACTTGCCAATCTTTTGTGCCCCAGATCGTTTTCATTTCAATGTTATTGTTCCAGAAATCAAAACCGAATGTATTCATTTTTTCAAAAAACGAGTCCGAATATATCAATTTTGTGTTTGTAAGCATGGTTTTCACTCCTGTCTTATTTAACAATTTGAAATAAAATGATTCTACATTACTTGTGTTGAACCCTGAAAAGTATGAATATTTATCAAAATATGTCTTTGAACTGCCTTTTGGTGGAGTTGCACAATGGTCCCATTGGTTATAATTTAAAACATTTCTAGGTTGAGTAGATTTATGCAGATAATGGTTACCATAATGGTTATAACAAAACATTTGATCGTAATTAGATGAACCTTGCAAATAATCATGTTCTGTAAATTTAGCTGACATTACTAGATCAGACATCATATCATTAATACTTTCAAAGTCCCAATCATCAGCAAATGTGCTTGGTTTTATAAAGTCACTTAATGAAATCTTGAATTGATGTGGATACTTCAGGAGCTCAACCGGACCATAGATTTCGTAATCAGTTTTGTCCCATGCTATCCCACCGGGTATAGGATTGGCTGTGAAGTTTACTGAAGAAATTCTCTTTTCTCTATGTGTGAAGACTTGTGTGCTTTCAGGACCAAGTTGATGTTCTGACTTGCTGTGTCCATTGTAACATATTTTCCCTCAATGAAATGTCCCAAGCATAGTACCATGATGAGCCAGAGTATGAGGATGAATACTCCTAGTGCCACCCAAAGTTCAATCCATGGAGAAATCAGATACGTTTCTTTAAGTTGATGAAAGAGTTCCTCTGCTTTATCTTTAAAAGTCTTTGTTGTCCGCTGTTCCTCTGGTTCACTCAGATCTTCAGAAAAATCATCGAAGTTGATGAAGTAGCCTGATGCTGTTCTGTCAATTGTTTCAATTGCTTCTGGATTCCTTTTCGTTTTTGGAATTTTCTTTGTTTCATTAGCATAGTCTGTGGTTACATCATTGTAGACTGGTGTTTCTTGATTTAATATTTTAATTTGTGTTTCAAGAGGTTTAAGTTCCATGGCTTTGTTGCATAGTCCTTGTTGTTTTACTGTAGGTTTATCAATTGTGATTAGTCTTTCAGTTTGAACCTCTGTGTTTGTAGCAAACTTTGGTGTTCTGCTACTTCTTGGGAGTCCACTTGGCCTACTACTTGTTATTGGCCACATGATTGTGGTTTAACCAGGTCGATGAATACAACTCGGTTCTCCTTTTTACCAGCAAGGAGCGGTAGTACTACTGATCTTGTCCCGTTGACAGACAAGACAGGAACTGCTTTTCTGTAAGAAGGCCCAAATTCCTTCTTCACTGCGATCTTTTCTCTGACCAGATCCCCGATTTTTGGAATCCAGACAGGCCTTGCTGGGACAGGTAGTTTCTCTTCAGTGGTTATTGGCTGCTGTTTCAACTTTATGTTGCTCAGGTCTTTTCTTGTTTCGTTTAAGTCCTGTAAAATAGCCAAACGATCTTTGATATCAAAGCATTTTTCTTCAACCACTAAAGTTTGACTATCAAGGTCCTGGATTAACATTCTAGTCCCAAACAATAGTTCGTACGGACTGAGACCTCTCAGAGAATTTCTTGGCAGATTATTAAGACTACGTTGGACACTTATTAAATGTTTGACCCACCCAGCTCCCGAACCTAATACCTTTGCTGTTATAGATTGCTTTATGTCACTTTTTTTCTTTCCACAATTCCGTTTCCCTCAGGATGAAAGGGACAAGAGTACCGCAATGCAATGCCCATGCTGTTCATGGCCTCTTTGTAAGCCCGAGAGCTAAACGCAGGACCCTGGTCAGAATGTAGCATGCCAATTGCGTATGTGCCGATAAAGACTCGCAAATCTTTGTATAACAGTTCAGACGTCAGCCGAGAGCTGGGGTCTATATTTTAAGTGAAAATAGTCTCTATATGTTAATATGACGCATTATTCATACTGGGTATTTTATGTCGATAGCCTAATCCTTTATTGAGCGAAACGCCATGGCAATACACCGTCTCGGTCACCACTGCGATCTCTGTTGCAGTTTGGGCAGTTTTTTGCAAATATGTGATGTTGCAGGCTCATTCCTGGCCACCAGTATGTTGATTGTAATTCTTCTAGAGAATCCTTAAGTGTAAGGTGTCTAAGACCCTCACCCATATGTGCGTCTGCTATTAACAAGCCTCTCCTGTCCATGTTTGGAATCACTCTATCCCCCACTCCAGGGATTCGAACAAAAGGAACGGAGTTTGCATCGATTATGTATGTATAATTGAGTGGATACATGAGGGGTAGCGCTGAGCAGTCGCCTTTTGATGACGTTTTTACCGCCAGCATTGTTTCCCCGTCAATGTATTTTACTGAACGCTTTTTTGTAGCTATGGAAGCCGATTTAGTTGTTTCCGCTGTGGCTGTCTCAGCCAATGAATTCCCTGCAACGTGAACGCCATCACGCTGATGACTCAGTGTATGTATCACGTGAGTCTTTGGTAGTTCTTTTGTTTTGAAAAATGGCGTATGCAAAATGCACAAAATGAGTATAGGTACTGTATGCATTCAAGCAGTATAATCATTAAAAAGGGAGATGCATATTTTATATCAGTATGAATGATTTGCGAAATTACACATGAAATGGCTCTTGATACAGAAAAAAATTGCGAGACCATCTCATCACATATAAACACAATTAATTGCATATAAACTAGAGGTTTGAGGTAACGTAATGTCTCTAGTATTCCTAAGAATAGAAGTTCTGTTCTTTAAGAATAGTTTTACTTTAAGCAGAAGATAAGTGCCAAAAAGGTAAATATTTTGGAATTGGAAAAAAAGTTTTCGCTATTCAGGGGAGAAGAGAAAAAATAGTTCACAGTCACTTTGTTTTCAAAAGACTGAAGGCCAAATTCAGAGTTCAGGGAACGCCGTGTGCAAGTTTGTTTAAAATCATTCTCTCTGTTCCGGTGAAAACATCATTTCAGACAGACTCTCGAAAAAACAGTCTACAGCTTCTGGTGAAAGTTCGACCAGGTTGGAAAATGTCGCTACCATGCAGTCATGCGCATGATTGCTTTCAATGATGGTTCGATCAGAACTGCTTACAAAAGGTCGTACCTGGTTGATGCTGCATTCATCTTGTACTTCACTACCCTTCAATCGTAGTGGTGAAGTCTCCACAAATGCCGTCATCAGGATAGGTAGCCGCTGGGGACAGCACAATGCATGAGCCTTTACTGGACCCAACAAAGTATCTGCATCCAATGGTACTTCTGATTGTAGTGTAAGACAGGTGTCCAACACGCATTCTTCGCCGCATAGCATGCATCTTATAACAGGCATAACACAATTCTGCCAGATGGGTCTGAATGAAAGAAACCAGGTCATATTCAGATCTCGTAGCCGGGCTAAGCCAAGGACTTTAGTTATGCGGTCCCGGTAGCGGATAGCTAGGATCGTTTCTTCCATTGTTGCTGGAGTCTAGTCTGTGACATGGCTTGCCATAACGAAGCAATAGTAGCAAGAATAAAATGCCTGCTACGAGTCCCAACAGGAGTGGAAGTCCGCCAAAGATGGAATGGACGAAATTTGGAAAGATACCCAGGATCGCTTTGAATGGGGTTAAAGCGCCTGAAAAAACTGTCTTAAATACACTTGCGATACCACTTGTATCAGAAATATTTAAGATTTCGTTCAGCATTTCTGCGAAGTGTAGGGGGCAATTTGTTGATAACATTGAATGAATCTCTGCCGTTGTCCTTGCAACTTGGAGATCATACGTTTCTTTTGATGACGTCAACTGGGTTGGCGTCTGTAGGAGCACAGTCTTCATTCTGCTTAAAGTATCAATTCGAATAGAAGAGATTTTTAAACTGGGCCATAACCTTCCCTCCCTGTCTGGAGCATCATTCGGGAACAATACTCTTTCACAGCACATGACCCTGGAAGTCACGCTTACAAGATAAGGTTTTCCTGGCAGCAAGCCACAACATCTGTGATCTACAATTAGAATGTAACTCCCGTTCGAAAGTCTTCTAAAGAATGGTTCTATTTGTGTTGCAGGTGTGCCTAACTGGTGACATGAAAGGTTATTTGAAGTCCCTTCACAGGCCCCATGCAAACTAATACCCTGACACAGAAGTATGCCACTTAGTGATTTTTCACAATTATTACCACTAAGAAATACACTCTGTCCGTTATTACTGACACATGTGTGTGTATAGGGCAAGTTCCATGTGGACTTAATGTATCCTTTACCCAACCTTTCATACTGGCCTGCCTGTATATATTTTCGGCAGTATTGAAACTGGAAAGTTGTTATCGGAATATTTATTATCCCATGTATTATCCATTCAATGACAGGTCGTTCTGACATTGTCAATGGTAATCTCTCAAGTTTTTCAATGCTCAGAATTGTATAGTCAGCACCCTTTTGTGCCAAACTGATTTGTTTATCAGTAAGGTTAAAGATATTAAATAGTGACGTTGTGTTGATTAAACGCCAAGGCACATAGCCTGAACGCAGATTTTGTAACGTCCAGCCAAGCTGTACAATAGAACGTAATTGAGACTGACCGTGTTGCAACATCAGTAAGTCTTGTTCTATTATATCGATTGCAGAAGATACAATACTGTCCAGTGAATATATTCTGGAAGACAGAGTCATTAACCCATTGTCCACAACAGAAAGTGATTTTTCCAAATTAACACGGTCAATTTCCCGTATTTTTTCTGCTGTCTCAATTTGAGTTACTTTCCAAGCTTCGTTGTAAGCTGCATATATAGAGGCCGCTATGAAACGTTTTAGACGCTGTTTGCGTGGTCCCATGATGAAATCACGCAAGTCAGCACCTTCTTTAAGTAAAGTTAAGTGTTGCTTAATTTCTGACAGTGTGGATGTATGTAGCCATTGAAGGCAGAGTTTCCCCACACTGTAAGTGGTTACAATCCCTGGATGTTCTCTCTGGGAGTATCTTGGGTCTGGCCTGGTCAATGTGAACCCCTGTATTTTGTTCAGGAATCTGTCTTGACAGTTATTTGTGTCTGTGGGCCAGATCAACCATTGTTTCCAATCAGCATGTGTTCTGTTTTGGTTTAAAATATGAGATACGTCTATCTCAACCTACGTAGTGCTATTACTGTTAGGTGTTGGTTTTGGAATAGACGGTTTATTCAAGTCTTTAATTTTGGCTAGGCCAAGACAGGATGTCTGTTGAATTGTATCATTCAAAAATATAATTTGTTCTGGGATCATGCAGGCTCTAAATAATGATTCTATACCTTGCACTTGCCAATCTTTTGTGCCCCAGATCGTTTTCGTTTCAATGTTATTGTTCCAGAAATCAAAACCGAATGTATTCATTTTTTTTTAAAACGAGTCCGAATATATCCATTTTGTGTTTGTAAGCATGGTTTTCACTCCTGTCTTATTTAACAATTTGAAATAAAATGATTCTACATTACTTGTGTTGAACCCTGAAAAGTATGAATATTTATCAAAATATGTCTTTGAACTGCCTTTTGGTGGAGTTGCACAATGTTCCCATTGGTTATAATTTAAAACATTTCTAGGTTGAGTAGATTTATGCAGATAATGGTTACCATAATGGTTATAACAAAACATTTGATCGTAATTAGATGAACCTTGCAAATAATCATGTTCTGTAAATTTAGCTGACATTACTAGATCAGACATCATATCATTAATACTTTCAAAGTCCCAATCATCAGCAAATGTGCTTGGTTTTATAAAGTCACTTAATGAAATCTTGAATTGATGAGGATACTTCAGGAGCTCAACCGGACCATAGATTTCGTAATCAGTTTTGTCCCATGCTATCCCACCGGGTATAGGATTGGCTGTGAAGTTTACTGAAGAAATTCTCTTTTCTCTATGTGTGAAGACTTGTGTGCTTTCAGGACCAAGTTGATGTTCTGACTTGCTGTGTCCATTGTAACATATTTTCCCTCAATGAAATGTCCCAAGCATAGTACCATGATGAGCCAGAGTATGAGGATGAATACTCCTAGTGCCACCCAAAGTTCAATCCATGGAGAAATCAGATACGTTTCTTTAAGTTGATGAAAGAGTTCCTCTGCTTTATCTTTAAAAGTCTTTGTTGTCCGCTGTTCCTCTGGTTCACTCAGATCTTCAGAAAAATCATCGAAGTTGATGAAGTAGCCTGATGCTGTTCTGTCAATTGTTTCAATTGCTTCTGGATTCCTTTTCGTTTTTGGAATTTTCTTTGTTTCATTAGCATAGTCTGTGGTTACATCATTGTAGACTGGTGTTTCTTGATTTAATATTTTAATTTGTGTTTCAAGAGGTTTAAGTTCCATGGCTTTGTTGCATAGTCCTTGTTGTTTTACTGTAGGTTTATCAATTGTGATTAGTCTTTCAGTTTGAACCTCTGTGTTTGTAGCAAACTTTGGTGTTCTGCT
The DNA here is from genome assembly GCF_964261635.1 of Lissotriton helveticus. NCBI lineage: Eukaryota > Metazoa > Chordata > Amphibia > Caudata > Salamandridae > Lissotriton > Lissotriton helveticus. Next base: position 176,435,891 of record NC_136073.1, read on the forward strand.
ACTTCTTGGGAGTCCACTTGGCCTACTACTTGTTATTGGCCACATGATTGTGGTTTAACCAGGTCGATGGATACAACTCGGTTCTCCTTTTTACCAGCAAGGAGCGGTAGTACTACTGATCTTGTCCCGTTGACAGACAAGACAGGAACTGCTTTTCTGTAAGAAGGCCCTAATTCCTTCTTCACCGCGATCTTTTCTCTGACCAGATCCCCGATTTTTGGAATCCAGACAGGCCTTGCTGGGACAGGTGGTTTCTCTTCAGTGGTTATTGGCTGCTGTTTCAACTTTATGTTGCTCAGGTCTTTTCTTGTTTCGTTTAAGTCCTGTAAAATAGCCAAACGATCTTTGATATCAAAGCATTTTTCTTCAACACTAAAGTTTGACTATCAAGGTCCTGGATTAACATTCTAGTCCCAAACAACAGTTCGTACGGACTGAGACCTCTCAGAGAATTTCTTGGCAGATTATTAAGACTACGTTGGACACTTATTAAATGTTTGACCCACCCAGCTCCCGAACCTAATACCTTTGCTGTTATAGATTGCTTTATGGCACTTTTTTTCTTTCCACAATTCCGTTTCCCTCAGGATGAAAGGGACAAGAGTACCGCAATGCAATGCCCATGCTGTTCATGGCCTCTTTGTAAGCCCGAGAGCTAAACGCAGGACCCTGGTCAGAATGTAGCATGCCAATTGCGTATGTGCCGATAAAGACTCGCAAATCTTTGTATAACAGTTCAGACGTCAGCCGAGAGCTGGGGTCTATATTTTAAGTGAAAATAGTCTCTATATGTTAATATGACGCATTATTCATACTGGGTATTTTATGTCGATAGCCTAATCCTTTATTGAGCGAAACGCCATGGCAATACACCGTCTCGGTCACCACTGCGATCTCTGTTGCAGTTTGGGCAGTTTTTTGCAAATATGTGATGTTGCAGGCTCATTCCTGGCCACCAGTATGTTGATTGTAATTCTTCTAGAGAATCCTTAAGTGTAAGGTGTCTAAGACCCTCACCCATATGTGCGTCTGCTATTAACAAGCCTCTCCTGTCCATGTTTGGAATCACTCTATCCCCCACTCCAGGGATTCGAGCAAAAGGAACGGAGTTTGCATCGATTATGTATGTATAATTGAGTGGATACATGAGGGGTAGCGCTGAGCAGTCACCTTTTGATGACGTTTTTACCGCCAGCATTGTTTCCCCGTCAATGTATTTTACTGAACGCTTTTTTGTAGCTATGGAAGCCGATTTAGTTGTTTCCGCTGTGTCTGTCTCAGCCAATGAATTCCCTGCAACGTGAACGCCATCACGCTGATGACTCAGTGTATGTATCACGTGAGTCTTTGGTAGTTCTTTCTGCAAAAGAACTACTTGTTCCCAAAGCAATTTTTGATTTATTGTGGCACCTGTGTCATCTTTGTACCCGTTTTTAACCCATTTCTGCAAGTCGTTATTGTATGATTTGACGCAGTAATATGAATCGCACACCATAAGTGTCGGGAATTCGCGATCCGCATTATCTAGCGCCGTTGTTAATGCTATTATTTCAGTTTGTTGTTCTGAATTATTTTCCACTGAGTGTGTTTTTGAAAACAGAGGTTTTAATTTACCTCCGGGCCACACGTCTTTTGTAATCTCGCATGTGGCGTTATAAGCTTGTTCTCCCCAAACTGAGGGCTGAGCATGTCCGTCTGTATGTATCACACAGGCGTACTGTCGTATGGGCAGAATGTCGATTGGCAGAGGATATTCTCTTTCATATTCTAGATTTTTTAATTTTGTCAACTCTGGATCAAAATAGTATTTCACTCGGTCTGTAGCAAGAGAATCTTCCCATTGTATCCATTTTGGATTTAGTGCCATAGTAGGTAAATTACATGGGGTTGTTAATGCCTCAAAGGCTGATTCTGCTGTTCTGACTGTAATCTGTCTGCCGTCAGCTTGGTATCTTTCTCTTGCTACAGCTGTTTGAACCGCGTGAACAATGTTTGCCTTAATGCTGAATGTTTTTTCAGCTTCTGTGTACAAATGTGTTTTGTATGCTATTGGTACCTTTTCTCCCTCATTTGAGGTTAGGTATGTGAATCCGCATCTTCCTGGGATGACTCGAATCACAAGGTTGCGTGTGTTATCGCGTGTTTGCAGTTTTGCTTTAACTAACATGTCTGTTTGTAAAGATCTCAAAATTTCTGTGTGTTTTTGAGTCCAATTGATTCTTTTAAAATCTGGTTTTATTAGATCATAGAGAGGTTTAACCCTCTCTGCATAGTTTATAATGTAAGTTCTTCCGAAATTCAGGAAACCTAGAATTGATTGCAAGTTTTTCAGTGTCCTAGGTGCTTGGATTACAGCACATTTCTCTAGGAAATCTTTAGCCAGGCTTTTGCCTTCACTTGATAATTCATATCCTAAAAATAGGACAGTCAGATGGGCAATTCTTGACTTCTTGAAGTTGAATTTGTAACCCTCTGCTGCGAACCCAAGTATTATGGTGTTCACTCTTTTCAAGTGAGTATCCAACTCATCGTCTGTTAGATAGATGTCGTCGACATAAGATAATGCCTCATCATCATATATTTGTAGTAACTCTGTTACTCTTGCTGAGAATAATCCTGGGCTGTTCTTGAACCCTTGGGGCAAACGACAGAAATTTTATGCGAGCCATTTATTGAGAAAGCGGTCAAATATCTGCTTTCAGGTGCTATATTTTGACAAAAGAATCCATTAGAGATGTCTAATGTTGTTTTGTATTTTTTGCGCACTATGCTATTCATTAGTGCTGCACTGTGTGAGTTTTGTACTGCAAATGTTTTGCAGCATGAGTTAAGGTGTCTGTAGTCCAAAACTAGACGATATGAATCATCTGGTTTGGAGACAGGAAACAAAGGATTGTTCATTTGTGAGGGGCATGTTTCAATCACCCCCTGGTATTCAAGTTCCTCTAAGATCTCCCTGACCTGTTTTTTAACTTCTTGCTTAATTGGGTACTGCCTCTGTGCAGTCGGTTGAGATTTTAACTGGATTTTGTGAGGAGGAGAGTCCTCATCCCGTCCCACATGATTTTTATATAATGCAGGAGCCTGGGCTACTGCCCACTTTCTTGCAAGTGTATATTTTTTATGAATTGGAATATGATTTGAGAAGGCAGGCATAATCATTTCTTCGCCATGAGGGCACTCCCTGACAAACTCTGGTGGCCAGTCTTTTTCAGCTAGAAGGATGTCATAGCCCTTGGAGAGATTATCCCAAAATAGACCCCTTATTTTCCTAGTCTTATCTCCCTCTATACGTAAGGTTATTTCATATATTTTATGAGGTTTGCTAACTCTGGTATCTGCAGTTTCCACCTGAATGTACTCATTCGTGTCCACTGTCTCCAGATGATGCATCAGGATCTTGCGAGCTATGCTCACTTCTGCTGCGCTGTCTAACATTGTCTGAGCCCACTCTCCGTTTTTCAGCTGAGTCCTCAGGATCCTCGGCATGTTTGATTATTTTAATGCTGGCTACCTTCTTCTTTGGAAATTGTAACTTTTTACTTTGATGAGCAGGTTCTTTGTCTTTGGACTTGACGTGCTCTTCCCTGTGTTCTGACCGTCCTCTTCTTTCCGATTTCTGCGAGGAAGTCTGAAAAGATCGAGAGGGACGTGTATCAATATCTTGATATCGATCAGGTTTCTTCAAATTATCCCTATTTCTAAGGTTGTATTTTTTCTCAGAGGGCTCCCTCTGGGGAGACTTGTGTCCTTGGTCCGGAGATCTTTCTCTCCGCCGAGGAGACCTTCCTCTGGACTGGAATCTTTTTTCTTTGGGAGTGGATTGTTTATTTCCATCCCAGTTCTTTTTTGAAGTGTTTAGATTATTTTTAATAAATACTTTTTCAGGATTTTCAATTAGTTGGGGTTTCACTGGTTTCTCACCCAAACTATCTCTTCCTAGTTCTTCATAGGATTTTTCTATGATTCTGGCAAGTTCAAATGGTTGGTCTGCTATATCTGTTTCCTTCAATCTTTGGCGGATCGCCACATTTGCTGCTTCCCCTTTTATGTTTGCTAGTAATATTGCCGAGACCTGCTTGAAGTCTTTCAGTAATTTCATACCCAGAGTTAAAGCAGGTTCTGGACCGTATTCATTTTGAATCTGTTTTAGCACTTCTGGTATTACCGCCATGGACGGAACACCATGTGTTTTTGTGTAAATGGAAGCAAAGACTGTACCCCAAGTGTCACAGTCCTCCACATGTGGTGCGATCCCCATTGGGAGACAGATAGTCAGAATTCTGTGTTTCTGCACAGGGGTGGTATCTGGAAATACCGCCTCTATTTGAGTTATTTTCTGTGCTAACCAGAATGGAATTTGTTCCCTTTTAATGGGTACTTTACCTAGACAGGACTGTATGTTCTGTGGTGTGATTTTATTTGTGTTCCCCTGATGAGGGGTCAGCTGTGGAATTTTAATAGCTGGTTGGACTGTTGAAGTCCGCATTACATATTGAACTAGTTGTCTGTGTATTTTAATCAGTTGTTTTAACTGTGTTAAAAGTTCTGGTATTGACATTTTTTCAATGTCTGGATGTGGTGTGTAGCTGGCTAGAACCGGCCACGTTGCTCCTGGTCTACCTAGTGGACCGAGCCTGGTGATGTGATCATTATGTTTTAGGGCGCCTTTAAACCAGAGCAGGTGCTCTTGGCATTTGAGTGGTATTTCCACCTCCTCGAAAGGGGTGTACTCATCCGGAGGTTCCTCTATCTTGTAATAATGGAACTCCTTTGTTACAGCGTTTGCTGCTGGAAAATTTATCCATGAATAGAATACCTCTGTCTGCCGATATTCGTGTGCCTCAATTACGAATATGACTGTACCACCTCTTGGTGTCAGTCCATTTTCTATAAGTTTTAACGTTATAGTTTTTCTTATGCTGACCGGGATGAGTATTGCACCCGGGTCAGTTTGCAGGAGACTTGTGTCATCCGCTAGGAGTTGAGCTGCTATTCTAGCTGCCTCCCTTTCTTCTTCATTGTCTGACATTTTACTGACAAGAAGGTTTTTTGTTGCAGATCAGGTTTTCAAGGAAACAAAGATTAGATGCACAATATTTTGGAACAGTGTATCCTTCAACGTTGAATAAACCAAAAACCATACATAGGAGTCTCCTCCTACTAAGTTTGGCGGATTTAACCTTTCACCCACTCCAGACGTCTTTGGACTTTTATGGGGAAAAAAGGGGTCTGTGTGAAAAAGCACGACTGAGTTACTCGAATGTCTTTCGTTATATTTATCGCATATCCAAAACGCTTGGCGCCATGTAGTGTAGTTCCTATTATCCCAATAGGCTCTGCGCATTGGAATAATATCTTCAATAGTATAGACGTAGGACTGTGGTTAACTAGGTCTTCTACTGACGATATTAGACTTAAAGTTATGTGTTCCAGCTAGCTCAGAGTTCACTAGAAACTTTTTCGAATAGGCAAGGAGGAGTTTAACCTCCCTGGATAGACAAGAAGGGATTTAGTTTCTGACAACCATAGAACATGACAACTTTGCTCTCCCCTAATCAAGAGTATATCTCTAGAGTCGTGTGAAAACAAAAGACAACTATTTTACTCAGTCAGTACGTGCATTCTTAGTTTCACCAGTTTGTAGAGAAATAAGAGATGGGCGTGCTTCAATAAAAAGATGTTATTTATTGATCAGTCTCTTTTCTCATACAAGAGAAATGAATCGCTATTATTACAATACTTATAGTTAAGTAAAGTGCATACAGTAAAAACAGAATTAGAAAATAATACTGTAAAAGCATTTATATGGTTTCTTAGCCATATGATACTTAAAATGGATACAAGATATACATACATATATACATTGACTAATCGTACTTAACTGGTGCTTCTAACTACGCCTACCCCGGTATACCTGACCTAAGCCTAATACTTGGGGGGGAGTAAGTAAGTAGCAGTTTAAGTTAAGTTTGTTTTGCCAAGAATCTGACTCAAGAATTCTCTGTAAGGGGTTAGTCAGTTCAGTACCTGGGATTTAGAAGGCTGGAGGGTTGGTATCTCTGTCACAGGACTCGATATCCCAGTTACCCGCGAGGGCGGCTGGAAACGCCGGAGGCTGGATTTCTCGGCAGGAGAAAAGGCAGCGTCTCTCTCAGCGCGTCAAAAGGGAGGGGCAGCGTCCGTGGGCTTTCTGCATCAGCTGGGCTCTCCGGCAAGTAGCGCTGCTCCAAGCTCGTCACCACCGTGTCTTAGCTTAGGGCAGCGTCGGTATATTTATACCTGAAAGGTGCCGTGTTTGACGTAAGGATGGACATAAGACGTCAGCAAGAATGTCATAAGGACTGGTCGTTCTTACATTCTTTGCAGGAGTTCTCGAGCGAAATCAAAACAATAGCTGCGGGGGATTTCCCAGGTCTGTTGGAGGTTTGATTTGTTTTGAGAACTCGGTGTGCTTTCTAGGGGGCTGAAGGGATAGTGCTTGCTTAATGTGACAGCATGCGCTATGACCTAATCTGAAAACGGGTTTCTGTGCCGGTGTATGGACATTAGTGAATTAATAACCGGACAAGGGTCAGAAATAGGAGTATCAATATAGGTACCTAGATAAACACACTACAGTACCAGGTCCAGTTAGGTCTCAAAAATGTAAACCTGAGCTCAACTCTTGGTAGCTGTACCACAGAGCAGACAAGCTTAACTTAGGAGAAATATCTAAAGCATTTATCAGTAACAAGACAGTTAAAAAGTAGAAAACAAAATACAAAAAAATCTGACTCAAATGTATAAAACAAAAGAAAAATTGACAAAACAAGAAAAATCTGATGTAGGGAACCGGACATATGATTTTTAGAAGTTTTAACTTAAAATAGCACCTATTAGCGCAAAACACTAATTTTGGTTATCTGGACATGCTGGAATGGGTCAAATTCAGACGTTACGTTAACTGCAAGCTACTGCCAGTTTAGTACAGGGACCAAGTTTGTTGTTGTAAAAAACTGTACATTCTGAATTAGAAGATTTTCTGGAGAAATGGCCTCGTTGGTGGGTCGTTCGCAGATCGGGCTGCAGGCTAGACCCAAAATAGGGTTCAATGATGATGGATGGGTGAAGCATGGGTCCTTGGTGTGATCCTTGGCACCAGCGGGGACTTGGTGCGCAGGACAGCTCCTACCGGGCAACGTTTGGAATCTGTACCCAGGTGGGTCTCGTCACTGCCGGATGATGTTCGGAAGTCCCTCTACGTTGAGGCTTAGAAACTTTTGTAGAAGTTGAAATCCTTTCGGCAGGGTAAACTGGTGAGTTAAATCTGACTTGCTATTTCACATTGGCAGAGGCAGCTTCAGCGCCGGACCCTGTCTTAGCTAGTTCTCTTGAGGAAATATTCTCAAAATGTTTGTAGTGTTCAAGTTTTAAGATCAGAAGAGGGAGACTGTCTGACAAGAGCCAATAGTTCAAGACTTGGGAGTTAAGGTTCACACTCCCAGAAGCCACCAGCAGATTCTAGGGTTAATCCGGTCGGAACTGATCAGACGGGCTCTTGGAAAATAGATTTCTTACAGCTTTTGTGGTCTCTGTAGATTAACATGAGGTCATCCAATTGACCCATGAAATCCACTTCATTGTCGTGGGTACAAGTGGGAACAGGTCCATCACTTAGGGGTTCTCTCAACCCGTTCAACAGCAGGTGTGGTCCTTCTTCTGCCCAGAGGTGTTCTAAAGAAGGTATTGGGCGGGGGTGCCATAATTATACGAAGCCCAAGCTTGTGGGTGGAAAGGACTCACTGACCAATAGGGAAAAGTTCTCAGGAGAGACCCAACCTACTTTGACATCATTTCCTGGGGATTTGGCTCTGAATAAACTCACAATGCACTGTTTTTCCAAAATCCAAGATGGCAGAACCTTTTTTCCCCTTGGCATAGCTCTGCTCCCCCTTTCCAAATGATAGATACACTTTGCTGGCAAAGTTGAATTCATCATTACTTTTAGAAATATGGTATGTCTCTGCTCTGTGCGCCTGCAGCCTGTCTCCAAAACATATCTGAGATGGGTGACAGCTGGACTCTGTGCATTCCTTCAAGACAGCCACACATAAAGGAAAGTTAGGGTGACTGAGTAGCCATCCATATCTTGATGGGCAATCCTGGGCAGGATGGGGGGGAAGAGCTGACACACATGAATAGGCAGTGATGTGTCCCCACACAAAGGGCTGCATATCCCCGTAGTGATTCTGGAGCCAAAGCTGGGAGGGCGGACCTCTGTGAAATGCAAAGCTCCTCTTTGAAGTCACCTCCACTTCATAGGGACTACTGGGTATAAGTATTGGGACTCTGACCCCACCAAATCAGGCACTACTGGACCGGTGAAGAACTCTGCAAGGAAGAAGGATAGCTGTGCTGCTCTAAGCACTGCCACTCTGCTGGACTGCTGCTCAGTAAGAACTCCTTTTCCTCTATGCTACCCTCTGCCCTGCTGAGGAAGAACTGGACTAACTTACTTGCCTCCTAAGTGATCTCCAAGGGCACACTGGCTTGCCTCCTGTTTTAAGACCTAGGGATACCAAAGTCCTACCCCCTGCTCCTATGCCTGGTCCATTGGAATATTGGAATACTCATCACTGAAGTTAAGATTTCCTATAAAAGTACAATATTATTAAAACGAAACAGCAACTGTTAATGAAAAATTGTCTATTTTGGACATCACCTCTATTTTTTGGTGCCGCCATTAAATATGGAAGGATTCAGTCATCACCAGGTACAAGTCAGAGGCAGTTCCATGCCTCACACCTTTTGAGTCAGATGTGAGCATTTGTAGTGCTGCTCCATGGCTTCCTTCTTAGAAATGAGGAGGGTTACACATCTTTCTTATGGCCCAGGATTTACTCATAGGGCTGATAGCTATGATAATAAGTTTTCTGGTTTGTGGACTCTTTGGACCCATTTGTTTTATGAAATAAGTTGCAGATGTGTGACTTTTGCAAATTCACAAGTTCCTAAAGCACCACAGGCACACTTAATGAAAGCTTTTTGTGAATCCCTGTTTTTCCTTGTATGAACACATTTCCACCTGTGTTATTTTATATGTTAAATAACTACTATGCTGAAATGCTTTCACATTTGCTCAATGCCATTTTTTCAACATTTCTTTTGTCTAGTGCTTAATTTGTCCTGGAGTTGGACAGTGCTCAGCTCTTTCACGTACATCTAAACGCCCACCACATATTTACGAGAGCTGACCACATGATGACAGTGTATGTCTATTTTTCTGTCGTTTTCATTTAGATTTTGTGGGCGCTTCCAAAATTACCAGGGAAAGTGTGCCTGGCTTTGCCACTCCCTACAGTTGAGTAGGATTTGCTTATGCACAATATTAACCCATTGTGGGGTAATACTGTGCGTGAGTATAAGGATTTACAAGTGTAATACCACTTTTACTGAATATATTTGCTCGTAAATCCAGGCATTTCTGAGTGTAAATACATTTTGCATGAAAATTTGGCTTTGTGAGACAAGTTGTCTTGTAGGTGAGCAGGCATGGAAAACATTTCACTACCTGCAAACCCATCCAGTAACTGTAGAAATGCGTGTTACAAGTTAACAAATAATCTTCACTAAATGCTGGCCGCTACATGTTACATTTTTGTAGCAATTAATGTTCCTCTGACCTCAGATGCAAGACCTAGATTAGAAATGGCAACATTGTCGATGTGCACGGCTCTGCTGAATGTATTTTACACAAAAAAAGTAAATGATCTGAGGGCCTAAGGGAGGTAGAGAAAACTAAAGATTAATCAGTAACTTGTTTACTTTGTGTTCCTGGCACTGTTTCTACATCCTCAGAGGCCCGGCGGGGTCACCAGGGCAGTGCCAGGGGAAGCCGCGACCTCCAGTGACCTCCCCATGGGTAACTGTGCCAGAAGCCACATCTACAGAGCTGCTGGGTTCTTCGCCCTTCCCTCTTGGTATCTTGGCGCCCAAAACTGCCCACCACCGCTCTGTTGTCTCTATGCTCCCCTCTGGCTGTCTCTTTCCTATCTGCTCCTCAGACAATCACTCTCTAGTAGTTACTTTATTGACACTGCAGTAGCTCTGCCGTTTTTCCCTTATACAAAGAATCATTTCATTGTAGAGACTTCCCGTCAAACTTTACAATTTCTAAACGGCAACCAACTTCGATGTGGCTGCTTGTCCATTGTTAAAACAGCATCACAGCTTCTATCCACAGAGAAGTATTATGTCCTTATCAAGTATGGCCAGAATATGCAAAGTAACTTATCTCGTTCTTTCAGGATCTTTTCCCTCCCTGCTTCCACCCTATGCCACTGTTTTTCTTTTTAGATCTTTCTCTTACTCCTTCTCTACCCCTCTTGTATTTTTCTCTTACTTGATCTGGACTGAAGTCTGATGAGGACAAACACGTTTTGGTCCCCCAAAAAGTATGCTGGTGATCCCCAATTGCAACCACTGACTAAGATTAATCACTGAGTGAACTACCGTAATAAAATATGTTCTGCGTCTGCTAGAGTCTTTAAATTTAGCTGAGGCTAGGATATTTCAGAACAATAAGAAACGGCATCCATATTTGATTACAAATAATAAAATATATAAATACACACAGTGATATATATATATATATATATATATATATATATATATATATATATATATATATATATATATATATATATATATATATATCAGTAGTACCAGTAGGTAGTTATATAGTTAGGACCATGTTACCATAGGAAAAGTGTTTTTGATTTGCCTATGTCTTTGGCGTCGTTTGACAAATATCCATGAAATTTTCCCAATAAAGTGCCCCGGTGAATATTGTTGTGCATGGGAAGTTTAGGGATGATACATCAAGCAGGGGCCGAGAAAACAGGAGTTTCTCATGTTAATTCCCACAGAGCCTTTAGATATGTCTGCATCCCGAGCCACTGGACAGAATTACACTGAATTTGGCAGGAAGGTATATTTTGGTTCACAGATTACTTTCTTTCATTTAGTGCAAATCCGTTTAGTAGTATTTGAGAAAGTTAAGGAAATTAAAATGTGTATATCTACGATTGCGGCTAATTTGTGAACAATAAAGAGCTGGTGCAGAGATCTGCAGAGCTCTGATTAGCTGCCAACATTTCAACCAGGAAGTGTTGGCAGCCATCTTGGGACTCAGCTTGAGCCAAGTCCCCCCAATCCCCCCCCCCCAAAAAAAACATGAGACTTGGGGTCTCAGAGGGACCCAGGCTGTGCAAAGAAGTATTTTTACAAAATATTTTTTGCGAATTCACGTAATTCACGAATTTACAGCAAAAAAACAAACAAAACAACAAGTGCAGACTCCTGCTCATGTTTTAATTAAGCCCCCTGGTGGGTCAGGCAAGCCTCCTTTAGTAAATTAACTGTGGACCCCCTACATGGGCATATATATGCCCCAGGCACCACCTCCTCAGGCATATGTTAATGTAAAAGTGGGCCATCCAGACCGCCCTCAGTCCTGGGGACTTACCACCTCAGCAGGGCTTTTGGGTAATTCAATGCTGATTAGCCACACTGACCCCCCCCCTGGGCCCCGGGGTCACCACCTCCCCAGGACTTCAAATATAATGAATAGGGGGGCTGCGAGAACCCCCCTGAGCCTTGGAGAATACCACCTTCCAGGGTTCTAATAGATTAATCGAGCAGGGCTTACCTTCACCCGGAACCACAACTCCCTGGGGCAACAACAAAAAAATATTGAGGGGGGCACACAGAACCCCCATGACCTGGGGACCACCACCACCCCCGCCCAGGGCGACCCTGTGAGCAACAAAGGAGGAGGCCCACACGGCCACCCTGCTGGAGCCATATATGGCCATAGCGACTGCTATCGCCTAGGGTTGGCTCCTGCTAAGTCCTTGGGCGGTCACTCCTGGACATAGCGGTTTCCTTTTTTAGGGTTCGGGCCTAAGCCACCACGAAGTGGAGGCGGAGCTTCCGAGCTCTTATGTGTTCAAAAAAATAAAGATGCAGAAAGGGGTCCGGCTGGCACATTCCTTAGTTTTTTATGGCATCTGCCTAGTGATTCGTCTTCGCTGTGGTGTGTATTTAGTAGCGTTGACGTGATAGGCTATATGTAATGTACACGTGCCCGATTTGGCATATTTTCAGCGGTTTCGCGCACGGCAGACCTATTAATCTTAATTAGGAGCTGTCAGAGTGCCCGTGTAATGCAATCCAGATGGTGCGAGCGCGTTCACCATTGCATTGCATACAAAAAAGTCATCTGATCTCTTCAGTGAGTGTCCGCATGCGCTGTACGGGGCATTTTTTCCAGGCGCGAGGGGTCTTTGTAAAATCGTAGACTGTGTCGAATGGCTGTCCTGTTCCTTGCAGTGGGCTCTTGTTGAAGGTATGGATCTCCCGAGGAGAGCAGGCAAATGCGGGAGGGGTCAGGGATAACAGTTAATCACTTGTAGTATAAAAGTCTTTGTAACTGATAGTTAAATAAATTAAATGTGCACCGCAATCTATTTGTTGTTGTTGTTTCTATTCTGTTTTTGGATATGGGATTCTTTGACAAGTGAATGACCATTAGCGAAGAGTCGAACTCTACGAAAGATTGTGTGGGCACCTATTGGGAACGCATGAGTTGCAACTACGCTTTTCCAGAACATGCGGTATTAAGACATGTGGAACAGAGCAGTGTAAAATGACACTAGTATTCTCGTGTGTTTACAGTAATGCTGTGGCGTCTTTTTTCCTCTTGCAAGGGTGTAGTGCAGAGGCGTAGTGCAGAGGCGTAGTGCGTAGTGCAGAGGCGTAGTGCAGAGGCGTAGTGCGTAGTGCAGAGGCGTAGTGCAGAGGCGTAGTGCAGAGTGGTAGTGCGTAGTGCAGAGGCGTAGTGCAGAGTGGTAGTGTGTAGTGCAGAGGCGTAGTGCGTAGTGCAGAGTGGTAGTGCGTAGTGCAGAGGCGTAGTGCAGAGTGCAGAGGCGTAGTGCAGAGGCAGAGTGCAGAGTGCAGAGGCGTAGTGCAGAGGCGTAGTGCGTTGTGCAGAGGCATAGTGCAGAGGCGTAGTGTAGAGTGGTAGTGCGTAGTGCAGAGGCGTAATGCAGAGTGGTAGTGCGTAGTGCAGAGGCGTAGTGCAGAGTGGTAGTGCGTTGTGCAGAGGCATAGTGCAGAGGCGTAGTGCAGAGTGGTAGTGCGTAGTGCAGAGTGGTAGTGCGTAGTGGTAGTGTGTAGGGCAGAGTGGTAGTGAGTAGTGCAGAGGCGTAGTGCAGAGTGGTAGTGCGTAGTGCAGAGTGGTAGTGCGTAGTGCAGAGGCGTAGTGCGTAGTGCAGAGGCGTAGTGCAGAGTGCAGAAGCGTAGTGCAGAGGCAGAGTGCAGAGGCGTAGTGCGTAGTGCAGAGGCGTAGTGCAGAGGCGTAGTGCAGAGTGCAGAGGCGTAGTGCGTAGTGCAGCGGGTTAGTGCAGAGGCGTAGTGCAGAGTGGTAGTGCGTAGTGCAGAGTGGTAGTGCGTAGTGCAGAGGCATAGTGCGTAGTGCAGAGGCAGAGTGCAGAGGCGTAGTGCGTAGTGCAGAGGCGTAGTGCAGAGTGCAGAGGCGTAGTGCAGAGGCGTAGTGCAGAGTGCAGAAGCGTAGTGCAGAGGCGTAGTGCAGAGTGGTAGTGCGTAGTGCAGAGTGGCAGTGCAGAGTGGTAGTGCGTAGTGCAGAGTGGCGGTGCAGAGTGCAGAGGCGTAGTGCAGAGGCGTAGTGCAGAGTGCAGAAGCGTAGTGCAGAGGCATAGTGCAGAGTGGTAGTGCGTAGTGCAGAGTGGCAGTGCAGAGTGGTAGTGCGTAGAGCAGAGTGGCGGTGCAGAGTGCAGAGGCGTAGTGCAGAGGCGTAGTGCAGAGTGCAGAGGCGTAGTGCAGAGGTGTAGTGCGTAGTGCAGAGGTGTAGTGCAGAGGCGTAGTGCAGAGTGCAGAGGCATAGTGCGTAGTGCAGAGGCGTAGTGCAGAGGCGTAGTGCAGAGTGGTAGTGCAGAGTGGTAGTGCGTAGTGCAGAGGCGTAGTGCAGAGGCGTAGTGCAGAGTGCAGAGGCGTAGTGCAGAGGCGTAGTGCAGAGTGCAGAGGCGTAGTGTGTAGTGCAGAGGTGTAGTGCAGAGGCGTAGTGCAGAGTGCAGAGGCATAGTGCGTAGTGCAGAGGCGTAGTGCAGAGGCATAGTGCAGAGTGGTAGTGCATAGTACAGAGGCGTAGTGCGTAGTGCAGAGGCGTAGTGCAGAGGCATAGTGCGTAGTGCAGAGGCGTAGTGCAGAGGTGTAGTGCAGAGGCGTAGTGCGTAGTGCAGAGGCGTAGTGCAGAGGCATAGTGCGTAGTGGTAGTGCGTAGTGCAGAGTGGTAGTGCGTAGTGCAGAGGCGTAGTGCAGAGTGGTAGTGCGTAGTGCAGAGTGGTAGTGCGTAGTGCAGAGTGGTAGTGCATAGTGCAGAGTGGTAGTGCATAGTGCAGAGTGGTAGTGCATAGTGCAGAGGCGTAGTGCAGAGTGCAGAGGCGTAGTGCAGAGTGCAGAGGCGTAGTGCAGAGGCTTAGTGCGTAGTGCAGAGGCGTAGTGCAGAGGCGTAGTGCAGAGGCATAGTGCAGAGTGGTAGTGCGTAGTGCAGAGGCGTAGTGCAGAGTGGTAGTGCGTAGTGCAGAGGCGTAGTGCAGAGGCGTAGTGCGTAGTGCAGAGTGGTAGTGCGTAGTGCAGAGGCGTAGTGCAGAGGCGTAGTGCAGAGTGCAGAGGCGTAGTGCAGAGGCGTAGTGCAGAGTGGTAGTGCGTAGTGCAGAGGCTTAGTGTAGAGGCGTAGTGCGTAGTGCAGAGTGGTAGTGCATAGTGCAGAGGCGTAGTGCAGAGGCGTAGTGCGTAGTGCAGAGGCGTAGTGCAGAGTGGTAGTGCATAGTGCAGAGGCGTAGTGCATAGTGCAGAGGCAGAGTGCAGAGGCGTAGTGCAGAGGCGAAGAGCGTAGTGCAGAGGCGTAGTGCAGAGGCGTAGTGCAGAGGCGTAGTGCGTAGTGCAGAGGCGTAGTGCAGAGTGGTAGTGCGTAGTGCAGAGGCGTAGTGCAGAGTGCAGAGGCGTAGTGCAGAGGCGTAGTGCGTAGTGCAGAGGCGTAGTGCAGAGGTGTAGTGCGTAGTGCAGAGGCATAGTGCAGAGGCGTAGTGCAGAGGCGTAGTGCGTAGTGCAGAGGCAGAGTGCAGAGGCGTAGTGCAGAGTGGTAGTGCGTAGTGCAGAGGCGTAGTGCAGAGTGGTAGTGCGTAGTGCAGAGGCGTAGTGCATAGTGCAGAGGCAGAGTGCAGAGGCGTAGTGCAGAGGCGTAGAGCGTAGTGCAGAGGCGTAGTGCAGAGGCGTAGTGCAGAGTGGTAGTGCGTAGTGCAGAGGCGTAGTGCAGAGTGGTAGTGCGTAGTGCAGAGTGGTAGTGCGTAGTGCAGAGGTGTAGTGCAGAGTGCAGAGGCATAGTGCAGAGGCGTAGTGCGTAGTGTAGAGGCGTAGTGCAGAGGCGTAGTGTGTAGTGCAGAGGCGTAGTGCAGAGGCGTAGTGCAGAGGCGTAGTGCGTAGTGCAGAGGCGTAGTGCAGAGTGGTAGTGCGTAGTGCAGAGTGGTAGTGCGTAGTGCAGAGGCGTAGTGCAGCGGCGTAGTGCAGAGGCGTAGTGCAGAGTAGTAGTGCATAGTGCAGAGTGGTAGTGCGTAGTGCAGAGTGGTAGTGCGTAGTGCAGAGGCATAGTGCAGAGGCGTAGTGCGTAGTGCAGAGGCGTAGTGCAGAGGCGTAGTGCAGAGTGCAGAGGCGTAGTGCAGAGGCGTAGTGCAGAGTGCAGAAGCGTAGTGCAGAGGCATAGTGCAGAGTGGTAGTGCGTAGTGCAGAGTGGCAGTGCAGAGTGGTAGTGCGTAGTGCAGAGTGGCAGTGCAGAGGCGTAGTGCAGAGGCGTAGTGCAGAGTGCAGAGGCGTAGTGCAGAGGCGTAGTGCAGAGTGCAGAGGCGTAGTGCAGAGGCGTAGTGCAGAGTGCAGAGGTGTAGTGCGTAGTGCAGAGGCGTAGTGCAGAGGCATAGTGCAGAGTGGTAGTGCGTAGTGCAGAGTGGTAGTGCGTAGTGCAGAGTGGTAGTGCGTAGTGCAGAGGCGTAGTGCAGAGGCGGAGTGCAGAGTGCAGAGGCGTAGTGCGTAGTGCAGAGGCATAGTGCAGAGTGCAGAGGCGTAGTGTGTAGTGCAGAGGCGTAGTGCAGAGGCGTAGTGCAGAGTGGTAGTGCGTAGTGCAGAGGCGTAGTGCGTAGTGCAGAGGCGTAGTGCGTAGTGCAGAGGCGTAGTGCAGAGGCGTAGTGCAGAGGCGTAGTGCGTAGTGCAGAGGCGTAGTGCAGAGGCGTAGTGCGTAGTGCAGAGGCGTAGTGCGTAGTGCAGAGGCGTAGTGCAGAGGCGTAGTGCGTAGTGGTAGTGCATAGTGCAGAGTGGTAGTGCGTAGTGCAGAGGCGAGGTGCAGAGTGGTAGTGCGTTAGTGCAGAGTGGTAGTGCGTAGTGCAGAGTGGTAGTGCATAGTGCAGAGGCGTAGTGCATAGTGCAGAGGTGTAGTGCAGAGTGCAGAGGCGTAGTGCAGAGGCTTAGTGCGTAGTGCAGAGGCGTAGTGCAGAGGCGTAGTGCAGAGTGGTAGTGCGTAGTGCAGAGGCATAGTGCAGAGTGGTAGTGCGTAGTGCAGAGGCATAGTGCAGAGTGGTAGTGCGTAGTGCAGAGACGTAGTGCAGAGGCGTAGTGCGTAGTGCAGAGTGGTAGTGCGTAGTGCAGAGGCGTAGTGCAGAGGCGTAGTGCGTAGTGCAGAGGCGTAGTGCAGAGGAGTAGTGCAGAGTGGTAGTGCGTAGTGCAGAGGCGTAGTGCAGAGGCGTAGTGCGAAGTGCAGAGTGGTAGTGCGTAGTGCAGAGGCGTAGTGCAGAGGCGTAGTGCAGAGTGCAGAGGCGTAGTGCAGAGGCGTAGTGCGTAGTGCAGAGGCGTAGTGCAGAGGCGTAGTGCGTAGTGCAGAGGCATAGTGCAGAGGCGTAGTGCAGAGGCATAGTGCAGAGTGGTAGTGCGTAGTGCAGAGGCGTAGTGCAGAGTGGTAGTGCATAGTGCATAGGCGTAGTGCAGAGTGGTAGTGCGTAGTGCAGAGGCGTAGTGCAGAGGCGTAGTGCAGAATGGTAGTGCGTAGTGCAGAGTGGTAGTGCGTAGTGGTAGTGCGTAGTGCAGAGTGGTAGTGCGTAGTGCAGAGGCGTAGTGCAGAGTGGTAGTGCGTAGTGCAGAGTGGTAGTGCGTAGTGCAGAGGCATAGTGCGTAGTGCAGAGGCGTAGTGCAGAGTACAGAGGCGTAATGCAGAGGCGTAGTGCAGAGTGCAGAGTGGTAGTGCGTAGTGCAGAGGCGTAGTGCAGAGGCATAGTGCGTAGTGCAGAGTGGTAGTGCGTAGTGCAGAGGCGTAGTGCAGAGTGGTAGTGCGTAGTGCAGAGTGGTAGTGTGTAGTGCAGAGTGGTAGTGTGTAGTGCGTAGTGCAGAGGCGTAGTGCAGAGGCATAGTGCAGAGGCGTAGTGCAGAGTGCAGAGGCGTAGTGCAGAGTGCAGAGGCGTAGTGCAGAGTGCAGAGGCATAGTGCGTAGTGCAGAGGCGTAGTGCGTAGTGCAGAGGCGTAGTGCAGAGTGGTAGTGCATAGTGCAGAGGCAAAGTGCGTAGTGCAGAGGCGTAGTGCGTAGTGCAGAGGCGTAGTGCAGAGGCGTAGTGCAGAGGCATAGTGCAGAGGCGTAGTGCAGAGGCGTAGTGCGTAGTGCAGAGGCGTAGTGCGTAGTGCAGAGGCGTAGTGCAGACGCGTAGTGCGTAGTGGTAGTGCGTAGTGCAGAGGCGTAGTGCAGAGTGGTAGTGCGTAGTGCAGAGTGGTAGTGCGTAGTGCAGAGTGGTAGTGCAGAGTGGTAGTGCGTAGTGCAGAGTGGTAGTGCATAGTGCAGAGGCGTAGTGCATAGTGCAGAGTGGTAGTGCATAGTGCAGAGTGGTAGTGCATAGTGCAGAGGCGTAGTGCATAGTGCAGAGGCATAGTGCAGAGTGCAGAGGCGTAGTGCAGAGGCGTAGTGCGTAGTGCAGAGGCGTAGTGCAGAGGCGTAGTGCAGAGGCGTAGTGCAGAGTGGTAGTTCGTAGTGCAGAGGCGTAGTGCAGAGTGGTAGTGCGTAGTGCAGAGGCGTAGTGTGTAGTGCAGAGTGGTAGTGCGTAGTGCAGAGGCGTAGTGCAGAGGTGTAGTGCGTAGTGCAGAGGCGTGGTGTAGAGGCGTAGTGCAGAGTGGTAGTGCGTAGTGTAGAGGCGTAGTGCAGGTGGTAGTGCGTAGTGCAGAGGCGTAGTGCAGAGTGGTAGTGCGTAGTGCAGAGGCGTAGTGCAGAGTGGTAGTGCGTAGTGCAGAGGCGTAGTGCAGGGGCGTAGTGCGTAGTGCAGAGGCATAGTGCAGAGGCGTAGTGCAGAGGCGTAGTGCAGAGGCGTAGTGCAGAGTGCAGAGGCGTAGTGCAGAGGCGTAGTGCGTAGTGCAGAGGCGTAGTGCAGAGGCGTAGTGCATAGTGCAGAGGCGTAGTGCAGAGGCGTAGTGCAGAGTGGTAGTGCGTAGTGCAGAGGCGTAGTGCAGAGTGGTAGTGCGTAGTGCAGAGGCGTAGTGCAGAGTGGTAGTGCGTAGTGCAGAGGCATAGTGCAGAGGCGTAGTGCAGAGTGGTAGTGCGTAGTGGTAGTGCGTAGTGCAGAGTGGTAGTGCGTAGTGCAGAGGCGTAGTGCAGAGTGGTAGTGCATAGTGCAGAGTGGTAGTGCGTAGTGCAGAGGCGTAGTGCGTAGTGCAGAGGCGTAGTTCAGAGTGCAGAGGCGTAGTGCAGAGGCATAGTGCAGAGTGCAGAGGCGTAGTGCAGAGGCGTAGTGCAGAGGCGTAGTGCAGAGTGCAGAGGCGTAGTGCAGAGTGCAGAGGCGTAGTGCAGAGTGCAGAGGCGTAGTGCAGAGTGCAGAGGCGTAGTGCAGAGGCGTAGTGCAGAGTGGTAGTGCGTAGTGCAGAGTGGTAGTGCGTAGTGCAGAGTGGTAGTGCAGAGGCGTAGTGCAGAGGCGTAGTGCAGAGTGCAGAGGCGTAGTGCAGAGTGCAGAGGCGTAGTGCAGAGGCATAGTGCAGAGTGGTAGTGCGTAGTGCAGAGTGGCAGTGCAGAGTGGTAGTGCGTAGTGCAGAGTGGCAGTGCAGAGTGCAGAGGCGTAGTGCAGATGCGTAGTGCAGAGTGCAGAGGCGTAGTGCAGAGGCGTAGTGCGTAGTGCAGAGGTGTAGTGCAGAGGCGTAGTGCAGAGTGCAGAGGCGTAGTGCGTAGTACAGAGGCGTAGTGCAGAGGCGTAGTGCAGAGTGGTAGTGCATAGTGCAGAGTGGTAGTGCGTAATGCAGAGGCGTAGTGCAGAGTGCAGAGGCGTAGTGCAGAGTGCAGAGGCGTAGTGCAGAGGCATAGTGCAGAGTGGTAGTGCGTAGTGCAGAGGCGTAGTGCATAGTGCAGAGGCGTAGTGCAGAGTGCAGAGGCGTAGTGCATAGTGCAGAGGCGTAGTGCAGAGGCGTAGTGCAGAGTGCAGAGGCGTAGTGCAGAGTGCAGAGGCGTAGTGCAGAGACGTAGTGCAGAGTGGTAGTGCGTAGTGCAGAGTGGCAGTGCAGAGTGGTAGTGCGTAGTGCAGAGTGGCAGTGCAGAGTGCAGAGGCGTAGTGCAGAGGCGTAGAGCAGAGTGCAGAGGCGTAGTGCAGAGGCGGAGTGCAGAGTGCAGAGGCGTAGTGCAGAGGCGTAGTGCAGAGTGCAGAGGCATAGTGCAGAGTGCAGGGGCGTAGTGCAGAGGCATAGTGCAAAGTGCAGAGGCGTAGTGCAGAGGCGTAGTGCAGAGTGGTAGTGCGTAGTGCAGAGTGGCAGTGCAGAGTGGTAGTGCGTAGTGCAGAGTGGCAGTGCAGAGTGGTAGTGCGTAGTGCAGAGGCGTAGTGCAGAGTGGTAGTGCGTAGTGCAGAGTGGTAGTGCGTTGTGCAGAGTGGTAGTGCGTAGTGCAGAGTGGTAGTGCATAGTGCAGAGGCGTAGTGCATAGTGCAGAGGCGTAGTGCAGAGTGCAGAGGCGTAGTGCAGAGTGCAGAGGCTTAGTGCGTAGTGCAGAGGCGTAGTGCAGAGGCGTAGTGCAGAGTGGTAGTTCGTAGTGCAGAGGCGTAGTGCAGAGTGGTAGTGCGTAGTGCAGAGGCGTAGTGCAGAGGCGTAGTGCGTAGTGCAGAGAGGTAGTGCGTAGTGCAGAGGCATAGTGCAGAGGCGTAGTGCGTAGTGCAGAGGCGTGGTGCAGAGGCGTAGTGCAGAGTGGTAGTGCGTAGTGCAGAGGCGTAGTGCAGAGTGGTAGTGCGTAGTGCAGAGGCGTAGTGCAGAGTGGTAGTGCGTAGTGCAGAGGCGTAGTGCAGAGTGGTAGTGCGTAGTGCAGAGGCGTAGTGCAGAGGCATAGTGCGTAGTGCAGAGGCGTAGTGCAGAGTGCAGAGGCGTAGTGCAGAGGCGTAGTGCGTAGTGCAGAGGCGTAGTGCAGAGGCGTAGTGCATAGTGCAGAGGCGTAGTGCAGAGGCGTAGTGCAGAGTGGTAGTGCGTAGTGCAGAGGCGTAGTGCAGAGTGGTAGTGCGTAGTGCAGAGGCGTAGTGCAGAGTGGTAGTGCGTAGTGCAGAGGCGTAGTGCAGAGTGGTAGTGCGTAGTGCAGAGGCGTAGTGCAGAGGCGTAGTGCAGAGTGGTAGTGCGTAGTGCAGAGTGGTAGTGCGTAGTGGTAGTGCGCAGTGCAGAGTGGTAGTGCGTAGTGCAGAGGCGTAGTGCAGAGGCGTAGTGCGTAGTGCAGAGGCGTAGTGCAGAGGCGTAGTGCAGAGTGCAGAGGCGTAGTGCAGAGGCGTAGTGCAGAGTGCAGAGGCATAGTGCAGAGTGGTAGTGCAGAGTGGTAGTGCGTAGTGCAGAGTGGCAGTGCAGAGTGGTAGTGCGTAGTGCAGAGTGGCAGTGCAGAGTGCAGAGGCGTAGTGCAGAGGCGTAGAGCAGAGTGCAGAGGCGTAGTGCAGAGGCGGAGTGCAGAGTGCAGAGGCGTAGTGCAGAGGCGTAGTGCAGAGTGCAGAGGCGTAGTGCAGAGTGCAGGGGCGTAGTGCAGAGGCATAGTGCAAAGTGCAGAGGCGTAGTGCAGAGGCGTAGTGCAGAGTGGTAGTGCATAGTGGCAGTGCAGAGTGGTAGTGCGTAGTGCAGAGTGGCAGTGCAGAGTGGTAGTGCGTAGTGCAGAGTGGTAGTGCAGAGTGGTAGTGCGTAGTGCAGAGTGGTAGTGCGTAGTGGTAGTGCATAGTGCAGAGTGGTAGTGCGTAGTGCAGAGTGGCAGTGCAGAGTGCAGAGTGGCAGTGCAGAGTGCAGAGTGGCAGTGCAGAGTGGCAGTGCAGAGTGCAGAGTGGCAGTGCAGAGTGCAGAGTGGCAGTGCGTAGTGCTGAGTGGCAGTGCGTAGTGCTGAGTGGCAGTGCGTAGTGCAGAGTGGCAGTGCGTAGTGTAGAGTGGCAGTGCAGAGTGGTAGTGCGTAGTGCAGATTGGTAGTGTGTAGTGCAGAGTGGTAGTGCGTAGTGCAGAGTGCAGAGTGGCAGTGCAGAGTGGCAGTGCAGTGTGCAGAGTGGCAGTGCCTAGTGCAGAGTGGCAGTGCGTAGTGCAGAGTGGCAGTGCGTAGTGTAGAGTGGCAGTGCAGAGTGGTAGTGCGTAGTGCAGAGTGCAGAGTGGTAGTGCGTAGTGCAGAGTGGCAGTGCAGAGTGGTAGTGCAGAGTGGTAGTGTGTAGTGCAGAGTGGTAGTGCATAGTGCAGAGGCGTAGTGCATAGTGCAGAGGCGTAGTGCAGAGTGCAGAGGCGTACTGCAGAGGCGTAGTGCGTAGTGCAGAGGCGTAGTGCAGAGGCGTAGTGCAGAGTGGTAGTTCGTAGTGCAGAGGCGTAGTGCAGAGTGGTAGTGCGTAGTGCAGAGGCGTAGTGCAGAGGCGTAGTGCGTAGTGCAGAGTGGTAGTGCGTAGTGCAGAGGCATAGTGCAGAGGCATAGTGCGTAGTGCAGAGGCGTGGTGCAGAGGCGTAGTGCAGAGTGGTAGTGCGTAGTGCAGAGGCGTAGTGCAGAGTGGTAGTGCGTAGTGCAGAGGCGTAGTGCAGAGTGGTAGTGCGTAGTGCAGAGGCGTAGTGCAGAGTGGTAGTGCGTAGTGCAGAGGCGTAGTGCAGAGGCGTAGTGCGTAGTGCAGAGGCGTAGTGCGTAGTGCAGAGGCGTAGTGCAGAGTGCAGAGGCGTAGTGCGTAGTGCAGAGGCGTAGTGCAGAGGCGTAGTGCAGAGGCGTAGTGCAGAGGCGTAGTGCAGAGGCGTAGTGCATAGTGCAGAGGCGTAGTGCAGAGGCGTAGTGCAGAGTGGTAGTGCGTAGTGCAGAGGCGTAGTGCAGAGTGGTAGTGCGTAGTGCAGAGGCGTAGTGCAGAGTGGTAGTGCGTAGTGCAGAGGCGTAGTGCAGAGTGGTAGTGCGTAGTGCAGAGGCGTAGTGCAGAGGCATAGTGCAGAGTGGTAGTGCGTAGTGCAGAGTGGTAGTGCGTAGTGGTAGTGCGCAGTGCAGAGTGGTAGTGCGTAGTGCAGAGGCGTAGTGCAGAGTGGTAGTGCGTAGTGCAGAGTGGTAGTGCGTAGTGCAGAGGCGTAGTGCGTAGTGCAGAGGCGTAGTGCAGAGTGCAGAGGCGTAGTGCAGAGGCGTAGTGCAGAGTGCAGAGGCGTAGTGCAGAGGCGTAGTGCAGAGTGCAGAGGCGTAGTGCGTAGTGCAGAGGCGTAGTGCAGAGGCGTAGTGCAGAGTGGTAGTGCGTAGTGCAGAGTGGTAGTGCGTAGTGCAGAGGCGTAGTGCGTAGTGCAGAGGCGTAGTGCAGAGGCGTAGTGCAGAGTGCAGAGGCGTAGTGCAGAGGCATAGTGCAGAGTGCAGAGGCGTAGTGCAGAGGCGTAGGGCAGAGTGGTAGTGCGTAGTGCAGAGTGGCAGTGCAGAGTGGTAGTGCGTAGTGCAGAGTGGCAGTGCAGAGTGCAGAGGCGTAGTGCAGATGCGTAGTGCAGAGTGCAGAGGCGTAGTGCAGAGGCGTAGTGCGTAGTGCAGAGGTGTAGTGCAGAGGCGTAGTGCAGAGAGAGGCGTAGTGCGTAGTACAGAGGCGTAGTGCAGAGGCGTAGTGCAGAGTGGTAGTGCGTAGTGCAGAGTGGTAGTGCGTAGTGCAGAGGCATAGTGCAGAGGCGTAGTGCAGAGGCGTAGTGCGTAATGCAGAGGTGTAGTGCAGAGTGCAGAGGCGTAGTGCGTAGTGCTGAGGCGTAGTGCAGAGGCGTAGTGCAGAGTGGTAGTGCGTAGTGCAGAGGCGTAGTGCGTAGTGCAGAGGCGTAGTGCATAGTGCAGAGGCGTAGTGCAGAGGCGTAGTGCAGAGTGCAGAGGCGTAGTGCGTAGTGCAGAGGCGTAGTGCAGAGGCGTAGTGCAGAGTGCAGAGGCGTAGTGCAGAGGCGTAGTGCAGAGTGCAGAGGCGTAGTGCAGAGACGTAGTGCAGAGTGGTAGTGCGTAGTGCAGAGTGGCAGTGCAGAGTGGTAGTGCGTAGTGCAGAGTGGCAGTGCAGAGTGCAGAGGCGTAGTGCAGAGGCATAGAGCAGAGTGCAGAGGCGTAGTGCAGAGGCGGAGTGCAGAGTGCAGAGGCGTAGTGCAGAGGCGTAGTGCAGAGTGCAGAGGCGTAGTGCAGAGTGCAGGGGCGTAGTGCAGAGGCATAGTGCAAAGTGCAAAGGCGTAGTGCAGAGGCGTAGTGCAGAGTGGTAGTGCATAGTGCAGAGTGGCAGTGCAGAGTGGCAGTGCAGAGTGCAGAGTGGCAGTGCAGAGTGGCAGTGCAGAGTGCAGAGTGGCAGTGCAGAGTGCAGAGTGGCAGTGCGTAGTGCTGAGTGGCAGTGCGTAGTGCTGAGTGGCAGTGCGTAGTGCAGAGTGGCAGTGCGTAGTGTAGAGTGGCAGTGCAGAGTGGTAGTGCGTAGTGCAGAGTGGTAGTGTGTAGTGCAGAGTGGTAGTGCGTAGTGCAGAGTGCAGAGTGGCAGTGCAGAGTGGCAGTGCAGTGTGCAGAGTGGCAGTGCCTAGTGCAGAGTGGCAGTGCGTAGTTCAGAGTGGCAGTGCGTAGTGTAGAGTGGCAGTGCAGAGTGGTAGTGCGTAGTGCAGAGTGCAGAGTGGCAGTGCGTAGTGCTGAGTGGCAGTGCGTAGTGCTGAGTGGCAGTGCGTAGTGCAGAGTGGCAGTGCGTAGTGTAGAGTGGCAGTGCAGAGTGGTAGTGCGTAGTGCAGATTGGTAGTGTGTAGTGCAGAGTGGTAGTGCGTAGTGCAGAGTGCAGAGTGGCAGTGCAGAGTGGCAGTGCAGTGTGCAGAGTGGCAGTGCCTAGTGCAGAGTGGCAGTGCGTAGTGCAGAGTGGCAGTGCGTAGTGTAGAGTGGCAGTGCAGAGTGGTAGTGCGTAGTGCAGAGTGCAGAGTGGTAGTGCGTAGTGCAGAGTGGCAGTGCAGAGTGGTAGTGCGTAGTGCAGAGTGGTAGTGTGTAGTGCAGAGTGGTAGTGCATAGTGCAGAGGCGTAGTGCATAGTGCAGAGGCGTAGTGCAGAGTGCAGAGGCGTACTGCAGAGGCGTAGTGCGTAGTGCAGAGGCGTAGTGCAGAGGCGTAGTGCAGAGGCGTAGTGCAGAGTGGTAGTTCGTAGTGCAGAGGCGTAGTGCAGAGTGGTAGTGCGTAGTGCAGAGGCGTAGTGCAGAGGCGTAGTGCGTAGTGCAGAGTGGTAGTGCGTAGTGCAGAGGCATAGTGCAGAGGCATAGTGCGTAGTGCAGAGGCGTGGTGCAGAGGCGTAGTGCAGAGTGGTAGTGCGTAGTGCAGAGGCGTAGTGCAGAGTGGTAGTGCGTAGTGCAGAGGCGTAGTGCAGAGTGGTAGTGCGTAGTGCAGAGGCGTATTGCAGAGTGGTAGTGCGTAGTGCAGAGGCGTAGTGCAGAGGCGTAGTGCGTAGTGCAGAGGCGTAGTGCAGAGTGCAGAGGCATAGTGCAGAGGCGTAGTGCGTAGTGCAGAGGCGTAGTGCAGAGGCGTAGTGCATAGTGCAGAGGCGTAGTGCAGAGGCGTAGTGCAGAGTGGTAGTGCGTAGTGCAGAGGCGTAGTGCAGAGTGGTAGTGCATAGTGCAGAGGCGTAGTGCAGAGTGGTAGTGCGTAGTGCAGAGGCGTAGTGCAGAGTGGTAGTGCGTAGTGCAGAGGCGTAGTGCAGAGGCGTAGTGCAGAGTGGTAGTGCGTAGTGCAGAGTGGTAGTGCGTAGTGGTAGTGCGCAGTGCAGAGTGGTAGTGCGTAGTGCAGAGGCGTAGTGCAGAGGCGTAGTGCGTAGTGCAGAGGCGTAGTGCAGAGGCGTAGTGCAGAGTGCAGAGGCGTAGTGCAGAGGCGTAGTGCAGAGTGCAGAGGCATAGTGCAGAGTGGTAGTGCAGAGTGGTAGTGCGTAGTGCAGAGTGGCAGTGCAGAGTGGTAGTGCGTAGTGCAGAGTGGCAGTGCAGAGTGCAGAGGCGTAGTGCAGAGGCGTAGAGCAGAGTGCAGAGGCGTAGTGCAGAGGCGGAGTGCAGAGTGCAGAGGCGTAGTGCAGAGGCGTAGTGCAGAGTGCAGAGGCGTAGTGCAGAGTGCAGGGGCGTAGTGCAGAGGCATAGTGCAAAGTGCAGAGGCGTAGTGCAGAGGCGTAGTGCAGAGTGGTAGTGCATAGTGGCAGTGCAGAGTGGTAGTGCGTAGTGCAGAGTGGCAGTGCAGAGTGGTAGTGCGTAGTGCAGAGTGGTAGTGCAGAGTGGTAGTGCGTAGTGCAGAGTGGTAGTGCGTAGTGGTAGTGCATAGTGCAGAGTGGTAGTGCGTAGTGCAGAGTGGCAGTGCAGAGTGCAGAGTGGCAGTGCAGAGTGCAGAGTGGCAGTGCAGAGTGGCAGTGCAGAGTGCAGAGTGGCAGTGCAGAGTGCAGAGTGGCAGTGCGTAGTGCTGAGTGGCAGTGCGTAGTGCTGAGTGGCAGTGCGTAGTGCAGAGTGGCAGTGCGTAGTGTAGAGTGGCAGTGCAGAGTGGTAGTGCGTAGTGCAGATTGGTAGTGTGTAGTGCAGAGTGGTAGTGCGTAGTGCAGAGTGCAGAGTGGCAGTGCAGAGTGGCAGTGCAGTGTGCAGAGTGGCAGTGCCTAGTGCAGAGTGGCAGTGCGTAGTGCAGAGTGGCAGTGCGTAGTGTAGAGTGGCAGTGCAGAGTGGTAGTGCGTAGTGCAGAGTGCAGAGTGGTAGTGCGTAGTGCAGAGTGGCAGTGCAGAGTGGTAGTGCAGAGTGGTAGTGTGTAGTGCAGAGTGGTAGTGCATAGTGCAGAGGCGTAGTGCATAGTGCAGAGGCGTAGTGCAGAGTGCAGAGGCGTAGTGCAGAGGCGTAGTGCGTAGTGCAGAGGCGTAGTGCAGAGGCGTAGTGCAGAGTGGTAGTTCGTAGTGCAGAGGCGTAGTGCAGAGTGGTAGTGCGTAGTGCAGAGGCGTAGTGCAGAGGCGTAGTGCGTAGTGCAGAGTGGTAGTGCGTAGTGCAGAGGCATAGTGCAGAGGCATAGTGCGTAGTGCAGAGGCGTGGTGCAGAGGCGTAGTGCAGAGTGGTAGTGCGTAGTGCAGAGGCGTAGTGCAGAGTGGTAGTGCGTAGTGCAGAGGCGTAGTGCAGAGTGGTAGTGCGTAGTGCAGAGGCGTAGTGCAGAGTGGTAGTGCGTAGTGCAGAGGCGTAGTGCAGAGGCGTAGTGCGTAGTGCAGAGGCGTAGTGCGTAGTGCAGAGGCGTAGTGCAGAGTGCAGAGGCGTAGTGCGTAGTGCAGAGGCGTAGTGCAGAGGCGTAGTGCAGAGGCGTAGTGCAGAGGCGTAGTGCATAGTGCAGAGGCGTAGTGCAGAGGCGTAGTGCAGAGTGGTAGTGCGTAGTGCAGAGGCGTAGTGCAGAGTGGTAGTGCGTAGTGCAGAGGCGTAGTGCAGAGTGGTAGTGCGTAGTGCAGAGGCGTAGTGCAGAGTGGTAGTGCGTAGTGCAGAGGCGTAGTGCAGAGGCATAGTGCAGAGTGGTAGTGCGTAGTGCAGAGTGGTAGTGCGTAGTGGTAGTGCGCAGTGCAGAGTGGTAGTGCGTAGTGCAGAGGCGTAGTGCAGAGTGGTAGTGCGTAGTGCAGAGTGGTAGTGCATAGTGCAGAGGCGTAGTGCGTAGTGCAGAGGCGTAGTGCAGAGTGCAGAGGCGTAGTGCAGAGGCGTAGTGCAGAGTGCAGAGGCGTAGTGCAGAGGCGTAGTGCAGAGTGCAGAGGCGTAGTGCGTAGTGCAGAGGCGTAGTGCAGAGGCGTAGTGCAGAGTGGTAGTGCGTAGTGCAGAGTGGTAGTGCGTAGTGCAGAGGCGTAGTGCGTAGTGCAGAGGCGTAGTGCAGAGGCGTAGTGCAGAGTGCAGAGGCGTAGTGCAGAGGCATAGTGCAGAGTGCAGAGGCGTAGTGCAGAGGCGTAGGGCAGAGTGGTAGTGCGTAGTGCAGAGTGGCAGTGCAGAGTGGTAGTGCGTAGTGCAGAGTGGCAGTGCAGAGTGCAGAGGCGTAGTGCAGATGCGTAGTGCAGAGTGCAGAGGCGTAGTGCAGAGGCGTAGTGCGTAGTGCAGAGGTGTAGTGCAGAGGCGTAGTGCAGAGAGAGTAGTAGTGCGTAGTACAGAGGCGTAGTGCAGAGGCGTAGTGCAGAGTGGTAGTGCGTAGTGCAGAGTGGTAGTGCGTAGTGCAGAGGCATAGTGCAGAGGCGTAGTGCAGAGGCGTAGTGCGTAATGCAGAGGTGTAGTGCAGAGTGCAGAGGCGTAGTGCGTAGTGCTGAGGCGTAGTGCAGAGGCGTAGTGCAGAGTGGTAGTGCGTAGTGCAGAGGCGTAGTGCGTAGTGCAGAGGCGTAGTGCATAGTGCAGAGGCGTAGTGCAGAGGCGTAGTGCAGAGTGCAGAGGCGTAGTGCGTAGTGCAGAGGCGTAGTGCAGAGGCGTAGTGCAGAGTGCAGAGGCGTAGTGCAGAGGCGTAGTGCAGAGTGCAGAGGCGTAGTGCAGAGACGTAGTGCAGAGTGGTAGTGCGTAGTGCAGAGTGGCAGTGCAGAGTGGTAGTGCGTAGTGCAGAGTGGCAGTGCAGAGTGCAGAGGCGTAGTGCAGAGGCATAGAGCAGAGTGCAGAGGCGTAGTGCAGAGGCGGAGTGCAGAGTGCAGAGGCGTAGTGCAGAGGCGTAGTGCAGAGTGCAGAGGCGTAGTGCAGAGTGCAGGGGCGTAGTGCAGAGGCATAGTGCAAAGTGCAAAGGCGTAGTGCAGAGGCGTAGTGCAGAGTGGTAGTGCATAGTGCAGAGTGGCAGTGCAGAGTGGCAGTGCAGAGTGCAGAGTGGCAGTGCAGAGTGGCAGTGCAGAGTGCAGAGTGGCAGTGCAGAGTGCAGAGTGGCAGTGCGTAGTGCTGAGTGGCAGTGCGTAGTGCTGAGTGGCAGTGCGTAGTGCAGAGTGGCAGTGCGTAGTGTAGAGTGGCAGTGCAGAGTGGTAGTGCGTAGTGCAGAGTGGTAGTGTGTAGTGCAGAGTGGTAGTGCGTAGTGCAGAGTGCAGAGTGGCAGTGCAGAGTGGCAGTGCAGTGTGCAGAGTGGCAGTGCCTAGTGCAGAGTGGCAGTGCGTAGTTCAGAGTGGCAGTGCGTAGTGTAGAGTGGCAGTGCAGAGTGGTAGTGCGTAGTGCAGAGTGCAGAGTGGCAGTGCGTAGTGCTGAGTGGCAGTGCGTAGTGCTGAGTGGCAGTGCGTAGTGCAGAGTGGCAGTGCGTAGTGTAGAGTGGCAGTGCAGAGTGGTAGTGCGTAGTGCAGATTGGTAGTGTGTAGTGCAGAGTGGTAGTGCGTAGTGCAGAGTGCAGAGTGGCAGTGCAGTGTGCAGAGTGGCAGTGCCTAGTGCAGAGTGGCAGTGCGTAGTGCAGAGTGGCAGTGCGTAGTGTAGAGTGGCAGTGCAGAGTGGTAGTGCGTAGTGCAGAGTGCAGAGTGGTAGTGCGTAGTGCAGAGTGGCAGTGCAGAGTGGTAGTGCGTAGTGCAGAGTGGTAGTGTGTAGTGCAGAGTGGTAGTGCATAGTGCAGAGGTGTAGTGCATAGTGCAGAGGCGTAGTGCAGAGTGCAGAGGCGTAGTGCAGAGGCGTAGTGCGTAGTGCAGAGGCGTAGTGCAGAGGCGTAGTGCAGAGGCGTAGTGCAGAGTGGTAGTTCGTAGTGCAGAGGCGTAGTGCAGAGTGGTAGTGCGTAGTGCAGAGGCGTAGTGCAGAGGCGTAGTGCGTAGTGCAGAGTGGTAGTGCGTAGTGCAGAGGCATAGTGCAGAGGCATAGTGCGTAGTGCAGAGGCGTGGTGCAGAGGCGTAGTGCAGAGTGGTAGTGCGTAGTGCAGAGGCGTAGTGCAGAGTGGTAGTGCGTAGTGCAGAGGCGTAGTGCAGAGTGGTAGTGCGTAGTGCAGAGGCGTATTGCAGAGTGGTAGTGCGTAGTGCAGAGGCGTAGTGCAGAGGCGTAGTGCGTAGTGCAGAGGCGTAGTGCAGAGTGCAGAGGCGTAGTGCAGAGGCGTAGTGCGTAGTGCAGAGGCGTAGTGCAGAGGCGTAGTGCATAGTGCAGAGGCGTAGTGCAGAGGCGTAGTGCAGAGTGGTAGTGCGTAGTGCAGAGGCGTAGTGCAGAGTGGTAGTGCATAGTGCAGAGGCGTAGTGCAGAGTGGTAGTGCGTAGTGCAGAGGCGTAGTGCAGAGTGGTAGTGCGTAGTGCAGAGGCGTAGTGCAGAGGCGTAGTGCAGAGTGGTAGTGCGTAGTGCAGAGTGGTAGTGCGTAGTGGTAGTGCGCAGTGCAGAGTGGTAGTGCGTAGTGCAGAGGCGTAGTGCAGAGTGGTAGTGCGTAGTGCAGAGTGGTAGTGCGTAGTGCAGAGGCGTAGTGCGTAGTGCAGAGGCGTAGTGCAGAGTGCAGAGGCGTAGTGCAGAGGCGTAGAGCAGAGTGCAGAGGCGTAGTGCAGAGGCGTAGTGCAGAGTGCAGAGGCGTAGTGCGTAGTGCAGAGGCGTAGTGCAGAGGCGTAGTGCAGAGTGGTAGTGCGTAGTGCAGAGTGGTAGTGCGTAGTGCAGAGGCGTAGTGCGTAGTGCAGAGGCGTAGTGCAGAGGCGTAGTGCAGAGTGCAGAGGCGTAGTGCAGAGGCATAGTGCAGAGTGCAGAGGCGTAGTGCAGAGGCGTAGGGCAGAGTGGTAGTGCGTAGTGCAGAGTGGCAGTGCAGAGTGGTAGTGCGTAGTGCAGAGTGGCAGTGCAGAGTGCAGAGGCGTAGTGCAGATGCGTAGTGCAGAGTGCAGAGGCGTAGTGCAGAGGCGTAGTGCGTAGTGCAGAGGTGTAGTGCAGAGGCGTAGTGCAGAGTGCAGAGGCGTAGTGCGTAGTACAGAGGCGTAGTGCAGAGGCGTAGTGCAGAGGCGTAGTGCAGAGTGGTAGTGCGTAGTGCAGAGTGGTAGTGCGTAGTGCAGAGGCATAGTGCAGAGGCGTAGTGCAGAGGCGTAGTGCGTAATGCAGAGGCGTAGTGCAGAGTGCAGAGGCGTAGTGCGTAGTGCTGAGGCGTAGTGCAGAGGCGTAGTGCAGAGGCGTAGTGCGTAGTGCAGAGGCGTAGTGCGTAGTGCAGAGGCGTAGTGCATAGTCGTAGTGCAGAGGCAGAGTGCAGAGGCGTAGTGCGTAGTGCAGAGGCGTAGTGCAGAGTGCAGAGGCGTAGTGCAGAGGCGTAGTGCAGAGTGCAGAGGCGTAGTGCAGAGACGTAGTGCAGAGTGGTAGTGCGTAGTGCAGAGTGGCAGTGCAGAGTGGTAGTGCGTAGTGCAGAGTGGCAGTGCAGAGTGCAGAGGCGTAGTGCAGAGGCGTAGAGCAGAGTGCAGAGGCGTAGTGCAGAGGCGGAGTGCAGAGTGCAGAGGCGTAGTGCAGAGGCGTAGTGCAGAGTGCAGAGGCGTAGTGCAGAGTGCAGGGGCGTAGTGCAGAGGCATAGTGCAAAGTGCAAAGGCGTAGTGCAGAGTGGTAGTGCGTAGTGCAGAGGCGTAGTGCAGAGTGGTAGTGCGTAGTGCAGAGGCGTAGTGCAGAGTGGTAGTGCGTAGTGCAGAGGCGTATTGCAGAGTGGTAGTGCGTAGTGCAGAGGCGTAGTGCAGAGGCGTAGTGCGTAGTGCAGAGGCGTAGTGCAGAGTGCAGAGGCGTAGTGCAGAGGCGTAGTGCGTAGTGCAGAGGCGTAGTGCAGAGGCGTAGTGCATAGTGCAGAGGCGTAGTGCAGAGGCGTAGTGCAGAGTGGTAGTGCGTAGTGCAGAGGCGTAGTGCAGAGTGGTAGTGCATAGTGCAGAGGCGTAGTGCAGAGTGGTAGTGCGTAGTGCAGAGGCGTAGTGCAGAGTGGTAGTGCGTAGTGCAGAGGCGTAGTGCAGAGGCGTAGTGCAGAGTGGTAGTGCGTAGTGCAGAGTGGTAGTGCGTAGTGGTAGTGCGCAGTGCAGAGTGGTAGTGCGTAGTGCAGAGGCGTAGTGCAGAGTGGTAGTGCGTAGTGCAGAGTGGTAGTGCGTAGTGCAGAGGCGTAGTGCGTAGTGCAGAGGCGTAGTGCAGAGTGCAGAGGCGTAGTGCAGAGGCGTAGAGCAGAGTGCAGAGGCGTAGTGCAGAGGCGTAGTGCAGAGTGCAGAGGCGTAGTGCGTAGTGCAGAGGCGTAGTGCAGAGGCGTAGTGCAGAGTGGTAGTGCGTAGTGCAGAGTGGTAGTGCGTAGTGCAGAGGCGTAGTGCGTAGTGCAGAGGCGTAGTGCAGAGGCGTAGTGCAGAGTGCAGAGGCGTAGTGCAGAGGCATAGTGCAGAGTGCAGAGGCGTAGTGCAGAGGCGTAGGGCAGAGTGGTAGTGCGTAGTGCAGAGTGGCAGTGCAGAGTGGTAGTGCGTAGTGCAGAGTGGCAGTGCAGAGTGCAGAGGCGTAGTGCAGATGCGTAGTGCAGAGTGCAGAGGCGTAGTGCAGAGGCGTAGTGCGTAGTGCAGAGGTGTAGTGCAGAGGCGTAGTGCAGAGTGCAGAGGCGTAGTGCGTAGTACAGAGGCGTAGTGCAGAGGCGTAGTGCAGAGGCGTAGTGCAGAGTGGTAGTGCGTAGTGCAGAGTGGTAGTGCGTAGTGCAGAGGCATAGTGCAGAGGCGTAGTGCAGAGGCGTAGTGCGTAATGCAGAGGCGTAGTGCAGAGTGCAGAGGCGTAGTGCGTAGTGCTGAGGCGTAGTGCAGAGGCGTAGTGCAGAGGCGTAGTGCGTAGTGCAGAGGCGTAGTGCGTAGTGCAGAGGCGTAGTGCATAGTCGTAGTGCAGAGGCAGAGTGCAGAGGCGTAGTGCGTAGTGCAGAGGCGTAGTGCAGAGTGCAGAGGCGTAGTGCAGAGGCGTAGTGCAGAGTGCAGAGGCGTAGTGCAGAGACGTAGTGCAGAGTGGTAGTGCGTAGTGCAGAGTGGCAGTGCAGAGTGGTAGTGCGTAGTGCAGAGTGGCAGTGCAGAGTGCAGAGGCGTAGTGCAGAGGCGTAGAGCAGAGTGCAGAGGCGTAGTGCAGAGGCGGAGTGCAGAGTGCAGAGGCGTAGTGCAGAGGCGTAGTGCAGAGTGCAGAGGCGTAGTGCAGAGTGCAGGGGCGTAGTGCAGAGGCATAGTGCAAAGTGCAAAGGCGTAGTGCAGAGGCGTAGTGCAGAGTGGTAGTGCATAGTGCAGAGTGGCAGTGCAGAGTGGCAGTGCAGAGTGCAGAGTGGCAGTGCAGAGTGGCAGTGCAGAGTGCAGAGTGGCAGTGCAGAGTGCAGAGTGGCAGTGCGTAGTGCTGAGTGGCAGTGCGTAGTGCTGAGTGGCAGTGCATAGTGCAGAGTGGCAGTGCGTAGTGTAGAGTGGCAGTGCAGAGTGGTAGTGCGTAGTGCAGAGTGGTAGTGTGTAGTGCAGAGTGGTAGTGCGTAGTGCAGAGTGCAGAGTGGCAGTGCAGAGTGGCAGTGCAGTGTGCAGAGTGGCAGTGCCTAGTGCAGAGTGGCAGTGCGTAGTTCAGAGTGGCAGTGCGTAGTGTAGAGTGGCAGTGCAGAGTGGTAGTGCGTAGTGCAGAGTGCAGAGTGGTAGTGCGTAGTGCAGAGTGGCAGTGCAGAGTGGTAGTGCGTAGTGCAGAGTGGTAGTGTGTAGTGCAGAGTGGTAGTGCATAGTGCAGAGGCGTAGTGCATAGTGCAGAGGCGTAGTGCAGAGTGCAGAGGCGTACTGCAGAGGCGTAGTGCGTAGTGCAGAGGCGTAGTGCAGAGGCGTAGTGCAGAGGCGTAGTGCAGAGGCGTAGTGCAGAGGCGTAGTGCAGAGGCGTAGTGCAGAGTGGTAGTTCGTAGTGCAGAGGCGTAGTGCAGAGTGGTAGTGCGTAGTGCAGAGGCGTAGTGCAGAGGCGTAGTGCGTAGTGCAGAGGCATAGTGCGTAGTGCAGAGTGGTAGTGCGTAGT
This sequence comes from Lissotriton helveticus, assembly GCF_964261635.1. Lineage (NCBI taxonomy): Eukaryota > Metazoa > Chordata > Amphibia > Caudata > Salamandridae > Lissotriton > Lissotriton helveticus. Next base: position 176,469,274 of record NC_136073.1, read on the forward strand.
GCAGAGGCATAGTGCAGAGGCGTAGTGCGTAGTGCAGGGGCGTGGTGCAGAGGCGTAGTGCAGAGTGGTAGTGCGTAGTGCAGAGGCGTAGTGCAGAGTGGTAGTGCGTAGTGCAGAGGCGTAGTGCAGAGTGGTAGTGCGTAGTGCAGAGGCGTAGTGCAGAGGCGTAGTGCGTAGTGCAGAGGCGTAGTGCAGAGGCGTAGTGCAGAGGCGTAGTGCGTAGTGCAGAGGCGTAGTGCAGAGGCATAGTGCATAGTGCAGAGGCGTAGTGCAGAGTGGTAGTGCGTAGTGCAGAGGCGTAGTGCAGAGTGGTAGTGCGTAGTGCAGAGGCGTAGTGCAGAGTGGTAATGCGTAGTGCAGAGGCGTAGTGCAGAGTGGTAGTGCGTAGTGCAGAGGTGTAGTGCAGAGGCGTAGTGCAGAGTGGTAGTGCGTAGTGCAGAGTGGTAGTGCGTAGTGGTAGTGCGCAGTGCAGAGTGGTAGTGCGTAGTGCAGAGGCGTAGTGCAGAGTGGTAGTGCGTAGTGCAGAGTGGTAGTGCGTAGTGCAGAGGCGTAGTGCGTAGTGCAGAGGCGTAGTGCAGAGTGCAGAGGCGTAGTGCAGAGTGCAGAGGCGTAGTGCAGAGGCGTAGTGCAGAGTGCAGAGGCGTAGTGCGTAGTGCAGAGGCATAGTGCAGAGGCGTAGTGCAGAGTGGTAGTGCGTAGTGCAGAGTGGTAGTGCGTAGTGCAGAGGCGTAGTGCGTAGTGCAGAGGCGTAGTGCAGAGGCGTAGTGCAGAGTGCAGAGGCGTAGTGCAGAGGCGTAGTGCAGAGTGCAGAGGCGTAGTGCAGAGGCGTAGGGCAGAGTGGTAGTGCGTAGTGCAGAGTGGCAGTGCAGAGTGGTAGTGCGTAGTGCAGAGTGGCAGTGCAGAGTGCAGAGGCGTAGTGCAGATGCGTAGTGCAGAGTGCAGAGGCGTAGTGCAGAGGCGTAGTGCGTAGTGCAGAGGTGTAGTGCAGAGGCGTAGTGCAGAGGCGTAGTGCAGAGGCGTAGTGCGTAGTACAGAGGCGTAGTGCAGAGGCGTAGTGCAGAGTGGTAGTGCGTAGTGCAGAGTGGTAGTGCGTAGTGCAGAGGCATAGTGCAGAGGCGTAGTGCAGAGGCGTAGTGCGTAATGCAGAGGCGTAGTGCAGAGTGCAGAGGCATAGTGCGTAGTGCTGAGGCGTAGTGCAGAGGCGTAGTGCAGAGTGGTAGTGCGTAGTGCAGAGGCGTAGTGCGTAGTGCAGAGGCGTAGTGCATAGTGCAGAGGCGTAGTGCAGAGGCGTAGTGCAGAGTGCAGAGGTGTAGTGCGTAGTGCAGAGGCGTATTGCAGAGGCGTAGTGCAGAGTGCAGAGGCGTAGTGCAGAGGCGTAGTGCAGAGTGCAGAGGCGTAGTGCAGAGACGTAGTGTAGAGTGGTAGTGCGTAGTGCAGAGTGGCAGTGCAGAGTGGTAGTGCGTAGTGCAGAGTGGCAGTGCAGAGTGCAGAGGCGTAGTGCAGAGGCGTAGAGCAGAGTGCAGAGGCGTAGTGCAGAGGCGGAGTGCAGAGTGCAGAGGCGTAGTGCAGAGGCGGAGTGCAGAGTGCAGAGGCGTAGTGCAGAGTGCAGGGGCGTAGTGCAGAGGCATAGTGCAAAGTGCAAAGGCGTAGTGCAGAGGCGTAGTGCAGAGTGGTAGTGCATAGTGCAGAGTGGCAGTGCAGAGTGGCAGTGCAGAGTGCAGAGCGGCAGTGCAGAGTGGTAGTGCAGAGTGCAGAGTGGCAGTGCAGAGTGCAGAGTGGCAGTGCGTAGTGCTGAGTGGCAGTGCGTAGTGCAGAGTGGCAGTGCGTAGTGCAGAGTGGCAGTGCGTAGTGTAGAGTGGCAGTGCAGAGTGGTAGTGCGTAGTGCAGAGTGGTAGTGCGTAGTGCAGAGTGCAGAGTGGCAGTGCAGAGTGGCAGTGCAGTGTGCAGAGTGGCAGTGCCTAGTGCAGAGTGGCAGTGCGTAGTTCAGAGTGGCAGTGCGTAGTGTAGAGTGGCAGTGCAGAGTGGTAGTGCGTAGTGCAGAGTGCAGAGTGGTAGTGCGTAGTGCAGAGTGGCAGTGCAGAGTGGTAGTGCGTAGTGCAGAGTGGTAGTGTGTAGTGCAGAGTGGTAGTGCATAGTGCAGAGGCGTAGTGCATAGTGCAGAGGCGTAGTGCAGAGTGCAGAGGCGTACTGCAGAGGCGTAGTGCGTAGTGCAGAGGCGTAGTGCAGAGGCGTAGTGCAGAGGCGTAGTGCAGAGTGGTAGTTCGTAGTGCAGAGGCGTAGTGCAGAGTGGTAGTGCGTAGTGCAGAGGCGTAGTGCAGAGGCGTAGTGCGTAGTGCAGAGTGGTAGTGCGTAGTGCAGAGGCATAGTGCAGAGGCGTAGTGCGTAGTGCAGGGGCATGGTGCAGAGGCGTAGTGCAGAGTGGTAGTGCGTAGTGCAGAGGCGTAGTGCAGAGTGGTAGTGCGTAGTGCAGAGGCGTAGTGCAGAGTGGTAGTGCGTAGTGCAGAGGCGTAGTGCAGAGTGGTAGTGCGTAGTGCAGAGGCGTAGTGCAGAGGCGTAGTGCGTAGTGCAGAGGCGTAGTGCAGAGTGCAGAGGCGTAGTGCAGAGGCGTAGTGCGTAGTGCAGAGGCGTAGTGCAGAGGCGTAGTGCATAGTGCAGAGGCGTAGTGCAGAGGCGTAGTGCAGAGTGGTAGTGCATAGTGCAGAGGCGTAGTGCAGAGTGGTAGTGCGTAGTGCAGAGGCGTAGTGCAGAGTGGTAATGCGTAGTGCAGAGGCGTAGTGCAGAGTGGTAGTGCGTAGTGCAGAGGCGTAGTGCAGAGGCGTAGTGCAGAGTGGTAGTGCGTAGTGCAGAGTGGTAGTGCGTAGTGGTAGTGCGCAGTGCAGAGTGGTAGTGCGTAGTGCAGAGGCGTAGTGCAGAGTGGTAGTGCGTAGTGCAGAGTGGTAGTGCGTAGTGCAGAGGCGTAGTGCGTAGTGCAGAGGCGTAGTGCAGAGTGCAGAGGCGTAGTGCAGAGTGCAGAGGCGTAGTGCAGAGTGCAGAGGCGTAGTGCAGAGGCGTAGTGCAGAGTGCAGAGGCGTAGTGCGTAGTGCGGAGGCATAGTGCAGAGGCGTAGTGCAGAGTGGTAGTGCGTAGTGCAGAGTGGTAGTGCGTAGTGCAGAGTGGTAGTGCGTAGTGCAGAGGCGTAGTGCGTAGTGCAGAGGCGTAGTGCAGAGGCGTAGTGCAGAGTGCAGAGGCGTAGTGCAGAGTGCAGAGGCGTAGTGCAGAGGCGTAGGGCAGAGTGGTAGTGCGTAGTGCAGAGTGGCAGTGCAGAGTGGTAGTGCGTAGTGCAGAGTGGCAGTGCAGAGTGCAGAGGCGTAGTGCAGATGCGTAGTGCAGAGTGCAGAGGCGTAGTGCAGAGGCGTAGTGCGTAGTGCAGAGGTGTAGTGCAGAGGCGTAGTGCAGAGTGCAGAGGCGTAGTGCGTAGTACAGAGGCGTAGTGCAGAGGCGTAGTGCAGAGTGGTAGTGCGTAGTGCAGAGTGGTAGTGCGTAGTGCAGAGGCATAGTGCAGAGGCGTAGTGCAGAGGCGTAGTGCGTAATGCAGAGGCGTAGTGCAGAGTGCAGAGGCGTAGTGCGTAGTGCTGAGGCGTAGTGCAGAGGCGTAGTGCAGAGTGGTAGTGCGTAGTGCAGAGGCGTAGTGCGTAGTGCAGAGGCGTAGTGCATAGTGCAGAGGCGTAGTGCAGAGGCGTAGTGCAGAGTGCAGAGGTGTAGTGCGTAGTGCAGAGGCGTAGTGCAGAGGCGTAGTGCAGAGTGCAGAGGCGTAGTGCAGAGGCGTAGTGCAGAGTGCAGAATCGTAGTGCAGAGACGTAGTGCAGAGTGGTAGTGCGTAGTGCAGAGTGGCAGTGCAGAGTGGTAGTGCGTAGTGCAGAGTGGCAGTGCAGAGTGCAGAGGCGTAGTGCAGAGGCGTAGAGCAGAGTGCAGAGGCGTAGTGCAGAGGCGGAGTGCAGAGTGCAGAGGCGTAGTGCAGAGGCGTAGTGCAGAGTGCAGAGGCGTAGTGCAGAGTGCAGGGGCATAGTGCAGAGGCATAGTGCAAAGTGCAGAGGCGTAGTGCAGAGGCGTAGTGCAGAGTGGTAGTGCATAGTGCAGAGTGGCAGTGCAGAGTGGTAGTGCGTAGTGCAGAGCGGCAGTGCAGAGTGGTAGTGCGTAGTGCAGAGTGGTAGTGCAGAGTGGTAGTGCGTAGTGCAGAGTGGTAGTGCGTAGTGGTAGTGCATAGTGCAGAGTGGTAGTGCGTAGTGCAGAGTGGTAGTGCGTAGTGCAGAGTGGCAGTGCAGAGTGCAGAGTGGCAGTGCAGAGTGGCAGTGCAGAGTGCAGAGTGGCAGTGCAGAGTGCAGAGTGGCAGTGCAGAGTGCAGAGTGGCAGTGCAGAGTGCTGAGTGGCAGTGCGTAGTGCAGAGTGGCAGTGCGTAGTGTAGAGTGGCAGTGCAGAGTGGTAGTGCGTAGTGCAGAGTGGTAGTGCGTAGTGCAGAGTGGTAGTGCGTAGTGCAGAGTGCAGAGTGGCAGTGCAGAGTGGCAGTGCAGTGTGCAGAGTGGCAGTGCCTAGTGCAGAGTGGCAGTGCGTAGTGCAGAGTGGCAGTGCATCGTGTAGAGTGGCAGTGCAGAGTGGTAGTGCGTAGTGCAGAGTGGTAGTGCGTAGTGCAGAATGGCAGTGCAGAGTGGTAGTGCGTAGTGCAGAGTGGCAGTGCAGAGTGGTAGTGCGTAGTGCAGAGTGGCAGTGCAGAGTGGTAGTGCGTAGTGCAGAGTGGTAGTGCATAGTGGTAGTGCGTAGTGCAGAGTGGTAGTGCGTAGTGCAGAGTGGTAGTGCGTAGTGCAGAGTGCAGAGTGGTAGTGCGTAGTGCAGAGTGGCAGTGCAGAGTGGTAGTGCGTAGTGCAGAGTGGCAGTGCAGAGTGGTAGTGCGTAGTGCAGAGTGGCAGTGCAGAGTGGTAGTGCGTAGTGCAGAGTGGTAGTGCGTAGTGCAGAGTGGTAGTGCGTAGTGGTAGTGCATAGTGCAGAGTGGTAGTGCGTAGTGCAGAGTGGTAGTGCAGAGTGCAGAGTGGTAGTGCATAGTGCAGAGTGGCAGTGCAGAGTGGCAGTGCGTAGTGCAGAGTGGCAGTGCGTAGTGCAGAGTGGCAGTGCGTAGTGCAGAGTGGCAGTGCAGAGTGCAGAGTGGCAGTGCAGAGTGGCAGTGCAGAGTGGCAGTGCATAGTGCAGAGTGGCAGTGCAGAGTGGCAGTGCAGAGTGGCAGTGCAGAGTGGCAGTGCAGAGTGGCAGTGCAGAGTGGCAGTGCAGAGTGGCAGTGCAGAGTGGCAGTGCAGAGTGGCAGTACAGAGTGGCAGTGCAGAGTGGCAGTGCAGAGTGGTAGTGCAGAGCAGAGTGGCAGTGCAGAGTGGCAGTGCAGAGTGGCAGTGCAGAGTGGCAGTGCAGAGTGGCAGTGCAGAGTGGCAGTGCAGAGTGGCAGTGCAGAGTGGTAGTGCAGAGTGGTAGTGCAGAGTGGTAGTGCAGAGTGCAGAGTGGTAGTGCAGAGTGGTAGTGCAGAGGGCAGAGTGGCAGTGCAGAGTGGCAGTGCAGAGGGCAGAGTGGTAGTGCAGAGGGCAGAGTGGTAGTGCAGAGTGGCAGTGCAGAGTGGTAGTGCAGAGGGCAGAGTGGTAGTGCAGAGTGGCAGTGCAGAGTGGTAGTGCAGAGGGCAGAGTGGTAGTGCAGAGTGGCAGTGCAGAGTGGTAGTGCAGAGGGCAGAGTGGTAGTGCAGAGTGGCAGTGCAGAGTGGTAGTGCAGAGGGCAGAGTGGCAGTGCAGAGTGGTAGTGCAGAGTGCAGAGTGGCAGTGCAGAGTGGCAGTGCAGAGTGGCAGTGCAGAGTGGTAGTGCAGAGGGCAGAGTGGTAGTGCAGAGTGGCAGTGCAGAGTAGTAGTGCAGAGTGGCAGTGCAGAGGGCAGAGTGGTAGTGCAGAGTGGCAGTGCAGAGGGCAGAGTGGTAGTGCAGAGTGGCAGTGCAGAGTGGCAGTGCAGAGTGGTACTGCAGAGTGCGGAGTGGTAGTGCAGAGTGGTAGTGCAGAGTGGTAGTGCAGAGTGGTAGTGCAGAGTGCAGAGTGGTAGTGCAGAGTGGTAGTGCAGAGTGGTAGTGCAGAGTGCAGAGTGGTAGTGCAGAGTGGTAGTGCAGAGTGGTAGTGCAGAGTGCAGAGTGGTAGTGCAGAGTGCCTAAAACACATTGCCATTTACAATGCCATTATCTCTAACTTAAAACAAACCCGAGCCCTAATGCATTCCTAATGCTTGTTCTTGATGGGAAGTGACAGCTCCAGCCAAGGAAAAGCAAATAATCCGGTTCCAGCAGGCAGGAGCTCTCAAAGTGCTCCTGCCCGCTGGAAGCAGAGGGTTCATCTCTTTCCCTGCCTGCAGACACGTGGACAGGAAAAGAGATACAACTATTGCTCCTGCATGGAGGGAGCTCCATTACCAGCAGCTCCCTGCATGTAGGAACAATGCTGGCTCCCCCAGGAGGTGGGGAGATGGCTGGGACTGTGGGGGCCTTGAGGCTCCCCCTGCAGTCCCCATCATGCACAATGGGTGCCCTGGATAGGACCTGGGCAGACAGAGACACATGGCTGGGCCCCGGAGGATGTAGTTTCCTGTGGCCCAAATCGGCCCAGAGAGGGGGGCCACATGGAATGTCATCCCATCACATTTCAGCCTGGCCCCCTGGATTAGGGTCCCCGGCTTCAAAATCGGCCTGGGGGGCTGCGAGGCCCCTCTCCCCTTTGGAATACATAGATGTTAAGGCTGGGCCCCAGGGGATGGGGTACCCAGGGCCAAAGTGAGCCCAGGAAGGAGAGCAGCATGACTCCCATTGAATTTTTGCTGGGCTCGAGGGGTTGGGGCAGAGGCACCATGTGGGCCCCTCCCACAAACAATATTTATCAAAACAATACCCTTCCAGGCATAGAGTGACGCATAAAGTATGCAAATAAAGAAGCAGAGAACTCTGGGTAGTTCTCAAGTTTAGTTAGAAAGCAGCTCCTGTATGGAGCACTCTCAAAACCAGCGCCACTCTAGATCTGCTCACCACAATTGTCTGCTTTTCTATCAAAGTCTTTAAGCATAGGATTAGCACAGTGCCATCCCCGCCGAGATAGAAAGTATCATAAATAGAATACTGTGCCTAGAGTGGTAAATGGCTTTTGTCATTTTACAGTCCGGCATGGACAGCACTGTGCTAGTCCTATGCTAGTACTGTGCTAAGAGATCAGGTCACTTAAAATGGAGAGGAATGGCAGCCCACGCCCGAGCCTTAATTGCATTCAAAAGAGGAGGTGGGGCAATGTGCCCCCTCCCCTAGAGACCCAATGCCCCAAGGCTTATCTTAACTTGAAGGGGAGGGGCACGCGCCCACCCTCCCTGAACCTGTAAAGGGCTTAGGGACCCCATCCCTGGGGCCAGCTCAAGTACTGCGTCCCATGGAGCCTACCCCTGACACACAATAGTTTGCCTGCCTGCAATAGCGCAAACAGGTAAACAAGTCTGCTCCTACCTGGCTAGAGTAGTTTTAAGTTCCAGCCGGGTGGGAGAAGACATGCCTTCTCTGCCTGCAGGGACATGGGTAGGGAAGACATGTTTGCTCCAATTTTCAGGTACTTTAAAAATGCTCCCACCTGGTTTGTTTCCTTGACCACGGCGTTGAGGGCAGAGAAACACACATTGCTCCAGCAAAACCGAAACAGCTGCTATCGTCAGGTGGAAACAATGCCAGCTCCTGCAGCAACCAGGATGTGTGCATGTGGGGAGCCAGCTGGGGCAGCGGGATCCCTGGGGCTCACCATGTGGCACCAAACATACTGTTTGGTGGGTGCCCAAGGTGGGCACTGGGGGACCTCACTACCAGCACCACAGAGGATGGGTCCCTAGGGTCCTTATAAACTCTAGAAGGCGGGGCCACGTTCCCCTTCACATTAATTAATAAAAGGCCCCTGGAAATGGGGTCCCCAGGGTCTATCGTGGCTTAGGGAGGAGGGCAGCATACCCCCTCCCCTGAATAGAAAGAAATGTCCTTGGGGATAGGGTCCTCGAGGCCCGAATTGGCTCAGGGAGGGGGGCTGCATGTCCCACTCCCCTTTAAAAGCAAAAGGCCCTGGGAAACGGGGTCCCTGGTTCTTGAAATGGCTTGGGGTGGGGGGCTCCCCATGCTGCACATGGCCAAAGTTTGTGCAAGGTGTGGCTCCAGGGCGGGGGGAGGGGTTGGATGCAGACCTTGAGTCACTGAAAAAAAACAAAGGCTAAAGGGATGCTACTCTTTGATGAAAATGTCAGTTGAAACATACAGTTTTACATAAATAAAACTATTGAAATGTATTAGTTGTAATTATCTCAAGTAACTATAACTCATACCCACGCCATGTACAATGCTGTCATCAATGAAGTAATTTCAAATGTTGCAGTGATGTTATCAATGATGTTATAAAATATGCCATGAGTGATGTAATGTGTGAGGTAATTAGCAGGGCATGGCGAGGGTGAGAGTTTTAGTTACTTTACTAGCGTGTTACTCTAACAGCTTCAGCTTGTAGTATTTTAAATATGGTGAGCACTCCTGAGGTCTTTTTTTTATTTTGTTGTGGGGCTGCTGCACTCCTTGCAGCCCCCACATAAACAAAAAGTTTGGTGATGTGCAGCTCCTTCTAGGGATACCATCAGCAACAAAGTAAACAATTACAAATTCCCTAGGGCATTATGAGTAAGGCTCCCGGTTTTCCGTTTAAACGGATTTTTACATATAAATACAGACGGAAAAATATTTTTCTTCCGTCTGTATTTATAAATAGAAGCGGAAAAATACAACTAAATTGGATTCTCTAATTCCGAGAGTTGTTCGACAATCTGTGCTCCAGCCCAGGATTGCCTGCCACACCCTCTTCCTGATTGCGGCGTTTGCCTGGTCACATTAACACCTGCTGGGCCATTAATCTCGTAGGCGTGGGAAATTACTTCCATTGAGTGTCTGGCATTGACCTGTGACCTGCCCACCATAGCCCTGATAACGCTACAACCCCCATTGGCTCACCCTGCTTGATGAAATCCAATTGCCGAACGACTGATGTCACTTGCTTTAACCCCTCGGACTGGCCACCTACCCAGCAATCAGCTGTTCCTTCGACATCTCCGGAGTGCTGGCTATCTAGTGAGCACTGCGCAGGCACCCCATTCAGTTTTAGGTCACAGGTAAGGGTGGGGGTGGACTTGTATTTCGCTATTTGAACCACTACAGCTGTACAAATTCCGGGAGGCGGGGACGTGGTTCGTAGCTCGAGTACTTGGCACTAATTTAAGACCGGCAGAAATGTGTAACCCAGAAAGGTCACAAAGACTGGCTGTATAAACACATTAGGGAAATTAGGCCGCATTAGTTTTCATATACATTCAGACCTTAAATTGGCATGTTCCTCCATGCTGCAGGAAGAAAACATTCCTGAGAAAGAGACATCTCTTTTTCAAGTTAAATCTTTCTCTCCTCCTCTTTTTCTCTTTCATTCTTTATATGATTTTTCTTCAAATGCATGATTTTACTTTACCTTTTTTCTTTTTCTATTCTCAAAAAGTATCTGTCATGATTATCTCCTATTGACTTTGTGTTATCTTATGTTGTGATATTATGATGTATCATTTTTCTCATGCTTAATAAAAAACTTTATTAAAATAAAAAAAAAATCGGGTTTTTTTTTGCGCTGTGCGAGGAAGAACTGTGGGCACAGCTACACTGTGTGGTAGTACAGTACTTAGACTCTAACTAACGCATATTAGTGAAATATGCACATCCCCGCAAGGACTGTACATTGTCAACTTGGCAGGGCTAGACTGAGCTAATAAAACTCTCCCGGTAAAGCCCTTTCTTCTGCCTCATGCAAGTGGCAGGCTGAGGTATTTTTTTTTACGCCTGGGATGAATCCGACAGACTCTCTGACCACTGGATGGCACTGGACCACAGACTCCCCTTTGCTTGCACTAAATTCATTTGTTGGCAACCTCGTGTGCTGGGAAAACTCTATGTTACCTTCCCCAGCAGTGATTTGATACTCTTGAATCAAGAAAGCGCCGAGGAGAGGCAGGGAACACGCTCCACAAGACTGCCCCAAACAACAGGCTCATATCGCTTTACAGGACAAAAAGACACCACATGTGTTCGGTAGACTTTAAGTGAAGAATGTCGTTTTTAAAGAGTAAGGGAGATAAAGTGGCCAGAATAATCAAGATAATCTCGACTTTGAAAGTGCAAACCTTTTTGTAATTGTTTGTCTTTTAATTCTCCCCAGAATTTAAAAGCTCACTAATATTTTTGGCGAAAATGGGTAATTTCTGACATTCAAACTTTGTTATCCTGGTAAAAAAGTGTCACTCAAAGTATCAGACATAATACTTTGGAATGTCCACAGTAAACCTATAATTATCACCTATAAACAAACCAGGACCTTGGCAGCTATGGCTACGATCCTGCGTGATTTGGCGTCTGGAGCCACAGCCTTGAATGTACAATTGGCTCTACATTCCGCAGCACAGGAGATGCAGCGCTTGCCACCTTAGCCACAACCAGACAGGCATCAGGATTGTTGTCAGGAGGATATTTTTGTTTAAAGATGCCTGTGCATGGCGTTATTCAAGGCATCTAAAACGAGAGCAGTGCTTTATTTAAAAAAAATCCATTTAAAACACTGTTTTAATTTAATAATTAAATTAAAGCAGATAGCTAAACCCGTACAACCATGTGCACTATCTATTTAAATAAATGTGGAAAAATACTAGCTGGAATGTCTTTTTTTGCTTGCGACAAAAATAAATACAGATATATACAGATAAAACGACATAAAAATAAATATGGATAAATACAGACGGAAATGGTAAAAAAATAAAGCCAGCTACATTCCATTGTTTCCACTGGAACGTGAGAAGTATTTTTTACTGCGGGAGCAAAGTTTAGTATTCCACGGAGTGGGGTACCTGGGACACTGCTCAGATCGGGCCTGGGATGGGGCCCCTAGGGTCAATCATCTGCTCTGAAAGGGGGCCCCATGCACGTCCAGCTCCTCTTCTAAGATTTTGTTGCCCAACGGGCTGGGTTCCCCAGGGCCTGTACTGGGGTGAATGTATGACATTGTTCTGCATTCTGTCCATCAATTGTTGTTTTTGTATTTGTCACCCCGAGTGGGATGGGTATGCTCAGACGTGAGTCCCATGCTCTCCACACCACTGGAGTCAAGCTATCCTGGCTGAAGACGGCTCATAGCCAGAAACCGGTCCTAGGATGCGTAATTCCGGTCCAGGAAACACATGGCTTGGCAGTTCGGGCTGGACTGTTCCATGAGGCACAGGGTCAAGGCTGATTTGCATATGGTCATGTCTGAACTGGGGTGGAGTGGAGTGCAAAAAAAACGATGGATTTAGGCCCAGATCTCTGTACTGGGGTGAATGTATGACATTGTTCGGCATTCTGTCCATCAATTGTTGTTTTTGCATTTATCACCCCGAGTGGGATGGGTATGCTCAGACATGAGTCCCATGGTCTCTACACCACTGGAGTCAAGCTATCCTGGCTGAAGACGGCTGATAGCCAGAAGCCGGTCCTAGGATGCTTGATTCCGGTCCAGGAAAGACATGGCTTGGCAGTTCGGGCTGGACTGTTCCCATGAGGCACAGGGTCAGGGCTGATTTTCATATGGCCATGTCTGAACTGGGGTGGTGTGGAGTGCAAAAAAATCGATGGATTTAGGCCCAGATCTCTGTACTGGGGTGAATGTATGACATTGTTCTGCATTCTGTCCATCAATTGTTGTTTTTACTCTTGAGAACTGCAGCAGATCCGTGGGGCACAACAAAATAAATAAGCTGCTTGCAAGCTGTGCACTGCTGAGGGTTGCACGCCTACCTGTGGTCCGTCACAGGACCAGGCTGCAGGCCAGCCCTCCATCCAACCCCACACCATGCATGGCGATTGTCATCTTACTTTATGTTTAAAAAAAATATTTGCTGAATAAAACAAAGGTTTAAATGACATCCTAGTTAGGAATTGTGATAATATTTAACTTTAGATTTTTTTTAAACGAAGAGTTATGTTTTAACTGACATTTTCACTTTACTATAATGTCCTTTTAACCTATTTGTTTTTTCTGTGAATTTCAAAGGTTTTTTTAAAATGTAGAGTAAGATATCATTACAATTCTTAACTATAACATTACTTCAACCCACATAATATACCTACCTATATCAGTATATCTCTGTTCAACTGTTATTCATGTTTGGTACTGATCACCGAGGTCTACAGCCTGTGACATAGCCTACTTTGAATTGTTCACACTGTGAGGGATGGCATTTTGCTTGATCACCTGTGCACATCCTAAAAAGAAGTGTTCTTTTTTGCCCAGGCTAGTTGGCCAATACTTTACTTTCTAGTTTGTTATTTTATTCTTTATACAAATTTTTGCTGTAAATTGACTTCTAGTAACTTTTCATATGTAGGCGGAGCTGCCCACCAGCACAGCGGAGATCACTCAATGGTACAGTATAGGAAAAATTAAAAAACTCTAGTAAACTTTAAAAAAATTGTGAAAATGTTTTTATGGTCAATATTGTAATATTATGTAAATTAATTTTAAAAATGTATTTTAATAGTAAAGCAATATTTATACATGCTCAATTGCTATTAACTTAGGGGCTCTTTACGATGGAGGTCGTACGAGCGTACGACAAGCTTCGCCGCAGGCAGGGCACCACCCAACAAGATGTCACTGGTCCCACCGCCCAATTACATTGTGTCCATCACACGGGCGGGTAGAAAAGTGCTCAATACTATTTTCAGTTAACCTGGAACTTACCAATGTGCAACATCCTACTGATTGATCCAATGTTGGCACCAGCCACAAATCTCATTCTATCAGAATGGAAATCCTCTAACCACATATCATACCACACTTCGTGGCTTGGCTTATGTTCATGCGTACTGCAGACAGCTTCTAATTTCCCACAAACACCACACATAAATCCAGCACCCTATGGAATGAACTTGACATGTTCTTGCAAGAAAGCAACCCCCTGAAATATGTCACTCACGTATCTCATGGTAGTAAAAAGTGTTACCATTTACACTAATGAAACCCACTAGACACATACACTAATGAAACCCACTAGACACATACTCTATAAGTTACTCTAACCAGCAAAAATGTGCACCTTTATCCCATCTTAAAAACACATCTACTCCTATAATCTTCCTTACCCCTTTTTAGTTTGCTTCTGTTATGTTTACTGTATCTCTTCCTTAGTTTTCCTAGGTTCTCAGCTACCAATCATCATCCTTCGCTTTGCTGTACATCATATGTAATCATTTATATAAAACTTGGTTTATAATATGCCCCTGTTTTTGTGTGGACCTATTGCATATTCTTCAGTGTGTATGCTCAGTGATCCAACACATGTGTGCTAGAACACCTGTTTGTAATGTTAGCATATAAAACTAATAAAAGAAATGGAAATGCTAAAATAGACATTACAGAAACTATATTTTCAACTGTCAAATCATTTTGAAAGCTACAATATCACCTCTCTCCCTTTTTTCAATGTCTTGAATGGAATCAGTTTAGAACAGAAGTTTTACTAACAGAATCACAAGACTGGGTAAAACACAGAAGGGTTCCCCTAACAAAAGGGTTCCCCTAACAAAAACAAAATAGTGACCCAGGCTAAGGATCAAGGGAAAAAAAGAAAATTACAATCAAGAACAGACGTCCTCCAAGCCTAGGATCAAACAGAGCAACATAACTTCAGCAATTCCCCTGAAAACTCCTTAACTGATCATTTTCTTGGCATTCCAAAAGCAACCTGAAGGCTTGGTAACATCCTCCAGTGAGATTTAGTGAGGCTGTGAGGGAACCTACTGTTGGACTCCTTTTACTCACCTGCATTTTACAGGGGCCATGCATGCTTTTTCTGCTGAGATGCCAAAACATAGTTAATGCACTGTCCTTGCAAATAATTTGATACTATCAAGCAGTGATAGTCTAAGCCCACCACACTGGTTATATTCCCTACAGCAAACAAATTCTGGTGCTCCACTCTCGAGGTTCAACGGCCACAGAATGCCATCCAAAATTACATCTATACATATGTAGAGACGCACTTCCCGCCATTTCATCACGTTAAAAGTCAATAGACCTTCAGCATTTCATGAGATAGTGGAATAATATTATTTCACAAAATGTCCATACAATAAATCTAGATTCCAGGCAGTTGTAAAAATATATATACCTTTGTTTTTCCATTAGAATTTTCTCTTTTTGATATTAACACGTCACCTGCAAACTTCAGTGGAACCAATGCCAAGCGATGACACACAGCCTTGCAAAGCAACTCAGTGCAGATTGTGCAGCAAGGACCTAAGGTATAATCCTCAAATGGCCATGCTTGGTCCTGTGCCGGGCCAGTGCTTCTTTGCACTCAGCCTGACATGTGACTTTATTCCAATCCAGTGTGACCAGATACCCTCACTTTGCGCCTCATGGCTCTATGTTTATCTAAACATTTGAAATGTAGTTATACCCAGTTCTGCTGATTGGATTTTTGTGGTTTTGGTTTCATTTTATCATTTAAATGTTTCTATATTTTTCTAAAATGGTATGGGACTTTCCTTGTATTGTATTTTCACTTTACTACTGTTTGAGTGCTGCATAAATACTTTATACATTGTCTCTAAGTTAAGTCTGACTGCGTTTGTGCCAACCTACTGGAGGGTTAAGCACAGGTTAATGTATTGACTTTCGTGGTCCCCCTGACAAGGATTGTGGTTGTTGTTTGAGAAGAGTTTACATCCCTTCCAACCAATAACCCAATTTCTCACAATACGCCATCTTGAAACAGAAGCACATACCATTGTCAATATCCTACTCAGGTTTCTATAAAAAACAAAAAATTTGCAAATCGTATGATTTTATAAATTGCACATCTCAAAACAGTAGTGTATTCATCCCCATGGAAATTAGAAAATATGAATGTTTGTGTTAAGCATTATTGACTTGTACTCTTGCTCTAATATCCCATTTGCCTGGAGACACGATGTAAGATGCACCATCTTATAAACAGCAATAAGTATAATGTGAGCCAATAACCCATCTTTTTCATGACCAAAATCCTCTGTTCAAATCATGCTATTCATTAGCTACATATCTGTTACCCACATAATTTGATAAATTCTTCACATAGTAGAGAAGATGCACTCTTCCCTCTCTGATCCTGTGTAGTGTGCGCCATCTTTAAAAGGCAGTCCGCCTGTTATCAGACATTTGCACCTTGTTGTGCCATGTGCTGCTTGCACTGTTTGTACCACCCTGCACTTTTTATGATGCCACCACACCGTACATCAATCATGCTACACAATTTAGGTGTATTTTATATACCATAATTGCACAAGTTAGGGAATGACTAGTTCCTCCCAGGCCTGTAGGCCGCCACACTGTATATCGAACACGCTACACATATTAGATGCACTACATATATAACAATGCACATCTGATCCTTTTCATGAAACTTCTGCTCCCTCGACTGCCTGCAATTCTACGGGAAAAGCCAGAGAACACAATCACAATAACAGACTTTGAAAAAGTGGTAATGGATTTTGCCCACGGAAAAGCACCTGGCATGGACAGGCTCCGTTCATAAATGTATAAAATATAATCTCCCCATAAACTAGCTCAGCATTTTGAGACTCCAACAATTGAGGGTATCCTAACCATTTCCCTATGGGAAGCACTGCTTATCTCCATCCTAAAGCCAGGAAAGGACCTATAAGACCCTATCACCTACCATCCAATATCTATTCTTAATACGGATTACAAAAAACTTAGTAGGATTCTTGCTGACTGCATTCTCCAAATGCTCCCACACCTCATTCACACTGACCAGAATGGCTCAATTCCAGTCCGAAGCACATCCCAATACATATGACAATTATACAGGTGTTGGCTCAGCACAGCCTGTGCCAGGTTGGACCTAGAAAAGTCTTTTTAAATCCGCAGATGGGATTACTTATTCAGAGTCCTGAAGGCATACGTATTCAGATCCCTATTATCATACTTATCCAGGTCCTCTACATTACCCCCCAAGCTATAATCTACTTAGGTTGTTCCATAGAACCCTACTTCCCTATTCACCGAGTTGCCAACTCTATGCCCTTTTCTTTGCCCTAGCCTTAAAACCCCTCATGATTCATGCAAGGGTGGAGGGGTAGCTTGATAGATCCAGTTGCATACTACCACTAATTTCATCTTTCTTTACACCAATAACAATCTATTATACCTGTGGGACTTGCATAAAGCCCTCTGTAGTGCAGGCAACCTCTTTTTGGAAATTGGCAGCACTCTGATCTTTATGCATGATCACAATTTTAAAGGAATTCCACTCCACCTGAGGGGACAAAGCTGTGCCAGTATTGTCCTAAAAATATTGACAAATGCTGGTTCCCACAGTGTCTTACAAAACTGGGTCCACCAAGGACTCCAGTTTCAGTCTCCATGTTGGAATTTGGGGTAATGTCCTCTCCCACCCAAAGTATAGCAAGACTGGCTTGTGGTGTGATATGGTCCTAGAGAGATATTCAACAGTACGTACTGACCCATGAACATCCGAGGTGCAGAAAAATGCGTCTAAGCGTACGTGGAGATCATGGAGAGTTGAGAAAAAGGAGTAATCTCACTCTAGGGAGTGTTGCTAGCACCAAGAGTTGATGAGATCCCATTCGTCTACGATTCAGAGAATATTCAGGAATTGGACAGTCTCACAGTCAGGGTAGGAGCAATCAAGCATAGGGTCTGCTACACAATTTGAGTCCCCGTCCAGAATGAAAGAGTACACCAGGTAGGGGGCCAGTGTTCTCAACAGCTCTGCAAAAAAATGCCCCTTGATCTATATTTGGAGCATAAATATTGACTATTGCTATATTTTGACCATCAAGGCAACCAGTTACTACTACAAATCTGCCCCTCGGGTCAATCAGGTCACCAGTATGTTGGAAGGGAAGCCATGAGCATATCTAGACCATTGTCTCCCGCGCATAAGCCAAATAGGTAGTAAAATATGCCTGATCCCTCCATCTTCGCAGCAGTACTAGTCCTTCCTTAGCTTTTAGGTGTGTTTCCTGTAGGAGAGCTATCTGGATCCGCTACATATTAAGATATGAAAAAATACTTTATGTCTTTTGGCAAAATTGTTGTCCATCCCCCTAATGTTCCACAATAGGATTTTTGTAGGTCATGGTGCTTGCCATTGGATGGGTCTATAGACATTCAGTCGCTACCACCGGATCTCAAACACATTCTTCGTTCCAACATCGAAATAGTGAAAATCACCCATGGGGTATGACACAAGGAATGCACACAACAGTCAAACAGGAAACAACCCAACTCACACACCCCAGGACAAGCAGGTGGCAGCTCCATCCAAACTTACAGCCAGATCGCTAAAACTCATGGGTGGACCCAGGTAAACCACAAACAGGGGGGTGATCATTTAGGGGCATCCCACCAGGTCACCCGCCCCTCCACCTGGTCAGAAGTAGTAGAAAAAAAGCTTCAAACCCAGGGAGGCAAAACAGTAGCTTCACAGTTCCACCACAAGTCACATTGGGCTCCCCTCCAATCAAAAAGTGCAATTCCTACAGTATAGCATCTGCTTCATATAAGTTAATTAGCAGCTCTGGGCATCACTTTAGGCAACTCTATGTCGGAATCTTTAGATGAGCTAGATCTATGGTCTAGATCTGAATCACGGGCATTTTCTTCTCCCATCAAGATAGCCGGGCGCACACCTCTGCTGCTTATCCATGCCACCACCCCATCGCTCTTTGCTGCTCTCGTTGGGCCTCCTTCCCCAAAGGAGCTACCCCATGGGCACTCCTAGCCCTTTTCAACTTGTTCCATCTTGGTTTCCAGCTTGGGGATCTCTGGCTAGACCGACCTGCGGATGGAGATCAATCCACTCCCATAGGTTCTGTAGGGTTTGGAAAAACTGCTCCCTGTTTGGAATTGCAACCGGCAATCGGGCAGGGAACAGCATGGTGTAAGTCAAGCCCATCTGGCGGGAACATCATTTAGCACCCAGGAACGTTGAGCATTGTTTCTGTACTTCCTTAGTGGAGTCAGAGAATATTATGATTTTACTATTTTCCACTCTGATGTCTCCTCTCTTTCTGGCCTGATCCAGGATGTGATCCAGGTCCCTATAGTACATTAGTCTGGCCACCACCAGCTGTGGCAGTGCACCTGGAAGCTGGGGTAACACCGAAATTATTTGTGCCATCTCCTGGGTGTAGAATGGGGACAGGCCCTCCAGGCCACTTCCTCATGCAACCACGGCTCCAGGTAGTCCAGCATGTTTCTCCCTTCCACACGCTCTGGCAACCCTATCACCTAGATGTTGTTCCCCCACAACCTGTTTTTGGCATCTTCTGCTCAGAGCTCTAGTGTCTGGGCTATTTCCTCCATAAACGTGAGTCTTTATCGCATTGCCACTAATACAGAGGGGATCTCCACTAGTGTTTTCTTTGCCATGGTGGCTCGCTCTGCCAGGTTGGGACTGTCATCTTTCAGGATACCCAAATTCACTTCCAGTGGATTAATCTTGGTCTTTAGTACTTACCTTGAAGGGGTATTGGCCTGCAGAATATCTTGCAAAGTAGGCCTGCCAGGGGGCACCACCCATGCGGTGGTCGCTCCATCGCCAGGCACATTCTCAGCGGGGTCGGTCAGAGTTGGGTCTCCTGTGTCTAGGTCCTTCTTCCTGGTCACTTTCCCCATGGTGGCCATTCCGTAGCTCAGGTCCAGAGGCACTTCGTTCTGTTTAGGGAGCAGGGGATTTTTGTCAGTCTCTGATGTTGGCTTTCCAGAGCCCCGGCAGAGAAGCTCACAACCTCACAGTGGTGCAATCTGAAGCAGGTGAGGCCTCCGGACAAGCCTCCGATGTCATCAGTAAAAGATGGTCCAGCACTCGTTTCTAGGCACAAGGATGGGACAGATAAGATTTGCTCACTAGTGGAGGACTTGCTGGGGACTGCGTATGCCACTGAACAGAGCAATGTGATGCTGGGTTATGGTAAGGCTCAGTTGGCAATGCACCATTGGGGATTTAAGCAATGAAGAGGGCTCCTCAACACTTCCCACAGTAGGGAAGAGGCCACAAGGCTGCTCACTGTCGAAGTATTTAGTTCAAGCACTTTCACTCACTAAGTGCAGGGTTCTGTGCTATTGGATCGGCAGCACTGTTACTCCCAATTAGGTTCAAAAGGCCTGTGAGGCAGACAACGGAATTAGCGATTTCCACCACCAGGGATGGTTTTAAGCTCTTCCTTAGGATTGGTCGATAGAGGCAAAGGAGGGTGGGTAGCGGCCAGTTCATAGGACTCTATGTATTAGCCTGTCACTCCAAGGTGGGCCGTATTTTGGATTCAGCGCCTCTGCTCCTCATCAGCCTGAGTCCTAGCATGGGCCGATGTCGGCCCCGTAGAGATGGGAAAGGGCAAAATCAGAGTTGTGAGGAGCCTCCCACGATCTAGCCAGCCAAGGCGTACTTCCAATAAGTCACAGTGCTTGTGGCTAACTCTGCAATTGGGGAGGTGGCAGACCTGGTCTCCCAGGTAAAGTCTCTTTTCTCCTGTGTGGGGAGGTGTAGGCTGGCCCTCTGTGCACTTCCCTCAGACCATAAAGTAAAGGAGTCATTCTCCACTGTACTGAATCAGGCACGAGATCTTTATGTTGCTCTGGCCCTCTGAGACTTTTTTGTGAGGGGGCAGGCTGGGCCTAAGCTGCAATGTCACT
Source organism: Lissotriton helveticus (assembly GCF_964261635.1). Taxonomy (NCBI): domain Eukaryota; kingdom Metazoa; phylum Chordata; class Amphibia; order Caudata; family Salamandridae; genus Lissotriton; species Lissotriton helveticus. The sequence continues at coordinate 176,489,111 of NC_136073.1, forward strand.
GACCTTTTCTATGGGGTGTCCAGGTCACCACAGCATGCAGCGGCAGATCCCCACAAGGCTGGATAAGATGGTTTTGCAGAGGAGAGAAATCTGGCAGCTCGACTCCAGGCTGCCGGGCTCCATAGGCTCAGGCACCAGGTCACTGCTGCACTCCGAGCCACCAGGCAATCGTCTGCGCCCCCCTTAGAGACCACAGGACCTCATACCCCCTCTGATAGCCAAGAACCACCATCATACTAGCGGCTTCATTATATTGGCCTCCACTCCGCCATCGTATCCACTTCTCTCTCTCCCTAATTGCCATTACTGATCGCTGTATTAGAGAATCCTGCATGACTCCTACTTGACAGCATCGCTAACTGCTGAACATTGACCTGGCCTCTCAATGTTGTACTAGTTAGTTAATCTCCCTAGCAGTAGTCTAAAGCAGTAGTCTAACCCAATATATTTATATCGCTATGACAAACAGTAACACTGTATAACAAGACATATGAACCAGTCCTACTGTCCAGCCAATGCAGGACCCCACCACTGCTAAATTAGACTTAATGTTATAAATTGCTACGCATTATGGTTTCATTCTGTATAACATCTGCTGAGGTTAAACCATAATAAGGATTGTTTTAAAAAAGTAAAATGGGTTGCATTTGTACTTCAGGGACTTCAACCTGAGTAGTTTAGGCAAACAAAAGAACTTGGAGAGAGCCTTATGTAATGCTAGTGGAGAATTTAGCATGGGGTATAGAACCATCATCAGTGGGTGGTTTTCCTAGATGCCGGAGTTGTTGGTTTAATATTTGTGAGGCCAGATTCTTGATTTGGGAAAATACAGTTAGATTAGCCTTATATCATTGTGTCCACAAGCCATCTTGGGGTGTGAGGCCAAGGTGAGCCAGCAGTCAATGGAGGACCGATAGGCACATCAAGTCCTATGAGGAACCATAGTTTTGGGATGCTGGGAAGGACATGTAAATCCTGGAAGTGTAAGAGGCTCAGGAGGGCTAGGATATTAAAGGTCAGCTGGAAGGTTGGCTGAGAGGACCAAGAAGAGGAAGGTGATCTTGGATATGTACAGAATATTGTGGACCTTTAGGGCCAGTTGTGGGAGAGATTAAGAGGATTGTTTAAGCTTCTTGCCCAGAGTTCGCACAGTCAGCATGAAGGGAGGACCCGTGCATCAGAAAAGGGAAAAGGTGACTAGTGGGCCCATTTTGTTGGTCGATTTAGGGATAAAAGGGGTAAGGAATATTTAATTTGCATTACTGAATGTTAGAATATTTCAGTGCTTAATTTGAGCCGGTGGTATATGCTGCCTGCACCAGCCCTTAAATGTCAACAAGGCTCTTATGACATTCTGCCACACAGTGGCGTTGTTTGGCTATTTTTGAGATGAGCTCAAAAACACTTGTTTAATCATTCAATATTCAATAAAAATTAATGATAACTGACACACACATGTGGTTTTTATACCTTTCAGTCACCTGGAATAGCCTGGTGGTAAGTAGTTGAATTGGTACTGTCTTTGGCAGCGCTGGCAGGGGCAATGGTTTTGCAAGCTGCAGTGGCCTGGTGAAAAGGACACTGCCACTTACTTTTTTAATTTTTTATTTACAAATTAAGCACTGGGTTAGCCCACAAGAGGATAGAGCCAGGTGAGGCAGTTTTTAGTTTGAGCTTCGATTGACTGGTTATATCTCTTTTGTGGGAATTGGCAAACCCACTGATTGCCATTGGTTACTATCTGTAGCATTCAGAAATGCTGGCTTCTTATTGGTGCATTTCTGTAAAAGTCCCTCCTTTGTATGTTCAGCTCTCTTTCTGGCGATTTCACTCAGAGAGTGCTTTGGTCAGCCATCACACAGTACAGTGTGTGATGGCCTCTCTTCCCTCCTCCCATCTGGCTATTGCAGGTCAGGCGTTGTTGTTTTTTTTTGTATTATATAGCGCGAACCAGATTCGAAGGTTACCAGTTACATTACACAAGGACACATTCATTATTTGGTAGGCACAGGGAGATTAAGTGATTTGCCCAGAATCACTAGACAATCACTTGTTTTGTGGTGCTCAGTCTGACAGCAGCACTGACGTGTAGTGCTGCTCGCACCCGTGGCTGGGCCCTCGCTGTGGGGGCTATAATGTAAATGCTGGCCGCCAGTGAATATTAATTAATTTACTAGCTCCTCTGGCCCAAGGCAGAGCGTCAGGTCTGTTAATGTTATCTACTCACATTTGCTGAACATTCAAAGACCTAACTCAAATGTCAGACGCTGTTTTCGAGCACCTCGTTATTTTCTTTCTCAGCCTTCAAAGAGAGGATTTCCCAGTTTTGCATGCAGCTCCCCGAGCCTCCCCCCCTTCACTGCTTGAGCCCTGCTCCAGTGTTGCTTGTGTCTACATATTTAGCCACCCCATGCAGATCTCCTCTGTCCCTGCTCTCTCTTTCACCCCATACTGGTGCACCCTTCATGTAACATGTCTTATATTCAGAAGTTTGAGTCCCTGCTGCGAAAAGGTGTCTCGTATTTTACACTCTTATTATTGTCATACTACATCAGACTCATTGCCAGTGGCGTAACGAACCTTGAGGGGCCCCCCTGCAGGGTAAGTGAAGGGGCCCCCTCCAGACTCAATCTAGAGCTCCCCAGCAGAAGTGCGGTGCTGACGCGGCCCCCTGGAGGGTGAGGGCCCCCCGCACCACGGGGGCTGCAGGGGCCTGTGGTACGCCCCTGCTCATTGCTATGTTTTCCATATACGCCAACTCTGGATTAGAAGAGGGGGTTTGAAGCTAAACAGTGATAAGCAAAGGTGGTGCCTGCCCGGGAGTCGCAGCCAACTGAGCTGAATAAACACAAACACAGGTAGTCTCAGCACCTCTGCAGATGCACACGGTGCTCGTGCTGTCCCCACAAACAGGCGCAGTACCCGGCTGTTCACTCTGCAAACAGCATATGTCCTCTCGTGTTGTGGGTGCTGTTTACCTGCAGTTTGAAGAGGCTGTTGGTGAGCACTTAACGTGCTGTCTCACAATCTTAGTGCCGCGCTGTACTGTATTAGTATATCACCCTCATTTTCCCTTGGAAAAGTCACCGCCTTGCCATTTTTGTTGCTGATTACACACAAAGAGCTCTTAGATAAAAAATAAATTAAAAAAAGCAAAATGTTCTGAATGCCCGATACATTGACATATATAGGGACAAATGTACATAAACAGAGGCGTCGAAGAAGCATATAAGCTAAAGGAAATGGTCTCAAATTAGTGATTGGCGGGTTTAATTTGTTTGATTGGCACATGAATGCGTGTGAATAGACGTCACACGAATATGCTGACGCCATGTTGTTGGGAGGAGATATACTATAAGGCAGTTTCCTGCTTGCACAAAGTGTTCGGATAAATGTGGCCACTCACTTCCATGGCTCCCAGTGGTTCGTTTCTAAACTGCTGTGTGCACCCCTCAGCCAGCACGGGCAGTAATTTAATGACTAAGAGCAGGGAGGAGTGTTGGAACAGCTACCCATTACATACTTTTTTTTTCTTTTGAGTCCAGTCTTTAATTTCTTTAACTGTCAAGGCTGCTAATATTATTTTCTTTATAGTTTGTGCCGCTGGAATAACCCTTTCATGTGCTAACTGGTAACACATATTATTACAAAGTTGAAATCAGGGAAAAACTAAGATCATTTTATGTGTCTGGTTGTAAGGGTTTTAGAATATCTAAAGAAAAGTAGTGTTGATGATCTGTGGAAAAGATTACTAGAGTTATGGCACCTAACAAGAAATGTCTCCATCCAGTAAACGCTTCTTTTATCACCAACAGCACTTTTTTTTAGTTATTATGTTGTTACTTTTTGCCACAGATCATTTTCTAGAATATTAAGCAACTGGATTAAACTGACCCATCTAACAAGCAATGGACAGGGTACCCACGTGGCGTTTGAGTGAGTTCATGATGAATGCGTCCAATGTTGAAAGAGGACAGTTGGACAAGAGAGGTAAACACTATGGTGTATGTACGATGCTTGTGTGCAAACTGTAGTCAGTGTGAGAGGAGAGGATAGGTGTGAGGTGCAAAAGTTGAATTTACTTCTTTAAGATTTTGCAGAAGTTGATCAAGATCCTTAGGAAGATGGGGCCAAAACAATTTACAGCCCACGAGATTCAAACTACACTGTTTTTTTTTAACTCAAATTTAGTACAGAAAGCTATTATTCACATAGGGGGGGGCGCAGACAGTTAAGGCAGACTGTGGCATATAATGTAAATGCAAGGAAGCCTTTAGCATTGCCGTGCACGAGTAGAAATAAGCGAGAAATACAAGACAAGCTTCAACATCGGGATGCTGAGAGACGTGATCGTCGTGTAGGGTGCATTTGGAAGGCTGGTAAACAAGAAACAAGCTGAGAAAGTAGAGCAAGAGGTTAGAAATCAGGAGAGAAGAGAACTAGGTTAAGAGAAAAATAGGACATTTTAGAGCGCTTGAGGTTTTGTGGCAGTGGCATTGCACCATCACATTTTTTTTTAAATAAACAGTGCAGACTTCAAAAGCCCTTTTTTTTAAAAACTCTGTAACTAAGGAGCCTGGGCTGCAGCTTAAGTTCCTGCTGTTGTGCAAAAAGGTTTAGCAAAAAGCAAATTAGTGCTACAGGAGTTTAAGTACTTATAAATCCCTTTCTGACTTCCCTGACGGCTGTCACAGGTTAGCAGTGCAGCCTGGGCTGCACTTGCTCATGCAAGGCACTTCACAGTGGTGGTGTAAAGCAGTCAATGAAATCTTTATTTTGGAGTGTCAAGTTTGGGCACTTCTAACTGTTGCTGCTCGCATTGTTCTGGAAATAACGCCCACTGCAGGTTTTCTATGGAGTGTTAATGTAGCTGATTAAATCTGAAAGGCATCTCTCTCCTCTCCCCCACTGGGCTGTTTAACCCTTGGTTGCCTATAAGAAAAAAAATGTAAGAAAGCGAGGAACTGACATTTATTTAGCATTTCACAACCCCATTCTTTGGTTGAAGGACAGAGGATACCATCGTCCATTTTAGTTTTCTTCAACCATGTGCTTGCTGCATTGTGGGCCTTGTAGTTTTGCCTTTTAACAGTTTCATCATGGGCTCAAAAAGAAAGGTGTCTTTCTTTAGTTTCTTAGCGCCCAGTATAAAATGATGCATAGATCAAAACCTATAAGGTCCCAAAGGCAAGACCGATTGCATTGCAGATGCTTGTTTGTACATGCAGACCTGCGCTGCTGAATCAATTTTTAGATTGGTGGGCTGTAATCAGGGCTTGGTCAATGTAATTAAGGGTGCGGCTTAAAAACACATAAGCTAAAAATCTGTGTTTTACCCAACTTGTATTTTGATGCTCCTGCCATTGCGCCCAGATATATTATTATTATTACTGAGTTTATACAGCGCCTGGTTACACTAGCCAGTGTGTCCCCGCGCTAATCAGTGGCCTCAGAAACCCTACCCTGTACAGCTCACAATCTAGTGCAGTTAATTTTTTGGGAACAAATATGTCTTGAGTTCCCTGCGGAAGATTTTCTCGGAGGGCTCCGTCCGGAGTCTGAGAGGAAGCGCATTCCAGCTTCGAGCCGCCAACAGGCGGAAAGATCTGCCGCCCATCCTAGCCCTAGTAACCTTAGGGATACACATTAATCCAGCACCCTCAGACCGCAAGAGTCGTGTGGGTTTGTACAATGTGAGCAGGTTCCGCAAGAACATGGGGCCAGTTCCATGGGCGATCCGGTGACCCATACAGAGGGTTTTAAACAGAATACGCTCCTTGATTGGCAGCCAGTGTAGCGTCTTCAAGGCCTTCATAGAAGAGGATCTTTTCGGCAGTGCCAGCACTAGGCAAGCAGCGGCGTTATGAATACGCTGCAAACGTTGAAGTCATCTCACATTGGCTCCCAGATATAGGGCATTCCCGTAGTCCAGCCTGGAAGTCACCAAGGCATGGACCAGGGCTCTCCTAGCTGACACCGGGAGTAAGTCAAGGGTCTTCCTCAAACAACGGAGGATGCCAAAACACGTTCCAGCTACTCGTCTAGTATGACACTCGAAAGATAAATTCGAATCCAGCCAGATGCCAAGATTCTTGACCTGTTCTTTAGGTTGGGGAAGAGGACCCAGAGTCTGGGGCCACCAAGCAGATGTCCATACTGACGGAGATTTGCCCACAATTAGCACCTCCGTCTTGTCCCCATTTAGCCTAAGACAGTTGTTAGACATCCAACTGGCCAAATCCTGAAGACAAGAGGCAAAGCAACTGGCCGCCTGGTCAGCTGGCTGAGAAAGGGCTACAATCAGCTGAGTGTCGTCAGCGTATGTCACCACATCAACCCCATGTTTCTCCGTGACTAATGCCACTGGAGCAACATAGAGGTTGAATAAGGTGGGGCTCAGACTGGAACCCTGTGGGACACCCTGGGTCAGGGCAATAGCTCTAGACCTATGGGGGCCTTGCTCCACGCAGAAACTGCGCCCCTGGAGAAAGGATTCCAGCCATTGCCATGCTCTACCACCAACTCAACCCTCTCGCAGACGCTGAAGCAGGGTGTGATGTGCCACAGTGTCAAACGCGGCACTGAGATCAAGAAGAATAAGGGCCGCTGTTTGACCTTCATCCACATGCTTCCGCAGCATCTCAGTGGAGTAGAGTAGTGCTGACTCCGTAGAATGGAGAGCGCGGAAGCCTGCCTGAGTGGGGTGTAATAGTTGATGGGTTTCGATATGAGCCGAAAGGCATTGGTTAACTAATTTTTCGGCCATTTTCGAAATATAGGGAAGGAGTGAGATAGGCCGTAAATTACTTAATTGGGTTAAGCTAATCTGTGGTTTCTTCTTGATTGGGAGTACCACTGCTTGTTTCCAGGTTGTTGGCACTCTGCCCGATTCAAAAGATAAGGTCAGAAGATGTTTCACATACGGCGTTAGCGCCTCCATATTGCCTCGCATAATTTTGGCTGGGGCAGGATCTCTAGGAGAGACAGATTTTATGCCTCCAGCCAGTTTGACCAATTGGTCAATGTCTGGGACAGTAAAAGCGCACAGACTATTCATGACCAAGGGTCCTTCCTCCTTCAGTATGTTTTCGCAGGCCGGGGCCCTGGCCGTACTGGGAAAAGCTGTGTAGATATCCCGTACTTTATTGTGGAAGTTATCGGCTATCTGATTGCTTGATTGCACAGAAGTCATTGCAGATTCTTCCAGAGAGGCCAGTGAGGATAATTCCTTATATATTACAAATAGTTCTTTCGTGGAACAAACCGCTTTATCAATGCGCTCCGTGTAATAGGCAGCACGGGTTTTCCTTATTAAGGCATGATACCCTCTAAGGCTCACTTCTCATGGTCCGGCAAATAGCCTTGTCTCCAAATCCTTTCCTGACGCTTACAAGCTGTTTTAGCCCTTTTTAGGTCATCATTAAACCATGCTGCAGATTTCATGCGCCGCATGGGTCCCCTGTTGGACCAAGGGGCGGTCTCATCCAAGGCAGCCTGGATGCGTGTAATGTTTCACAAGCCTCATCAATAGATGACCCAAGGCCTTCCGGAGATCCCCCCCTCAGCAAGCAAGCCTTGAAGTCTACCGGGGAAAATCTAGCCCATTTCCTCTGTTTTTTACAAATACCATCTACTTTCCCTAGGACCCTTCCCGCGGAACAGTTGATCTGAAATGGAACTAAATAATGGTCAGTCCAGATCATGGGTTCCGGGGAATCAACAAGTCACATCATACCTACAAGTCAGGACTATTGGCTTTGTCAATGGTTGCTAGTTGCATTAGATAAACAAGTAGCAACTATGGCTTGCAGCCGCGGTCGGTGGTGGGTGCACTGCATCCCCAAATGCATCGCATTTGTGGATGCAGTGCACAAAACTAAATTCGTTTTATTTGTTTATATGTTTACTTACCTATAAAGCTCTGTAATCCATAGATTACTACCCCCCACCCTGCCCCTCCCCCTCTCCACATCACCGCCCGGCATGTACACCCACTACCTATCGCGGCTGATGGCTTGTATATAATATTGAAAACACTTCCACTTAACCACTTTGCCTTGGCCAGAATTCCCCAACGGTGTGGAAGAGTTCCACACGTGCGCGGTTCAGACGCCACCCGTCTGTCCTCCGCACACGCCCACTGTGACATCAGATGGCCGGGGGCCATCCGACGCATGGAAGCGATTAAAGCCCTGGTGGTGACACCACGACAATGTTGCTGCTCCTGAGATTCAAAAAGAGAAGGGAAATCCAGAGAGAAAATTACTCTCTTTAAAGGATTTCACTTCCCTACAGCACGCACCACGCGCACATTGATGTGCCTACCGTCACTGCAGTCCGGGGAAAAAAAAAAGGACTGCCTGTGCCAGGGCACAAAACAGAGCCCGATAGAGACCTGTTTTAAGTCCCCCTTAAAAAACACTGCCGGTGCTCAGACCCGGTGAGACCCGGCCCACTTAAAGCCCTGGCTGTAATAACGTCACCTCAATAAAAGCCATGGGGATATTTGACAGTGTGGAGCTTTTAAACCACAACAATCCTGCCAGAAGAAAAATCCTTTGAATGGACCCTATCAGGGCACAAGTCCAAAAAAAAGAAGTGGGACGACGCTGACGTCACGACAGGAAGTGGCGTCACGAAAGGTGGTTTGCACCATCAGACTCATTGCCTCCCCTCGCTCACCCCTTAGATGCGAATGCATCATAGAAGCCAGCGCGTGAGCAGCATTCTGAATGAGCTCCGACCTCGCCCCAGAGAGGCCAAAGAGTGAATGAGTGGCTCCATTTGCTCCAGTAATCGTGCTTCTGGTAACATAAGTGGGGGGACGCTGTCCACCCGCGTAGTACCCCGACTAGAGCCCTGGACCCTATGTTGTTTATTCTCCAGCTAAACTCCTTCAAGGTTTATGAGGGTGCTGCCCCACCTCCCGCACCCCTAGTTGCGCTGCCTCGCTCTCTGATTACACTAGGTGGGGTGCCTGCCGTTAATTGCGCATAATTGTCAACGAGCAGCAGCTAAACTGTGCCCTTGTGTGGTTCGCCTGCAGTGGGAGGTCCCAGGGCGCAGGGGGAGATAAAGAACATCCTTTGTACTGTTGTGAAACTATTAAACATGTCAAGATACCGCCTATCTCTCTATCCGCCCGGGCCTTTCCTGAGGACACAGGTGTGCCACAAACTTCCTCTTTCTTCGGCCACTTTCGGTTTCAGCGCCTGGCTCCGTGATCAGCCGAAGCCGCTGCCCCGTGGTCAAAGTCTGGGGCTGCTGACAGGGAAAGAGGAAGCGGTCAGACTGCGCAAACATGAAACTTCCCCCCCTCGAGCTCTCCTTCGCACTGCGCGCGGCCTCCTCGCTGCACCCGGAAGTAGCACCCCTGCTGGCACGCGTTGCTGCATCTGACTCGCAGGGGTCCCTCGAGTGATACCGCCTTGCCACTTCTCCAGTCATACCTCATTCTTTACATGCTGCATTAATGTGTCTCCGTATCAGGGCGCCCTCTGTACATACTCATTTATAGGACCGGTTGAGCCCTCACTGACAGCAAACACATCTGGTGAGACGTCCGCAGGTGCTGTACAGCTTCAGGACGCCATTTTACATCAGGGCTAGGCCTTGTCGAGGCCACGTGAAGAATAGCTGGCACGTTTCCCAGGTCCATACGTGAAGTACTGTTCCAGTCCAGGTATTTTCCTTTTAAATCTGAGGCTTCTCGTCCTGTTTTATTTTGGAATGAACAAGACTACAGGTCCCAGAATAAAAATAAAAAAACCTGGACAGAAGCAGCAAATTAATTCATGCGACATCATCAATTATGCTACTTAGTTTTCACTCCTCATAATATTTAAAACTTGAGAGCTTTGCATTTCCGTTTCTCGATAATAGACATCGGCATCGTTGGTGCGTCATTCAGGCAAACCTTCCAGTGTGCAGGCTGCATGGCTCGAGTCCTTTCAATAACATATGGAGCAGGTTTATACATTCATAAAACTGTCCTTGGCATCCAACCCTTTAGTCGGGCTAGATAGCACAATAAATGCAAAGCTGAACGTCAGCCCATAATGCACCAGGAAAGTGAGCCTGACCCTCTGCGGGATGGGGTGAGAGGGGCTCGCCCTACGGACAGTTTCTTTTCCCAAAAATGTTATCAAGCCATTCATTTTACTACAGCATTTTGCAAACATCATTGTAATTAAAGTGGTGTATATTACAGGCAGTCTGAAGAAAAGTGATATATCAAAATATACAAGCTGAAATTTGGAAAGGAACCATGGAAAGTTAAACAGCACACAGTAAGAGAGCTTCACAATATGAAGCATGGATAAGACAAGAATGTGAAACTTTGAGAGTTCTAGAAAAAAAGAAGCGTAGACAGGTCTAGAGCAATTCGCGTTAAGCCTGCCAAATAATGAAGCTTGAAGAGTGCCAGGATAAATGCTAGATTCAAATATTAATACTGGACGCTGTTTATCTGGAAGCTTGCATAGCTAGCAAGTTTGCTAACTCCATGCGTTATGTGATAGTTTTTACCTTTGAATTCTGGGGCTTGTTGTCCTGTTTCATAATGGAATAAACAAGATTACATGTCCCAGAAATCCAAAGAAAAAACCTGGACTGGAGCAGCACATTAGGCACTGGCCTGGGAAATTTGGAGTGTGTCAGAATATGTTGAGATGTTGGTAAATTAGAATATTAATATTGGGCAGTGACAGAAAATAAAGATCACATAGGGCACAAGAGTAAGTCACAGCCTGTGGGGCTGTGCCAGAACATTAAGGTTAGATATTGTATGGACATGAAACTTTATATTTTAGACTGTAAGGTTTGGCCGGAAGCAGAATGTGAAACTCAGATAGTGCCAAGGTAGAACTTGAAAAGCAATCCGTGACAACATATTACACCCACACAGTGTCAGGATGTAAAGGGGGCACAGTAGTAGAACAACAAATAGAAATAGTGTCAGAAGAAGAAACTCGAGTAGGGCCAGAAATGAAGCTCATGCACTGCCAGAACATGGAACACAGACAGGGCCCAACAACAACCCTCAGGCACTGCAAAAACAAAATGTGGGGAAGTGCCAGATAGGATTTATGAACAATACCAAGAGTGTTCAACTAAAGCAATGACAAAACAAGATGCATAGAACGTAAAAGCCTGGCCATACCCAGAGTGTGAAACTAAAAAAATGCGAAACCAAGATACACAGAACATAAAGGCCTAGTCCGAATCAGAGTGTGAAACTAAACTAAAACCAAAGCAAGAAGCACAGATAGTGAAGGCTTGGCAAGAAGCGAAGTGTGAAACTAATACAGTGGTAAAACAAGAAGCAAAGGACTGGCCCGGCCAGAACCAAAGTGTGGAACTAAAACAATGCTAAAGCAAGAAGCGCAGGATGCGAAGGTTTGGCCAAAAGCAAAGTGTGAAACTAAAACAATGCCAAAACAAGATACACAGAACATGAAGGCCTGGCCAGAACCAAGGTGTGAAACTAAAACAATGCCAAGCCAAGAAGCAAAGATAATGAAGGCTTGGCAAGAAGTGGAACGTGAAACAAATACAATGCCAAAGCAAGAAGCACAGATAGTGAAGGGTTGGGCAGAACCAGAGTGTGAAAATATAAATCAATGCCAAAACAAGAAGCACAGGGCGCGAGGACTTGGCAAGAACCAGAGTGTGAAACTAAAACAATGACAAACCAAGAGGCACAGATAGAGAAGGCCTGGCCAGTACCAACGTGTGAAACTAAAACAATGACAAAGCAAGAAGCACAGATAGTGAAGGCTTGGCCAGAACTAGAGTGTGAAACTAAACAATGGCAAAATAAGAGGCACAGATAGTGAAGGATTGGCAGGAACCAAAGCGTGAACCTAAAACAGTGCTAAAACAAGAAGCACAGGACATGAAGGCCTGGCCACAACCAAACTGTGAAACTATAACAAAGCCAAAGCAAGAAGCGCAGGACATGAAGGCCTGGCCACAACCAAAGTGTGAAACTAAAACAATGACAAAGCAAGAAGAACAGATTGGGAAGACTTCACCTGAGCAAAAGTGTGAAAGGAAAACAATGCCAAAGCAAGAAACACAGATAGTGAAGTCTTGGCCAAAACCAAAGTGTGAAACTAAAACAATACCAAAACATGACGCACAGGACACCAATGTTTGACCAGAACCGGAGTGTGAAACTAAATGAATGCCAAAGCAAGAAGCACAAATAGTGAAGGCTTGGCCAAAACCAAAGTGTGAAACAAAAACAATGCCAAAGCACGAAGCACATGACGCGAAGGCTTAGCCAAAATAGGAGGGTGAAACTAAAACAATGACAAAGCAAGAAGTACAGATAGTAAATGCTTAGCAGAACCAAGGTGTGAAACTAAAACAATGACAAAACAAGAAGCACAGATAGGGAAGGTGAGGTACCAGAATCGATTCCTGATCACGTAGTATTGATAATCGATATGTTCGGATTAGCATGGTGTCACTAAACTCACACTGTAGACATGCATAATTAGTATTTACGGTATTTTCTTTCCACTTAGCTTCATGCCACGTTACGCTATATGAATACCATATTATGGCCCTCTTTAATATCGTACATGCACAGGCCTTATTCTCCCTTAGCTCTAAAGGCCCTGCTCCTGGGAAAGAAACCAACTGTTGCAGAAACTGCTGTTTCAGCTCGGTAAGCTCGGCAAGGTCGTAGTTAGCCGAGGAAGGGCCGATAAGCACATTCCGGGAGGGGTGCAGGGTGGTTTGTCTCTGAGAAGACAGAAGGGAGTCACCCGTCTGACCTTGCTGCCTGAGCGAAATCAGGAGCTCTTTGTGTGCCTTATATGGGCTTTCCTATTACTGTACTAGCTTGTACCAATTTGTATTTTTCCATGTTAGGCCATGCCGGTGCCAACGCAATTGTATATATGTGATGTGCTGACAATGTGCCAGCAGTCTTCTTGGCGGACCTTTTGGGTCAGGTCGCAAGGAGCTCCTCTGGCAGAGTTTGTGTTTGTCTAATAAACGCTTGAACCTTCTACACTGCCGACCGACTGCTTATTTATAATGATAAGGGACTTGGTAATGTAATAATTATTGTTGGAAGGGGATCATATATTTTTCGGTACTTCAGTTGGCGACTCCGCCGGGACTCCGCGTTGGGGTCGTCCCTGTGTAGCCACAGGCGACATCGAAAGGGGTCCGCTTGATCGGGAGAGTTGCAGACCAGACGCATAAGAAATTGGGGTTTTGCTCTGCCCTCCCGATCCAGAGGGCTTCAGCTGCTAGTAACCCCACGCCGGAGTCCTTCGGGTGCAACCCGAGAACCTGCAGCGCTGATACTGGGCAAACGTCGGCAGTGAAGAACGTTCCGGCAAACCTGTGTGCACCAGGTGAGTGTTGTGTCTCGTTATATGTTGAATTGCATATGTAGATTTAAATAACGGGATTTAAGCATTTGGTGGCCCACGGTCACGGAGAAACTCTGACTTTGCATTAGTTGTCACAGAGAGGATTTGGTCGGAGGTTCGACGGGGGCAGTGTGGAACTGCACGTGCGAACGCTCTGGGTACACTAAAGATAAGGATTATACGCCTAGGGGAACTGCGGTTCCTGCTCGGCCGGACTGTTCTCGGGAAAGCCGATGGTTGAGATTGGGTAGCACCCGGACAAATCTGGAGCGGCGCTGAAACGCGGGCTTAGCCAGAACAGTTCGGGAGGTGAACCATGAATGCTGTCGGATGGCCTGTAGACCGGTCTGTGGTTTAAAACCTGTGTAACCATCTTTAGGCAGTCTGAGGACGAGACTGTTGTTGGTCGTGTTTTTGCAGCCTTTTGAATAAATTAGCAGAAGAGTTCTCCACGAGTGGGAGCCGACGGGCTCCACTTTTTCGATTGCAATTGCAGGAACTTATGTGTCACGTTTTACGTTTGTCTGATGTATAAGGAAAATACGGATGTGAGGATGATGGGTGTCATGGCCATGAGAATGAAAGCGTAAGGATAACGTGATATTTAATTTTGTTGAATTTGTACTAACGGAGAAATTCCTTTTCAGCCAGAAACTAGACAATACAATATGCCGTGCCTTAGCAAATTGTGTTTTGGTTGTGTCCATAGTGAGGAAGGGAGGTTAGACGAGAGTCAGCCGAACCCCCCAGAGGGGACACCTAGCCACTTTATGTATTGTAAGCACGGTATTGGCCCTCTCATCTTTAACTCTCTGTGGCATAAATACACTAAGGACAATATAGAATTACAGTGGCCAAAAACAGGGTCTTTCGATGAACAAAAACTGGCATATTTACAAGAACGTCTTTTTATTAAACGCAGCCGGCAGTCGATGTTCGACACCCTTAACAAATGGCAGAAAGAAGCTAAGAGACGACGCATTCGATCTGAAAAATTAATGAAGATAGAGCAGGGACAGACTATTACCCAGAAGGCTATCGCATATGACAAAAATAAGGTAGAACAAAATATTGAAATTGCAGACAGGCGGTTTAAACTGCAGGTAGACCAATGTTATGTAGCCAGAGAAGGGGCGGAAGATGAGATTGAGGAATTATTAAATGCAAGGCCTCCCCCACCATATGCCCCGGAGCGAATATACCCTGCAATACCTGTCCAGCCAGAAGTTAGACCACGGGCATCTGCGCCCGAGGAACGGGGCTCCGTTATCAATGAACAAAATAACGATGTTTCCTCACCTCAAGGTGGGGCCTTGGCTACGCTTGTCCCCGAGTCTACACAACTGATCACTTCCCCTCAGACGCACTTGAGTCTCCCTATGCCGGAGATATCTTCCCCCCGAGCTTGTATTACCCCCAGAGGGTTTGACCCGACCCCGAGGGGAGCTGTAGGGGGCCTAGATGGCAAGCGTTTGTTCACTAGAGCATCCGTAGAATATGGCGAAAAAGAAGCATTAGGAGACCAGGCTGTCAAGTGGGTGCGGAATGAAGTATATACCCTGATTGACATATGGAGTACTGTGAAGGATTTAGAGCCAGTCATGCAACAACATGTGCTATACGAAATGTCCAATTCGCTCATTGGGTATTGGGAAATAAGCTTTAGAGACGGGACAGCCCCCCAGATCCTGTATACTATCAGAGATTGGGCCCATAAATTTAGCCTAACCCCGGAAGAAGTATTTAAGAATGTAGACACTTTGGTACAATATCGCGACAGATTATTCTTGAAAAGTCCACAGTGGACTACGCAATACCCTATGCGAGAAGTACACCCAATCTATCATCCCGAAATCCCCGAACAACGAGATGGTAACCAGGCGATCATACGACAAGGGGTGGCGGCTCGGTTCCAGGAACAGTGGGTTTATACCCCATGGAAAAGAAGTGAAGTACTGGCGTTGAAATCTCAGCTGCCAGATCCCCGAAAGAATCCTACTGCGTACTACAAAGAATTGACCGAAGCAGCTGCATCCGCTGTAATGACTTTAGCCGATGTTGAATTGTTCTTCGGACTGCTAGTACCGGTTGATATATGGCGACAGGTGCACGATTCTAATCATGCTGAATTTGGTGGCACGTGGGAAGAGTTAAGGGGCTGGGACCAGGATCGCAAACCAGGGGACAAACCCAGAGTGGAAATAACTTCTCTTCCAGCGAAAATAATAACTTTCATGCATACTCTGATCCCACCCCGAAAAGTCGATTGGGATAAACTGTCCGCCTGTAGACAAAAGAAGGACGAAAGTGTGTCCGACTTCTTTACCAGGTTTGAAGAGGTTTTTATTGATTTTAGTGGACAAGATTTGGCCACAGAAGGGGGCACAAGGTTGTTCGTTAACAGGTTCGTTACGAACCTGGCTCCGGAAATTTCAGCACGACTGGAGGCGGCAGAGAGTACCTGGACTACCTCTTCCCCGTCTGTAATACTCAGCATGGCCCAGTACTACGAGCATAGAGAAAATGAAAATAAGGATAAGGTGGATAAAAAGGTTAAGGATCTGAAGACCCGAGTACTGTTACAGCAAGTGGTTCGAGGGCAAGGAGGAGGTAGAGGTGGTCGGGGCCCAATGACGAGAGGGGCGGGGACAGGAAGGGGTTCAGGAGGAGCCCCGTCAATAGGCATCAACCAATGTTCCTATTGTAAAGAGGAGGGACACTGGAAGGCTCAGTGTCCATACTTGGCCGCCCAGAACGCAGCAAATCGCGGACGAGGTAGAGGACGAGGGGGCCCCGACCGAGGTGATATGCATAGAGACGAGTACAGAGACGTTCAACCAGACAGGTCAGAAAGGAACCACTTCGATAACACCCAACGCAGACAATACTATCATGGTGACTATGCTGAAGGGAATGATGATGAATATGCCCCAGCATAGGATAGCCAGGGACAGAGGGGGGGCCATGTGTCAATTCCGGTCAATCAGAGGGGACCCTACATCAGAGGGGAAGTGTTGGGGACATCTGAAAATTTTCTAATTGACACAGGAGCAATGAATAGTTCCGTTGCTCGATCCTTGGTTCCAGGGGCAGCTCTGTCCGGGCAAAACAATGTTTCGGTGGGTTTTTCCGGAGTCCCCGTTGTAAGCCCCATCTCTAAACCTATCCCCTTTACGATTGGTCCAGCCACTATGGACACTCCTTTCTTATTGACATCGAATTGTGGGGAGAACCTGTTGGGATTGGATATGCTGAAAAGATTGAATGCTACTATACATTGTTCTGCGGATGGGGTCTATTTAACTATACGTCCCTCTGTAACACCTGTTAAACAATGTTTTACGAAAAATGAACGACTCCCACCGGAGTTCGATGGTGTCCCAACCTCCCTTTGGGCGACAGGGGACGCAGATGTGGGTGAACTGGACATACCCCCAGTTCACATCACGTTGAAGCAAGGCGCTAAACTACCACGCATCCCACAGTACAAAATAGCACCGGCGGGGGAACGGGCTTTATTGCACATCATCCAGGAACTGATTGACAAAGGGGTTGTAGAGGAAACGAACGCCAATATTTGCAATAGCCCGATCCTCCCGATTTTGAAAAGGAACCATGACCAAGGGGAGATGGGTGCTGCCTATCGTTTTGTGATTGATTTACGAGCCGTTAACAAAATTGTGGTACCACAGTATCCTGTGGTGACCGATATCACTACCATTCTCACCATGATCCCTCCGACTGCACAGTACTTTTCGGTCATTGACCTGAAAAATGCTTTCTTCAGCATTCCTATCCACCCTGATAGCAGACAGATCTTCGGATTTTCAATATCCGGACGCAGCTTCCGCTTCTGTCACGCTCCTCAAGGCTACACTGAAAGTCCGAGCATATACAGCCAGGCTCTGAAGGCTCTGTTGGATGACTTAGAATTGCCGGATGGCAATGTCCTCTTGCAATATGTAGATGACTTACTCATTGCATCTGACACAGAGGATGGATGTAAGAAAGCTACGGTTAAATTGTTACACCATTTGGCTGTCAAGGGGAACAAGGTATCCTTATCTAAATTTCAGTATTGTCGAAAGGAGGTGACCTACTTAGGTCATCTCTTATCGAAGGAGGGTAGACGACTAACACCTGAACGTATTGCTACCATTTCTAACATGTCTGTACCTTGCACGCAGCGTGAAGTCCGCGCTTTTCTTGGCATCACATCTTACTGTCGCCAATGGATACCTAATTTTTCACTTCTGGCTAAACCTTTGTTGCATTTGACTACCAAAGATGTGCATGAACCCCTACCCTGGACGGATGAATGTCAGCTCTCTTTTGACTCTCTAAAAACTGCTTTATGCTCTGCCCCTGTTCTGGGTACTCCAGATTATCGTAAACCTTTTGTACTATATGTACACGAGGTCGACGGTTGTTCATTATCTGTTTTAACGCAGGCCTTTGGAGGTAAGCAAAGACCGTGCGCCTATTTGTCAGCAACATTGGATAATGTTGCAAGAGCACTTCCTAGCTGTCTGAGGGCTACGGCTGCAGTAGCGGTGGCCATCCGGCAGTCAGAAGGACTCGTTTTAAATTCCAATTTGACTGTAATGGTGCCGCATGCAGTAGACACCTTGCTAAATAAAACAAAAACGCAGCATCTTACGAGTGCACGCCTTACTGGGTATGAGCTGACCTTATTTGCACCACATATCACGATTACTCGATGCACAACATTGAACCCAGCCACATTGTTACCACTCCATACGAGTGAACAGGACACTAATTTACATGATTGCATATATCGCACAGAGGAAGAGACCAAGGGTAGAATTGACCTCACAGACACACCCATAGATCAGCCCCAGGGAGAGCTATATGTGGATGGTTCCTGTTTCAAACTAACAGATGGCACAACGACAGCTGCATATGCCATCACGACTCTGAAAACAGTTGTTGAAACACTCAGACTACCCCACCGATCAGCCCAAGCTGCTGAACTTATGGCCTTGTTACGAGCCTGTGAGCTGAGTGAGGGACTAGAGGTCAACATTTACACGGACAGCCAATACGCCTTTGGCGTAGCCCATAGTTTTGGGCGGCTGTGGAAAGAAAGGGGTTTCCTTACTTCACACGGTCAGAGAATACAAAATGGGCAACTGGTTTTGAGGTTGTTGGATGCTCTCACTCTCCCCAAGAAAGTGGCTATTATTAAATGCAGTGCTCACAAAGTAATTGTGGATGAGGTAGGAGAAGGCAATGCTTTTGCAGACCAGGTGGCCAAGCAGACAGCACAGTCGCTGATGTCACCCATGTACGTTCATTCCTCTACTAGATGGGTGGGGGGAGACTGTGAATTATTTGATAATACTATGGAAAGTGTCAGAATACTACAGAAGGAAGCCACCCCAGCGGAACTAGAGAAATGGGAACAAGAGATAGGGAGATTGGATGAAAATAATTGTTGGATCGATTTGACTGAAAAACAAAGATGGCTACTGCCCAATGCATTAGTACAGGCTGTGGTAACAATGGCGCACGGACCAGCACACATAGGAGCAAAAGGTATCTGTGGGATCTTAGATCCAGTTTGGAATAATCCGAATATCCAACGGACGGCTGTCCGTTTGGTCCAATATTGTATGGTCTGCTTGCAGCATAATCCAGGAAAAGGAGAAACTGTTTTAGCCGGGAATTTCGCACCACCTGCATTGCCTTTTGAAGTGCTCCAAATGGATTATATTCATATGGATCGCGTCAATAATCTCAAATATGTACTGGTTGTAGTTTGTGCATTTAGCAAATGGGTTGAGGCATACCCTACTAAGGAGAACACAGCATTGGCAACTGCAAAAGCTCTCCTGAAAGAGTTTGTGCCTCGCTTCGGATTGCCTCGCTTGATCTGGTCGGACAACGGGCAACATTTCCATGGGGCCCTTGTGCGGCATATCTGCGAGGGCTTACACATACGACAAAAGTTCCATGCTGCCCGACACCCCCAATCAGCAGGGCTCGTGGAAAAATACAATGGCATTCTGAAATTGAAAATGGCAAAAATAAAGGAGAGCACGGGGTTGAACTGGCCTGACACTTTACCTCTAGCCCTTATGTCTTTACGTGTCACCCCGCACTCACGTTCGGGTCTCTCTCCATATGAGATACTGTTTGGGAGACCTGCTAATGTGTGGGGGGTACCTCGACCTCGTTCTTTTGCAGATATTGAATATCCTATGTTGATTGATTACCTGTATGCTTTGACTAAAGACCTTCGTTCTATTCATCAGCAGGCAGCTTCTGTACTGCAGCCACTGCCAGAGGGCCCCGGTCATCGTTTACAGCCCGGCCAGTGGGTCCTAGTCAAAAAGTTTGAGCGAGACACCAGCTTGGCTCCTAGATGGTCTGAGCCACGGCAGATTTTGTTGGCCACCCGGACGGCGGTTAAAGTGGATGGCAGGAAGCATTGGATACATGTTTCGCATCTGAAACGACTACCACTTCCACTCCCTGGTGAGCGGTCACGTCCAGGGGAAATTCTAACACAGGAAACTGAAAGAGCTGATGCATTTGTGCCCTTTTCTGACGCCTGCGAGATTGAGCAGAGGCTACGGGAAGGATCGGCGAGATCAGATGACTTGGTCTCCACTGAAGTTGCAAGTGAGCGTGCAGTAGCGTTGAATTCTGTTTCAAGTACCCCAGACGACAAAACGTCACCTGTACGGAAAACCCCGGGTGTGCTCTTTTCTGACCCTGAAGTGTTGGGTCGTGAGCGATATAATCTTCGGCCCAGAAGGCCGACACACGGCGCCTCAGACCACATTGTCAGGAGATAGGGAAGGACTTCATTGCATAAGATAGGGTCAGCTAGACTCCAGGTCTGGGCGCTGAGCGAGACACTGGACTGAACTCGTTGAGAGCTGGAACTTTTGATCATTGTGCTCTGTTCAGAAAGAAGATTCTGTTAAAGCAAGACGGCTTCTACTTTGGGATAGGGATACGAGTCTGCCTGTGAGACTCTGACGGACGCAGGAACGAAGAAACCCTCTGGCAGGTCGGACTGCTAGGCCTATCTCTGGACTTTTAGCTAGCAATGTACCCTTTTGGTCGTGTAATCCTAGAAGAAGAGTTTCCTATTGCGCCTAGACGCATACCTTTCTATGAGCCAATGTTTTCCACATGGACCACGAAGGTCAAAATAGCTTTTGTTGTAACTATAACTGTTATAGTAGCTGTGTTCATGAGTCTGTTTGTATACCTAGAATATAAATACCCCTTACAAAAGTTTTTGCCCACAACTGCCGCACCTCCCGAGCATTTCCTGTTTACCCTAGCGCCCCACAAAGAAAGACATCGCCAAAAATATGCTAAAAATGTATTCATAGAAATGTTGCATCAGACGCACAATGTTACTAACGCCACGGATTGTTGGGTTTGTGGACTCCTGCCTACTGTGGTGCGCAATCATGATCTATTTCTCTCCCGCCCTCTGTCTTATCTAGGTAGTTGTGAAGCATGGTACAAACTGTTTCTGGCGATATACCGGCATGGGAGTGAGCATTTCAGGGATCTAGATGTCAATGAGCACAATATTATTCTTGATTATGTTCGAACGCACTATGCATATAATAGAACAGGACATGGGGATAAGGTGATAATTGACCCACAAGGATGTATACAGCTGTATTTAGCGGTAATGAACAAAACCTGGTTAAAAGATGAACTGTATGATTTTAAGGACTTTAATGCCACCCAATACTTTCAGATTTTCATCGAACGAAATGTTACCAGAGACCGCACTGTCCCCATTCCTATTTTGAATGTTTCTGCAGGATTTTGTGTGCAAGGGATAGGTAAGGTACAAATGGGGAATAGCATCTGCAATTATACCTATCGACTGCGAAAACGTATTAGCCCTCCTTTGATTACTCCCCACAATGTGTACTTCGTGTGCGGGGAACATGCATACACTTGGCTACCACGAAACTGGGGGGGACGCTGTTATCTGTCCTTTCTGTTTCCCCCTGTTTATGTGGCTCCCTCCAACTATCATAAAACGCATCAGTTATACCCGATGCGGTCGTATCATGGGAACCCAGCCGCTCCAATCACAAGCACACCGATAGCAAGCTTCACCGAGGTGACCTCGAACCATCCCCGTAGTTCACTCTTACACAGAGCACGTAGACAGCTCGATATGACTGAAGTTGATCAGACAGATACTTCATTGCAGCAATTTACAGATTTCAGCAAGGGTCTAGTACCCTTTTGGGGGCCCATTTTCAATAGTAGGGAAATTCGGAGACTGTCTAGAATAGTGGAGAATGTCATTAATATCACTACTGATATTTTAACTAACCTAACGGTGGAAATTCAGGCTACTCGCCTTGTAGCGCTTCAAAATCGAATGGTTCTAGACGTTATCTTAGCTGATCGGGGTGGGGCATGCCGCGTCATCGGCAGTTCTTGTTGTGTATATATTCCTGACTCCGCCCCCTCCGTCCATCTAGCCATCCAGAAACTGCATCGCATTGCTTCCGAAATGCATGTTGACAATGGGTCTTGGTCATTGTCAGGTTGGTTTTGGGGACTTCTGGCCACATGGGGATGGAAGGTAATGTTAATTTTAGGAGGAGCTGCTGCCATCATTTTCACATGCTGTGTCTTGATGCACTGTGGTCCAGCCTGCTGTTCTTACTGTGCTTCCCGTATCACCACTCTGTGTGTTCCATCCCCTATCGCTGTTAAAGCCCAAATGCTGCAGAAAGAGGTACATGGTATGATGATCATCGATGAAGAAATATTTGAGGAGTAGATGTCTGTTATCATTTAGCGCCACCACGCTAAAAGGAGGGTTTGAGGTACCAGAATCGATTCCTGATCACGTAGTATTGATAATCGATATGTTCGGATTAGCATGGTGTCACTAAACTCACACTGTAGACATGCATAATTAGTATTTACGGTATTTTCTTTCCACTTAGCTTCATGCCACGTTACGCTATATGAATACCATATTATGGCCCTCTTTAATATCGTACATGCACAGGCCTTATTCTCCCTTAGCTCTAAAGGCCCTGCTCCTGGGAAAGAAACCAACTGTTGCAGAAACTGCTGTTTCAGCTCGGTAAGCTCGGCAAGGTCGTAGTTAGCCGAGGAAGGGCCGATAAGCACATTCCGGGAGGGGTGCAGGGTGGTTTGTCTCTGAGAAGACAGAAGGGAGTCACCCGTCTGACCTTGCTGCCTGAGCGAAATCAGGAGCTCTTTGTGTGCCTTATATGGGCTTTCCTATTACTGTACTAGCTTGTACCAATTTGTATTTTTCCATGTTAGGCCATGCCGGTGCCAACGCAATTGTATATATGTGATGTGCTGACAATGTGCCAGCAGTCTTCTTGGCGGACCTTTTGGGTCAGGTCGCAAGGAGCTCCTCTGGCAGAGTTTGTGTTTGTCTAATAAACGCTTGAACCTTCTACACTGCCGACCGACTGCTTATTTATAATGATAAGGGACTTGGTAATGTAATAATTATTGTTGGAAGGGGATCATATATTTTTCGGTACTTCAAAGGCTTGGCTAGAACCAAAGTGTGAAACTAAAACAATACCAAAACAAGAGGCACAGATAGTGAAGTATTGGCAGGTACCAGAGAGAGAAACTGAAACAATGCCAACGCAAAATGCTGGATAGTGAAGGCTTGGCCAGAACCAAAGTGTGAAACTAAATCAATGCCAAAGCAAGAAGCACAGGACGCGAAGGCTTGGCCAGAACCGAAGTGTGAAACTAAAAAACAATGCCCAAACAAGAAGCACAAGACGCAAAGGCTTGGCCAGATCCGAAGTGTGAAACTAAAGCAATGCCAAAATAAGAAGCACAGATATGGAAGGATTGGCAAGAATGAGAGTGTTAAACTGAAACAATGTCAAAACAAGAAGCACAGATATCGAAGGATTGTCCCGAATCAGTGTGAAACTAAAACTATGCCAAAACACGAAGCAGAGAAAGTGCCATAACTTGTCACCCAGACATAATGCCAGAACATACAGACACTGGCAGGATATTACATTGGACCATTACCAACATAATAAACTTGGACAGTGCTAGAGCAAGAAGCTTGAGCTGGGCCAGAGATAAATCTCATGGAGTGCCGCAAATAGAAGCCCTGGCAGTCCCTCAACTTGAAGATCGGTCAGTGCCAGAATGTGAAACTTGGAAAGTGCAGAAACAAGGATCTGGAACAGTACTAATAGTAGATGGCAAATCCAACCAGGACGTGGAGCACAAACAATGGCAGAACATAAAGCCCGGACAGTGTTGAAGCATGGATCTTGACCAACGGAAAAGCACTATATCATGATGGGCTGCCACAATCTGAAGCTCGGAAAGTGCATCTAGGCCAATACAAGAGCACAACATTAGGATGAGGTGCCTCCACTTAAAGCTTAGACAGTGCCAGAAGGTGAAACTCAGAAGGAAGATTGAACAAGCGCAGTACACGAAGGTCTGACTATGCCATGACATGGAGCTCAGATAATAGGAAAACATGACATGCGGTCAGTGACACAATACAGCATGAAGACTGGATAGCGTAGAACATGAGATTTGTGGACAGTGACAAATGTGGAACTCCGTGCAGTTGGGTTGTGGCTAAATATGGAGCTCTGACAGACTCAGAACATGAAACATGATGGGTCACCACAACAGGAGGAAGACTGGTCCTAGCGGCAAGCAAGAAGCACGGACAGTGCAGAATGTGAGCCTAAGACAGCATCATGAAATAAAGATAGGGTAGTGGAACCGCAGGAAGATTTGAAAGTGCCAGGAACGAAAAGCGTGGAATTGGCCATAACGTGAACAAGCTCGACGTATGCCACTCTATGATACATGAAAGTTGATTCGCCAAAATGCCAGAGGCAGCAGAAAGGACTTCACGCACCCTCATTGACATCACAGGAAGTGACATCATATGATATTTGGCCCATTATTGCCAGAAAGTGGTTTCAGAATCATTCTCAGCACTGAATTTAAGATCCTCATTTTAAGTGCAATATTATTAAAATAAAATACCAGATACTAAGGCTGATGGATGGTCTATTTTACATCCTGCATATATTGCAGTTAGGGTGCCACCATGCCATGGCAGTGTTCAGCCATCCTATACCAGAGTACAAGTGATGCCTCACACGTCTTGAGCCAGACTCGGCCATTGGTGGCGCTGTCCCATTGCTTCTGTCTTAGAAATGAGTAGGATGGCACATCCTTCCCCAGTCCCAGCCTTTGCTCATAGCGCTGAAAGTTATTAGTGTAATAGTTCCACTGGTTTGTGGACTATTTGAGCCTGATAGGTGATAAAATTGCAGATTTGCAACTTTCCAGAATCCACAAAACCTTTCTGGAGTACACCTTTAAAAGCGCCCCAGTTACAGGCTTCCAGGTGCACTTCGTGAAAACGTTTGTGGATTGCTGTTTTGACTTGTGCAAAATACACTTCCTTCTGCATACCTTCGTGTGCTATTGAACCACTGACCCGTTCCAGTCTTAGAAGGTTTGAGAATAGCCTCCAAGTCTCGAGTTGTATGCGTTTCCAAATTTAAGAGGGGAATTGCATCCTTTTATTTCCGCTTCCTATCAATTGAGTAAGATTTCTGTAGAAATACTGTGTGTGAGTAAAAGAATTTACGAGTGCAGTGTCAACTTTTGTGAATATATTTCACTTATGAATCCAGGTATCTGTCAAAATTGTGTACACATATGGCTTTGTGAACTAGGCCCTCGGGAGGCGAGCAGGCAAAGAAAACAGCCTAGTAGAAGGAGCCAGCCTACCTGCCCCACAATAACGTTAGAAACTTATGTTACAAAATAGCAAAATCATTATTAATAAATGCTTACTGCTACGAGTTACATTTGTGTAGCGATTAAGGCACCTCAGATACAAATTGAGTTGCAACATTTTCATGTTCACCGCTCTGCTGTATTTGTTTTCTTTTTCCTAAATAAATAAAATAATGTCCAGGGTGCCTGTGGGAGGCAGAGAAACGTAAACAGGTTAATCAGGAACTTGCTTACCTTCTGTTCTTGGCACTAGTTTTACAACATCTGAAGCCAGGATTTGCGAGGGCAATGCTAGGGGTAGAAGCTGCTACCTCCGTCGACCCCTAAAGGACGTCCATGGTACTTACTCAATCTACATTACTCAGCCCACCTCCCCTTCTACCGATCTTGGCGGCGGTGTAGTATGAATATGTGTACACATTCTGCACTGTGAGGTACCACTGAAATCTACCACGAGGTTTATTCCTGTACGAATTCAGGGCTTTTGTGCGTTCCAGCCATAGTCACATCAGGGCCACATGAACCCCCGCCCCACAATGCCCAAACCCGCAAATAACACAACAACACAAGTGTTAGGTTTGGGAAAAAATTGCTGCAGGTTTATTACATACAACATATGTAATGACGGTGGGTAACTTACGGGCGATCCTAGGGCAGGCCGCATTCTCGCCACCTGCCCGCCTGTTGAGCCAAACAACACAGTGGCGAACCACCCAACTGTTGCACAATTACCATAATTATACTGACACGCCCATTGCTGGGCGTGACTAGGCAAACCCCCGGTTGCACAGGCCCACAACCGCCCGAAGGACTACTGGGGCGCCGACACGAATTCCTGCACCTCCCATGAGGTTACAGGTTAGGCTCTGAGGTTATGCTCTGGCACCCCTATGTGCCCGCTGACGTCCAGCGTTTGCACCTCTCTTCTTCCGGATCGCCCAGTAACTCCGCCTGCAACGAAAAAAGGAACACATTAAAGCTCCCCCCGGAGCCCCCTCAAGCAGACACTCTGGGTTCGAGGAAGGGCGGGGAAAGAGTGTCCCAACATTGAATCGCGACGTCCGGAGCGGCAAAGAGGCCTCCCCAACGGGGCAGAGGTCTGAAGTACTCCAGAAGGCCCCTCCCAGCCGCCCCGGACGTGCATCACTTACCAGTCTCCACCAACCAGGGGAGACTGCCTCGGGTGAGGAAACGCTGAGTCATGCGGGGGCGGGACAGCCCTCCGTGACTAGGGGCCCGCCCTCCTTATGGCCACTGCGTGGCCTCGGGCAGGCGCATAGTCACATCAGGGCCACATGAACCCCCGCCCCACAATGCCCAAACCCGCAAATAACACAACAACACAAGTGTTAGGTTTGGGAAAAAATTGCTGCAGGTTTATTACATACAACATATGTAATGACGGTGGGTAACTTACGGGCGATCCTAGGGCAGGCCGCATTCTCGCCACCTGCCCGCCTGTTGAGCCAAACAACACAGTGGCGAACCACCCAACTGTTGCACAATTACCATAATTATACTGACACGCCCATTGCTGGGCGTGACTAGGCAAACCCCCGGTTGCACAGGCCCACAACCGCCCGAAGGACTACTGGGGCGCCGACGCGAATTCCTGCACCTCCCATGAGGTTACAGGTTAGGCTCTGAGGTTATGCTCTGGCACCCCTATGTGCCCGCTGACGTCCAGCGTTTGCACCTCTCTTCTTCCGGATCGCCCAGTAACTCCGCCACAGCCCGTGCGGTGGTTCCCTCTGCCGCACGGGCCCCCCCACCACTGCTACTGCTCTTTACCTGCAACCTTACCTATAATTGCTTCCTTTAGATAGAGGAGGAACAGGGCAACGCCCATAGGCGTGGGAAGACACCATCCGCCACCAATAAAACTGGGGACCCTATCCACCTTGAAGAGACCAAGGCCCCTGACATGATCTTATATGCCTGAAGGAAGGAAAGGCCCCTTCTGCCACTGATCTGCAGGTCCCCCCGGGTCCTTTCACCAAATCAGAGAAGCCAAAGGGATAGGAGGGGCCCCTACTACTGAATGCCCTTTTGATCATGAAGTAGGCTGTCCAGCATATGCCGCTGAATTGCCAACCTACCCCTCACACTGAGCGTCAGAAAACTAAACAAAGGTGGAGCCACAGCCACTGCTGCAACGCAGTCTTCTGCACAAACCTCGAGCAAGTGTGCTTGCATGACGCTAGTGCTGCTAACCTCACAAGAGGACCGGGTAATTGGAGGGCACAATACATGTACTATATAACTTGGACGGGTCCCAGATAATGCTAAATACAGGGTCTTCAGGAATTACAGCCGGCCTCACCTGCCCTCTAGGGATTTAGGCTGGGAGCGGCTTAGGCCATGCTACCATTAAGTTAGCTAGTCTGTAAGACGACTTACGACCATCTCCAGGGACAGCTGAGACTGCAGCCCAGCGCCCCCCAAGCTCCTGACCTGCGCAGAGACCTGCCTGTAGAAACCAACGCCACTTCGACGCCAATCGGCATAGCCACCCGGGGACAATCCCTCTACAGCAATAGTGTAGACTATCCCGGGCAAGGGACCTGGTGATGGGGAGGGCCTCCCTTGCTGACATCCCCCCCAAGACATACAAGCGTAGTACAAAACTCCATTCTAACTGTAAGCTCACGCTTGTGAAACTAAAAACCCCAAAGGGTACAGAAGTCTACTGCAGGGCGCAAATGCATATATTGGTGGAAACTTGCGATGTGGACTTGTATGTAAAATACCGGAATGCCACTGAGCCGGCCGGAATCCCATGCCCCCTAGTTTAGCCTGACGACTGCAAGTCTATGCTAACACGGGGATTTAGCTTGTCCTAAGGTAACTTAAGACCCCCCCCCTTAAGGGATACGAAACGGAAACGGGGGGGGGGGGACCCAGGTTGGCGACATCAAGCGTCAGGCCAGCTTCTCACTTTGGTAGGGACCTAACCACTCAGGTTCCTACCCGCGCTGTTCAATGCTGGCCAAGGGAGCCCCTCCAAACGAAACATGATAGCTAGATGGTTCTATATAAGGTTTCTAGGGGCCCACCTCTTAGGGATTATTGGCAGTCCAAGCTCAATCTGTGGGAGCCACACACTTGCTCTAATGACACCTGACTAGAGTGTTACACTGCAGGCGGGCTGCCTACGGAACCAAAATACGCAGAATACATGTCAGGTTACTAGGAATTAGCACCTAATGCACACTGATTCCCCACTGCAGAGATTTACATACCTGCTGTTCTGCCCGTCACAACACTATCTTAATTGGGATAACGTTAAATGGAGTCCCGACCACGCTCCCTATGGCCAATCCTCCCCAACTACAAGTATATGATCCTGAGGAGGGACAAGGCCCTAAATGCCGCGCACAACAAGGTCAAGTCTGATGACAGAGACTAAAAGCAGGTCGACCACCACATACGCAAAAGAGGGGCAAGGGGAGACTAAATTACATATTGTAAGGGTAGGACAGGAAGACTGCTGCATTGTTCCTTTTCTCCCCAATAAACATGCCCCAGCTCGGACTGAAAGGAGCATCGAATGTAGGATAATCACTTCCCCTGGCTCCGGAGGTCCTTCCAAGGCGTACTAATGGGATGCAAGTCTGCCCCCACAACATGTTAAGCAGCATGTTACCTTCTCTCTGAGCTTGGGTCCCTACTGAAAGCGCGCACTGCACTCTAAATACACCCCAATACCTGCACATCATATACTCTTGTAGCATGCATACCAGACCCTTTCCGCTTATAAGGGCCCATAAACTCACCCTGATGTAACTCTGGGAAACAGGTCAGGCCCTAGCTCGACACAGCGGCCCAAACTGGTGGACTTTAAAAGAGGTACAGGGTATCCTAATACTCCAGTGACTGTACAGGAAGCACCGATAGGAAGTGTCTACCCCTACCTGTGGGGTACAGAGCCCCGTGACCCCACATATAAGAGAGGAAACCCCAAACAAATAAAACCTTTGAGAGAAGGGCTATGGAAAGGAGGAAGGCACTGCACTGAAGGTTTAAGATAGTGATGGGAGCATAGCGGGCCCCCGCCACGATTGAAAACACCCCCTGGCCGTCCAGTCATATCTGTACCACAGACAACTTAAAGGAGACCAGCGACTTCTAGACAAATTATCAATTTAGAATGGAGAGACAAGGTGCCGTTCATGTCTCCAGACTTAGTGTTGCTAGGTCCCAGAGCGATACACTGGGATTATAAGGGCACTAGAGTATTTTCCTAGCGACGGTATAAACCAGACTTTTGCACCTTGCTGCCGAAGGGAACAATTTCCCATTACCCGGCCGTCCAGTCATTTCTGCACGAACATTCAACTTAACTTAGAGACACCAGCGACTTCTTGACAAAATGAACAATTTAAAAGGAAAGATGGGTACAGTTAATGTCTCTGAACTTAGAGTCACGCAATACCAAAATACAACACTGGGAAGATACGGGCCCGAGGGTATTCTCTAGCAGAGGCAACGCAAGGCTTTTTTCACATTGCTGCCTCCGGCAACCTTATCTATAGCTGCATTTTGCCTTGTTTTCTTTGAGCAGGGATCGCAAGGTTTGGGTGCGCGGTGCATGCCTAATAGAGTAGTTGGTGTGTCATAGGCACTGTTACAAGAAGAATATGGGCCCCAGGATGGTGATAGAATGGTAAAATTGCAGCCATGATCAACTACAGCAATAAGGAGGATTCAAGTGTCCTGGGTGCCACTGCACCCGCTGCAGCTACGCTCTTGTTCATGCCTGTCTCAGTGAGGGAGTTTCTTCATATAAGAAACAGGTGTATGGTTTATTCTCAATTCCTGTTCAGCATCCAGCTATAATATTATCAGACCAGTTCTATCACATGCTATGCTGACATACTCCCACCCACACCATTGTAGATAACTACCTGCCATGCTGATCTATAGCTTGATAAGGGAGTACCGGGGCTACATTAGAGTAGAGTTATGGCTATAGTATAAAGCTGTAAAAGAAAACCCGATACATGTACGATATGACGACCACTGTCACTGCCGCTTCCAGAATTTACAAGTGGCAAAATCAGCCATTAAACCTCTGTTCCTAGTACGAATGAGCAGGTCATAATTGGATCTCTTCGGCAACTTGTGCTAGAAACCTTAAATGAAAGATCCGATAAAACGATGGGCAGAAAGCGGGCGGGGCATCATGCCCTTATCGTGCCTGCATCATGCCTCGATGAGACAGCGCAAGTGCAGCCTAGGAGAGACCTAAGGCCTATGCACTGCATGTATAAAAACTAAGTATAACCAACTGTTATAATCTGCAGGAAACATAGCTTCAGATTTGTTAATCACAAGAAAGACATGTTTTAGTAATATGCGAAATCACAGACTATATTGGACAGTGATCTAACACAATGAATAACAAAGTTCTTGGTAGACACACACAAATGCAAGCAAACAATGCAGCTTTGAGTAGCTCGCTGGTTGGATTCAAGTACTGAACAGGGTAGGTGTAACTACAGTAAGATCTCAATGTAGAACAGGCCACCTATCCACTATAGTTCTCTTCTATCAATAATTGGGTCGCGTGATATATCCGATTAAGACCTCTGCAAGAACTTGTCGTTGCCTGTAAGGGTATCATTTGGACTCTACTGGTACTGCGAACTCTGGCACCAGGGGGTCTTATGCCGGGAGCAGCAATACCCGGAGGGCTGTTAGCTCACATCACAGAATATTCCCTGGGCAGCTTTTGCTAGCAAAACCTGGCATCCTTGGGTTCTTATTATCTAAGAAAATAGGTGTAATTTAATGAAACCAAACAACTTGCATCCTGCACACACTACTTGGAATGTAATGGTACATGAATGAGAAGGTCGGCCAATCTAGGAGAGGGCCTCGGGCATAAGGGTCAATGCACTAGAGGTCCAATCCTTCCTAGGAAAGGAAGAGGGCGTTTACAAGGCTTTCAACACAGAACATGCCCACTTTATACATATGTGCGCACTGCATTTCCTACGAAGCATTGGGGCGACCACATTCTAAGTTTCCCTTCGTATGCGATTGCAACTAATGCTGGCAGACACTTGCACACTGCTACAGTGCAGCGTAGATTCCCCTACACTCGACAATCGCCAGGGAAGATTAATGTCATAATGATGGAAATAATGTAGTATTTTCGAATATCAGGGAAGTCCCAAAAGTCTCACACGAAAACCCGACAGTGTATAACTTAAACGTTGGCACATGTTTTGTAGTTTGTGCAAGGGCTATTAGGTCGCGAAAACAATCTCCATCTTCGCGCAACAATACTTACAATGCCTCTTGTCGAGACCAAATACAGGAAGAAGACTCCCCAGCCGCCGTTCCTCGCGTTATTACAATACCGATAATCGAACTGCTACCCTTGGCGCCTAGTCCAAAACCGATTTTTGGCACGGGGCGGGACAGCGTGGAGTCCCCTCAAGACTTGACCCTACGCGAGATCCGACCAACTGCCTAGGGTACACGTCGCGGAGCACGCTGGCATTTCTTTACTTCGCCGAACATAAAACAGCGCATACCTCATATGCTCCTGGGCGCTAGAATAGTGAACCGCTGTACAGGCCAGCAAGCAGTGCTAATAGAGGTTTACTTCCTAAATGGCGCGTACATAAAACTGCGCATACCTTCTAGGTAGCTACCCTGTGCCGGGCGCTTGAATGATGTCCCGCTATACGGACCAGCAGGTAATGCATAATAGAGGTCAACTTCATAAGTGGCACGCATACCTCATAGCTAGTTTCACAGTACTGGGCGCTTGCATGGCGTACCGCTGTACGGGCCAGCAAGCATTGCTTAGCAAAGGTCTACTCCATAAATGGCCCGAGTACGATCGGTAAGTCCAATCTGCCACATTGCACTACGCTGTTCCTGGGGCGGGCCAGACAGTTCCCGCCCCTGTGGCCAAGATGGCGACCAGAGGCGACCTTTAAGAACTCGCACCCTGCGAAGGTGTACCTCTACCCCCGAGCCATACAAACACTAAGCTCCTCCTCCTTCACAAAGGAAACAAACCCCTTGCAATACCCATGCCAAAGGTACTGTATGCACCAGGCGCTAAAACCCACATGGGCGGAACCTCACGCAATCTAATGCCCCTGGGGATAGCCGGACCCGGACGCCATTACCGTCAGTAATTCAGAAACGACCGATGGTCACCTCATCCTTCCAAAACCTTACCCAGGAGAAGCAACAACTCCAATGAAATAACGCGCTATGCAGCGGCAGACGCAGCCTGGCCCCAACTTAGTAAATGAATTTTCCGTTTGCTCAAATATCAATTTGGTCCCTCGTGCTGGTTAATCAAGGTGGACAGAACTGAAGAAGATCAGTTCACAGCGCACACTACATATCCTGACACAGGCCCCGGGCATTTTACTGTTGAAGGAAAACTCCACCGGCTGAACGCTATATGCTGATCAATTAATGAACTTCAAGATAAATTAATCGCCTTGCGGGGTCCCACGCGCGGCGGATACCCGAGGAGCCATATTAACAGATACCCGAGGAGGCATCCTAACAGATGGCGTAGGCACACCCAAGAGACTGCAAGCATCGCGCGGCGCGAAACACGCGACACACCCTAGAGATTGCGAACTCGGAAGATAGACCTGCGGCAGCTATGTACCCGTTCTAGTAGAAAGAGCGGAAACCAAACCGAGAGTAGTATGCGCACGTCAAACCCCATTAGTATTCTTCAGCCTAACTCCGGTCTGGACCGTAAGGGAAACGCAGCGGTCACAGGCAGGCTTTGGACACGGCAGCCCCAACCCCCACCACTCGAATAGTAGTACACGAACCGGAACAAATAAGCATACAACGTTAATTCACCAACCCGCTCGAGAATGCCATGACCCAGCCCTGGCGGTACAACAGCTTCGCGCTTGAACATCGACGGGCCTCCTCAACATGGCCAGGGGGGGGGGGGGGGGGACACACTCCGCCACCATGCTCCTAACAAACAGCAGTGCCCGCGCTACACAAACGTCCCAAGCTCGATGCCACTCCATCCTCTGCAGCGCAGCACCACCCCCTCAAGTGGAGGTTTCGCGGACCACGCCGACCCCAACTCCCGCTCAACAAAACACAAACGACCCGACTGCCACACGGAGCCCAAAGCGGGATAGGGGAGAGGAAACCAACGGCTACCATGCCCACACTCACCGGAACAAAACCGCCGCCAGACCCGGTACAACGCGTCACAAGGGTGATCCGACGGCAACCGGGAGCGAAAGAGTGTCCCAACATTGAATCGCGACGTCCGGAGCGGCAAAGAGGCCTCCCCAACGGGGCAGAGGTCTGAAGTACTCCAGAAGGCCCCTCCCAGCCGCCCCGGACGTGCATCACTTACCAGTCTCCACCAACCAGGGGAGACTGCCTCGGGTGAGGAAACGCTGAGTCATGCGGGGGCGGGACAGCCCTCCGTGACTAGGGGCCCGCCCTCCTTATGGCCACTGCGTGGCCTCGGGCAGGCGCAGTGGTCGAAGTGGGGAAAAAAAAGTAGGGGAACTGTGGGTGGAGAATAAGGGGGCGGGAATAACCCGAGGATTGGATCAGTGGGCGGAGTCAGAGGAGTGGCTAGAAATAGCAAAACCTACCAATTTTGAGTACATTGGATATTTCATTGACCAGTTATAGCTTGTAATGTTATTTATTCAAACAATGGATAAACATGTTTATTTGAGGTTTAATATATACGTTGTTTACATCAAAATACATTTACAATGTGGGACATGTTTCCAATCACAGAATGGCCCAAATACGCTTATAAGTGGAATAATAAGCCATGTGTCTCCGAGCCATGCAGTTTCTTTCATCAGCACTTCTTCTCCCTTTTTCGAACCATTTCTGAACACAAAATTCAGGTTTAAATTCTATGCCAGGAGGCCCTACGATTTTTATGAACATTATAGAAGATATTTCTCCTTGTTATGCCTTCCCTGGGAGGTGCAAGATTTTGACGCATTCCTAGGATTACAAGTCCCTGTAAATCTGTGATTGTGTCAAAAACCGTGGGAGTTGCGTGGGAGACTTTTATTGTTGTAGGAAAACTACTGGGCTTACAGGGAACTCTGCAGTGATTTATGTGTTTTTAAGAGTGAGTCATTATGCTGCGCAGTTCTGCTGTTTTTGGTTAATGGGGGTCGATTTTGCTGCATTCTCCGATGCATCACCCACAGCAACCACACCCAGTAAGGCAACACAGCAGCTTGCGTTGCATTGCTCCATATTCATGACGCCATTCAAAGACATGCAAAGTGGCTTTACGTGGCTTTTAAAATATTACTTGGAGCTTTGGGTTGTGCATGTACCACGTTGCATAGTGCAAGCATGATGCAAGGCCCTTGTAATCATGCCCCTTAGTCTTGTGTGCATGCAAATTCTGCAGTGCAAGTCCCTGTTGAGTTGCATTAGTACTGCTGGAACAAGGCCAATGGAGGAACCAATGGGTAAGGCGGACTGGCCTCAAGGGTCCTGTGACCTCCGTGACAAAGTCACTGCTGCTCTAGGGTGTGCTGCTTCGTTGGCCTGCCTGCAAGACTTGAGGTGAACTTCAGTATGGATTGTGGTGGACAGGCCTTCAAGGTTAACCCACACTCGCCACCGGTAGGGTCCACCTGCTGGTGCTAAGAGACCAGATCTTCTATGGTCGGGAAACATCCTTTACAACGAAACTTTTACAACGCACTACCATTACGACGCAACTTTTACAACGCAAACCATTACAACGCATAGCGCTGGGGGGCGCTCTAGGATAGGGAATGTATTTAATATACTATCCAACACCTTCCCTACTATCCACGGGGACTGGAGTTGGAATAGTAAATTAAATAAATCACTATCCAGCGCCTAAAAGCACTATGCGTTGTAATGGTATGCGATGTAAAAAACGCGTTGTAAAGGCATGCGATGTAAAAGTATGCGTTGTAACGTCATACATCCTCTATGGTCTAGTAGGGCCTTCTCCGGTCTAGTAGGGCCTTCTAGGGTCTAGTAGAGCCTTCTAGTCTAGTAGGGGACTGTGCTCCCTCAGGAGAGTGGTCTGATGAACTAGTCACGAAGGCTGGACCAGGTTCCCTAGGTCCAAATTCAGTAGCTCTGACCATAGTGCCACCTCCTATCCCCCCCAAACACCCTTCTACCCCACTGAGTGAAACTAGCACTGTCTCCAGCTACAACCCAATGCACTGCCTGAAAAAAAGTAAAAACATTCTGTAAAAAGCAAACACTCATCGGGAATGCAGGGTTATGTAAAGCGTGTGAAACATAAACAGGGACAACATGTTACCTTAACTCTTTTACTCTCATTGTTCAGAAATCAATGAGTTTTTTTGTCTCAAACATTGAGGACATGAATACAGGGCTCATCCTGTACACAAGTGTTAAACAGGGCTCAAAAGAGAAAGAGACTCTTCAGGACAATCTGATCTGACTCACGGAAACCCACAAGGGCTCCTTCATATTCATGTCAGCCAGCTACCCGCTCAAACATAGTACAGTACATATGTATTCAAGTGTCCTGCAAATGATACCTTTTGAATTGTACTGCTTGGCCAACTATTCTACTCACAAAAAACAAGAGCGATCTTGACAGTAATAGGCACAATTATATTTTCATTCGGGAAAAGGTCTAATGCCCTTGACCCCACACAGAATGGCTTCCGTGCTGGGCACAGCACGGAAACCGCCCTTCTTGTGATGGTAGAGCATCTGCGAGCGGTGTTGGATGCTGGTCAGACGGCGGCGCTGATATAATTAGACCTCAGCGCCGCCTTTGACACGGTGTCCCACAGCATCCTGTTGCACCGGCTCGCGGAGATTGGTGTCGAGGGCCAGGCGCTGCAGTGGTTCCGCTCCTTTCTCGATGGTCGTTCCTTCTGTGTGGCCACTCCTCCCTTCAAGTCCAATTTTCAGCCGCTGGCCATGGGGGTTCCGCAGGGATCCTCGCTGAGCCCCACGTTATTCAATCTATACGTGAGACCGCTGGCTGAAGTCGCTAGGCAGTGGGGCCTAACCCTGGTCTCATATGCCGACGACACTCAGCTGGCGGTTACTCTCAGCGGGGACGCAGAATATGATGCCCCCAGGTTTCAGAACGGACTGAAGGCGGTGGCTACCTGGCTGACAGGGAACTGTCTCCAGCTCAATGCCACCAAGACTGAGGTGATGATCATCGGAAAGAGAGTGGAATTATGGGGCGATCAATGGTGGCCGGCTGAGTTGGGACCTGTGCCAACTCCTGTATCGGAATTGAAAAATCTGGGAGTTTGGCTGGATGCCGGTCTCACTTTTGTGGGCCACACTAAGAAAACAGCAGCATGCTGTTTCGGACTTCTTAGGGGTTTAAGACCTGCCCTTAAGTTTTTTGATGCCCCAACCAGGCAGCTGGTAATCCAGGCTACTGTCATCTCGCGCCTGGATTATGCCAGCTCTCTCCTGGTAGGGGCTAACCTGGCAGAAATTACCCGCTTACAACGGGTACAAAATGCCGCGGCCAGAGCAATTGTAGGCCTGCCCAGATTTTGCTCTGTGTCAAACGTCCTCCGCTCCTTGCACTGGCTTCCAGTGAGGAAGCGAATTTATTTTAAAATCTTGTGTCTGGCTTTTAAAATTCTGAAAGGCATAGGCCCTCAAATCATGTCTAGCTTCCTGTCTTTTTATGTACCTACACGTACTCTTCGTTCTCAAGGTCAGGCTCTTGCTGTAGCCCCTAGATTCAGGCTCTGTCGGGCGGGCGGACGCTCTTTTAGTGTTAAAGCTGCAACCCTCTGGAATTCCCTCCCGGCTGAAATCCGCCTGTTGGAGGACCTTATGCTTTTCCGGAAAGCTATCAAGACTTTCTTGTTTTAAAATGTTCTCCAGTGGTCTTAAGGATTAGTTTCTGTTATGTTGTGTCCTACCTTGTCACTGCGCCAGGACGCTTCTTCGCTGGAGCAGCTGTGCGCATAATAAAAATCAATAACATAACATAACATAACAAATGACAAAAAGCAGTAACCCACTGAGCTATGCACATAAAATATTGCTCTTTGATATGCATGGTACAAGTTCTTTGCAGCAGGTGTATTAACCTTCTGTGCTACCTTAGATTAGTCAAAACAGCCATTAGACAAAACTCCCCTCCCATCTCTCTCCAGCAGGTAGATTGTGCACCAGAGTTCTCTTGGCACTTTTATTGTTGCCCGAAACCTGCTGAATATACAAAGAGCTTTGATGTGTTTTTAAAACTCCTGCACTGCTACAAAACTGCCCCCCCCACACTAAACTGGCCCCTACCTTTCCAGTCACCCTGGGAAATGCCTGATGCCTGGAATGGCCAGTCCGGCCTAGTTACTGTTTAGCCTTTTTCAATGCAATACTGCAGATATGTATGCTTATTTGATATAAACGTCACAAATCACTGTTAGTGTAAGACACAGATTCTTGCTGAAAAT
This sequence comes from Lissotriton helveticus, assembly GCF_964261635.1. NCBI lineage: Eukaryota > Metazoa > Chordata > Amphibia > Caudata > Salamandridae > Lissotriton > Lissotriton helveticus. The sequence continues at coordinate 176,526,783 of NC_136073.1, forward strand.
CCTTTGAATTGGGTTCCTGCATGAATGATACACATGAGCAGTTTTGTACATAAAATAAGGCCTCTGGGTAGACCTCTGAGGTAAGCACATTAATGTTAACCTAAGGACCCTCACACAGGACCACTTGCCTTTTTGATCTTGCTGTACAGTTCCGGCCTGTACTTTACTGAGTGTAATCTTTTTGGCAGATGTTTTAAAGTTTGCACCTTTAACATAAACTTTCTAACAAGCAATACAATAATTTGTTTTAACTTCTAGACAATGTTGTACCTTTTTTAGGGCCATGCCGTGCAGAATAGAAGTAAAGGTAGAAAGCAGTCATCTGTTCTTTAGTCCTGTGACTTTGAGTCACTTTCAAAGCCGGAGAGATGTTGCTCTTTGTAAACTCATTTACTAGTACACAGAAGCCATAATACTATTGCACTTTCTACCAGTCATCTCTCATATGCAAAGGGGCCAATCGGTGACCAAACTAACCTGCAGTTTAGCTATTGATTGCAATTCTGGTTGGCTCTTGACATTTTAGAAGCAAAAATTGGGAAGTAGCGGCAATGGTTACTTTATGCATTATATAATATGACATTTCTAAATGTTTTGTGTATTTCACAGAAACAAACAGCAATTTTTTAGATATCCCTATAAAATATGGGCTTAATCATCATTAATCAATTACTGACCGCTGCAAACTACAGTTCGAGCTTTACCATTGCCCATTCTTTAATTGGAACTTTGGAACATTTAATACATTTCTGCCACCTGTGTGGTGTACATTCTTTGCAGCAGGCATATTAATCCTATGCGCTACATTAGATGAGTCAAAACGCAAAACTGCCAACAAACAAAACTCCACTCTCTCCAGCAGGAAGATAAACAACCAGAGATATCAATCTTAAAACTGCACAGCTCTGCTGGTTTTGATCCTGGGGGCCGATTTTGCAGCACTGCTGCAAAACCGGGCACCAATACAAAACCAGCCTCCCACCCCTCCGTCCCATGCCCTGTAGGTCAGTCTGACCTTAGTGCAAGGGCCTATTTTCAGGTCTCGCCTGAGCCAATGCGCTTGCGCATTGCTCCGGCGAGATTATAGTAAGGGGAAAAGAACAGTCTACCAAAACGGCGGATTAGACACAGTTCATGTGATTATGCGCATGCACAACGCCAGGTGAGATTATACTAAGGACAAAAGAACAGTCTAACAAAACGGTGGATTAGACACAGTTCATGAGGTCTATGAGCGTGCACAATGCCAGCCACGTCACACACCACCATTTGTCTGTGCCTCGCATCAGACTTCAAGGGCTGCCACCCCCCCAATCAGACTTCAAAGGCTGCCACTCCCCCGATCCCTGCATCAGACTTCAAAGGAATGCGCTCCCGCTCCCCCCGACCACAGCAATGCTGAGAGCTTGTCTCCGCCTGCTCTCCCATGTGCTTGCATCTTCCTTCCTTGGCCCTGGGTGTTTTCCGTGTTCTCCCATTCAGTGTCTTCTCGACCCCGTACTTGATTGCTGTCCAAGCCCCAGCCCTCGCTGCCTCTATCATTATACACTCTCCCTGTGTTTTCCTGTTTCCCCTTGCTTTTTCCCATCATTCTGTGCTTTGATAAACTGAATGCGCTTTGTAGCATTCAACCCTGCGTGTTCTTAGCTCCAGTCTCTGTGCTGCTGCACCATATCACTCAGGGACACCACCACATCACTCAGGGACACCACCACATCACTCAGGGGCACCACCACATCACTCAGGGACACCACCACATCACTCAGGGACACCACAACATCACTCAGGAACACCACCACATCACTCAGGGACACCACCACATCACTTGGGGACACCACCACATCACTCGGGGACACCACCACATCACTCGGGGAAACCACCACATAAGTCGGACACCACCACTTCACTCGGGGACACCACCACATCACTCAGGGACACCACCACATCACTCAGGGACACCACCACATCACTCGGGACACCACCACATCACTCGGGGACACCACCACATCACTCTGGGACACCACCACATCACTCTAATACACCACCACATCACTCTAATACACCACCACATCACTCAGCCCAACCACATCATCACTCAGCACCACAACAGCACTGTCCTTGCTTGCTACCAAGAAGCATTGCCATAGCCAATAGGACTCACATTAGGAAAGTGTAAGCTATTGGCTTTGTGAATAACATTGCTATTAATTTATATATTTTCAAAGCCAACACGTATTAAAATTTTTTGTCATTTAAAATACCAATAGCTAGGACTTTCCTAATGCGAGACCTATTGCATTGCAAATGCTTGTTTTCATAGTCTGGCCCTGGATGAGGTCCGAAAGGGGCTCTGGTGCTGGGGGAGGGGGGTCGTTACAGAACTGGACTTATTGTGCTACTTATATGCAATATATATATTTTTTTAAGTAAACAGTATGTTTTTAAAAGACCACAAACCCTATACACAGACAATGCAGTAGTACACATTTAATAAAATAACATGAAAAACAGCTGATAAGACATTCGACGTTTTCTAGTTATTTAAAAAACAATGCACCAGGTATTCTTTAATTTTCCTAACTGGATGTTTATATAAGAGTGTGGAGTTCAGAGGCAGTCTAGGCTCCTCTTGCAGGCCCCAGTGCAGTGAAAAGAGCAGAGCTGTAAAGGAGGGGCTGGGGACCTCGGGGCAGGCACGCAGAACAATTTCCAGGAGAGGCTGGTGGGGCTGGGTCAGATGTGGGAACAACGGAGGGCCTCTTCTTCAGCAACCACCCTCCTCCTATTTTCCAGTTCTGGCTGGCTGGAGAGGAGATTTATAGCAAGCCACAAATTCATTCCTCACCTTTCCCCTTTTCTTCTTTTCCAGGTGGCATCCCTCAGTCTGCCTGAGCCGGATGATGAAGGGCAGAGGAGGTCATGGGTGGGGCCACCAAAGCATCCTGATGTGACCATTGAAATGATCACAGTGGGGGCAGGCAGGCACTTTTCTCACTAAATGAAGTGTGAATCACCGCAGTAGCAGGGCCATCAGAGGTAGCAGTTTTCGCGCTAACCTAAGACTGATGGCCCTGTCAGTGTCCCATGAGATCAAGCCGAACACATCTAACTTTCCGCTGGCTTCATTTGGTTTCGTCTGATTTACAGCAATATCTCTGCACTGCCCTTTATGCTGCTGTGAAAATCCCATCTGTGCTTCTTCTTCGCTACCTCGCTGCCGTTTGCCGGTATCAGAGAATCGGAGGATGTTAGCCGCCCCCCGATTAGATGCTTGAGGCAGCTTCCCTACACCACAGAATCGGGTTTATTTGGACAACTCAACTTCCCACCTAATTATTTCTATCACTACACGAGCACAGCTGTGGTATTTGATACATGTGACTTGCAGTTTACCAATATTGTCAAAATAAATGCTGATGCGATTTAAACAGGCAAATGAGGTTATTCCAGTATAATACGTGGGGGCCTGCAATCTTTATAACAACTGATCTCTAATTTCCTTATTGAAGACTAATAGTGCAATTACCAGTCACAGTGGGGAAGGGGGAGGAGGTCGGGGGCACTGCAGAGGCCTTCCTCGATGTGCACCACACAGCGCCTGAATGATAAAGTTACAATTTCTAAGTAGGACAATTCCGGCTGTCCCAGGACACTTTTTCAAAACAAAGAAGTAGGGGAACAGACTTTAATAATTTTTAAAAGTAGGGGCACGCCGTGCCCTTCCGATCCCGCCCACTTCTACCACTGGTTCCAGGGAAGCAAGCCAACCGCGCAGCATAAGTTCTGCCATTTGATGGCTTGTCCATTAACTGCTGTGTTTGGGTCCAAGCAATCACTCATGGGTGATTGTGGTGCCACGTTACTAGGAGGCACTAGATTTCTCAGTACCAACAAAAGGTACTCCCACTCCTTCATTTTGGGTCAGGGCACTGACATATCCTTGTTAAAGGTACGTTATTGTCCTCTTATCTTCTAATAAATACAGTTTCTATATAACAACAATAACATAGTAACAATCATTCCAATAAAAAAACTTGGTTAAAGTGTGAAGCATAGTGTTGTAGTTCTATCTAGGACCCTAAAGTCGATAGTCCTGATTTATGCCCTTATGTGGTTATAATGAATAATATCCTTATAAAGGCATAAGAATCATATCCATATTTAGTCATAGCCCATGCTGTCCAAATTAAGCAAGGCTACTTCCCCAGGCTCCTAGCAAGTACAACGAGTTCTGTAAACAAACTAAACCTCCAGCAACCTGGGAATTCCCCATTGCTTTTGTTTTGATTTCGTCCTAGAACTCCTGTGAGCACTCTAAGAACGACCAGTTCTTAGTGACATCTTCATTGACGTCTTATGTCCAACCTTACGTCAAACCCGGCACCTTTCAGGTATAAATATACCAATGTTGCCTTAAGCAAACACACAGTGGTGGTTTTGGAGCAGAGCAGCTATCTACTTGCCCGAGAGCCCAGCTGATGCGAGAGCCCACGGACGCTGCCCCTCCTCTTTGACGCACTGAGAGAGACGCTGTCTTTTCTCCTGCCGAGAAATCCAGCTCCGGTGTTTCCAGATACCTTGGCGGGTTACTCGGATATCGAGTCCTGAGAGAGGGATACAAGACCTCCTGCTTTCTATTAACCCAGGTACAGAGCTGACTAAAACCTTATAGAGAATTCTTGATTCAGATTCTTGGCAAAACCCAACTTAACTTAAACTGCTACTTACTTACTCCTTCTCACGTATTAGGCTTAGGTCAGATACACCGGGGTAGGCTTATTTAGAAGCACCAGTTGAGTACGTTAGTCAATGTATATAAGTATGTATATATTTTATCTTTTTTAAAGTATCTTATGGCTAAGAAACCATATCAATGCTTTTACAGTATTATTTCTTAATCCTCCTTTTACTGTGCGCACTTTACTTTACTATGAGTATTGCAATTGTGGCAATTCATTTCTCTTGTATGAGAAAGAAGACTGCTCAATAAATAACAACCTTTTGTTGAAAACGCCTGTCTCTCTTTTCTCTGCACTCTGGTGAAACTAAGTATGCACACTTGACTTAGTGAAATAGCTGTCTATTGTTTTCACACGACTCTAGAGATACACTCTTATTCTGAGGGAGCAAAGTTGTCATGTTATATGGTTGTCAGAAGCTAATCCCTTCTTGTCTATCCAGGGAGGTTAAACTTGGAAACATCAATTAGTTGGTGCGAGTGGCCAATACTATGATGAATTCCTACACCTAAATTCAAAGGACCTTCACATTCATTGTTAATCAGTGTATGCACTTAACAAAGTAGACATTTAAATAATCAGTTGTATTAACTGCCATCATTGTGAAGAAAAAATATGTTCTTCACATTTTACTTGGAAACATTGCTAGGAATCAAACAATTGCTAAGGAAAATTAATTCCAGGACTAATTTGGTCAAATCAAAAGTATGTATTTATTCATCAAAATGAGATAAGGATCTCAAAGGAATACTTAAGCCAAATGGCAGTACATAAGATGAAACATCTGCACTGTTGTGCAGTGGCACAAAACTTGCATCCAAATAAATGGCATGGGGAACCTCCTCAGGAAAGGGCATTTAGTGGGCAGATCAGGCACCTACAAGATCTCACATGGGGGGCGTGGGTTGAGTTTGGGAGGTGTGCCCTTGAGATTGGGAGGGAGGCCTTGGGTTTGACAGGGGCTAGTTGGGATGTGGAATGGGTGGATTTGTTTTTGGTAGGCGTGGCTTGGGATGTGGAACGGGTCAATTTGTGTTTGGTTGGGCGGGTTTGGGCTTTGGAAGGGGTTGATTTGGGTGTGGAAGTGATGGATTGGCATTTCGTAGGGGTGGGTTGAAATGTGGAAGCAGTTGGTGGGGTGTCAAAGGGGTAGATTGGTGTTTGCTAGGGGTGGCTTGGGGTATGACGGGGGTAAGGACAAGGGTAAAAAAGACATCTTCAATGGGAAAATGGGTAGGGTGCTCAGAAGGGAGTTGGGTTTGGGAAGTAGAGGGAGTGGCAGTGTCTGATGTGCAAGTGTCTTTTGAGGGTGCCTGTGGGTCTGGTGTATGTCATGCATGTTTGGTTGTGTCTTGTGTCATAGGTGTCTGTTGTTTGGATGATTATGGGAGTTTAAGCTTTGTGGCTATGAATTCTGTTGTGTGTGTGGGTATGGATGGGTGTGCTGTGGAGGTGCTAGGTGTGGTTGTGGTGGTGGCTGTGGAGGTGCTGAGGGTGGGGGTGGTGCATGTGTATGTGATGGGGGCTACAGCATCTGCGGTTTTGCTGGTTGTGATGGTGGTGTCTGTCTGGATGTGGTCCTGTGCTTTTTGTGGTGTTTCTGTTTCTGTGTTGGTGTGCTGTTTGTGTTTGTGCAAAGGGTTGAGTGTGCTTGGGACAGCTCTGGGAATAGAACATTTGGATTGGGACGGGGCAGGAGGTGGACACCAGGTTGGGATGGTTGGGAACGTGCAGTCAGTGAGAAGGCTAGACTTGAAAGTATCTCTGTAGGCCAGACAGAGCACTGTAAATGCCTTCCAGATAGGCTAACATTTGTTGCAATTGACAGTCAAGCCCCTGGATGGAATTTAGTAGTGCAGTGTGGCATACAGAGATGTTTCTGACGAGGTCAAAAGCTTCCTCACTCAGCGCAGCCAAGCAGACAGGGGGTGAGGTACCTGGAGTGAAAGTGATGCCACCCCTTTTAGGGGGTGGGGTGGCCAACTGTGGGGGAGCAAGAGGGATGGTGGAGATGGTACTCTGGAAGGTGGACAAGAATGCAGGTATAACAGGAGCAGTAGGGTCCTACACCACTAGGGAGTGCTCGCTGGAAGAGGCCTCCCGAAGAAGACGTTGAGTCAAGGGTCGCCTCCATTGCGCTCCCCTCACCATCCTTTCCACTGTGTCCCTCGGTGTCGGTGCTGTCTGCTCCTGAAACATAGTGGTCAGCTGCTTCCCCGCCTATGTTGGCAACATCTCCTTAACCTTCCAAGGATGATGCTAAAGATACATATACAATAGTGTTATTGAATCTGTGTAAACATAACTTATTATGATCTCTGGTCACAAAACAGTTCCAAACTTTTTAGATTTTACCTGCTTCAAGGCTCTCAAACTTTGGTTCTACATTACTATAATCTCATGCATGTGGGGAACACATTCAGAAAGCATTTGGTCACAGTTATGTCATTCCCCATGAGAGCTCCTAACTCATGTATGATCTTGTCTCTTATCCAGTATTTCTCTACAGTAACTGTTTCACACCTCCAAATGGTTGGCCTTTGTTGTTTAGAATAGTGAACTAATGTCTCCAAAAAGAATATATACACCAAAAATACCTTTGTGCAGTGTGTTCACTAGGCCCTAAAATCTGTGTACTTTTCATTTTCAAAAAGTAAAATATGAATCAGTCCGTGTCAACAAATACTACAATGCTGTACTAATATTATGATAAGCTGAAAACCCTTCTGTTCCTGAAGGCCTAATGTGTGATATATTGGCAGCACCCATCACCCCAACTAACCCCTACTATCGGATCTCGCCCCTATAATGTTGTGATATCTTGTTCGGATGAATGTTGCGCTCTTTAAAAAAATAAAATAAATCTGATGTCCCTTTCCCCGGTTTTCCACGGCGTGTGCCGATTGTGCGGAGGGAATAAACAGAACTAAACGATACTTAGACCCGGGATACTAGAGCCCACCATTTCTTGTGGTTGATTTTTTTTTTTTTTGGTTTTTAGAAGACCTTTATTATGCAGAAAGTTGACATCATACAGTTCACATTTTACGGCTCACAGGGGCCAGCCGAGCAGAGAACAATCGGGTAAATTCTGAACTGGATAACACAGCCATTCAGCCGACAACCCGGGGGTCCGGCGGCGAATCTTATGAAATAACATTTGCAGCCATCTGGTATCTAGCTATATAAGTGACAGATCTTATGGTTTTGTCTTTCTTCGTCAAAGTTTGCTTTGCAATGTTCACCCAGCATTAGTGCCATGATAGTAATCTCCCAAGTCTCCACAGACAGCCTGAGAGACAGCTGTGGTTAGTCGGTAGTGGGGAGGGGATCAGCAATAGATGTTTCACCAATTCTGTGTCTGTAATGCTGTCTGTGAAGTGGCAAAGTGTGTATTAGTATAGCTCACTGAGGCATAGGAGCAAGCGGTTATGTTAGGCAGGGTTAGTCTGCAGCCATGTCGGTCAAGGCTCAAATATCCAGCAGTATGGTGCCTATGTGCCTTCCCAGCTACGTTATTGGGAGGTCGCTAAGGACGTGGCAGCAGCTAATATACAGCGCGGCAAATCCTTGGCTAACACGTGCGAGGCTGAGTGCTAGTCCGTACCTCTCGTAGTGTGTAAGTGGCATCGCGTCTCCGCAATGTGTGGGTAGTATGAGGTCACTAAGGTATCGTTTCCTGATAGTGACGTGTTGCATCTAGTGTCCTCATTTGAAATAAGAAATGGGGTCTGGTCAGGGAACATGACCAGCGAACAAACTGTTCCCTATGCCTATACAATGGCTGGGAAAACCTGGGGTCGGGAAAGTAAGAAAAGGGGGGGGGGAAGGGGGGAGGGGGGGAGATTGTCACGGGTTCTCATATGTGGCAGCGATTGTAAAGTGGGGCCTGGCAGGTCTTCCCGCAATGTAAAGGGAGAAATGGGGGGGGCGGTTATTCCCGGGCTGGGGCTGGTAGGCGTTGCCTGTGGTGTGTAGTCAGAGTGCAAGCTGGCGCTCCGCGGGGCATTGGTGCAGTCCGTCTACATGGTGATCAATCTCCTGCAGGGGGAGGGGAGGGGGGTGACCATTTCTTGTGGTTGATGGTCTAGTTCTCCAAATCCTGCCTTGCCCCATAGGCTGTGTGAAGGCTATTGAAATAGCATCTTGGTGCAAATGCACAGCGCTGCACAGGTCACTTTGAGCTTAAATTTGCTACTTGAATCTTCCCGTCTATAAAATTGGTTTAGAGTGTTTTTAGAATTGTTTTAATGGCACTGGTTTTAATAATTGACTGCACTGCATAAAATCATATTAACTTGAGACACCTTTAATCAGATAGACAGCACAAGCACACTTTAGGCTGGAAGTTGCTATCTGACACTCATTTCCCTAGTCTGCTATGGCATGTCCCGTTTGTGCGGAGGGAATAAACAAAACTAAATGATACTCAGACTCTAGATAATGGCGCCTGCCATTTCTAGTAGTTGACTCATTAGTTCTCCAAATCTGGCCTTGCCTCTTAGGCTGTGTGAAGGTTATTTAAATAACATCCTGGTGCAAACGATCAGTGGGCATGCTACCAGCACGCCAAAGGCAAGCCCGGTTACACCTGTCAATGGCTGGATACCACCAGCCCCCAGGAACGTAGGGCCAGATGTAGGTATCCAAATACCGGTCGGTAATGGCCGAAAATACTGATTTTCGGCCGTTACCGACTGCTATTTGGATACTGAGATGTAGGGCATTTCAAAATACAGATTCGGTAATTTTACCGAATCGGTAAATTTACCGATTCGGTAAAATTACAGATTCAGTAAAATTACCGAATCTGTATTTTGAAATGTAGGTAGCACTGTAAACAGTGCTACAGGGCTTTAAGGATTCGTTATTTACCACCAACTATCAGTTGGTGGTAAATAACGAATTCCTATGTAAATGCAAATATGTGCATTTACACCTGTGCCATGTGGCACACATACATGCCCTAAGGGCATTTTTCGGTAAATACCGAAAAATTCAAGGGTGGCAGGGTGTCACTTTGACACTCCGTTGCACCCCTGATTAGTGCCATGTAGCACACATACATGCCCTAAGGGCCCTAGGGCATGTATGTGTGCCACATGGCACACAAGCACTAATCAGGGGTGCAACAGGGTGTCAAAGTGACACCCTGCCACCCTTGAATTTTTCGGTATTCACCGAATCGGTAATTACCGATTCGGTAATTGACATTCATTCCTATGGGCCTCCAGGCCCATAGGAATCAATGGCAAATACCGAATCGGTAAATACCGATTCGGTAAATACCGAATCTTACCGATTCGGTATTTTTTACCGAATTTTTATCTACATTGCAATTACAGATCCGAAAATACCGAATCAGTAAAATTCGGTATTTTCGAATCTGTAATTGTAAATTACTACATCTAGCCCCTAGTCTTCCACACGCCAGGGGTAAGGCCATGATCCTCAAATTATATAATAGGGCTGATCTTAAGGAAAAAGGGAGACTAACCCCTAGCCGACCATGTATTGGCGGGCTATATTTAGAACAGGATGGTCCCCACACCTGCAATGACTGTAATTTTGTTTGCTTCCTCCCTATCCCCCAGGGCAGGTGTAAACTTTTAGATAACATTATTGGTGGGCCATATTCCCACATAAAAGACAGTTGAGAATGGTCAGAAACTGTTGTGTCCACAATTTCAAAGGTGCACTGTCTCTACCTAAATGCCTGCTCCATTCCTAAACATGTGCTATAAATATGGGATATTCTGGATACAGAAAAACCTGATCTTTGTTTTACCACAGACACATGGCTGCATCCTCCAGCATCAACAAAGGAGGGACTGGGAGCTATATTTAAACAATGTAGCATTTCCTAACTGGACGTGTGGGGAAAGGGAGGTCTTTCTTTGTGATGCCCTCACACAGCTACATAAGGAATAATAAAGAAAGAAATAAATAAAGAAATAAAAGAGAGAGAAAGGAAAAAAGAAATAGAGAATCATGAAAAATAACAGATAAACGGAACACAATAATAGCCAAAATAACATCTGTAGCACTAAGCGTTATTGGTGCATCACTGATCATCCTCATTCAGAAGCTTACTCCGAGAAAGAAAGGAGAAGACGAAGAAAGGGACCCAAACTATCCGCTACAACAACCCTTACAGCTGGGTTTCCTTCCATCTATAAATGGGCCCCCAAATGACCTAGCAAAGCAATCCGCCCTTTTTCCCCTTTCTTTCATAAATACCCTTCTCGAGGTTATAAGTAGACAGCAGCCTGGCCAACAATTGATGAAACGTTGAGGCTGCTTTATCGAGCCAGGCTGTGGCAATACAGAAGCGCATTACAGACATAGCTAAGAAGAGAAAGCATTGAAATGGCTCCTGCCTATCTGCATTATTGATCCCCAGCAAAATTATGGATGGAGTGAGACAGAGCTTAATTTCTAATGTTTTATCCAAAAATAATTCAATCGCCCTCCTCAGAGTTTGTAGTTGAGGGCATGATGCAAACATATGAACTATTCCTGCATCCATGCTGTCGCATCGAGGGCATCTAATTCCTGATTCTCCTCCCCCCTCCATTGTGAAATCCTTGCAGGAGTGTAATACAAGGAGAAGATTGTCTTATATTGCTGGGCTTGAAGCCCTGCAGAGCAAAGAAGGGTTTGACCTAGTTCTAAGAGGCTTTAAAGCTATCCTGATCTACGCCAAATTTATCTACCCATTTCTTCTCATACTTTTCCAAATCATCATGTTTGAGTAGGGAGAGTTCAGAGTATATCCTCCTGATAGTGCAATCTCTCCCGTCTCTGATCACTTCCATGATTTTATTTTCACTAAATCCGCTGGTGCCCCCTTCTTCCCACCTATAAAGCTGCAAATTTGGAGATGCTTGAAAAAGATTATTTTTCTAATGCCATGCCTATTCTGTATGTCTGTAACCTGCAGAATTCCATGGGGCCCCATTAAATCCCCCAATCTCGGGATCCCACACATTTCCCATTCTGCCATTATGGAATATGAAAAGATCTCCCAAGGAAAGTTAGGACTCCTAAAGAGTTGAGTATAGCCATTTAGTCTGCCCAAACCATTTTTTATACAAAACGCTGTCCAAACCTTATATGCGGCAGTCTGAAACCTAGTGTTTTTTAAATAACTGGGCTCATTAAATTTCAGAAAGCAGTTCCCAGCATCTTTTCTCACCAAAATCGTGTACGTTTCGACTGATCCAAACTTAACCTCAGGATCAGTCGCAAATCACCCGATCAGACCGCTAATGTACTGAAAGACTGTGGCCCAATGATACATTTTAAAGTCTGGAACAGCCCATCCTCCTCTTTCCCTTGACAAAGACATGAATCGATGTGCCCTCCTGGTTTTCCCGTGTGCCCAGATAAACTGATTAACCATATGCTCCAGTGCGTTAAACCATTTTTTCTCAAATTCTAACGGAATGGCCCTGAAAAGATACAGGATTTTTGGCAGAAAGACCATTTTTGCCACATTGCATCGCCCAACTAGTGACAGATGTAGATTATGCACTCTATCAAAATCTTTTTTTTGCTTTGTCTGTTATTGGCTCGATGTTTCTTTCTACAGTTTTCCCCCGGTCTGCTGAAATATTTATCCCCTGATAGACAGCTGAGTCAGTTACCCGTGTATCATCACACACAGCCCCCATATTCTTTATTATCTGGGTCTTAGACCTATTTAGGGCATACCCCGATATGCGGCCAAATATTTGAGCTTCTGTCTCAACTGCACCTAGGGCATCATCCGGGCTTGAGGTGACCAACGCGATATCGTCTGTGTATGCTAAAGTTTTACATTCTATAGCATGATATCTTAAAGGCTCAATATCTCCATTTGCCTCCAGCTTCCGAATTAGGAGGTCGATATATATCGCGAAAAGCAGTGGCGAACACGGGCAACCCAGCCGTGTAACGCGCTTGATTGTTAGAGAAACCTTGTATCCTCCATTCACTCTAAGACGGGCTGTTGGATCTCTGTATAGAGCCTGAATTGCCCTGACGTAGCCACCCCCAATTCCAAACCACTTCATAGCTGCCCAGAGATACTCCCAGGAGACCCGGTTGAATGCCTTTTCAGCATCCATAAGCATAACAGCCATGGGGTCCCCTGCAACTTCCGCGGCATCAAAGAGAGTTATAACCCTGCATACATGCTGCGTTGTGCCTCTCCCTGGGATAAAGCCATGCTGAGTAGGGCTAACCATCTTGCCAATTATGTTGCTTAGCCTGGTCACCAGGGTTTTAGAGAAGATTTTTATATCACAGTTCATGAGTGTTATCGGCCTGTATGACCCTGGTTCCCTAGATGGTTTCCCCTTTTTAAGGAAGACTACTATGTCTGCACCTGCCCATGACTCTGGGACAGAGCTACCTGATTGAGCTTGGAACACTGTTTCAGCTAAATTGGATCCATTACCTCCAAAAAGCTTTCATAAAATTCTAAAGGGATCTGATCAGGCCCTGCCAGCTTGCCTGAGGGGAGATCGCCTATAGCGGCATAAATCTCTTCCGCAGTCATTGGGATTCCCAGTGCCTCCCTGTCCTCATCACAAATAGCTTGTGTAACAATTTCGCTAAGGTAGTTTTGGATTGTAAGAGGGTCCTTCGCCTGTTATTCAATATATAACTTACCGTAGAATTGTTTAAATATCTCTTGGATCCCTGCTGGATCGGCAACAGTATTCTTATTTCCATCCGATATTCCCTAATCTCCCCGGCTGCGTTTTTCTGTCTCAGGCGCACCGCTAATGTATGTCCAACCCGTTCACTGGGCTCATAGCATTGCTCCTTTTTTGCAAGGAAAGTTGCTTCTGTCTTAGTAGCTATAACATCCTGAGCTTCATATTTAGCTAAGGCCAGTCTGAGCAGAATATCATCGAGCGGTACACCCATAACAATTGCCAAGTTCAGTTCCTCCTCTACGTCCATTACTGCCTTACATAGCCTTCTTTCAAACTGGGTCTCTCATGTCTGTCTATGCAGGCTATAGCTCAGCGTCTCCCCGCGTACCCCAGCTTTAAATGCGTCCCAGACTGCCCCTGGGGTGGTGCTTCCCCTGTTGATATCGCAGAAGCCCACAATCCCTTCCTTCATATGTTGTACATACCCTGGGTCTTTCAGCAGGGCTCTCTCGAAGGTCCATGCCCACTCTGACCTTCCTCTCTTTGTTATATTGACTGTTAGTACTAAAGGATTGTGATCAAAGACAATGCGAGGGAGCTTCTCAATCTGACATCTGGAGATTAATAAATTGAATACAAAAAAATAATCAAGTCTAATGGCTGACTTATGCGGCGCCGAGAAATATGTACTGCCTGGATCATCAGGCCTCAGCCGAGCCCATACGTCCGGCAGTGAGTTATTCCAGACTAAATTAGAGATTTCTCCAAAAACAAGCAAGATGGACGCCGGCAGGTCGTAGCGAGTAGTTACAGTTGTAGCCTGCTCCCTCCTGTTTGTATAGAAGGGCTGAAAATGGGACGGTGAAATACCATACTGCTCCTACCTGGTGGAACGTGTGATCGGTCGGCTGATCGGCCGCAACAAATGGAACTCACGACGACGGTGGGGTCGAGACTTGGAGGCACCCGTGAGAACCCTGACACTGGAAATTGGCCGGGCAGTCCAGCTCCTATCCCGCTGTGTGACTGTCAGCCACAGAATGGCACCAAGAGTGGATAAGTCCCTAAAAGTGTCAAAAGAGGCGCTGAAAGAACCAGCCACCTCTGTAAGCTCGGCCACGGCTGGGCGAGGATTAGTACAGCCTCAACAAGCGCCGGTGGAAAAGATAGATGACCACAGTGATGTCGGCCGCAATGGGGGGAAGCAGAGGGAAGGTAATGAAGGAAGAAGTAAGTCTCGGGAGAGCACCCTCCGACAGCCTACCTTGATGGAGTCCTTCTCTGCAGGGACACTGACGCTCAGTAAGACTTAGACCCTGTCACCCGGCGGAGATCGGTGCAGGGGCAGATCTCCCCGGCAAGGATAAAATGTTGCACCTTCACTCTGGGCCGGCTGACAGGCACGTGGTGCCGAGTGAAGAGAAAGAGTATGGGTTGAATAATCAGAGTTTGGCAGGGCAACAGGAGTTTTCAGACAGCATGGCAACTAATGTGCAGGCAGCTAGTAACCTGTGTTTAACCATGGAAAAGAATGGGGAAACAGGAAAGGATTGCCAATGAACAGGCACTGACTCTCTTAGAGCCCATTATGGAAAAAACACCCTCAGGGAAGGCAATGGAACGAGTGCAGGGGGCCAATCGCACTAAAACACTAGCTGGCTCTCCAGAAGGGGACTGGTATAATTCAACCAACGATGACACGGACCTGTCACTCTCCAGCGATGCTAACTTCTCCGATGTGTCTGACTCTGCAGAGTCTTCCACAGTACAGAGAGCACCTGCTGCTTCAAGGGCTATCTTCCATAAACGCAGGTCAAAATCTAAGTCCAGAACAAGCCCTTCCAACACGGATTCAGTAACAGCTCAAAAGCTTGTGTGGGATTATTCAGCTACCACCGAGCTTTATCAGGACGATGGAGCAATGCCTGAAAATGAGGGGTCCACTACCCTGACTGAAATACCCCTGGTCGCCTCAATTGATTTAGTGTTTAACACTTTAAAGCAGATGCAAGGGGAGGCTAGAATGGAGAGCCAGAGGGCGTAACAAGCAACTAAAAAACTGCAGGTCTCACTCTGTAAGGTCAAGAAATTATACGAGGACATGGCAGACATAGTTACCTACGTAGATGAGAGAACTGGCAGACTCAGGGACGAGGTTAACAAATGGCAGGCTTTCAAGGAATCACAGGAAAAACTAACAGAGAATTTACAATGGAAACTTGAAGATTTTGAGAATAGACAAAGAAAGAATAACATCAGACTTTTGGAATTGGCTGAAAATATTGAGGGAGGAGATGCAAGGGCATTTGTAGTAACCCTATTGAAGTGGATCTGGGACGCTGAGGTACAGAGGGCACACTGATTCCCATTGACTCAAAAGAGAGGCCATACTGCAGGACAAGGGGATCAGCCCAAGGCAATCTTAGTCTACATCGGCAACTTTCTCGTTAGGCAGGCCATTATAGATAAAGAAAGACCTGACGCCAGACGAACACACACATGAAATACATTATTTGCCCCCCCCCCCGGATTTTTGCCGCGCTACTGTGGAAAGGAGGTGGAGGTTCAGGCAGCTGATAGCCCCCATCCAGGGGGCCGGTTGTGAGGTAGATCCACTATACCCAGCCAGGCTTATGGTCATCCTCCATGGCCGAGTCCAAATGTTCTTTTCAGAGATCAAGGCACAAACGTTTCTGACTGAGCTGCAGCATAAGAAGGGGAAAGATGGTGGGGTCTGATAGCTCTGATACTGTGGTTGCTAAAAATGGCTCTTCCGCCGGAGCAAATTTAGCCTGAGGTCCTATACTGATTACAGATGAATCATGATTTAAACGGAGGAATAACTGTTTGATGGCTCAGTGACCAGTCCAGAAATGCACTTCATATAGAGCCCCATGGGCGTTAAAATCATGGCATGCTGGTCAATGTAGTCCCGAAATAGCAGCCCAAGAAAGACTCGCGTTCTGTAACCCAGTGGATTCCTGCCCTTCCGCAATATTCAAATAAATGTTCCATGTCAGGTGGGAGGATTGTGAGCCACGGGACTACATTGACCAGCATGCCATGATGTTAACGCCCTTGGGGGCGGGACTCTTGAATTAAATAAATGAATCAGATGTTCTTACAATTCCTTTTCCTGCCTCATTTGCCAGTGAACAAGAGCTCGAGGGAGCTCGAAACGCTTTTGGCCATTGGGATGTTTGCGGCCTACCTACCTGTTTGCCGCCTGCTGAGTGGAGTGCGTTTACCCATCTGTGTGAGGCACCTCTAAGGGCAACCTGTGCTTTTTTTGTTTCTAGCGGCTCGTCCGGGTGCGAGGTGCCCCAACACCCGGAGGGCGTAGCTGACGTGCTAGGAATCACTAGCGCGTGTTGGTACAGAAGGGGCCTCACTCGCAGAGATATTGACAGCGGGAAGCGTGGCTCACAATCCTCCCACCTGACATGGAACATTTATTTGAATATTGCGGCAGGACAGGAATCCACTGGGTTACAGAACGCGAGTCTTTCTTGGGCTGCTATTTCGGGACTACATTGACCAGCATGCCATGATGTTAACGCCCATGGGGGCGGGGCTCTTGAATTAAATAAATGAACCAGACGTTCTTACAATTCCTTTTCCTGCCTCATTTGCTAGTGAACAAGAGCTTGAGGGAGCTCGAAACGCGTTTGGCCATTGGGATGTTTGCGGCCTACCTACCCGTTGCCGCCTGCTGAGTGGAGTGCGTTTACCCATCTGTGTGAGGCACCTCTAAGGACAACCTGTGCTATATATATATATATATATATATATAATCCACTGGGTTACAGAACGCGAGTCTTTCATAGTGATTGACACCGACCCTTCTTCTCCATATATATATATATATATATATATATATATATATATATATATATATATGGAGAAGAAGGGTCGGTGTCAATCACTATGAAACTTTGTGATTCACCCGGACTACAGCAACCAGGGTGCATAGCGAGGACACGCCCAGAGGGGCAGGACTTAGCTACTATTAAACACCTGTGAAGCCTAAGCACACCGTTCCTTTCTTCACCGAATGCCATGCCATGATGAAGGCAATCTTCCGAAACGCTTAGGCAGAGTGGCGTCATACTCTCTGTGAAGACTCTGGCACCGTGTTACTGCCATCTGAATAAAAAGTTGAAAACTGACACGTTGTTTGGGTGTCTCCATTGCGCAAGCAACTACAAGTGGAATATTTGGTGGCCTGCTCTCCCACGGAGACCACCACCCTGTGAGTGGAGCAGGTACGTGTGCCTTCCCGAAGGGCACAAGTAGGGAATCCCTTTTTAGAACGGCGCAAGAGAAGTAACGGGGTGCCCTAGTCCCAGCAGTGACCCGATGGGATTGAAAACATGGAGGAGAAGGGTCGGTGGCATTCACTATGAAACTTTGTGATTCACCCGGACTGCTGGCACCTGGGCAACCAGAATCCCCAACATCCCTCTCCAGTAAGGTGTTGCACTGGCTATCAGGTAATATGCAGATGGCCCATGGAGGGAAACAGCAGCTAGCAGGGGAGATTACGTCGGTCAGAAGAACAGCCTGGATAGGGAGCAGACCGAAGAAGTTCAAAGGGGATTGTGTGGTGGTGAATTTTTCCCATTCGGCTGTTCTCCCCAATGTTTTGTCAAATATACTCCCCCCCCCAACGCAGGAGTGGCACTATTGTTCCCCTCACCTTAAAATTCTTTTACGGTGAGCGGCAAAATGTAACGTTTCCCAAGACTCCAGGGCCAAGGTGGGATACCTTGATGAATAGGTGGGGAGCAGGTGCCCAATCAAACGAATGGGGGATTAGTTTAGGAAATAGGTTTGGTATTCTGTCAGGGCTAAATGATTGCGATTGACTCCAGGGGGACCGCAACACTGTATTTATTAAACTACCTCAGGCCTGTGCAACGGATGATATTGTAGCTCATAGTGATACTTGTTTGCCCCGGTCTATCGTAGAGGGCACATGTAATACTTTAGAGGTTTTCGAAGGGTCCAAGGGCTTAAATCAACCAAATGACTGCATAGTATTAAATACTGCCCAAAATAATATCGATTCGAATCAGGAGGTATTGGACACCAGTCTTGACGGGGGTTTATCACTTAACCAAGGCAGGGGTAGCGCTGACTCTCATCCCAGAGCTGACGGTATGAGTTTTCCCGCTTTATCAACTCTGGCGTCATGGAACGTGGCTGGGTTAAGGAGTAAGGTAACATCTCTGGACTGGCAAGCCTTTTTGGATAATAAGGATATAATCCTCCTTCAGGAAACATGGCAGGTAACTCCGGAATACAAGCAAGGATATTTACATTTCTATACCTCTGCCATCCCTGGCTTAAGGGGAAGACCGAAGGGTGGCTTGCTGACATGGGTTAAGCAGGACAGTAGATATTCTGCCACTCAGCTGGACACAAACAGCCCAGACATTTTGTTAGTTAAACTTAAATGTTCAGACTATAAGGATCTCCTTATTTTTAATATTTACTCAAGGGGACTCTCTGGTGGTAAACCTACTGAAGCAGTTGATCAGTTAGATAGTCTCCTCATGCGATATCGCCCAATAGGTAGTAATATTATTGTGTCAGGAGATTTCAACTGCTGTTTTGAACCGCTAGACAACCATGATATGGATCTCACAGTGGAAGAGGATTATATTTGGAAGATCCCTCAGCTGACAATATCACCTATTAAGAAATGGTCAGAGGCAGCACTACAACTTAAAGTCCTCAGTGTGGAGCATGGTTTACGTGCCACAAATGGAAGAATGGGTTCTGATAAGCAGGGCGCCTCCACTTTTAATAATGGCATATCACAAAGTCGTATCGATTATATCCTGACGAATAAGGAAAATTGGTCTACTATGGATGATATGCGGATAGAAGAATGGGTGGAGAGTGACCACAACCCATTAGTTCTTACATTCAGGTTATTTGAACTACCAAAATGTGAGGGCCCTGGTGATTGTGTGGAAATAGCCCTCTCAAATAACCTTAGACGGATTAGATGGGCAAACTGTGTTACGAATGAAGAGGGTTTAGCTGCCATGAGGGACCTAACAGTTCAGGCCATAGTAGACCTAAGGAACAATTCCACTGTTGAGGCAATGGTGCTAAATGCCAGTCGGATCCATGATACTCTTTTCACTCAATTAAGATCCTTTTTCACTAAAAAGGTGCCTAAAAAACAGAGTAGGCCAGCTAGGAAGGAGGATCAATGGTATGGAAAATCCTGTAGGGTTGCATACAGAGCCCTATCAGATGCAGTAAAGACCAAAGAGACAGCTAAGATTAAGACTGCCCGAGTCATGTATAAAAAAATACAATTTAAGGCAAAAAGTGACTGGGACAACGAATATTGGAAGAAGCTCCTGAGTGCCAGTAAAGAAAGATCTATGTGCTCTTTTTGGGATATGGTCAAATGGGGTAGGGGGTTTAAAAGGGGCGATCCAACCAATTACGTTTCACCAAATGCTTGGGCCGCTTACTTTGCGTCCCAGTTTGCCGCTGTAGACGCAGCGGGAGTTGAGAGTGAGGCTCTTCCAAGAGCAACAGAGGGCACTAACCACCTATCCTTTACTAAAGCTGATACTATAAAAATTTTGGACAACATCCCTAAAGCTAGGGCACCAGGCATGGACTCCGTCCCAGCAGATCTTTTTATGCACGACAAGGATCTTTGGGCTTCCTACATTTATTTGATAGCTAATGGCATTGCGATGGGCTCACCAATACCTGAGTCCTGGAAGGGAGCCGAGATTATTCCCATCTTTAAAAAGGGGGAGTGCACGGACCCCGGGAAGTACAGGCCAATTAGCTTGATTGCCTGTATACAGAAGGTAGTGGCAAGGCTCTTACTGCAGCGTATACAGGGCTGGATAGAGGAAAAGGATATTCTGTCGCCCCTACAGGCAGGATTTCGTAGTCATACCAGTACCATTGACCAAGTTTTTAGATTTTTTTTAACCGCTTCAGCGCGGCGCGAATTTCCGCGCTGTGCTGAACATTCCATTGGGCTTATGGAACCATGACGGAACGGTTCCGTCATGAGCACAGCTCAACCGACGCTCATGACGGAACCGTTCCGTCATGAGCATGGAAGGGGTTAATATATTGGCGTGTAGTGTTATTAGGGGGGGCATGCTTTTTGCAGTCTTCGTTGATCTTAAATCAGCGTTCGACCTGGTGCCTCGCACTAAGTTGTGGGCAGCCCTACAAGAGCAGGGTATCCCGCTTGATATTTTGTCACTCTTAATTAGGCTGCATGAAAACAATTATGCCCGGGTACGCTGGAATCAGCAGGGAAGCGTAACAGACAAATTCCCTATTGCTAGGGGGGTACGCCAAGGGTGTGTACTCGCCCCCACTCTCTTCTCACTATACATCAACAGGGTGATCGGCTACTTTGAGCGGCAACCAACTGATGCCCCTAAGTTGGATGG